>NC_069802.1:22634910-23990624 GCF_027406575.1 Nycticebus coucang | reverse complement strand
CTGACAGGCAAGGAAGTGCTTCCTGGCTGTTTTCCCTACACACTTTTGTACTCCCTAGACACCTTCCACAGCTTTGGCTCTGCACGTTAGGGATGGTTCTAGGCACCTGCTCTATTTATAATGCCAGCTCCAAAAATGGGTCCAGATATTTGTTTAGAGGCCAGTCCCTACAAAAAGTCTATTTTTTTTTTTTTCATTGCTAAGCTCAAAAGCTTTGGAGTTGAGTAGAGTATCACAGTTTTTATGGTGGAAGGGGCGAGATTGCCCTCATGGGGTAAGTTGGCCCACTGGGGCAGTGCTGAGGAATCCTACACCTGGGCCTCAATTTCCTTCGCCGAATCGCTACACCTTTCCTTTTCCATCACCAGAATCTTCCAATTTATTTTGCAGCAATGTTGGCTTTGAAATAATGCAGTTGTTTGCTAAAACTTAGCTACTCCTTGCAGACTTTCTTTTTCTCGTTTTAGTCACCCCCCCAAAAATTGTTAAAAGCAATACATTATTGAATGCTTTGTACAGGGTCTCCCAAAAGTCACCCCTGAAATCATCAGGCATAGGGAAATGGACTATCATAGCTAAGTATACCTTTATATACAAAGTATTCATTGCACAATTTTATGAAATATTTACAAAACATTCTCTACATGTTGGCCACCTCTTTGTAAAATTTCGTAATGAGTATTTTGTAAATAAAGGTACATTTAGCTACAATTTCCCATTTCCCCTTTATTATAGCCTGCTGATTGACACGGTTGGCATCAGCTTAAATCTCAGCTCTCTCTCTTTCTCCCTGCATTTTCTTGGTCAAGATACTCAAGTGTCCCAGATACAGCTTTCCCTTTCTACAACAAGGGATAAGTTGCACCATCAAGGTTGTTTAAGACTTAAATAGGTGGGGTTTGAAAGACCTCAGTAAGTATTATTTGCTCTGTTATTTCTGTATGGCTTTCTGTAAAACCAAACTCCTTAGGAGAGGAGGGAACACACATGGGTTAATAATGACAGTGGGGAAGTGGGTATAGACTCAAGACAGGCATTATATTCATGTGTGAGGGTTGCTATAATAAAGGATCACAAAGTGGGTGGCTTGAAACAATAGAAATTCACACAGTGTTGGAGGCTAAATCCAAGATGAAAGTGTTAGTGGGGCCATGCCGTCTCTGGTGGCTCTAGCCTCTTCTAGGTCCTGAGGTTTGCTGATAACTCTCTGGATTCCTCAGCTTGTAGGTAGGTCTTTCCTTGCCTCTTCCAGATGCTGGTATTTGCTGACAATCTTAGGGTTCCTTGGCTGGTGGATCTATCACTGCAACCACATGCCTGTCTTCTGTGCGTCTCCACATCATCTTCCTTCTGTGCTTGTCCGTCTCTGTCCAGATGTCCCCCTTTTATAAGAACATCAGTGATACTGGTTCAGGACCCATGACAGGACATCCAAACTCAGTCATCTGCAAAGCCAAAAAACATGGCATTTACAGGTGCTGGGGGGTTAGGATTTCAACATATTTTTGAGGAAACACAACTGTAACAGGCATTAATATATTATTATATTTTATTTCTTTTATTTTCAGAGCAATGTGGTCTTTTTGTTGAGGTGGTGTTTACTCTTTCATCTTTGGCAATGAATGGTTCTTACTTGCTCCTTCTGAGAGAAGAGATTCACTCCTTAATGAGACTATTCTGTTTCATAGAACCCATCACCTATCTGTCTATCTAATCTGTCATCTACCTATCTAAACATAACTTTCTTTTTCTTCACATCTGTCACAGTGACAGATGTACGTGTGGACCCTTCGAAGGATTAACATGAATTTGACTCTCTTGCTTACTGGATGGTGAAAAGACACTGAAGGTAGTGATGATAGTTGCTTTCATGGGATAAAAATATACTTTCCTTAAATAGCAAAAGAGTCTTTTCATTTACAATGTTTGTTTCCTGGGGAAAGACACAGCTTTATCAGTCGAGCAATGTCATTTGTGATAGAACGTTCAGCAACATTTCCTGAGCCAGACAATAACATTGGTGTGTACACAGCAAATCATTCCAATTTACCAACTGTTCTAAAATTATCTGACCAAGCAGAAAGCATTAATCGGGATCCTGTTACAAATGGATGTTGAAATAGGGTCATGAACCTTGGAGAAGATGAGGAAGGATCATCTTCTTCCTGATTCTGAATTGCTCCATTTATCAATGTTGGGTGTTTTTGTTCCTTTTATTTGTGACTAATGGCATCCCGTAGTTCAGGTCTGCTGGTCTTAATCTACAAACTAGGCCATTAGCAGCATCAGTCTGCATGATGGCATAGCAATTAAAATTAGGAGATTAAAGAGTAATGTTCCTTGCCTGAGACCACTTTGCATACCAATGACAATTTCCTCAGCTATTGAATGAAGAAAGACTTAAATGGCAATGAACTTGGTATCATTAAGTTTAGGGGACATGGAATTGGGGAGAGGAGAAGGGGACAAAGGGTCAGTCTGCTAGAGGACTGGAAATTAAAAGACAGAATTTTTTTGGTGCTTGTTTTTACCATTTAACTATTTATTTTTACTTTCAACAAATACTGAAATTTCATCTAAATTAAAAGTGGGTCTGGCTGAGGGAGAGGATATTAAATTCCATATTTCTCCATTCCAAAAGGAGTTTCAGAGTTGCAGGTTTTCCCTTTGTGAAGTAAGGAAAGGATACCCAGATCTGTGTAACAAACAGCAAAGGGTGGTGTGATGGTACAGTAAATAAGATAAATTCAGGTTTCAATCTTTAGAATTTTTTAGAAGATGTCTAAAGAACAATTCAGAAATAAGAAATAGAAATTCACTTGATTTAGCTTAAAAACAGAAAATTTATTGTAGGCTTAACCTATACACATCTAAGACCCTTGTGTGCTGTGTTTTAGCACCTCGTCATTTTTATACCAGTGTATTCCAGCATTCAAAAAGAAATTAAATATTATTTTAATTAAATATTATTGAGTCTTCTAAACAACAGTTGCAATAACCTAAATTATAAACCACAGTAACACTTTCACAAATTTCTTTTCTGTTTCTCTCAACACCCAGACCTGTCCAGAGTCTCTTGTTCAACAAACCTCCCCCAGAACAATCCCTAACGCTCAGTGCACCCCAGAATATTTTTTATATTGGTACATACTCCCTGGGTTTCTCTCTTTTTTCTGATTGAAACAATAATTCTTTCTTCTGAGCTCCCTTCCAACTTGTCAGAATTTCATCTAGAATCCCCAATTTAAAGGAAAACCAGCTAGTAAAGAGAGAAACTTTCTGCCAGTGTGGATGAACGGAGACCATTGGAGGAGGAGGGAGGTGAAGGGGAGGGTCAAGGTCAAGGGCATTCGTACATTGCTGCTTCTTGTCCTTCGTGCCGTGGTTTCACTGGGAAGTTCAGGAGCTGCAACAATTTCCAAGAGCTACCAGTTCTAAATCTGGCTTGTTCTTGAACCACATGGTCTATCATTCAGGCTGTGGATATGCTTGGTTTTTCTCTGACCAAGGTCCAGGTTCTCTGTTCATTCATCAAGTTGTGTATGTTCTTTTGAAATAAATGACTTCAAAATGGTGGACTTGTTCCCTGTGTTTTTGTGATCTTCTGGTTTGAATTGCCTTAAGTGATTCCCACGACAGAATTCATAGGACAGAGAATCTCATGTCCCAGTTTGGTTCAGATATTTACCAAAGGGATAGGGGTCCTGAGGCTCGTGCATTGAGAGATAGCAGGTGGAGGAGAGAGGAGTAAGTCAATAGTGTCAATCATGTACCCTGTCTAGTCCCGAACATATACAACTTCTGTAAAGCATTGTTGCTCATTCAAAGTCATTGTGGACATCAGTTCATTGGGCACCATACTAAGTCCTGATTGGGTAACTGGCTACTTTTGAACGTTGCTACCTGGTTTGCCTGGAGTTGACAGAAAATCCTGTTCGGAAGCTCCCCTAACTCAGGAATCAGTGACCTGCCACTATCTTCCATGATTACAAAAACCTCCTGTGACTATTGCATGGAATTCATCCTTGGAGAAAACTTTTGAGGGGAGAAGACAAGATTAGTGCAATTCAAGTAGTAACAAAAATCAAGAAAAACTCCAAGCCCCCTTAGTATGTGCTCTGGAGAAACTGATGGTTTTATTTCTACTTTATTAATGGCAAATATTCCCATTAACCTCAATAGAAAAACATTAATTCTCAAAATATCATCATCAACCTGTTGATAACGGGTAGTTCAAATGTAATAGACCACACCCAAACCCAAACAAGAAATACTTCGTTCTGCTTCTCCCAACATGGTTAATGGTATCTATTTATCCAAAATAAGAAGTAATTATCCCAAATCAAGGGATGTTGATGGTGGTGGTGATGATGATGATAATGATTTTTGATAGAATTATTACAGCAGCCTCTAACTTTTCCATGTATTCCAAGTGCTAACTATCTTTGTAGCATGGGCCAGTTATGTCTTTGGAACTGAAAGAAAATAAATGGCTTCTTATTTTCTGAAGGACAATGTCAAAACTGCTCTATAAAAGCCTTTCAATGATTTTTTCCTTACCTATCTTATGTAAGTTTCATCACTCACCATCTCTTGTTTTTCTTATCCATTGAAATATTCTCAGAGCTTAGGACAATACCTGGAACCTAGTAGGTGCTGCATACATATTGATTATTTAAGTTCCTTTCACCACTTCCATTCTTATCCTCTTTATTTCCTGTTGAAATGGGTCTTCCTTGTTTTTTTCCCCTTTACATCAGTCTTAAAATCTTTCTTTTCTTCTCTTAATTCTAAATATGAGTGTGTTCATTTATATTCTTCCTTTTTTTCAAATCTGCGTGTGAGTACACCTTCACCTCTGGCTTTGTCCCTTGAACCCTAAATAATGAATGATTTTATTAAATCTTTTTTTAGATTTATGTTTCTTTTATCAAGGAAAATAAAGGGAGTATGTCTACCTATAAAGTCAGAAATTAGGCCGCATACTGATGTTAGTAGAAGTGACTCTGAAGCTCAGATTGGGAGGGTCGTACATCACCCCTGGTTGATGGTGGAGTGAATAATTTGCCTACTTATTCTAATTGTCTTATGGTTTGGCTCCTACTGATGTTCTTCTGCAGCAAGTACAGTGACTGGTCTTCATTCAAAGGTCTTGCTTTTAATCTGTCACTTTGGTTTCTGTGGCTGCTAAAGTTGATTTCAATATCAAGGTCACCTTGCCAGTGCAGAGAGGATGCCTTTCTCTTCCATTAGCAACTTTATGATTTCACTTGGTTTCTCATGGTTCACAAAGTGTAGCAACTATTTCACTTAATTACCAACAGGTTGGGATTGCTTTATTTCCTTAGCACTTCCTTGCTATAATAAGCTAGACCTATACCTCTCAGGTCAGGGTAGAGATGACAAAGACTAAACTTGACTAAAGTTTCTCTGAATCCTCTTGTCAACTAGGCCTGGATCATTGTACTTAAGAGTCTATCTTTGCTTCACTCAATTTTAGCAAAAAATCCTGCTAAGTCATTTTAGAGAGATTCCTTACCTTGACATCTGACCAACCTTGTTATCTGATCAAATTTCTCATCCCCCACAATTTGCCAGGTGATTTTTGATCACCTGGACCTGCCTTCAGCAAGAATCTTGTTAAATCTGTTGTTTGACCAGAATCTCTCCAGTCCTAGTATTTCCTCTTAGTAATTTTCCATCCATTTATCCTTTTAATTCTACTCCTTGGCTGTCAGAATTGAGCCCATTTTCTGTACTGAGGTCTTTTCCCCCCTTATCACCATAGTTCCTGATAAAATCTGTTTTTACTGCATTAACTTCTGCCTGGTCTCATTTTTTTCTTTAACTGAATCCATTTGCATAATACCTTATATGGTTTTATCCAAAAGTGTCCTTTACATGTAATCAACAAATATAGCCTCAACCTTTTAATTAAGTACAGTAATTTTTCAGTTGCTATGGGACACTCCATGATTGTTCATCTTTTTCTCTCTGGATTTTGTTTAGGATACTAAATTCTACTGATTTGGGCTCAGTGACTTTCAGTCATAGGAAAGAGAAACCACTGGGCTATTTTTAGGTGAAAGAGATTCAATGCAAGGATCTAGGAGCTTACAAAAATCTTTGGAAGTCTATGTGTTTCAGCTATGGCCAGAACTGTGTGCTTCTGGGACTAACCCTGGAAGCAGTCCACTAGCCTGGCCTTCCAGGGAAGCTGCCCCCTCTGCCAGGAACTTGGGGAGTGAGGAGGCTGTCATTAGAACCATGGTTCTCATAAGCACTCTGCCCTGGGTGTGATTCAGGGGCAGTGACCTAACTTCACATGAGGCGAGAGGCTGGACATCAAATGCTGCTATGGTAAACCCCAGTACTAGCCCGAGAAATTCAATGTCGGAGGGATATCTCCACCTCATGCTCATCTTCTAAAATCTCATGTGAGTGTTTCTAATTAGTGTGATCTAGTTTGTATTCTGTATAATAGCTTTTAGCCTTACGTAGTCTGAACAGGCAGTTGGAGTACATGACAGATGAGCTGATCCACTACAATGTGGAACAAGCCCGGGCCAGACATCTCACTTGGATCCTGAGTATGCTGCATGTTCTGCCGCTGGAAGCAGCATGTCCCATGGGACCCCATCTCCCTGCTACTGCTGTTTGGGGGTGGAGGAAATTGACCCAAGAACTGGTGAATCCATTCTTTTACCAGTAGACGATCAGAACTTTTTTCTTCAAAATTCGAACCAACACACGTAGCAGGAGGTTTGGCTCAGGGGACCTACTCTGAAAGATCCAAAACTGGGGTCCCCCATCCTGGGCCATGCATAAGATGAATTAACAGAGAAATTTAGGAAGAGAAACAAGCATTATAGAGCATATAAAAAGAGACAGAAACAGGCCCCTGAGAAACAGAGAAGGCACAGTTTCAGAATTTACAGTTTTCAGAGAGGTCCAACTGTGTTTCATTTCCAGCCTTTCCATGCCCAAAGCATTTTCTAATGTGTCCTCATGGTAACACCAATACCCTCATGTTTTTCTTGAACTAGTTTATGTTTCTGTTCTTCACAGCAGAGTGAAAATTTACAACTTTTGGATGACACTTGTTTAAATATTAATGCTATATTAGGGAAAAAATGCTCACTTGTCTTATTATTATTATATAAATTCTCCAGCTTCTCTCATTACCCCCAAAGAGAAAGATTAATGTGGGCTTAGAGAAATAGTTGGTCAATCCACATTAGCATGTTTATATATATTCCAATGATACTGAAATATATATGCATACATACACATATATCACAGTATTCTCTTGACTGTAGCTTGAAAATAATGAGACTATTTTGGATGTCTCCCCTCTTCTCCCTGTTATCTGTGGACCGCTGATTTCACATTGCTTTGGTGACAGACTATGGGCAGCATTTGTCTAGAAGGTTTTTTTGGGGTCTGTCCACAATGATCTATACTGTTCTACAAGAGATACCAAGTTAAAATGTCTAAACTGGCTTTATTCATAAATATGATTAAGTTCTACAATAACCATGAAGATAACTTTTTCAATAGGAGTTAATTATATCTTGGGTCGGTATAAATGTTAGTGACTGGAACAGATGAGCCTATCTTAAGATAAATGCTTGTACGAACAATGAACAAGTACATCTAAAAGCCATTTTGTGGGGAATTTTTCCCATTGACTCATTGCCTGGTTTTAACTACATACAGAAAACGCTTTAACCCTACACATTGCAAATAGTCATTGGGAACGGTTCATTGTCCTCCACTTGGCAGGGAGATGATGTGCTTTAAAGTACAAGAACCTGATTTCTTTTTCCCCTGTGTGGAGTACACTTAAACTATAAAAATTTAAACTCTCTTTTGTCTGACAAATAACATGCTTAGATCCATCCATGATGTCAATTGCAGAGAGATGCCTTCAGGGAGAAGGCCTTTTGGATTTTTGGAAGGCTACAGGTAGTGATATTGTTCGCTCTCTGGTTGAAGTTGTGATCTTTCCCAATGCCGGATGCTGTTGGGTTTGGTTTAAGAACTAAGAAAGCCCAGTGTTTGTAAAGAAACCCTTATGTGAATGTTTAGTTTTCTAAAATGGCAATGGAAGTAGCATAGCAAGGTATTTATTTTTATTATTTTTGAACATAGCTAATGCCAGGGGCAGCTGAATTCCCAGGGGCAGTAAAGAGCCCATGTCAAAATATTCTGTATCTATTTCCACCTGGGGTAGCCCCTTCCTTCCACAAAGATTTGTATCTGGTGTTGCGGTAGATTACAAATGTGTTTGAACTACTTTCTAATCATTTTGATAGTTGTATTAATTTTTCTTGAATGAGGTGTTGTAATTAACTATACAAGCCTTCAGATTTATAATAGCAAAACCTACAAAGACCATAATGCTTTCATTGTTTCATTTTTTGTTTTATTAGCCAAGTCCTCAGCAAAACACAAGAAGAAGTCTCAGTTGGCATTTTGAAGATGATTTAATGTTGGGCCTGTTTACAGAAGCATGGATGGGTAAGAGACTGAGGCACTTCATGGCTGACAATGGAAAGCTATTTTGTCCCTAGGTCTGAAAGTCCTCTCCAGGGTTCCCAAATCCTTGACTGGCTACAGGGCAACCCCTGGCTGGGCTCCGTGCTGTTGGACCTTGAGCCTCAGAACACCTAAAGGGAAGTGTTTAAGGACAAAGCTGAGATCCAGGCCCAGAGGAGAGTCAAAACCAACGAGACGTGTTGAAGGGAATTGGAAGGGAGCTGAGAAGGATAGAATATGGGCATTTCATTCCAACTCAAAAGCGGAAAGAATCCTGGGGGAGATTTTCTTAGTTATTGGAGAATAGAAATAGTAAATGCTTATAAAATATCTCAGTCTGTACCTCATTGATAGAGGTTCTTGGAAGTCAGCGACAAGAAATTAGCAGTTGAAATTAGCTGTTACTGAAAGAATCAAACAATGTTTGATATAAAGTGATTGCAGCTAGTTTCTGGTCAGAGACAAGAAATTAGCAGTTGAAATTAGCTGTTACTGAAAGAACCAAACAATGTTTGATATAAAGTGATTGCAGCTAGTTAAGCTTACTGTAAACAATTTGGTTGAGCAAGATGCCTCATGTGTTTGCAGTGTCCTGACTATGTCACCTCCTCCTATGACACCTTGCTCTAGACCAGTGGTTCTCAACCTGTGGGTTGCAACCCACAGGAACTGTATTAAAGGGTGGCGGCATTAGGAAGATTGAGAACCACTGCTCTAGACCCATTTTGATGGCCTATCTCATTCTCCATTCTTGTCTTTCATTTAGAATGAATATAAGTTAAGGAAGGTTCTCAAAGTCTGTGTTGGTCTCACCTGAGAGGCTGGTATCTGGAGGTAAGAAGAGGTGTAGGTACTAATGCTACTTGTTCTAGCAACCCTTCACTCTCAGGGTTGAATACTACATAAGTTTGTTTCTTCCTCCCATTACAGTCTTACCCAGGGAGGGTGTCTCTCCTTTGCCTTTAGCTATATCTTCAGGAACACTGGTATAACCACAGAGAGATATGGGCTATCATGTGAGATGTTTTCAAGGGCCAGGCAGGAAAAATGGTTATATCATTCCCCTTCCCATTTTCACCAGCCAGAAATCAGTCAAAAACCCTCAAACCAGCTGTATGGGAGCTGGAACATGCCACTGGGTGTTCTAGGGGAGAAAAGAGTGGCCATTGCCATAATGATGGGCAGTAAAGGTTCAGGGATTTGGAGAAGCTGAGGAAGAAGGCTTCTTTCTGGAGAACTGCTGTGGGTGTGCTTTCGACATCTTTGATAAGTCCTCATCCATTGATAAAGGTGCTTGGAAGTCAGCAGTCAGAGACAAGAAATTAGCAGTTGAAATAATTTAGGTTTCATTTAATAGTAACTAGAATTATGCTGCTGGCTAAGGACTGAAAGAAGAAATGGATTAAGAACATCCAGATAACTGAGAGTCTCCGGTATTTGGAAACTGATTTGTAGGCAAAAGAGAGAGGCAAATGAAATATTATGTTTGAGAATGCCAACCTGGATAGTTAGAGTCTATATTAAATGATAGTTTCTATGACTGTGTTAGGGAAATAGAGAAGAAGCTAGATTCCCTGGAATAAAAAACGATGAGATTGTTTTTGATATGGTGACATGAATTCTGGGCACGGCTGACTTGAGGATGCTTGGAAAAATATCTGGGAAGTCATATCCATGTTCCTTTTAAGTATGGAAGTGAGTACCTTTGACACAGTGGATGCAGGTGAAAGAAAAAGAAAGAGAAAATTCTAGAACTGAGTTTTAGGGCTTATTCTTGTAATTCATAAAATTACATATGACCTTATCATAGATTTTGCTGATGGAAAAATCAGAAGAAAAATGGCAATGGTTTCAATAAGTTAAAATTTTATATTATTTTATTTTTATTCCAGATTAATATGAAGGTACAGATGATTAGGTTACATTGTTTGCATTTGTTAGGTAAAGTTCAAGTTGAACCCTTCACCCGGGGGATGTGCTATATACTCTTACATCGGGCCCTTAGGAGAGAGTTTACCAATCCCTCTTCCTCCTTTCCCCTCTCTTTCCCTCCTCTCTCTCCTCCTCACTTGAATTTAATTGTGTTTTTTTCTTGTGTGGGCATGTAGTTGTTTATCTATTGGTTTCACATTAGTATTGAGAACATATGTACTAATGGATACTTGCTTATTCTTGTGAAACTTTACTTAGAAGAGTGTTCTTCAATAAATTAAGACTAAAAGTTTATTTGTTCATTCTTCTTGCTATCTTTCTCCTTTCTTTTTAGTGCTATTTCTTTTTGTAATATTTGGGATACATGATATGTGATAAATGTTCCTTTTTTAGGGGAAAGCAATTGGTATTTAATTCATGAAATAATTTGATATATTACATAAAATAACACAATGATTTGCTTGATTCCTTTATCCTAATGCAAAGTCATTGTCTAGAGCCTCAATTTATAATCCATACCTTTGTTTAAATATTATAGAAATCGCGTATGAAGGAGATCACAATTTTCATGCTTATTCGATGTGCTATTAAAAAAGTTACTTTTACTTTCCCCAAACTTGCTTGGTCCTTTCTTTTTTTTTTTTTTTTTTTTTTTTTTTTTAATTTTTTTATTAAATCATAAGTGTATACAATGATATGATTATGGGGCATCATACACTCACTTCATAAACCATTTGACACATTTTTATCCCAGTGGTCAACATAGCCTTTCCGGCGTTATCTCAGTTACTGTGCCAAAACATTTATATTCTACATTTACCAAGTTTCGCAAATACCCCTGTAATATGCACCACAGGTGTGATCCCACCGATTCCCCTCCCTCTACCCACCCCCCCCTTTCCCACTTCCCCCTATTGTTAAGTTGTAGCTGGGTTATAGCTTTCATGTGAGAGTCCCAAATTAGTTTCATAGTAGGGCTGTGTACATTGGATATTTTTTCTTCCATTCTTGGGATACTTTACTAAGAAGAATATGTTCCAGCTCCATCCATGTAAACATGAAAGAGGTAAAGTCTCCATCTTTCTTTAAGGCTGCATAGTATTCCATGGTATACATATACCACAATTTATTAATCCATTCGTGGATCGATGGGCACTTCGGCTTTTTCCATGACTTAGCAATTATGAATTGGGCTGCAATAAACATTCTGGTACAAATATCTTTGTTATGTTGTGATTTTTGGTCTTCTGGGTATATGCCCAGCAGAGGAATTACAGGATTGAATGGCAGATCTATTTTTAGATCTCTGAGTGTTCTCCATATATCCCTCCAAAAGGAATGTATTAATTTGCATTCCCACCAGCAGTGCAGAAGTGTTCCCTTTTCTCCGCATCCACGCCAACATCTCTGGTCTTGAGATTTTGTGATATAGGCTAGTCTCATTGGAGTTAGATGATATCTCAAAGTAGTTTTGATTTGCATTTCTCTGATGATTAAAGATGATGAGCATTTTTTCATATGTCTGAAGGCCGTGCGCCTGTCTTCTTCAGAGAAGTTTCTCTTCAAATCCCTTGCCCAGCCTGCGATGGGATCCCTTGTTTTTTTCTTGCTGATGCGTTTGAGTTCTCTGTGGATTCTGGTTATTAAACCTTTGTCAGAGTTATACCCTGCAAATATCTTCTCCCATTCTGAGGGCTGTCTGCTTGCTCTGCTTACTGTGTTCTTAGCTGTGCAGAAGCTTTTTAGTTTGATCAAGTCCCAGTAGTGTATTTTTGAAGCTGCTTCAATTGCCCGGGGGGTTCTCCTCATGAAATACTCACCCAGACCAATTTCTTCAAGGGTTTTCCCTGCATTCTCCTCTAGTATTTTTATAGTTTCATGTCTTAAGTTTAAATCTTTAATCCAATGAGAGTCTATCTTAGTTAATGGTGAAAGGTGTGGGTCTAATTTCAGTCTTCTGCAGGTTGCCAGCCAGTTCACCCAGCACCATTTGTTAAATAGGGAATCTTTTCCCCACTGAATGTTTTTAATTGGCTTGTCAAAAATCAAATAGCGGTAAGTAGCTGGATTCATCTCTTGGTTCTCTATTCTATTCCAGACATCTACTTCTCTGTTTTTGTGCCAATACCATGCTGTTTTGATCACTATCGATTTGTAGTAAAGTCTGAGGTCTGGTAGTGTGATTCCTCCTGTTTTGTTTTTATTTCTGAGTAATGTCTTGGCTATTCGAGGTTTTTTCTGATTCCATATAAAACGAAGTAATGTTTTTTCAAGATCTTTAAAATATGACAGTGGAGCTTTAATAGGGAGTGCGTTGAAAGTATATATTGCTTTGGGTAGTATGGACATTTTGATAATGTTGATTCTTCCTAGCCATGAGCATGGTATGTTTTTCCATTTGTTAACATTTTCAGCTATTTCTTTTCTTAGAGTTTCATAGTTCTCTTTATAGAGATCTTTCACGTTTTTTGTTAGGTAAATTCCCAAATATTTCATCTTCTTTGGCATTACTGTGAATGGGATAGAGTCCTTAACTGCTTTTTCAATTTGACTGTTGTTGGTGTATATAAAGGCTACCGATTTATGAATGTTGATTTTGTAACCTGAGACGCTGCTGTATTCCTTGATCACTTCTAGGAGTTTTGTAGTAGAGTCCCTAGTGTTTTCCAGATACACAATCATATCATCTGCGAAGAGCGAGAGTTTGATCTCTTCTGACCCTATATGGATACCCTTGATCGCCTTTTCTTCCCTAATTGCGGTGGCTAAAACTTCCATTACAATGTTGAAAAGCAATGGAGACAATGGGCAGCCTTGTCTGGTTCCTGATCTGAGTGGAAATGATTCCAATTTAACTCCATTCAATATGATATTGGCTGTGGGTTTGCTGTAGATAGCCTCTATCAGTTTAAGAAAAGTCCCTTCTAGACCAATTTTCTTGAGTGTTCTGATCATGAAGGGATGCTGGATATTATCAAAAGCTTTTTCTGCATCAATTGAGAGAATCATATGGTCTTTGTTTTTTAATTTGTTTATGTGCTGAATTACATTTATAGATTTACGTATATTGAACCAGCCTTGAGACCCTGGGATAAAACCAACTTGGTCATGATGTATAATTTGTTTGATGTGTTGCTGGATTCTGTTTGTTAGGATCTTGTTGAATATTTTTGCATCTATATTCATTAGTGATATTGGTCTATAATTTTCTTTTCTTGTTGGGTCTTTTCCTGGTTTGGGGATCAGGGTGATATTTGCTTCATAGAACGTGTTGGGTAGTCTTCCTTCTTTTTCTACATTTTGGAACAGGTTGAGTAATATAGGTACTAATTCCTCTTTAAAGGTTTGGTAGAATTCTGACGTGAAACCATCTGGTCCCGGGCTTTTCTTTTTAGGGAGGTTTTGTATAGTTGATGCTATTTCTGAACTTGATATGGGTCTGTTCAACATTTCCACTTGATTCTGGTTAAGTCTTGGAAGGTGGCGTGCTTCCAAGTATCGGTCTATTTCCTTCAGATTTTCATATTTCTGAGAATAAAGTTTCTTGTAATATTCATTAAGGATTTTTTGGATTTCTGATGAGTCTGTGGTTATTTTGTCTTTGTTGTTTCTGATTGATAATATTAGAGATTTTACTCTTTTTTTCCTGATTAGGTTGGCCAGAGGTTTATCTATTTTATTGACCTTTTCAAAAAACCAGCTTTTTGATTTATTGATCTGTTGTATTATTCTTTTGTTTTCAATTTCATTTAATTCTGCTCTAATTTTGGTTATTTCTTTTCTTCTACTGGGTTTGGGGTTGGAATGTTCTTCCTTTTCCAGTTGCGTGAGATGTCCCATTAAGTTGTTAACTTCCTCTCTTTCCGTTCTCTTGAGGAAGGCTTGCAGTGCTATAAATTTCCCTCTTAGAACTGCCTTTGCGGTGTCCCAGAGGTTCTGATAGCTTGTGTCTTCATTGTCATTTTGTTCCAAAAAATTGGTGATTTCTTTCTTAATCTCATCTCTGACCCAGCTATCATTCAGCATAAGGTTATTTAACTTCCATGTTTTTGTATGGGTATGCAGATTCCTGTTGTTACTCAATTCAAGTTTTATTCCATGATGGTCCGAGAAGATGCACGGAATAATTTCTATTCCTTTAAATTTACTGAGGTTAGACTTGTGACCTAAAATGTGATCAATTTTGGAGTAAGTTCCGTGGGCTGATGAGAAGTATGTGTATTCAGTTTTGTTGGGATGAAATGTTCTGTAGATGTCTGCTAAATCTAAATATTGGATGGTTAGGTTTAAATCTAAGATTTCTTTGCTCAGCTTCTTTCTGGAGGATCGATCCAACACTGCCAAGGGAGTGTTGAAATCTCCAACGATTATGGAGCTGGAGGAAATCAAGTTACTCATGTCTGTTAGAGTTTCTCTTATAAATTGAGGTGCATTCTGGTTGGGTGCATAGATATTAATAATTGAGATCTCGTCATATTGAGTATTACCCTTAACAAATATGAAGTGACCATTCTTGTCCTTCCTTACCTTTGATGGTTTAAAGCCTACTGTATCTGCAAATAAAATTGCAACACCTGCTTTTTTCTGATTACCATTTGCCTGAAATATGGATGACCATCCTTTCACCCTGAGTCTGTATTTGTCTTTTAAGTTGAGATGTGACTCTTGTATGCAACAAATATCTGGCTTAAGTTTTTGTATCCAGTCAGCCAACCTATGCCTCTTTAGAGGACAGTTTAAGCCATTCACATTGATGGAGAGTAAGGATAAGTCTGGTGGAATTTTGGGTATCGAGTTTTTCAAAGGTCCAGTGGACATTTTTAATCCTTTCGCCAGTGTGGAAGTTGGAGTTTGATCCGAAGTTTCTGAGTGAGTTTACTTTTGTGGTATAGGATTGGGTTGGTCATTGTGGAGGATAGGTCTGAGAACATCCTGAAGAGCTGGTTTACTTATGGCAAATTTTTTCAACATATGAATGTCATTGAAGTATTTAGTTTCTCCATCATAGATGAAACTCAGTTTAGCTGGATACAAGATCCTGGGTTGAAAGTTTTTTTGCTTTAGGAGATTAAAAGTTGATGACCAGCCTCTTCTTGCTTGAAAAGTTTCAGCAGAGAGATCTGCAGTTATTCTAATATTCTTACCTTTGTACGTTATAGTTTTCTTTCGCCGGGCTGCTTTGAGAATCTTCTCCTTCATGTTAACTTTAGTGAAGCTAATTATGATATGTCTGGGAGATGGCTTTTTGGGGTTGAATCGTGCTGGGGTTCTGAAGCTGTCTGCTATCTGAATTTCAGATTCTCTAGGCATGTCTGGAAAATTTTCTTTCATAATTTCATGTAGAAGGGCCTCTGTGCCCTTGGCTGCCACGTCATCAGCCTCCGAAATTCCTATAACCCTTATGTTATGTTTTTTCGAATTATCTGAGAGCTCTCTGAGTGAGTGATCCGTTTTTGCTCTCCATTTCTCTTCCTCTTTGAGAGATTGGGAGCGTTCGAAGACTTTATCTTCAATGTCAGAAATCCTTTCTTCTGCTTGCTCCATTCTGTTACTGAGGGATTCTACTGTATTTTTCATATCTTTGAGGGCTGTAAGTTCTTGTTTCAGTGTGTCTAAGTCTTTGGTGGTTTTGTCTTTAAATTCGTTAAATTCTTGAGACAGTTTTTGAATTTCTCCACGAATTCCTAATTCCATTTTATTAATCTTGTCTGCAAACCAAATTCTGAATTCAACTTCTGACATCTCAGCCAGTTGTTTATGAATGGGATCTTCAATCACATCTGCCGTATCTTTTCTTGGGGGGGTTGATCTATTCTGGTTATTCATGTTACCAGAGTTTTTCCGCTGATTCCGCCCCATGGTTTACTCCCTTTGGTTTTTCCCCTGGGGTTTTATCGAGGGCCCGTACAGTGTTGTGGCCTGAGAAACTGGGGCCCTGTCTGGTGTGGTGGAGCAAAGTGGTTCTGTCTTGTTTTCAGCTGGTTTCTGTTCTATCCTATTGCAACTTCTACTCTGGCTTGAAGTCTCAGCTGTGTGGAAAAATCAGCAATTAAGTCACCCCGCCTGCCCACCTCTGGCCCCAGTTGGAAAAGGAGAATCAAACCTTCCTACAATCGCACACCCAGGGCACCACCTGAAAAGTCCTCAGTCTATTAGCCCAGTTCAAAAGGTCCGAATCAACTGTCTCAATCGGCACTTGTCTCAGGTGGAAGGGTTCAAGAGGTCTCTGGGAACTGGATCACAGGGGCCTGGTGACTCCTCTGAGACAGCTCACTCCAGTGCAGCGTGGAGTCAGGAGGAGCCACCCCGCAAACAGAGCAGTCTGGGAAGGTTAACGTCTCCTTCCCCACTTTGCCCCTCCGTCGGACCCAGTCACTGGTATCTCTGCAGATGGCTAACCCAGTTGCCTGCAGTGAACAGACACTCCAGGGGTTTGCACCTGCCTGAATCGCGAGGAAGTCTGCCAGGCCCCCGCAGACTGCCGCTATCTAGCAGGAGGAGATGGGGCCTGACATCTTTGAGTGTTTGATGCAGGTGATGGGAAGGAGGTGTTCACTCAGGCTTAGCCCCGTCCCTGATGGATGCTGCTAACAGAACAGAACAGAACAGACAACTTTGTGAGGTTCTGTCTCTGTTCCTGTCGTCGCCTACAGGAGACGGGCTGTTTTGAGTTCAAACGTCTTTGCTGCTGGAGAATTGCGTCTGAACACCTCTCTGGGTCGGCCCCGCCCTGGAGGCTTCTGGGTTTGTGAGTCGTGACACAGGTGGCCTCCTCTGGTTGCCCAGGGAGACAGGGGGTGTGGCCTCAGAATATCCAGAAGTGAGCGTTCTGCCGTTAAAGAAAAAACGGCTGTTGATCTACCTCCAGAGAACTGCTGCTCTGGTGTGGGCACTCAGGCGACCCTTTTCTCCTCTGTCCCGCGCCCCAGAGTCAGCACTGAGCGGCCGCAGTTTGTGCTGGGTCCACACCCCTTAAGAGATCCCCCAAGAATCAGAACTCTTGGGGGATGGGCGCCCAGACCCGGATTGGGAGTGGGGCGGGGGGAAGCTAGAGTTTCATTCAGTTTCACGCAATACTACGGTCCGGGGAGGGCTCCTGCACTGCACCGCAGGGAAGTGCCGCCAAGGCTTGATTTCCCCTCAGCGGAGTGCCCTCTCCTCGCTCACATATCCCAGAGTCAGCGCTGACCTGACGCAGCTCAGGCACTGTGCACTCCCCTCGAGAAATCACCCAAGGAGCCGAACTCCGGAGGGATAGGCCCTCAGACCCCGAGTGAGAGTAGGGGCTCTCAGCTCTCAGCGGGGAGGCCAGAGTCTTATTCAGTCTTGTGCCCGGGGAGGGCTCCTGCACTGCACTGCAGGGAAGTGCCGCCAAGGCTTGATTTCCCCTCAGCGGAGTGCCCTCTCCTCGCTCACGTATCCCAGAGTCAGCGCTGACCTGACGCAGCTCAGGCACTGTGCACTCCCCTCGAGAAATCACCCAAGGAGCCGAACTCCTGGGGGATAGGCCCTCAGACCCCGAGTGAGAGTAGGGGTTCTCAGCTCTCAGCGGGGAGGCCAGAGTCTGATTCAGTCTTGGGCCCCCTATGCCCGGGGAGCTGCACCGCAGGGAAGTGCCGCGAGGCGTGACTCCCCCTCAGCCCGGTGCCCTCTCCTCACTCGGCGCGCCTCAGAGTCAATGCTGACCAGACGCAACTCGGGGACTGTCCACTCCCCTTGAGAAATCACCCAAGGATCCGAAGTCCTGGGGGACAGGCCTCCAGACCTCAGTGGGCGGGAGGGGAGCGCCGGGGATTCAGGGTTGCCGGCAAAGGATTCCCAAAGTTTTATTCAGCCCTATGTCCGGCAGGAGAACGCCACGGCACCCCAGTAGGGGAGGTAGGTCCAGTTTTTAGAAGGTCTCTCCCGTGGAGTGTAGTGGGAGGGGCTTTAATTTCTGCCCGCTTGTTCAATTGTGGGGCTACAGAGCCGGTCTCATGGGGGAGGGGGACTCCCGTCCGCTTGGTGGTGGATTTTGTACCTTTTGTTTGCGTCCTTGTGATCACAACTTGCCTCAGCGGTGTTGATGTGCGTTCTTCAGCCTTCTCTCTTGGTGAGGCTCAAGTCCACCAGGATACTTACTAAATTCCTGTCCCTTAACTCTCCTTCTGGACGGGAGCCTTTGTTGAAAGCTGGCTTCAGTCCGCCATCTTGTCTCTCAGTCCCTTGCTTGGTCCTTTCTAATCAGTCCTTTATACCATCATTTTATTAAAAATAATTGGATGCACTGTGGTAATGAAGCAGAATTGTGAAATGTATTTCCTGCCTGGAGTTGTTCATTAGCTTACATACCTTTAACCTGTTTTAATGGCAGATTAACAACAATTAACAACCCCGAAGGAAAAGTTGAATAATTAATAGTGAATTTAAATAGATGGCATTACAGCTAAAATGTGTGCAGTAAGAAGCAGAGAGATTGGTACTCGAGAGAAAATAATTTGGGGACATTTTCTTTCTCTTGGTGTACGGTATCACTGAAAGACTCTCATGATAAGCTTTGAAGAAATCCTCTTAGTTTAAAACCTGTGATAGGAATGCCCAGGTGGGCTTCTTTCCCCACAGACTCTGAATTATACCTCCTGGTATTTCTATGGAAAAGTATCAGTGAAGATTTAGTTTAAAAAAGGAAGATTATAAAGAAATATCTTCTGACACAAGTTGTTTTAAGAGAATGCAGAGGAACTGGGTTCAGACTGAGCAAGCCCAACCTCTTACCACTCTCTCAACCTTGAGAAGTTTCCTAAGATCCCTGAATCGGGAGAAGAATCGCTGTGGTTTTCCTGGTCAGTCATTATTTAGGAATGAAAGCAGCTGTGTTCAAATGTGTCCTGTCATTGGCTGCGACATTCAGAAAGTTTGTTGCATGCATTTGTATGTGTGCATGTGAATGTGCGTGCTGGTGTGTGTCTAAATTCCAGAGCGTACAGACGCGGGAATCCCAACACCCTTATTACATTAAAAACGATCAAAAAGATATTTTATTTTTTGTTTACTAGTAAAGACAGTCTAGCTGCCTCTTTCTGACTCCTTGCATACACAACACACAACAAAGAGGAAGGGGCAAGGCTCGGGTAATATGCATAGAAGCACAGAATGTAATATGTTGTAATATTATATTATTTTCTCTTTTCTTTAACAAATACTTAACAAACTCCAAGTGTGATTCAAACTCTAATTCTTAAAGTGTAAAACTCACACAAAAATTTTTGTTAAGTAACCATGAAAGTGAAGAGGATTAAAAATATTTTATGCCATTCTTAATAGCATGCCTGCAAATGTCTTCTAGTATCAAGTTAAAAGAGGCTAAAGTATTTATATTTTGGCCTTTAGGTTAAAACAGTTTAGATTTCTTACTTTCTTTTCCTCCTTTTTTTTTTTTTTTCTGGTTCTGGAATAACATAAGAACCCTTTAGCCTCCTCTAAATGCAACATAATTCTTGTCTCGGTTGATTAGAAAATTGAACCCAGCTAATGAATGGGAACAACGTTGACGATTTTTGTACAGAGCCCCTGGGGGTTAGTACAAATCTCAGGATAGAGGAGCATTCACTTGGAAGCTGTTTTTTAATATCTTTGGGGAAAGAAGGAGAATGAAAGATCTTTAGACAGATCAAGAAGGTCAGCTGGATCAATGCAGAACACACAAAAAGAGAATTTAGGGCTTTGGATCATAAGCATGTTGCTGAGGGAACTGGCATTTGGCTTCAGAAGTGCCTAAAGAATCATAGATAAACAACTAGGAAAAGCCACATGTGCCTTGACATTATGTTTTACCATAGAATTACTATAGAATTTAGGAAGACTTTTGAAACATAAGCTCGTATTATTATCATCCAGAAAATCTAAATGGATGGGAAGTTCAGAGTTTAGGCTAGAATGCAGATTTACCGGCAGATTAGATTTTTTGCAATGCAGAATCGTAGCTAAGGGAGTAAAATATTCAATAAAGTGTTTCTGCCTATACTGCGCCAGATTAAGCTCAGCCATTGTGCTCTAATTAAATCCGATTGAAGAAAGATAAACTCAGAGAACTTCAGCATTTAAAAACCGTGTATGTGGGAGTTCAAATGATAACAAGATCTCTAGAGAACAAGAGGCCATATTAAAAAAAAAAAAAAGAATCACCAGTTGTCCTCACTTCTTATATTGTTCCAATTCAAGCTGATGCTTGAGTTCTGGACTGAGGCAGAGACTGTGGGAGTTCTTGTGGGATGTGGGCGTGGAGCCGGCCTTGCTTGCAGAAAGCCGCAGAACGATGGGCCAGGGATTTAACAGCCTTGAGTGATGCTGGGTTTTAGAGCCCACACAGACAGGATATGCTAAAGCACCTCGCTAGAGATTTTGGTCTGAGCCAAAATCTGGGTGCCACAGAACCAGAAACGTTAGAATAGTCAGAAGATTATGGGTTGACATCCTAGAGACTTTCAAAGAAGTTGAGCAGGGACATCTCAAGGGCGTTAAGCCTGTTTGACCTCATTGGCCTGTGATCACTTTATAAGAGATGATAGAGGAATGTGGCAAGGGATAGGTGTTGTAAATTTGCTTCGATGCCTGATTTGGAAAAGTGTCCCCCACACTGTAGGGGACACTGTAGGTGTGGGTCAAGGTACTTAGAAACGAGATGGTCACTGGGGAGAGCAGTTGATTATGCCTTTTCCATTCAGGCAGTAAATATTTATGAGCACCAACATTTGTTCCAGGCACTGGAGAAACAACCGACCGTGACAGAGAGGGTCCTTATCTTTATGGCCCTTAACGTACTTAGGAAAATGCAATGAGCAAGTGGATATGTAAACCAGTGTAAGTACAGTCTTGCTGGGAAAGAAACACAGGATGGAGAATTTTAAAAGTAGGTGGCTTGGAAAGGCCTCTCTGACAAGATGAGGATTAATCTGATGAGAAGGATGTATTCATGGTATTAGCTGATGAAAAGCATCTAGGCATAGGAAAGAGAAAATAAAAAAGGAACTGATGAGGGAAAGATTTCAGGTTGTTCTGCGACTGTCAAAAGAATGGAGTGCAGCTGGAAAGAAAAAGAGCACGGCATGAGGTGAGTTTGGAGAGACAGGCAGGGAGGAGCTCACTGCGGGTTTTGGGAAGTGTGGTCACCTCCAGAAGGTCCCCAGTGACATGCTGTGTGGTCCTTATGCACGTTGTACCAGGGTTGGTTTTGGGACCAATAGAACATGGCAGAAATGCTGGTGTGTGAATTCTGAGATTACATTAGAAAAGAGGTGGTGGTCTCTTTTTCTCTTTCTAGAATCATCTGCTCTGTGGGAAACCAGCTACTGTCTTGTGAAAAACATTATGAAGAGGCCCACGTGGTAAGCAAGCAGCCTTGTGATTAAGCTTGGAAGTGGGGCCTCCAACTCCAGTCACATCTTCTGATCATTGAAATTCCAGCCAACACCTTGACTGCAACCACGTGAGGGACTTGGAACTACCCAGCTAAACCACATCCAGATTCCTGACCTGTAAAAACTGTCCTAGATAACTTGTTGCTGTTGTGAGCTATTAAATTTGAGATCCTTTGTTACCCAGTAATAGTAACTCATGAAGTAGGGAATTTGGATTTTATTTGAGTGTAATATCTTTTTGCAGTCAAATGCTCTAACACTGCAATATATTTTTGAACCAAAGGAAAGAGAGAACTTGGCAGCTATCACTAGCTTGAAGATTAACCGAGGAATCTTTTGAGATAGATGTGCAGTGACGGTTTGCTGGGCCTCTTCCCTGTTGACAGTGATATATTTATTTTCCTGGTATTTACAACTCTAATATCAAAAGAAGCAAATGTTGTTCTCTTTGCAGTCATCTTGAAAACAGAGGCAGTGATATACTTAGACCTTTAATAAAGTCATGTTATCCTCTTCAGTTACAAATGTACGTTTAGTGCATTGATGTTTATTATAATTGGATCCAGTAAACATTGGTAGAGTCACTTTGAAGGATGGTTCTGTGTTCAGTGTTGTGAGGCCCGGACTATAACCAGAGAAATGGTGCCTGTCATCTAGTAAACTTAAAATCTGGAGACACGACATTTTAGGTTCTGACCAGATTGATTCTCCTTCCTTCCTCATGGCCAGAGAGCACTTGATTTTGTTTTTGATAAGAATGCCAGAATTGCAGAACACCAAGAGAAAAAAATTAGTCTAAAGGTTTGTTCTATTTTTTCCCCCCTAACAAACACAAGTACATCTGCACTGTTTTCAGCCTTATATAGAGAATAGGATTTTCTGACCTAAAGCATTTTCAGCCTGGAGTTTGTAAGGCATTCTTGTTATTAAGGTGGGTGTTGGATGGGTTACTCTGAAGCTTGCAGCCAAGTCCTTGTTGAGACAGCTGGTATGTGACCCAAGGCACATTCCTACCCCAGTCACTGCTTCACTCCAGGCACAGAGCCGTTGGGTCCATTATGACATCCCATCACTAGTTTATATCACCATACTTAGGACAAGCTTTTTCCTAATTTTATATATGCATAAAAAGTAAGCAAACATGGTTTAAAAACAAAACAGCCTTGAGCATCTGCATGGATGCAGATGGTCTCTCTTTTATTGCATCTCCTAACTCCCACTTTGAAAAAACTCCTCTCTAGCCCCCACTAACTTCCAATTTACTCTCTGCTTTGTAAGCTTGACTTTTAAACAGTCTACACTTAGGTATCAGTCAGGATATCCAGTATTTGTCTCTCTGTGTTTGGCTTGATGGTAGACAGATGTCTTTGCATGCCTTCCTTTGGAAAAACAGACAATGAACACTGTCCTTTAATTCTTTGTGATATCTAAGAGAAGCAAAACCCACTACCTGCAAGGGACAGGAAGTCATTAAGCTGTTTATAGTTTTTTTTTTTTTTTTTGTTTGTTTCTTCTCAAGGGCCTTTTAAAACACAAACATGCTTGGAACAAACACTAATATAAGACAAATCCTGATAGCTGTGTCACTGGAGGTGCATATTTCAAGGTGCCTCTGAGATTTAGGTGCCTTATTTTGGAATTCTGAGCAGTCTTCATAGGCAGGTCCATCCTCTCCATGAGGTCAGCTGGGTGCACCGGGGCGGAACTGATTGGCTCAATTGCCAATGGCCACAGAATGATCCAGCAACAATCTGGAACCAGAAGGACAGAAACAGCTGTATCCAAGCTGCACTGAAATCTGTCTCTAATTATATTCACCCAATAAAAGCTTGGCTATTTACCACTGGAGAGGGGCTTATAATGGCACTTACATCTTTCATCCTTCCAAATAATTTTGCCAGGTTTTCCCCCCCTGGGTTTGAAGAGCCAAATGTTGAGAAAGCACATTTCCAGAATATCCTATTTCTTGCCTGGTGTACTATAACATCATCTAGTAATTTTGGATGCTAAGTGGATGTGGTATCTGCTCCTTGAAAAAGAGTAAGTCATTTTCTCCAGGACCCTACTCTATCTGAATTGTTGTCTTAGGAAGATTAACCAGCCAAAGTCCTTCCTTCATTTACGTGATGGCGGCCAGCCTGGGTTAACTATATGTTTCTGAGCTAGACCTGGAGATTGCCCCTGGATATAGGTTCCACAGCTCCGTTGTCATAATGTGCTATTCTGTTAGGACTGAGAGTGACATTAAAGATGAATGACAGCCTCACAAGTGCTTTATATGCCAATGTCAGTTAGTGTGAAGCAGGACACCGGTAGCCATTAAACAGGTGGGTTTGCATAACAGAGTCCTAGCCAGTGTTATTTTCCTAAACAGGAGGGTTACCACAACGCACAGGGATCATGCCTTTCTGAAGCCTCAGTCTCAGCTCAATGGCCTGGTTGTAGTTTGGAAAACGACATTTAGCAGTTTCTACATAACATAGTGGGTTATTACGATTAGCTTTGGAACCAGACAGACTTGTGTTCAAGTCTCTTACATGATGCGGATGCTAGTTCCTTAATTATCCTGAGCCTTGGTTTCTGTCATGTGCCACATGAAATGAACTAGTACAAATAAAGCAAAAGGAGAAGGCCTTTCACCATTCTTGGTCCCAAGGAAGGTACAGTTCTGGCTTTGATAATCTATGCAAAGTGCTTAGAATACTGTCTGGGAAACATTAGGTATTAAATAAGTGGCCATTATCATCATTGAAAGTTATTCTGACTCGCCGCTTACTAACAGGGAAATTGAAGGGCGGCCGATATTCCTGCGCATTCTGCAGCTTCCTTGTGAGAGCCGGTCAGACATGGCAGCTCTTGCTTTCCAATCAGATGGGATTTCCATAGCTCTTAGTTTTCTTAGATGGTTTACACTAAAAGGATCTATGTACAAGGCATCCTGGTAGATTTTATGTTAACAAAACCAATAGGACACATTTCTTTCTTTCTTTGAAAATAAGCACTTTGCGTAGGCCAACTCACCTGCTACCTCCTTTCCTCCTCGTTTTTTCTTAACCCACATGGGCCTGGCTGTCACTGTTACCCCTCTTAAGATTGGGGACCTGTCATCAACCTACCTCACATGCTTAAAATTTCCTGAGTCAGGACAGAGTCCTGAGAAACATAATTAAAAAGGAAAGTAATAATAAAACCCAGAATTTGTGTGTTTGTTTTGTTTTGCTCTTTATTCCTTTCAAATTCATCCATGCTGGAAAATCTTTTGAGGAGCACTTATTGTTGACCTGTTTTGATTTATTCCAACATACATTTGTCATATTGTTTCTAAAATTTATTCATTTATTCAGCAGATGTTTGTGGAGTGCATACATATTCTAGGAACTTGGTTATCCAACCAGCAAAGTGGGTTCACTGGCCATATACAAGGTGTACTAAATTTGGTACTTTAATCTCCTTGTTTTAATTCTTTTTCTTCATTTCATTTCTGAGTTCCACCTCAGTTTAGACCTTCCTTATCTTTACTTGGATTATTATCACTATGAATTTCTAGAGAAAAGGGAATAACCCACTTCACCAGCTGCCCAATGTCTTAAAACATTTATGAGCTCTCCCCAGGGAGAGAAGAAGAAATGGTGAGGAAAAGAGAAAAAACCTGGAGACAGAAATGGTAAAAATAGAGAGATTATGGGGATAAAAGAAAATACTTTATTTGAGGATGGTTTTCAAATAACCATAGACACGAAGAAAAACAAAGCTTCTCATGGAAAATTTCTCTTAGAATTTGGTATGAGTTAGATGGCCACATTCCCATTCTTGTCTTTGTCAGCTATAAAAGCTTATGATGGTGGGGCTCTCCTAAATGGCAGCCCGATCATTGTCTTGTTCCATCCATTCCTTCCAACTAATTGTTTCTAGATAATTTTTTCCAAAATGTGCATCTCCAGTAATGTTCCTCCCAGCAGGAGTTCTTGTTAGGACCTATCAATGCATTAGGATAATCTGTAAAATTTGTACTACGTGTCTGCTATTAACTGAATTTAAGTATTGAAAATTGATAGTGATTTCCTTTTTATGTGTAGGTTTAAAGTTTTTGAATTCCACCATTCTTACCTAAAGGGAATTGAAAGGGATGGGGTTGCGAATCAGCAGCCAGTTTTTTCCAAGTGGTAGAAGACACCATGTGGCGATTGTCATCAATGACTGGCATGATGCCATTGTTATCATTGCCCTGAATTTGGGATTGTCCAGGATGTGCGTCCAGCCTTTCAACATCAACTGCTATAGATATTACAATAGAAAATCCTCTGTCTCACTGACTGAAGTCCGAATTCCAATAAGACTATGTGATAACTTATCTGATTTCATCTTTGTTTTCTCTCTAGCCAAATCTTTGAGAGTACCATCTCTCAACACCATCTACTTTTCAATCTACTCTGTCTGAAATTTTTTTTTTTAAGTAGCCCCTCTTTCCAGTCCATCTGATAAACACCTGAAATATTTTCAGATCACGATTCAGTTCAAGCATTACTTCCTCTGTGAAGTCTACCTCTGACATCCTTCTCCCTGCCTCTGGTAGAATTGAGTGCTCACGTAATTGTACAAAAACTGGAAGAACGGGGACACCTTTCTCTTTGTTTTTCATTCATTTCATCAGGTCCCAGTAGAAAGTGCCTATTGCATCATTCAGGATGGTTCAAGGCCTGCTGTTAAGACCACACAAACCCCAAGTCTCAGTGGTTTGCCACAGCAGACCACAAGCAACACTGCTCATGATCCACATCCATTGTGAATTGGCAAGGGTCTTTCTCTACATCATTATTCAGAGTCAGGGTGAGTCAGCAGCTGCTATCTTAAATACACTGGCTATTGTCCTAGAGGGAAAGGAGAGAGTCCCACATCATCCATTCATTCCAGTGCCACTTGTAGTCCTGATCCATTACCAATAACATGATCCTAACCAAACACAAAAGATCCAGGAAATACAGGACTACCTTGTGTGTGTAAGGCAGAGAGACAGACAGATTTGGCAAATCGTACTTTTATGACCACATATGCCCAACATAAACCCAATCATAGTTATCCTTAGTGTGATAAAGTGGCCTGTTTTCCTTGACACACACGTGACATGTCTGGACACAAGTGGATGTTCCTTAGCAAAGTAGAGAAGAGTTGTTGTTGGAAACATAATGGATAGTGTCTGTTATACTTTATTCCTTCAGCTCCTACAGCCAAGTTCAGAGGTGGAGGAGGGTCTAGATGCAAGCCTCACAGAGCATATTTTTAGTTCTATGGAAAACCAGATAAGCTTTCCATAAGCTAAACATTCTTCACAAACCATTGTATGAGGAACATCATATATAAAAATGTCTCTTCCATTCCAACCACCCTATGAGCTAGGTATTATTTTCTAGATGGGAAAATAGAATACCGAAGAGGATAAATAGCTTGCTCAAGGTCACAGAGCTGAAATGTGGTGGAACCAAATTTCATTCTGGCCTGTCTCCTGAATCTGTAATTCTTACCTTTTTCTTTATCTCTGCAGCATTGTACATGAAACCCTGGAAGTATATAAACCTCCTCTTAAGGTTAAAGAAATTTTTAACTGGTGACCAACATCATCCGAGGGTGTTCTAAATCTTGCATTTGTTTTCTGATGTGTAAACCATATGCTTTTTGTTTTAAACATTTCTCCATCTACGTGGAGAGTACACAACCTGTTCTGACAACATGAGGGTGTTTTTCAGTGGCGGTGTGCTTTAATTCAGGAAAATGGAAGTGGTTCTGCTGCTGTGGGAGATTTATACTATTTCCTCCTCTCTGCTAATGGGATTTATTCTTCAGCCCTGAACCACACATGCCAAAGGCTGTGCTTTCTCCTTCCAATTCCCCTAAAATAGCTATTGGTATTTCATTAATAATCATTGTTATGATTTGAAATGTGTGTCATAACCAGATCAAACAAGGCAATCCAATTTTATTTTTTTTTTATTATTTATTTTTTTTTTAATTTGGCCGGGTCTGGGTTTGAACCCACCACCTCTGGCATATGGGACCGGTGCCCTACCCGCTGAGCCACAGGCACCGCCCCCAATTTTATTTTTTAAAGCAATGAATAAGTAGTTTATTATTGCCTCCCTTTCAGAGAGCTTGGATGGGGGTTTCAGCCACTATGATGCTACTTTATTAGGAATTTCTAACAGCTGAATCCACTGAAATTAACATTTCATGACTTCTTCATTGATATCTGACAATTTTTTTCATAGCCAGATTCTAATAAAGAAGTCAGTCAGCAGTATTAGACGTATTTTAGGAGAATTTTTTGATGCCTATCTTTACTTAGATTATGAAGTTTAAATCATTGTTGCTATCAGTTTGAACACTAATGATAGAGCCTGCCAGATGGAAACCTTTCATCAATTTTCACTTTTCTCTTTCAGTGGGTTGTAAATCTTAAGTAAATGACTTCTTGGGTGAACTATGTTGATGTCAGCTTTTGTCCCTTCTGTCCACACTGATTTCAATGTCATAAGTAACTGGAAGGCAGGCAACTCTTAATTAAAGGCAATTTTCTTTTTCCATGATTGAGCTAGAGCAGAGAGGAGGCTCTGCTTGTACTGTCTGTGGCTTCCTGGAGACTAGCTCTCTGCTTGGTCGTGAGAGTGTTCCTTTAGAGCTATTTAAATGCTTTGGGTCACGCCTTTTCTCCTCTCTTTACTAAAACTGTCTCCCTTAGATAGTAAAACACTGTTTCTTTAGCTCTTTGTTCTTCTTTTTGACAAAACGCATTCTGTAGGTTCCTATCTCTTTTAACAGTTTTTTTCTCCCCTCCAGAAATTGATGTTTTAGTTCTCTTCAGGAGTGCTAATCTTCAGATGAGCACTACCCTGATAAAACTTCCTTATTCCCTGTGAGGACATATCCCCGTATTCAGGCTAAATCTCTTGAAGGATTTTTCTTACCAATTATGAGGAGCTTCTCATAACTTGTGGTTCTTACCGCTCAGATTTCTTAGGAGTTTTAAAAAATTTAAAATATATACATATATTTTTTCTTTTCTTCTTAAAACAGAGCCACAGCTTGAAAAGTCTTATCATTTATTTTTAAAAACAAAACAGTAGATGAAAAATAAAATTAAATGAAAGATTGTTCACACTTGCTAGTCTTTGGAAGCCCAAAGGAAAGAGATGATAAAAAAAAAAAAAAAAAAAAAAAACGCAAGAAAAATACTTAGGTTATCCAATAAATATTCCCAGCAGAAATCTCAGAAATCCTACAGGTAAAACAACTTTTTCCAGTTATTGAGTTATTTCTTCAGCAGTTGTTTATTTATTGATTTGTTTTGCCATTAAACCTACAAACCAAGTGATAAATGTGCTTCCTCTGTTGTTACACTGTAATGCATTGAGCTTCTCTTGAAGCTTCATTAAAATTATATCTAAAGCACCGATTATAAGAAAATGATTAATAATACAATAACACGGAGCAACTGTTCTGTGGAGCTGTTTGGGGTTGTGGGCTTTTTATTTTTTCCCCGCCAACACTCTTCTTTGTTCTCTGCTCCTACCCTTGTAGGGAAGCAAATACTCATCACCATTTTTTTCATCGAGCAACAAGAACCATCATTCTGTAGAAACAAAGGCACCGACAAAACATTTCAAATCATTAAAAGCATTTTCCGACGTGGCTTCAGTAATTAGCATATTTCATTTTCAACAACTGTAATTAAACCTGACCTTTGAGCTAATTGTATCTTGACACTTAAGATTTTAAACTGCCTTTCCCTGTGGTGATGACATGTTACATTCAGGTTCTAATACACGGTGTTGTAGTATTTAATTGTTGTCAAAGGCTATGGTCCTCAAACCTTCGCCAGTACCATAGCCTGTTGGGAACGGGGCCACAGAGCATCACTACCTGAGCTCTGCCTCTCGTTCCCCCCAACCCCCTTTCCCCTGGTCTGTGAAAAAATTGTCTTCGGATCGCTGTTGTAGCTTGGAAGGGATCATTTCACCGAGTGCCCTGTCACTGGAGGCATAACGGTGCTATTAATGGTACCGAAGGAGCATTATCTGCCACAACATAAGGCTGATTTTCAATTTTCAATTTTCGTTTTTGTGGAAGTGTTTGGGTATAATAATGGGCACAGCAAAATCTCTGCTGGAAATTTTTGAAGAATAGACAACAATTTGATTAAGGGTTTGAGTGCAGATAAAGTAGCCTCTCTTGGGATATAATAATTGGAGCAGGTGATGGGATGAAGCATGTCAGCATCATAGGAAAAAAGTTGAGTCAAAGAGGAGGTGGGGAGGGAAGAGAAACCAACATGGTGAGCCCGGTCTTGCTGGCCCTCTTTGAGCTTGAGTGGGGAGAGTATTTCCCTGTGCTTTCGTTTTTGTTTGTTTGTTTTAATCTCTCCCAGGCTACTTCCTAATCAATTTCCTCCGTTCTGATAATCACACAGGAAGCTAATATTTTCTAAGCGCTGTGTGTGTCAGGCACTGTGTTAAACCCTTCATGTATATCATCTACTTACTTTAACAGCCCGAGGAAGCAGGGGGCACTCTGGCGCCCAGCAAAGGCAGTCCATAGCCCCTTGTTTTTTTTTCTTCAAGTGTCAAAAGCCAGTTCTTGGTGTTATATTTCGAAATGTTAATGTTTCTTGTTCCCCGTTTGCTTTCTGTACACCTCCATCAGACAGAGGTATCCACATTACTTTTAGGAATCACAAGAGACAAGTCAAATTTGCTTTTGTGCCTTCCAAAGTGGATCCCAGGAGAAGCAGAGCCTTGTCTAGAAAGCTGGCAAGAGGATAGAGCAGGAACCAAAGAGCCATGCTGCTCATTCCCCTCCCGCCTGCCCCCATGGGCAGGCCCCTGCAGAGAGGCCCAGCAGCGAGGTTGGGTGATGCTATTTGAAGGGATGCTGGAATGAGGTGGTGACAAGCAGATGGGGAGGGGTTGGAAGGTGGGTCACAGGACAGTCAAGCAGGATCCTGGGGAGTGGCCTGGAAGCCCAGACATTTCCTGCCAGTGGGGAGAGGACTGTCCACTTTCAGGCAGGCAGTGGAGCTCCTAGTGGAGCCATTTATCTCATTGTCCTTGGGAGATGTGGTCTGTGCATGGAGAGCTGCTTGCAGGGGCTCATGAATTGTCCATAGGGAAGATGCCTGTAATGAGCTATTGCTGAGGTCCTCTAATTGCTCTGATGGGGGAGTCACTTTTCCTTCCCCTGTGTCCCAGGACGTATATAAGAGTCTCAAAATAGGGGGTGAGGGGCATTAAACCCAGAGGGGCAGAGACATTGCAGAAAGGAGAGCCCAATTTCATGCTTGGGTGGGATGAGATGCAAGAACCCTCTCCTGCTATACAAATAAAGATTTATGTTCTCACTGGTTACTTATTTTTTTAATTTAATTTTTTTATTTTTATTTTTTGGGATTCATTGAGGGTACAAAGAACCAAGTTACATTGATTGCATTTGTGGTTACTTAATTTTAACTGAATGACTTCTAAAAAAAAAAATCTTTTGGTTGAAAGAGTCAACCAAATGACTCTGTAATGGTGAAATCAGAGGCTGGAAGACATTTGCGTGCAAAAAGGCATCCTGAACTTCCCATATTAAACTCTGTGGCTTCTGCCTCTGTGTAATGTGAGGATGAATCTGCTTCTTGGGCAATACTAGGAACTGATATGTGAGCTTCGCCTCCCTGGGTTGTCAAAGAACAGGCTAGACCAAGTGTGTCCATGGCTGGAGCAGTGAGAGCGGGCTTGGGGTAGGATTACATAGGGCAAAAGATCAGCATGTGGGTCAATGTGGTTAGAGAATTTGGACACAGATTTTGGCAAAGCTATTCCAACTTGAAGATTGTTTTGTAATCTCCTTTAGCTTTGTCTTCCTGGAGATATGGAACCTTTCTATAGACAAAATAACACAGGTCGCTGGAACATTGTGTGAAGAGACCTTGGCCTTGGCCTCACCATAGGTAGGTTTCATACATTGTCAGTGAACTTCCTTTGACTCAGTTCTCCTGCAGAGCTGGGAACCGACGGTGCATTGGTTACTCTAAACTACTGGAGGTAAGAAAGGAGGAGAACACTGATCAGAAAAATATTAGTGTGTGACACACCTTTTGGGAGCAGGACACAATTATAAGAGGGACTTTACCTAACAAATGCAATCAGTGTAACCTAGTTCTTTGTACCCTCAATGAATCTCCAACAATAAAAAAGAGAAATATTAAATAAATAAAATAAGCAGCCAATAGAATTTAATGGAAGCTCCAGGGATCTGTATTGGAGAAATGGTTGAGTGGTCATGTCACACACCATGTATTCTCTTTGCCTACCTAACTGGGATGTGAGCGCTATAATGTTAAAGCTGATTATTCGCTTTGTCTGAGTTTGTTTTGTTTTTCTACCTTCAATGCTTAGAATTGGCCAAAAATGATTCCTGTTGAATGAATTCAACCTTTGGGAAAATATTTACCCTTTCCTAAAAATACAGTCAATGTGTGGCTACAGTGTCACTGTTCTAATCACCATTTTTTCTGCAATGTTCCCAAGAAGTGTCAATTCTATGAGTTTTGGAGCCCAGGGCCCACAGGAGGCTGTCACGATAGCAGGAGAGCCGACTCTCTGGTGTTCGGGAATCTACTGTTCCATTAGCATGTCGATAAGGCTGATGACTCCAGCTACAACTAGTGAAAGAGAGGGCCATATTTTCCCTCCTGATGACACTGACTTACAGAAGAGTTAGTTGGTTGGATGTCTGGTTAGTTTGTTCTCCCTCTTGGGAAGCCTGTGTAGCAAGGGGTCTGCTGTCCAACTGCACCTCATAGGACACAAAGACAGGATCTATGGGTACAAATGTATCGATGGGTCGAATGTCTAACATGATCCCTGTAACTCTAATCCCTGGTGGATTTATTATATGGGTCTTATCGCCTCTTGGTGTCTTGAGACTATCATCTATAAAATGTGTGGTGGCTAAGATAGCTAGCCAAATACCATTCCTGATGTTTATGTCCTGTAACTCTGCCAAGAAGGCAGAGAAAGCTGTAAATCTCAGGTGAATTTATAGTAGCGGACTAAAGGATAGCCAGTGATAAGATGTTTTTATGACTTACGGACAGGGGACCCTCAACATACTGAGATCCACAGAGCCAGTCTATCATGAGTTAAAACTAACGTCTAATTCAAATTGCTCTTAACCTGTGCTACCTCTGAATATTCACTGTGTATGTGTTTACCCCTCAGCTTAGAGCCTTTCCTGATCAGCATCTTTACATTTCTGTGCTAACAGTTTATTCTTTATCAGTAATGATCTTTCTGGAACCATTTGATTTGACTGTCCAGTGCCCCATAATATTTGGATAAACTGGGATTTATTTCTTTTTTGGCTCTGTACATGGAGTTTGGAGACACGTTTTACAGGAGATCATCTGTGCTGAGGACAAAGGTTAGTGGAAAGCTGTTTAAACAGAGAAACTTGGCCTCAAGAAGCCCATCTGAACCTCAACTCTTGACCTGTTCATTGACTGTGTTGGCTAATTGGGTCTTCAGTGCAAAGTAAGAAATAATTCTCAGCATCGCTAACTATTTGTTTCACCAGAACATGAAAATCAAACTACTGATGGCCAAAAGGGCATAGCAAACAACATCCCCATGGAGCTGGGTGTTTTTGGCCTTGGCATTCAACAGATGTGGACTGAGAGCTCCCACAATCTGCGTACAGATGCAATTCTCATAATTAACATGGTATTTGTTAGTTGCATGAAGATTTTCTTCACCATGAGTAGGAGGGTGGTGGTGAGAGATGGATAGAAAGCACAGGAGCCTGAGGTTAGTAGAAATATGTGATCTAGGAAGGCCGTTTGTGTCCAGTGGAAATGATTATGCATATTTGGAAGTCATGCAATTTGTTTTGTTTTGTTTTCTGTCAGTGAAATGTGAAGAATTTTACAGCTTATGTGGGGAAACAAACAGCACAAATGCAAAACAAAAAGCCTCTCTCTGGTTAAATTCTTTGGTTTAACTCTTAAGGAAATAGCTTGTCCGGCTGCTTCCAAACTACCAGTTGGCTGGGTCCCAGGGAAATAGGAACTGGGGGGCTGGGGAGCCTGAAGTTTCCTGGCAGCTCAATGCCTGTTAGCATTTGAGAGAAATAAAACAATTGATCTCATCTGAAAATTGCCTGGAAGGTAGGAATGTTTTCATTACATAGAAAATGAAAAAATAAGCTCTTGACTTTTCTTAACTTAATGCTGGTAGATCTAAAGGAAATTAAAAAAGCATATGTTTGGGATTTAGGAACCTGACTAAAGAAATACCTTGGAAATTAGCCCCATAGCGCTGGACCCACTTAGGTAGAATTTGTTAGAAGGATCCTGGGGTGGCAGGCATTATTTTTATTTTCTCTTTCTCATTTAAGGTACAAAGTTCTCAGATGTTTAGTGCTGAAGTAACTACAAAATGGGGAAACATTTTAATCAGGGGATGTACAGGTTTGCAACGGTACGTTGCATCTATATCCAGGAAGACTTTTTTTTAATCCCTAACTGATCCTACTTCATATACTTTCTTTTTAACAAAGGAAGGAAAGAGAAGAGAGAAAATAAAGGAGGAATAAATCGAGTATAATGTGGCAGATGCCTTTCTCTCGGCCCGCAATTGTGTAAAGAAACAATACGACTCAGTAAAACTCGGTGGGTTTTATTTGGTTTATTAGCTCCGACTGCATCTCAAGCTGTCTCAGTGCTCCCGTTTGAGACAACACATGACATCATAATTGCTTCTGGCATTTTACAGTAAAGTAATAGATACTAGTAAAAGTTGTCTTGAGCTTCCTCCCCCCTCACTTTATGAGTACTTCTTTAGAAAGCAGCAATTTCTCATTGGAGGCCCGTGCACATTTTCGCTAAGGTAGTTTTTCACTCCATTGCCTGCAAAGTTATTCTGCCCTATTTAAGTGCAAAGGCAGCTTTCTCCAATCTACCAAGGAGGCGCTTAGGATCACACAGTGATGCCTACCAGCTTATCCAGTGCGGTACACCTGCCTGTCTGGGGTGCTGATGAGCCGGGAAGGTTAGCAAAATTAGCCAAGGCCAGGGCAGAAATTAATTTATTTTCAGAAAATTCAGATTCCTAAAGCAACACCTTGGACCACTCTTAGCAGTCCTGAAATAGCATTTATTCTGAAAATACATATAGATACTTATTTGCATTCTGAAAGGATGACCTCTGTTATGTGCTGAAGGCCTGACTAATAAATGAGCAGCAGAAGATGGCTAAATGAAGTTACCAACACAAATGTGCGTTTCAAATTGACCTAAGCCCTGCATGACAAGGACATCTTTATAAATATGTGAAGCTGATACAGGCTCTGACTGCCATAAAGCAGATTAGCATTGTTAAACTGTGTCACAGTCCAAACAGTGCCTGGCTTGAATATTTATGATGTTACTTAATCTTGTTGAGCAAACAGACTATATTTATCAGCAAAGGGAAGGAGCTCCCCTTTCAAGGGCCAGTATGCCCAGTAAGATTTCATAAATATGTATGTTAAAAATGGCAGGGTTGGTGGAGATCATTTAGGACCCTCCTTTACAGGTGGGGAAACAGAAAACCAGAGATGGATAGGGTTTGCCCCAGGTCATGTAGCTATTACATAGTCGTGCTGAAATTGATTTTCTTTCTTTCTTTTTTTTTTTTTTAAACATCATCAAATAATTTATTTGGAATCAGAATTAAAAGAACATTTGACAGTTGTGACATTTGAAACTGATTTCTAGACAGTTGTTCTTCTCATTGATACAAGCACTCTCATAGTGGGGGAGAAGCTCATAAACCTATGAGCAGTTTCTGCTGTCCCAGAGAGTCATGTGGTGATTGTGGTCTTGACCAACTTTATAATGTCTCTCTGATATCCTGTATTACTGGCTTCTAGGACGAGCAGGATAAGTCTCTCAACTTGATTGGAATACCAGGGCTTAGTTTTCTCTTTATTCTATCAAAGTGCATTTAGTGCTCATTCTTTCAAGACTCTGCCATTATCACATATGGCTGAAAATGGTGTGGGTGTAAATAATTATATATCACAGTATATGACAATAGGAAGTTAGCACCTCCCAAATCTCTAGACCTGACCTACATGTATCTATTTTATGATTCTTAGCACTTTACACTTGGAGTCATCATCTTATGTTCTCATCTAGTTCTGTTCTTCACTATATATTGTAGATGTCTAAGATTGGTATTATTTCCTGGTTTACAGATGTGTGAGCCATGAATGCAAGAGACTTGTCTAAGATAAATGAAACCTAACTGACCAGTAGTGAAATCAAAACATCTAGTTCTTATTCTAGTCTTATGTCCACTGCCATATAGCTCCATCTTCCTACCATGCCTAGCACGTAGGTAATAATTAATATGCTTGGTTTGAATGAATGAGGCAAAGGCTAACTTCTAAACTCTTACATCCTCTGAGTCAGTGATATCTTGATCTCAGGGGACTTGGAATGAACTTAACATCTTCCGCCACAAATTCTGCTTATTAATTTTCTGTCCTGACTTCATTAGAAAACACCTTTCCTATCTCTCTGCTCAAAGCAAGTCATTGAAATCCGGGTAATTATATCCTTTGAGTCTGGATATTTCTCTTTTCTGTATATCAATCTAGCAATAGTCTCTTTTTTGTGTATATCAATCCCCAGTCTCTCTGTGCCTGCTGCTACTATCCTAGATCAGGTCCCATTTTCTATGATCTGCACTAGTTTAATAATCTTAGGGTTTCTCTTCATCTCTCCTCTAGTGTGGTCTTCACAGAGCTGCAAAATCTAGTTCATAGATCTGATTACCTCACTTTCCACCATCATAGATCTCATTTCTCAAGGGTTAGAATCTGAAATCATTTATATGATGCACCGCACCCTTCATGTAGTGGCCAGTGCTTTCTTTTATAGAGTTATCTATTGCCATTCCCTACCTCTCGCTCTATCCTTAGCACTGTTGAACTATTTGTCATTTTCCTTGATTTCTCTCTTTCTTATCATCAAGTCATTGTGTGTGCTGCTCTCTGGAACGTCCTCCTTCCTCACCAAAATTGTACTTACGGACATGATAATGTGAAGACTCGTAGCCAGTTCTTCTGCCATGAAAGTTCATGTTCTTTTCACAATGTCAAAGTTGTAGCTTTGTTATAGCCCCAAACTGAAAACAAACCAGATGTCCCTCAGTAGGTGAATGGATAAAAAAATTGTAGTACATTGCTGCAATAGAACACTGTTCAGTAACAAAAAGAAATGGACTATCAATTAACTCTACCATATGAAATAGTATCAAAATACTTATGGTAAGTAATGGAAGCCAGACAAAACCCAGTGCATTTAGTAAGGTTCCATTTATGTGTATAGGTGGCTCTCTGTATCTGAGGGTTCTGCATCCATGGATTCAACCAGACATCAAACATATTTGGAAAAATAAAAATAAAAAAGATAATAAAAATAAGACAAATAAAAATAGAGTATTAATGTAACAACTATATATATATATATATAACATTTATATTGTATTAGGTATTATATTATCTAGGGATGATTTAAAGTGTACATGAGGATGTGTGTAGTTTACATGCAAATACTGCACAATTTTAAATAAGGGCCTTGAGCATCTATAGATATTGTTATGCATAGCAGGTCCTTAAACTGATTTCTTAGGATACTGAAGGATGACAGTGAATCTAGGAAGGACAATCTAATGCACAGTGATAGAAAGTGGATGACAGGTTCCCTGGGGATAGGGAAGGCATTAAGAGGGGATGGGGAAGAAAAGCAGGGATAGATTAAAAAGTGTCATGAGGAAACTTTTGGAGGTGCTGCTTTTGTTTATTATCTTAATTGTGGGGATGGTTTAACAGGTGTATACATATGTCACACTTATTAAATTATATATTTAAAAAAATGTAGTTTATTGTATATTCATTCACTGCAATAAAGCTGTTTTAAAAAGAAGATTCTAAAAATTAAATAATGAATTTTTAGTTGTGAGGATTTTAGGTATTTTGGAGGGTGACATGAAACTGTTCAAACAATGCTTCTGGTTATCCATTGTCCATCAGTATCACCCAGAAGTAGGGCTTGTCTCAACTACAGCCATGGTCCATTCCTAGATAAAGTATTTCCGGGAGTATTTTCTACTTCTGAGAATGAAGAAAGTAGCAGAACCATCTTGCTGAAAAGGATTGAAAAATACCAGGCAGTGCCATCTGAGATTCTTTTCCTGTGTTAGTTAGAGGAGGCAAATTTCATCAACAAAAATTCCTAAAATAGCAATGGCTCAATATGAAGAGAACTTTAATCCCCACTCTCACATGGGTCTTCAGTTGGTAGTGCTCTACCTGGTGATTCAGGGACATCCACCATCTCCCAAAGTCTCAATGTTCTCTCTTATATTTTTGTTAGCAGGCAGCGAAAGAGTGCCTAAAAGGCCAAAAACTTTTACATGGTCAAAAGCTAGAAGCGGTAGACCTCACTTTTGCCCATATATCCGTATTTTGTTGGCCAGGACATATCCTTAAGACCACACTCAACATGAAGGGATCTAGAGTTGTGTCTAGCAGAAAAGGGGAATGTATTTCAAAGATAGCTACCAGCCTCCACCACATTCCTTAATACTTACCCTCACTTTGTGCATTTATTTATTTATTTATTTAAAGTAAATTTATTTCAGGTTACTGTGAGGATACAAACAATCAGGTCAAAATATTTGACTTTGTGCATTTCTTGATGAACCAGCACTACCATTCTACAGAGTCTGAAAGAAGTAATACCCTTTGTGCTTGAGTGTGATATTGTTATGTTCCAGAATTACATGCTTATGATTTTGTAATAAAAGATTTACATAGATTAACAGCTCATAAAAGGGGTATTATTTTCACTGTTATTTGTGATTTGCATTATTTACCTGTAATTTTGTAATACAACAATATCACACTTAGGCACTACAAAAGGTCATTCCTTCTGCTGGGCCCTATATACTCATTCACCATTCAATAATTTTTTTTTTTTTTGGTGTACTTCCTATGTCAGAAAACACAGCATATATGATCACTGTCTTCATTATAATTATGCTATCACAAAGGGATACAGTACAGATACGAAGAGAGCGATATTAGAAGAATGAATTTATAAATAATTATAATGTGGCAAGCATTATAAGGAAAAAGAAAAGACAAAGAACCAATGGTCTCTAGATGAAAAAGATAAACATTCATTCACTCATTCAATTTTTTAAATTCAACTCAATGTGGGCCACTCACCCTTGATGGTGCAGAAATCCAGTCCCAAGAATTCTTGTCATTCCTGAACTTCTGGAATTTATGATAAGCTGAGAAAATTAAACACCTATGCAAGGAACTCTATTAAAAGGTCCTTTAGGGGGAAAAAAATCTGTGTTGGAGAAAACCTGGTACCCAAAATATCTATTTACCTTTTTGCCTTGTTAGAAATTATAGGCTTTCATGGAATTCAGTGTGCCCATGAGATGGTTCTTACGAGAGCAATGAGAGCAGAGATTATGTGCTCAAGCTCTGCCTTTCTTGCTTAAAAAATTATTTTCCCTGGATTTATGTTATTTCCACTTGCCTTAAATCTTTTTTTCTTTCCTTTTTAAATGGACATGTTTGTGACCCAGCATCAACTCTGTGGAAGATAGCACCCAAAAGGATGGCAGAGGCAAAAGAGGGAAGGAGTCCGGGTCTCCATGGGAAGAGATGGACCAGAGTTGCTCCACTAACCTGAATTACGTGTTCCAGAAATCTTATATGGAAAGCCACAAACTTTCATTTTATTCATGCCATAATATTTCTGGGTCTTTTTGTTATAAGAATTTAATCTTCCTTCCTATGTCATTCTGAGAAATACAATAAACATAGTGATTGTCAGAGGGGAGCAGTCCCTTTCAGCTGCAGTGCTCAGAGGAGGCTTCATGGTGAGGTGGCATTTTTTAACGAGTAGAGGAAAGGGGACTTCAATAGAGAGATGAGCTTAAGCAAAGATATGGGACTATGGAAGCAGAAAGAACCATAGAGCAGCATTATCACACACAGCTGTGGGTGATTTTTCTCCCCGTCTCCTTCCTGTCGTACAAACGTAGAGGTCTCTAATTTTAGATGTTCTTTTTTTTTTTTTGGTTCTAGTCTAAAGACCTTTAATAACCTATAAGGTTGGCACCACACTTAAAATTATTTTTAAACCATTTGGTGAAATTTGTCATTATAATTAATCTTCTTTTATAATACCACTCATAATCCCTAAAATATCACTGGAGTGAGATGAGGATAATTGTAATAATTAGCTGTATGACTCAGCTACTGTCTCATGATGTCCTGGGTCATCTGTAGTGCTTAGAAATTGGGGTATAAATATTCTGAACATCTCCCCATCACCTACTTGTACCTACTTTTTGTGGGTCAGTGTACAACTAACATACACTTTGAAAGATTTTTCTCCTTTTCTTTTTCTCTTCTTTTGCCATAAATCTCAAGATTCTAGTAAGTTTGGGCTCATGGTCATGTCATGATCATGACAATTTGCTCTATAATTTAGAAAATGTTTTTTATATACATAATCTAATTCTAATTTAGATAACTGTGAGGAACACTCTTAGGATATTATTAGTTACTGAGAATATTATTATTCTCATATTATAGATGGGGAAAATAAGGCCCAGGAAAGATGATTTGTTTTTTTGCCTCAAGTTTTGCCAGTAGACAATTATAAATTTTGGAGTATACCCTATATCCAATTTCCACAACCCCCGATATACTTTTTCCCACCATTTTTATTTTCCAGAGATGTTCATCCGGTTGTCCAAAGAGCTAGCCATCTTTCCTAGAATTCTCTTCCCATTTCTCCTGAAAGCTTATCTGGTTTTTATGCGAACAAGGCTCTTAGTAACCCTTACTATGCCAGAAGTTTGGAGGAGTACATGCAGCTTTAGTACTTTCCTTTTGCAAGATCCCATCCAAAGTACACAGACCTTTCCCACACGCTGAACTGACAATTTTCTTGGAAATGTGATGGGTGTGGGAGTGGAGATACAACATATCAGACATATCAGAACAAATGTATCCCCCCTCCCCCGCCAATTTTTAGTGTTTGTGCTAGTGGTAATAGACTTTGCTATCCATTAGGAATGATTGGAGTCTTTAGCTTGGGAAAACTTCTCTAGATAATAGTCAGAAAACACTAGTTTGTTCTTCTATTTCAACTGCCTCAGGCGGCCTTTCCTGCAAGTGAGATTAGCTGCAAAATTCATGTGTGTCTGACTTCGTAAACATTTTTATCCCCTAACCATTTCATCAGAAAATAGGAGGTTAAAACTTACTCTTACACCTGCCTCACCGCTGTTCCTCTCTGAGGAAGTCTGGCTTTTCTTTTGTTACGTGGAAAGCTTCCTCAAGGGGAAGTGGTGATGTCTGACACTACTCGAGTGGATGTACAGAGATCACAGAACAGGTTGCATCAACTTAAGAGCATGACATTGAAAATTCATGCTGTGCCCAGGGAAAAGCAAACTTAAGGACCAAAATGAAACAGATTATTCGGGGTACACATCTATTCTAACAACTCTTCCTTTTTCCTCAACTGTTTGCCTTCATTCTTCCCATTGAAAAAGTGCTTGTCTTGAAATTCAGACACTTTGGTTGACTTATTTTGTCTGTGACTTGCACAAAGAAAATTAGTTAACCTCTCTGAGCTTTAGTTTACTTCTTTGAAAACCAGGAATAGCAATAAACACATCATAGGGAAGTTACAGACAATTGACATTTATTGAGTTTGGCCGTGTACCACGCATTTCATGTTGTAGTGGACCCCCATCATCTTGGGCAGCTACCTATCACTCCTTCTCCTTTTCTGAGCATTTTATTTCTTCTGGAAGACATTCTTCTCCTCGGGTGTGTGTATTCTTGGTGGAAGTGTAGATCCAGAAGCCTCATTTCTCATTATTGGAGTTGATAATATTCTTCTTCCAAGATCTTTCTTTGCTTCACTAAGTATATTGAAAGGGCAGTCACATAATTGGAAATATGGTAAGTTAGACTTTTTTGTCTTAAGACCTAAAATATAGAGCAAAGGAATGGGAATTCTTTAGCTATATATAGAATTCACTCACTATAGGAGCAGCTCCACTTTTCGACTATGGAGTGTTTTCTGCTAGAAACACTTTCTGGGAGTCTTCAATTCTCCTAGTCTTTCAGCTTTCTCATTAATCTTTTGATTTTTTCCATATTTTCTCCAAAATTTTTTTTTACTCAGATTATTTTGCATCCATTTCCACCCTCTCTCTTATTTATATACATAGTCATTATTTTATTTGATTCTGGGGTCAGGTACGATAATAAAACCCATTATACCTATGGAAAGACTGAGGCTCAGATATGTTAAGTAACTTACCCAAGTTGTGTAGTGTGAGGACAAGCTGATATTTGGACCCAGTGAGGTGTGAAAGATCAGATGAGATATCAACATTTGAAAGCACCTTGCAAGACACATATTAAGCACCTGTCAACATTAATTAAATCTGTATCTCTTATGTTGGGGAAAATAACTGACATATCCAGCATGGGAAAGTGAGGAACAAGGATGTGCTGTAGTGGTTTCTAATAAACATAAATAATGTTCAGCATCTTTGTTCATTTTTCTAAGTCAGGATTTTTATAAGGGCAAGGTCTCTGTCCTGGAATCTCCTTGCATATTAGGAGAACACTAGGGAATGGGGGCTCTAGCTAATAGGTATTAAACAAAGCCTGTCAAAAAAGCCACATGCCTGGTTAAGATCCTTCTTTGGTGGCTGAGTGTGGTCCAACCACTGTCAAGTTTCTTATGGTCACGTTTGGTGCCTTTGTTTTCCTAGAGCAGCGGTTCTTACCTTGTGGGTCATGACCCACAGGAACTGTATGAAAGGGCCGCAGCATTAGGAAGGTTGAGAACCACTGTCGTAGAGTGATAAGCAAGGACAAACCCTGAGCCTTCCCAACCATCCTTTGAAGAGCATATATGGATAACAGCCTGAGAAACATTTGCAAACTACTTATTTAACAGAAATCTCACAACACAGCAGTAAGTGCTCACCAGGTATTTGAAACTGGTAAAAATCTTAACAATATGGCAAACATTTTGATAATTCCCGTTATTAAATTTATCTGGACTTCCCTCTGTATTTCCCAGCAGGCCAGTTTACTTTCTTTCCAGGCATATTTTCATTCAAGCAACCTCACTTTCGGATTTATTTATTGCATACACTTATTGCTCTACTGATATACAATAAAACCCCAGGCCCTTGAGTGCTGATTGTGCATGAAAAAAAATTTTAATACAGTGAATTCCTAGGGGAAAGTTAAACAGTGTCTGCTCTTTTCCTTTCCCTCTTTAGGCATTTTCTACTTTTCTTTGTTTTTCACAGTGTCTGCTCTTTTCCTTTCCCTCTTTAGGCATTTTCTACTTTTCTTTGTTTTTCACAGTGTCTGCTCTTTTCCTTTCCCTCTTTAGGCATTTTCTACTTTTCTTTCTTTTTCTTTGTTTTTCTGCTTCTTTCTTTCTTTTTTTTTTTTTAAATCCAAGGCTAACATAGAACAGGCTCCAGGCTCCTTGTGGGCGATCATGTCGAGTTAAATCTGACCTTTGCTAAATTGTCATTCTGGTCATTTGGAAATGAAGAAGGTTGGGCAGCACCTGGGCCTGGACGTGTTTAGTGCCCTCAGCATCGTGCTCTCTGAGCTCCTCGGGAGGATCTTTTCCATTATGACAAAGTGGTGAGGATTTGGAAGACTCAGGGATGTCCTGACTTTCTGACTTTTCTGTCTTGGTCAATACATCGATAATCAGTGGGGATGCCTGTTCTGTCTAACTTCACTCCTGGCCTTTGCATGGACTCACTCTTCATCTGAGTCCCTGATCACTCTGGGACTGGCTTTCACATGCACCTCTTGTTAGGGTTGTGGCTCTTTTAAAATAATAAGACCAGTCAGAAAATGGAGTGCTCTGGGGAGAGAGGCTTCTGCAGTGCTCAGTGGGACTTGGGCTTGGGCGCTGGTATTTCCCTCAAGCTTTTTGCTCTCGGGATTTCACTGTGGTCTGGTCTGCTGTGAGTACTGAGCGTCTCTTGTGAGGGAGGATGCTTTTCTTTTCTTTTTTTTTTTTATCGGTTACTTTATTAACAAGTCATTCTAAACATAAATATAGCCCCTGTACGAGAGTAGCAAACATTGTTCCAGTAAGAAGTTCAAGAGTACATTTTGGGCTATTTTGAGAAATATGAATATTTGGCTTCTGTTATTATGTCAGGTGAAAAAAATCAATTCAAAGACTAGTTTCGTATCTTCCTATGATTAACAATAAAACCAAGTAGAAAAATAAGAGTGTATTAAAAAAAAGATACTCAAGTCCTTTTTGAAGGACTTTCTTTCTTCTATACCACACATAACTCATACAATCTACTCAGAGGATGCTTTTCTTATCAGATGGGGCATCCTCAGATGGGGTTTAAAGAGTCCGTCTCTGAGGGTCTTCAGGCAAGATTATAACACACGTTTATCCTCTGTTTAAAGGACATCCCTTTAGGGATGATTTATTCTTGGGAAAAGAAATTGAGGAGGTTATGTTTTTTCTCCATATAAAGAATAAGTAGCATTCCCTAATAATGATCAGTATTCTGAAAATGTGTCAAAAAAATATTACCGTCTCTAAACCCTAAAGAAATGTTTACAATTTTTTTTAGGTGGGTTAGTTTCAAAAGCAGGTTTTGTTAGTTCTCTGGAGTGTTAACTTATTACTCTGAGTTTAAGGGGCCTCTATGGGGACCAGAGGGGATGACAATTGCTAGGACATAGGGACTGTAGAACACATTTAAGGCAGTGAGCATAGTGATCACAATGAATGCTAATTATTATTGTTGCTATTGCTTTTGTGAAGGGTAGGATATAGAATATTTATACACAAGCAGTTGAATTCATTGCTGTTCTATTCTTCACTGTTCAACACTAAAATGACATTTTTTTTTTCTTGTTACTAATCATAGAAACCTAGATGGTAAGTCTAGGTTGCGATTGACCAAAGTCATTGTCATGATTTCAAAAGTTATGTTGTAAATTTTTGGACATTCCTTTCATCGAGAGTGGAGCCTAATTCCTTTATCCCTGAGTGTGGACAGGCCTTTGCGACTTGCTTATACTGGAGGGAATGGGGCAGATGGGAAGGTACATGACTTCCCACACTAGGTCAGGAAAGGCAGCACACCGGCTCTCTCTAGCTCTTGAAACACTTGTGGAACCCAGTTGTCATGCTGTGAAAAAGTCTGGTGTACATTTAGCGGTCTTGGCCAACATCCTCTGCTGAAGTTCCAGCTGATAGCCAGTGCCAGCGGGATGTGAGTGAGGCAGCCCTAGAGGTGACTCTAGGCCCAGCTGCTGCATACTGCAATCACATTCAAAACCCTGACTGTGACCCTCTTGCCAAGCCCTGTGAGAGGGAATAATAGTAACAACAGATTACCTTTCAGGGTATTAAGTTTGTTGAGGTTTTCATGAAGTAGTGGGTAACCAGAACAGAGGACAGAAGCATCAGAATTAAAAGCCAATTCCCTTGACTTTTGTCCATTACTTTGATAGCTTCATTAAATTAATTTCTTGACTTTCATTTCGTTTAAATTAAAAACTTACAACATATTTATATTTCAGGTATACTAAGGGTCTTAGACTATTTTTAGAAAACAAGATATCTGGAAAGGATATTAGAAATTATTCGAACTACCTTATTATACAGATGAATAAATTATAGCTCAGAGAATTCATTATACAGAATCATTGTAAGTGGTAAGATGCAATGTATATTTAAACCTTAAGTATCTAAAAGTATCATAGATGGCAATGCTAACATTCCTAAACAATAGCACGCAAGCACCATGCATAATCGACCAACGACGTGTGATTAGCTGTTACCAAGTTCACATAATCAAATAATTCGGACTTGTGCTTGATTTGGGAAGGCTTGAGTTATGCCCGAGAAACAAATTTATTTTCTCGTATTCACTTCATTTTGTGCTTTGTCGGCAGAATCAAATGCTCACTTAGATGGATACAGAAGTGCCCGGGCATATGGTTATTCATTTGGACACTTTCGTGTTACAGTTTGAAAGCTGCTTTCCCCTTTTCTTTTGGAAGCCCGTGGAAGAAATGGATTAGAAAATTGAAAAATATAAGTGACAAACAGGGTGTTTGCTGAAGAAGTCAGTCTTGTATGGCTGGGTGAAGAAATACGTATTGCTGTTGTTGACAGCAGAGGGGTCTGCGAGACTCCTGCGGGAAGATTGCAAGAAGGAGATGGGGAACTTCTATTTTTCGCTTTTGCCCACTCTGCATATATCTGCCTGAGGGATAGAAAGTTAATCTCAAGTTACTCAGGTTTTTATTTTTTTATTTTTTCTGCCTGGGCTGCTGCTTTCTGGCAGCTGCACTTCTTTGGATTCCCTGAGGCTGAGAGAAGAAAGAGGCTGCTGTCCTTATGAGGCCCAGGTGTCACCAGCAAGAACATGGCCCTTCCCCTCTGCTGAATGCCCAGCAATCTGGGTGCAAATTTGTGGGTGACCAACACATTCTTACTTTCTAACCGTTTTACAATTTTAATTAATTTTTAGTTGAATTATTATGGGGTTTTAAGTATCTTCTCTGACTCTTGTTAGGAATTTGATGGATTTGTGATATCCATAGATGGTATGCACTTGCCAACACCTGTCAGGGAGGGAGAGTTGACTGTAAGGAAAGGTGGATGAACTTGCAGTGTGTCTGAGGCCTTAGTATAGTCAGGACTAGCTAAGGATCGGAGGGCTTGTTGTTTCTTCTTTGCTATTTTCTTGGTGAGTGACCCAGATCATAGTAGAGGTCTCTGTGATTATGAGGAGAGACTAATACCTTTATTATGGTCCTATGGTCCAGGGAATTGAATTATCCCTAGAGTGCAGAGTTACAGATGCTGATAGAAGCTGATACAAGTTTGCTGAATGGCTGAAGTAGTATCTCTGTTCTCAGAGACATTGATCTTGAAGGGTGTCTGCTCAACTCCACAGGGAACCATGGGGCTTTCTTAGGTGGTTCAGGACTATTTGTTTTGTTCAAAATTGTTCCGTCTTTTCCTCAGTCATAGTGAATATTTTTTTAATATAGTCAACTATAATCAGGAAAGAATTTTATTTGTTTCATCTAACTGGAGAAAAATTCCCTGTTTATTCTGGTCAAGATTTTTTTTTTTATGACAGTGCCAACTAAGAGGAGTTGTGTGTCTTTTGGTTCAGAAGCTGGACATTTGATGTGAACTTGTGAACTCTGAAGTTGTGAATCCTGAAAAGAGTGCTGGATCTGAGGCCAACTGAGGGCCACTGACACACCAGGTGAAAGGTGACAAGTGCCGATGCTTACAATAAGTCAGATCCTATTACAAAAGCATTTTACACAGTAGCCCATCTTTAATCTTCTCCAAAATCCTATGAGGTAAGGCTCTTATTTTTATCTACATCTTAAAGTAGTGGAAAACAGCAGTATGGAAAAGTTAAACAACTCTCTACAGGCACCCAGCTTTGAAGTAGCAGAATTGGGATTTGAACCTGGTCAGTGCGGCTCAGTGCCTACACACTTAACTGGCTGTCAATTTCTGCTTTCTCTCCACTTTACTTCATTTAATACCTATAACAACTCTGCAATGCAGCTACTGTTATCCACAGCTCACATACATGGGTCATTAGGAAAGTTTTGAGATAACAAAATTCAAGAAACATAAAATCTGTGCAGATGAAAACAAATGACACCAGTAGGCCAACCAAGTTGAAAACTGCACAGGTGAATTAGAACGGAGGATGTTACCTGTGTTTCTTGGAAGTGAAGTAATGGATCACAACACAGCCTGTCTCAAAACTCTATGTTATGAAGTTACAAAATGAGCTCAAGTTCATTTGCCTAGTAGGAGGAAGATTTCTCCACAAAGCAATAATCATCAGAATACTGTTTCCAAGAAAGGCCTGAGTTTGAGCTGTGGTTATTCCTGTGCAGGCTCTGTGACCTCATGTTGTCACTTATCCCTCTGAAGAGGCCTTGGAGTCTTTATTCATAAAGTGAAGACCGTAATACTGTCTTGCCCGTGTCATGGGTCTGGGGATAGGAGAAGCTGAAATAATACAGGCACAGGCTTGTTTGTCTCCAGTGTTCTTGGCAGTGAGGAAGGAAACCTCTTTGGATCATTTCCTTCTTTCATTTTCGAAGAGACGATACAGTGAGCTGCAACCTTAGAAGAGTTACTCTCCTTTCCTGAGCATGGAAGTTACTTCCCAGGAGGGACTTGGGCACTGAGGCATTTAGATCTGCCTCATCAATCTACGTGGTAGAACAGTTTCTAATTTTTCTTAGATGTTGCTTGGGAGCCCAGGCTTAGGTAGAACCCAAAGGGGAAAAGAAAGCGACATTAAATAACACCAGATATTTTTGCAAAAGCCAAATATAGGTACATATTGAGGAAGAAAAGTATTTTCTAAAATAAGCCGATATGGCAGCTCCTTTTGATGAAATTTTATTACATGATATACTTATAACTTTATAACTTAGGCTATTATAGTATAGAAGGCCCAACATATAGGGGCTTAAGCTTTTTAAAAAATTCATTGCACACTGACTAAGGATGGTCAAGTATTATAAAAATTCCATAAATATGATTCTGGAACTCTTGGGATGAAGGTAAATGAGGGTGAGTTAGATTATGCTTATGAGGAATGGGATTTATGAGATCTAATCTGGAACCAGTGGAAGGGAAGCTATAGTGGATTCCTGGTTGGTAGAGTAGATGGACACAGGTAGCTTCAGTTACTAGGAAGACGGCAATGGAATTGGAACTCAGCTTCGTTTGCTCTCAATACTTTCTGGGACTATGCTTCTAATAAATTCCTATTTCAGTTATCTATTTCTGTGTAATAGTACTGTGGGTTTTCTGGGTGGTTGTTTTGCTGGCTTTACATGTGGCTACATTGAGCCCGAGGGCTGGCTGGAAGCTGGGCTTAGCTGGGACAGTGGAGATAGCCATTGTCTACGAGCTGTTTCATCCTCGTGGAATCCAAACTGAGCCATGAGAGGAAAGAATTCATATTCCAAGAAAACTTGTTTCAAACCTCAAACCTATAAGCCCCTTTCAAACCTCTAATCAGTGTTGTATTTGCTGATGTCTCATTTTAAACAAAGAAATTTACGTAGCCAGCCTCTAAGTCAAAGCATGGAGAGACTCAACAAGAGTGTAGATACTGGGAGGTATAATTCATTGGGGGTAATTAATCTAACATTCTACAGTAGCCTACTGTTGGTTTTCTTCTGTATGTAGATGTGATTACAGCCTCTAAAATTCTCAAAATTTCACCTACTCATAACACTGTGGGTGAACTTTGTTACATATGAATTCGTGATCAGAATCAGATCCAGATGTGGGTGAGGACTTTAAGTGCAGATTTCTTGATCTTGAAAACTGTCATCTACAAAGATGAGCACCTGACCCCCTACACAGTCATACAATGGTGTGGCAGAGGACAGAGTCAGAATAACCACAGGAGATACTCCCATTCTAAAAGAAGAGGGGTGGCAGCAGGCACTCAGCAGTCACTGGCCCATAGCCTTTCTGAAATTCAGCCAGGCACACAGTGCCAGGCTCCTTATTCTGGAGAAAGAAAATTTTTCTTGATAGGACCCAGTTCTGCTTCCTCAGAGTAATTTCCTAATCCATGATTCTCTGTAGCTCTCAGCACTAGCTAACCTCTGGTGTTCTTTTACACCAAAAGGGCCTGTGTTTGCAACAAAGTAGCTTCCACAATTTGCTTCCTGCCTGTGGAATGTTGGGGGCTCAGCACCTCTTTTCATTTTGAACTTTCCCTGCCCCTTTTAGTTCAAGCTGTTATAAAATTTTACACATGATACTCAGTGGGAATACCATAAATTTGACTGGAATCACTTCATGCCCCTAAGGTCACTCTATAATTCTTTTAAGGACAGACCCCTCTCTACTTTGGACAGAATGTCAAGGTGCTGTGGGACATTGAGTTTAAGGTTTTAAGAAACTCTTTAGTCTAATTAGGAGGGTCTAACTAGATATTCTGTTAAATCTTTCTGAGGTCTTAAGTAAAGGTCTTATAGATAAACTTTTGATACGATCTCAACCCTGAGGCTATTTCTTACTTTTTGAAACTTTTACTGCCTAAAGATAGTGAAAATGTGAAATAGTTTTGTTTTCAAACCTTCTACATCCTGGTTTTTCTATAGTTCCTTGAAATTCCACTTGAATACTTAATAGTTTCCTCTATAGATAAACTATCTATTCCATACACAGGAGGGCCACTTAGTCCTTTGAATATTCTGCCTGGAAATCTTAGATGTACAAATCCATTTCTTGTTTTTTTATTATTATTAAATCATAGCTGTGTACATTAATGTGATCATGAGGCACCATACACTGGTTTTATAGACCGTTTAACACATTTTCATCACACTGGTTAACATAGCCTTCCTGGCATTTTCTTAGTTATTGTGTTAAGACATTTACATTCTACATTTACTAAATTTCACATATACCCTTGTAAGATGCACCTCAGGTGTAATCCCACCAATTCACCCTCCCTCCGCTCCCCTCCCCACCTCCTCCCTTTCCCCCTTCCCCCTATTCTTAGGTTATAACTGGGTTATAGCTTTATCATGAAAGCCATAAATTAGTTTCATAGTAGGGCTGAGTACATTGGATACTTTTTCTTCCATTCTTGAGATATTTTACTAAGAAGAATATGTTCCAGCTCCATCCATGTAAACATGAAAGAGGTAAAGTCTCCATCTTTCTTTAAGGCTGCATAATATTCCATGGTGTGTATATACCACAATTTATTAATCCATTCGTGGATTGATGGGCACTTGGGCTTTTTCCATGACTTAGCAATTATGAATTGGGCTGCAATAAACATTCTGGTACAATATCTTTGTTATGATGTGATTTTTGGTCTTCTGGGTATATGCCTAGTAGAGGAATTGTAGGATTGAATGGTAGATCTATTTTTAGATCTCTAAGTGTTCTCCAAACATCTTTCTAAAAGGAATGTATTAATTTGCATTCCAACTAGCAGTGTAGAAGTGTTCCCTTTTCTTCACATCCACGCCAACATCTCTGGTCTTGGGATTTTGTGATATAGGCTAACCTTACTGGAGTTAGATGATATCTCAAAGTAGTTTTGATTTGCATTTCTCTGATGATTAAAGATGATGAGCATTTTTTCATATGTCTGTAGGCCGTGCGCCTGTCTTCTTCAGAGAAGTTTCTCTTCAAGTCCCTTGCCCAGCCTGCGATGGGATCACTTGTTCTTTTCTTGCTTATACATTTGAGTTCTCTGGGGATTCTTGTTATTAAAACTTTGTCAGAGACATAACCTGCAAATATCTTCTCCCATTCTGAGGGCTGTCTGCTTGCTTTACTTACTGTGTTCTTGGCTGTGCAGAAGCTTTTTAGTTTGATCAGGTCCCAGTAGGGTATTTTTGAAGCTGCTTCAATTGCCCGGGGGGTCCTCCTCATAAAACACTCGCCCAGACCGATTTCTTCAAGGGTTTTCCCTGCACACTCTTCTAGTATTTGTATAGTTTCATGTCTTAAGTTTAAATCTTTAATCCAGTGAGAGACTATCTTAGTTAATTGTGAAAGGTGTGGGTCCAGTTTCAGTCTTCTACAGGTTGCCAGCCAGTTCACCCAGCACCGTTTGTTAAATAGGGAACCTTTGCCCCACTGATTGTTTTTAATTGGCTTGTCAAAGATCAAATAATGGTAAGTACCTGGATTTATCTCTTGGTTCTCTTTTCTGTTCCAGACGTCTACTTCTCTGTTTTTGTGCCAGTAACATGCTGTTTTGATCACTATCGATTTATAGTATAGTCTGAGGTCTGGTAGTGTGATTCCTCCTGCTTTGTTTTTATTTCTGAGTAATGTCTTTGCTATTCGAGTTTTTTTCTGATTTCATATAAAATGAAGTATTATTTTTTCAAGATCTTTAAAGTATGACAGTGGAGCTTTAATGGGGATTGCATTAAAATTGTATATTGCTTTGGGTAGTATGGACAGTTTAACAATGTTGATTCTTCCCAGCCATGAGCATGGTATGTTTTTTCATTTGTTAACATTTTCAGCTATTTCTTTTCTTAGAGTTTCATAGTTCTCTTTCACGTCCTTTGTTAGATAAACTCCCAAATATTTCATCTTCTTTGGCACTACTATGAATGGAATAGAGTCCTTAACTGTTTTTTCAGCTTGACTATTATTGGTATATATAAAGGCTACCAATTTATGAATGTTGATTTTGTAACCTGAGATGCTGCTGTATTCCTTGATCACTTCTAAGAGTTTTGTAGTAGAATCCCTGGTCTTCTCCAGGTATACAATCATATCATCTGTGAAGAACGAAAGTTTGATCTCTTTTGACCCTATATGAATATCCTTGATCGCCTTTTCTTCCCTAATTGCAATGGTTAAAACTTCCATTATAATGTTAAAGAGCAGTGGAGACAATGGGCAGCCTTGTCTGGTTCCTGATCTGAGTGGGAATGATTTCAGTTTAACTCCATTCAATACAATATTGGCTATGGGTTTGCTGCAGATGCCCTCTATCAGTTTAAGAACCAATTTTCTTAAGTGTTCTGATCATGAAGGGATGCTGGATATTATCAAAAGCTTTTTCTGCATCAATTGAGAGAATCATATGATCTTTGTTTTTTAATTTGTTTATGTTCTGAATTATACTTATAGATTTACGTATATTGAACCAGCCTTGAGACCGTGGGATAAAACTGACTTAGTCATGATGTATAATTTGTTTGATGTGTTGCTGGATTCTGTTTGTTAGGATCTTGTTGAATATTTTTGCATCTATATTCATTAGTGATATTGGTCTACAATTTTCTTTTTTTGTTGGGTCTTTTCCTGGTTTAGGGATCAGGGTGATGTTTGCTTCATAGAACGTGTTGGGTAGTCTTCCTTCTTTTTCTACATTTTTGAACAGGTTGAGTAATATAGGTACTAATTTCACTTTAGAGGTTTGGTAGAATTCTGACGTGAAGCCCTCTGGTCCCAGGCTTTTCTTTTTAGGGAGGTTTTGTATGGTTGATGCTATTTCAGAACTGTTCAACATTTCCACTTGATTCTGGCTAAGTCTAGGAAGGTGACGTGCTTCCAAGTATTGGTCAATTTCCTTCAGATTTCCATATTTCTGAGAATGAAGTTTCTTGTAATATTCATTAAGGATTTTTTGAATTTCTGAGGAGTCTGTTGTTATTTCGTCTTTGTCGTTTCTGATTAATGAAATTAGCGATTTTTCTCTTTTTTTCCTGGTTAGGTTAGCCAGAGGTTTATCTATTTTATTGACCTTTTCAAAAAAACATCTTTTTGATTTATTGATCTGTTGTATTATTCTTTTGTTTTCAATTTCATTTAATTCTGCTCTAATTTTGGTCATTTCTTTTCTTCTACTTGCTTTGGGGTTGGAATGTTCTTCCTTTTCCAGTTTCTTGAGATGTCCCATTAAGTTGTTAACTTCCTCTCTTTCCGTTCTCTTGAGGAAGGCTTGCAGTGCTATAAATTTCCCTCTTAGGACAGCCTTTGCGGTATCCCAGAGGTTCTGATAATTCGTGTCTTCATTGATGTTTTGTTCCAAAAATTTGATAATTTCCTTCTTAATCTCATCTCTGACCCAGTTATCATTCAGCATAACGTTATTTAACTTCCCTGTTTTTTTATGAGTATGCAGATTCCTATTGTTACGGAGTCCAACTTTTATTCCATCGTGGTCTGAGAAGATGCAAGGAATAATTTCTATTCCTTTAAATTTACTGAGGTTAGACTTGTGACCTAAGATATGATCGATTTTGGAGTATGTTCCGTGGGCTGATGAGAAGTATGTGTATTCAGTTTTGTTGGGATGAAATGTTCTGTAGATGTCTGCTAAATCCAAATGTTGGATGGTTAGGTTTAAATCTAAAATTTCTTTGCTTCTTATTGGAGGATCTATCCAACACTACCAAAGAAGTTTTGAAATCTCTGACTATTATTGATCTGAGGGAAATCAAGTTGCTCATGTCTGTTAGAGTTTCTCTTATAAATTGAGGTGCATTCTGTTTGGGTGCATAGATATTAATAATTGAAATCTCATCATATTGAGTATCATCCTTAACAAATATGAAGTGAGCATTCTTATACTTCCTTACTTTTGTTGGTTTAAAGCCTAGTGTGTCTGCAAATAGAATTGCAATGCCTGCTTTTTTCTAATTACCATTTGCCTGAAATATGGATGACCATCCTTTCACCCTGAGTCTATATTTATCTTTTAAGGTAAGATGTGACTCTTGTATGTAGCAAATATCTGGCTTGAGTTTTTGTATCCAGTCAGCTAACCTGTGCCTATTTAGATGACAGTTTAAGGCATTCACATTAATGGAGAATATTGATAAGTCTGGTAAAATTTTGGGTATCGAGTTTTTCAAAAGTCCAGTGGACATTTTTAATCCTTTGCCCACTGTGGAAGTTGGAGTTTGATCAAAAGTTTCTGAGTGAGTTTACTTTTGAGGTAGAGGATTGGGCTGGTCATTATGGAGGATAGGTCTGAGAATATCCTGAAAAGCTGGTTTAGTTATAGCAAATTTCTTCAACATATGAATGTCATTAAAGTATTTAATTTCTCCATCATAAATGAAACTCAGTTTAGGTGGATACAGAATCTGGGGTTGAATGTTATTTTGCTTTAGGAGATTAAAAGTTGATGACCACCCTCTTCTGGCTTGAAAAGTTTCAACAGAGAGATCTGCAGTCATTCTAATATTCTTCCCTTTGTAGGTAATGGATTTCTTATGTCTGGCTGCTTTCAGAATTTTCTCCTTCATATTAACTTTAATGAAGTTAATTGTGATATGCCTGGGGGATGTCTTATTGGGATTGCGTCATGCTGGGGTTCTGAAACTGTCTGCTATCTGAATTTCAGAATCTCTTGGCATGTCTGGAAAATTCTCTTTCATAATTTCATGGAGAAAGGCCTCTGTGCCTTGCGAGGCCACTTCATCACGTTCAGGGATTTCAATGAGGTGATATTAGCCTTCTTCAAATTATCCCAGAGCTCTCTGAGAGAATGATTCATTTTTGTTCTCCATTTCTCTTCCTCTTTGAGAGTTTGGGAGTGTTCAAAGGCTTTGTCTTCAATGTCAGAAATCCGTTCTTCTGCTTACTCCACTCTGTTACTGAGGGATTCTACTGTATTTTTCAAATCTTTGAGGGCTGCAAATTCTTGCTTCAGTGTGTCAAAATCTTTGGTGGTTTTGTCTTTAAATTCGTTAAATTCTTGAGACAACTTTTGAATTTCTCCTCGAATTTCTAATTCTGACTTTTGAATTGCTGCTCGAATTTCTACCAAATTTTCCTCCATTTTATTAATCTTGTTTGCAATCCAAATTCTGAATTCGATTTCTGACATCTTGGCCAGCTGTTTATGAATGGGATTTTCAGTTACATCTGCCATATCTTTCCTTGGGTGGGTTGATCTATTCTGGTTATTCATGTTACCAGAGTTTTTCCGCTGATTCTGCCCCCTGAGTGTTTTGCACTGTTTGATTTTTCCCCTGGAGCTTTGTCGAGGATCTGTACAGTGCTATGGCCTGAGAAACTGGGGACCTGTTTGGTGTGGTGGGGCTAAGTGGTTCTGTCTTGTTTTCAGCTGGTCTCTGTCTGACCCTAGTGAAACAGTTACTCTGGGTTGAAGTCTCAGCTGTGGAGAAATACCAGAAATTAAGTCACCCTGCCCCCCACAGGCAATAATTGGAAAAGGAAAATCAAACCTTCCTAGAACCACACACCCAGGGCACCACCTGAATAGTCCTCAGGCGATTGGCTTAGTTCAAAAGGTGCAAATGAATTGTCTCAGTCAGCATCTGTCTCAGGTGGGAGAGTTTAAAAGGTCTCTGGCAACTGGATTGCAGGGGTCTGATGACTACTCAGATATGGCTTGCTCTGGTGTTCTGTGGAGTCAGGAGACTGGGCTTTGACCCAATTGCCTATAGTGAACAGATACTCCAGGCATTTGCACCTGCCTGAATCAAAAGGAAATCTATTTCTGCTTAGCCAGGCCACAGTGCTCTGCCTCTATCTAGCAGGGGGAGGTGATATCTGAAAACCTTGGGTGGTTGATGGTGGTTGCGGGGTGTTCACTCAGTTTCAGCCCTACCCCTGATTGATGTTACTGACAGAACAGAACAGAACAAATTTGCGGGAATTTGTTTCTGTCCCTGCTAAATTCCCCTGCGGAAGAGAAGCTGTTTTGAGTTCCCAGAGCCTGTGCCTCAGGCCCTGTCTTTGCTCCTGCAGGTTTTTATTCTGTTACCTGTCAGTTCTAGCCTCCTGTCTTCCTTTGTCCATAGGCTGACAATTCCCTGAGGGCCGGGTGCATCTTAGGCTCAGTAAAGTGGTCCTCCGGGTCAGCCCCACCCTGGGAACTTCCCAGCTCTGTGCGGGCATTTCTAGTCCCCGCACTTCACCCAGGCTGGTACCACCTCAGGCAAACTCTTTACTCATGGGGCCTGTGTTTCTGTCCCAGATCTGTTCCGTGGTGGTTGCCACCTGGGTAGATGCCTGGCCTCCTCTGGTTGCCCAGGGAGACAGGGGTTTTGGCTTCAGAATATCTGGTAGTGAACCCTATTGTTGCCAAAATTAGGCTGCTGCTCTGCCCCTTGGGGCACCACCGTTCCAGTGTGGCTCCCTCTCAGCTGACTGTCTTCTCCTCAGTCCCGTGCCCCAGAGTCAGCACTGACCAGCTGAAGTTTAGGCCCTGTCCACACCCCTCAAGAAATCACCCAAGAATCTGGACTCCTGGGGGACAGGCCTCCAGATCTCAGAGTGAGAGTGGAGAGGAGTGCTGGGAGCTCAGAGTTGCAGGTAGAGAATATATACAGTTTTATACAGTTTTATGCCTGGCAGGAGAATGCCGTGGCACCCTCGTAGGGGAAGTAGGTCCAGTTTTTAGAGGGTCTCTCCTGTGGAGTGTAGTGGGAGGACCTTTGTACTCTGCTCGTTTGTTTGTGGGGCACTCCGAGCTGTTCTCATGGGGGAGGGGTACTCCTGTCCACTTGGTGATGGATTTTGTACCTTTTGTTTGTATCCTTAGGGTCACAGCTCATCTCAGGGGGGTTGATGTGCATTCTTCAACCTTCTCTCTTGGTGCAGCTCTAATCTACCAGGTTACTTGCTAAATTTCTGTGCTTTAACTCTCCTTCTGGATGGGAGCCTCTGTGGAAAGCTGGCTTCAGGCAGCCATCTTGTCTCCGCCTCCCTACAAATCTATTTCTATCTTCCAAATTAATATTAATATGATAATTGCTTTTACTACAAACCATAAGCCACTGTCTTTCCAGTCTCCTATGGCAGATTCCTTATTGTGATGAACAGAATAATGACCCCTAAAGATGCTCATGTCCAAATCTTCAAAAATCATGAGCATGCTATCTTCTATGAAAGAGAAACTTAGAATATGTGATTAAATTAGGGATTTTGAGATAGGGAGGTTATTTTGGATTATTCATTAAGCCCAAAGTAATTACAAAGGTATTTATAAGGGAAAGGGATGGCGAAGGCAGAAAAGACAGAAAGAGGGAAGGAGATAAAATGATGGAAGAAGGAGAGAGAGAGCGAGAGAGGGGGAGAGAGGGGGAGAGACAGAGCCAGAGAGACTGATTAATTTGAAGATGATACCCTAATGGTTTTGAAAACGGAAGAAGGGACCAGACGTTAAGGAATGCAGGCAGCCTCCAGGTGGAAAAAGAAAGAGAATCCTTTCTTCCTTAGAGCCTATAGGAAGACTGTAGCTCTGCCAACACCTTGATTTTAGCTACGACCCATTTTGGACTTCGGACCTCCTGACTGTAAGGTAATAAATCAGAGTTGTTTTAAGTTGCTAAATGTGTAGTAATTTGTTATAATAGGTGAATGGGTTCATCCCATTTAATGAGCTCAAGCAGATAGATATTTGGGCTGAGATATTTCCAGGAGCATGTGGACTCAGAAAATTAAGGGTAGTATTGTCTTTTATTTTTTCTTTTAAGCCCATGCTAGCTATTAGCATTTCAGAGGTTTTATTAGAAAGGACTGTTGGCCATGAAGTGTGGTTCAACATTCCACTGAAGCTTCTGTGGGCTATAGGTCTTTAGTGGGATATGTTAAGAATCATTTTATGGATGTCTTTAGTGGGATATGTTAAGAATCATTTTACAGATGTCTTGATGTCTATTCAATGTTTATTTTCCATTAAAAAAGGAAAAAGATTTATCAACGATATCATTTGGTTATGTAGCCTGGCAGAGAAAGTGGTAAGGTTCACATAAGCTAGTATAGTTAAAATTTGTATCACTGTAACCATAAAATTTTAAGAAATCAATAAACAAATGAGGTTGGTGTGATAGAGCCATAACCTGCAAAGCTTTGTCTGTCAGTTCCATGCATGGATACTTATTAGCAATGGCTAGGTAAGGCCCTCATGTGGAACAGTACTAATTCATACGAAGTAGGGAAGTGGCAGTTCTCACAGTGGCTCTACCTCTGACATTTGTGGAGGGTGAGCCAGTCAACACACTTGAATGCTCAGTGTTTACTGGGAGCTTGGCGTCAGGGATGCACTGGCTGGTACATACTGCTCACTAACCTAAAAAACCCAGGGAAAAGTCGTGACTATTCTGAAAGCCTTAATAGTTTGACAAATGGACATTTGAGCCATTTATAATAAGCTTCTCGAGAATTCCTAATTTAATTCCTTTTTTTAACTGCTGTGAGAATTCATGGTGTCGACGCATCTTTAGAGTATTATAGTGAAAATGAGAATTATAAGTAGATTTTCAGACTTTTCTTGGAAGACAATGCCTATCATTCACTAGTCTAAGATTAGTCTTTTATTAATTAGTAAAGAAATACTTCTATAATGTTCTAAAGAGTATATGTGTGGTCAGCTAGAGCAATGTGCTGCCCCAGCAATACTTGGTCACAGCAGGCAAATTACTGGGCTGTGGGCAAAGGGGTGAACCAGTAAGGTGCTTACCAAGGTCAATAACTTACCAACTGGCTCTCAGGGAACAAGAGATAAGAAAACCATAATTAGCAGTGTTTGCTAATTTCAGTGTATAAATATTCCAATCATGACCAATTTCAACCTATCTACCTTCACTGAACACAGATTTGGGGAAGAGACGTGCCCAAGTGACTGTTGTCACCTGGAGCGAAGTGATGTAAGCACCTAATATCACTGCAAAGAGATTTCCAGGTGTAGCTGCTCTAAGAGACACATCATGGCTATAGGATTAAGAATAGCCATAAGATGTACTTAAACACTTCCCAGGGGCTACATTATGTGTCACTTAGCAACATGATGTAATTTCTAACCCTGGCATGGAGATTACTGGGTCTCTGTGACAATGGGACCAAAACTTCCTGGTTTTCCTAGAGACGGGGTTGCCTCAGCACAGATGCAACTTTCATGAACCTTTATACAAAGCTGATCCTTATAAGAATAAACTCTCTTCAGAAAAGAAATATCTGGTAACTGACTCGGACTGAATATAGGGATAAGAAAGGGGGCAAGAATGTCCCACATTCTGTGAATGTTCTCCAGATGGAGATTCTCCTGGGCAGGAGGTCATCTGCCCGACTATATCTTTCCCATGCCACCAGCCTTCTCCTGCTGTCTGAGTTGCAAGAACACCACCAGAACACACTGCTTGAACATCAGACAGTTTCAAGGACACATCTTGGACCCAGGTGAATCGGGTCAAAGGTGAGCAGTCACCCCTGGAGAAGCTCACCAACTAAGAAAACCAGAGACCCCTGGGCATGACACAGAGGCAGAAGCCAGGAAGACATTTACTTTTGGAATTCTTCTAAACACTGGCATTTGGACTTCAAAACATTGTCGCACAATGAAGATGAGCAGGGTAAAGATTTCTCTTCTTTTACTTTGTCATTCTTTTCTGTTTCTCCAGAAGTGATATAATTAAAAAAAGAAAAAGCCACCGTTTTATTTATTTCATTTTATTTTTATTAAATCATAGCTGTGTACATTAATGCAATCATGGGGTACAATGTGCTGGTTTTATATACAATTTGAAATATTTTCATCAAACTGGTCAACATAGCCAAAAACTAAGAAAATGCCGTGAAGGCTATGTTAACCAGTTCAATGCTACTGTTTTAAATGAAGGACCACGTCCTTCATATCCTCCTGGATATATTTAATTTTAAAGGCTGTACAGCTTAACTCCTGAACTACCATGTGTGCAGGGATGCTCAGTGAAGCAGCCGCACTGAATGACAAACCCATCCAGGTGAGTGGAACACTTGCCAGAGTTTTTTTTTCAACAGAACTGTGATTCTAATTTTAATTTTTCAGAGATATGTTATATGAGAGATTAAAGGGCTCTTTTTCAGTGATTCATTTAAATCAATTATGAATAAGTTGACATCCCTGGGAAGCTTTTGAATATTTTATCCCATGTATGGATGGAACTTCTAATTGGAGACAGTTACTCTCACCGACTGACTCCCTCCTTCCTCAGAGCAGAGCCGCCCAACCCAATCAATCGTAAAGTTGCTATGTTTAAAAAATTGTTCTCAAACCATTCAAAACAGAGTGGGAGCAAGAGAACCATATCTTACAATCTCACTGCTCTACGTGTCTCAGGCAGATGCAGGAGGAGTCGGCTCTGACCTGGATTTAGTACAGGGTGGGGTGGGATAATCTCCAATGGGTTCTCAGACTGTGCTCACCAGGGTTGAGTTAGCTGAGCTGGCTGTGAAGCCGGTGTCCTGTGTGTTTTCTATGAAGCAGCTGTTCAGTAAAAATTTGAGGCTGATGATAGTGTGAGAGCCTCTGAGGATGTCTGGAATGGCCCAGCTCCTGGATGTTTTGGATTAGGTGTGTTTCCTCTCCTTTCTTTTATCCCAGGCAACAGCTTAGGGTTCATCACCTGTCCTCAACCAGCCACTGAAAGTAGGGGTGGGAGGGATAATTTAGAACAAGGCATATTAATGTGTGTTCAAGAAGGCACTCTTCAGTCGCTCTTACAACAGCTGAACATTCAGAAACAATGGAAATATCCCCCAATTGGAAACTGAAATATTAAATTATGGCTCAGTCATACAGTAGGATTCAATGCAATTACTAAAAATAGTAATATGTACATAAAAATCAAGTTAAAAGTCATTTATAATGTCTCATTTATATGAGACACAGGTTGACATCAACACCTATATGGCAAAATGAATAGGTGAATTTTTATTGATATTCTTTTTTCCCTTTTGTTTATCTATCTTGCTATCTTGATATCACATATAACAATAATGAAATGATGGAAAATGTTTAAAAATGAAAAAGGAAAATTGCTGTAAATGCTTACTTTAAGAGAGATGTATATGAAGTTTCAGCTGGGTCCCTGTCTTCTGTACTTAGTCCATCTTTCCCCACTCTTTTGTGTCCCCCCAACCCCCACATCTTCCCTTATAGGAGCCCAGTGTCATAGGTATGTGGTTTTGCTTCCTACACATAAGGATTTTCCCTAAGACCACATTGAGAAGGTGGAGAATGTGTTACCAGAGTTTTCTCACATAGATCAGGGAAGCTGGAGCTAGTTCAAAAATCCCATCAGCAAGAGGGTCACTATTATGATCCAGGAGCTGGCACGCAGGTGACAGACCCACCTGGCCATAAGCATCCTTGATTCAGACTCTCAGACCTTGCCCTCTTTTCGGCTTTCCTTGGTTTCTCTTCTGTCCCTTCCACCGACTTCCTCCTGCCACAAAAGACTGCAGAGCCCGGACAAATCCTCACGTAGCTCATCAGGATGCAGCTGCCCTCTCAGCTGGCTCCATCCTACTTCAGGTCTGTGTCAGCATATCCCTCGCCTCCTCTGAGTCTCAGGCCAGGAACCATGGTTTTAGCTTTCCTAATGGAAGCATGTCTCAAGAGGGGGATTAGACAATTGGCTAAAGAACAAAGAATCAATTTAGTTCAAAATAGTTCCTTTAACTGTGGTATTTTGCATCCATAGTAATTTTCCAGGGCACCATGTGCTTTGTCTGAAATCCTCAGGGAGCCTCGAGCGGGCCTGCCTGTCACCATTAGGCTGGGAGAGGCTGCCATGTGTCCCTGCTTTCTGTGAGGGCGAGAAGCTAAGCCAGAAAAAGATGTAGCTTTCAACTGTCTGCACTGCATGACAACTGCTTAGCATGCTTCTTGGGTGTCTCATCTAGAATCAAAAGAAGAAAGGAAATTGTGAAAAGCTATAGGAAGAGGACAGCTAAAGAATTTATAGCCTTGACTCTACACTGACTAATTGATTATAAGCAATGATATAACAAGGCCCCCCAAGTGCTGAAATTTATCTCTTGCAACACAGGGAATCATAACTGATGTTTTAAAGTAAAAAGTCTCTCATTGTGTGTTAGCCAAGTAGTTGAGATGTGTATCTTTTGAAGTAGAAATTGGAATTTAGGCCCCACTATCAAACAATTGAAATCGGGCGTAATGCCAAAATGTATTCATACATGAAAAAGGTAATGGTTCATTCTTCTTTTTTATCACTACAAAAAGTTATCTTTCTACCTGCCCCCAAAGATTAAATAATACATGGAATTTTAGCATTTCTTTGAAAATTAAAAAAAAATTAACTATGTTTTGCTCTCTGAGAGTGTAAACTGAAAAGGGACTTGGGAGAAAACACACCTGCTGATAGAGGTGGAAAAATAGACTATAATTTCTCAAGCAACTACCAAGTGCCAAACACTTACCTAACAATTGCAATCAGTGTAACCTGGCTTATTGTACCCTCAATGAATCTCCAACAATAAAATAAATAAATAAATAAATAATAATAAAAAAAGAAATAAGAATAATAAGAAGTAAAAAAAAAATAAATTATTCCTTAAATGTAATAGTTGTGAATCCTGAACATCATGGTTATTCCCACTCAGCAGATGCCAATACGGAGGCAAGAGAGTTTCACTTTTCCAAAACTTTCTAGTCTGGTTGTGGTTGAGCCAAATTTTGAACTTTCTAGTTTTACATGTCTCTGGCTTCCAATAAGCTGAATGACCTTCCAGATCTATAAAGATCACGCACGTATTAGAGCTGTATTTTAGAAAACTTAGAGATGGGAATAAAATGAATGAAAAAGGCTCTTTTCAGCAGGCAAATGTGAAGTTAATTAAGCACACAGGCTGTGGATGGGAAATGTCTGGGTCATAGAGTTTATTTTGAACCCTGAAAGATGATGAGACTATGACTCAAGAAGAATGGCCAGATTAGGTGATGAACGGAAACGTCAGGGTAAGAATTAAGATAACAGTGTTGGCCATGAGTTCTTTGGAAGCAGGAGTCTATCTCAGACTGTTTCCCCAGTGTTCAGAACTGAGCCTTTCTGGCAAATCCTTGGAGTTCTATGGTCTTTCCCAGATGAAGGAATTGAGTACTTTAGGACACGGATGCCAAGTTCCTAGAATGAGGATGAAATACAGGTCTTCCTGTCCCAGGTAGTTCTCTTTCTACCTGGCACCTGGCTTTTATTTAAGCTAGAGAAAACACCAACAGAGAAAGGTTTAGTGCAGGAGTTCTGAACCCGAGGTTTGTGGATGAGCTCAGCCATGCAACGATGGTCTTTCTGCGTGTGTGTGGTGTCTATTGTAGTGCTTACATCCAGTACCATTTTCAGAGCATATGTACATTTTAATAGGGAAAGAGAACCATGGCCTTTATCTGATCCCAAAGTTGGACTCTGAATTATAAAGATAATAATGATAATAAGATGAAGTCATGAAAAGACAAGGAAGATTCAAAGTCTAGCCTTTCCATTTTAATTCATTTCCTTCTCTGCATCCTCCAAAATGCCAAGGTTATTCTTGATTGCATTCTCTTATGTATGCCATCATAAAAGCTGACATTTAAATGCTGCCATTGTGCCACTTTTCTTAAATGTTGTCACCTCAGCATTGTGTTAAACTAACTCCTCTGCATCCTTTGGAACCCAGGGTGTCCATCTTCCATGAAGTCATTCCTGACTACTTTGGGGCCCATTGGTTTAACTTCTTCCTGCTCTTAATTCTTATGGAACTTATAGCCTAACCCTCACAACTTTCCATTTAATTAAATTTGTTCTTGTTGTTTTCTGAAGTCAGCCTTTTAATGCTAATAGACTGGGGCACACGGACCACATCGTAGATTAGTAGTTCAGAGTACACACCTGGTTGAGTTTTTCTCTTACTTTGTACCTTTGGACAGGTTACTAAACTCTGTATCCCTTAAATTTCTCTTCTGTGGAATGATGATAGTAGCAGCACCTACACCATTCAGTTGATGGGAAGGTAAGTGAGATAACGTAAAAAAAAGTTCTTAGCACAGTCTCTGAGAATGGTAAATTGATTTGAACTATAACAAAATATTAATTATTGTTGGGCCCTGCCATGTGCCTGAGGCCTAGTACAACTTCCTGAGCTTGACTAGAAGTAGATCCATCGAGCTACTTCCGGGTAGCAATGACTCAGCAAGGCCCGACCTGAAACTGCCTCTACCTAGATACAGCCAACGTGGTACCATGCCATTGGCCCAACCCTGTTATACCACCCATCACACCATTCACGTACCTCATCCCCCGCTTCCTTTCCCCACTCCTTCCCCATGCTCTATATAAGCGGCTGCTTGACACAATAAAGTTGAGATCCTGCTTCGACAGCCTCCCGGCTCTTGTGGTTTTCTTCGAGCCACTGACACTCGCCATCCTGCTCAGCCCCTGGGACGAGGTCCGGCTGGCCCCGATCTTCCCTCAACTGCCACTGCCAGAGGACCTGGCAAATTATTACCTTTTACTTCTTCTAAAGTAGGGTGGGAACCTCTCTGATCCATTTTTTAATTCTAAGATACTTAAAAGTCATTTAAGTAATTCTCAGTTTTCTAATTTTTGAAGCAATGCTATAATATTTGGAAATGGGTTTCTTGTAGGGCCCAAACTTGACAATGGCCATAGACTTGTTTTGGAATGCTCACCTCACAGCAACCCCAGCCAGCTGTGAAGGGCCCTTCCCTATATTTTCCAAATGAAACACCATTCCTGTGTTGAAATGTTTTAAGGGTCTGAGCCTGGAACTGCCAGCAGCAAAGTTACTCAACTTCACCAAGGAACTTAGGAGAAAACACAGACCATACCCAGAGGAAAGCAGATCTGGCTGTTTACTGGAGTCATGGAATCCATGTCTTCCTCAAATGGCTAGTTACAGCTGAGCACCCTCTGTGCGTCTTTGGCAGCCCTTGACTAACACAGAGAGGCAGGAACAAATCTGGCTATTCAGTAAGAAAAAGAGGAGCTGGGGAAAAGTAAATTTTTCTCTCCTCATGTTTTTTTTCTAACCCAAAGAGAAACAGATGGAACCCTAGAAATGGTAGAAAGAAGTCAGGACCCACAGGTCCCACGGTGCTGGGACAGGACACAGCGGGAACCAACATCCTTGTCTTCATAGAACCTGAGTTGCACAGTTCCCCCTAGTCCATGGAACTCCATGAAGTTTGGTAGAAAAATTCCAATGCAGGGCAGGGTTTCGGCAGGTGCCTGCCCCAGTGGACCTCTAAACCCTCAGGAGGGCAAAAACAATTGCAGCCACGTGTGCATGTGTGTGTGGCATGGGGGGAGGGAGGGCATTGATTACCAGAGGTGACAGCTCTTGATGAAACAGCTAGCTGGACAAAGAGAGGCACTAAGGCACAACAGAGCATCAGCAAAGGAGCCTTTCTTCGCTGGGGCATAAGGTAATTTCCAGCAGCTGTTGGATCAGTGAGAGCTTAGACTCCACCCTTGTGCTGAAGTTCCGGGTTGGTGGGCAAAACTTGGGTTCCAGTAATTATGCTGACAGGGACCTTATCAAGACATGTTTTGCTTTTGTGGCCATCACAGAAAAGGTTACAAACATCTTTAGAATCTAGGCTGGTATTGCCTTTGCAGCTAAGGATCAAATAGTGCTTAAATGCCTAAGTAAAAACCTGTTAGTTGTCGTCAAATGGGCCCCATGGTACACTGTGTGTTATAAGTCTGCAGATCGCTGCGTCTTGGTGGGTACAAAGACACCTAAAACTTAGTCCTGTGTAGCTTCCTCCCACCTTCCATGCAGATGATGATTTTCTTTCTTTTTTTTTTTTGTAGAGACAGAGTCTCACTTTATGGCCCTCGGTAGAGTGCAGTGGCCTCACACAGCTCACAGCAACCTCCGACTCCTGGGCTTAAGCGATTCTCTTGCCTCAGCCTCCCAAGTAGCTGGGACTACAGGCGCCCGCCACAATGCCTGGCTATTCTTTGGTTGCAGTTTGGCCGGGGCCAGGTTTGAACCCGCCACCCTTGGTATATGGGGCCGGCGCCTTACCGACTGAGCCACAGGCGCCGCCCAGATGATGATTTTCTAAGGTTAAGGTTGTTGTGATTGTGGGGAAGGCTCCATTTTATTTATTTTTTTCAGAATGAAAATTTACCGTCTCGGTGGCAAGGTCCCAGGGCCTTCTGAAAGAAGACTTCATTTTTCAGCAACTTATTTTCAAATAAATGATTATGAAAGTAATAAATGCTCAAGTCAGGAAATTTGGAAAAAAAAAATGCAGGAAAGGCCAAAGAAGAAAATGAAAATCACTCACAAGGAGACCTCTTCGGAAGGAAAGAGATCCCCCAGCTATTTCAATATATAGTCCTTTGCGGTCAAGTCAATCCACGAAGCATTTGCCCTGTAGACCTCAGTGTCGGGGGAATGCATATTGGAATAACGCTCAGTCCCGGGCTTTGAGGAGGTGGTAATAGAGTCAGGGCCATAACCACTCTCCCTATATGAAATTCTGCTCCAGTAAGATGACACTTATAATGAGGTGCTGCCCTTTTCACACTTGTCCTATTTGCCAAGACAAAGAGGGCTTTGGGAAAGGGAAGAGGCTTTTTAAAACTTCAATAACAGGCTAAATAAAATGCAAAAACAGGCTTTTATCCTTTGTTCTAACACAGACTCAGAATAAGACACCATTGCTTTGCAGTCAGTATGGGACGGCAAAGGTGTGTTCGCTTGCTTTTTCATTTGAGTGACGGGGATTGGTGGGGGTGGGGGGCATTGCCAGAAAGATCTGATGCAGATTGGGGCTGACTATTAACCAGCTGGGTGTCCCCCACGTGGAGAATGAAACCACACTTGCCAAATTGCCTGAGACAGGTTGTACTAAAGCTATCAGCTGCTACTGGCGTTTGACTTGCCACTAGTTTCTTCTCGTCAAGTCTTATTATTGCTGCGGTGCATAAACACTTCTGTACAGACGACTGCTTTATTCTGTGCCTGATACACGCTCAGGAGAAATTTATATTTTCAGGGAACAATTTAGGGTAGGAGAGGAGGCATGAGATGGGGATCGCATGAAGGCTACAAATGAGTTCCGCAATTATGGGTGTGCATTGAGACAACCGCATTCACAAATGCTTCCGAGAAAGCCAGGCCGCACCTGCGCCTCCTGGAGGTACAGGGATCTTTGGTCGGAGGTGGTGGTGACGTCCACAGGTGAGACAGGTGCAAAGCAAATGTCTCCACGTGCAGCCACCCCCAACCTACCTATCTACCTGGCATCACACTTGAGCAGAACAATCAGAAAAGGAAGGCAAAAAAGCACAACAACAACAACAAAAACTACATGCGGGAGGGAAGGAAATACACAAACCGGGAGGGATTAGCAAGAGACTGTGACGATGGGTTTTGGGTCAAGTCTGTTTTAAATTAAAATCTGAAAATAAATTTCCATCAGTTAAGAAGAGCTGAGCATCTCCTTGTGAGTTGTCCACAGCTGTTTCTCTGCTGATTGTCTTTCTTTTCTGCAGGCATTTCAGAAAAATAAGTAAGGAAATGAAATAAACCCCGCTGTTCAAAAGACTTCCTTTCATACCTGTCACCTTGTCTGTTAGGGCTTTATCACTGCTGGCAGATTGTGATGATAACGTGAAGGGTATCAAATATTTGGGTTCAATTACCTGCAGTTTACTGTAGCCTTTTTTTTTTTTTTGCAGTTTTCGGCCAGGGCTGGGTTTGAACCCACCACCTCTGGCATATGGGGCCGGCGCCCTACTTCTTTGAGCCACAGGCACCACCCTACTGTAGCCATTTTATCGTATGAAGATTAAAGGCCAGACTAAGAGCATCTTTCTTCTTTAAGGATCCAGGTTCACAAGACTCTATGACAACTCACGTTCTTTTTGGCCACTGGATGAAGTATGGTCCAGTTCTGGGGTTCTGTGGTCTCAGTTCAAATGAGACCATTGCTGGACCTTGCACCTCATCTGCTATATGCTGAATGCTTATGCCTCCCCAATTCATACACTGAAACCGAATCCTGCAAACAATGGTGTTAGGAGGTGATTAGGTCATAAGGGTAGAGTCCATGTGAATAGGATCTATGTCCTTATAAAAGGGATCTCAGGAGCTCCCTTGAGATTACAAGCAAGAACGAAGTTTACAACGAAGAGTGGAGACTGAGGCCTTACCAGACCCCAGATTTTCTGGGGTTTTGATCTTGGACTTTCCACTCTCCAGAACTATGATAAATAATTTTTTGTTTATAAGACAATCAATGGTTTTCTGTTACAACAGTATTCAGTTCCAGGATGGAGTAAGATAGCGTCTCTGCATCCATTCCAGATTTCAAACCTCCTGGATTTTTAAGAATTTCATCCTTTCCAGCTTTGTTTGGGGATGATTGACTCTGGACTAAGTCGCAGTTGTGATTTTTTTCTCAGCCCCTGGATTTCTTCGTCTCTCTCTTCCATCCTACACCTTTTCCATCCTGGCTTCATTAGAACATGCTCTTCAGCTGCGACTTGTTCTGGTTCTGGACAGCACATAGTGAGAAGGTTCCAGAGTCATAACAAAAGAATCGTTATAACATAACTTTATCACTTGGGATAAAATATTTGAACTCCTAAAGCCTTGCTTATTTATCTATAAAATGGGGTTAATATCTCCAGCACATGGGTGTTGTGAGAATTAAATATAGTAAGGAATTATTTAAAAACACACAAAGATAGAAGTTTTCTGTGCAGTTGAAGTAATATGTCTCTATGATCTCTATTTTGATTTATTTTTGGTATCAGAAAGAATGTGGATTTCTCATAGAAACAGGCTGGCACTGACAGGGTTTGGGCTGGTTGGACTAGGTTGACCACGGTTAAAATGGTGACTGTAGCTAACCACAAGATTCTACATAACTCCCTTGGATGTGCAATTCTGTGAGACCTCCTATTTTTCTCCCATTATTTGAGCCTGGTAAAAAGAAAGCCATAGACCGAGGGTAATTTTTTATAGAGTGTACTTTAGACAACTCAAAATCAATAGTTTTCTTTGTTGAAGGCACCCAGGAAAGTGGAACATAAGGAATCATAGGGGTTTACTATTGCTTTTTGAGGCTGATGGTAAAACTTTATGGTATCCTCATAAAATGCACGGTTGAGTACAAAGTGAAATTGTATTTCATTATAGTTTATCATTGTTTGATGATGTATAGGGCTGCATTTTGTAACACTTGACATCTAGTATATATGGGGTTGTGGGGAATTCTTACACTTTTATGTTGCCTTGGCATCCATTTTGAATACAATTTTAGCTTCTTCATAGCAGAAGCTGAGCTTAATCATCCTGGACACGGTCTCCAGTCCTATTCCACACCCAAATGGTACAAGCTAGTGGCTAGAGACAAGAACTTACAGGCATCTCTCCCACCCTGCAGACTGAGCTCCCTTTCCCAGAGCTTCCTTTGCATGGACTATTTAGATCTTTGCCTGAAAACTTGATGTGATTCAAATTCTATTCCCTTTATATATAAGGGAATATATGGATATTCCTCCCCACTGGTGCCCATCCCACGCATGCTCTCTCTCGCCTCTTTCTTTCTTTCTCTCTGTTTAACTTTTCATTCCTGTCTCGTGTGACCCAAGGATGGAGGATTGCCCTCCCAACCCATTGCACCCTCCCTGCCCAGTATCTGTAAATAAAAAATCATTGAACATATTTCCTACTGTCCTAGTGTATTAAATTTGTACCTTTCATCTGAAGAGCCACATTTTCCTGTGACATTACGGGGAACAAAAGGTTGGGCTCCCAGCGTCAGATTGATTGTCAGGCAGATATAAACTTGACACAGGTCAGACAAGAGCTGCAAAGGTGTATAAACAAGTTTCCCATTTGAGTAGTCCTCTCATTTGAATGTTGGACAACTAGGCAGTAGGTTGTTAAAAAGCGTCCTGTGAGAGGCACACTGTAAACATTACATCCAGCACCCCTACATTTCCTGGAGGGCAGCCATTGTTAGCTGCTCTGGTACTGGAAAACCTGTTGAGTTGGAGGTTTGCAAAACAGTGATAAGGCAACTGAACTCTTGTTTTTCTTCTTCCAGTGATATCTGGAGGACCTGAAGGTGGAATTAATGTGAAGGGGTTAACAGAATGTGGAATGGCTGTTTTGCTCTTCAGAGACCCAAGTGTTCCAGAAAAAAGTAAAAATCCTAATCCCCAGCTTAGAATGCCCTTTGCATACAGGTTGATAGCCGTAATGGCAGAAGTAATAGTAATAATACGGGATAGCCATAAAGTTCATGTGCAATTTTAAATTACACACTATTTTAAAATTGCACATGAACTTCATGGCCACCCTGTACTAGAAACTAATGCATGTTTATGGAACACGGACAAGACTTTGAGCTTATTTTGCTGCATTATCTGACCTGGGCCTTTTAGCTTCCCAAGAAGTTAGGTGTGGCCCTGGGTCTGATTTCTAGTTAATGGGAAGGGAGGGGAGAGAGGTGTAGCAGCCCCTCCAGCGGTGATCTATACAATCTCTATCATCTGTCCTCCACACTCTTTTCTTTGCTGTCTAGATTTAGAGGACTCTGACCATAAGAGGTGGGAGAAATGCAGGATGGAAAGATCCTAGGATCCCAAGTGACTGTGTGGAGGAAAGCTGCTTGCCAGTGGGCAAGTTCTGCCTTCTAAACTCAACTCTGCGTAAGTGAGAAATAAACGTCTATTACATTTCTATTGCATTAAGACATTGAAATGTCAGTGCTTATGTGCCACAGCCACTTTCTAGCATTGATCCTTATTTAGTCCCCAACCAATATATATCTAAAACACATACTCAACTGGAAAGTATTGCTCTCACTTTCACATATTGTTATAGAAAAGGGTTTACTTATGGGGAGATAATAAATCAGTAGATATTACCTCTTCAAAATGCATATGGTGACAGAGAATCCCATGATGTCTTAGTCTGTTGGAGTTGCGTGCTTTACTATAGGTTTGTACCTTCAGTCTTCAGTTCCATCCTTATTTTTTCTTTCTCCTTTTCTCCCTTTCTTATTAAATGCCTGTTGTGTTTCAGGTACCATGGTATATAGGGATCCAGAAAAAGAGAAAATTCAAGAAATATAATCCCTTCCCTTGAGGAGCTCAGAGGCAAAGGGTGGGCTGAGATAAGCAGCCTGTGATTTTACCACAATGTGGTAACAGGTGCACTGTAGCAATGCCAGGGAGGGGTGTCTGACGTGACCCGGGAGGGGCCGGGGGACTTGCCTGTGGAGAGATGGGAGGGGGCGCATCCTGGGACCTGGGGCTTTTAGTGGTAAGACCTAAAATTTCCAGGCAAAGCTGGACTTGCTAGTTGTCCTAGGTAGAGAAAAGGTTATGTTCTGTTCTCAAAGGATGAGTAGAGATATGGGAAGAATATTCTAGACCAAGGGAAGCCTGAGCAGAAGCAAGGAAGAGAAGCAGCGCGGTGCTCGGCATGTGGGGCTGAGGAGTGGGGCGAGAGCGGGGGTCTGGGGAGGGCTCTGAGGGACATTTTAAGGAACCTGGGAGTGTTTTATGCAGCTGAGGGACTGACAGTATAGACAACAAGCCAGCAGAGAGGAGGGGCTGTATGAGAAATGTTCAGAAGGCAAAACTTCAGCGCTTGGTTGCTGATGAGCAGGAGACTGGGAAGAGCAGACATTCAGCACCCCTTGCAAGGTTTTCACAGACTGGTAAGTCCCAGTTGCTAGAAATTTGGAAGATGGCCTTCTTTCCTCCTAGGCAGCATGTCGTGCAGTGAGCCTAGCCTGGCACTTGGTGGCGGCATCTCTGGCCCTTGGGGACAGGGACAGGGCTTTCCCTCCGCAGCCTCTTGGTTGCAGCAGGGGCACCTTCCAGCGCTGCCTTCTGGAGCTACAGTGCATGGGGACCACGGAGGCCACTCCCCAGCAAAGGGGCTCAAGAGCCAGCTTAAAAGGCAGAGAAGTGCTAAGAAAACGAAGAGGGCATCCCTGGAAAAGCAACTAATTATCTGGAGTAGAAATTCATCAATTCATCAAGAGCCTCAGGGACAGGAAAGTATTTTGGCCTTTGCTTTCTCCTTCCGGTGGAGAAGTGCACTGCCAAGTCCAGACTTTCCAGACTTGGCTACACCCTCAGCACCAGTCCAGTGACAGTGCCACCCGTTGATCAGGAAAAGTTGCTGTGTTCTGCCCTGAAAGTGCCTGCACCTTGGCGGCCACACTGCCCTTGGCTTCAGCCAGGCCTCTAGCAGCACTCACAAAATCCTGGGCCTTGGACTGCCCTGGACATGCCTTATCTCACTTGAACCTCATCTCACAACCGCCCCCCCTGTGAAGTAGGTTCTCCTTCCAGGCAATTGGAATCAAAGAGATCAATGCAATACCTAAGGTTAAAGGAGTTAAATATTTTTCTTTACCTATGAGCTGCTTGAGATCAGGGACCCTATTCACCATTCACTTTCATATCCGCACGGTGCCTGGGAGATATCGGATGCCTCAGGAATGTTTGCAGGATCAGTGCTCCCAGTGGCTCCTTGAGGGGAAATAGAACAGAGGGCAGGAAGAGAATGCAGTCTTCCTTACCAGTTACCTAAAATCATCTTAAAACACTTTAGTGACGGGGAAGGCAAAAACTCCCTCTCAAAGATTTTGGGTTTTTCAATATTTGACCAAAAAATATTTTGGAACCCTCACAGTCTTGAGTTTATAACATTTGCACTGAAAAGTATTGTCTTAAGGTCCAGTTCACCGAAGAAAAGGAAAAAAACAAAACCCTTCCTGTTGCAAAGAAAACTGAGTAGGAACAGCTGACGGTGACACATCTTATTACATGGCCAGTGAGCCGGGAGCTTGGGTATTTGGGGTGTTGTTTGCTGTAGTTGTGGCTGGGGATCTGTCCTGATTCATTGCTGTATGTCCAATAGACCTAGGTGAGTCTCAGACTTGAATGGCAACCTAGGGCATGAGTTCAGGCAATCCATTATTCATTAAAAAGTGCCCATTGTATAATATTTATAGCTGTATGTCAAAAAGGAATCAGAGAAACAAGATGAATGTGCTGCAGATACTGCCTTGAGGAATTCACATTTTAGCTCAGATTCTAAAGAATTGAATGCATTCGTTTGAATAGCTATCTTTCTTAATTTAGCTTTTGTTCTGAGATGAACTTCAAAGGATGATTCACATATTTCACAGAGGTTTATTTTGCTGTATCGCTAAATAATACAATTATGTTGGTTTAAGGTACTGTCATGAGCCCCAAATACATTTCATTACACAGATGAAGAAATGGAGACAAAAACATGTGTTGGAGGGGAGGCTAAGCATTTTTGGTTCAAGGCTAAATTTTTTTTCAAAATTTACTCATAGTAGGTAATTAGTGTCAAAAGTAATGGACGATCATCTGGAGCCTGGTAAAAGGTTTGTAATTGAGAAGGATATATTATCACATTTGTTATATTATTATTAGTTTTTTGTACAGTTTAAAAGTCAAAATAAAAATTTGATTTTCATCAAGTTTAGACTGTTTCTAAATTAAAAACAGAAGCATACCTTTTATTTATTTATTTTATTTTATTATTTTTTTGCAGTTTTTTTTTGGCCGGGGCTGGGTTTGAACCCGCCACCTCCAGCATATGGGCCTGTGCCCTACTCCTTTGAGCCATAGGCGCCCCCCAGCATACATTTCATTTTTCATAGGCATTTTGATATTTCAAAATACTCTCTTTTGAAATACAAAAGACATAAAAAAGAAAACACTATTTTATCAGAACTGGAAAATAAGCAACCTGAGAGTAAATTATTATGACTTTTGTCAATTGTAGATTTTGCCCTTAGATATATGCATTTTTAAGAAAATTAGTTCCTTTACTTACACATACATGTAAATATAACATTGATTATACCTCCGAAATATGGACATTTTAATCCAAAAGCCAAGTTTAGAAGCAGACGTTTCTCTAAATGTGCTTGGCTGCTTTTATAAAGTGCATGTTTGTGTCTCCCCCCCAAATTCAAATGTCGAAACCTAATCCCAATTCGATGGAGTTTGAAAGCAGGGCCTTTGCAAGGTGACTAGTTCATAAGGACAGAACCTGCATGAATGGAATTAGCGCCCTGATAAGAGACCCGACAGAGCTGAATATGAACTAAAAAGTGGGCCTTCATCAGACCCTGGATATGCGTCTTGATTTTAGATTTCTCAGCCTCCAGAACTGTGAGATACAAATTTCTAATGTCTGTAAACCAACCGGTGTATGTATTTGGTGGTAACAGACCAAATGGAGTAAGCCCATCTCCTTTATTCTTCATAATGCCCCCTATTATGTCCTTATTATTAGTACTCCCTTTTCCTACATGATGAAAATGGGATTTAGAAAACTTAATATGACTTGTTGAAGGTTATATATTAAGAGTTGGTAGGTAGGGGAGTAGGAATGACCTTAAATTGTCCAACTATCCTCTTAACATCATGTAATTCTGTATTTTATTCTGATCCACCCATAGAATGGGATGAAGGGCAGTGTGAGTTCTTTATGAAAGTTAGTATTTGCCTTTCCTCTTCACATACACGAAATACGTCTCTTTCAAACTTGTACCCCCCATGCCTATCATTGGCTCTAGCATATATGAGTAAATGCTTAGTTGACTTATACATGAGTAATAGCTAACATGGACAATTGTGTCATTTTAGAGTAGGTAGAGATTGGGAATATGAAGCACAGTTTTCTGAAAAATAAAAGCTTTCTCTGTGAGGATAAAAACCTGAACAAAATGATGTAGAACCCAGAGGTCCTATTGATTTAATTATTTGGCCCCGACTTGATTTTGGGTTTTGTTTTTGAGATTTGGCAAAAGAATCAAAATCCAAATAATCCCAGTGTTCACATGTTCCCAATGTTCACCCAGATCTTTTAGAAAACAATAATTTTTTTTTTCATAAAGCCTAAGACTTTAAGTATTTTACTCATAACTGCACCTACACTGGTGGAGTGAGTCAATCAAGGAAATGCCACACAGTGATTCTGTGAACTGAATCACTTGTTAATATCGAGCCTCCGTTAATATCGAAGACCTGAAGCTGAAGGAAAAAAAATCTCATCAAGATCCTACAGATTTTCAGTGGGGGTAGAGCTCCTTTGAGGAGCGAGGCTATGAGAGCTCTGTCCTATTATATAAAATATCACTCAGCAAGCTGCTCTCTCCGATAATTTTTATAGCAAAACATAACATGCTTTTCCAGCAAGGTCAGATATGTCAATAAAAAGGTACAAATGGACTTGTCTGCGTTTCTCAATTTTGAAAACACTCTGATCTCTTTAGTGCATTGGTGCTGAGACTTAAAAACTAAGAATATTTTCAAAGGGACTCTTGAGGCTGCCTTAGACTTTTAACCAGGCAGCTTGTGTGGGCAGCCAGGCTGTCCTTGAGGGGTAATGTAATACTTTGACCTTGGGCCAGGGTACATAGGGAAGAGTTGAATTTCGTGGCTGCTTCTGTGTCTAGTTTTAGATTATTTTTGACAGTGGTTAAAAGGAGATTTGGGGTGAAAAAAATGAAAACTTCACACATTCGTGAAAGTCTGTATTAGTTTTCTATTTATGCATGACTAATAATCCCAAATGTAGTGGCTCAAAATCACATTCATTTATTATCTCAAAGTTCCATAGGGAGAAATTGGGGTGGACTTAGCGGGGACTTTTGCTTAGAGTTGTACAAGGCATCAAGGCGTTGACCAAGTGATGTGTGCTCTTAGGATTTGGGGAAGTATCCACCCCTAAGTTTATTCAGGTTGTTGGCAGGATCTAGTTCCTTGAAGCATAGGAATGAATTTCTTGCTGGCTGTGGTTGAGGGTCACTCTCAGCTCCTGGGGGCTGTTCTTAGGTTCTTTCCAATATGGTTCTGTCCATCTTTAAAGATATCATAGGCATGAATCCTCCTCACGTTTTGAGTGTTTCTGAATTTATCTTATGCAAACAGCCAGAGAAAACTTTATGCTTTTAAAAGGCTTGTGTAATTACATGGGACCCATCCAGATAATTGCTGTATTTTAAGGTCAGCTAATTTGGAACTTTAATGATATCTGAAAAATCTCAGCATGGTAGCACTTAGATTCATGTTTGTTTGAATATTTGGGGGCCAGAAACCTCGAAAGCCTATTTTCAACAATCTATAAGGACACAAGTTGATTGCCTAATTTACTCACCTAGCAAGTGATATATTTAATAGAATCAGTTCTCGTCCATGGTAGCAACGAACAGCAGCAGGCTCTGTGCCAGGAAGGTCTAGTTCTCACTAAACGAGTTCTAACTCATTTGGTCTTCACAACAACCCTGTAGGTTTGTACTTTTATTGGTTCCATTTTGTGGGTGAAGAAGGTATAAGAGGAGCCAGCCAGACAGCAACAAGGCTCTCAGAATAATTAGACCACACTAGTTAATCTCAACCTCTTTCAACAATGCATCACAGAGACATTCAATGAGCACTCAGAAACTCCTTCAGTACTACTTTAGATGCTCATGACCTTCCTGCCCAGTCACTTTTATCTCACTCCTGGTTTTCTTGTCTGCACAATAGGAAGATTGTAAGATTTTTATTATGTCAAAGCAAAATTTGCACTGGATAAAGTCGAACAGTCAAGGAAGACTTACGAAGGTGCGAAGGATATGCTATCCTATAATATAGCAAATTTGGGTATCGATTATTTTTAGTTGCAAACATTAGAAAAGTTATTGTTTTGGAAAGGGTTAGATGACCTATCTCTTTCTGTATGCAGATAGCATAAAGATTTCTCTGAAAGGGGTATCTTTGCCTTGCCAAAGTGAGAAAATAACCCTCATCTTCAGAGACAGAGAATTGGGTGCTGCAATGGACCTGAATACATTCACTTACCAAAGTAACCCTTATCTTCTGCTAGTTTTACATCCCCAGTGACTCCCCTAGAAATATACTGTCCCTTTGTCCTGTCATTTCTGTTCAATTTATTATTCTTTGTCTATATGCTTTGGACACTTCTTCAGACTTCCCTCTCATCCCTTATGCACTTTTCTCTTATTAATCTTCGTGCTGTCAATTTGGTCTCCAGAACAAGCTGAAGAACCCACAAAGAGCTAACAGGGAGTGAGGGGCTGGAGGTCATCTCTAGCTCCCTTGTACTCAAGGCTATTCCCATAAGGAGGAGGAGCCAGAACTCAGTCTGAGCTTAACTGTGCTGAAACTAAGGGCCAAAGAGCTTTTAAGAGCCGAGATGGGGAAACTAGTCTGTGCTGGCTAATTGGCTTCCCCCAAAGGAAAAGTAAACTTTTTTTTTTAGTAAACTTTGTCATAACAGAGTTAGTTTTACATCTAGCAAGGAGATGTTTACTGAAGTTAGGCTCTGCCTTTCCACAGAAACTGGGAGAGAGGGACTCCATCTTTCTTGGTTACATTTGATGGTTGATGGTTACATTTCCAAGGGAAGCTTTCAAGAAGATTTACATCTCAAAGGGACACAAAGAGAATTTATAATTACAGCTGTTCTAAATGCTTTAAAGGAGGTCAGGGGCCCAGAGGCGGTCTAAAGTTTAGAAGGCCCAGATCCTCTTGGTCAATTGTGAGGACTATAATAGCACTGGGTATTTTCTATACCCAGTGCTATTGTGCAATCTGAAAAGTGCTATTCAAGAGTCACTTCCTGCAGGAACTCTCCTTGTCCCCTTAAGTGCTTTCCGAGCTCTGCCTGGTTGCAGAGATCTTGCCTCCGTCATATATCATGTTATGTAGAACTGCTAACAGCTTAAGCATCCATTAAAAGCAGAGTAGTACTATGTATAAGGTTGGGCATGGTGGCCGCCTGCAACACCAGTGCTTTGGGAGGCTGAAGCGGCAGGATCACTTGAGCCCAGGAGTTCAAGACCAGCCTGGGCAACATAGTGAGGCCCTATCTCTAAAAACACAAAATGATATAAAGAGATTGTGGTGCATCTATGTACCTGAATACTATGGTCATGAAGCATTATGTTGAAGAAAAAAATGTAATAGCTTGGATTCATAGTAGAGTGATGTCTTACATAAAGGTAAATTATAAAACTGCAAAATTTGATCCCAATTAATTAATAAAATAAATAAACAAACAGACCTGCTTGGAAGGATGACGGCATTTATCTGTGTGTAGTGGGCTTGTGAAAGATTTTTATTTTCTTCTTTATGCTTTACTATGTTTTTGGATTTTCTTCAATGAAAATACATTGCTTCTGTCACTAGAATAAAAAACACAATTTTATGCAAAGAACCATGGACAAAAAAAGCCACCAAAGGCATTTTTATGACTCCTTGGCCATCGTTTAACGGAGGCAGACATGGTGCTTTAAAATGTTTTCTGAATATTTCTTGTTTTTCTTTTTATGCTATCCTTCCGGCCGTCCAGATCTGGATAGAAAGCATGGTGATGGAAAGGATTCCGTTCCTCCTGGTTCCTTGGTGGGTGAGTGGCTGCCAGCCCGGTCAGGAAGAGAGCTTGGGGGAAGGATATATAATGAGATTGTGATTATCGGTTCTTGTTCTGGCTTAATTGAAATCTTCAGACTAGGCTTTTTGTCATTAATTGAGTGACTAATTGGCAGAAACATTTATTTCTATTAATTTCCCCTGTGTACCTGGGAAAGGTTGTTCATAAATGGTATACACTACATTGTAAGGCGACGAGTTTGCAGTCGCAAGAGACATTCACAGTCTGAATATCCATTTGTCAGACAATGGAGAGTCTTGAAGCCTCATATAAACCAGCTGGTTACCTTTCTGGGTCTGAGACACTTCCTCAAATTACTTTCAGGAGAAGGGAGTTTTTGGGTAGGATCCTTCTCCTATAATCCCTGAACAGAACAGGAAGCACTGGTAGGCTTCCTGGAACTGGGGTGGAGGAAGCAGGGAAGTCATCCCGAGCCAAAGCTGTCACCCTATGTGACTCTTAGGTGGCTGCCTGTTTTCTGCTTTTCTCTGCAGCCTGCATCTTGCCTGGTTCTTGCTAGCTCCACCTCTGCGCTACAAGATTTCTCCTCCAGCAAACTACCAGAGAAGGTCTTCCTGCTGAGGGTAGGGTGGCGTGAGAGAGTCCAAGAGAACAAGAGTGATTCTAGGTCAACACGCACCTGTGGTAAGGGGGAGACGGGATTGACAAGCTCTATCCCAGCAGTTTAAAGTAATGAAAAATGTATTGATTGATAAACTTGCTCAAACCTTCCTAGAGGACATATCTGTATGTGGGAAAATTTTCTATACCAGTTTCTATTTATCAGAATCTATTCCATCACCTCTTCTTTCCTGGTCAGATTGTTTTACACTGCAGCACAAGCTGGACACAGCCATTCAGCATGGTTGATTAGAAAAACATTCTGAGGTTGGCTCTCTGAATTGTTATTTAAAATATACTATCTAGAATGCAAATGGCTTATCTTAGCTCAATTATTCTGATTATAGGAATAAGCTTGTATTTTTATGTTAATCTGAAGTCATTCCCTGTATTTATTCAGTGGGCAGAATTAGATAACTAGGGAATCGAAGATATCTTTGAAAATACACAGACTCTTAAAATAGGAAGAAATTACTGGAAGTAAAAATTCCTTTGTGTCATAGCAAGGCCTCAGGTTATGGTGCCAGTTCATTCTGTAACCTTTGACAATATCCAGCCTCCCTCATCCTTGCCTTTGCCTGGAGCAGCTAGCATGTCCTTAATAAATTATGCCACGTTTTTCATTTCCATTCACTTCATCACTTAATCAGCAGAGTTGTAACTCCTCTTCGCCTAATACATCTTCATTTTCGACCCCATTACCTACACGGGCTCCGAAGGCTCACCTGTTCCTGGCAGAACGCTCCTGTTTTCAAGGTGCTCTCCAGGGTCTCCAGCAATCTGCTCCCTGCTAATTGGTGCAGATGGGAATAGGAGGACAAAGAGAACACATGAGGGAGAAAGCAGCTTCTCTTGGTAAGTAAGGGCCCCCTGGGGACCAACGCACCTGGGGGAAGCTATGTTAACTCCAGTAGGCACAGAGAAAGAGGGATTTATGGAGTCTTGTTCCAGGATGTTTTCCTTATCCTTCAAAGGGGTATTTTCAAAGGGTCACTGGTCTTGGCTAATTCTCGAGGTCTGTAGCTAAGCATGCTCAGAATAATAATAATAATAATAATAATAATAATAATAAAGTATCACTTACAGAGCCCCACACAATGCTGAGCACTTTGCACGTGTTCATTCATACATCCATCACAGGAAATCTATGAGGTGTGCGTTATGTTCCACGCTTCACAGATGAAGAAATTCAGACTCAGAAACATTAAGCCATTTGCTCAAGTTTGTGTTACTAAGATGTGGCTGAGCCAGGACAGGACTTAAACTCTGTCTGGCTCCCAGCAAAGTGTTCCCAGGTATTTGTCTGAAGTACATGGGGTTAATTTTTGGATTTCTTTTCTATTCCTTTATGTGCCTTCCTTTCTTATTTCTAATACTCCTTGTTTCCATCAGCTTTCCAGGAAACTGTGCTGCTGTGTCGTATGGCTCTTGGGATCATCATTCTAGAAGCACCTGGTAAATTGATCCCTGGTAGAATGGTTAAGAGAATGAATGCCCTTTATATGGATATTCACCCAAAGTGGAGCACTCTTGAGACCCCAAAGCTGATGACATAATTTTTAGTTACTGTGTCTGGAAGCAGGTTAAATAGTTTTGAGTAAGAAGCATTGACTGTTATTTGACACTATAGGTCAGAGTGTCTGAGGTGGTTCATTTTACCAATCTGGGCTAAAGAATGCTAAAATAGGAGGCAAAACATTATTTCTGGGTATCTCTGTGGGGATCTTTCCAGATGAGATTAGCATCTGAATTGGGAAAATGAGTAAAGCAGCTACCTGTTGTTCCCCCATCCCCTGATCCAGTCAATGTAGGTAAGCATCATCCTACCTGCTGAGAACCTAAACAGAACATGTTCAGGTTCACCTTTCAAGTAGAAAGGTGAATTCTCTCTATTTGAGCTGAGATAGCCATCTTCTCCTGACCTTGGACACTTGTGTTCTTGGTCTTGAGCTTTTGTAGTCAGACTGAGACTTACTTCAACGCCCCTCTCCCCCCACCTCAAGCTTTTGAACTTGGACTGAATTAGGCCATCAGAACCAAGAAAACTTGGTTGATCATGGGAGTTTGTGGCCTCCCTAACTGCTTGAGTCAATTTCTATAACAATTTCTCTTCTTTAGAGAGTACATATCTCTATTTGTGACCTGTTGTGACCTATTGATTCTGATTCTCTGAAGAAACCTGATGAATAGTATCTGTTTTGTTTGTAGTATAACTAGCACATTGAAGGTACCTGGTAAATGTTTATTGAATTAAATTATGGTTCCATTCCAAGTCTCAGAAACACTCAGCATTTTTGCATGAATGGAATCAAATGGTACACTTGGGAGCACTTGGGAGCATCTGGGCTCCAGGTCACCAGAGCTTTGGCATATTGTAGAATTCCTAAAATTCTGGTTTGTCCCTAACACCTGCTTCAAAAGATCCAATGTGCTTTAATAGTACACTGTCCTGCTATGGCTCTGGGTTGTCATTGAGTTCCAGGGTTTCTCTTGGGTGATCATATGGTAGAGCTCAGAGGTGATGGAGCCAGTACACAAGAAAAGCCAGCAAGCAGGACACAGGAATTCCACTTCAATTTTTTGATTCCTTCATTGATTCTACAAATATTTGTTGAGAACCTCATGTTAGTTATATACTCTTCTGGGAACATGCATTAGAATGGCAATAAAGCCCTCATGGAGTTGACCTTCAGGTGTGGGAGATGGTCACTAATCTGTAGACAAATGAAAATGATATTTTCAGATACCTAGGAGTGCTGTAGAGACAAACAGGTGATGGGATAAAGATGGACTTGTGTGGAGGATGGACCTCCTACTTTTGGGAGGGTGGGCAGCTAAGGGCTTTCTGAGGAGGTGGCCATAGATGAGAATTGAAAACTCTCTGGAGTGCAGAGCCTCTGGTATTGGCCTGCAGGTTGGAGCTGACCCAGAAGGAGCAATTCATTTTTATGTAGACACCAAAGTCACATCTTGATTCTTGAAATTCAGCGATAACACAGAAAGAAATTTTTAACGAGATCTGACATGGCAAGCTTGTGATGTGTTACTCTTATCATCCTGGGAGGCTTACATACCACTAGGCTCAGGGTAGCCTGTGGGGATGGGGAATAAAAATAAGTGGTAGAAAGAGCTGGGTCATGGAGGCAAAACAAACAAACAAATAAATAAAGGCACAGTGAGCTTACTGAGAAATCTTCGACAATTTGATTTTTAAGGTTCTTAGATTCCTCACCTGTTAGTTGGTAGGATTGGCTGAAAGCGAGGTGGGCCTGGAAGGATAGCAGCCCAGTTCATCTCTGTAATATTCTGTGAATCCTCATCTTGGATTGATCCGTTGAAGCTATTTCCTGAGTTATTTACATTTGTGAGATTAACTAGAGCTCATATTTGTTAGCCTCCAAGCCCTGTGCATTCTGTATGCCCAACTGAGGCATAGGGAGATGAGGAAGAGGAAAAGGGACCAGCATTGAACATTTAGCATGGAAAAGACACTACATTTGGTGACTCGAGGGCATGGTCTTGCCTTGTAATCATACTACCTATGTTTGGGTCTCTAAAAGTCCCCCTTTTATGAATAGGAAAACTGAGGCTCGGTGCCATTTTATGATTAGCTCAATGAATGCTAAGAAAGGGACAGAACCAAAGTCAGGCTCCATCACTGTGCTGCTACAAATGTCCCTTCTCTTCCCTGACACCATGTGTTGTTGGATAGTAGAGAATGTTCCTCTACCCCCAGGAAGGACAGGGGGCCTCTTGTCTCTGCTCTTGTAGGTGCACCATTTCTGGAAGACTCTTGATGAATTGCTAGTTACAATGCTGGGTTTTGTTCCCACATCCCTGTCATGTAAGTTATGGGACAACAGTGCCTAATTGTACCTACCAGTGTTACTAGTGAGGTAACAGTACCACCCACATATCTTTTCTTTTGGCAAACATTTAATGATATGATAGATCTAAAATGCCTCATCAAAGTATACAGGAAGGTACTTGACAATTATCTCCATTGTCATTTTTGGGAAATATGGCCTTTTTTCTTCTGTCTGTAGACTTAAGCTCAGCACATTACATTGAATTAAATACAAAAATGTGTGTGATGGATAAATAAAATAAATATGATATTCATATTAATGAATATCAAAATGAATGAAAGAAGTAAAAAATTCACAACTTGGTCTTTGGGGACCTGAATGCTAGTCTAGGCTCCATTGTCATGATATGAAACCATTTGGAAGTCACCATTTCTGGGCTTTAATTTCCTTCTTGGCCTCCTAGGGGAGTAGTCCCAAATGATCTCTACAGCCCCTTCCAACTATGGGATTCTTAAATTATTTAATTCAGAGCTGGTAGAATTTGAATTCATTCCTGATTCTTCTCACTGTTCAGAGGTCCAATCAGATTCCATCCTGGATATCATAAATACCCGTTTTCTTGCTCTCCATTTGAGTTTCTCTGGGCTTCAGCTGGATTTCACATATTGAACTTTAGGACTAGAAGGGGTATTTTTCCTTTCCTTTAATGTTACTGGTTTTCAACAAGGGCAATTTTGCTCCATTGGAGATATTTGACAATGTCTAAACATTTTTGATTGTCACAAATGGGGGAGCTGCTACCTGTATCCTGTGGGTAGAGGCCAGAAATGCTGCTACCTGTCCTGTAATTCACAGGAAAGTACCTATCTCCTGTACACAACAAATGATTAACTGGCTCAAAAATCATTAGTGCCAAGGATGAGAAGCACTGTTTTATGTGGGAATAAATTTGCAAGGAATGAGATCTCTAGCACTGAGCTTGTGAAAACTGATTCCCGCTGTCTATGCTGTTGCAGGATGCAGAAAAGTGGAAGTCTGGGCTTAGTGATTAAACACACACATAAAATTCCCTGGTGTTTTAAAGGATTCAAAATCACAATGAAGGGGTGCTATTATAGTGCATCAGTCTCCTATATAGAACAAAAACATTACCCACCTGTGATGAAGGCTTTCTGAACAGATAAGGGCCCCAGCCCTTATGTTAGGGAATATGTTAGGTAGGGGGATGTGGATTTTCGCTACATGAATAATATCGACATTAATGGGAATCATTATGCTGCCCAGCACTGGACATTTACTCCTGAATGGATAGCAATATCCCACAGACAGAGGCCACTATAAGTCTGTTTTTCTGGCAGGAGAAGGCTGGAGTGAGAAGGGCTGCCAGCTTGTGAGTGGCTTCTGGGCAACTATTCTCAGCAGTGACAGAGGAGGGCACACAAGGCCATGTTATCCAAGGACCAGTGTGAACCTGGGGGCACTGGGATGGGTGAATGGCCTCGGGAGCATCCATATTGCCCTTTCAGAGCCTTTTCTATTCACTTCTTGGTGCTACCACTTGGCTCCTCTTACTTCCCAAAGATTCTACTGTCCTGACACTCTCCAGGAAAGTGGGCTGATAAATCATTCTCTCTAAGGTCTCCAGGACTCAGGTATTACTCAGGTCATTTGTGACTTAAAGTTTATGCAACAAGGAATAATTCAAAGGCGTGAATTTGAGGTGGACATGAAGGTGGTGGAAGGCAGGTTTTTGCATTCCTGGAGGATACGTACTACGGATACTAATTGTCTGCTGCTGCACAAATCCTGTAGGACTTCACCGATGCTTCTGTGCAGTCTTTTCTTGCACCCTGTAGTTTGTGGAAGCTCATTGTGTAAAGCGGTGAAGAAGTAGGGGTGCTTTGTCAGAAGCAGTGCTACCGTCAGCTCCTGGGGCACCACTACGGAAACATATGGTTCTGTGAAGCGATGTTCCTCAAACTTTCCCTCAGTGTGGCACGTGTAGAAAGTGATAATGTTTCTCCAGAATTCAGGTACTCTCAGAACATTGCTCTAGGCTAGAGGCAAAGGCCCAGCCACCCTGGGCTGAGCGGATCAGGAATTGGGCAGAGTCTGCTCTGGGAAGCTGTGCCAGGGAACATCGCATGAAAACCACTGCCTTTGGGCAACCTTGAAAAAACCTGACAACTCTAAAGCCTTGAAACTGAAAGGAACAGAGGATTTCAGGCCCATTGTTAACTGACACCGCACTAGAGAGACGAGACAGAATTTGTTATCTAATTCATTAAATGAACAATCATGAAGCCCCTCATCTTTCCAGCTAATCCTATAGCACCAGGGGAGTAGATGGCCAAAGCCCTGCCTCCAAGGTGTGTATGTTCCAGGGGGGTGGGGCTGGGAGCAAATACACAAAAAATAAATGTATGAAATAATCAGTGGGCTTCACAAAAAATAATGTAGGACAAGGCACGTGTGTGTGTGTGTGTGTGTGTGTGTGTGTGTTTGTGGTGGTTAACAAGGAAGTAGTGGTCAGGGGAGACTCTTCCCTGGAGTGGTCTTTGAGCTGAGTGCGGCCTGAATGGTGGGGTCGTGCCATCCATGTGGAGATCTGGTGGAAGAGAGTTCCAGACACAAGGTACAGCCTGGGTAAAGGTCTTAAGGTAAGACCGTGATTGGCATGCTCAAGAAATAGCAAGAAGACCAACTTTTGTCTTTGAAAAGTTTTGAGTCCTCCCATCTATGTGTAGCCATTTTTGGCTATTTTGATATTTTGGGGTATTTTATCCTTACCTGCAGCCTGTGAGGCTTATTGTAATCTACCATTAGTTGTTTCTTGAGGAAGTGAAATGCAAGTGTTTGAGACACGGTGGGGCCAACCACAGAGTTTACTGAAATTCCATCAACTTACCTGTACCTAGAAAATGAAGAATGCATGGAGGTTTATAGGCCCGTAACATTGTGAGCACTTATTTCAAGATTTAGTAAGTATATGATTTCATTTATTCTTTGCAGCAACCTTATGTGATAGGCACTTATATTATTCCCATTTTATAGATGAGGAAATTGAAGTAACTGAATGGCTAAGTCATTGGGCAAAAGTTATAAGTAGCAAATAGCAGGGACAAGAGATTGAAGCCTGGGAGACTCATTCCTAAGCCCACATTCTGATGACCACCAAGATCTCCGTGCTGGGGTGTTCAAGGTTCTTAAGCAAGGAGGGTGAGGTGATGCAGCCTTTCCTCACTGACGGTCAAGGGCTTGGCGGGAGTCAACAGTGGGTCCTGCTTCATTCTGGCAGAGATCTGTCAAAGTCTTTATAAAATGCTGCAATGTTTTCTGTATTTAACCACAAGATCTGATGCCTGTTTCCATTATGGAGCAGAGTTTTCTTCTAGCCAGTAGGAAAGCCTCAGTCATCACTACTTGTAACATCACCTTGGCCTGTTTATTAACATGTGTGAACAGAAGAGGATAGAAAGACTTGAACTCCAAAACATGGATGCCTCCAGCCGCCTTTGGGTATCACTCACTAAGCCCCTTGTACAAGTAACAGATATTTCCTTCCTGCAGAAATGACAACGTCATGTTCTGCAGAGACTTTTTCTCATTGCTCCTTCACTGTGTCATGGTGGTGACAAATCATGGCATTGTGACAGCCAGCCTCCAATTCAGGGGATTTCCCAAGGCTTCCTTGTGCTCGGGAATAAAGGAAGACATTTCTCTCACCCTTCTTTAACCTCACTTGCTGCGGGATGATCAGAGATGGAGTTCAGGTTGAAACTTTTGGAATCTCTGGGGCTCAAACTTTGCGGGAAGGTCTCCAACTGTTTTGAAGAAATTTACCAATATAGCAATGTTGATATCAAAACACACAGGCAGGCTCCATCTCCTTGAAAGATGCATCAGGGAGAAAACTACTCAACATAGGAAGCAAATTTAGATGATGGAAGTCAAAAATAAATAAATTCAAATGTTCGCTCTCTGAAGGTTGAACAGGATTATGTTCCCAAACAGCTTGCAGTTGCTTGTGAACAAATGCGAATTTCATTCTACTTTTCTCTGGGTCAGTAGCTTGACTGTTGATGATAATTGCCTTAGTTTGTTTGGGCTCTTATAACAGAATACTGTGGATCAGGTGGTTTATAAGCAGCAGAAATTGATTTCTCACTGTTCTGGTGGCTGGGAAGCCAGAGAGAAGGTTCCTACAGATTTGCTGTGGGGAGAGGGCTGCTTTCTGGTTCAATGATCCCCAACCATTTTGGCACCCGGATCTGGTTTCAAGGAAGGTAGTTTTTCCATAGACCTCAGGTCGGGATCTGATGGGAGGTGGAGCTCAGGTGGTGATGGAGAGAGGCTGTAAATACAGACAAAGCTTCACTTACTAGCTGGCTGCTCACTCCTGCTGTGAAGCTCAGTTTCTAACAGGCCATAGACCGGTACCAGTCTGCATTTCAGGAACTGGGGACTGCAGTTCTTGTTTGTAGATGACGACTTCTCACTTTGTTCTCACATGGTAGAAAAGGCAATTTCTGGGGCCTCTTTTACAAGGGAATGAAGCCATTCAGGATGACTCCACCCTCGTGACATAATCACCTCTCAAAGTCTTCACCCTTTAATAATGTCATATTGTGGGCAGCCCCTGTGGCTCAAAGGAGTAGGACGCCAGCCCCATATGCCGGAGGTGGTGGGTTCAAACCCAGCCCCAGCCAAACACCGCAAAAAAAAAAAAAAAAAAAAGTCATATTGTGGACTAAATTTCAGCGTATGAATTTTGGGGAGACACAAACATTCAGACCAAAGCAGTAGTGTCAATAGAATTTGTAAAGCACATTAAGGTGACTTACAGCCCTTATTATTTCTTCCCCCTGCCTTTTTTTTTTCTGTTTTAGGGGAACTGTGCCTTAAGCTGCTAAAACCAGTAAATATTTGAAAGACCATGAAAACGTGTCATGCAAAACTGAAAAAAAGAATGAGTTTATTTCATTTATGAGTTTTTTAGACTTTGGTATAAATTCAGAAACTCTGTCTTTATGCTTTTCTGTTCACTATAGAAAAACTCATCTTACACTTTAAGCCTTTGGAATATGACAGGGCTTTAAATATGAGCCTGATGAGTGCACACAAGTACCTGGGAAAGTGATTTGGGAGGCTGGTACTACTCGCCTTGTTTTCCTCCTTAATGACTGAGTCACTCCTTGGAAATAAATGAGCCATTTATAGAGACACATGTAGACTTTCAGGCCCTTGGGGGACTATTTTAGTGACTGGAGAAAAATAGACAGAACGTACTGATATTGAGTCCAACCCAATTCATCTGCTCTGTTTCCCTTTAGCTATTCAAGTGGCTTAGGGAGCAGGATAACTTATTATGACAACAGTAGAACTGAGTTCAAAACTCTTCTTCATCACTCACTTAGCTGTGTGACCTCAGGCAAGTTATTTAACCTCTCTGAACTTCAGTTCTCTTATCAGAGGATGAATCTGAGAATTTCCTGGAACACTTTGTCTATAAAGTAGCAGGTCGAGTGCCTGGTTCATAATCTATTTTACTCAATGGACGGAACAGAGACCACTGGCAACACATTTATGTTCTATTCTGCAAAATCCATTGTGTTCACTTTCCTTTCTACTACAGACGTGGAATGACAATGCGATGATCACAAAAGTCAAACCTTTTAAGGGCAGGGAGAGAGTTTAATTAATTTGGCTGCCTGGGGTTAGCAGGTGGCTCTGCACAAAGGCTCTGTACCTATTTAATGATAGATAGATGACTAGACTTAAGAATAGATCATTAGGATTGATTGAAAAACAATTCCGGAGTTGTAGAGAGTTGTGAAATAGATTCCGTATAAATTCCACGGGATCCCAGGGCGTGGGTTGAGGAGCAAGCTTTATTCAGAAAATTTACAAAACGAGGGTCAGCGAGAGAAAAAATGTACACTTTCTAAATCTCTCATTGTCCTCGAGGAGAGGTAATAGGTGGCCAGGGTATGTTGCAGATAACCCATTTTAGGGCAAGAAATATGTGCCCTATAACTGTATCTATTTATGGAACTAACATGGGTAAGTGGCCTTGCCATGTGTGTGTGGTACCGGGAGAGAAGACAAATACACAAGTTGAACATCACGTACCCTGGGTTTGAGTGCTACTGTTTATAGGATGCTCTGTCTGGGAAAATTAGCTGCCCAGCACCTGGGGACTTTGGGGCCTGGCCTGGGTCTTATTGCAGCACCTCCTCTAGGAAGACGAGGCCTCTGGACCCATGGGCAGCCAAGCTTTGGGAGGTCCTCTTGCTGGGAGAAGGGGTGCACCCATGCCCGCTAACTCAATGTTCAGAAAATCCAGAGAGAACCTCTGCAGTGTCTTTTTTTGACAATTCTGCTTATAATAACTGCAAAGAACTACCCCCAGACGCCACCTTTCAGCCTAGTATAATAACAGTAACAGTACCACCATCACTTTGCTGCTTCCTATTTTATGTTTCCTCTGGAGCGCTTCTGTTTCTTAGCGTTTTCTTTTACTTTCTCTGAAATTTTTACCGATAACTACTACTTTCTAGGCTCCTACTTTATAACAGTCACTGGACATGAAATTCTCTCAGGACTCTTGAAAGGTGATCTTTATTAAATCCCTTTAGCAGATGAGGAAATGATCATCACAGAATTGAAATGATTTGCTAAAGTCCTCAGAGCAAGTGTCTGGTCAGGCTGGGACTAAAACTCAGGTCTTTTTTCCCAGAGATTGAGCTCCCTCTATGAAATGCTTTTTAAAAGAGATATTGAAAAGGGAAGAAAAGTTGGGCCTTTGTTGGCTTTGCTTTAGTTAATAGAATGCAGAGGTTTTCTTTCCTCTGTGAGGCTCAGAGCAGGGGGGTGTCTTGGACACTCTGAGGAGTCTTTATCAGCTGCCAGTTAGCAGGTGTATCCAAAGAGGAACCAATTTTGTCCACTCTGCCGGCTTGCCTCACAGACTAGCAAGAATATAGATTGTAAAGTTATGGCTCTCAGCCAAAATTATTCATGCCTATCTCCAGGCCTTCTAGTAATTCACTAACAGCTCATTTGATTCAATTGGTCAACCAAATTAGTCTGAGCATGCTATCTGCCATGAGGGTTTCCTTGATCATTAATGAGAAAAATTGAAAACAATTGGATACCCCCAAAGCATGCCAAAAAAGTGAGCATCACCATTTTAACTTAGCACAAATTTTGTCAGAAAGAATTCTGTTACTTCAACCCAATCCATTTCCTCTGCGGAACTTCGAACTGCTTCCTTAACTGGACACTTACCCTGTCTTACACTATTGGATATCCTACCCCAAATCTTAAAATCGCTGGGACGTTTCAACCTATTATTAAAAAGTTCTGTCACCGAAATGAGAACCTTAAGCTGATGGTGAAATGACAGGGACAGGAAAGGTGACCAAAAGACACCTTTAGGGCTTAGGAAGAATTTCACATTGGCAAAGCTCTACTCTGTTTTAAATAATTATTTTGACATACAGGCGAAAGAAGGGAGAAGGGGATTGGGGGAGGGGAGAGAGAGAGAGGAAAGAATGCAGTTTCATCAATATTTCTGAGACTCTTGACCAAGCAAAGGCAGAGATAAGAAGCTCCTCGTCTCTCAGTTGGTAACTTATTGATTGTACGAGCTGCTCACTAATGAGCCAGCTGTGAGAAGGCCAGGACCAAAAAGTTTCTATCCCCAAATGTGCTGACATGTTTGAAACAGAATGTTTGCCGGCAAGAGCACCTGTATGTGAAACTGGGGAGAACACTGTTTGGAGCCTTTGACTTATTTCTTGGGCTCACGCTCATATATTATTCACGTGGCTAATTAATTGTAAGGTCTATTCACATCACAAACAAGGAAGAGGCAGAGTTCAAAGAATCCTGGAGGTTCTTTGCTACAAGTGAGCTTTTTTGAAAAGTGAGAAGTTTGGTGTTTTTAACTTGTCCTCTGCCAGGGAAGGAGATTGGCTAAGGGTTTTCTCAGAAAGTTAAGGCCAGGCAAGATCATTGTGTGGCACACGGGGAGGGAGATTGGTCACCTTCATTTTCGGACTATGAATTGAAGAATCGCATTGCCGATATTATAAATGCAGCTCCCCAGTATAAAATAGCACAGAAGGCCCTCACAGAGTGGGGTATCTTGGATTCTGTCTGTGATTCTCAGAGCAAAGAGACCCCTTTGCTCCATCCTCATTGTCTTGGGCTCCCAGCTTCTCTGGCTCACTGGGCCAGGAGTAATGTGGTCTATGAGCAATCAAGAGTACAAAGGGCTGTAAATTACATTCAGGGCCATAAATTACAATTTAACTTTCATTTCTGCTTAATGTCTAATATCAAAACAAACACACACAGGATTATGTACACCTTACAGCATCAGGTACGGATCAAAGCATTTTACATTACTCACTGCAGCCCTGTGCAGGAGGTCCTACCTCTGCTTTGCAGATGAGGACGCTGAAACACAAAGATACTTGCTTCGTCCCCAATTCCCAGTTCCAGCTCGTCACTCTTGGAACGTCAGTCCACTCCTTGTGCTTTGCCGTGCAGACTCACTCCAGGATTCACAGGATTCACTTTACCCAAAGGAGCATGCAGACTTCATCCTTGCATCAGGCCTGGCTCTGATTCCAAGTGAAACAGACATAATTTAAACTACTTTAGGTAAGAATTAGATTTTATTTTATTATATATATATATTTTTTGTGGTTTTTGGCCAGGGCTGGGTTTGAACCTGCCACCTTGGGCATATGAGACCAGCGCCCTACTCCTTGAGCCACAGGTGCTGCCCAAGGTTGTCATATTTTGAAAGTTCATTTGTAACAGCCTCTTTAAGTTCAACCTTTTTCTTTGCTGCTGATGAAACTAAAACTTAAAGAGGCCTGATGGAGTAGGAAAAGCCCTAGATTTGGGGGTGAGAATATATTTAAAAGTTTTATTTCTTATGTATGTGACTTTGGGGACGTCTTGCTATATAAATAGGGTCATATTAGATTGATATCTGAGGCATTTTCCAGTTCTCACAGTCCAGGAACCTTTAAGAGATCACTTTCCTAGGGGGATCATGACTATTTAATGAAATTATTTTAACCTATCACTTGAGACCTTTTGGGTCCCAATCACATATGAGATACAGAGTCCCAGGCACCAGAATCTCTTCTCATGAAGAGGGCAAATGGCCAAAAAACACAGGAAAAAATGCTCATCGTCCCTAACAATCAGAGAAATGCAAATCTAAACTACTTTGAGAGATCATCTAACCCCAGTGAGAATGACCCACATCAAAAGGTTCAAGAGCAGCAGATGCTGGCGTTGATGCGCAGAGAGGGGAACACTCATGTGCTGTTGGCGGGACTGCAAACTAGTACAGACTTATGGCAAGATGTATAGAGAGTCTTCAAAGAACGAAAAGCAGACTTCTCATGGGATCTTGCAATCCCATTACTAAGTATCTACCCCAAAGAAAAAAGAGTTGTTTTGCCCAAAGGAAATTTGTACTCAAGTGCTTATAGAAGCTCAATTCGCAGCCATGAAGATGTAGAAATAACCAACTGCCCATCAACTCATGAGTGGATGAATGAACTGGAACATGTCTACCCACGGAGTATGAAAGATGGAAACCTTGTGTCTTTGGTAATGACCTGGAAGGATTTGGAGAACATCCATCTAAGTAAAGTATCATAAGATTGGAAAATCAAGCATCCCATCTACTCAATAGTAAATTGAGACTGGTGGATTAAGGACTCCAGGTCCACAGGAGAGGAAAACACAATTCAATTTAAGAAGGGGGTGGGGTTGGTAAGTTCTCACCTAAAGGGTACAGAGTGTGGGTATTTGGCACACTTCCCAGGTGAAGGACTCAGCTGCAACTTGGACTTTAGCTTACAAATGCAACAGCATAACTTAATCGCATGTACCCACCTATTAATCTGAAATAAAAAATAAAGGCATTTTATTTATTTATTTTTTTGTAGAGACAGATTTTCACTTTATTGTCCTCGGTAGAGTGCCGTGGCATCACACAGCTCACAGCAACCTCCAACTCCTGGGCTTAGGTGATTCTCCTGCCTCAGCCTTCCAAGTAGCTGGGACTACAGGTGCCCACCACAACGCCCGGCTATTTTTTTGTTGCAGTTTGGCTGGGGCTGGGTTTGAACCCGCCACTCTCAGTATATGGGGCCTGCGTCCTGCTCACTGAGCCACAGGCGCCGCCCAAAAAATAAAGGCATTTTAAAAATTAAAAAAGAAGGAATCGCAGACATCCCTTTCAGTTAAGAACCACAGGATGCTGTTGGTAGGTTTTAGGAGGGGCTCAAGTCAGAAGGTTTCACTCTGGGGTTGAGAGAGGATATTTTGGCTTAGTTTGAGGAAAGGGTGGTGATGAAGAAAAAAGAACAGGTGAGGCATTAGGGTCTCATTCTAATTTGTTAGCTTCACTCTTTCTTGCCCAAAGGCTGCATCCTCTGTTATCTCACCAGATTGATGCAGGATGAGAAAGTGTCCTGGATGGGGCCCAGATGTCAGGGATGTCACCCCTGCAGTCGTGTCCTGGAGGGTGAGGAGGACGAAAGCTAGGCTGCCAGTTAGAAGTAGCAAAGATCAGAGGTGGGAACCCAGGCCTGAGAGAGGGGGCCAGGAAACAGGAAATCAACGATGCTGGGGGAGACGCCCAGCATTTGTGGAAGAGTAAAGAGAAAATGGTCCTTAGGCAGTTTTAGGCTAAAACTGTTTACATATACTTCATTACTTTTCCAGTTGTTTCAGATAAACTAGTTTACACAAGACTAACTCAGAAGCGAGAAAGTATCAAATGGAATGCCAATTCGAGTTCTTTTACCAAGATGAATTTAACTATTAATAGAACTAGACTAGAACCTTGGCCAATCTATTCTGGAAGTGATCTTAAAGTTAGACGATTGCCTGGTAAGCACAGAGGTAGAGCCAAGGGAATTGGTCTTAGGACACAAATGTTTAATGTGATGGCTAAGGTAGTGTGGGCAGGGACTCTATGAGAGGGACACACAGGCTTAAAATTGTATCCCCCTTTCCCATCTATTTTTTCTGCCATTGGTATATTCCCCAGCTCTTATGAATTTGGGGTGGGAAAAAGGTTGGTGGATTACTTGCAATTATCCTACAGTTTTAAAAGAGAAAACATAAATACAAACTCACGCAATGATTTTATTATCTATTTTAGGTTACATGAAACAATAAAACTGTTTTTGTTTATTTCTGTTTATAGACAAAAAAATCATTATATCGGTTTGTCTGACATAGAATAAGGAAGGGTTTTAAACATGGGATCCTGCTAACCTGCCCACACTAGCATCTGTGATTTTTTTCCCCCCAAATCCCAAGGTGACCCTCTCATTCTTTCTCTTTGGCTCACTCATTTTTTAGATAAGCTAGTACATGGTCATATGTAACATCTGGTTTGAATTTCTTGCTTGTTAAGTGCAAATCATTTTTGTCTCTAAGGCATTTTATGTATATTTTATGTATTTAAATGTTGATTTTGTAGTATAAGTCTCAGAATTCAGGGTACATGTTACTGTCATCTCTATTTCTGTTACTTGTAAAGACATTTTGTTCCTCTCAGAGTTAATGATAGATCCATGGGAAAAAACATATTAGCCTATATGTGTTTGGGGACTGTCCTGCCTGCTGCCACCTTGATAAAGAGAATTTGACCGCTCACTTTTGCCCCCTGCTCTTTGAGGTGGGATCTGCCTTTGCCAGATTTCTCAGCCTGTTCATGGTGTGTAGTGAGAGTGGTGGCTCCTGACATCACTGGACTTTGTCCTCTTGAATAGGGAAATGAGAGCTTGGAGCTAAGGGATCTGAGAGGTTCGTTCAGTCACAATGTATAAAGATTCTGTGGTTCTCCTTGAGCTGAGTTTCATTACACCCTACAGGATGGACTTTGTAATAGAAGGTTTCACAGTGAACTTTTAATGGACCATTTAGAGAGAAGGACCCATTGTCATAATAAGTTACCAAAAGCTTTTCTGAAAACATCTAGAGCTGCAATGATGAAGCAAGAGGTGTGTGTGTGTGTGTGTGTATGTGTGTGTGTTTGTGTGTATGTTAAGGGCAGGGGTACAAGAAATGACATTAATTGAGAGTTCATGGAAGTCACTTTAGTTTTTCCTGGATAGTTTTTTTCCATAATCATGTTGCAGTCAACTTTGGCCTAGTAAACAGAATGATAGCTGTGATTGTATTAAAGTGAATTGATTTATTGTTAGAAACCTCAAAGGGTACTGAAGTAATAAGAAAGAAATTGTTTTAGCAGTTATTTTTTTTTTAACAGCTAGATTCAACAAAATGCAAGAACACCTCCACCTACTTTGAGAGATTAGTGACTTTCATATTAAAGGATTTCTATACATTTTGCATTCAGAAAATTAAGGAGATTTACAGGAACACATGAAAACCCTACCAGGAACAAAGATACTCACAAAGCCATTAGGATGACACTATTTTAAAATGATGCTGGGAGAATATTAGGTTAATTCCAGGCCTTGAAGAGGACATGCCAGCACTGAAAATCATTGCTGCTGATTACGAATTGGGAGCAGATTATTAAAACTGTCAAGTGACTGGAAAGCTATAAATCAATGGGTGGTATTAAAAGTAAATGTTGCCAAAAGTACAAAAAATGCATTCATTCAAAAGTGCACACACGACTCCTTTCTGGCACTCACAACAGAGAGGCCGGGGAACTCAATGGTGGATCCAGAAGCCTCCAGGGTATTCGGTGCTTAATGAAGAGCAAGGCGTGCCCAGCCCTCTCTGTTCCTCTGTGTGGCTCTCTGTGGTCGCTGTGAGACATTCTATGAGTTGCTTCCTCTGTCACCAGCCTGTCCCTCAACATCCCCACCTGTAGGACTAGGCAATCATCTCACCGGAGAAGCTGTGAGGCTTACCTGATGTTTCCAGAGTGCCATGACTTTCTGGAGTGGAAGACAGCTTCACCGATGGTCAGTGTGATGACTTACAGGTGTGCACATTATGGAATGGCCCGGAAGCCTGGCAGAGTTGTGGGCTGACACGTACCCCCTTTCTGATACAGGACTAAGTCAGGGATAGGGTATTTTTGGAGACCACACTGAGATGGGCTGTGCCAATGTGTTCATCCTCCTAAAAGATGCTGGCACAAGAGAGGATGTACATGGAATTTATTATCTGTGTGCAGCTGTTAGAATGCTTTTTAGAAGAAATAGGCAGCTTACCCTTAGGTAAATATTTTGAAGGTTTTCTGTTGTTCTTACAATATTTTGGCTAGAAGTGAGCACACTGCTGAATAATATTCACCTCGTATCTCCTTAGTTCATTAAAAGGTGGGGGATTTACATTCCACAGAGACCTATTAAGGGAAGTAATTTTATTAAAATCCTAATTATGCTATTAAGGCATATAAATTAATATTTTTATTTGTGAAGTGCTCCCTCTCCCTGCTTAGGATGCTGCATTGACAATTAAAGTATAATAAAGATGATTAATAATGAATAAACATAAAATTAAAATATCGTAAAATACACAATTAAAAAACACTAAAAATCCAAGCTGAGCAGAATCATTAGAAAAGGCTAATCATGACTGGAACAGAAGTGCTTCTGAAAGATGATGTTACTAAACATTATTTAACCATGGAGAGTTTTTGAAAAATGCCTGATTCTTCACTTATCAGTGGGGATGACATGACCCTTGTTAAGACTTTTGATGTCCCAAATGTGAAAATAAAAGGGTCATGCCCTGACACATAATTTGACGTTTCAGTTACTTCTGTGTCATAAAAAGGTCTATTTCAAACCTGAAGGAAGGGGCCTGGCATGTCATCAAGCCTGTACCAGCAGGTGTAATACATTTTTTTTTTTTTTTATTGTTGGGGATTCATTGAAGGTACAATAAGCCAGGTTACACTGATTGCAATTGTTAGGTAAAGTCCCTCTTGCAATCATGTCTTACCCCATAAAGTGTGACACACACCAAGGCCCCACCCCCCTCCAACCGTCCCTCTTTCTGCTTCCCCCCCCATAACCTTAATTGCCATTAATTGTCCTCATATCAAAATTGAGTACATAGGATTCATGCTTCTCCATTCTTGTGATGCTTTACTAAGAATAATGTCTTCCACGTTCATCCAGGTTAATACGAAGGATGTAAAGTCTCCATTTTTTTTAATGGCTGAATAGTATTCCATGGTATACATATACCACAGCTTGTTAATCCATTCCTGGGTTGGTGGGCATTTAGGCTGTTTCCACATTTTGGCGATTGTAAATTGAGCTGCAATAAATAGTCTAGTACAAGTGTCCTTATGATAAAAGGATTTTTTTCCTTCTGGGTAGATGCCCAGTAATGGGATTGCAGGATCAAATGGGAGGTCTAGCTTGAGTGCTTTGAGGTTTCTCCATACTTCCTTCCAGAAAGGTTGTACTAGTTTGCAGTCCCACCAGCAGTGTAAAAGTATTCCCTTCTCTCCACATCCACGCCAGCATCTGCAGTTTTGAGATTTTGTGATGTGGGCCATTCTCACTGGGGTTAGATGATATCTCAAGGTTGTTTTGATTTGCATTTCTCTAACCTTTCCCCACTCACAAAAATTGATTCAAGATGGATAAAGGACTTAAATTTAAGGTATGAAACAATAAAAATCCTCAAAGAAAGCATAGGAAAAACACTGAAAGATATTGGACTGGGGAAAGACTTCATGAAGAAGACTGCCATGGCAATTGCAACAACAACAAAAATAAACAAAGGGGACTTCATTAAACTGAAAAGCTTCTGTACAGCTAGTGAGACAATAACCAAAGCAAAGAGACAACCTACACAATGGGAAAGGACATTTGCATATTTTCAATCAGACAAAAGCTTGATACCTAGGATCTATAGAGAACTCAAATTAATCCACATGAAAAAAGCCAACAATCCCATGTATCAATGGGCAAGAGACATGAATAGAACTTTCTCTAAAGATGACAGACGAATGGCTAACAAACACATGAAAGAATGTTCATCATCTCTATATATTAGCTGTAATACATTTTATAATTAGTGAACTTCAGTACTGTCTATGTGAATATTGACATGCACACATTATTGAAAACAGTTCTCTAAAATTGGACTCTGTATCCTCTACAGTCCTTTTCTGTTTCAAAATTCTACCCTGCACAGTTAATGCAGGGGATGATGGGGTAACAGAAAGTATTGAACAGGTATTTAAGACCCCTGGGTCTGGACTGATGGTCATGAGATCAAGGAAGATGGTTTCATTTGCAGAGCCTTAGTTTGCTTATCTGCAAAGTGGGGATTCCTCATTGGATTGCTGTGAGAGACAAATAAAAACTGGATGTGAAAATGCTTTAGAAGTATAAATTCCTAGAAACAATACAAATCCTTTTGCCTTAGCTCAAAAGATACTCAGATCCAGGACTGGCATTGAGGCTACATTTACTCTATGGCTCTGGGTGATCTTTTTGAAGAGCAAGTTGATTTTATTTCCTTTTCTGATTTTGATGATTTTCTGTTTCTTTTCTTTCTTTTTTTATTGATCTTGCAACACATGTTGCTTCTGTTTCTTCAAAATATCAAGTCCTTTCTAAAAAGAGACAGGATGCAAATAAATGGAAACTTAAAAGCACCACTTTCATGGTTTCAGTATAAGAATTTGATCCATGTAACATCTTTTTTTTTTTTTATTGTTGGGGATTCATTGAGGGTACAATAAGCCAGGTTACACGGATTGCAATTGTTAGGTGAAGTCCCTCTTGCAATCATGTCTTGCCCCCATAAAGTGTGACACACACCAAGGCCCCACCCCCCTCTCTCCGTCCCTCTTTCTGCTTTTCCTCCCCCCAATAACCTTAATTGTCATTAATTGTCCTCATATCAAAATTGAGTACATAGGATTCATGCTTCTCCATTCTTGTGATGCTTTACTAAGAATAATGTCTTCCACGTCCATCCAGGTTAATACAAAGGATGTAAAGTCTCCATTTTTTTTTAATGGCTGAATAGTATTCCATGGTATACATATACCACAGCTTGTTAATCCATTCCTGGGTTGGTGGGCATTTAGGCTGTTTCCACATTTTGGCGATTGTAAATTGAGCTGCAATAAACAGTCTAGTACAAGTGTCCTTATGATAAAAGGATTTCTTTCCTTCTGGGTAGATGCCCAGTAATAGGTTTGCAGGATCAAATGGGAGGTCTAGCTTGAGTGCTTTGAGGTTTCTCCATACTTCCTTCCAGAAAGGTTGTACTAGTTTGCAGTCCCACCAGCAGTGTAAAAGTGTTCCCTTCTCTCCACATCCACGCCAGCATCTGCAGTTTTGAGATTTTGTGATGTGGGCCATTCTCACTGGGGTTAGATGATATCTCAGGGTTGTTTTGATTTGCATTTCTCTAATATATAGAGATGATGAACATTTTTCATGTGTTTGTTAGCCATTCGTCTGTCGTCTTTAGAGAAAGTTCTATTCATGTCTCTTGCCCATTGATATATGGGATTGTTGGCTTTTTTCATGTGGATTAATTTGAGTTCTCTATAGATCCTAGTTATCAAGCTTTTGTCTGATTGAAAATATGCAAATATCCTTTCCCATTGTGTAGGTTGTCTCTTTGCTTTGGTTATTGTCTCCTTAGCTGTACAGAAGCTTTTCAGTTTAATGAAGTCCCCTTTGTTTATTTTTGTTGTTGTTGCAATTGCCATGGCAGTCTTCTTCATGAAGTCTTTCCCCAGTCCAATATCTTTCAGTGTTTTTCCTATGCTTTCGTTGAGGATTTTTATTGTTTCTTGCCTTAAGTTTAAGTCCTTTATCCATCTTGAATCAATTTTTGTGAGTGGGGAAAGGTGTGGATCCAGTTTCAGTCTTTTACATGTAGACATCCAGTTCTCCCAACACCATTTATTGAATAGGGAGTCTTTCCCCCAAGGTATGTTCTTGTTTGGTTTATCAAAGATTAGGTGGTTGTAAATTGTTAGTTTCATTTCTTGGTTTTCAATTCGATTGCAAGTGTCTATGTCTCTGTTTTTGTGCCAGTACCATGCTGTCTTGAGCACTATGGCTTTGTAGTACAGACTAAAATCTGGTATGCTGATCATGTAACATCTTAATTGGGATAATAATTCATTTTGTGAGGGAATTTTACATCTTTCTATTCGAAAATGGTTGTTTTGCATTTGTAAAGGTTTTTTGATTTTCAAGAGGCTGCTAGTAAATGCTCTTGGAGGTGAAAACATGTAAATTCTTGCCTACACATTTCGTGTATGGGAGAGGGGAATTTTCCTTTCTCACTAAACAGGTGTCTGAGAGAGTGAGGCTGTGAAGATGATGAAATTAACAACCCACCTTCTGCCAGATGTTATGTTAATTGTTATGTGTAACTTGTCTTCAGTCATAATCATGATCCTGAAATGTAGGCATTGTGAGTCGTCTTCTACACAGAGGGACGTTGAGGCAGCGGGAAGTGAAGTTACCTAGGCTTATGTTGTTAAGTTCATGGCTCCTAAGCCTGGAAATGGGATCCAAAAGCAAAATCTCCGGGACAGTAGGATCTACTTCCAAAAATGAGAAGGGATGGGCACCGGGCAAACCTCCACGACAGATTCTCCTGGGAACATCATCATTCTCATTGTACTCTGACAGCAGACCCCAAGGATTGGGGAAAACACATATTTTTACTGGAAGGCGTTTCATGGGTGTTAGGTGGTATTTCTCTTCTGTCCTCATCTTGACATTTGATGCTCCATTCAACAAACAGAACGAAATCGCTGGTAACTCTCTTCCCCCTTCTCCTTGCACTTTATTACCTGTAGACTAGATTGTCTGTTTACCTAATACTACTCACCACCTCGTCTTTTTCTCTCCCCTCCCTTGTGAAGGGTTTGGCCTAAAAAGTCAATGAATTGATTATTTGTTGTTGCCTGTTCCTAGGTCTTACTTGTGTTATTTTTTCTTCCTGGATTCTTCTCCCTCTATATGGAAAGCACCAACTCATTTTTCAGTGCATTTCAAATGTTACCTCCTCTTTCACATTACACCCCCGTGCCTTCCCTGGGAGCAGGTTGTCTCCTCGTGATGTGCCATCACACAGCCTCTTGTGTACCTTGTCACAGCACTTGAGCTGTGCTGTGGTTGCGAGACTTGTCTTCTTCTGATAGTCCTTCTTCTCAAGGTTAGAACAGTTCTGAAATTTATGTGTATTTCACCATCACCATATGCATTTAATGTTGGTTTCTTTTTCTCATCCCCCCCCATATTGTTTACATATTTTCGAATAGACGACATCTTCACGTCAGATAACATGGTCAGTGCTTTCCTGTGAATCTTGCCTAGGGTTTTGTGAACTCGGGGTGCAGGAAGGCATAGGCGGAATAATTTTTCTTCTCTTTAGGCTCAAGTACATGAAAATTTGTCTTGTACATAACAACCTGTTGAATAAATGAACAGGTAAACGATCTACCAAAAGAGAATGTAGTTATGATAAATAACATTTATTTGACTTACGGCTTCACAGGGTAGCAGACATTTGCTTAGATGTTTTCTTTTGAAACTCTAAAATGTGTAACTTTTATTTCAGAGAATCAGACAAATCTTCGCTAACTAAATATTTGACTTCCCACACGCGATGGCCACTCTCTATTTAACTCTGTATATCAGTCAATTGGACCTTGGCTTCTTTATCTGTAAAGATGGGATAATAGTATTTACCTACTTCTGAGATTTGGAAGAGTTTATAAATGGTCAAGCACTATGCCAATGTGTAACCTTTTTCTGAGGATTACTATAACCTTCCCAAAGCTAATGCAGGTCACTAAGCGATCACTAATGGTCTCACCCTGGAGTACTGATGGCTGCCCACACAGCAGTTCCCACTATTTCTTCCTGTCTCACATAATTATCTTTTTGGTATTCATTTCCTCTCCATGTAGCTACATGCCTCAGCTGATCACAAGTCCTATACATGCAACAAGAGACTCCTATTTACCTGTGAGTCCCATTTTAGGGAGCACCATGAGATCCAATTCTGGCCAATGGGATGTGAGAGGAAAGATTCCGGGAACTCCTTGGACAAGTTTCTTTGCTAGTGAAGGAGAAGTACAGACTCTTGCTATAAGAATTATGTTTTCTCGGGTTCAGGGAGGAAACTACAGTCAGGGGATTACAAGCCTCATTAATAGTAATAAAGAACATGCATTCTTCAAAGATAAAGGAACAACATGCACATAAATAAAAGAGAGAGAGAGAGAGCCCTCTTCCTGTGGGCATTATTATCTGGATGTGACACTTGCTTCAGATGTCCTGCTATCATTCAGAGGTCACACTGATACTGAGGATTCTGCAGGGTCAAGGGAGGAAACCCAGCCTCATGAAACATTTTGAGTCTCTGAATCATCCAAACCAGAAGCTTGCCTACCCTGGACATCAGTTATGTCAGAAAATATATTACGTTACTATTTAAACCAGATCGAGTTAATATTTCTGTTGCCTGCAGCTATCAGCATCCATCAGCATCCTTACATGCTTCAATTGCTGTTAGACTCCCCACGAAAGAATAAACCATTTCTCTTTTGCATTGTTTTGCAATTCTTCTGCACTGCTAATATTCTTATCCTGGAAAGAGTCTCCTTTCTTTGTAGTGTCAACCACTTTTCTACAAATCTCTTTCCTATTTGGCTTGATTTCCTTCTGTTTCTAAGGCACATCTTACCCTTCCTGAAACCTGTGTTCTGGTGGTTCCTCAACAATAGGAATTCTGGCAGTGAAGAAGCATTGTCTGTGATAGGACACATGGCTGTATATGACCCAACAGACCATTATATTTAGGTTGCATGTTATTTGGGTGAATTTATTTATGTCTTTATTAACTTGTTAATTAAAAAAATATACATAGGACACCTACTGCAGTAGATACCGACATCAGATGCTGGGGCTAGAACACAGGGAACAGATGGAAGGATTCTTACTTGGAGTTTAGAGAGAAGTTTTTCTGGCCAACTCAAGAGCAGGTTGGATTCTGACAAAGTTTAAGAGAAAGAAGGCATTTCATTTGTTCTTGACTAATGCTGCCTCAACAAAACCAAAAAGCCCAAGAATTTTCTCATTCTTCCAAAATTAGAAAGAATGGCTTGGGTGAGCAGTCATCTCTCTCTAGCTGAATATGAATTCCTTTCCTTTTCCCCAAATCTCTGGGAGAGAGTAACACCACTCTATTGTCAGTGCTACCAAAAATGCACGAATTGGGCAAATGGCAGGGGGCAAGTGTTGGAGTTTGTGATGACTTGGATATGGGATCCAGGGATTCTAGGTGAAGACTTAGGGACTCGGACAGAAGCCTTATAGATACAGCTGGCCAAAGCTTTGGGGCAAGCCATTAATTCTCTCTGTATATTATATCTTGAGGAGTGTGGGATTGGATATTGTCTAAGTTCCCTTTCACCTCCTGTCATCTGAAATTTTATCATTATGACTAATAAAGTTAAAAACTAATCAGGAGAGGCTGGGCGCACTGGCTCACACCTGTAACCGCAGCACTCTGGGAGGCCGAGGTGGGTGGATTGCTTGAGCTCAAGAGTTTAAGACCAGCTTGAGCAAGAGCAAGACCCCATCTCTAAAAAATAGCTGGGCATTGTGACAGACACCTGTAGTCCCAGCTACTCTGGAGGCTGAGGCAAGAGGATCACTTGAGCCCAAGTGTTGAAGTTGCTGTGCGCTATGATGCCATGGCACTCTACCCCAGGGTGATTGAGTGAATCTCTGTCTCAAAAAAAAAAAAAAAAAGTAATCAAGAGAAAAAAACACCCTGGACTTCACTCCAGGCTAATTATAAGGAAATAATTTAGTTGATAAATAGTTATAGACATTATTTTACTCATCAAAAACAAAGAATGCTGGAACTTTATAAACTTTAAATTATTTTGGGTGCCCAAGGTCAACATTTTTGCGATGGTGACAAAGATGACACAGATTCTTGAATCACTGTTTACCTCTTTTAGGCAATGATAGCTGATTGCTTATTGGCCATTTTCTTGCTGTTGAAGAATTTTTCTCTCAGGTTTGTGAGAAAGAAATCCCGGCATCTGGGCACCGTGAGTCTGGGGAGATAGGACTCCAGGCATCTCTGGCTGGTGGGATCTGCCTATCACCACTCCTATGAGGATACAGGGAGTCAGCGAGAGACTTCTGGACCCCAAGAGGAGGACTAAAACAGTGGAAAACCGGCAAGTGGTCGCATGTGTTCAATCCGTCTAAAACTGCCCACAACTTCCACAGGCACAAGAACTTAAAGAGCAAGAGGAAGTGAAAGGAAAATTAGGGCAAGGAAACAGATAAAAGAAATCACTCATGAGGAAGAATCAGCAGAAAACTCCAGGCAACATGAAGAACCAGTCTAGAACAACCCCACCAAGGGACCATGAGGTAGCTACTGCAGATGATTCCACCTGTAAAGAAATGTTAGGAATGACAGAAAGGGAATTTAGAATACACATGTTGAAAACAATGAAAGAAATGATGGAAACAATGAAGGAAATTGCTAATAAAGTGGAAAATAACCAAAAGGAAATCCAAAAACAGAATCAAATAAGAGATGAACAATATGAAGAATATAAAAAGGATATAGCAGACATGAAGGAACTGAAACAGTCAATTAGGGAACTTAAAGATGCAATGGAAAGTATCAGCAACAGGTTAGACCATGCAGAAGAAAGAATTTCAGAGGTAGAAGACAAAGTTCTTGAGATAACTCAGACAGTAAAAGAGGCAGAAAAGAAGAGAGAGAAAGCAGAACGTTCACTGTCAGAATTATGGGACTTTACGAAGCGTTCCAACATACGAGTTATAGGAATTCCAGAAGGGGAAGAAGAATGCCCCAGAGGAATGGAAGCCATACTAGAGAATATTATCAAAGAAAATTTCCCAAACATCACCAAAGATTCTGACACACTGCGTTCAGAGGGCTATCGGACCCCAGGTCGCCTCAACTCTAACCGAGCTTCTCCAAGACACATTGTGATGAACCTGTCCAAAGTCAAGACAAAAGAAAAGATTCTGCAAGCTGCCAGGAGTAAGCGCCAGTTGACCTACAGGGGCAAATCCATCAGAGTGACCGCAGACTTTTCTAATGAAACTTTCCAAGCAAGAAGACAATGGTCATCTACCTTTAATCTACTCAAACAGAACAATTTTCAGCCCAGAATTCTGTACCCTGCTAAGCTAAGCTTCAAAATTGACGGAGAAATCAAATCATTTACGGATATACAAACATTGAGGAAATTCGCCACAACAAGACCAGCTCTACAGGAAATACTTCAGCTTGTTCTGCACACTGACCACCACAATGGTCAATGGATCAGCAGCAAAGTAAGAACTCAGAAATCAAAGGACAGAACCTAACCTCCACACTGATGCAAAAGATAAAACTAAGCAATGGACTCTCACTAAATAAGACGAATAGAATACTACCACACTTATCAATTATCTCAATAAATGTTAATAGCTTGAATTCCCCACTGAAGAGACATAGATTGGCTGACTGGATTAAAAAACGCAAGCCATCCATTTGCTGTCTGCAAGAAACACACCTGGCTTCAAAAGACAAATTCAAGCTCCGAGTCAAGGGTTGGAAGACAATTTTTCAGGCAAATGGAATTCAGAAGAAAAGAGGAGTTGCAATCCTATTTTCAGATACATGTGGATTTAAAGCAACTAAAGTCAAAAAAGACAAAGATGGTCACTTTATATTGGTCAAGGGAAAAATACAACAAGAAGACATTTCAATTCTAAATATTTATGCACCCAATTTAAATGCTCCCAGATTCTTGAAACAGACCTTACTCAGTCTGAGCAATAAGATATCTGATAATACCATCATAACAGGGGACTTTAACACTCCTCTTACAGAGCTGGACAGATCCTCTAAACAGAAATTAAACAAAGATATAAGAGATTTAAATGAGACCCTAGAACATCTATGCTTGATAGACGCATATAGAACACTCCACCCCAAAGATAAAGAATATACATTCTTCTCATCACCCCATGGAACATTCTCCAAAATTGATCATATCCTGGGACACAAAACAAATATCAACAGAATCAAAAGAATTGAAATTTTACCTTGTATCTTTTCAGACCATAAGGCACTAAAGGTGGAACTCAACTCTAACAAAAATGCTCAACCCCACCCAAAGGCATGGAAATTAAACAATCTTCTGTTGAATAACAGATGGGTGCAGGAAGAAATAAAACAGGAAATCATTAACTTCCTTGAGCATAACAACAATGAAGACACAAGCTACCAAAACCTGTGGGATACTGCAAAAGCAGTTTTGAGAGGAAAATTCATCGCTTTAGATGCCTACATTCGAAAAACAGAAAGAGAGCACATCAACAATCTCACAAGAGATCTTATGGAATTGGAAAAAGAAGAACAATCTAAGCCTAAACTCAGTAGAAGAAAAGAAATATCCAAAATCAAATCAGAGATCAATGAAATTGAAAACAAAAGAATCATTCAGAAAATTAATGAAACAAGAAGTTGGTTTTTTGAAAAAATAAATAAAATAGAAAAACCATTGGCCAGACTAACTAGAAATAGAAAAGTAAAATCTCTAATAACCTCAATCAGAAACGATAAAGGGGAAATAACAACTGATCCCACAGAGATACAAGAGATCATCTCTGAATACTACCAGAAACTCTATGCCCAGAAATTTGACAATGTGAAGGAAATGGATCAATATTTGGAATCACACCCTCTCCCTAGACTTAGCCAGGAAGAAATAGACCTCCTGAACAGACCAATTTCAAGCACTGAGATCAAAGAAACAACAAAAAAGCTTCCAACCAAAAAATGCCCTGGTCCAGATGGCTTCACTCCAGAATTCTATCAAACCTTCAAGGAAGAGCTTATTCCTGTACTGCAGAAATTATTCCAAAAAACTGAGGAAGAAGGAGTCTTCCCCAACACATTCTATGAAGCAAACATCAACCTGATACCAAAACCAGGAAAAGACCCAAACAAAAAGGAGAATTTCAGACCAATCTCACTCATGAATATAGATGGAAAAATTCTCAACAAAATCCTAGCTAATAGATTACAGCTAATCATCAAAAAAGTCATTCATCATGATCAAGTAGGCTTCATCCCAGGGATGCAAGGCTGGTTTAACATACGCAAGTCCATAAACGTTATCCACCATATTAACAGAGGCAAAAATAAAGATCACATGATCCTCTCAATAGATGCAGAAAAAGCATTTGATAAAATCCAGCATCCTTTTCTAATTAGAACACTGAAGAGTATAGGCATAGGTAGCACATTTCTAAAACTGATTGAAGCTATCTATGACAAACCCACAGCCAATATTTTACTGAATGGAGTAAAACTGAAAGCTTTTCCTCTTAGAACTGGAACCAGACAAGGTTATCCTTTGTCACCTTTACTATTCAACATAGTGCTGGAAGTTCTAGCCAATACAATTAGGCAAGACAAGGAAATAAAGGGAATCCAAATGGGAGCAGAGGAGGTCGAACTCTCCCTCTTTGCTGACGACATGATCTTATACTTAGAGAACCCCAAAGACTCAACCACAAGACTCCTAGAAGTCATCAAAAAATACAGTAATGTTTCAGGATATAAAATCAACGTCCACAAGTCAGTAGCCTTTGTATACACCAATAACAGTCAAGATGAGAAGCTAATTAAGGACACAACTCCCTTCACCATAGTTTCAAAGAAAATGAAATACCTCGGAATACCTAACGAAGGAGGTTAAGGACCTCTATAAAGAAAATTATGAAATCCTCAGAAAGGAAATAGCAGAGGATATTAACGAATGGAAGAACATACCATGCTCATGGATGGGAAGAATCAACATTGTTAAAATGTCTATACTTCCCAAAGCAATCTACCTATTCAATGCCATTCCTATCAAAATACCAACATCGTACTTTCAAGATTTGGAAAAAATGATTCTGCGTTTTGTATGGAACCGGAAAAAACCCCGTATAGCTAAGGCAGTTCTTAGTAATAAAAATAGAGCTGGGGGCATCAGCTGTACTACAGATTTTAGTCTGTACTACAAAGCCATAGTGGTCAAGACAGCATGGTACTGGCACAAAAACAGAGACATAGACACTTGCAATCGAATTGAAACCAAGAAATGAAACTAACATCTTACAACCACCTAATCTTTGATAAACCAAAGAAGAACTTACCTTGGGGGAAAGACTCCCTATTCAATAAATGGTGTTGGGAGAACTGGATGTCTACATGTAAAAGACTGAAACTGGACCCACACCTTTCCCCACTCACAAAAATTGATTCAAGATGGATAAAGGACTTAAATTTAAGGCATGAAACAATAAAAATCCTCAAAGAAAGCATAGGAAAAACACTGGAAGATATTGGCCTGGGGGAAGACTTCATGAAGAAGACTGCCATGGCAATTGCAACAACAACAAAAATAAACAAAGGGGACTTCATTAAACTGAAAAGCTTCTGTACAGCTAAGGAGACAATAACCAAAGCAAAGAGACAACTACACAATGGGAAAGGATATTTGCATATTTTCAATCAGACAAAAGCTTGATAACTAGGATCTATAGAGAACTCAAATTAATCCACATGAAAAAGGCCAACAATCTCATATATCAATGGGCAAGAGACATGAATAGAACTTTCTCTAAAGATGACAGACGAATGGCTAACAAACACATGAAAAAATGTTCATCATCTCTGTATATTAGAGAAATGCAAATCAAAACAACTCTGAGATATCATCTAACCCCAGTGAGAATGGCCCACATCACAAAATCTCAAAACTGCAGATGCTGGCGTGGATGTGGAGAGAAGGGAACACTTTTACACTGCTGGTGGGACTGCAAACTAGTACAACCTTTCTGGAAGGAAGTATGGAGAAACCTCAAAGCACTCAAGCTAGACCTCCCATTTTATCCTGCAAACCCATTACTGGGCATCTACCCAGAAGGAAAAAAATCCTTTTATCATAAGGACACTTGTACTAGACTGTTTATTGCAGCTCAATTTACAATCGCCAAAATGTGGAAACAGCCTAAATGCCCACCAACCCAGGAATGGATTAACAAGCTGTGGTATATGTATACCATGGAATACTATTCAGCCATTGAAGAAAATGGAGACTTTACATCCTTTGTATTAACCTGGATGGAAGTGGAAGACATGATTCTTAGTAAAGCATCACAAGAATGGAGAAGCATGAATCCTATGTACTCAATCTTGATATGAGGACAATTAATGACAATTAAGGTTATGGGGGGGGAAGCAGAAAGAGGGATGGAGGGAGGGGGGTGGGGCCTTAGTGTGTGTCACACTTCATGGGGGCAAGACATGATTGCAAGAGGGACTTTACCTAATAACTTGCAATCAGTGTAACTGGCTTATTGTACCCTCAATGAATCCCCAACAAAAAAAAAAATAAATAAATAAAAAATAAAAAAAAAAGAAATATGTCTCTAAAGTAATAATAATAAAAAAAAGAAATCCCTATAGTGAATCATTCAGTTATGTGCCCAGGAATGCTGTTACTTGTTCTATGTTCAGGGTTTTTTTGGTGTCTCCGTGTATGTGTATTTTCATGTTTTAAGCCTCCTGGGTGTGGCTGTTAAGAGCTTACAAGAGTGTCACCTCTCTAAGGTGACATCAAGCCATGAACACAACACATCCATATGATGTATTGTTTGAATGGGTAGACTGGAGACTGGATGAGGGTGCTATTAATAATATGGCTAGGAACAAAAGTATGCTGAGTTTTTTTGAGCACACTAGACCGTATGCACACCCTATGCATGAAATGCTAGCTATTTAGAAGTGGGGTAATTATGCTATCATGGGGAGACACAAGTAATGCCCAGCTCACCACTCCTGGTGAGGCACCTTGTGCCTACTTGCCAATATAGCCATCTATATACCAGCCCCCACAGTCTCTGAAGTCTTTACAAACCCCTTTAAATGTCTGATTTATGTGCTTTTCTTTTTAAATAACCAATGATGGAAGGCTAATTGCCTTATAGGGAGACCCTTCAATTTGCCACTTTGCTAAAAATTAGATAAATAAATGAATCATCCCTGCTTTATCCCCTATTCAATGTAATTAATTCTAATCTTTTGCATTTTCATTTTTCTCCATGTTTAATTTTATGATTTAAACGACACAAACAGAAGAGGAACCTTTTCAAATCAGTGGAATAATTGTGCTGCTCATGCTACTCTGTGAAAAGTCTGTTGAAAAAAAATACCATGACCCAATCTCAAACATTAAATGGTTTAAAAGTGAGACTTTCAAAATCTGATTGAAGGGATCACACTGAAAATTGTTTTTATCATGGCGTATGTGCTTTCTGATGTGTCCTATCTCCCCAGCACAGAGCTTTACTCTTGGAGAATATTATACATGGATTTCTAGTTAATTAGTTAATTATGGATAGCTTCATTTTTATATTTCCAATGTACTGTGTCTGGCATTGAAGGATATCATGAATAAACTTGAATTTTACAGCAAATAATTTGACTGTTGAGATAACCTGAAAAGTAATTGTCTCTGTGCATATAAAGCTTGTCTCTACCATTGAGGAAGAGGAAATTTTCAGAGTATTTCAAGATAACCAAGTTGGAAGAAGGGGCAATGGTTCCCTCATTTTGTAAGGCATCATCTGTTGATTCTCCTTGATCCAAAAATTTTAAGTGCCTTTATACCCATCATCTCTTTTCTTTCTAAAGGGGCTATCACTCCCTGGTGGCAAGGTGTTCATTGTTGCATATAGTAATTATAATAAAAATAGCACTCTACATTTGCAAAGCACATTATAACTTACAAAGTAGTTTTGCATACTCATTATCTCGTATGACTCTCTCCACAACCATTGAAGAAAGTATTTATGGTAGAGAATGCTATTTGTTTGCTAAACTCTATTTTCTTTTTCTCTTAGATCGTTTTTTAAACCTACCACATTAAAAACTCCTGCCCTTCCTCTTATTCTGATTTTCTCCCATTACCTACTTGACTGCAAAGAGTCCAGAGGAGGAATCAGATAACTTAGGACATGGGTCAGAAGACTATGCCTGGTGGGTTAAATCTGGCCTGCCACTTATTTTTTACATAAAGTTTTATTGAAACTAACCCACTATTATTCTTACCTATCATTAATGGCTGCTTTTGCCGTACAGCAGAGCATCTGCCCTGTAAAGCCTAAAATATTGCTGTCTGGTCCTTCACAGACAGTAACAGAAATGACAAATCATGAGACAGAAAGATCCTGGATCTCTGAGTGACGAAATGCAAGGCTACAGGCTAAACATTCATACTGAATGGTTTTGTGAACAAGAAATAACCTTCCACTGTGTTAAACACAGGTTTCAATATGTTTGTTTTAGTCACTATCTTATCTTTATTAACACAATTTACTTGTATGGAATTTATTAATGAGATAATGAGGCTCAAAGAACATGTTACTTAAAGTTTACAGGGTCAAAAACTCTTATTCTTGGACTATCTAGAAGTTGAACCAATCTAGGTATTGTGATTCCAATGACAGTATACTTTTCAACACATCTTGGCTGTCATTGCTTACCGTATTATGTCAAGATCATATAATACTATTAACTAAATACAAACTTAAATGCTTAAAAAATAATGTCTTTCATGACCAGGATAATACGCCTCTTCAAAGCAACTAATAGGTTATAGAAAATCATATTGGAAGAAGGAATATTGCAACATTCTTCTTTCCTTTATTTGGCGTATCATCTATATAATGGAAAAAATGTGGCTCGGTGAAATAAGCTGATTTTCAAATATAGTGATACAGATTATGACAATCAAGGGATATAAGGTATTACAAAAGATTAAAATGAAGTCTTCAAAATATCTTCAGTGTCTTTCTTTGGGCCATATCAACAGAAAACAAACAAACAACAAACAAACGAACAAAACAGAAATCCAAGAAGAAATCTGTAAGGCTACGTATGGGTATTGTTACAAAGAGAAGTTTCTTAATATAACAATTAGGCTTTTAATATAGTCAATGGGCTTTTAATTGCTGAATTTCTGGATTTCACTATCTTTGAAGAAGGATCTCTGCTTTGATTTAGTGAGACTCTTGGTGATGACATATTCAGGAACTATATTTTTGTCATCGTTGTTGTTTCAGGTTAATTGAGGGTACAAAGAATTAGGTTATACTGTTTGCATTTGTTGGGTCAAGTCCCTCTTATAATTGTGTTCTGCTCCCAAGAAGTGTGCCATACACCCTAATGCTATGCCCCTTAAGTGGGTGCACTCCCATCCTTTCCCTCCTCCCCTCTCCCTGGTCTCTTGTCCTCTGCCCTCCACCTTGAATTGATCTGAGTTTTTCTCTTATGTTGGTATATGTTAGATCATCTACTGGCTTCATATTAGAATTGAGTACATTAGATTCTTGCTTTTCCATTCTTGTGATACTTTATTAAGAAGAATGTGTTCCAATTCCATCCAGGTTAATACAAAAGATGTAAAGTCTCCATCTTTTTCAGTGGCTGAATTAGTATTCCATGGTATACATCTACCACAGCTTGTTAATCCATTCCTGGGCTGGTGGGCATTTAGGTTGTTTCCACATCTTGGCAATTGTAAATTTAGCTGCAATAAATAGTCTAGTGCAAATGTCCTTATGATAAAATGATTTTTTTTTCTTCTATGTCTAGTAATGGCATGGCAAGATCAAATGGGAAGTCTAATTTGAGTTATTTGAGGATTCGCCATGCTTACTTCTGAAAAGATTGTTTTAGTTTGTAGTCCCACCAGAAGTATAAATAAAAGTGTTCCCTTCTCTTGAGGAAGTATTAAATGATTACCTTACCTTTTGTTGGGTAGAATCCTACCGAAAATCTAATCCTAACTGTTATTTAACTCTGTCCAATTGGGCACTAAGACCCTCCCCTCATTTGGATGAATTGAAAATTGATACTGGGACGAGGAGTTATTGAGGTCAAGGATATATTGGAGCAGTAGAGACATGGATTGTCAGAATGCTGTGCACAACAGCTAATAGCAATCAGAGACCAAATTATTCAATAACTCACAAGGCCCGAGAGGAGAGGGGCAAGAATATACCAGCTAATTGTATGCAAAATAGTTTATGCCAATAGCCTTTCTCATTGGACACCATGTAATATCAATAAATCATGGAGTTCCACATAGTCCAGTCTCACTGCAGTGTCATAGTCAAAGGACTATAGTTCAACATTTTGGAAAAATAGAAATAATTAAAATTTTATTTGAAGTTATTGAATAATAACAAAAGAGCCCTACTTCATTCCCTCTGTCTCCCTATGTGCCACAGCATCTAACTATGCATACCAAGTTTTGATTTCTTTTTTATCAAAAGAAAAGTTTTAGAAAAGTTTCAGTTTTCCATGAAATGCTTCTTCACACTGATTTCTTTGAACCACGTTTTTCTTCTCCCATCCTGTTTTCTCTATGATTTCTCTGCAATATGTTTCCTTAGTGGTGGGTGGGTGGGGTAAGGGTTGAGAAAATGGAAAGAGGCTGTACATAACTACCCATTAATTATTTTTGTCTTTATTTTATTGGAAAAGCAAGAACAAAAAAAGAAATATTTTGGGACAAAGTATAAGTAGATTGTAAAATCTCTGTTGAAAACTAGCCTTTGACTGAATAATAAGTGGAAGGCATCAGCTTTATTAGACTGTGCACCAGGAAGCTTTGATCATCCTTAATTCCAGGTACGTGGCCTTGGTCCATTGAAAGTTAGGGTTGCTTGAGAGCAATTGTTAAACATGCACTGATTTTTAATTTTTTTTTTAAATAATAAGGTACCATGACTGTGAATAGCAACCCACCCACCACCCACCTCTATTCACTCTGGCAGGGAGACTTATTCCAGCAAAATGACCCTAGTGAGAAAGAACGTTTATTCAAGGCAGACATTAAACAAAGTGGCTAAAAGTGGCTAAGAACAAATGATAGTGAAACTGCTTTGCCAATGCCTACTGTCACAAAATGCTTGTAGGATAAATAAGATCAATATACCCTGGAGGTGATGCTCAAGAGCCTTGGCCTTGACAAGCACATAAGTATACATGAGGAAGTGGCATCCTTGGAGGCAATCCAGTTTAATTAATTGGTGCTTGCAGTAGCTAAGAGATCATGAGAAACTCAAAGTAAATGAAATGGTACATAACAAAAGCTACTTCTTTTTGTTACCAGCCTTCAAGGGAAGTAGTCTTGAATTTGGAAATACAGTGTGTTGAATCACATGTAAGCTCTTTTTGTAGGTAAAGAATTGGTTGAATATCAGGAATTTCATGTGCCTTTCCCACTTGATTTAAATAATTTGTCAAACATTTAGTAGTCATATTAAAATGTTGCACTTGAAATTTAGCTTCCTTGGAGGATACACAGTGGTTGGTGCTGGGACATAAAGTGATTTGAAAACCTGTTTTTGCATTTCTTGTGTTACCTTGGCGAAGACATTTCACCTATCTCTGCCCCAGTTTCTTATCTGTAAAATGGAAATTAAACCTTTATAGGTTTTGAGGTAAAGATTATTGTAACAATCTGTAGAAAAATTGCCTACACAGCACCAGCTCATCACGGAAGTTAGCCTGTCCAGGGGTCCTCAAACTATGGCCTGCGGGCCACATGCAGTGGTGTGATTGTATTGTTCCCGTTTTGTTTTTCTACTTCAAAATAAGATAATGTGCAGTGTGCATAGGAATTTGTTCATAGTTTTTTTTTAAACTATAGTCCGGCCCTCCAACGGTCTGAGGGACAGTGAACTGGCCCCCTGTTTAAAAAGTTTGAGGACCACTGTGTAGACCTTCCCAGAAATGGGCTTCTTTAGGTTGACACAAATTACTGCAACTGAGTCACGTATGGTTTATTAGAAACAGATGAACACGTCAGTCAATGCCATCTAGAATCTGCCGAACTCAGTTCAGAACACAGAACACTTAGGACTGACTCCTGTCTGCTAGGCATTGTGCTGGGGGCTACGGATAGAGACAGGGGTCCTTGCAAAGTGTCAATCACTCTTTGGTGTTTGCTGTATCTTCAAAGTGCACTTGTTGGGATTCTTACATATTGATGATGAATATGTAGGTAACAGGTAGCCAGAAATCACATGGAAAAAACATTAACAAATTCTGCTTGGTTTGGTTTTAGAAAGTAGCATTGATTTCAATGGGGAAATATTTATTCTTTCAAGGTTATGTTTATGAAATATGAGGCTATGAAGCCTGGGCATGAGGTCATATGTTTTACTCACTTCTGCATTTCCCAGCTCCAGCACCACGTATGACTTTGCTTAGCAACCCAAACTAAAATTAAAGATTACCCAACACTATCGGGTGTGTATAAGAAATTACTTTGCAAGTCACAGCTGATTTCTCAGTGTTTGTTTTTCTCTTTCAGCTGAACATGATTTTTTTTTTATTTTTTATTTTTGTTCTTGGTCAGAAATCCCCTAGATGGCACTAGAGAATACTATATTTAAGTGGTTTATGTAATACCCTTCAGTAGATGAGAGCAAGTAATTTTTATTTTCCTACAAATAAACATTAATAAGATATTGAACAGGACTGGAATGTAATGTGTGAGGTTAGCATTATGTATCCTTTATTTAAAAGGTATACTAGAATAGATGCTTCTTGAAAGTGAAAGTAGGCCATTTTAACTGTGGATATCTTGGAATTGGTCATTGGTATTTTAATTAGAATAAATAAGTTTGGTGCAAATGAAAGACTTACATAAACAGCAGCGATCTCAAGGCTCATTGTTGGCCCAATTAACATTTACATCAGGGCCATAGAACACAGTATCAGGGCCTCATGGGATGAGAAGATGTGGGTTTAAATGAGGTCCTGAACTCACACGGCCCAGGAAATAGGTGGGTGAGTGCATGAAGAGGACTGGATGTAAGTTTAGGGTTGTGGTGGCGTATGTGTCTACTGGGCTCCTGCATCAGAGAAAAACTGCACATCTGGGAGTCTGGTGTGCTCCGCAGGCTTTGAGATGACAAAGTTTGCAAATATAATCCTGACCAGAACTCTAAGGCTGAGATCAGGTGCCTTGCCTAAGCTCATGGAGCCACAGTTGGTGATAAAGTCAAGATTCAAATTCCACTTCCCTGACTCCACTCTCTTCTCTTTGCAGTTGTGATGTAATGTGCCAAAGATATCCTAGACCTCACACTCCTCCAGCCCTATTGTTTGTTTTTTCTCATCCTCCCTTCAGAAGTGCAATGTCCTTGTAGTCACGTGCAGGCTCAGGTGCTCTGAGGCGCTGGAAGGTTGACCACTCCCAACTCAACAGGCTTGAACAGTTAGGTAGTTTTATTCCTTCCCTGCCTGATACTGGGAAGGTAGCACAGCTCCAGAGTTTGCTAATTTAGTGAACGGATGATGTCGTCATGGGCCCAGGGATCTTCCAAGTTTGAACCCTGCCATCTTTTCTTCTCAGATTTTGCTCCCACATGGGAAAAAGAGCTTTTGTAGCTCCAGAAATCATGTGCCTACCTGACCACATCCAGCAGTGGGGTTAGAGGGACTGCTCCTTCCCAGGCCTCTTTTACAGAGTGAAGAAACCTTCTCCAGAAGGTCCCAGCAGGAGTAACCCTGCCCTCTATGCTAACGACTACCAAGGACACATAGCCCTGTGGCTCTCAACTGTGGGAAATTCTCCTTCACCAACAGAGGTATTTGAAAATGTACATGGATATTTTTGGCTACCAAAGTGACTAAATGTCTGTTGATAGTAATTAGAATGAGGGTACAGGATTGAGGTGTCTTGAAATGTTGACATTAGTCCCTTACAATGAAGAATCATTTTGTTCAAATGCCAATAATCTACCTGTTGAGAAATGGTGGAAACCCAGTTGGACTTCCTACTGAGTCATGGGGAGGGCTTGGACTGAGCCATTTAGGACTCAGGCAGCCAGAAAGATGGGAGATATCTGAGCGAGCAGTAACAGTCCCCTTCTCCCTATTTCTACTTGGGTCCTGTGTTACCACTTCCCAGGATTCTGTACGAGTAGTGTAAAGCCAAATGCTAAAGAAGGCCAGCTTCCCAGGTATTTGGGTAACAGCCTACAATAAGATGAAAGAATATCATCATGATGACGACTTCGCTTGGATGACATGAATGGAGAAAGAGCTGTTATTCTTTTTCAATAGGCAAATAGTACTTTCATTGGTCCACCAGGGTAGGAACAGGAGGAAGGGGATAACAGGAGAGGACAGAGGGGCTTGTTTGTCAGTTTGCATTTTTGCCAGGGTAGAGGAGTTGGGAGTTCCCTGGAGCTAGAGATGGGCACTTGATTTCTTCCAGATTCTCTAAGTGTCACAGGAGAGAATTAACTAAGGTGAGACATCAGAATCATTTATTGGAAGAAACTCAGTCTCTGAAACCATAGAAAGCTTGGTCCCCAAATCCAGGCATGTTGTGAATTATATGATCTTTAGAAAGTCACCAAAGGTCTTTGAGCCACAATTATGTTCCCTTTGAAATGAGTTCACAACAAAATCTACCTGGTAAAGTGTTGCTGGAGCAGAGGTGAATCTGTAACTGTGTTCAGTAAGTGTCAATTCCCATCACCTTTGCTGGCACCTGATATTGTTATTAATGTACTTACCCTTCCCCCCCACATAGGTTTGCAAGATATATCAAATAAAAATGCAAGACTCTCAGTTAAATCCGAATATCAGATAAATCAGAAACACTCTGTTGCTATAAATCTGTCCCATGTAATTTGTTAGTATAAGTCTGTCCCAAATTACATGGGAACACTTATACTAACACATTATTCATTGTTTCCCTAAACTTCAAATTTAACAAGGTGTCTTGAATTTTGTCTAGCAATCCCATACCCACATTCTGTCTCTCCCTTAGGTTTTCTCCAGCCAAAGAATACATAAATCAAATCTAAATTAAATATCAGTCTGTCACGTGCATGTTTTAATATTTGCCAGCACCTGGAAAATCCACGGATGGCACCTCCAGCTTCTCTTAATGAACATTCTCCGTACTCAGGAGGAGAGCACCCTGCCTTCGCTGAGACACAAGCAGGTCTCAAAACCCGTCTTCCTTTTGCAAACTTTGTTGCTGATCTTCCTCCAGAGTGTTTTCCTTCACAGTTGGCTGTTTCATGTCTGCATAGCTCTGCAGTAAATACTGTACTGCACGACTGAAAAGGGAGGGGAAACATTGCCATCTGCATCCACAGCTTGCAAATTACAGCTTGCAATCACCTGCTATTAAATAAAGACACTTTAACAATATTTTGGGTTTTAAATTAGCAATTTACATCACAAGACTCTGAAAATACTAGTCTTTTAATACCGCAATTTTCTTTCTTTATAAGCAGGCACCAACATGTATTGATTTTTTTTTTAAAGCTATACAAAGTAATGTTTATTTAAACAATAGCCACCAGTGGTAAGAGACGTACAGATGAAAATCTGATACTTTCTCGCTCACTGCGGGCATCGAGATCCAGGCATTGACTTTTTATTTTTATTTATTTTTAAGGGCTGGGCCACACCGGGTGGTGTGTCATCTGAGGAAGTGGTCTCAAGCCAGGAAGCAGAGGCGATGTCTTTGTTTGAAGGAGACTTGAAGCAAAAAGGCTGAAAGGAAGCTAGTTCAAGTGGGAGTATTTCCCTTTGTCACTTGACATCAGGGCTGAATTGGAGGGGATTGGCATTTGTACAAAGCACAGCGGATGCAAAATGAGACGGGATTTGGACTCCTGCACCGAGGGAAAGATTAAGCAGCTTCATGCCTCACGGACACTATGTTTAGAGACAGAGAGGGTTATATCTATATCTAAATGTAGTGGTTTGTCTTCAAGTTCCTATTATTGAACCTTTATTCTCTCTTTCTCTTGACATCTGAGTTAGCGAGTGAGAAAACACCAGGAGCTGGCAGACACTGCAAAGAGCTAAGTACAAGCTGTGCAGTGTGACTCGCCGGCTTGTAAATTCCTTCAGACACACAAAGCGTTCGGGAGCACGGCGGCTGTGAGCAGGCGGGCTGCTTGCCTGGGTGTCCCTGGCGCTCCTGCCTTCAGCTGCTGGTGATGAATAGCAGCTGCTCACAGCTCGCCCAGATCCAGGGCTGCTTTCACCAGTAGTTTTTCCTTAATCCTAAAAAAAGAGGGCACATTTCTTCTTTGTTATTTGTGCCTTGCCATTTTTTTATTTTTATTTTTTGCTTTTTATAAGCCAAGACATCTGCCTAAATCTTACACTCTTTCCTTTTCACTATGAACCCAATTTTTATTCCTGCACTCGGCATGTGCTCAGTTGATGTCAGATATTATTGTTATTATGGCCAGTTTAGCAGTGACGTGTGAAGGCTACGCCACACAAAATTCTAATGGGAAAGGAAAAGTATCTTTGGGAAAAACATACAATTTATATTTTAGCTCATTCTGGGAACATGCGGTGGGTGACAGGTCTGGAGATTTGGGCCGTGTTCGAGCCTCCCTGTGTTGCATCATTTATCCCGTTCAGTTCCACAGATTCATTCCAGATGCAAGCCACACACGGCCTTGGCAGAGCCAGCTTGTGCCCGCTAGCGATTCACTTGGAAAAGCAGCACCTTGAATGTTTCCTAGACTTTTCCAGTCCTCTCAGGCTTATGGGTCACCTTTCATACCATTTATCATCCTATCTTGTTATCTCTAGGGAGGTCTAATGTTAGTCCCTCTGTTTAAGGATGAAATTGGTTTCAATCTAATCTTCTAAATAGAATTCAGATGATTTGGTGTCCAGCTCAGCCGTTTCCTGGTCAGAGGGCTTTGTTCGGATCCTTCCATTAAGTGTTATTTATGGTACCATTGGCTGATAAAATCATGGATAATGGATAGATTTTTATTTCATGTTGATTACATTCACATTCTTTTTAAAGGCTTTCAGAAACTGAATGAACAACTTATCATTGACGCATAACACTGGAGTCATTTCCATTTGCTTAAAAAGAATCTGCAAAGAATGAAATTCTTCCTTTAGAAGTATGTCCATGCTTCAGTGACAGAGAAGTCCTCGAATGGCTGTTGTTAGAGTTCCTGGATGCATGGCCCGTCTCCTGTCTTTTAATGGGTATTCTAAACGTGGTTAAAAAGCACTATGATGATGGGCGGTGCCTGTGGCTCAGTCGGTAGGGCGCCGGCCCCATATGCCGAGGGTGGCGGGTTTGGGCCCGGGCCCGGCCCCGGCCAAACTGCAACCAAAAAAAAAAAAAAAAATAGCTGGGCGTTGTGGCGGGCGCCTGTAGTCCCAGCTACTTGGGAGGCTGAGGCAAGAGAATCACTTAAGCCCAGGAGTTGGAGGTTGCTGTGAGCTGTGTGAAGCCACGGCACTCTACCGAGGGCAATAAAGTGAGACTCTGTCTCTACAAAAAAAAAAAAAAAAAAAAGCACTATGATATAATCATTATCTAAAACAACAACAAATCATTATTTTTGGATATTAGACTTTTAATGTTTTCTTCGTATTGCATATTATTTTAGAAGTGTATGTATATTGGTCACAGATCCTGAAGTATGGAAGAGAGAATGCAATTGACCTTCAAATTTCTCAGCCAAGTGAACCTCTCAGGAAAGGGGTGGTTATGGGGATGACATCAGCTAGTCGTGAAGGTCTTTGCCAGCTGAGGGTTGCTATCTTTTTTTTTTTAAGTCATCAGAGTTACATTGATAAAGTCCTTCCTAGCATTGCTGTCAGGGCCTGAGAACGCACCTGAGTTTGGTAGTCTCAGTACAGTCTCTGATTTGTGTGTGTGCACCAGTGCATGTAAAAATCAGGTTTAATTGCTTCTATTGAATTTTCCTCCTAAATAATGCTTTCCAAAGTGCCTCATACAATTTCTTTTCAATTATGAGACTGCTAATTTCCTGTTTCTTCAACTGCTTTGAGGAAAAGAGAGAGAACGCAAGAGCAATCTGGTGAGATAGACGTTTGCTAGCCTTTGTTAAGACTTCAAAAACATTTGTATGTACACTTCCTTAATACTCATTAGCTCACTGCTCCTGACATTTTACAAATCCTTGGATACTTGTTATCATCCCTCACATCCATTTTTATGATCTCTCAGCTGGAGAGAAGAGGGTTTACCTGTTTTAACTACCTTTAAGCCCTTAGCTAATTAAGTAAACGTAATTCCATGTACTGAGCTTTGCCGCTGAGTTTATTTAGAGTCTTTCACAATGTAGCCATCCACTCAGGTTTTATAATACATAATGAACTTGGCAGTACAGGGCTGTAGCTGAGAAAAGCACATTTAAGAGCCAGGGTGAGTGGGGTGGTGCAGAGTGTTGCATGCCCGAGTTTTAGTTTTACTAATGCAGACATCTTTAGCCCATCTCTCCTCCTTAAGAATTGCTAGCAGAAAGCCAAATTGGTTGGCTTCCCTTTTAACTTTTAAACATCTTCTCCTGCATCTGCTTTTGGGGCTGGTAATGATCACAGAACAATAAAATTTTAACTTGAAAGGTATCTTAAAAGTCATAAAAATTCGATAGTTCAGCCCATGTTTGAATCTGCAAAGAGATTCCCACCCAAGAACTAGCTGGGCTCCTCTTGAATTCTTTTAGTCTTGGGGCACTCACTACCTCTCAGGGAGTTCATTCCACTTCCAAACAGCTCTAGAGGTCAGAACATTATTTGCTATGCTGAGAAGAAATTTTGCTATTTATTTTTGTTTTGTTTTCAGTGGATAGGCAAAAACATGTGCAATTCCTTTTTTGTTTGTTTGTTTTTGGATGTATTTTTATAGTTCTGTCCTCTGCCTGTTGATTTCTCTGTGCCAAATATTCCTGATGACACAAGTCCCTATATATATGATTCTGAGTCTAGCCACCCTTCCAACCTCAGCTCTGGACATGCTGCAGTGGGCTGATAAGAATAGTAAAGCTACCATATTGAGCTTTAGATATGTGCCAAGTGTTTTGCAAACACTATCGTTAATACCCACTGTAATCAGAGTTAGGCAGTGTCCTCCTCATTTTATAAAGAAACCAAGGGCAAAGGCAAGTTGAGTGGCTTTGTCAGGAGTAGCAGTTGGCAGAGCCGGATTTGGAACTGAGGTCTTCACTCATTCTGAAGTACATGTTCTTAACCTACATTAAATCTGCTCTGTGAGGTATGACCACAACCCTTTCACCCACCTCATACAGTAACCTGAGTGCTCCAGGTTTGGTTTCAGCAACTTAGGATGGAGAAAAGTTGCATTTACCTTGTCCTAGAAATGATGCCGAAGTAAGGAGAAGAATGAGACCAGCCAGAGAAACAAGGAAACAGAGGGTTAGATGATTTATAGAAGGCTATAAAAATGGTGTGTTTGGCTGGTGGGGAGGCAAGTCCTCCATAGGTAACAGCTGAAGTGGAAAGTTGGCAGGTGAACGAAGGGGCTTAGATGCTGTTGCACAAATCCCCAGAGTCGCTCTGAGCAGAAACTCAGCTCTGAAGCACGTCCTCGGGCAGGCAGCGTTTCAGGGCCTGTGCTGCACTGCACGGTGTGTCTGTCTGTCCATTGCCTTTGGGATGAGGCCAGTGTTGTCTGGGGGGCAGACACCAGCACACGGCTCTTGCCTGCCTGTCCGTATGCTGGGCTCCTGCCAGCCTGATTTTATTCCACTTGGCTTTGCAGAGAGAGTGTGGCTGTAACCATATTCCGGGTGCACCTGCGTCTCCTTTGCAAGGACACAATTTTCTGAAGAAGACAGGGACCTGAAAGTTAAAAAGAAAACCTCATATTCATCAATGTCCTTAACAGACAACTAAAGTTGTTTAGAGTTTAAAAAAAAAAAAAGAAGAAGAAAAGTCTTAGTGTCTTTTGCTCATTTCTTTTTTTTTCACAGTGAGAATCATAATGTTTTAATTATCGATTTCATCCACTAAGTAGGTAGCCACCCTCAAAATCCAAACCAGAAGTTTGAAAGAATTAAATTAGTTTGGCTCCTTTAACTGTTGTAAAGTTTTTTTTCTTTTCTTTTTTTATTATTAAATCATAGCTGTGTACATTAAAGCGATCATGGGGCACTGTACACTGGTTTTATAGACCGTTTGACATAGCCTTCCTGGCATTTTCTTAGTTATTGTTTTAAGACATTTACATTCTACATTTACTAAGTTTCACATATACCCTTGTAAGATGCACCGCAGGTGTGATCCCACCAATAACCCTCCCTCTGCCCCTCTCCCCCCTCCCTCCCCTCCCTTTCTCCCTTCCCCCTATTCTTGGGTTATAACTGGGTTATAGCTTTCATGTGCAAGCCATAAATTAGTTTCATAGTAGGGCTGAGTACATTTCTTAGCAGACTCAAGTGGCCTCTAAGTTAGAAGACATTATTGCTAAAGGAATTTAAGAGACTAAGTTAAGTCATCTCATTTGTATGGGAACTGTGATGCTGAGATGAGAAACTTCTTACTCTGTGCTGAACACCCAGGTGGGGACTGAGACGGAGCAGACTGTTTGATCCAGGTCTTCTGATGTCAAGACCAGGACTCTTTCTATTCTCCTCTCCCACTTACTAGTCTTGTGATCAAATGAATATTAACCGTTCTATTGAAATGCACTGACGGTGAACAGAGTTACAGGATGCCCCGAGAGCTTGCTGTGGAACATGACACAGGATTCAGGGACTAACACATCCTTCTTGGGGACGACTGCTGAAAATACCAGAGGGGATTTGTTGCAACCTCATTCCAGCTGCATCACGATTTCCTGTATTGCATTAGGCTGTCCATGGATGGTGAGTCTGATTTTGGTCAGTATTTCCCAAAGGGTGGCTGGTAGAAATTGGTATCTCAATCACAGGTAAAGGGGGATATATAAATATTCATTTAAAATGCTGGTTCTCAAGCTTCCAAGCAGACAGTCAATGTTAGAATCTGGGGGGAGAGGAGCCTTCAAGCGGATATTTGACAAATATCCCAGATAAAGCTCACCCATATCATAGCTGGGGAAACACTTGTTTATGAGGTTGGAAAATTAAGCTCATAGACTCATCCTAGAAAAAGTGCTCCAAGCCTCATTGCTGAGTATCATTACGGTCACCTTCAAAGTATAGCCCTTGGCCATCTGGTGACGGAATGAGTTCGTGAACTTCATTGTCCAACCATAGGGTATAATTTTTTTTTTGGCCGGGGCTGGGTTTGAACCCACCACCTCCAGCATATGGGGCCGGCATCCTACTCCTTTGAGCCACAGGCACAATCCCATAGGTTATAATTTTTTTATTGCCACTATGCCAAATGAACACAGTGACTTTTAGTGACTTCAAGCAACACACACTATCTTACACGTGGCCCTTGGTGCAGGGGCCCTTTCATCACTGTGACTTCTCCTTATGCCCTCACATCTTCGCTGACCCTGACGGCCTTGCCTCCTTCTTTCCCTTATAGGACTTTGTGATTATGTTATCCAGTAACATCCCCTGCACCTCAAAATACAGTAAGTTACAAAATACTGTAAGTTGACCACTCAAGGAAATATTGAGTGGTCAAAGGACTGTAGCAAACTGGTTAACATACAGAGGTGGTCACTAGAAGGAGCTAGACCTACTGTACTGATATGTACATGTGGTGCATGTCTGTTCTATGAAAATTAGGTCAGCATAAGCATAACCTACCTTTCAGTGTAGGAAGGTGGTCAACTAGGGAGGGTCTACTGTACTTGTTTTAAACACATTTGTTTAAAACACACGCTTGTTTTAAACACATTTCCTGAGAAGGAAACATCAGTACCAGTAGGGTCCTCATCCCACTCCAGGAGACCCCTCCAGGAAACCCAAGGACTCCAAGGAGTATAGTTTGAATCAAACAATCCTAGTGAATAGGTTTACTTGAGAATCCTAAAAAAGGAAGCCAATAACACCAATTTCTTTTCTCATTTCTGTACTCTCATAGCTTAGAAACAAATTAGCAAATATAAAATTCCATACAAATCCTCTGAAAAATGGATGAATAAATAATTGAATAAATAATATTAAAATAATGCATGAATGAATGCATGCATGAATAAAAGAATAAATATTTGATGGTGTGATTTTTGTGTAGATAAAAAGAAGTGAATGAGGGAAGGAGATATAATTAATTAATTTAGAAATTTAGAAAAAGTCTCAACTTCGGTTGGAGGAAATTATGATTTGATTTCCATGGGATAATGTGCTTGATTTTATAATCTGAAAACATCAGCCTAATACTCTGAGAAAGAGCCAAAAGAAATGTATTAGTCTGTCTTCTGCTGGGGATACAGAATATTATAGAGTTGGTAGTTTATTAAGAGAAGAGACTTATTTGGCTTATGATTCTGGAGGCTGGGAAGACCGAGATCTGGGAGCTTCATCTGGTGAGCACCCTCTTGCTCTTCATTGAATGGCAGAGACATCATGTGGTGAGAGAGGGCAAGAGTGTAAAAGACAAAGAAAAAGTCAAGATCAAACTCATCCTTTCGTGAGGAGCCCACTCCTGTAAAAATGGCTTAATCCATTGTGGAGGGCAGAGTTTTCTTGACCTAATCACCCCTTAAATATCCCATGTCTTAAGGTTGTAATATTAATAATTGTCTAATAGTAGCAACGAAACTTCACAAGAGTTTTAAGGAACACTCAAACCATAGCAAAGCCATGCTCCAAAGGTGGTCAGAAATATTAGTCTTGCCTAATGTGGTTGGATCCTATAAGAAATATGGGCATCTTTGTATGCTGCTGTGGAAAGAATACTCACCTCTGAATCTGAAGACAAGAATCTGGCTGTGCCACTAATGGGATTTATTCTCTGAATAGTTCACCTTGTTTCCTTTGTCTCTGTTTTCTCCTCTTCTCACTGAAAGAATTAGGTTAAATTGTTTCTGAGTCTCCTGCCAGTCTAGACGGTCTACAAAGGTACATTGATGAGTCTAGGCTCTTGTTGGGGTGGTTTGTGGGGAGCCCAGGAGAGCTTAGCTGGGGCAAAATATAAAGAAGCAGGCTTAGAAGAATGTGGACAAAGAAAACAATTAAAGACCTACTTGGGGAAATAGTGCAAAAAGCTGCCTAGAGAACCTCAGAGTAATTTTCAAATAACACCCAAGTATTCCCAGGGATGCTTGGAGCAAGACAATGCCCTGCTATTTCAGAAAAGAAAATATGTACTGTTCTGTGAACTTGAATATAGTCAAAGACATACATCATAATTGTGTGTGAAACCAGCCTTGCCAGGGTAAAGTACTTTCTGAGAACAATTCTTTTCTGGAACAAAGCTCTGTGAGGTGTACGGGCATATGTAGTACTTTGAATATCATTTCTATGCTAACATAAGGGTTTTTTTCTTAAAGTTTTGAAAAAATTAAATTTACACATTATGAATACTGTGTTTGGTGACAGAAGTATTGGAAAGTCATGAAGTATATTGTGTTTTGGATGTTATGGTGAATTCACCCATTTGTTATAAACCTCACTTATTCACTAATACAGTTTGGAAAGAAATATTCCCGACATGCTATGTTCTCTCCATTGATTAGTTGCTGGGGCTTCAGAGATAAATAAGAGAGGTTGTCGTAATTATATTTGTGAAGAATGCAGGCCTAAAGCGGTTGAATTTCAATAAAAAGGTATCTGGTCATTCAAAAGTTTGTATGCAGAGGATCGAAAGCAATGCACTGTCGAAGGAACCGCTGAGCTAAAGCCAGCCCGGCGCACGGCCTTCAGACATATGAAAAAATGCTCATCATCTTTAATCATCAGAGAAATGCAAATCAAAACTACTTTGAGATATCATCTAACTCCAATGAGACTAGCCTATATCACAAAATCTCAAGACCAGAGATGTTGGCATGGATGCGGAGAAAAGGGAACACTTCTGCACTGCTGGTGGGAATGCAAATTAATACATTCCTTTTGGAAAGATGGAAGAACAAATACCCAATGTACACAGCCCTACTATGAAACTAATTTGGGACTCTCACATGAAAGCTATAACCCAGCTACAACTTAACAATAGGGGGAAGTGGGAAAGGGGGGGGGGTGGGTAGAGGGAGGGGAATCGATGGGATCACACCTGTGGTGCATATTACAGGGGTATTTGCGAAACTTGGTAAATGTAGAATGTAAATGTTTTGGCACAGTAACTGAGATAACGCCAGAAAGGCTATGTTAACCAGTGTGATAAAAATGTGTCAAATGGTTTATGAAGTGAGTGTATGATGCCCCATAATCATATCATTGTATACAGTTATGATTTAATAAAAAAATTAAAAAAAAAAGTTTGTATGCTTTCAGGAGAAATGGAATAATCAACTGGAACTTTCGAACTCTTTGGCAGCCATATTTACCACTGCTGGAGTCCCAGGGAGTAAAGACCACTCCTCTTAGCCTGGGAAATAACTTTGTGTACTTTGAAATGAAAGTTTTACCTGCCAGGGCACAAGTTGACAAACTATGAAGTCACTAAGTCAGAAGGGAGACAGAGACGAGGTGGATACCTAGTCTTGGATTGATGGATCACACAGTAGATCTACTTTTAGTTCTTTGTGAAATCTCCATCCTATTTTCTGCAGAGGTTGTATTAAGTTACGTTCACACCAACGGTGTATAAATATTCCCTTTCACGGCAGCCATATCAGCGTCTGTTGTTTTTTGACTTTTTAATAATGGTCATTCTGACTGTAGTAAGGTGGTATCTCCTTGTCGTCTTAAGTTGCATTTCCTAATAATTAGGAAAAATGTTGAATTTGTTGGCCACTTGTATATTTTCTTTTGAAAAATATCTGTTCATTTATTTTGCCCACTTTTTCATGGGGTTTATTTGTTTTTTTTCCTTGCTGATTTGTTTGAGTTCCTTGTTGATTGTTTCTTTGGCTGTGTGGGAGCCGTTTAATTAAGTCCCATTTATTTACAAAATCTAACTTGTTATCTGATTCTGTAGACTATACCTCCTTCCTGCTTTCAGATCAAACCTAGACATCCCTGGTTTGTCACAATCCTCAGTTCACCCCAAATTTAACCAAGTCCTTCCATTTCCGTAAAACTTTCAATGGCTTCCATTGCCTATAGGATAAAGTACAAAATCTTTATCAATGCCTAAAGATTCTCTCTGATTTGTCTTTTCCATTTCTTTTAAAATTTTATTTAAGGTTTATTTTGTTTTTAATTGATACACAAAAGACAAAACAAAAAAAATAACAAATGTTGGCAAGTATGTGGAGGAAAGGAAATTGTTTCTTCTTGTCACTCCTGTCCACTGTTGGTGGGAATATAAATTAGTATAGCTGCAAGGATAACGGCATGGAGTTTCTTAAAAAATTAAAAATAGAGCTACGAGATGATCCAGTAATCACACTACTAGGCATATATTCAAGGGAAATGAAATCAATATGTGAACACTCTCATGTTCGTAGCAGCACTATTTACGATAGTGTTTCTAATCTTTCTTCATTATTAATCCATGTTGAGCCATATCTCAGTGCCTTGATTTGTATCTTCCTTCCCATATGGAACAATTCTCTCCTTTAATTGTTTAATGAATGTCTTTTAAAGCAAGATTCTCTATGAACTAACTTCTCTCTTGTCTTTGACAACCATCTCTGTGCCAACAATCACTCACAGAATGGAGACTCCTACCAACCACAATTTCTACCCCATTATATTATTCTTACATTTTTTATCTATCTCTGTGTTTATCTGCAAGTTCACAGAGTATAGGGATCTGAAATTATTCACTTTTGTATTCTCATTGTCTGTAAGAGTGCCTAAAAAAGACTTGATGCTCTCTCTATATATATATTTATTTTTTTCAATATATATTTTTGAACAAATGAATGAATGAATAAAAATAATTTGACCCTTGAGGCATTAAATATTTTTTTAAAAAATCAATTAAAGAATATTCATTTATAATTGACTATTAATTAAGCAATTCATATCCATTAAGTATATACTATAGATGTGAAATTGGGTCATCACTTTTGCAAACCATACATAAACCAATACAACTGACTTCATTTTCTTCCAAATGCCTAATGTTTTTTCATAGAAACTGATCAATAAATGGCTATAGGATCGAATTTCTGCTCTACTTCTCTGGCAGGACAGATCCATTGCTAGAATTGTGAAACTCTGCACTTCCCACATCTTCCTCCTCCTGAAGATCTAATTAGTTGGGTTTAGAGAGCCAGGTTCTTAGGTAACATGAAAACCCCTGGCTGAAAAAAGCTGAAGGAAAAGTAATGCCAGGGTCAACAAAGCCTTTCCGAGACGAGAAAACAGGTGGTTTGCCTTCCAGTAACAATGCAGCACTGGGTATAGGACATTCCTCTCTCCAAAGACCCACTGGGGTAGCAACATTTAGGTGACCTCCTTCAGAACACTGAGACCTTTAAAATCAGTTCCTTAACTTGGAAATCAGAAGTAAAACTGGCAGGAGAGTACTCTCAGAAAGATCAATATTTAAGATGTTTAAGTTGAAACCAAAGGAGAGCATTAGCTGTACAGGTAATTTAGACTCAAAGATTACAGGGAAAATAAAAAAGGCGTTGAAGAGCAAACACTTGATTCCTGGGTTCCAGCACTGCTTCATTCACCAGCTGGTCATTTATGTAACTGTAGAGCTTACATATCATTGTTCTGAGGCTGCCTTACTATTTGTAAAATAATTTTTTTTGATCATATAATTTTTAACACCATATCAAATGTTCTCCCAGTAATAAGAATTTGTTGATCATAACTCTAGGACTAATACTTGGTTAGGGATGGAGAGTGATAAAAAGAAGATCTCATCCTCAAGAAATAATCAGCTCTGTCCACACTGGGGTTTAATAAAAGGAGAGGTGGTTTATTCATAATAATAAATTTGAAGCCAGAAAGACTACTCAGATTAATTCTTGATTTTTTTTTTTTTTTTTTTTTGCAATTTTTGGCCGGGGCTGGGTTTGAACCCACAACCTCCAGCATATGGGGCCAGCACCCTACCCCTTTGAGCCACAGGCTCTTACATTATAATCTACACAAGAAGCAAGATACTTGGCTTTTAGCTCTCCGTTCATACACAGGTGTATAATATTGAACCAGGAGGGTGGAAATTTATATTTACAGCAGGAGGTGAGTGATGTTGGGAGGTGGGTGAGCTGGGAGGGCATGGAGTGGGAGCATAGCTGAGTGGCCTGCGCTTCCAACAGAGAGCCCAGCAAGAGTGGTGGTGATTCAGTGGTGACTCAGCCTTCTAGAAATAGCCCTAGAAGATGAAAGCTGAGATAAGCCACCTCTCCTCTTCCATTAAATTTTTTTTTTTTTTTTTTTTTTTTGTAGAGACAGAGTCTCACTGTACCGCCCTCGGGTAGAGTGCCGTGGCGTCACACGGCTCACAGCAACCTCTAACTCTTGGGCTCACGCGATTCTCTTGCCTCAGCCTCCCAAGCAGCTGGGACTACAGGCGCCTGCCACAATGCCCGGCTATTTTTTTGTTGCAGTTTGGCCGGGGCCGGGTTTGAACCCGCCACCCTTGGCATATGGGGCCAGCGCCCTACTCATTGAGCCACAGGCGCCGCCCTGTCTTCCATTAAATTTTAAAAGACTGTGGCCAAAATATATTTTGGAAGCTAAAAAAACAAAATACAATGAAATAAACAAGCCTTCTTACTGGCAAGCAAGTAAAGGGAGCAGACTTGATAACTTAGGTTTAGAATATGTGTAGAAGAATAGAAGTTGAAGATCTGAATTACTTAGGCAAATTGAGATCTTTGTGATCTCCATTTTCTTAATATTAATTTTGTGGTCTATTGTGATTGATGAAATCCCTGGCCGAATGCATTTTGACTCGAGAAGAGTGCTGCTGACATGAATAGTTACCTGAAACAGTGCTTTACACGTGCCCACAGTGCATTCTACTACTGAAATCAAGTTCTCAAACAAGTCTATTAAAAAAAAATTGGCACTTGTAATTGGCAATTTAAATATCTTAAATAGATATTTCTCCAGACAAGATACAAATGGCCAACAGATACATGAAAAGATGTTCAACACCACAGATGACCAGGGACGTATAAGTCAAAAACACAATGAGATATCACCTTACACCAGTTAGGCTAGCTATTATTAAAGAATAAAAAAATATAAAAAAATGAAAGATAAAAATTGGTGAGGATGTGGAAAAGTTGAAACCCTTGTACAATGTTGGTGGCAATGTAAATTGGTGCAGCTGCTACAGAAAACGATGTGGCAGGTCCTTAAAAGTTAAAAATAGAATTACTATGTGATCCAACAATTCCATTTTGGGGTATTTATCCACAAAAAATTGAAACCAGAATTTCTGCCATGTTCGTTGCAGCATGATTCACAATAGCCAAGATTTAGAAATAATCTAAATATTCATAAAATTATAGATAACAAAAATGTAGTGTATCTATACAGTGGAATATCACTCAGCCTTAAAAATATATGACAAGATGGATGAAGCTTGAGGATATTATGTTAAGTGAAATAAACCAGTTGCAGAAGAGCAAGCATCAGATGATCCTATTTATATGAGGATCATATAAATGATCCTATCTAAAGTAGTCAAACTCATAGAAACAAGAGTTGAGCGGTGGTTGCCAGGGGTTAGGGGTTAGGGAGAAATGGGGAATTGCTGTTGAATGGATATATGGTTTTAGTTATGTAAGGTGACTAAGTTCTAGAGATCTGTTGTACAACACTGTGCCTCTAGTTAACAAGACTGGATTGTGCTCTTTAAAATTTGTTCAGTGTTAGACCTCAAGTGCTCTTACTACAATTTAATAACAAAAAAGCACCTCTTTGAAAGCATAATTCTCAGGTGATCTTCAAAGATTTTTTTTGGTAGGAAGGAAGAAGTAAGTTAGAACAGAATAAAATGAAAAAGCTTGAGAGTAGGCAGCTTGAGAGAGCACACAGGTAAAGAGAGGGAAACGGTAGAGAAGAGAAGTATTTTTCTTCCACAGTTTTTAATTTGACAAAGGAAAGTAGATGAATGACTCTCTCTTCTCTTGGTGTCAGAATGGAAACAGGAAAAGAGAAAGACTCAAAGGGTCATCGTGTTGCCTTTCAAAGGAATCCCAAGCCAAGGTGTGTGCCTTTTTAGCTGATGTGAACAATGTATTCCAGGGTTTTCTTTTTGGAGCAGATAATTGAAACCTAACTATATTCCTAAGATCTTGACGTCCAGTGCATCAGTTCTACAGTCATGTCTTTGATAGGAAAAAGAGTCAAAGATCCTTGATAAACAAAACGGTTTGATTTAATCATGTTCTTGGAGTGAGTACTGCGTTTTTTTCTGGTCCACGTTTCTTTTGGACACAGGTGCTTTTGACTCCCATGGATGCACAAAGTCCTCAGTTCTTTAAGAGTTTGAATGTATTGGAAGATGTGACTGGGGAGTCACTGCTCTTCTCAAAGACAACTCAACCGTTCCTGTTAGATAAGAACAGTTTCTCTCATTCAATGGTCTCCTCTCGCCCATCCCTGCTCTGGGAGTAGGAATTGAATCCCATCTGCAGATTGAAAAGGTGTTACTTACCATAACCCCAAGTGCTGAGGTTACTTATGTTTCCAACACCAGTTAAAAGCTTCAAGAAGAGCAGAGAATGATTATTATTGCATTTCGCTCTGCTTGGGCTGGAGATAATGAGCCCATTCCTGCTGCCCTTTCACATGCATAATGCCAATTGATGTCAAAGAGAGCCTCATGGTGTGCGAGAGCCCTTAGATCACATGTATCATCTTGAAAATAATAAGGACAAAAGGATACCTATTTTTTTTTTAAACTTGGCAAAAAGAGCCTCTGTGGTTCCAAGCCTCTCTAGATGGTCCCAATTAAGAAGAAATAATTTTCCTGGAGTGGAGTGCCTGCCACCGTTTCAAGGTGAGCGTTTCATGAGGAAAGGAGAGAGTAGTCCCCGAGACCGTTTCAGGTTTCCAAAGTCACTTCTCCTAGAGACATGATGAGCAAGTGTTAGCAGTGTCCTCAGAGATGCATCAAAAACATGTACTTCCTATATATCGGAAGGGAAATGAGGAAAGTTAAAACAAGAAAATAAAAAGGGAAAAAAATTTCTCAATTAGAGAAGGAGAAATTTGGAAATTACTTAACTCTCTTGGGCTTTCTGTTCCCTCTTTGTAAAAAGAGTTTGGGTCCAAATCAGTGTGCTTCCTAAACCTAGTTCCTCACTGGTATAACTCGGGGAACTTGTTAAAAAAAGGAAAAGAAGAGGTTTCTGGTTTTCCTTCTGGGAGATTCTGATTCAGTAGGTGAGGGGTAAGTATAGGAATCCTCATTTTTGACAGTGATTTTAATAATTGTTCATGTTTGGGAAATGTTTATAGATAATTTCTAGTGTTCAGAACACTAGATTTCTTTCTTTTTCTCTGTTCTTCATTTGTTAAACTTTAAACGGGGCTGGTAAAAAGAGGCCATGCCTCAGAACTATGCCTAGGTACTGTCTTGGGTAGGCGCTAAAAGGACAACTTTCAGTTGGGAAAATGTCTACTCTTGCCTACAGGATATGATGTTAAAAGTTATATTCTTTAGCAAGGCAGTGGAGCTGCCTGAAAGTGTTAGGTAATAATAGTTCCTGGCCCTCTCTGTGAGTCCATCTGATGGATTTTTTCCACTCGGCTTCAGCTCTGCTAATCCCCTTACTGTTCTTCCAACACATCAGAAATGCATCTTGCTGGGGGCCTTTGCAATGGCTGTTCCCTCTGCTTGAAATGCTTTTCCTATGGATCCTACCCAGCTAACTCTCACCTCCTTCAACTCTACTCCAATATAACCTTTCTAAAAGGGCCTGCCTGGTGTCACCTGTGGCAATGTCCTAACCAGGGCATTCCAGGTTTCCCCTAACATGTACTACATTGTGACATACAATATGATCAATTAATTTAATTTTTACTAATTATTTTATGGTTCATTTGTATATATATTTTAGTCTGTAATATCAGCTCCACGAGGGCAAGAATCTTTTTCAGTTTTATTCACTAATAGATCCCAGTGGTCTTGCAAGGACAGTTGGCTTAAGAACAACTAGTAATGAAAATGATGAGATTACCTAGGAATTTTTTTCCCCCCAGGATTTAAAAGGAAGCATCAAGGGACATATGTTACTTTCAGTTTCTCTTTTGGGGTTTTAGACCTTTGGGGAATCCAACTCTAGTGTCAGCTGATTGTTTTCATAAAAGATTGCCACCAGGATCCCAAGTGTTCTAGTTCCAGGGTCTTACAATTCCTTTCCAGCTCCTTAGCATCCCCTCCTTCCTTCCTTCCTTCCTTCCTTCCTTCCTTCCTTCCTTCCTTCCTTCCTTCCTTCCTTCCTTCCTTCCTTCCTTCCTTCCTTCCTTCCTTCCTTCCTTCCTTCCTTCCTTCCTTCCCTCCCTCCCTCCCTCCCTCCCTCCCTCCCTCCCTCCCTCCCTCCTTCCTTCCTTCCTTCCTTCCTTCCTTCTTTTTTCTTTCATTCTTTCGTTCTTTCTTTCTTTTTTTGTTTTAGAGGCAGAGTCTCACTTTATGACCCTTGGTAGAGTGCCGTGGCATCACACAGCTCACAGCAACCTCCAACTCATAGGCTTAGGCAATTCTCTTGCCTCAGCCTCTTGAGTAGCTGGGACTACAGGTGCCCACCACAATGCCCAGCTATTTTTTGTTGTTGTTGTTGCAGTTTGGCCAGAGATGGGTTTGAACCCTCCAACCTTGGTATATGGGGCTGACGCCCTACCCACTGAGCCACAGGCGCTGCCCAGCATCTGTTTCTTTTCCACCGTTCCATGCCAAATGAGTTCCACCTGACTGTGTGGTCTTATTTCCCCTCTATATCACTCAGGGGAAAAATAATGTCAACAGGCCTCATTTATTATGCTTCAAGCACCGAATTGATCTCACAACAATCCCATGAGATATGTGCTAATTTTATAGACGGGAGAACTGAGGCACACGGAGCATTGCTTAAGGTAACATGATTAGGAAGTAGCAGAGCTGTGATTTGAGCCAGAGTTCATAATAGTAATCACTGTGCTTTATTTCCATCTTGAAAAGCAATGATTTTTAAACTTGTTTGTAAGGTAAAGTTCTTGGACATCATGTGAAAAATACTGTAACTATTGACATAGCAAATGTTTATATTGATCAAGGAACTTGGTTTCAAGCAAGAGAAATGAAGTTTGGTTATGTGAAACAGAAATGGAATTTGTTAATATAGGAAGTAACTCACACAATCTTCTGGACAGGTGGAGAATTAAATTTGAAGGCTCTGTGAGCCGGCACAATGCCTGAGTTATGTTCTGGAATAAAACACCTGCTGGGCATTGCCACTCAGCACGGCTCCTGGGAACTGGCATCCAAATGGCCCTGCCAATTCTCAGATGCTGCACACTGCGTATCACAGCTAGAACCACTGTTGCCTCAGCTCCCTCTACAAGATGAATCTCTAGAAGGTGGTCATGCCTTCAGGCACCTTTACCAGAAAAGATCTTGCATAGACCCTGCTTATTTATATTTCTAAGAAAGTCTGCGATAGTGCACCTGATAGGTAAAGCTTAGGGCACGTGATTATACTCTGGATTCAAGGGAGTTGGGGAAGTGAGACTTTAGCATTTTCAATTCTATACAAGCATATTTATCACGCTTATAGCTTCCCAGAAAATAAACCCTTTTTCTTCCTCTTATAAAATTGGGGGTCAGAAGACAAAGGGAAGAAATTTTCTGGCTGGATTGCTAAAAGGAATGACATCAAAATCTGTATATTTGCCCAAATATGGCTACATTTTGTATGTGATAGAAAGTCATAACCTCCAATAAACATGAGAGCAGATAGTAAAAGTTGTCATAATAACACACGATCAGGTCTCTTGTCAGGTAGCATTTGAGTGATAGATGTGTTTCAGATCAAGACGGTCCTATGGTCAGATTGTTAAATATTAATTAGGTGATTGATAATTAAGATTTCATTTTATTAGTTGATCACCTGAGTTTGGCTTTCACTTCTGTTTTAGGAAGAGCATAGTTTGAGAGCCCATACTGAGTACAGGGAGAAAAGGGTAGAGCGGAAGGAGGAAGAGGCACCCCAGAAGGAGATGAATGGAAGTAGGTCTTTTCAAAGAGAAAACCTTTTATCACGATGGTTATCCTGTAGAAAATTATGGTTTTTTCTTTTGGATAGATCTCTAGTCATGAGATTACAGGATCAAATGAAAGGTCTACTTTTAGCTCTTTTAGAATTCTCCGTATTTCTTTCCATAGAGGCTGTAATCCCGCGAACAGTGCCAAAATGTTCCCTTCTCTCCACATCTGCACCAGCATCTGAAACTTTGGGACTTTGTACTGTGGGCTATTTTCAGTGGGGTTAGGTGATCTCTTACAGGGGTTTAGATTTGCTTTCACTGATGGTTAGGGACAACGAGCGTTATTTTTTGTGTATGTTTATTGGCTATTCATCTGTCTTCTTCAGAGAGAGTTCTGTTCGTGTCTCTTGCCCACTGATAAATAAGATTGTTAGCTCTTTTCTTATTCATTAGGTTGAGTTCTCTGTAAATTCTAGTTCTTATCCCTTTGTCCAATTCATAGCATGCAAAGATCTTCTCCCATTCTGAAGGTTGTCTGTTTTACTTATTGTGCCCTTAGCTGTGCAGAAGCTTTTCAACTTGGTTATGTCCCATTTACTTATATTTGATCTTGTTTCAGTGGCTAGTGGGGTCTTCATAAAATCTTTTCCCAGGCCAATATCATAAAGAGCTTTTCCCACACTTTCTTCTAGAGCAGTGGTTCTCAACCTGTGGGTCGCAACCCACAGGAATTGTATTAAAGGGCTGCGGCATTAGAAAGGTTGAGAATCACTGCTTTAGAGTTTTTTTTTTTTATCATCATTTCTTCAGTTTAAATCTTTTATCTAGCATGAGTCAATATTTGTAAGTGTTGAGAAGTGTGGGTCTAGTTTCAGTCTTCAATGTGTGGCTAACCTGTTCCTCCAGCACCATTTGGTAAATAGACCTAACAAACACAAACAGTGTAACCTAATTGTTTGTACCCTCCTATGAATCTGAAATAAAATAATGGTTATCCTATGGTATCCACGATAGATACTGGTGGCCTATAGAACTCAATCTACAGATGTGTTTCATTTGGCTTTCATATGCCAGCATTAAAATAATCTAGAGATTTCTCATAAAAATCTGGGTTTCAGGGATTTTTTTTTAAAAGAAATCAGAACTTGGTTTTCCTAAATGTGCTACATCTAGGACTTTCCTGTATACCTATGTTGCAACTAAGCAACACACATAGTTGGGACTGAGCAACTTTCCCCCCATTTGGCCAGGCACCGCAGTCTCCACTCCTCCCCACGGTCTGCCCATAACTGACACTGTGCGTTAGCCTCTGCATGTCACAAAACTTGCTCTGCTCTTTGTCTTCTAGGAGATAAATGTTTCTCTTCTTAGTCTGTATCAAAAGTTGGAAAATGAGTGCTAGACTAAGAGCGTCTTTTAAGGAAAACAAGAGCAAACATTCCTTTGGGGCAGTTAACTGCCTGTGCCTTTGCAAAAGTTAGGCTCTTACCACTGTTCTCACCCTGTATCCCTTTATTAGTTTGTGAGGGGTGGTTTCACAGCGATTGGAGCACCCATCAGAAGCTGGGACAGAAATACAGAGCAGACCTTCCCTCAGAGTCTAGTAGAAACCAGCCCTGCTGACTCCTTGACTTTGAACTTGTGGTCTCCAAAACTATGAGAGAACAAGTTTCTAAATTTATTATGGCAGCTCTCAGAAACTAGTATACTCACTCTTGGAAGATATTTGGATGACTGGTCTTGATTGAAGTCATCTTATTTATTTTTCTAATTTTTCACGGTCAGTGACACCCATTTATAGCTATAAGCCTCATGCTTCTGTATCAGACTGTAACTTTTTTTTTCTTTGAGAAACTCAGGAAATAACTTTTCCTATCTATTCAAAATTTGATTGTGTATCCATCTCTGAGCATTGCCAGGAAACCAGCCACATTCTCTCTCTCCACCAAGTGCACACACACCTAAATGTTATGTGTTATTTGCGAATTTGAACGACAGTTCAAACATACCTTTTATTCGTATACTATGATAAAGGAAGGCTCTAAGTTGCTAGCTGACCTTTATAAGCAGGTTGACTTTACTGCTGAAATAATCATTCTCTGCCTAAAACCACTGCTTAGATTCCTGTGGTGTTACCACTCCACTCCCTTGGAGGACATCACCTGAATCTGAATTGAAGTGAATTGACTGAAGTGACTTGACTGACATCTGAAGTGAATTGACTCGGGTTATTGCCTCAGTGACAGCTTTATTGCCTCAGTGACATCCTAGAACACGCTCTTAGATGCCGATGAACTTGATAAAATAAGAGGGGCATTTTCTCTATCGAAAGAGGAAACTTAAGTCTTGAAAAATGCAATTTTACTTTTTGTTTCATGTCAGACATCTATTTAGGAGCCATCCCATTTGCTAAAGAGGAGAATTTTACTGAGGTCTGAGCTTAAAGTGTCCTTTATTTAACTTTCTAAAATTCAGGCTGAGTGACAGAGAAGTAAAAGTAAGAAAGGCTATGAGCCTCAGAATTCCTTAGCTAGACTTCATTCACTCCCATGGTCTCACATAATTATTTCTTAAATTATTTTATGCGTATGCAACCTTAAAAAATGAGGTTATGGGGGGGAAGCAGAAAGAGGGACGGAGGGAGGGGAGTGGGGCCTTGGTGTGTGTCACACTTTATGGGGGCAAGACATGATTGCAAGAGGGACTTTACCTAACAATTGCAATCAGTGTAACCTAGCTTATTGTACCCTCAATGAATCCCCAACAATAAAAAAAAAAAAAATGATTTAAGATGTCTTAAAATTTTTATGCTTTGCTTTACTTTCTCTGTATAAATTATTCAAATTATCATAAACTGGGCTTCTTTGAAGTGCATGTGGCAACAGAGGGGCTGCTGTACCAAGAGAGGAAGACTTCTTGGCAAGATTTCCTTAGAAATTGAAATAGCATTTGAACAGATCTAGATCATGATTAATGATATGTGATTATTATCTGTTGCACTGTTACAATTCTGGCTGTCTATATGGGATTATCAAAGAGGAGCTCTATTGAGTATTTAGAACCAAACACACAGATTTCTTTTTTGGCCGGGGCTGGGTTTGAACCCGCCACCTCTGGCATATGGGACCCGCGCCCTACTCCTTGAGCCACAGGTGCTGCCAATTTTTCCTTTCTTTAATACACTCTTTTGTTTGGTCAATGCATGCTCTCATTTACTTACGCACATATATATATTTAGTTAGTTATTTTTAACAATTTAATATGTATGCATGAACCTGCCACATAAAATAAGCTTGGATCTTAAAAATAATCTCCCGCCAGCAATGTGGTTCACCTCTTTTCATTCTGTCCTGCCAAACACCCTCATTCTGAGTCCTATATTCATTCTTTTGTCTTCTTTTTTGTTGTATCTATGGCCATTTCTAAAATATTATGTCTATTTTAGTTATTATTAGCTTTCAAATTAGCGTATAATGCTTCATGTAATTGTTTGAGCCAGAATTTCAGTGAATATTAGATGATTAAGATTGATTTTGTTTGTTGCATGACCCTGAGTGAGTCCAGTTAATTCATTTGAAATGCGATGTAATATTTTATTGTGTGAACATAGAACATTTTGTTTATCCAATCTCCAGTTGATGGACAATTGGGTTATTCCCTAGTTTTTGCTATTTTTGTTAGTCCCCCTATGGAAATTGTAATCTTCTATTACTCCTCTGTAATGGATTCTCTTGTGTATGTAATAGGAGTTGAATGGCTGAGTCATTCATATAACTAACTAAATATATGAATATTCAACATTAGACAGTAAAGTCAAATTCTTTCTAGAGTTATTGGGCTTATTTGTATCACTCTAAGCAAAATAGTAAAGATCCTATAGGCCTTCTCTAACAATTGTAATGTTCAGGCATTGTTTTTTTAAATTTTGAATTTGAGGTGGTCTAGGGCTATCTCATTATAGCCTTAATTTTCATATCTCTGATATAACGAATTTCTCTTCACCTGTTTACTGGACATACGTGTCCTTTTTTGTGAAGGGTTCTATTATTTCCTTTGCCCATTTTCTGTAATTTTACTTGTTCTTGCTATTCATTTATATTATATTATATCCTCTTGATATTGCTTTTTTGTTCATTGTGTATAGTGTAAACATATCATGCAAATATACAACCCATGTTTTTACTTTCTTTAAGGTTTTTATTGCTGGACAAAATTTAATTTTAACATAGTCTAATTTATTAGTTTTTAAATTTTTATAATAAATATAAGAAATCTTTCCATGCCCCAAGGGCTGAAATATCATGCCCTATATTTTCTACTAAGAACTTACAATTTTTAACTTTGCTATTTAAGTCCTTACTTAATGCGGGATAGATTTGTGCATCATTGCATGAAGGGGGATTGAATTTCTTTTTTTTTTTCTTATTAGACTAATTTATTTTTCATTATATCATGTCCTGTATCATGTGCCTTGATTTTCATGTGGAAACAAGGCAAGTTCCAAATATTCCAAATACACAATTTCCTACTATAGTTTAATGAAGGCCACACATCGATCAGATTTCTTCCAAATTAATCAGCAGGATACTGAAGGATTTTTTTTCCCCATGAGAAAAAAAAGTAAATATACATCCCCTTTGTGCCATACTTGAATGTAATCTCCTCATAGTAGGGTACTTTGTACAGAGTAGTTCAATAAACATTTGAATTAATTACTTAGGCTTTCTCTTCTGATCTCACAGTCCCACCGTATTCATATTACTAATCATGTTTCCAACAGCAAACACCAGACACAGCAGAAGCCCACGCACTCCTGGGGAAATAGACTCAAAGTCTAATCACCTGAGCAGAGTCTCTTTTATTTATTTAATTTATTTTTTGTTTGTTTCATTTTGTTTTGTTTGGGATTCATGTAAGCGTACATACGATTAGGTTATATTGTTAGTGTTTGTTAGGTAACAGGGAGTTGAGATGTTTACGTAGGGCAAAAACTTGAGGGTGATAATGAACTTTTCTGCATGAATTTCATTTTATTGCATGTCCAATCTACTTTAAATTACTGATCCTGATAAGCTTATGTAATTGATCCATCACACCAAAGATCCATTCACACATGGTCATTTTTATCTGTTCTTGCACTGCAATGTCTTAATTATTATAGTTTTGTAATCAATCTTGATATGTAGTAGTCGAAATGTTTCCTCCTGGTGCTTCTTCAGAAGTGTCATGGCTATGCTGGGCCCTTTATCTGTCATACAAATTTAGAATAATCTTTATAAAGTTCCATAAAAAAACATTGTTGAGAAGGTGTTTGAAATTGGATTGATCTTATAGATCAATTTATGGAGAATTGATGTTTTTACAATAGTAAGTCTTCCTGTCCACAAATGTAGTTTGTATCTCTTTTGATTTGGTAAACTTTAATACCTCTTTATAGAGTTTATATATATTTTTTCCTATAGAGACATTGAGCCTCTTTTGGAGGGGTGTATTCTTATTTACTTGGTATGTATTTGGCATGATTATAGAATCTTTTTTTTTTTTTTTTGTAGTTTCTGGCTGGGGCTGGCTGGGTTCGAACCCGCCACCTCTGACATATGGGGCTGGCGCCCTACTCCATTGAGCCACAGGCGCCACCCTAGAATCATCTTTTGAATCATGCTTTTCGGTTTGTGCTTCTGTGAGAGAGAAATGTATGTGGCCTTTGTATGGTAAGCTTATATCCGTCTACTTTGCTTAGTATTGCCTTTATTGCTAATGATTTTCTGTATATTTTTCTGGGATTTATATGTAAATGATAGTATCTCTAAATAATGACAGCTTTAGGTCATAATTTCTAATTCATGTGACTAATTTTTGTTCTTCCAACTGTACCAGCAATACAGCTGATCAGATGTCATAAGTGTGCTTCAATGTCTTATTTTTGATTTTAAAACCAATCTACAGAATAATGTATTTTTTATAAATAATATTTATCAGGTCAAGCATGTTTCTCTTAATACCTATTTGACTAAGAGCTTATTTTATTTTGACTAAGAGCTTATTATCATGAATGAGTTTTGCATTTATATTTTTTTGGGGGTGTTTAATGAGGTGACTACATAGCTTTCTCTTTTGGTTTGTTATTGTGGAAAATTACATTGATGGATTTTGAAATATAAACTATTCTTGCATTCCTGGAATAAACTCAATTTGATTTTTAATACAGCATAAGTTTTAATGTGCTAATGAATTTAATTTTATTTATTTGTGTAGTTTAGGGATTTTGGTTCTATATTTATGAGGGAAGTAGTCCTGTTAACTATTTGTCTGGTATCAGCATCATGCTGGCTTTATTGAAGAGCAATCTTCCTCTTTCTATTGTGTGGGAGATTGGGCATGAAAATTTTTTGGAAGTTTGGTTGAACTTGACTTTTAAAGCAATCAAGGTCCACTGTTATGTTTACAGAAATTTTTTTTGGCCACTGCTTGAGTTTCTTTACTAGCTATAGAATTATTAAATGTCGTAAGTTTTTTTGTAAATTACATTTTTTAAGGAATGGCATAGATTTGTTAATACTATTCTCTCATATTTTTATCGTTTAAATTAACTGCATATATGCCCCTTGCATTCATGACATTGCTCCTAGTCCACTCAAATAGAATAGCAAAGGTTATTTATTTTGTTATATATGTTAACAAAGTTGAAAGGATTATTTTTTTCCTTAAAAGAAGTAACTTTATCTTTTTTAAAAATTATGAATTTCTGTTCTCTTATTTATTATTTATTTTCATATATTTTACTTGGATTTATTCTTGATTCAGAGTGGACCACCTAACTTCTTAGGAATATTTTGTTCATTAGTTTTGAGGCTTTAAAATTTTCCGTTATGAATATTTAAGACCATAAAATTCTTTAAACCACTGTGCCTGGTGCACTCCACCTGCTTTGGTATGTAACGTTGTGATTTTCTTTTAAAGAATGCTGTTATAATTTTTTTTCTTTCTTTCTTTTTTTTTGAGATAGAGTTTCACTATGTCACTCTCGGTAGAGTGCTGTAGCATCACAGCTCACAGCAACCTCAAACTCTTGGGCTTAAGCGATTCTCTTGCCTCAGCCTCCCAAGCAGCTGGGACTTAGAGGCACCCACCACAACGCCCAGCTATTTTTTGTTGCTGTTGTCACTGTTGTTTAGCTGGCTCAGCCGGGGCTCGAACCCGCCAGTCTCAGTGCATGTGGCTGGTGCCGTAACCACTGTGCTATGGGTGTTGAGCCTGTAACTTCTTGTTAAACCTATGAGTAGTTTACCAGGATGCTTTTTACAATTTCTACTTGAAACAAAGTGAGGAATTTTTGTTTCCTATGATGAACCCTGACAGATACACACTCTAAACTCTGTTTATTGATCTGTAAAAGTATGATCATAATAGTACAGTCCTGGTAGCTGTGTCTTGAAGATTCATTAATGCAGGTGAATCACTCAACACAATGCCTGGCACATAATAGCTCATAAAAAATATTATCTTTGATTATCTTTATGTGGTGCCTTTAAGCATCATGATATTTTTTGATAACTGGAGAATTTAGGGCTTGTAGAGTTACTCTCACCATGCTTATAGAAAATATGATAAGTAAATTTTATATGAGCAAATATTTGATTTAATTACACATTAATGGAAAATAAATGATATTTCCATTATGGCAGCTAGAGTTGCCATCAAAGAAAATCTTAGAAGAATACCGATACCTGGGCATATTATTATATCAATATTTTCCTATAGTTTTATATGCCTCTCTCTGTATATTTAAGAAAAAACTCGTTTGCTCTCTGTAGTACAAGGCATAATCCAAGTTTAGTAGCTATTCCCTGAAGAAAATAAAAGGCATCCCACACCATAGCTTAATGAACACAACATCTTTCTGAACAATGTGCATTTTTACATTTAACTTATCTGAATACCTACAATCTGTAATCAGCAAGCAGAAAACTAGAGAATACGCTGCTGGGAGGAATTCAATACAAATTCACTTGCATAGATTTAAGTTGGAGATTTTTTTATAATAAGCTAGAAAGTCTACCCTTTCTACAGATAGCTAATTAGTATTCTCCCTCTAGTGTGAAAATGCCCTTGCTAAAAACAAGACCCCATTCTGGAAAAAAAAAACAAACCCAAAAAACAATGCACAAATATTATCATAAAAAACAATTTGTTTTGTGAGTTTGGTTTTCCCTATGTGGATGCAAACTATAATTTAAAAAATACTTTATGTTCTATAATACCTTATAGTTTCAAAGGCATCTTCCCATCCCAACTTTAAGCTTTCCTTCCTTCCTTCCTTCCTTCCTTCCTTCCTTCCTTCCTTCCTTCCTTCCTTCCTTCCTTCCTTCCTTCCTTCCTTCCTTTCCTTCTCTCTCTCTCCCTCCCTCTCTCTCTCTTTCTCTCTCCTTCCTTCCTTCCTTCCTTCCTTCCTTCCTTCCTTCCTTCCTTCCTTCCTTCCTTCCTTCCTTCCTTCCTTCCTTCCTTCCTTCCTTCCTTCCTTCCTTCCTTTCCTTCTCTCTCTCTCTTACAGAGTCTCACTCAGTTGCCCTGAGGTTGAGTGCTCTAGTATCACAGCTCACAGCAACCTCAAAATCTTGGGCTCAAGAGATGCTCTTGTCTCAGCATTCTGAGTAGCTGGGACTATGGGCACCTGCCACAAAACCTGCCAGTTTCTTTCTATGTTTAGTGGAGATGGGAGTCTCACTTTGCTTAGGCTGTTCTCAAACTCCTGAACTGAAGCAATATACCCTTTTGGGCTTCCCAGAGTGCTAGGATTACAGGTGTGAGCCTCTGTGCTTGGCCTCACACTTTTAAGTTGAGATCTGAATTCCCGACTCACAGAATTTATGAACAAAATGGTCATTTACAACATTAAGTTTTAGAGTAGCTGCAAAATAAAAGTAACTGGAACATGATGAATTGGTCAATTAAAAATACACATTTATTTGGAATTCCACAGTAGTAGCTGGATTTGCTGTGGGTAACAGGGATTTTCATAAGCATAATTGATATTGGGAGATGAGTGTTGCACATCAAACATCGCCATCAAAAAAGATATTTGTAGTTTTTGTGTAGGTGACATTTGTGTTGCACATATACAGCAGGTACAATACACACACACACACACACACACACGGAGTTTTCTAGAACTGTCATAATAAGTACCGTAGACTAGTGACTTAATGGAAATTTATTTTCTCACAGTTGTGGAGGCTAAAAGCAGGTCGATTTTTCCAAGGCCTTTCTCTTTGCTTTGTAGATGGTCATCTTCTCCCTGAATCTTCCCCTGGTCCTTCCTCTGTGCCAATCTGTGTCCTAATCTGCTCTTCTAGTAAGGACATCAGTCATATAGGATTAAAGCCCAATCCAATGACATCATATAACTTTAAATGCCTCTTCAAAGACCCAACTTCAAAATACAGTCATATTCTGAGGTCCTGGGAGTTAAGACTTCAACATAAAAATTTTGGAGAAGAATATAGTTCACCCCTTGACTCTGTGCTTATGTCTATCTATTCTATTGATATAATATAGATATCTGTAGATATCTATCTTTCATCAGTCTAATCTCAAACCACGAGATAATTAAGCAATTTGACAAGCTTTTTTTTTTTTTGCAGTTTCTGGCTGGGGTTGGGTTTGAACTCCCCACCTCCGGCATATGGCTGCCAGCGTCCTACTCCTTTGAGCCACAGGCGCCACCTGACAAGCTCTTTCATAAATACATTTTGCGGTATCTCTTCTTAATTTCTCTGAGACACTTGTTTTACATTCTCTAGGAGTAATTTCAAGTCTTTCCTGAATATATCATTCCTAAAAGAACAGTATCTATTTAATGTTGCTTATTTTAATTTTAGCCTTTGAGGAAGGAAACGGGAAAAACAAAAAACACCCATCTAGCAGTCTTCTTGTTGGTATAGCTAGACATTGGACACTAAAATATTATTTTACTAAGCAGGTTCTATGAAAGTTTAGTTGTGTTTTTATCACAAGGGCACAAGAGCTGGTCAGCAAAAGTCCTAATTTATATATCTCAACATTCTAAAACTTTTCAAGTGCAGAGTGTACTTGGTGAAATGAATCCAGACAGAGCTTTCATAGAAAATGCTTGTGCTGGGTTTTCTATTTAATTGTGAGAGAAGTTCAGTGTAGTCACATAAAAGGAACTGAAGGAGATCAAAAATATTTCTTAGAAATGTTTCTTTTTTACCTTGGAACCACTAACAGAGAAAGAAAAACAAATCGATGTTTTCTCTGCTAGACTAAAATTTCTATACACTGTAAATATGAACTCTTTAGAATAATGCAGAATGCCAGCTATTGAAATGCTTGTTATATTGGTTGAGAACATTGCAGAATCATCTGAAGAGGTGGAATTATTTTGTGGGGTAAGCCGACACTCTGTCTGTTTGAGGAATATGTTGTACTCTTGTGTGGAACACCATTAAAAAATAACAAACCACATCAGTGGCAAATGCTAAAATAAACTTCAGCAAGAGAGAAGAAAGTTGGAATACTTTATGTCCCATGACTCTAGGTCAGTCAAATCAAAGTCTGCAAGGCCAAAAATTCTCTCTGGCTCCCTGGATATTTTCTTCCAGGCTGTTGTATGGGTCTCTGTTGCCTACTAGGAGTGAATTATACTTCATACATTGATGTTAGTAGGCACAAGCAGGCTTACAGTACTCTCGGTGATACTGGCTTTGGTGGGTCTCTTGTTGAGAACTGCTGATGGAGATCACCTTGACTCCCTTACTAATGTTTTAGGGATCTGTTGGTATCATCTTTTCTTCTAGTTTCCATTTGCAAAGTCAGATACTAAGCACATTGAGTGATGCAACTTGCTCATGTCTGTTTGGTTTCTCGCTTTTGTCTTAGTGAATGATTTCCATCTGAGAAGTATGGGTGGTTTGAGGATTTGACTTTTCCCTGTGTACCACACTTTCTTGCTGAGGGCCTCCTTGAGCGCTGGTTATCATCTGAAGGTGTGCCTGGCCCCTTTCTTCTCAGTTGAAATTGCTTTCTTTTCCGGTCTGTGTTTTGACCTATTTACCATAGTGCAATAGAAGCTCCACGAAGGCCAGCCACAGGCCTTTCATATTCAAATTTATAGTTCTTCAGTAAAAATTAGGCGTTCATAAAGTAAAATTTGCTTTATATAAAGTTCAAGATCAGACAGATCTAAGCCATGGTTACAGAAGTCATAGTAATATTTACCTTGCTGAAAAGGGAAGGTATTTGCTGGGAAAAGACTCCGTGAGAGCTTGTGGAGTAATGGCAATGTTTTATCATTGATCTGGGTGTGATTATAAGAGTATATCCAAATATAAATGATTCATTATGTTGTATACTTAAGGTTTATTTATTTTACTTCATGTAATTATAACTCAATATAATATATTATGTGTTAATTATATTTTCTCATTTTTTATGTGAAAAATATATAAAATATATGCTTTGGCACTGGGGCTTCACTGGCTGCTAAAATTGAGTAAGCATGGTAAATTCAATATTTGAAAATAACATCAGAATCATCGTTGAACACCTGAATGCAGATTGAGTCATTTTCTAAAAAAGAAGGAAAGGAACTGAGAGGGCAGGAATGAGGGTCAAGGAGTCATTAGAAAAAACAAAATGTATTTTACAAAGCTGTGCATGTGATATCTCTGTTTTCTATCTGTTCGGATATTAAGAGTTATTACTAAAAAGCCTGATATCTGAATCAGAAAATCTGACCGTATTCTTTTAGGGATATTTGATGATTCAATTATACGTAGATATGACAAAAACCTCTTTTTTGATTGTAGATAAAATTGTGGTCTTTGTTTTTGACAAGTTAGTTTAAGATGCCTAAAGGTGTATTATGTTTTATATTTATTTTCTCAGTAGTATGCCCTTCTGTATTCTCACCATGATTACTGGGCTTTTCCCATTTAGACACTGAGAGAGAGGGTAGATTGTAGCTCACAGACTGATAAAGATAGGAAGGACTGACCGTCACATCCTCAAAAGATCACATGTTAACCTGATATTCAAACAGCCAAGCTAACTCACCTCAGTAAGGGAGAGTATCACCTCGACAGAGTTTTAGTAGTTTTATAAAGGAGAGGTCACGGGTAGATATTTGTTGAGGATTGGGCTCTGGGATCAAGTGTTTAGAGGCAGGTCTTTTAATACATACATTTGGTTGGGATTAGGTAATGTTCACAATGATTGCGATGTAATATTTTTTATTTAATGGATACAGAAAGACATTGGTAGGGATTTTTGATTAGTAAACAATGGTTTGATAAATTAGCTGTTTGGACAAGTAAACAACCCATTGTTCCTAGAGCAGGGCTGTTTACCCAGATGAGAAAACTGCTTCTTTGATATATTGGCTTTTAGGACATTTCTGGAGCTAAGGGTGAAGTCAGTTATTGATTTATAGCCTTATCTTCCTGGCCAAGAATCTGTTGGAACCAATGGGAAAGTCATGTTGACACAGTGGCTTCAGAGCTCAATCCTAATAGTGAAGCTGTGTGGATGCAGTTAGCCCCAGTTCTCAAAGTTAAATGCAGAGGTAGGGAAGACTGTTTTGTTGTAAGTACCCTGAAACCACTGGGACAGCATGTGGGTTTGGGAAGAGTAAATCAAAAAGAAAGTCAATTTTGAGGTTGTTTTAGGTTCTAAGGTTCAAAACTAGTCTGGAACTTCTTTGATTATGAGACATATTTTTCAACCAAGCATATATATTGTCGTTGGATATGTTTCATTTCATGAAAGCCTAGTGTTCTGTGGCCTAAAGAGATTACATATATAATATGTAATATAATAATAATAATATTATTATATATATATATATATATATAATACATTATATATATATTCCTTTTTAAATGTATGCCCATGCAGGAAATCTTCTTGGTCTTCTGCCTTCTGAGGGTAATCAATCATTTACATGATTTTGTTTTTGTTTGTTCATTTGCCCCATCCTTATCACCCACACATAATAGTTGACAAGCATGGCCCATCCTGCCTTTAATAGGCTTTGATGGTCCCAAGATGTCATTCCTGGGGAGCTGCCCATCATCATGACTCCTGTTCCATGACTGAAGATAGCTTAATCACCATGAGCCTTTGTCCCCACATACACTCGTTGACATAAAAATAAGTTTTGGAGATTGGACAGAGGAGACTAAGTAGATGCTGCGTGAGTCTTTCATACATTGTGGTCGCAACATAGCCTCATACCCTCCCTCACACTCCGAGTACAAAAAATTGGGATTGAGTAGGAATGGAGACACCAGATCAGGATTAAAGGGTAAACACTTTATAAATTGCTAAAGTGCCATTGTTGCAGATAAGAGCACCAAATACCTTCAATTCATGAGTAGTTTCAAAGTGATAGGTGCAGCAAAAAACTAGAGAATTCATTAATGCAAGTTCAGCAAACTCTAGGAATCCCCTGCTTCTCTCCACTGTTTGAGGCCATGCTCACCCTAACACACTGATGATTACATAGCATCAGTTAATATTCCTGTGGATCAGAGTTTGGAGCTCACCTTGCTGAGATGGCCTAGAGATTTACTACAGGTAGTTTGGAATTATTCAGGTAAGTTTTTGAATGAAGTGAGATCAGAGAGATAAATTATGATTTTATTCAATTGGAAAGTAAACTCCCGGTCTAGATCTCCCTACAAGTGAAAGTGTCCAGAAAGAGAAGTAAGTAGTTAGAACTTGTATTCCCAGCTCATTCCAGATTTGTGACATTAAGTATTATGTGCCTTGGAGAATTAGCTGGAATTTCCAGCTATACTGTGGAAGACAGCTTCTGTAGCCAGCACTAAACTACATTCCACTCCCACCTCTCTATTCAAAAGCATTATGAATAGCTTCAACCTTGATTGCTCCCTGGTTAATAGCACATTTTACTTTTCTTATGTCATTTATAGGAGCACTCTATAATGTATCTGACTTCCATTGTGGTTGTACATTGTCTTTTCCCATCTCATACAGTATTAAGATCCTTTAAGCCCACAGACTTGATTCCTTTTCATGCAATTTTTGGTAATTGCCAACTATGTGACATTTCTGTGGTAGTTACTAGGGAAGCAAAAAAAAAAATAGGCATCATATTTGTCCTCAAATAACCTGTTCAACAAATCTGCATTTTACTCATGGTTCTAGTTTCTCAACTTCTTCACATTTTGTCTGACATATTATGAACTTTCCATAAATATATCTAGTAATGAGAATGAGGTGGCGTCTTATTGTTTAAGAACATGGACTATAAAGGTGTCATACCTAAATTTGGATCAGTTATCTCAAGGTGGGTTGAAGAACACTCTTACCGTTTAGTAACGATTTTATGTACTTTTAGAAATTTAAATGGAGTCAATCATATACATGTGTTAGCTTGTACGTGGAATATAGTGGGTGCTACACAAATGTGAAACTTTATTAGTAACTAGGTCAAGGATTGCCAAACTTCTGTAAATATTTTTTGGCTTTGTGGCTCAGTGGTAGCTACTTATATTTGATATTGAGTGCACAAGTAGCCACAGATAATACATAAACTGATGGATGTGTCTGTGTTTCAAGAAAATTTCACACATACATGCAGGTGGTTGGCCAGTTTTGACACATGGGCGATAGTTTTCTGACCTCTGATCTAGTCCTATTTTCTAAATTTATAGAACAGAAAAATGAAAGCTATAACATAAGAATTCATTATCCTGCATGCCATATACACACTTGTCTGGTTAAAACTAATATGTTCGTATCATATTCCTTGTCAGTTGAGATGCTTGATGATGGTTAAGTTTATGTAAAATATATATAAATTTCCTACCAATTCCCTTCATGTAATGTTTTCTTTCCTTCCTTCCTTCCTTTCTTTCCTTCTTTCTCTCACTCTCTCTCTCCATTTCTCTCTTTCCTTCCTCCCTCCCTTCTTTCTTTCACTATAGTTGTGTATATTAATGCAATCACCCTTCAAGTAATTCTTAATCCTTCATTTTGTTGTAAGAATTGGATCTAAAGTCTAGGTAGTATCAGTACAATCATTATTTGCCTCTCAGATATAATGGGCTTTTATTTCAAAACTTAAAAAGAAAAGTAAGGAAACTAGATTGTGCCAGTTAGAAAAAAAGGAAATTCAGTCTTCATTGACCTCTGTCTGTCTTCAATGTAGGAGAGGCCAGAAACTTCCAATTTACTTTTAAGCTAAATATTGCTAGGCTTCATTTTTTATTCTTCAGATATTACCATTTCCTTCTCTTTTGATGTAAACATATGTTGTATCTTACCTGTGTTTGTTGCAAGCAATAGTGTCACAAATAACAAATATGTCTTTACGGGTATTATAATAAGAAATAAACAGGTAGCAAATCACTTCATATTTTAAAGGTGGTCCATTCAGTACTTTCTCCAGTGTCATATTCATGGCAGAATGATCATATGTGTAATTGCAACCATTTTATTGTTGTTGTGAATTCCTTTTCAAAGGTATATAAGTAGTAAAAATTAGAAATAGATACACTTTAGTATATCTGGCTTTAAAGACAATTATCTGCATGATAATCTTATTCCTCTGTACTTGGGCCTAAAAGGATGAAAGCTCAAGTCTTCCTATGCTGGGGACCTGGTCACTAACTTAGGGGCACTGGCAACATCCAGATAAAAAAACATCTCTGGAAGATTTTGCTGAGGACCCTCACCAACATCTGTGAAAAAAAGGACACTATATTGGGTTGTGCCTGTGGCTCAGTGAGTAGGGCGCTGGCCCCATATACTGAGGCTGGCAGGTTTGAACCCAGTCCCGGCCAAATTACAACAACAAAAAAAAGGACACTGTAAGGCAGGAGATAGCTATGTGGTAAGAGAAGTGAGGGAATGAGGACAGAGACTCAGATGATTTGCATAAGGGAGACATATTCCCATGCAGTAATGGAGACATTTGTTACATCAAAGCAAGTGAAGTCCCTCAAATGTTTTTTGGAGGGACAGTGCAAGATAATCCACCTATCCACTATCATAAAGTATGTCACAGTCTTGAAATTAATGGCCAGTGTGGTTTTGAAACTATCGAATATCATCAATGAAAAAACATATCTATATTGTGTTGAAGATTGTGGTTCACCCTTTCCAGAGGACTTTTTCCTTTTACCAGTTCTGTGCACTCATTTTCCCTGAGTTTAAGGAATTTTCTTTGTCATTACTTTCAGTTCATGTATTTAGGAAACCATTTCTTCAGGATTCTGTTGGTCTGAAGATATTTTAGTTCACATTGATTTTGCTATGGATATAAGATTCTAATATAATACTTATGTTTATTTCCAACCCCTAAAAATGTTACTGTCTTGTTATTGTCTTTGTAGTACCAGTACTTTTGCACCTAACACAGGAGTACCCAGACTCTTAAAGAAAATTCTACTAGGTCCAAGCAAAGAGAGAAATGGCAGCCTAGTGATTGTTGGAGAATTCAACGCCCTACCAACAGAGCTGGAGAGATCATCCAAGGATAAGATAAAAGAAACACTGGAAATAAATGAGACTCTAAACAAATGGGCCTAATAGATAATTACAGAACATTTTATCCCAAATTACTGAATATATAGTCTTCTCATCAGTGCATGGAACATTCTCCAAGATTAATCATACCTTAGGCTACAAAACACGTCTTAGCAAATTAAAAAAATAATAAAAATCAGAACATGTCTCTTCTTAGACCACAGTAAAGTAAAATTAGAAATTACATCCAAAAGAAACACTCAGTTCTACACAAAGTCATGGAAATTAAACAATCTGCTGAATGTTTGTTGGGTCAATAATGAAATTAAGATGGAAATTAAAAGATTCTTCAAACTGAAAGCCAAAGGGGGCACAGCTATCAAAATCTATGAGATTCAGCCAAAGCAGTCTTAAGGGAAAAATTTATAGCTGTAAAAGCCTACATCAAAAGGATGGGATGACAATAAATTAACAACCTAATGCAACATCTCAAGAATAGGAAAGGAAGAGCAAACCAATCTCAAGACCAGCAGAAGAAAAGAAAAAAACTAAGATCAGAGCAGAAAACAAAAAAATGATGATACAAAGGATCAATTAAACAAATAGGTGTTTCTTTAAAAAGATAAACAAAATCAGTAGACCTCTTGATAGATTAGGAAAAGAAGAGAAAGAACTCCAGTAAGCTTAATCAGAAATGAAAAAGAAGCTACACCCCTGATACCACAGAAATGCAAAATATCATCTGTAAATACAATTTAAATCACTACATACTTCAACTAGAGCACTTTGAGGGAATGAAAAAATTCCTGGAAACACACCACCTCCCAAGAGTTAAACAGGAAGATATAGAACTCCTGCACACACCAATAATGAGCAGTGAGCAAAGACATATATGATTTCCAAACTGTTAATTTAAGAGGTGATTAGGCTATAAGGGTTTCAACATCATGGGGAGATTGGTGTCATTATACACAGGGGAATGTTTCACCTTTGGCCTAATTTAAGAGGTGAGTAGGCCATACAGGTTCCAACATCATGGTGAGATTGGTGTCATAATACAAAGGTGAGTGTGCACCCTCTTGATCTCTTGCACTTAACACAGAAGTACCTTCGGCCATGGTCTAATGCAGCAAGAAAGTCCCCATGAGAGGCTCTTGTTCTTTAACTTCCCAGCCTCAAGAATCTGGAGCCAATAATTTCTGTTCATCATCAATTCCCCAGTCTCAGGTATTCTATTAAAGTAGCAAAAACAGACCAAGACAGTCAGTTTTTACATTTCAGAGAAGCCAGCAATATTCTTCATGAAAGATGTGAAAAAACCCTTGTCCAAAGTCTCACTAGTAGATAGATATAGAGTTGTTGATGATGTTGGCTGAGTGAACGGGGTCTCCTCTTCTGGGACAATAATGTTCTAGCCTAATAAACCTGGGGTAGTTCTGCATGTATATCTGGATTTGGTTGAGGAATTTGCTTATTTGTGAAGATTAACTTTATCAAAAATTTTTTATTTAGGATATGTAGAGAATAAGTAAAATGTCAAATTTGAAGATTTTTACTATTCCTTTACAACTCTCTTCCTAAAACATCTTAGATAGATTCTCCCATATTCAGCACTTGGACCACCTGAGTAGGCACTGATATTGATGAAAGGAAGCTAAAAGTAAACTTTGGTTTCTTTCATCACCATTGAAATTGTTGGTGAGATGAAAAAAAACTCAGTGACTAAGATATTGTATAGCATGAATGGAAAAGGTTACCACAATGTGTCTCTATTCACTGTTTGGCCATTGGGCTTGATAATCAGCCTAATGAACTTGAGGAGTAAGCCTTCATGTCAGTCCATTCTTCTTACATGGTACAGTGGTTACCCTTGAAAGAAAGGATGTATTTAACAGTTCTTGGTAGGGTTCTATGAGCCATTTTCTGTGTTATTACTTGAAATCCCCACAGTGCTCTAAGGGAGCACTTTTTTTTTATTATATCATAAGATTTTAATTGGCTTGATACAGGTATGGTGCATTATGTATCTAGCACAAAATTACTGATTGTCTTTGGAGTACAACATAGCTATTGATCAACTTATCATATTTTCACATACTAGCATTTCAATAACTTTCAAAATTTTAATTTTTTGTGATAATATTACTTTTTATTGTATTTTACTGTATTTTTTACTTAATTTTTATTAAATCATAACTGTATACATTTATGGGGTACAATGTGATGATTTGATATACAATGTGGAATGCTTAAATCAAATGCATTAACATAGCCATCACCTCACTTCCTTATTTTTTATTGTAAGACTTTTATAATACACTCTTAGTTGTTTTGAAATGCACCCTTGCATTGTGTACATTAGGTGAGATCCCACCAAACGCCTTCCCTCCACTCGTCTTCCCCATTCCCCTCCCCTCGCCTCTCCTCCTCTCCCTTTTTGTACTATATTTGATTATCACCAAGCTTACAGTAAAAGTAATTGAGCCTCAGAAAAGTTAAGTGAACTACACAAGGGTGTGTAACTCATAATGTTGAAGGTGAGACTGGAAAAGAAAAGTAAATAATTCGTGTCTGTATTTTTGAGCTTCTAGAGGTAACAGGAAGGAAAAAAAACCAAAGTATTTTTAAGACCTAAGTTCTATGGGCAGAGACACCCGCAAAGTCTGTAAGTGGGAGGTGCCCTCTGGCCTCTCTCCCACAATACGTAGACTCTGAATTCCTTTGCATGAATGATATATACAAATATAAAAATATTTTGTTTCATCAAGGGGGATTGAAAATGCCCCATTTGTATTAAAGTGCTCTGTGTAGGATGGAGCCACGTAGATATGGACGTCCTTGGTGTTGTTCCTGTTGTTTATCATTCCTTCCTTTTGTGGGGAGGAGTTTTGTGAAGAAAGAATTGCATATCCTTGTGTGTATCTGGCATGTTTATGCCAAGCAGAAGGTACTGATTTGAGATTTCACGGGGTTGCTATGCATGTGTGTGTGAGAGTTCTGGAGGACGGATGAGACCTTGCTATCATCAGCTGTCTGTTTTAGGAGTTTAGGTCTACAGGAACCACAGCTAAAGTACATGGTTAGTCCCCGAGGCATTCCAGCGACAGGAAGGAGGCAAAGGCACAAACCCTAACTTTATTATTTTTTTAATATTTGATTAGATATTTCTTGAGGGAAGTCTACAAAAGTCTTTTTAAATTTCAAATGATAACAAGACTATCCATATTTATTAAATTCTTATCATGTTCCAGTTAATATGCTAAGGTATTTTTGTGCACTCACTCCCTTACTGCCTAAAACAATACTATGTGGTGGGCACTGTTACTATTACTACCTGTCTTTGCAGCAAGGAAGGCTAAAATTTAAAAGCATGAGAAGAACTTCCCAGAGAACCACTGTACATCAGAGGCATAATCCAAAGTAGGTCTACCTGACTCTAGGTAATACCTGCAGGCTTAATTATTAGAGGATATTTAACTTGTAACAATTAATTAAATTCGGTAAACCCATATTGAGTGTTTACTGTGTGGCAGGTGTTAGCCAGGAGAGTGTGTCTATGAGGTATCCAAAACTAACTGTAACAGAGACAATTATAATTAGAGAGAAATAACCTGGAGGCACCTGTATCAGTAAGGATTTGTCTAGAGAAACAAAATACTGTTTGATTCACTGATGTATTTATTGATTTCTTGTTGTATGTAGGTGTATATGTGTGTACTTACTTATCATAAGGAATTGGCTGTGCAAATGTGGAGTGTGGCTAGACAGATCTGAAGTCGGTAAGGCAGGCCTTCAGGAAGGGTTTCCGGGAACTCCTGGGTGTGGGCTGGACCTGCTGTTCACCAATTTGTCCTTGGTCAGGCAAGTTCCAGTCCCTCTCTTCATGCCTTTCAACTGATCAACTTAGGCCCACCAGATCAAACAGGATAATCTTTCCTACTTAGAATCTATTGTGGATGTTAATTACATCTGTAGAATATCTTCACTGCACAAAATCAAACCTGGAGTAGCGTTTGACTGAGTAACGGGGGACTGCAGATAAACCAAATTGACCCGTGAAACTGACGACCACGGCTCCTAACTCAGAGAAAGAGAGGAGGATTAAGTCATCAAGAAAAGTTTTGTAAGATAGTTTATTCATTAAATGATTATTAAAGATAAATGAGAATTCGTTGGAATCAGGATGGAGTATAGGAGTTCCAGGTTGGCAAAGGCAGAAACACGCTGTCAAGATTTGTAGACTGTCCACTCTGTGAAAGAAGAGCCTGTGGCTCTCTCATTTACCTCTACTTAATAAATCCCTGGGAGTGAGTATGAAATAGAGCATTTTCTTTTGAAGAAATAAATGGAGTTACAAAGAACTGCCAGGCATCCTGGAGACTTTCAGGAATAGGTGGCTTAGAAGCAGGTTTTGAAGAAAAAAATTTAGAAAGGTAGAGAAGCTTGGTTGGCATTTCAATGGGCACCCAGTCGTGACTCTGCTGGGCTGTGGCTCGATAGCCATGGCTGGTGCACAGTCTGCTGCCTCTCTGCTCCCAGCACCTCCATAGCTTTCTACTTGCATGCTTACACTTCTGGTTTCCATCACTATGCACCTGCTGCTGCTACTGCTGTTGGTAACACTGCTAATGGCTCTAATGCATAGTCTATTAGGTGCTGGGCCCTGTGCTACATATTCTATAAATTTACACAGATCTTTACAGTAAGTGTCTGAAAAATACATCTCCATTTTACAAGTGTAATTAATCTTTTAGACTTGGAGTTAGGGCTCTGACTATGCATGGGCAGACTATATATGTTTTTGTGTATTTTTCTTTTTTATATCATTAGGAATCATCAGAATTTCTCGTCATTACAACCATACTTGTATTAGAGTAATAGGAACTTTATTGAACCCAAGACATCAAATTGAATAAATTTAGTGTAATTTAATTCTTCCTTGGTTTTGTATTAGGAGTTTGCACACTCCGGTAAAGCTTCCAAGTCTATCTGTGAAATAATGGGTTTGTGGTTTTAGGCATGTGAATTAACGTTGCTGGATCCCCCTGGTCTACTTTCTTTCAAGATGAATAGTAGTGCTGGGCGCTGCCTGTGGCTCAAAGGAGTAGGGTGCTGGCCCCATATACTGGAGGTGGTGGGTTCAAACCCAGCCCCAGCCAAAACTGCAAAAAAAAAAAAGAAAAGAATAGCAGTGCCTTCTTGTCTATGTTAATAATCAACAATTCAACAGTATCAATTCTTCCAGTGTATGAGCCGGAAATCTTTCCATTTTTTTGTGTGTCCTGTTCAATTTTTCATTGGTGTTTTATAATTTTCCTTGTATAGATCTTTCACTGACTTGGTTAAATTAATTCTTGGATATTTTATATTTTTGTAGTTATTGTAAATGGGATTGATCTTGGTTTCTTTTTCAGATTTTTCACTGCTGGTGTATATAATTACTACCGATTTTTGTACATTGATTTTGTATCCTGAAACTTTACTAAAGTTGTTGTCATTTCCGAAAGTTTTTTGTGGCGTCTTTAGGCTTTTCTAAATAAGAAAATCATGTGATCTTTGAATCAACAGGTTTATGAAAAATGCTCAATATCACTAATCATCAGAGAAACGCAAATCAAAACCACAATGAAATATCATCTCACTCCAGTTAAAATAGCTGGTATCAAGAATACAGACAGATGCTGACGGGGATAAAGAGAAAGTAGGAGACTTGTACCTTGTTGGTGGGAATATAAATTAGTGCAGCCACTATGGAAAACACTACAGAGTTTCTTCCAAAAGCTAAAAAATAGACCTATCATGCAATCCAACAATTCCACTCCTAGGCATAGATTCAAAAGAAAGGAAATAAAAATATTGAATTTATTAATATACCTGGAGTCCTCTGTTTATTGTAGCAATATTCACAACAGTCAAAATATAAAGTCAAGCTAAGTGCCTATCAATGGATGAATGGTAATGAAATACCTAATGAAATGTTATTCAGCTGTGAAAAAGAATAAAATCCTGTCACTTGCAGCACCATGGAAGACCCTGGAGGTCATTATGTTAAGTGAAATAATCTATGCATAGAAAGACAAATATCACACGTTCTCACTCATAAGTGAAAACTAAAAAAATTGGTCTCATGATGACAGGGAAGATTGCTGCTTACCAAAGGCCGGGAAGGGAGGAGTAGGGTTGAAGAGAAATGAAGAAAGCTTCATGGGATTAGTAAGAGATTATTTCTTCTACTCATTAGATAAAAGACATAGGATCTAGTGTCTGACAGATCAGTAGAGTAACTATAGGTAACAATAATCCATTGCACATTTCAAAGCAGTGGGAAGGGAGTAATTCCAACATTTTTTGCATTAAAAGATACATATTTACAGTGATGGACATTCTAAATAGCCTGATTATATCTTTGCACATTTTACAAATATATCAAAATATCACAGATACCCCCAAAGATGTACATCTATTACGTATCAATAAAACATTTAATAAAACCAATGGAATGAGACAGTGAATCACAATCACATACAGCCATCATCACTGATGTTGCTGACCTGGCTGTGAACAGCAACAGAACGAAATTCACTGAGCCTTTATATGACCCAGGCGTTCTTCAAGGCTCGTTACGTGACATTCTAACCTTAGAGGGACGCTATTATCCCAATTTTATAGATGAGAAACCAAAACACAGAGAAATTAAATAAATTGCTCAAGGACACACAGGTTTTTTTTTTTGTTGTTGTTGCAGTTTGGCTAGGGCTGGGTTTGAACCCACCACCATCAGTATCGGGGGCCAGCGCCCTGCTCACTGAGCCACAGGCACCGCCCAGGGCATGCAGGTTTTAAGTCCTGGGAAAGCATTCCAGTTCTCCCAGCTCTACTTCCCGCCTCTTCTCTTCTACCCACACACCCCTCTCAGAAGAGACAATTTTCCTTTAAAGATAAACACCATCAATGATTCTAGACGCCTTTGCATCCTGTTTGAAACAGAAAAATTTAGCTGCGAGTCCACAGAAGAAAAACACAGTCATTTTGCCCCTTTTGGGTGCCTGCATTTTAACCTTTGGCCACCAGTAGATGTAGATAGAGCATGGTGATATTTCTTAAGAAGAGGAAAACTGAAACTTGCAGGAAGTTTTCTAGGCTATTCTTAAAAGACTTCAGGATCCTTTTCTGTTAGGTGTTTTGCACAGTGACTGGCAAAAGAGGTGCCGTTTGTCACTAATGCTCTCATTTGGAGAAATACACTCTGAGATGTGAGATCGCAGGTATGACTCTCTGGTCTTTTTATCCAGGTATATTACACAGACATCCACGAATCCCAAAGGAACAGGTAAAAACCATGTGTCTCTGTGTGTGCGTATATATATATATATGAACAAAATCAAAGTTTTTTTGAAAATGGAAATGGATCTATTTTAGGCTTCTCTAGCAAAGGCAGTCACTTTATCAGAATGCAGAAAAAGAGAGAGTTGGAAAAGTTGAAGGTAAATTTTCTTAAAGACTTCACCAAGTTTGACTAGGACCCTTATCCAAAGATAGTCTTTGCTACTACTCTGAATATATTCAGCTCTAACAAGGCAGTGTCTTCCAATCTGTTTCTTCCATTTAAACTGTAGACAAGATCACTTGGCAAAATCTTATGATTAAAACTGGGCATATGCTTTTATCTAGTTCCTTCCTAGATTTTTATCTTACTGACATAGATGCATGTATGTCAGTAAGTATTTGAGAGTTTAGATATAAGAATATTAACAGTAGCATTATTTATAATAGAAAACTTCTAGAAACAACCTACTTTTTTTCAATAGGTATCTAACAACAGAGCTCCAATACACGCGCCCCCAAAATAGATGGAATTTCAATGAAAAATAGTCAACAATTTTTTCTTCAAAATTTTAACATACTGTCCTCAGTAAAAATTGATTGAGCCGTCAAATTATTAATGCTATAAATGATTTGAATATCACAGCAAAAGCCTGCTCTGACAAACAAATATAGAGCATTGGCATCAATGATAACAAACACGCAATCATTTGGAGCACAAATGGGACCTTTGCAAAAATTGGCTATGTAATAGAGCACAAAAAAGAATGAAACAAATATGAAAGAACCAATCAAGTATTTCCTCTAACCACCACCCATAGTATAAATAGATTAGATATAAATATTTATTAGATACATAAATTAGAAATAAAAAATTTGAGAATTGAAAAATGCAGCAAATGATTAATAATCTGAAATATATAGAAATCATAAACTATAAAAATAAAATAGACTAAGGCATAAATGGACAAATAATCATAAACAATTCATAGAAAAGGAACCAGAATCTCAATACTTACATGGAAGAAATGCTTGACTGCACTAGTAATAAGGGAAATTAAAATGAAGACAACATTTAAGAGATTAAGAAACTTTAGTAAATCCGATAAAGCCAAGTATTTGCAAAGATGTGGGGAGGGGAGGAATACATTCATTGTTAGTGAAGTGCTAGGACATTAAGAGGGACATGCACTTTCCAGCCAGCGATACTGTATGAACTTTCCACCCTACAGAATGGTTTGCCTTTGACGAGTTTCATGTAAAAGAATGCTTATTATGGCATTGTTAACAATAGCAAAAAAACATGGATACAACCTAGTGCCCCATAGAAAGGGAACGCTGTCTTCATACAAAAGGACTATATAGCATTTAAACATGAATATGATATTTACATGGATTGATGCATGCATAGAAATGTCTAAAAATATTGTCTGAAAAAATAATATTGTCTGAAAAATGAAGCTGCGAAAAGATAACTAGAGCATGATGCCAGGTAGAGTTTAAAAGTAAGAAGTTATTCTTTGGGTAGTGCAGACATTTTAACAAGGTTGATTCTGCCAGTCCATGAGCATGATATAGCTTTCTATTTGTTTATATCTTCCAGGATTTCCTTTATCAGTAACTAATAGTTCTCCACGTAGAGGTCTTTTACCTCCTTGGTTAAACATATTCCCAGATAGAGGAGAGTAGAGGCCTGCTGCTCATGCCTCGTATTTGAGATCTGGGACAGTCATAGCCACCTGGAAGGCACTCGTTCGATGATGATTCTTACAAATGTAAATGTAAGATCCATCTGTGTGCCCCTTTATGTGCACATTGACGCAGAAACATGCACCTGGGAAGTACGACTTTTGTTTCTTGCCTGATCCGTTTTAAACTTTGAACTCTTGACATTTCACCTTGAAGATCAAAACTGTTATCCCCCTGTAGAGCTTGGCGCCTTGAGACCTGGGGAGGCCCACCCCACATCACGCAGCTTAGTGGAATATTTATGGATTGCACTGTAATTTCTTCAAATCCAGGAGTGCCATTCTCTCTCTGAAAAGGGCTGATGTAAATCCATATCAGACTGAGATTTGGTAGGCAATGCCCTGCATTTGGGAGTGGTTTGAATCTTTCCTGATGCTACACCAGCCACATTAGGCAGAGCAACAGCAAGCAATCGAGCCATTTCACTTGTATTTTCAGCCAAGTGCAATGACTCTTCGTTCTCTAACGTTCTAATAGTATTAACCCAGCAGAACTAGTCATAGCTAGCAGACAGGGAGTCTTTTAAAGATTGTGTAAGGAAACTCTCTTAAAATCTCAGCCTAAGCCAAGTATGCAAATGACATTCCTCCACCAGAGAGAATTCCCATCCCCGTTTCTCTATTAATCTTGGGGAGATAAAGCTGAGGCAGGAGGATGAGGTTGGTCCTGAAGCCCTCCAAGAGAGAAGAGCGCCTCTTGAAACCCTCCTGCCTCAGCCAGTTGGCTTTTTTCCTCCCGACTCCTTGGCCTGAAATCCTGGGTGTGAAGTCTTCCTCTGTTGTCACATCCATCCAGCGTCTCAGGTGAACTGCTGAACACAGTGGGGCTGAATGATCTCTCGAAGCAAAATGATTAGTAGTAGAGGGGCATACAAAGTGAGGAAAGAAAGGATTAAGATGTCTTTCCCCATACAGCAAACACCACACAAGACAAGGAACTATAGTAATCTCCTTTTCATTCTCACAATGAAAATCAAGCTCATAAAACACAGGTCCTAGTTTCTACAGGAAAATAGAAAACAGAAATTATAGTGATTCTTTGTATTTAGAACATTTCCTCTTTCAAAATAGCTGGAAGTTTTTAAAAGGGCTTTTTCTCAACCTCAAATCCCTAATGCCTTAATGAAGCCTTGAACAAACTCTGTGTGCAGGTATTATATTCCTTTACTGACTATTTCTTTATTCCCAGGCTCCTGAAATTTAAGACCAACAACTATTAAATCTTTCTCCGTGGAAACATTTTGTTTCTATTGATTCGTGAGTATGGACCTTTCTGCCCCCTGGCCCTTCAGGACTCTTTCCCCATGGTTTGCTGTCTTTTCAGGACATCGCTGATGTCCCCTAAGAAGATCATACTGGTGACGGCCTTACAGGGCGAGGTCAGAGGAATGGAAGGAATGGCCCCAATATTACAATCCAAAGACTGAGGTTTAAGGCCCAGTTTTGCTGCGTGTTATTTGACTATGAGTAAATTAATTTATCTTCCCCGGCCCTAGTTTCTTTATCTGATGTTAACCAGTTTGATGAAAATATTTCAAATTATATATAAAACCAGTGCATAGTACCCCATGATTGCATTAATGTACACAGCTATGATTTAACAACAACAACAACAAAAAGTTATCGAACCCGGTGTGTGTATACAGAGAAACATAAATGTATATATATCCTGACAATTTTTGATATGTCAAAAAGATAAAGTCAACAAAATATAGAAAATCTGAATAAAAAAAAGTAATGGCTAGGCCCTTTCCAATGACAATAATTTATACCATGGTGGTGTGGAAGTTTAGTTTGCCCCAAGTCGGGGCGCACTTCCCCTCATCAGTTCCTATCCCCGTACTCCTGTGGGAGCTGCCGCTCCTTGTCCATCAACTCCACTTTCACATTTGCCCTCCATCTAGAATCAACTGTGTTAAAAGTTTTTTTTTTCCTTTTTTTGAGTTACTTGCTCTACTACCTGTTATAGGAAAAACCCCATTTTTATCGCAGAGTTAAGTGTAATTTACTCTATTTGACTACCTGACCTTGTTGCTGCTGACCAGCATTTAAACCCTTTAACTCTTTTTGGGCTGGGGATAAGCTGGGATTGTCATGTGGAACTCACACCATTTCCCCTATGATTATTGCTGCAAAAATTCAATGGAGCTATGAGTTCCTTGTCTATGTTCTGAGATATTTTTACTTCAATTTTTGATTGAAGTTATAACTGAAGACTTACTTACTGTCTTTAGGATGTAACTTGATTTAAAACCTCTAAATACAAATAAATGGAAGTTAAACACAGCCCCAGCCAAAAACCACAAAACAAACAAACAAACAAAAAAACAACAAATAAATGGAAGTTTAAAATGTTTCAAAATTAGTTTTATTTTTATAGGTTATATTTTTCCTGTAAATCCCTTTCGCATATTTTTAAATCAGCTATGCTGTTTGTGGAAGGCCATTGCTTTAAGAGTACTTTATAAAACACATCCGTGTTGGTTTCTGATGCAGAAGCAATGCACCTATCTTTGCAGTGGGTTATGTGGTTGGCTGGTTAACTTTTTTCTCTTCTTTCCTGCCTCACTCTGAGTAGGGGTTGGCGTTTATGGGAATGAAGAGCAAGGGGCCCGATATTTTTGCTGATTTGGCAATCTTAAGAAGATTCATGCATGCCAGACATTGAACCATGACTTTTGCCTTCAATTGTTTGGAGGCTTTCCTCCTGACCCTGGGGATGAGGACAATGTGTTTTTGTGTTTTTCTCTGGATGCCGACTGCCCTTGGAAGTCCAGCTCACACAGACCTCTCTCTGCTGGAGTTCTCCTGACCTTTCCTCAGTCCCTTGAAGACCGCTCTGGCCCCTGGCTGTCTTGTTGAGTGGCCCAAATCTAGTCCGTGGGAAGTGCTCAGACATCTTTTTGCTTTCATGAACTCTGGGAGTGCAGGATTATCAACCTGAGTCACTTGGTCACGAAGAGGCCACCAGCCTGTTTCTGTTGCCTTCCAGATCTGCCACAAGTGAATTGAAACTCAAAGCTGCACATATTAAAGTGCATGAGTTGTCCTGTTGAAACTCTTCCATTTCTGGTTTGAGAGGTTGAACCTAAAGGAGGTTGACAAGCCCTCCCCCCACGCCCCATGTCTCCTTAATTTCAGGGTTTCAGGTGTGTGTGTGTGTGTGAGAGAGAGAGAGAGACACTCAGCAAGAGACTTAGCACTTCACTGGTTCTCTGCAAAGGAATCCTCCTCACAAATTCCTTTTGTGCCTTTTTTATACCGGCAGTAGGTGATAACAGATCCAAAAAACCTACGATCAGTTCCCAAATAGCAGCTTTGAAGATTTCTCTTGGGGAAACTGTCTTATACTCTCAGACACACCTGATGTCTGCTGTATTTTTTGCCTCTGAGTAAAAACTTTGAATCTGATGTCATATTGCAAATGTATTTATAAATCTGGTAAGAAATCATGTTTTAAAAAATGTATCTCTCTCCTTTTATGCAACCTTTTACGAAGATTAAACATCTTGTAATTGTTTATTCTTTTCAAGAAGTGGTTTCTAAATAATACCAGATCCCCATAACATAATATGAGCAATTCTATCGTTTTTGATGTTTTAATTGCAGTATATAGGATTAATTCTACAACTATCTCTTGAGAAACTATTCTATAACCATTTTCTATTCTATGGGAATGGAAGGGTAAATAAGACAGAGTCTTTATTCTCAAAGAGCTTGTAAAGTGATGGGGACACAGATGATTACAGTATACTGTGCTGAGTGATGGTAGCAGGTACGTACAGGGTGTCACAAAAACACGTAGAAGAAATACCAGACCCACCTGTGGGATGTTGTGGAAGGTATCCCGGAAGAAAGGGCACAAAGAATGCATCTGAAGGTGGGTGGAATACAGCTAAGAGTGCTCTGGGCTGAGAGGAGAGGTAGTAGGTCCCAGCATACAGAAGAACTCTACAGAAACCCCCAAAATATTAGAACGAATTCACCAACACAGAATGGAAGAATCCTTACAACTAAAGAATACAATAATGAAGAAAAAGTACCCAATGTACTCAGCCCTACTATGAAACTAATTTAGGGCTTTCACATGAAAGCTATAACCCGGCTACAACCTAAGACTAGGGGGAAGAGGGAAAGGGCGGGGACGGAGGGGGGGAGGTGGGTAGAGGGAGGGGGATTGGTGAGATTACACCTGCGGTGCATCTTCTGCATCTTACAAGGGTATATGTGAAACTTAGTAAATGTGGAATGTAAATGTCTTAGCACAATAACTAAGAAATTGCCTGGAAGGCTATGTTAACCAGTGTGATGAAAATGTGTCAAGCAGTCTATGAAACTAGTGTATGAGGCCCCATGATCATATCAATGTACACAGCTATGATTTAATAAAAAATAAAAATATTATTAAAAAAAGAATATGATAATGAAATGGAAAGAGATAATGGAAAAGAGATAAGCAAGGGCTATATAACCATGCACCTCTTAAAAAATCCAGGGTGTATTAGCACTGTGTATGACACATAGTGCTGTCCAGTCTTCTACTTGTAGACCAATTATGGCAACTTTTCTTTATTTTTGCAATCCTCTAGCAGATTGCCTGTGATTGATGCACATTGCATTCTGGTTCAATTGTGTAATAAAACAATTTTCTTTCCATTATATCAAAATATATTATTAAGAAGTTTGGATTGTGCCTATAGGGACAAAGGAACATTATGGTAGTTGTTGGAGGACATAAAGGTATACAACGCAGAAATCCATAATTATGAAACAATCAGAACCTTGTGGGTCTTTATTTGTATTTATTTGTTTACATTTTTTTGTATTTTCTTTTTTTACATTTTACATATTTTCTTATTTAGCTATTAAAATTGAACCATGATAAGGGCATTTTCCCCTAATACAGGTGAGGAATAAACTGGACTTATAGATGCTAAGAGATTTATTGTGGGATAGTTAGAATTTGCATATATATCTTATAAACTTAAATTCTCTTTATGTTCTTTGTGTTATAAAAGTCTGCTTACATGAAAATGTCTTAATGATTTTGAGTTGTTTATACACAAATGCCAATACAGTAAAATTCTGATATTTCAAAAAACCAATTCAAAAGAGCAATTCTGTTCTCAACTAATACATTTTATTTCCTTCCTTTCTAGCTACATTCAGATTTTTTCAGCAAGTTTATCCTATATCTATAGTAAAACCTTTCCGTAAGGAAGTCTATAAAATTTTCCAGGTTACTCAACTTCCATTAATATTACCCAGTATCTGCCTTAAATATTCATACTTACTAATTTGATCTGGGGAGGCAAGTAACCCCACTTGATTATCTATCTATCTATCTATCATCTGTCTAATACATAGATAAACTTAAAGGCCATTTATTAGATGATCACATCAGGATAAATTAGCTTAATTTCCTTATTACTTATAAACTATAAATAATTCGTATTACCATTCTGCAGAAAGAAATAATTTGTATTACCATTAGCAAAATGAAATCAAATGCTAATCCTGTTTAATACAACATTTAAGACCCAGTGGTTGAGAGAGAATGGATTCTAGATAAAGATGTCTATGAGGTTTTCAAGGTAAAGGGAAAAATAATGGTTCTGCCTTTTGTCCTGACAGAGTCTTATCTTTCTGTCATGTATTAACACTTGTTTGTTCTCATAATGTTATCACTTATATCCAGAAAGTAGAGGCTAAGTCTTATTTTTCTGCTATAGTGGTTTCCATGTCCAAAGCTGACTGCCGGGTTACAGTAACTCAGGTAGATTTATTGCAGGGCCATATTTAATTGCAAAATCCAGGCCAAAGGGCACCCTGTAAGGGTCAATGTGAGTTAAATGCAGAATCACTGTAGGATAAAACTCCAGAGTTACTAGCTATCTGGTTTTATCTAAAGTTCATCATCAAATCACATGGTTTCATGAAAAATGACATAAATCATGGTTTTGTCTTATTTTTCCAAGCAACAGGAAAAATTTATTGGAAGAGCATAAATGTATCTGGTTTCATGGATTACTAGAAACAGACTTGAAGGTCCAGAAACCTCCCTTCACCACCACCCAGATCTATTTTCTACAAATCTACAATTAATAAAGAGTTGATTGACAGTAATCATAGTATTACTGCTATCTAATTTTATTCATAATTAAGAGTTTATTCTCTGTCAAAAACTATAGGAAGTCTTTTACATGTAGAACTCATTCAAGTCTCAACACAATCCTATGAGCTAATTGTTACTTTCGCTTTCTTTCCTTTTACAAAGGGAGGGAGAGGGATTGAGTTGTTCAGCAATTTCTCTGGTTACTTCCTGCTCCTAAATGGAGAAAGTGGAGTGAACACAGACAGCCTGCCTCCATGGCCCCATATCTTCAACTCTAAACCATAGTGCCTCTCTTAGATCCTATTTGAAAAATATCAGGAAGCTTCCCTGATAGTCCCTTTTGACTCATTTGTCTATTACTAGACTGTTAACCCACGTGCGGAGATCCAGGGTCATACGAGAACTTTTCTATTAGAAGCCTGTAGTGGGAAAGTAGAGAGAGCATTTTCCAGGAGAAGTGGGGGAGTGTGCGGGGTGCCACTAGGCCTTCCACATTCTCGTGGAGTGATGGGCACCTGTTGAAATGCTTTCACGATAGGAAATCCACTTCCAGGGCCCTATATTCCTTTGTGCTTGACATCACATAGTTGGTGCTGTTTTGCTATTTGAAAGACATAACAAACATAGAATCCTTTGCTTTCTGAAGATCTTTGAAATAGTACATCAAACTCAGAGCAGTGGGACTGAGGGACTTGAACAGCTCTCACGTTGTGTTTGTTGCCAGAGGATCTGGAAATGAAAAGGCCGACAGGGTAGTATCTCCCCCAGCACTTGAACACCAAAGAGTTTTGTTTATGAGAACTTTGTCTTACCATTTTTCCCCCCCAAAATAAAGGCTCCAGGTCATGTGCTGTGGTTTAAACAAAGAGGAAGAAAATAGAATGGACGCATTTCAACATGAAAGTTAGGTGGCCTGCTGTGGCCGCAGCCCAGGGCTTTGAAACTTTTCTACCAAGGAAATTAGCATTGTTTCCCCATCTGTGGATGGAGGAGGGAAGTAAACAGCCACTAATAGGCAAAGAGCAAAGAAATAGGTGTGGCAGGGGGATGCCTTGGTTTGTCTCCTGAACGTGTCTGTGGTCTGGACTCGCTGATACTTCCTCAAAAGCAGGATGGTTCCCTATTCTTTTTATTGGGTCAGGGAAAGAAATTGTGAAAGTGAGGTCTTTAGCTGGAGCCTGAGAAAAGTACTAGACTGGGGCTGGAAGACCTGGATTTAAACCCTGGTTCTTATATTTTTCAAGCTGGTCTTCTTCGTCTGTTTATTAATTGATTACAATATGCCGGACATTGTTTTAAGTGCAATTATGTAATTGTAAAATTTGTTACTGTAGCATGAGAATATGAACACCTCCATTAGAACAGAGACTACTTGCTAAGGGGCAGAGTCAGCATTCTAAGTCTGAGCCCAGCTATCCACTGCCTTTCAGCTCACGTTTCTGAGCATCTGCTACCTAAAAGGTATGCTTTTATGTACTTTGCATGTTATTAAATCTTTGCCACCATCCTAATTAAGTTATGGATTAAATTGTGAGGTTTCAACGATATAGCATGGTTCCATGGGATAAAAAAAGAAGTAAATGCAAGGCATTTTATAATTATTAGTTCTTTTGCACTTCAAGGGAAAATTTATATGGTAATGCCTCTACACTGATTTATACTATTTTCATAGTATTACATAATATATAAATTTGATGATTTTATGATTTTACCTATTATATTACTAAATTATTATAATATTATATAAAATATCACACACAATATGAAATTATTAGTAATCATAGCAGTGGGAGTATCATCTTGTGTTTTCTTTTAGCAATGACATAGTTCAAAAGGTAGCTTGGAGATAGCACTATTATTGTTCTAAACTCATAAATGAAAAAGATAGAGATTTGAAGGGGGAAGGTAGAATGAGGAACGTAATTCCTTATAATTCCCAAATCCAAACTTTTAATTTCTCTGAGATTATGGCTCGGACAGTTATAATTTTCTAACTTTTTTCTTATTCTCTTCTTCCCGGTCAAAATTGTGCTTTCAATTTATAACAGTCAGCTAATTCATGCTAAGCAAGTTGAGAAGACTCAAGTGGTGCCTTCCGCAAAACATATTGGTGTATAAGAACATTTGCAGTTTACAGAGCACTAATTAAGTGCCAGTTGGTATTGCTTCATATACATAATTAATTATTGATTGATTAGTTTTGTAGAGATGAGATCTTGCTGTGTTACCTAGGTTAATTTAGAACTCCTGGCCTAAGCAAACCTTGTGCCTCAACTTCCCAAAGTGCTGGGATTACCAGCAGGAGTCACTGCACCTGACCTACACCATCTGTTTTAATCATCACAAAATACTGTAAGGGTAACATTTTCTTTTCATTTCTTTTTAAAGGACTGGGAACTCAGAACACAGTGGTATTTGCCTAAGGTCACCCAACTAGTCAGGACAGAGTCAGCAGCCAGACAGGGAGTCCTCACCTTCCTATCACTTCACTTGTTTCTGTAGTTTTTCTTTCCCTTGTGTAATAATCAAGTATTTTCTCTGCTCTTAAAGCTAGGCTTGCATAACGATCTGTTTTATTTATTTTTATATTTAAAATTTTTTTCTTATTAAGTCATTTGTACATAGATCATAAATACATTTATGCCATTATGGGATTCAATGTGTTGATTATTTGTACAAATTGGAGTGCTTACCTCCTACTAATCATCATAGCTTTCACCTCGTTTACCCAATTACAGCATTAAGACATTTGCATTCTACACCTGATAGATCCAACTTGTACTTGCAATATGCTCCATAGGTGTGGTTCCCCTACTAACCCGCCCTCTATCAACCCATCAGTAAAGTATCTCAGGAATGGAAAAAAAAAATATCCAATGTACTCAATACTACTGTGAAACCAATTTATAATCACTCACACTTGCATATGAAAAATGAAACAGGGCAGTGCCTGTGGCTCAAAGGGGTAGGGGCGCCGGCCCCATATGCCGGAGGTGGAGGTGGTGGGTTCAAATCCAGCCCTGGCTAAAAACTGCAAAAAAAAAAAAAAAAGAAAAAGAAAAATGAAACACAACTATAGCCTAGGATGAAGGAGGGAAGGGGACGGAGAGGGGAAACGAACTGTTTTAAATCTCTTGTCATCTACCTTCGGATTTCCTCACCAAGTCTTCCTGTTAGCACATCTCATGCTCTGTGGTCTTTCATATTTAAAAATAGTCCTCATTTCACCTGAAGCCATCTCTCTCCCCATGTCTCTTCCCCCCCCAATGCATAGGAAGTAATCATTTGAAACACAGATTTAATTACGTTTTCCTTCTCAATAAGATCATTCAATATGCTTACCTTGCACAAAACACGCATGAGCACGATTCACGTGACCCTAAACGGTTTGGTCTTAGTGTATTCTACAGATTCATCTTTCTACGTACCTGCCCTACTTTTTAGTTTATTCAACTCGCTTTGCCTCTGATTTTGCTAAAACATTTTTTTCCAATGTTCAGGATTTACCACCTTTTCTCCTCCCCTGCTTCTCCTACCCCTTCCCTAGTTCAATTTCCCTTGTTCTTCAGATCTCAGCTGAAATATCACGTTGTCAGAGAAGCCTCCCTTGATCTCTTAGACTGAATTGGATCCCTGTTGATAGGTGCCCCAGCAGCTATCAGAAACTTTCATCAGCATTATCGTCCTTGGGACTGCATACTCTGTTTAAAACCAGAAACCGTGAGAAATCTGAAACTATTACTTATTTGATTAGCATTGTATTTCCATTGTCTTAGCACAGTGTCATGACATGCAATAAAGAATAGCTGAATAAACGGGTAAATAATGCCACAATTATGATTGGCTAATGGCCCAAGTCACATTACTGATAGCAGTGAAGCAACAGTAGCATTAAAGCTAATTTTTAAATGACCATCACCAATGAAATAACTGATAGTCACTCTGTATAGTAAATGTAATATCTCTGAGAAAATACACAAGGCTGGCCATAGAGTTTGTGTGCCATTTAAAATAGTGTGAACTTTAAAATTGCACATGAACTTTATGGATACCCAGGATTTCAGGAAGATCCTTGAAGCTATAATTGTAACTTGTTGTCTTTATTCCACAAATTACTGGAATTTATAAAGATTCACATTTTACTTGTGATCCATATGCTATCAAAAAATACAAGACTCAAGAATGGAAGAAAAAGTATCCAATGTACTCTGTCTTACTGTGAAACCAATTTATAGCTTTCTTATGAAAGCTATAACCCAATTATAGCCCAAGAAGAAGGGGAAAGAGGAAAGGGAGGGGGGAGGATGGATAGATGGAGGGTAATTGGTGGGACCACACCTATGGTGCAACTTACAAGGGCACATGTGAAATTTACTAGGTGTAGAATATAAATGTCTTCACACCATAAATAAGAAAATGCTGTGAAGGCTATGTTAACCAGTGTGATGAAAACATTTCAAATTGTATATAAAACCAGCACAGTGTACCCCATGATTGCATTAATGTACACAGCTATGATTTAATTAAAAAAAATACAGGGTCACAGATACATGCTAACCATGTTCAGTGCTATACTTAGCCAGCTGTGGAGGTCCACTAGAGTGTTTCTTTCTAACCTGTAAAATTTCCGATGATTTATATCAAGGATTTCAGAGGGTGTATGTGTATGTATATGTGAATGTATGTATTGAGACCACGTATTTCCTATCCTTTCCCTTTCATTTAGGTATGCATTCATTCGATACTTATTTATGGTCAGTTAGTATGTTTGGAACTATGTCCCAAGTGCTAAGTATAGAGTAGTAAATAAGCCAAAAAATAAACAAACAAAAACCTCAAAATAGGACTTGAGACTCGGAAAGACAGATAATAAATTCTTAATCATTATATAATAATAACTTGTGCTAAATGTTCTGTAGCAAAACCAAGTCACATCATAACTATAAGAAAACATAAAGTATTGGGGTACGACTTTAGATGAGGTAAGTAGGGGCACCGGTGATTTCTTTTTGGAGAAGAGAATATAGAGGGACTTAGAAGACGAGTTTAATGAGAGCATAAAATTAGCCATTCTTCGATTTTAAAAGTTGCCCAGGTGACATAGTGGCTGGAACTAGAGTTAATTAATAGGGGAGATTGTGGGGATAAGATTGGATTTGGGATATAGTGTTAAAATAGATAGGATGTGCCCATGTGGGGTATGAAAAAAAAAATGACACAGGTATGAATGTCACTAAGTTTTTTCATCTGACCCATTGAGTGTTTGGTGAGACTGTTACTAGATTCATGTTACAAAAAAGAGAAAAGAATAATGAAAAATTTCATCATATCCTAGGACTGGGAATCCCAAAGCTCCTGGAAAGGGTCCAGATAAGAACTCAAGCAGTATGTTATAAAGTAGTATCTACAGAAATTTGAGACCTACTATAGACACTTTATAGTATGATTTGCTGGGTTGGGCTCTAGAAATCTGTAGTTGGGACAATTACTGTCAGGCAGGGATGAAGCCCCACTAGGTTGGGGACTTGCTGCCTAAGTGGGGGTCGTCTTTCATGTCATGACTCAGCTCTGTTTCCTTGTATATAATGTGACTATTTTCAGGATTTTCTGTTTATCACTGGCTTTATGAAATTTGACTATGAAGCGACGAACTTTGCTTTTGTTTTTCTTTGCAGTTGTCTTGCTACAGCTTCCCCGAAAGTTTTGAACTTGAAATTTACACCTTTCACCAAATTTGCGAAGTTTGCAGTCATCGTTTTCCTAAATATGTATCTGCCCTTTTTACTTCTCTTTTCATCCTCTGGGGCTACATGTACACAGTATACATGTTAAACATCTTGAGATAGCCCCACAGGTACCCAAGTCATGGTTCCCCCTGTTTTTTTCTTTCTTTAGATCTGAAAATTTCTATTAATCTTTAAGTTCACTGATGATAATTTTCTTAAGTCATCTCCATTATTCTGTTAAGCCAATTCAGGGACATTTTTATTTCAGATTATAGTTTTTAATACTGGAATTTCCATTTGATTCTTTTTCCTGCTTCTGTTTCTTTACTGACATTTCTTAGCTTTTCATTCATTACAAGCACAATTTCCTTTCCTAAGACATAGCTATAGTCACTTTTCTCAAGGCCTTCTGTTTCACTTTCCACTTCTGGGTCATCTTGGGGTGTGCCTTTGTTGTTTTGGGCTTTTTCCCCCCTTAAAATGGGGCTAATTTTCCTGTTTCTTTATACTTAATTAATTTTGGATTGTTTCCTGGATATTGCAAAGGATGTTATGGAGACTTTCAACTTTCTTTAATGCTTCTGAGGGAATGTTTTAGAGACTTTGGATTTTGTTTAATCCTAAAAGAGATTTTTTTTTTTTTAATTTGTTTGTTTCTTTGTGGTGGAAGGCTCTTACCATGATGGCTGGATTCAAAGACAAAATCCATTTTCCACTAGCTTTAAATTTTGTTGCTGCTGTTTATTTATTTTGTTGACCTTACCTGGGATGTTTGAGATTCTCATGCTTTAGGATTAGCCAGAGGTTTGAATTTGTGTACAGGTTCTGAGCCTCCTTTCTCTCACTCTCTCCTTCCCAGAATTGCCTTTCTGACTTTCTGGTGGCCCTCAGTTCTGCCTCCTGGTTTCTCAAATTTGTATGACTAGAATTTTAGTACCTGTACTTGGTGGAGACAAGAGCCTGCTCTCAGGTACATGCCATGAAATAGGAAATTCTCTCAGTACTGTTCCTTTCCTTCAAGTGTTGATTCCCCACTCACATCTCTCTGCTTCTCTCTCTTTCTCTTTTTAAACTTTCCAGAGACTTCAGTTAACTGTTTTATAATATTTTTTCCATTGCTTATAGATGTCATTTGCGAGAGGATTGGGCCACCTAGGGACTCCCCAGTCATGCTAGCATCAGTGAAATAAATTTCATACTATCACAGAGCAAATGAAAACATGTTATATTTCTACGTAACATTGAATATATTTACAAGATTAATTTTAAAACTGAGTTGGTGACATACCACACACCTCCACCCCCTCCAAAAATAAATAAAGCTAATATTATTGAGTGATAATTCTGAGTTAGCTCTTTAAATATGTTGTTTCAATGAATCTTGCAATTTGATTGAATCAACTCTATTAGGCAAATGCTAGTCCCATATTATAGATGAGAAGACTAAATCTCATCTATAGATTAGATGACTAATCTATAAGACTAAATTTCATCTCATCTTAGACTTAGAGGTTAAGTAAGTCACATACCCAAGATCAAAGATTGGGCAAATGGCAGAGCTCATATTTAGACACAGATTTCAACTCCTAAATCTGATGTTCTGTAATACCAGGGAGAGATTACATGGAGGCAGTTGCAGGCCTACTGTGATGTGAGAACAGATGGCTTTCCCTGCTCCTGTAGCGGCCCCTGAGATATTAGCACTGCATCCCCTGGCATTTTGGACCGGCCTGTGGTGGTTGGCACATGTTAACTGCTTGCTTGCTGCACAGCACTCCTGTTCTCACAGCAATTATTAAATGCAGATGTACCGTTTCTTTATCAAGCAGAAGGAGGTAATTCCAGTAGTTATCTATGAGGAGAATCTACAAGTTAGTTTTGCAGAAGGAAGGGATGTCTATGCAAAACTTGTGACTAGCTGGCGACACCCAGAATCCTGGTTTACTCAAGGTGTTATCTGAGACTCAAAGCAACACAGACTTTTCCCTACCTTATCCCCAACCCCATATAAAAGCTCGCAGCCTCATCTCTGTGACAAGACAGGTCTGAGCTATGTGCTCTTCTGTTTTCTTGCTTTGGATGAATTGAATAAATCTTTCTCTGTCCCCAAGCGCGGGTGTTACAGTCTTTGACTTTCAGGTACACGAACCTGAATTTGGAGCTCTACAACACTTCCTCTGCACCTGAATTTATGCTTTTATAGACACTGTATTTTTTTGAATAGCATCTTCCATTACCTGCATGTGGTTCTGTCACCTAGAATCTGGCTAACTCGGGAATATGTTTTTTACCCAGTTTCCAGCCTCTGCCAACTTGCCTTCACTCCTAGAGCGGACATGATAATGTTTCTTGGTGAACCTGGACAACCACGATACATATTTACTTAAATATTTCCGAAGACTTATGGCATGAGAAAGCAGTTTATTAAGCACCTCTTTATAATGCTGTGTTCCTAATGTGTGGGTAATTGTGCTGTTGAATTAGGTACAGGACTGAATTAAAGGACGTTAACCTGAAAGTAGTTATTATCCAAAGAATGGTGGTGTATAAAAATGCCGATATGCCTTTAATCTACTCTTTTTCCTTAAAAGTTTGTTCTTTTCTGCTCTTGAATGAATCAATATAATTTTTTTCTCTGGCTGTATTGACTTGTTTAAGCATTCCAGGCATTGTATTCATTTATTTGAAATTAGCATTCCGATTCTATTTTTATTAAGATATTCTGTATCTAAACAACCCTAAAGTCGTAATAATAGAGGGACGACAATGCCACCAGGTTAGAAAATGGATAATTGGCATAACTATAGAACATGATTTTTCTAAGTTTTGACACATTTTATCTTTGTATCGTTCACATATCTCATTAGAATTGTCTTGGAATACACAGAGAAATTGAAAACAAGTTTGGGAAGTTGATTGTATTATCATTAAGCTGTCAAACATTATAAGATTTATAATGGGAGGGGGAATGGGAGTGTTAGTATATAAAAAGCCATTGTGCATTCTAAAGGTTTTAATTGCTTTACTTTTTCTGAAAATTAAGTTTCACCAAGTTCTGTTTTATGTGAGGAATTTAGAAACTTGCAATTTTAAAGTGCCTACAAATGGAGTAAAATGTCTGAACCTGATAAATGGTTAACCTATACACATAATATTAAAAAAAAAAAGTTTTTTTCCACCTTCTGGGAACAAAAAGTACATTTTTATCCTTCTTTATTGTGGAAATAGGCATTTCTATTTTGTGGCTTCACAACCAGGGTGGAGAAACAGTCATCTATACATTTCTATTTCTACAGTATGTCCTTCATAAATCAACATTTATTTCTTCCACTATCTGCATGTGATAAGCAAAGGAAAAACCCAGCCTGGCTGGTTTGGATTCTGCTGCCGTTCTTCTCCAGTCTCAGACGACAACATATCTCAATCCAGCCTTGAAGTTGCATCTCTTCTCTGAGGACTAGCCATGTGCCTCCGTGAGATGAAGTAGGTCTGACTCCCTCAGCAAAAAAAATAAATAAAAATTCAGCCCACAGTCAAGTTCCCAGGCTATAAGGAACTGAAATGTCCTGTCAGACCCTGTTGAGGACTTGCTTTTGAAGTTCCATCCAGCTTTTTTCTCAGACTATGGCATAGATTGCTATTTTTACTGAAGAACAAAAAGCAAATTAACAAATTTTAGATGTTAAAGAGTTTGGGTATCTTTCAATTTAACCAGCTTCTTGCTTATAATGCAAGAACACTTATAACATGCCTTGGCTGCCTGCTTTGTTTTATCTATTTATGACAGGGCTGTCAAAGGAAGCAAAAATGATGGACAACATTAACCAAAACTTAATTTTGAGAAGCAAAAGACAGCTAAAGTCAGAAATATAATGTTGAACTTGCCTTTATGGCTGGCATGAATAGCCCAATAAAAGACGGAATTGCATTATAGCAGCATCCGCCAGAGGCCAGTATTGGCAGGTGCAAATCTATGCCATGGACAGCAAAGATCTGAGACAGCCTAGAAAGTTAAGAAAATCTACCCATCTACTACCACTGAGGCTCTCATCTATAAATAATACTTGACTCAACACACGTCATGTCCTGAGAACTTCAGTTGATCTAAGACATAGAAAAGGAAAGTCAAGCAAAGCTTCTAACATCAAGAAAATTACAGTCTTTGTGCAAAGACAAGACAATTGCCCTAGAAATAATAAGTGAATAAGGACTTAAGTACGGGGTATAGTCATGCCAATTGCAACCATGTACATGAGTTAGTTAGTAGGTTTATACAAACAATCAATACACAAAGGCAGTAAATATCTGATAGAAAAGTTAGGCACTGAGACCTCAATTTATTTCCACATATTTTGGTAGTAGTTTTCTTATTGTAACTTAATCAAACAATATAAAAAGGACAGTGAGTTGTTTTAATTCTTTTGGCGGTTGCCTTAGGATTTACAATGTACATCTCTAATTGATTCTATTCTATGTTCAAATAGTATACATTTCACATGTGATACAAACCATTACAACAGAATATTCCACATTTTTTCCTTACATGTCTGTGTGATTTTTATCATACGCTTTACTTATATAGATGGTATAACTACAAAACATTGCTTTAGACATTTATTTTTAACGCGTTTATAATAAACAAAACAACTTTATTTCAAGTAATGCATTCCATGACCTGTGATCTTTATTTTCTGGTTTAGATTCGGGTTCTTCTTGCTATCATATTTATCCCTCCTAAAGAACATAATTTATCATTTTTAACTATGTCAATCTCTTTCAGTGCATATTATTTTAGCACATTTAGATACCATTTCTCATGTTGATAGTATTCTAGTATTCAAAGCAATTTGCCAGAACTTTCAGATTCAAGGAATGAAATGATCTACTTCATCTATTGTTTTAGGAGTTTCAAAATCACATGACAAAAGGAGCATGCTTACAAAAATGAGAAAATTCTGTAGCCAAGGTCTGTGATTTGCAAGAGATTGGAGACAGATAAATTTTAAGGGACTCTTTTTTTTTTTTTTTGAAGGTGAAAACTTTTTTTAAGGATGGAAAAACTGTGAGCATTCTTACAGATTGAACCATACATCCAAAAGTCAATGAGTGTTCCAAGGTTTAGGCAAAATGGTGGATATAACTGATGGAGCAAGTTTCTGGAGGTGATGGTGGAAAATGGGATAGGACTGAATGTTCTCTCTTGGATAGAAGAAAGAGATTACTCTTCTGAGAAAGAAGAGAAAAGAACAAAGGCATGTGTTCATGTAGCTACGTTCTGGTTGGAGGTGGTTGATAGTTGAAGTGATTCTACCCTAAATGTTCAGTAGCTTTCTTCATAAGATAAATGATAATATAATTTGCTGATAGTTACTGGAATAGTCACTTACAGGATGCCTTTCGGCGATTGGTACAGATTTAGAATAAACCCTAAGGGAAGAGAACATGTTCATTGACTAGGAAGGAATCAGGGTGTTGTTGGTCTATGTTGAGGGTCTAGTTGAGGGTGAAGACAAAGACTTGGTAGTGGCAAGTAATGGGGAGCTGATAAAAGAGGCAAACGGGGAGTAGCATCGCTGGATTTTCATTTTGGAAAGATGATACAGGACTGGCCGCATTGTGTGAAACAAGTGACAGGGAGACCAGAAGTAGGAACTCCTGCTAGGAGGCTGCTCCAGTTATTACTGGTGCAGAACCAATTTCCCTTCAGCATAGTCACTTGCAACAGCCACATGCATATCTTTAAGATGTGCATATGCTCACTGATCCTGTGGGTCAGGAATACAAGGAAGGGTGGCAGGGATGGCTTATCTCTGTTCCGTGATGACTGGGGTCTCAAGGCTTGAAAGCTGCAGGTGCTGTGGGTGAATTGATGGCAGGGGATTGGGATACATAAAAGCTTTCCCCCTCATATGGCTTGTCCCTGGGCTGGGCAGTATCAAAGATGAGGACTGTCGGTATGGAACTTGTGACCATTCCATATGGCTCATCTCCTCCCAGCATGGCTCCCTGAGGATAGTTTGACTTCTAATAAGGGCTCTAAGCAGGCCAGTAGTGTTTTAGCAAACAGGTAGAGGCTGAACCACACATCGTGATCCAGCTTTGGAATTTGCACACAGTTAAAACATTTTGCTGCTTATTAGCAAGTCACAAAACCACCCAGGTTCAAGGAAAGGGGGTAATAGTTTGCCTCTTTCTATGAGTAAGTAGCAAGGTTCTAGAAGACCCTCTGAGATGAAAGATATTCCTACAGCCATATTCAGAAAATCCAATCTGTCATAGAGACTTTGCAATCATGTGAATAAAAAGCAGCGAATCTAGCAGAGATGGAGAGACAGGTTCGGCTTTGTAATATTCTCTGCCCATGCAACTGATAGAACTGATTACATCTCTTAAATCTTTCTGAGAATGTTGCAGAACTCAGGTGTATGATAAAAAATGCTATTCACTAAAACTATATTCTATGTCTCAATATTTTCCCTTCTCTAACCAAATTTATTACTATTATTTTTTTTATTCACTGTGCAAAACATTGTAGACACCTATAAAAAAAAAAAAAAAAGGAAGTTATGGTCCCTTTTACTAGGGAGCCACAGAAGCTATTAAGAGATATGGGACTACAGTACCTGAGAGAAAAAATGTTACATACAGATTCCTTTTTAAAAATGAAATATAATTACAACCTTTTAGAATGGCATACATAAATCAATGCCAGGGGAAAGAAAATTTGAATTTTTGAAGAGATAACAGCCACACTGGGTTGGGGAAATGCAAAATATTTGGGTGCAAATGTAAAACTACTTGGTGTAAAGAAAACTCAGCCTTTTCTTCAGACCTTTATTATTGTTTCATTTTGAGGGTTGTAAATGGAAGTTTTAAAATATTCTTCATACATCTGAAAGACTGGCATGCCTTTGTCCGTTGTATTTTTAAAACTCATTAAAGACACTTATTTCAAAATCTATTTTCTGTTGCCAGGGATCTTGCTGATGAAAGGTGACACATTAGGGCTTCATGTCTAGAGGACAAGAATCCTTAACGTCCCTTGGGTGATTGTATTACTTGGGTGTTTGTCCATTTCATGCCTCAGTTTATCCCCTGAAATAAGAGAATGAACCAGAGTCCATCATAATAGAAAAATCTTCATAAGGACAACTGGGGTCGTAATGCAAAACATTTATACACTCATTCAAAAGAGCTTCTAACTCTGTTGGAACCAAGAGATTTGTCCCCAAGATGGAAATTAAGAACCAGAGCTGAAATTTGGCCAATAAAACTGCATGTTATAAAATCCAGGAGGGAGTTTTTCTTCATAAATATTTACACAGAGATCTCAGGTGACTGCAAATCTGTAAATGTCAAATGCTAATGGCTGGCTTGACTTTCATTTCCCATACTCAAAATAATCAGCTATCCATACTAATATGATTTTAAAGGGAATTTTGGAAAGATAATTAATAGACTAGCAAATTCAAAATTAGGATCGGAGGTACCTATTTAAAGTCCTGGTATTTATGAAAGTAATTGTTTTATTTGCTTAGCTTGTAAAGCTAATATTTTTAGGATTTTTCAAGTTAGGTTTTATTTTGTTTTCTAAAGATTCCCCCCCTCACACACAAAATGTGAACATTTTAATAAAGATCATTTTTGTGCTTTAAAATATGCCAATTCAAGTCAACTGCCAACAGTTTGAACCTAAAAACTACCTTTCAAGATAAAAGTTCTCCACAGGATATTTTCCTTATTCATCTTGAGATGAAGTGTATTAATTTTAACACTGAGAATGTTACCTTTTGCTTTCCTAATGGAAAGAAATTTTTAAAATATTGGTGCTTTTATAAATAGCTAAAGAGCCAGTTGGAGCTAAAGTGTTGGAAGGAGATTTACTTACTGATTGTGTAACCTTGGGAAATATTTAATCTTCTGTTTCCTTGTTGCAAAATGCGAATAATGGTATTTCTTTTTCATAAGTTTCTTGCCAGTGTTAGTTGATATACTTTTATTCAACTATCATTTACCAAGCATCTTATACTCTGGGAGAAGGCAGATGAATTGAATGTAGGCTCTGCACCCCACCCTCAGTTTTGGAGAAAAAAGTTTCTTTTTTATTTTTCTGTACTAAGCAACTGAGAGTTGTAATGTCACACACAGAATCTTTGCCACCTACTTTCTTAACATAAATTATTCTATGGTTCATCACCAAGGATTTCCATTGTTGCCTCAAAAAAGATAGAAGATGCTATTCTCTCTTGATTATGGCGTCTTAACCAGTTGATTATATACGTACACGAAGTTCCTAGAGGAAATCCTTTGTGTTGCTTGTTCTGTTAACAAATTAATACGCAACATTCATTCTTCCAGATTCAGCAAAAACACAGCTCATTCAATACACTTGAGATCCTTCCTCCACGTGGTCCTCTGGCATTTGCCACATATTTCTCAAAACCTGAAATATTTAACTTATCACACAGTATTCCACTGATTTGCCTGCCTTCCAAACTAGTTTACTGGGTAACTCAGGATCCAAGAGAAGGAAGAGTTTAAAAAAAGGTGTGAGTTACTGATGAAAAGGTGATGAGTAACTGAGTGACATTCTGCTGAGAGGGTCGGTGGGAAGGAAATACTGTGAGGACATGATGGGAAAGCCAGGGATGTCGGCAAGAGGAGTTGTGAGCGTGACAGTTCAGTGGAGTGTGAGAAATAGAAGCCCGGATAGGGTGAGTTCAAGAGAGAATTGTGGGTAACAAATCATGAGAGTGAGTATAGATTTTTGGAGTTTTCCGAGTTTATTTTATTTATTTATTTTATTTTTTTTGTAGAGACAGAGTCTCACTTTATGGCCCTCGGGTAGAGTGCTGTGGCCTCACACAGCTCACAGCAACCTCCAGCTTCTGGACTTACGCGATTCTCCTGCCTCAGCCTCCCGAGTAGCTGGGACTACAGGCGCCCACCACAACGCCCGGCTATTTTTTTGTTGCAGTTTGGCTGGGGCCGGGTTTGAACCTGCCACCCTCGGTATATCGGGCCGGCGCCCTGCTCACTGAGCCACAGGTGCCGCCCCAGAGTTTATTTTATTAAGTGAGGATAACTCCAAAGGAGCCTCAAAGACTTTGTTGTTGAAGGTGAGATGGGAGATGGTTGACAGCACTGGGCTGGTCACAGGAATTCCATAGGGATGGAAGTGTGAACGTGGGCCTTGGAGGGAGACCAGGAGATTCCATCCACTGGAAAAGGGGTGAGTGGAGTGCATAAATGCAGATAAGTGTGGAGGGTAGATCTGGTGAAAATACCATAAACTAGTCTCTTCTGGTGCTTCTTTTTCTTTGGAAAATAAGATGCAAGGTAAATACCCGAGAGCCACTTAGGAAAAGGTGCTAAGTTGGGGTCAACAGAAGAGAGTATAAGAATTACCATTGTCTTTTTGGGAGGAGGACAGGGAATTGAATACTAGATGTATTAGGGGTTCCAGGCAAGGATAAAACATCCCTATTCTTCACCCTTGAATACAACTGTGTGCTTGGTATTCAACTACCTTCAGGCAGCTTAGACTTGCTGTAGGACAAATGACAGGGGTTTAAATAGGATTTCCTGTTAACTAGAGGAAAAGAGGTACAAGAAATTGAAAGTACATGAAAAGGAATAGAATATTCTTTCCTCTATCCTGATGATCTTTTCCAGTCGCAAGGCCTGAGATGCCATCCACGGTCTGACATCTTCCCAATCAGATCAGCATCCCAAGTAAGACTGAATTCCACGGGCATATTCCCCCCTTTTCATTTGGATGTCTAACCAGTATCTCAGTCTTAGGAAGTCCTACACCAAAGTCCATACCTTCCCTCCAAAGCTTGCTCTCTGTCCCATTCTTCCTCATTCAGTAAATGCCAACTGTCTTCCTCTCGCACAGCATAAAACCTTGGAGTCATCCTGAAGTGCTGTCTCCTTGCATCTTACATCCCATATCCTCTTCACTTACAAACATTGTCACCTCTTCCTCCAGAGTGTGTCAGAACCTGCCACGTTTCATTTCATTTCACTACTACTTCTTGGTCCAAGCCACCAGCATCTCTCGTCTTCATTTGTTCTCTCTGTGTCCACCTTTATCCCCTACATGCTAATGTCAACTCAATAGGACCCGTGGTCCTTCAACAGCCCCCATCAGCTCACACATGCCAATGGTTCCTCTGCTCGCTCTGAAAAATAGCTAAGTCTTTAAAATAGACTAATGAGGCTTGCATTTCTGGCTCCTATCTCTCGGATCTCTTACTAGTCTTAACTTTGATCCTTCTCCTCCTGCCACACCAGACTCGTTGCTGTTCCTGGCATCCAGCAATGAGCCTCCCTTCTCAATGCCATTCCTCCATGGAATTTCCTTTCCTCAGACATCTGCAGGGCTCGCTCCTGGTGAGGCCTATCCTGGCCACCCTACTTAGTGCCCACCCGGGACTGGCGAGGCTCCTCCCTGACATCTTCTACTCCACTCAACTTGTGTGTGATGAGCAGAACTCACATTTGGAATAAATGCTTTTGTGTTTAAGGCAATAATTGGCCAAAGCCAAGGGTGACTATTATAGAATAAAAAAAAATGATATTCTATCTCCATAGTATATATTTTTAATTCTATTAGTAAAAATAGCCATCAACTTTGCAAACTTGACTTTACAGAAGTATACCAGTACTTCCCCAGAGTAGTCAGCTGATAGATGGTTCAGATGGGTGCTATATTGCATCTTTGTGGTGTTAAATGCATGTTCGCTTTCAAAGACTAGGATTTTTTTTTCTTGCTCTGCTCATATAAGATACTTGTGATGAGGCTGTTCCAAATTTGTTTTAAAGTGTTATTTATTTTTGTGAGTAAGTAACTAGGTAAAGTCACCTCATTTTCATCTCTTAGAAGATTTTGTCAGTGGTAATGTTGTCATTTCATTGAAACAATTCCGTAAATCACACCTTTTACTATGCATACTACTTGATGAGAGATGCTCACTCAGTATTTTCAGGAGCAAATTTGAGATTGTTGTTCTACTTATTATTTTTTATTTCTAATATATTTTGCTCTATGCGATACAGATAAACGTTGTTTTCTTCACATAAAAAATGTATACTATGTCTATGGAAATACAGTGATGAAAAAAAATGGCTTAAAGGTAACTAAATTATCTCTCAACTTCTATTAGTGTTCCTGCTTTCATTGTTAGACACTCATTTTAGCACTTTTTCTGGTACGAAATGCTGCAGAAATTACCAGGTAGGAAATATATGCCCACCCTTTCAGTATTATTATATTCAAAGTACAGCACAAGACATTCTTTTGTTCCAGAATGCATTTTTAAGGATGTGATTGCTGATGTTTCATCTTGTTAACACCTATTATATAAGAGCATAACAAGGCAATAACAAAATTTCTTGCACATTAGGAATTTGTAGTTGGCTGAAAAACAAGGATGAGAGTTGTTAGCATTCTTTCTGATAATGGCCAGTAGTTCATTACACAGCGCTATCATTACTTCATGAACTTCAACTGAACAGTGTTATTTTCTATTCCGTAAATATGTCTTCTATCAGAATCACTACATTGTTATCTATGTGAAGCCCAGAAATCTCTCGGCTAGCTGGTAAAAATAAAGCATTGTTGAATTTATCATGAATCCACGTGCTTTCAAACATTTTTAAAAATCATCTGTTATTTCTGTATATCTAAGCAACTGATTGAGCAGACCGCAAAAGTACATTTAATAAGACAGTCTTTGTGTGTATAGTGTGAAATATAACGAAGAAAGAAAATGATTTTGGTAACTTCACTTCCCAAAGGAACTTTGAATCTGGGATGGATGGGTTTTGTAAATCCCTCAAACTCTTTCTTTTTAAGCTCCTAAAAAATTTGCCAGTTCAGGCAGTCATTTGAACAGGAATTTTAAGATTTTAGCATCCATAGTGTTAAAACCTTAAGGAATTTTCTTTCTAAAGCATTTTTGTGATGACATATGTTCCTATTTGACTATAGAGAACAAATCGTGGTTTTGTACCTGATTTTCTCTTTTTCTTTTTTTTTTTGTAGAGACAAGAGTCTCACTTTACTGCCCTTGGTAGAGTGCCGTGGCATCACACGGCTCACAGCAACCTCCAGCTCGTGGGCTTATGTGATTCTCTTGCCTCAGCCTCCTGAGCAGCCGGGACTACAGGTGCCCCCCACAACGCCCGGATATTTTTTTTTTGTTGCAGTTTGGCCGGGGTTGGGTTTGAACCCACCACCCTTGGCATATGGGGCTGGTGCCCTACTCACTGAGCCACAGGCGCCACCCTTCTCTTTTTCTTAAATTCCACATAACATGTAGTTCAAAAATGGTTTGTCATGCATGGTGCTACATATGATTTTGGTGTTTATATAACACCAGGTGTTTCTCCTTTTCATGACATTTTGAACTGGCAAATTAATCTTCTGATTTTTAGTTTCTTTTTCTAAATATTGAAGATATCTAAATAGAACTTATTCTTGAACGATGCATAGGAAAAAAATGGGATTCAATGATTAAAGACTAAATGCTGTTCTTAAAGTTTCTTAAATTTAAATTTATTATTATTATTTTTTTCATCAGTGGAATGTTTGATTTTATTTTATTTTTTAATTAATTTATTTTTATTGTTAAATCATAGCTGTATACATTAAGATGCACTGTAGATGTGGCCCCATATTATTTTATGTTTAATTTAAAAATACCATTAATGTTAGAATTACTACCCCTCCTTCTGTTATTTAATCTTAATATATTGTTGACTCAAACTGAATAAAGGATTGCTTTCTACCTTAAACAAATAATCAACACGTTGAATCCCATAATGGCATAAATGTATTTATGATCTATGTACAAATGACTTAATAAAAAAATTTAAAGTGATGCATAATAAGTATATATAGTTTGAGGTAAATGTGATAATTTTAAAAAACTTTCAAATTACTATGAGAATACATATGATAAGACTATATACTATTAGGCTACTTAATTTCCATTTGTAAGTATAAAAGTGTAGCTGTTTGTTCACCCAAGTAGTGTGCCATATTCCCAGGCACATACCCATTTAGTAGGAACCCACTGAACCCCTTTCTCTTTCCCCTGTCCCTCTCCTTTACTTGAATCCAACTTAGATTTTCTCTCCCACGAGTCTGTAGTTGTTAATCTACTAGTTTCAGTTTAATGCTGAGTACATGTGACAGCTGTCTTTCCATTCCTATGATACTTTGCTTAGTGGAATGTTATCCAAATCCATCCAGGTTGTCACCAAAGATGCAGAATTTCCAACTTTTTATGGTATACATATACCACAGTTGATTAATCCTTTCAAGTGCTGAAGTGTTAAGGAAAAATCAGTGAGAATTATGTAGAGCAATAATCCAGTTAACATAAACTACACAGTAGTTTAATAAATAAATTGAATAGACATAAACAATTTGTACATAGTCTTATCCAGAAATTTATATTGGCTCTGTCAAAGTATCTTGGATCTTAACATTACCAATGATGTCTTTAGATGTGGGATTATTAAATATATCTCTGTGTATCTGAAAAGAAGAGAAATGTTAACAACCACTATGAGGTAAACTTATAAAATGCACATGTGAAAATGACTTCAATAAGGAAGTCTTTCTTTTACACAACAGTGAATTTTCATAAATATATGGATCAATCTGATAATTGCACTTCAATTCTGAATATTGTCCTTCCTGGGAATTTTCTGAAGTTAGTGCCTCTTCATTTTGTAAAACAAGGTTAGACAAAATGTTTTGCCCCTATGTTTACATTTTTATCTAGAAGTTGAATCAAAGATGTTGAAGAGTATATTGGGATGACAAAAAACTTTGAAAGTTTTTAATATTCTAGACGCTATAAGGTGGTGGTTCACCTTTATTAATAACATGGTTTTGTATAAACTTTTTAAAAAAATTTCACATTAATGTGAAGGTATAAACAATTAGGTTACAATGTTTGCATTTGTTAGGAAGAATCCTGGGATTGTCCTGCGCCCAGCAGGTGTGCCATACATCCTGCTTCTTTATAAACTAACACTATTACATAGTTGATAAACATAGGAGATTTGTATCACCTTATGTGGCAATACCATCCTACAGAGAACCCATGAAGCAAATTAAGACTGAATCTACATTAAGACTCTAACTCCAATAAGAAAAGCCCACATCACAAAATCCCTAAACCAGAGATGTTGGCGTGGATGTGGAGAAAAGGGAACACTTCTGCACTGCTGATGAGAATGCAAACTAGTATGTTCCTTTCAGAAAGATGTTTGGAGAACACTTAGGGATCTAAAAGTAGACCTGCCATTCGATCCTACAATTCCTCTACTTGGTATATATCCAGAAGACCAAAAAAATCACATTATTACAAAGATATTTGTACCAGAATGTTTATTGCAGCCCAATTCATAATTGCTAAGTCATGGAAGAAGCCCAAGGGCCCATTGATCCACGAATGGATTAATAAATTGTGTTATATGTACACCATGGAGTATAATGCAGCCTTAAAGCAAGATGGAGACTTTACCTCTTTCATGTTTACATGGATGGAGCTGGAACATATTCTTCTTAGCAAAGTATCTCAAGAATGGAAAAAAAAAGTTTCCAATGTACTCAGCCCTACTATGAAACCAATTTATAGCTTTCATATGAAAGCTATAACCCAATTATAGCCCAAGTAGAAGGGGAAAGAGGAGAGGGAGAGGAGGGGAGGGGAGGGGAGGGAGGAGGATGGGTGGAGGGAGGATAATTGTTGGGACCACACCTACGGTGCATCTTACAAGGATACATGTGAAATTTACTAAGTGTAGAATATAAATGTCTAAACACAATAACTAAGAAAATGTGATGAAGGCTGTGTTAACCAGTTTGATGAAAATATTTCAAATTGTGAAGGAGGAGAGCAAGATGGCGGCCGAGGAACAGCTTCCTTGCATCTGGGCACTGTGAGTCTGGGGAGATAGGACTCCAGGCATCTCTGGCTGGTGGGACCTGCCTATCATCAGCCCTGTGAGGATACAGAGAGTCAGCGAGAGACTTCTGGACCCCAAGAGGAGGACTAAAACAGTGGAAAACCAGCAAGTGGTCACGTGTGTTCAATCGGTCTAAACCCGCCCGCAACTGTAAGTTCAGTAGCAGCGAGACTGCAAACCGGAAAGGCCTTATCTGTGAACTGTTTTGGTGTCTTTGGACTTGGCACTCAGTTGGGCTGCCTTGGGGAGAGCCTGGGCGGGAGTGTGGAGAACTTTGGCTGTTGTCTAGGGCCCAGTCTGAGCCGCTGAGCCAGACGTAGTTAATAGTGTTTGGCTGTGGGCCACAGGGAGCCATTGTGAGCGATCTGCCCCGGCAAGCTCCACCCTCAGGGTCACAGAGCTAGAATCGAGTGGGAGCTGGTAACCCAGCACTGAGTAGCCTAAGGGTGGGGTCTGAGCCGCCCTGCAGCCCTAACCCTCAGGGGCAGAGTGAGATGGGTTTTGGCACACTGGATAAGTGGATAGCCACTTCAGCAGTGATTCCAGCGACAAGCACTTTCCTGGGAAAGCTTCTGCTCAGCAAGTTTACAAGTTCAAAGTGCCTTTTAAGTGGGCTGAAGAGAGATTTAGGGTGTCTACCTGCTGGGGTTTGAGAAATCAGCAGCCTCCACTCGTATCAGAACTGTGATTAACATCTCATACCCCAGAAGACCACCTGTTGCCCAGACAATATTCAACGACATATACATACTGCTTTGTTTTTGGTTGTGTTTTGTTTTTTGTTTTTGTTTGGTTGTTTTTTTGTTTATTTTGATGTTGTTGATGTTGTTTTGTTTTTTAATTTCAACCTTTCCATACAGATCTTTTTTCTTTCTCAATTTTTCTAGTTTAATTATAATTTCCCATTGCTGCCTTTTTTAATAACTAGAACTTCATTTTTGCTACTGTTTCTACTGCTATTATTTGGTTTTTCACCCAATTTTATCCCGTAAAGTTTTCTGTTTGCTTGTTTTTGTTTGATTTATAGCACTTTTGTCTTTCCTCTCTACTTGGTGGAGGTGGGGTACTGTGTCTGATCAGGTTAGCAAAGAGCTGCTGACCTCAAGGGAACCATCCAACTGGGCACCCCCAGAAGGTGGTTTTTTTTTTAAGGTTGTGTCAAAGTACCCTACTGTACACCTATATTGCTCTGTCTCCCTATTTCTGTGCCTCTCTTCTTTTTGTCAATATTCCTTTTACCCATCACCTCTCCTTTCTCTATTTTTTTTTTCTTTTCACTTGGTCCTCCTTTCTTTCATCCCTTTCTTGCTCTTCAACCTTCTCACCCTTCTGGTCCTGTACCAAAAGGACTCATCTTAACCCTTAGTCCACAGGCACAAGAACTTATAGAGCAAGAGGAAGTGAAAGGAAAATTAGGGCAAGGAAACAGATAAAAGAAATCACTCATGAGGAAGAATCAGCAGAAAACTCCAGGCAACATGAAGAACCAGTCCAGAACAACCCCACCAAGGGACCATGAGGTAGCTACAGCTGCAGATGATTCTACCTGTAAAGAAATGTTAGGAATGACAGAAAGGGAATGTAGAATACACATGATGAAAACAATGAAAGAAATGATGGAAACAATGAAGGAAACTGCTAATAAAGTGGAAAATAACCAAAAGGGAATCCAAAAACAGAATCAAATAAGAGATGAACGATATGAAGAATATAAAAAGGATATAGCAGAGCTGAAGGAACTGAAACAGTCAATTAGGGAACTTAAAGATGCAATGGAAAGTATCAGCAACAGGTTAGACCATGCAGAAGAAAGAATTTCAGAGGTAGAAGACAAAGTTCTTGAGATAACTCAGATAGTAAAAGAGGCAGAAAAGAAGAGAGAGAAATCAGAATGTTCACGGTCAGAATTATGGGACTTTATGAAGCGTTCCAACATATGAGTTATAGGAATCCCAGAAGGGGAAGAAGAATGCCCCAGAGGAATGGAAGTCATACTGGAGAATATTATAAAAGAAAATTTCCCAAACATCACCAAAGATTCTGACACACTGCTTTCAGAGGGCTATCGGACCCCAGGTCGCCTCAACTCTAACTGAGCTTCTCCAAGACACATTGTGATGAACCTGTCCAAAGTCAAGACAAAAGAAAAGATTCTGCAAGCTGCCAGGAGTAAGCGCCAGTTGACCTACAGGGGCAAATCCATCAGAGTGACTGCAGACTTCTCTAATGAAACTTTCCAAGCAAGAAGACAATGGTCATCTACCTTTAATCTACTTAAACAGAACAATTTCCAGCCCAAAATTCTGTACCCTGCTAAGCTAAGCTTCAAAATTGACAGAGAAATCAAATCATTTATGAATATACAAACATTGAGGAAATTCGCCACAACAAGACCAGCTCTACAGGAAATACTTCAACCTGTTCTGCACACTGACCACCACAATGGATCAGCAGCAAAGTAAGAACTCAGAAATTAAAGGACAGAACCTGACCTCCACACTGATGCAAAAGATAAAACTAAGCAATGGACTCTCACAAAATAAGATGAATAGAATACTACCACACTTATCAATTATCTCAATAAATGTTAATGGCTTGAATTCCCCACTGAAGAGACATAGATTAGCTGACTGGATTAAAACACACAAGCCATCCATTTGCTGTCTGCAAGAAACACACCTGGCTTCAAATGACAAATTAAAGCTCTGAGTCAAGGGTTGGAAGACAATTTTTCAGGCAAATGGCATTCAGAAGAAAAGAGGAGTTGCAATCTTATTTTCAGATTCATGTGGATTTAAAGCAACTAAAGTCAAAAAAGACAAAGATGGTCACTTTATATTGGTCAAGGGAAAAATACAACAAGAAGATATTTCAATTCTAAATATTTATGCGCCCAGATTCTTGAAACAGACCTTACTCAGTCTGAGCAATATGATATCTGATAACACCATAATGACAGGGGACTTTAACACTCCTCTTACAGAGCTGGACAGATCCTCTAAACAGAAATGAAACAATGATATAAGAGATTTAAATGAGACACTAGAACAACTGTGCTTCATAGACACATGTAGAACTCTAAATCCCAAAGATAAAGAATATACATCCATCTCATCACCCCATGGCACATTCTCCAAAATTGATCATATCCTGGGACACAAAACAAATATCAACAGAATCAAAAGAATTGAAATTTTACCTTGTATCTTCTCAGACCATAAAACACTAAAGGTGGAACTCAACTCTAACAAAACGCTCGACCTCACACAAAGGCATGGAAATTAAAGAATCTTCTGTTGAATAACAGATGGGTGCAGGAAGAAATAAAACAGGAAATCATTAATTTCCTTGAGCATAACAACAATGAAGACACAAGCTACCAAAACCTGTGGGATACTGCAAAAGCAGTTTTGAGAGGAAAATTCATCACTTTAGATGCCTACATTAGAAAAACAGAAAGGGAGCTCATCAACAATCTCACAAGCCATCTTATGGATTTGGAAAAAGAAGAACAATCTAAGCCTAAACTCAGTAGAAGAAAAGAAAGATCCAAAATCAAACCAGAGATCAATGAAATTGAAAACAAAAGAAACATTCAGAAAATTAATGAAACAAGGAGTTGGTTTTTTGAAAAAATAAATAAAATAGATAAACCATTGGCCAGACTAACAAGAAATAGAAAAGTAAAATCTCTAGTAACCTCAATCAGAAATGATAAAGGGGAAATAACAACTGATCCCACAGAGATACAAGAGATCATCTCTGAATACTACCAGAAACTGTATGCCCAGAAATTTGACAATGTGAAGGAAATGGATCAATATTTGGAATCAGACCCTCTCCTTTGACTTAGCCAGGAAGAAATAGAGCTCCTGAACAGACCAATTTCAAGCACTGAGATCAAAGAAACAATAAAAAAGCTTCCAACCAAAAAATGCCCTGGTCCAGATGGCTTCACTCCAGAATTCTATCCAACCTTCAAGAAAGAGCTTATTCCTGTACTGCAGAAATTATTCCAAAAAATTGAGGAAGAAGGAATCTTCCCCAACACATTCTATGAAGCAAACATCACCCTGATACCAAAACCGGGAAAAGACCCAACCAAAAAGGAGAATTTCAGACCAATCTAACTCATGAATATAGATGCAAAAATTCTCAACAAAATCCTAGCCAATAGATTACAGCTTATCATCAAAAAAGTCATTCATCATGATCAAGTAGGCTTAATCCCAAGGATGCAAGGCTGGTTTAACATACGCAAGTCCATAATCGTTATCCACCATATTAACAGAGGCAAAAATAAAGATCACATGATCCTCTCAATAGATGCAGAAAAAGCATTTGATAAAATCCAGCATCCTTTTCTAATTAGAACACTGAAGAGTACAGGCATAGGTGGCACATTTCTAAAACTGATTGAAGCTATCTATGACAAACCCACAGCCAATATTTTACTGAATGGAGTAAAACTGAAAGCTTTTCCTCTTAGAACTGGAACCAGACAAGGTTGTCCTCTGTCACCTTTACTATTCAACATGGTGCTGGAAGTTCTAGCCAATACAATTAGTCAAGACAAGGAAATAAAGGGAATCCAAATGGGAACAGAGGAGGTCAAACTCTCCCTCTTTGCTGACGACATGATCTTATACTTAGAGAACCCCAAAGACTCAACCACAAGACTCCTAGAAGTCATCAAAAAATACAGTAATGTTTCAGGATATAAAATCAATGTCCACAAGTCAGTAGCCTTTGTATACACCAATAACAGTCAAGATGAGAAGCTAATTAAGGACACAACTCCCTTCTCCATAGTTTCAAAGAAAATGAAATACCTAGGAATATACCTAACAAAGGAGGTGAAGGACCTCTATAAAGAAAACTATGAAATCCTCAGAAAGGAAATAGCAGAGGATATTAACAAATGGAAGAACATACCATGCTCATGGATGGGAAGAATCAACATTGTTAAAATGTCTATACTTCCCAAAGCAATCTACCTATTCAATGCCATTCCTATCAAAATACCAACATCGTACTTTCAAGATTTAGAGAAAATGATTCTGCGTTTTTTATGGAACCGGAAAAAACCCCGTATAGCTAAGGCAGTTCTTAGTAATAAAAATAAAGCTGGGGGAATCAGCATACCAGATTTTAGTCTGTACTACAAAGCCATAGTGGTCAAGACTGCATGGTACTGGCACAAAAACAGAGACATAGACACTTGGAATCAAATTGAAAACCAAGAAATGAAACTAACATCTTATAACCACCTAATCTTCGATAAACCAAACAAGAACATATCTTGGGGGAAAGACTCCCTATTCAATAAATGGTGTTGGGAGAAATGGATGTCTACATGTAAAAGACTGAAACTGGACCCACACCTTTCCCCACTCACAAAAATTGATTCAAGATGGATAAAGGACTTAAATTTAAGGCATGAAACAATAAAAATCCTCAAAGAAAGCATAGGAAAAACACTGGAAGATATTGGCCTGAGGAAAGACTTCATGAAGAAGACTGCCATGGCAATTGCAACAACAACAAAAATAAACAAATGGGACTTCATTAAACTGAAAATCTTCTGTACAGCTAAGGAGACAATAACCAAAGCAAAGAGACAACCTACACAATGGGAAAGGACATTTGCATATTTTCAATCAGACAAAAGCTTGATAAGTAGGATCTATAGAGAACTCAAATTAAACCACATGAAAAAAGCCAACAATCCCATATATCAATGGGCAAGAGACATGAATAGAACTTTCTCTAAAGATGACAGACGAATAGCTAACAAACACATGAAAAAATGTTCATCATCTCTATATATTAGAGAAATGCAAATCAAAACAACCCTGAGATATCATCTAACCCCAGTGAGAATGGCCCACATCACAAAATCTCAAAACTGCAGATGCTGGCGTGGATGTGGAGAGAAAGGAACTTTTACACTGCTGGTGGGACTGCAAACTAGTACAACCTTTCTGGAAGGAAGTATGGAGAAACCTCAAAGCACTCAAGCTAGACCTCCCATTTGATCCTGCAATCCCATTACTGGGCATCTACCCAGAAGGAAAAAAATCCTTTTATCATAAGGACACTTGTACTAGACTGTTTATTGCAGCTCAATTTACAATCGCCAAAATGTGGAAACAGCCTAAATGCCCACCAACCCAGGAATGGATTAACAAGCTGTGGTATATGTATACCATGGAATACTATTCAGCCATTAAAAAAAACGGAGACTTTACATCCTTCGTATTAACGTGGATGGAAGTGGAAGCCATTATTCTTAGTAAAGCATCACAAGAATGGAGAAGCATGAATCCTATGTACTCAATTTTGATATGAGGACAATTAATGACAATTAAGGTTATGGGGGGGGAGGAAAAGCAGAAAGAGGTATGGAGGGAGGGGGGTGGGGCTTTGGTGTGTGTCACACTTTATGGGGGCAAGACATGATTGCAAGAGGGACATTGCCTAACAGTTGCAATCAATGTAACCTGGCTTATTGTACCCTCAATGAATCCCCAACAATAAAAAATAAATAAATAAATAAATAAAAATAAAAGTGCGGGTTCTAACCCCCCCAAAAAATATATATACTTACAATGGTAATGTAAGTTAAAAAAAAAAGCAAATATTTCAAATTGTATATAAGACCAGCACATTGTACCCCATGATTGCATTAATTTAATAATTAATTAAATCAGCCATGATTTAATAAAAGAAAAAAAGATAGATTCTCAAGATTGAGTATGAGTCTCTGGTCACATCTTTGACTCTCAGTTTGGAAGGATTATTCATTGATATGCCCTGGATGGCATCTAGTATGAGATCATGGCAAGGAAACCAGCTGCCAGAAGACTCAAATTAGTGCTAAATCAATAAAAATAGAGAAAGCTTCTGCACTGTGAAGAGTGACGAGCATTTAAAAGCTTTTGTTAAATATACTATGTTGTGAAAACCTTTTGAAGCAGCTATCCTAAGACAGGTCTTCTGTAGAAATCAAGACATTCTTCAAGAGTTATCTTTTATGTTTAAAATTGCTTTGCATTAAAAGGACCTAAAAGTGAGCTGCCCAAAGGGGAATTGTGACAATTGTGCAAGAAATGACATTTGGTTTTGTCGAGGACAGCTATGAAATGGTCACAGGTGCAAACTTGATTTGGAAAAAAGAATTGGACCAGGGTAAATCTCAGAATTTTAACGTTTTTAAAGTTTAAAGTTTTAAAAAAAAAGAATAGTTTCTAGATAATTTAGACAAGGCAGGTGCCATTAAAGTGCAAGTTGAGGATGAAATATATAATATAATGTTTCAAATGTACCACTTTCTGGTCATAAAGGCAGACATGGAAATGATCTTATATCATTTCCCCCAATGGCTAGTTGGAAATATATAAGATTTCTATAGGTCTTTCTTCCTCTCTTAGATTTCTTTGAGTTATTCTATAAACCATACATTCTATCTGACATTTTGTGTTTTGTCCTAAATATTTGTATCAAAATCTATTCTGACAATATACTCTGTTTATCAAATAATATAATCACAGATTGAGTCTACATGGGAGAATGGAAAGATTCCTTTTAAAGATGATATTCCAAATAAGTCACATCCGTAAGTATGTGAGAGTCTTATACTTTAAAGTTGTTTAAAAAGGCAAGACTAAATATCCTGGATTTGAATATTGGTGTTGATTGTGTTATAATATTGAATTTTGTTCAATTATTTGACTTCTTTAAGAATCAATTTCTACATTTGAAAGATGATGCTAATAATATGTATCTGAAAAGTCTTTTCTCAGAATTGTAGTGAACTCCTGCTATGGTCTAAATGTTGTGTACCCCAAATGTATATGTGGAAAATCTAATCACTGGTGGGATGATATTAGGAAGTGATTAGATCCCAATTACTTCAGAATGAGACCAGTGCCTTTTAACAAAAGACCTTGAAGAAGTGGTCTGCCCATTTTCAGCATGTGAGAATACAATGAGAAGGTGCCTTCTGTAAGCCACAAAGTGGGCCTAGATCATTGAGAGATAAATTCTGTTGTTTGCAAATTACCTCACCTAAGGTATTTTGTTATAGCAGCCCAAATGGACAGCTATTTAAAAAACACAGGATTAACTGATGGCATCCATGAAGCGTGTATATAATTCCATGTGTGTATGTAGCAGACTCTGGCTATTTTAAATAACTATTCTTTGTTGCTATATAATATCTGTAAATATTTATTAAAAAAGTTACACTAATATAAATTATATTTTTTGTAACACCAAGCTTTGTGATAATTCACACAATTTTCTGAGTTTAAAGATTTTTTTTACCTCTAGAACTGTACGCGTGCAAAGAAAGAAACACATGGTACTGAGCCCCAAAGACTGCTGAGGAACCAAAGAGTTTTCAGAGTTTGTTTTGCCATTTTTCTCTGATTACCTATGTAATATCAAATGACCTTTCTTCCAAAGCCTATTTTTTTTTTTTTAAAGATTGGAGTATCAGAGAAATCATGCGAAAACATTCATAAACCCTCCATAATTATAGTCCTTCCATGAGCCTAGAGATCAGACTTTTTATATTATTTTCATACTCCTAATACTGCAATGTCTTTTAAGAATTTTTTTTTCTTAGTGGCTAAGTGCTCTGATGTTTGAGGAATGATATGCTGGGTCTTGTGCCATATAGCTCTGTGTATAATATAATTTTCACTTTAATTTCTCCTTCTCCATTATCCATATGTTTGCAGGTAGATATGCTTTTGTGGGTCTGTTCAGGTCAAGAGTCTTTCAACAACAGAAAGACTCTTTGAGGAGTCAAATATTTTATGCCAATTATACTGAAGCTATGTGTAAAACACAATATCAAAACATAAGCTCTAGCTTTATTCAGGGATTTGCATATCTCTATACCAAGCAATTGGTCGGATTTATTCCTAAATGCAAGGGTACTTCCATTTACTCTCAGATCCTCTTTTTGAAAACTTGAAGAAACTGAAGTCTTTATTTGTTATCATAGGATATTTTATATTTATAACATTGATCTCTTCTCATTTCATTAATTGCTTTAAAATTCAAGTTCAGAGGAGTGCAATAGTGTGGATAGCTGTATTAATCCTAGTTTTGCTCTTGTCTTGTTTCCTTCCATAGGATTGCCTCCAACCTTTGATTAGTTATTTAAAAATCAATACCTTATATACAGAAAATTGCTTTCATATCTTACTTTACAGCGTTTTGCTACATACAGCATTAGTGATTTAAATGAAAAAATATTAACTGTTTAAATCAAAAGGACACTTTACACATGGCTCATGTACCACAAGCTCAGAAAGTTCGGCCTACTCTTGCAAAGGAAAATACATTAATAAAGTTATTTATCATTTACTTATTCTCCACAATTCACTTTAAATTAGATTTAATTCTGCTAATTGGAAGCATATTGTGCAATCCATTGGTTTTTGTGTTTATCTCTTTATTTTGTGGGGGACATGTGATTTTTAAGAGATTGGTATTCAGAAACCTTAAAATTACCAACGTATTCCATGATTTTGTTAGCGGTTATCTTGTAGGTAATGTGCTTGCTGATGGATAAGATGCTGAAGTTGAGGAAGGGCCCATTTGTTTTTCATTCTGTGAGTCCCAACAAATTGGGCTTTGGAACAGTATTGAAACAAACCATTTTAAGATAGTCCAGAAAACAAGTTGAGGTTGAATGTCATGAGGTTTATGTAAAAATAAGGCAAGTGTAAAAAATAACTTTTGTAAAGTTAAAAGTGGCCCAGGAATATCTTGTCTTACACAAACTAAACATATTTTCAAGTGTTAAGATACATAGAATACTTACAGGATCAGGGCACAAATGAATTGCTGTGTTCTTTTTGTGAAGTATTTTATAATTATTCTGCTGAGTGGTGTAATTACATGACTACATGTAAATAGCGTTTTTTTCTTTTTTTGAAACTTAATGTAGAGTGTGGTTCTTAGCATTACTGAGAAAAGCTTTGGCTTTAAAGTTAGATGTGGATTTAAAACTCAGCTTTAACATTCACCAGAAGTATGAGCTTCAACCTCAAAGGGATGAATATTCTCTACTGTGTTAAAGAAAAGATTTACAGAACACAAGTTAATATTTATAACCTAGCAAAGAGTAGAAATTCAATGTATATTAATTGTCTCTTTTATCCCTCTTCTTCTGTATTTAAAAATGAATTTGAGTTACTCTGTGAGGATACAAAATATTTCAATGTTTAAATTTTTTTCTATCTGTACTTACTACTTACTGAAATACAATCTATTTATTCTTTCTTTATTTCCTTCCTAGGGTCTTGCTTTGTTTCCCAGGCTAGAGTGCAGTGGCATCCTTATATCTCATTGAAACCTCAAATTCCTAGGCCCAAGGCATCTACCTGCCTCAACCTCCCCAGAAGCTGAGTCTATAGGCACCTGCCACCACATCTAGGTAATTTTTCTATTTTTTGTAGAGATGAAGTCTCGTTGTTTCTCAGGCTGGTCTCGAATCCTGACTTCAAACAACCCTCCCACCTTGGCTTCCAAGAGTGCTAGGATTACAGGTGCGAGCCACTTGCCCAGCCAGGGTTGTGATTTCCGAGAGAGAAAAACATGTTAAATTCTACACCATGTTCTTCCTGGGTGTATTTTCTCAATGTCAGTACAGCCTTCTCTGTAAGAGATAAAGGCCCAGTTGAGAATCTGAGTCCGGGGCTGCTTCAGTGGCTGAAATTTGCAAGGCATAGCCCTAGAATGGAGGAAGCAGCAAGATGAGGATGTGGGAAGTACAAGTTGGGGTTCCCAAGGCCTGTGGATGATAGTTGGGCTGTACTTGCACAGGGCTAAGCATACGAGGACCAGTAGACGGATGCTGTCAGGACTGAGAGCTGCAGAGAAGCGTCCTGGCCACAGGCTGCGAGGAGATGATGGAGTTCTGGCCTTGCAAAAGTGGAGGACATCATGGACGACTTTAGGTTTTCATTGAGAACCTCAAATACATCTTAGTCTCAAGGACCAAGCACTAGAGTAAAGGCTCTGGATAAACTTACAGCAAAGGCTGTAAACCAACGTTTATAGCAGCTGTCCTGAGAATTTCCCAAGTCTGAAATCAACTAAATGTTCTTCATGGGTTGAGTGGATAGACAGGCTGTGGTATATGGAATACTATGCAGCAGTAAAAGTAAACAAACTAATGGTGCATGCTACCATGGCAAAGACATCATGCTGACTAAAAAGAAACCATCTCAAAAGGGCACATAATGTATAATTCCACTTATAAAACACTCTTCAAAGAAAATATTATGGTGGCGGTCAACAGATCAGTAGGTAGCAGGGCATGGCGTGGGGAGAGGGGGATACAGAAGGATAGCATGAGGGAGATTGTGGGATGATACAACTGCTCTGTATTCTGACAGTGGAGGGAGAGCTCTGTGCTTTACATATGTTAAAATTCACAGAACTCAGGTGGTGCCTGTGGCTCAAGGAGAACCATGCCAGCCCCATACACAGGCAGGTTCAAACCCAGCCCTGGCCAAAAAAAAATTATAGGACTCTATACCAAAAGTCAATTCATAGATGATAATAGAACTGACAAAATTAAAGTAAAATAGCATATGTGTTTATATACTGTATTCAAGTTTTTAAAGGAGAACTTTTTACATGATGAAAAAGCAACATAGATTCTCATTGGGGAAATTAACATTTTTAAAAAAGGAACTAGGTGACTATGTGTAGCATAATATTGGAAATAAAAAAAAACTAGTGAGTGGGCTTGGTTGGTGTGTGTGATGTTAGATTAAGAGAAATTAGATAATTGGAAGAAAGTGAGAGAAATGTTAAAAAATATACTCCACTTCAGTTTTCTTTAAAGAAATATCAGCAATTGAACATACACATTATATATTAGAGTCCTAGAAAAAGACAGGGGAGAGGGAGGGAGGGAAGAAAGGAGGGAGAGAGAGGGAGTATAAGACCAAAAAGTGTTTAAAGAAAAAAGGTCAAAACATTTCTAAAATTGGTAAAAACCATCACTTTATATTTATTAAAAAAAAAAATCAGTGGAAACTAAGCAGGATAACCATATAGAAAATCAACATCTAGTAAACTGTGGAAAACTAATACATCAGCCTCTGCAAGAGGAAGGATAAAAGATGACAAATTACATCTCATCAGAAACTGTGCAGATCAGAAGTCAATAGAATTATATATTCAAAGTGCTAAGAGAAAAAAAAAATGACCCTTCCAAGTTGAAAGTGAAATAAATATATTTTCACACAAACAAAAAGCTGAGAATATTTTTTGTCAGCTGACTTGAGTTATAAGAATTGATCCAGTAAGTTTTCATGCTAAAAGAAAACAATAGCAGATGGAAATGCAACGGAATAAAAAGAAATAAAGAACGCTAGAAGTAGTCAATATGTGTGTGTGTGTAAAAGACAGTAATTTTTATCTTCATTTCTTTAAAAGACAACTAATTGCTTAATCCAAAGATAATGTGTGAGGACTTTCTAACGTGAACAGAAGTAATGTAGTAAAATGTAAAAAATAGCATAAAAACTGGAGGCAGAAGTTAAAAAATTAAACGATTGCGGTTGTGTATTTTCACGAAATGGTACAGCATTAATTCTAAGGAGACTGCCACGGTTCAGAATGTATATTGCAAAATCAAAACGAACAGTAAAATTATATAAAAATTTATAGCCAAACAACAAATATGAAATAAAAAGAATAGTAAAATGAAGCCAGGAAAGGAAAAGCAGAGAAACGAAAATAAAATGAATAGAGAAATATTAGCTAGCTATTGTACTTAAACCCACTATATTGATAATACAAAGTAAGAAATGTATGAAACCAGGCTGGCTTATTTTTGCCTGGCAGCCAAATTTCATGAAGCTGCAATGTCTGTGGTGATATGCAGCTCTCCAGAAGGGTGCTTTGAAGACAAAACGAGATAGAGTACATGGCCCCACATGGCCCTTGTCTGACTACATTCCTTAAATGATAAATGACCCTACTCCTTGACTTTCCTCCACAGAAGACAATGTCTGACAGGTTTAGTGATTATTCTTCTGTAATCTCTAATCGGATGTGCTCTTTCCTCCATAACCTGCACGTGAACTGTTCGCTAAAGCCCTTGCTGGAGCAGTTGGATAGAACCTCTGCGGAGAGCTGCTCCAGGCTGCAAGCCTCGGTCTGTGGTCCTCAGTAGGACTTTTGAGTAAAACTAACTTTAATTCTTTAAAAGCTTGATTTGTTGTCTTAGTCTGGAGTAGTAAATGTCATGCTAAACTAAGCATAGTGAACCTTCAACAGTACGCAAAGTCACCAGCGTCAGTGTTTAGGAGAGATGCACTTTACATAGAAAGAGACAGCATTAAAGACAAGAGTGAAAAAGGTGTATTCTGTGCACAGTCACCTAAAGAAAGTTTACCATCAGTGTGTACTTTAAGACAAGAAACCTTACCAGAGACCAGAATACTTAATAATCAAATAAGTATAATTCATCAGTCGTACACAAACTGCTTTTACTCAGCATTAGCTACAAGGATATTTGCTGAAGTCTAACAGCTAATGTACAGGGGTCTGTATTAGTTAGGGTTCACTGAAAGAAGCGGAAGCAGAAGAAGATGGGGGCAGGGAGGGAAGTGGGGGACAGGCATGCGTGTGCGAGAGTAAGGTGAGAGAAAGAGGGAAGGAAGAGGGAATGATAAGAGAAGAAGAGCTAGACAGGAGCTTATTACAAGGAATTGGCTTATGTGCTTAGTGGAGGCCAGCTAAGCAAGGTCAGAGGCTGTAGGTCGAGCAGAAAGGAAGCTCATGGGCAGGCTGGAATCCCCACCTGTGAGTTGAAGTTTCTGTCCACAGGCATCCAGACGAGAAGGTCAGGAAAGGAACTGCACCAGCCCACTCGGCCCCTATTTGAAGTTTCATTTCCAGGGAAAACTAAGTCCCTTTTAAGGGCTTGCCTGATTAGGTCAGGCTCATCCAATCTTTTTAGCTTACTGTCAACTGATTAGGGACTTGAGTTAACATCTGCAAAATTCCCTCACAGAAATTAATAAATTAATAAATTGAGTAGTTGGAAGAGGGTGTCCAAATGCTGCAAAATTCCTCCGCTCCATACTCACAATTTAGCTAGCTGAGTTGACACAGCACAAAACGTGACAGGGTCGGAAAATTTTGGCAAGTGAAGACATTCATATGCAGTGTCTCATGTCAGTCTGATAATGTCTCCTTGAAGTTCTGCATATGAGAACTTTGAGTCTGCTGTGACAGTTTTAGGCAAGGGTATGGAAGACTCTCCCTGCCTGGGCTCCTGTGAACCCATTCTGCATGAGGAAGCTGCCTTGCTACTTACAACTAATTACTACGGAGAAGAAGGGAGTAAGAGCCAATTTTCAGTCTTCAAGTCCAAGTGCCAAGCTCTGTCTGTCAGATTCAAACAGACCACTGGACATTCTAAATTAGATTGATGCTCTTATTGCTGGCACGACTACTTAAAAATCATTTATAGAATCCATACAGTTCATCATTTGGAAACAGTGTTGTGATGTTGGTGGACTCCCTTTAAAAAACAAAACAAGACAGTTTAAGCCACATTTCATGAATATGTTGTTTTTGGTCTTCTGATATGGCTACACAGTAAGGATGTCAATTGAAATCTGATCGGGCCACTTAAATGTCAAATGTATGCTTTTTGTACTAAATTTCCATAATATCTTGGTTGCTGAATTGCATACTGCACTGGCACTGGTTTTCTGAAAGCTAAGCTGGCCTATCCAAGGTAACTTGGAGGCAGCTGGCCAATTAAACAGAAACCCAATGAGTGCAGGTAATGATGGTGTTAGTGAAAACCTGATGGGTAAGGGATTCTGAACGGAATGCAATTACCTTCCTTGTTCAGTAACTTGGGTGATTCTCTTTCCTCAGTCACACAAACCCTGCAGAAATTTGGCCGTAAGAATTACCCACGTGAGAGAAAAGTTGAAAATCAGTGAGTCTGTATAAAACTAGCTGGATTTTATGCCTCCTCTATGGGAAGAAAAGTAGGAAGTTAATCCTTTAAAGCATAGTCTCTTAGATTCTGACTTTCATAAGAATTCCTTTATTAGAGAACAGGGACTCACTCAGCTTTCAGCTGAAAATGTCATTATTTTCAAAGGACAAAATAGCCTTGCATGCTTCTGCTTTATCAGTGGTGATCTTGAGGGTACCTATGCATTCTGTTACAGAGCCAGGCATCCATGCCTGGGAGGCACTTAGAATGCTTAGAGTCAATTGGGTTGGAAGCTTTCAAGAACATAAGTTTCAAGAACATATTTACCTTCTTAGAAAGGCATTTTTTTTCTTCTGCTTTTTGCACTTCTTGAGAAATACAAGGGGACTTCAAAAAGTTCATGGAAAATAGAATTGAAGGATAAAAAAATATATATATAAACTTTATTTCTCAATCTAAGCTCTATTAAGGTCAAAGCCCTTTGTGTATGATGGTGCCAGCCAGTTCGTCCATCCCTAAAGAACTGAAGGTCCTGAGAATTTAACCATGTCAATGCAGCCTGTTCACATCACTTACTGAAGACAAATGCGTTTTCTTTAAAGATTTATTTAACATTAGGATACAAAAAGAAGTCAGAATGAGTCAAATAAGAACTATAAAGACTATATGGCTGATGCCTAGTAATCTCCCAATAAAATTGTCACAAAATTATTTTTGCTTGAAGAGAGAAGGAGCATTCTCACAGTGGAGAAAGACTCTGGGTGACACTTTCTTGGGTATTTTTCTGCTAAAGCTTTCACTCTTTCTCAAACACTCTCGTAATAAGCAGATGTTATCATCCTTTGGTCCTTCGGAAAATCAATAAGCAAAATGTCTTTAGCATTCCCCAAAACTGTTGCCTTGACCTCTGCTCCTGTGTTTTGCTTTGGACCACTTGGACCTTTGATAATCATTTTGATCCTGCTTTGTCTTCAAGATCCTAGTGATAAAGCCATGTTTCATTTCTTATTATAAGTTTTTTTTTTTTTGCAGTTTCTGGCTGGGGCTGGGTTTGAACCCACCACCTCCAGCATATGCGGCCGGCGCCCTACTCCTTTGAGTCACAGGCACCGCCCTCTTATTATAAGTTTTTGAAGAAATTCTTCAGAATTTTAATCCCACTTGTTTAAAATTTCTCTTTTTTCCCCCTCCCTCCCTCTTTCCTCTCTCCCTCCCTCCCTTCCTTCCATCCAAGACAAGGACTCATGCTGTCACCCTGGGTAGAGTGCTGTGGCACCATCCTAGCTCACAGCAACCTCAAACTCTAGGGTTCAAGTGATCCTCTTGCCTCAGTCTCTCCAGTAGCTGGAATTATGGGAATGGGCCACCACACCTGGCTAGTTTTTCTGTTCTTAGTAGAGATGAGGTCTTGCTATTGCTCAGGCTGATTTTGAACTCCTGAGCTTAAGCAATCCACCCACCTCGGCCTCCCAGAGTGCTAGGATTCCAGGGTTGAGCCACTGCCATCAGCCTAATTAAGATTTTCTGTCGAAAACTCTGCTCTCCTCTGTAGCTGACCTGGGCACAACAGTTTCATCACCCTGAAGTGGAAACGTTGCTCAATTGGTTGCTGAACCAATTGAGATGTCTATGATGTTGACTATTGTTTGTGCTATTAATTATCAGTCCTTTTCAATTAGGGAAAGAACAAGGTTAATTGTTCCCTTGTACACTGATGTAGATGGTCTGCCACTATGGGCTTCTTCTGCAACATTGCCTTGTCCTTTCGTAAAACCAGTTATCCATTTGTAAACTGCTGATCTTGGGGGGTCATTGTCACCCTAAACTTTTAAAGCACTAACAATTTAACGCTCTTCTCAAGTTGGCCGTTAATTTGATGTTTGTTCTGCTTCAGTTTCAGTAGAATTCATGTTGCTTGGATGTGGCTCTTTTTAAACTGATGTTTTTACCCTTCTTAATGCCTCAAGCTAGATCCCATTGAATCATGTTATAACAAGTTAGTGTGAGTTTATTTTGGTGCAAAAATTGGAAACCCATGCATATCATTTTCCATGAAGACTCTCCATATAAGCTACGCTTCCAGGTTCATAATGCAAAATTAAAGCTAACTCAGTTTTTACCTTTAGTTTTTTGAGTGAGAAAAAAGTAAAACATGTCAAGGGTATCAAAAATGATTGATCTTAAAATTTTTATAACATGAGACTAAGAGCAGTGGTTCAGTAGTTATAAATAATTTTATTTGCACAAAAACAGGTATTAAACAACCATTGGTTTCACTTAAATATCTAGCCTTTAAAAGTACATATTTTAAAGTCCTATTTACTTAAAAAATAGCAGTAATATATAAACATAAATTCAGAACCATATAAACTTAGAAGTAATGAAAGAAAATATGAGCAAGTGTTGAAAACATTGAAAGTAACTACTCTGACTCATAATGTATTAACTCTCCCCATAAGTAATTCTTTAATGTTTTACCTCTATGTTTACAAAAATGAAAGGTAATATCAAAACTGTGATTATTATTAGCATTAAGCTTTTAGCTCCTGTTTCATTGAAACAGTCTTATCATGTTCCTTGAGAAAGAAATATCAGAGGTGCAGAAATAATAGAATTTTCATACTAGTTTTCTAATAATGGAAATATTCTTTTTTTTTCATTTATTCATACGTTTATTAGGTCAAGATATCTATATTTGCTAATCACATCTTCTGATCAATGGAACATCGCCTTTTTTTTTTTTTTATTGTTGGGGATTCATTGAGGGTACAATAAGCCAGGTTACACTGATTGCAATTGTTAGGTAAAGTCCCTCTTGCAATCATGTCTTGCCCCCATAAAGTGTGACACACACCAAGGCCCCCCCCCGTCCCTCTTTCTGCTTCCCCCCCCATAACCTTAATTGTCATTAATTGTCCTCATATCAAAATTGAGTACATAAGATTCATGCTTCTCCATTCTTGCGATGCTTTACTTAGAATAATGTCTTCCACTTCCATCCAGGTTAATACGAAGGATGTAAAGTCTCCATTTTTTTTAATGGCTGAATAGTATTCCATGGTATACATATACCACAGCTTGTTAATCCATTCCTGGGTTGGTGGGCATTTAGGCTGTTTCCACATTTTGGCGATTGTAAATTGAGCTGCAATAAACAGTCTAGTACAAGTGTCCTTATGATAAAAGGATTTTTTTCCTTCTGGGTAGATGTCCAGTAATGGGATTGCAGGATCAAATGGGAGGTCTAGCTTGAGTGCTTTGAGATTTCTCCATACTTCCTTCCAGAAAGGTTGTACTACTTTGCAGTCCCACCAGCAGTGTACATGAAAAAATGTTCATCATCTCTATATGTTAGAGAAATACAAATCAAAACAACCCTGAGATTTCATCTAACCCCAGTAAGAATGGCCCACATCACAAAATCTCAAAACTGCAGATGCTGGCGTGGATGTGGAGATGAGCATTTTTTCATATGTACTTAGGCCGTGCGCCTGTCTTCTTCAGAGAAGTTTCTCTTCACGTTCCTTGCCCAGCCTGCGATGGGATCACTTGTTCTTTTCTTGCTTATACATTTGAGTTCTCTGTGGATTCTGGTTATTAAACATTTGTTGGAGATATAACCTGCAAATATCTTCTCCCATTCTGAGGGCTGTTTGCTTGCTTTACTTACTGTGTTCTTGGCTGTGCAGATGCTTTTTAGTTTGATCAGGTCCCAGTAGTGTATCTTTGAAGCTGATTCAACTGCCTGGGGGGGTCCTCCTCATAAAATACTTGCCCACACCAATTTTTTCAAGGGTTTTCCATGCACTCTCTTCTAGTATTTTTATAGTTTCTTGTCTTAAGTTTAAATCTTTAATCCAGTGAGAGTCCATCTTAGTTGATGGTAAAAGGTGTGGATTGAGTTTCAGTTTTCTACAGGTTGCCAGCCAGTTCACCCAGCACCATTTGTTAAATAGGGAATCTTTTCCCCACTGAATGTTCTGAATTGGGTTGTCAAAGATCAAATAACGGTAAGTAGCTGGATTCATCTCTTGGTTCTCTATTCTGTTCCAGATATCTACTTCTCTGTTTTTGTGCAAATACCATGCTGTTTCGATCACTATAGATTTATAGTCTGAGGTCTGGTAGCATGATTCCTCCTGCTTTGTTTTTATTTCTGAGAAATGTCTTGGCTATTTGAGTTTTTTTCTGATTCCATATAAAATGAAGTACTATTTTTACAAGATCTTTAAAGTATGACAGTGGAGCTTTAATAGGGATTGCATTAAAATTGTATATTGCTTTGGGTAGTATGGACATTTTAATGATGTTGATTCTTCCCAGCCATGAGCATGGTATGTTTTTCCATTTGTTAACATTTTCAGCTATTTCTTTTCTTAGAGTTTCATAGTTCTCTTTATAGAGATCTGTCATGTCCTTTGTTAGATAAACTCCCAAATATTTCATCTTCTTTGGCACTACTGTGAATGGAATAGAGTTCTTAACTGTTTTTTCAGCTTGACTATTGTTGGTATATATAAAGGCTACTGATTTATGAATGTTGATTTTGTAACCTGAGATGCTGCTGTATTCCTTGATCACTTCTAAGAGTTTTGTAGTAGAATCCCTGGTCTTTTCCAGATATACAATCATATCATCTGCGAAGAGTGAAAGTTTGATCTCTTCTGACCCTATATGGATAGCCTTGATTGCCTTTTTTCCCCTAATTGTGATGGCTAAAACTTCCATTACAATGTTAAAGAGCAGTGGAGACAATGGGCAGCCTTGTCTGGTTTCTGATCTGAGTGGAAATTATTTCAATTTAACTCCATTCAATATGATATTTGCTGTGGGTTTGCTGTAGATGGCCTCTATCAGTTTAAGAAATGTCCCTTCTATACCAATTTTCTTAAGTGTTCTGATCATGAAGGGATGCTGGATATTATCAAAAGCTTTTTCTGCATCAATTGAGAGAATCATATGGTCTTTGTTTTTTAATTTCTTTATGTGCCGAATTATACTTATAGATTTACGTATATTGAACCAGCCTTGAGACCCTGGGATAAAACCAACTTGGTCATGATGTATAATTTGTTTAATGTGTTGCTGGATTCTGTTTGTTAGGATCTTGTTGAATATTTTTGCATCTATATTCATTAGTGATATTGGTCTATAATTTTCTTTTCTTGTTGGGTCTTTTCCTGGTTTGGGGATCAGGGTGATGTTTGCTTCATGGAACATGTGGGGTAGTCTTCCTTCTTTTTCTACCTTTTGGAACAGGTTGAGTAATATAGGTACTAATTCCTCTTTAAAGGTTTGGTAAAATTCTGACGTGAAACCATCTAGTCCCAGGTTTTTCTTTTTGGGGAAGTTTTGTATGGTTGATGCTATTTCAGAACTTGATATAGGCCTGTTCAACATTTCCACTTGATTCTGGCTAAGTCTAGGAAGGTGACGTGCTTCCAAGTATTGGTCAATTTCCTTCACATTTTCATATTTCTGACAATAAAGTTTCTTATAATATTCATTAAGGATTTTTTTGATTTCTGAGGAGTCTGTTGTTATTTTGTCTTTGTCGTTTCTGATTGATGAGATTAGAGATTTTACTCTTTTTTTCCTGGTTAGGTTAGCCAAAGGTTCATCTTTTTTATTGACCTTTTCAAAAGCCAACTTTTTGATTTATTGATCTGTTGGATAATTCTTTTGTTTTTAATTTCATTTAATTCTGCTCTAATTTTGGTTATTTCTTTTCTTCTACTGGGTTTTGGTTTGGAATGTTCTTTCTTTTCCAGTTGCATGAGATGTCCCATTAAGTTGTTAACTTCCTCTCTTTCTGTTCTCTTGAGGAAGGCTTGCAGTGCTATAAATTTCCCTCTTAGGACTGCCTTTGTGGTATCCCAGAGGTTCTGAAAATTCGTGTCTTCATTGTCGTTTTGTTCCAAGAATTTGGCAATTTCTTTCTTAATCTCATCTCTGACCCAGCTATCATTCAGCATAAGGTTATTTAACTTCCATGTTTTTGTATGAGTATGCAGATTCCCGTTGTTACTGTGTTCAACTTTTATTCCATGGTGGTCTGAGAAGATGCAAGGAATAATTTCTATTCCTTTAAATTTACTGAGGTTAGACTTGTGATCTAAGATGTGATTGATTTTGGAGTATGTTCCGTGGGCTGATGAGAAGTATGTGTATTCAGTTTTGTTGGGATGAAATGTTCTGTAGATGTCTGCTAAATCCAAATGTTGGATGGTTAGGTTTAAATCTAAAATTTCTTTGCTCAGCTTCTTATTGGAGGATCTATCCAACACTGCCAGAGGAGTGTTGATATCTCCGACTATTATGGAGCTGGAGGAATGAAGTTGCTCATGTCTGTTAGAGTTTCTCTTATAAGTTGAGGTGCATTCTGGTTGGCTGCAATTGAAATCTCATCATATTGAGTATTACCCTTAACAAATATGAAGTGACCATTCTTATCCTTCCTTATTTTTGTTGGTTTAAAGCCTATTGTGTCTACAAATAGAATTGCAATGCCTGCTTTTTTCTGATTACCATTTGCCTGAAATATGGATGACCATCCTTTCACCCTGAGTCTACATTTATCTTTTAAGGGAAGATGTGACTGTTGTATGCAACAAATATCTGGCCTGAGTTTTAGTATCCAGTCAGCTAACCTGTGCCTCTTCAGATGACAGTTTAAGCCATTCACATTAATGGAGAATATCGATAAATCTGGTAAAATTTTGGGTATTTTTTTAAAGTCCAGTGGACATTTTTAATCCTTTTGCCACTGTGGAAGTTTGGAGTTTGATCAAGTTTCTGAGTGAGTTTACTTTTGTGGTAGAGGATTGGGCTGGTCGTTATGGAGGATAGGTCTGAGAATATCCTGAAGAGCTGGTTTGGTTATGGCTAATTTCTTCAACATATGAATGTCATTGAAGTATTTAATTTCCCCATCATAAATAAAACTCAGTTTAGCTGGATACAGGATCCAGGCTTGAAAGTTATTTTGCTTTAGGAGATTAAAAGTCGATGACCACCCTCTTCTGGCTTGAAAAGTTTTAGCAGAGAGATCTGCAGTCATTCTAATATTCTTCCCTTTGTAGGTAATGGATTTCTTACATCTGGCTGCTTTGAGAATTTTCTCCTTCATATTAACTTTAGTGAAGTTAATTATGATATGCCTGGGGGATGTCTTATTGGGATTGAGTCATGCTGGGGTTCTGAAACTGTCTGCTATCTGAATTTCAGAATCTCTTGGCATGTCTGAAAAATTCTCTCTCATAATTTCATGGAGAAGGGCCTCTGTGCCTTATAAGGCCAGTTCATCACTGTTCCGAAATCCAATGAGGTGGATATTAGCCTTCTTCGAATTATCCCAGAGCTCTCTGAGAGAATGATCCATTTTTGTTCTCCATTTCTCTTCTTCTTTGAGAGTTTGGGAGCAGTCAAAAGCTTTGTCTTCCATTTCAGAAATCCTTACTTCTGCTTGCTCCACTCTATTACTGAGGGATTCTACTGTATTTTTCAGATTGACGGCTGCAAATTCTTGCTACAGGGCATCAATATCTTTGGTGGTTTTGTCTTTAAATTCGTTAAATTCTTGAGACAACTTTTGATTTTCTTCTCAAATTTCTAATTCCGACTTTTGAGTTGCTCCTCCAATATCTAATTCCAAATTTTCCTCCATCCCATTAATCTTGCTTGCAATCCAAATTTTGAATTCGATTTCTGACATCTTGGCCAGCTGTTTATGAATGAGATCTTCAGTTACATCTGCCAGATCTTTCCTTGGGTGGGTTGATCTATTCTGGTTATTCATTTTACCAGAGTTTTTCTGCTGATTTGGTCCCTTGATTTTTTATACCATTTGATTTTTCCCCTGGAGCTTTGTCAAGGACCCATACAGTGCTATGGCCTGAGAAACTGGGGACCTGTTTGGTGTGGTGGGGCTAAGTGGTTCTGTCTTTTTTTCAGCTGGTCTCTCTGACCCTAGCGAAACAGTTACTATGGGTTGAAGTCTCAGCTGTGAAGAAATACCAGCAATTAAGTCACCCCACCCTGCACAGGCAACAATTGGAAAAGGAAAATCAAACCTTCCTACAACCACACACCCAGGGCACCACCTGAATAGTGCTCGGGTGATTGGCTCAGTTCAAAAGGTCCAAATCAATTGTCTCAGTCAGCACCTGTCTCAGGTTGGAGAGTTTAAAATGTTTCTGACAATGGATCGCAGAGTTCTGGTGACAATTGAGATATGACTTGCTCCGGTGCTCCGTGAAGTCAGGAGGACCCACCCAGCAAATAGATTAGTCTGGGAAGGTTTATGCCTCCTTCCTCACCTTGCACTTCTGTCACACCCAGTCCCTGATAGCCCCGCAGGGCTGTGACCCTGTTGCCTGTAGTGAACAGATACTCCAGGGGTTTGCACCTGCCTGAATCACAAGGAAATCTATATCTGCTCAGCCAGGCCGCTGGCCCTCTGCCTCTATCTAGCAGGGGGAGGTGATGCCTGACAACCTCGGTCATTTAATGGAGGCTGGGGGTTGTTCACTTAGTTCCAGACCCACCCTGATTGATGTTACTGACAGAACAGAACAGAACAACTTTGCGGGAATTTGTTTATTTCCCTGCTAAATTCTCCTGCAGAAGAGAAGCTATTTTGAGTTCCTACAGCCTGCACCTCAGGCCCTGTCTTTGTTCTTGCAGGTTTGTATTCAGTTACCTGTCAGTTCTAGCCTCTTGCCTTCCTTTGTCTATAGGGTGACGATCCCCTGAGGGCTGGGTGCATCTTAAGCTCAGTAAAGCGGTCCTCTGGGTCAGCCCCGCCCTGAGAATTTCCCGGCTCTGCGCCTGCGTTTTCTAGTTTCTGCGTTCCACCCATGCAGTTACTGCCTCAGGCCAACCCTTTACTCACGGGGCCTGCTTTTCAGTCCCAGATCTGTTCCATGGTGGTTGCCACCTCAGAAGATGCCCGGCTTCCTCTGGTTGCCCAGGGAGACCAGGGTATGGCTTCGGAATATCCGGGAGTAAGCCCTATTGTTGCCCAAAATGGCTGCTACTCTGCACCTTGGGGCACCGCCGCTTGGGTGTGGTTCCCTCTCAGCTGACCATCCTCTTCTCACTCCCATGCTGCAGAATCAGCACTGAGCAGCTGCAGTCTAGGCCCTGTCCACACCCCTCAAGAAATCACCCAAGAATCTGGACTCCTGTGGGACAGGACTCCAGACCTCAGAATGAGAGTGGAGGGGAGTGTTGGGAGCTCAGAATTGTAGGTAGAGAATATATACAGTTTTATACACTTTTATGCCTGGCAGGAGAATGCTGTGGCACCCTTGTGGGGGAGGTAGGTCCAGTTTTTAGAGAGTCTCTCCTGTGGAGTGTAGTGGGAGGACCTTTGAACTCTGCTTGTTTGTTTGTGGGGCACTCTGAGCCAGTCTCATGGGGGAGGGGACTCCCATCCAGTTGGTGATGGATTTTGTACCTTTGTTTGTATCCCTGTGGTCACAGCTCACCTCAGCGCGGTTAATGTGCGTTCTTCAACCTTCTCTCTTGGTGTAGCTTTAATCCACCAGGTTACTTGCTAAATTTCTGTCCTTTAACTCTCCTTCTGGACTGGAGCCTCTGTGGAAAGCTGGCTTCAGTCAGCCATCTTGTCTCCGCCCCACCCTTTACATTTTTTTTTTTTTTTTGAGACAGAGTCTCACTATGTTGCCCTTGGTAGAGTGCGTGGTGTCACAGCTCACAGCAACCTCAAACTCTTGGGCTTAAGTGATTCTCTTGCCTCAGCCTCCCAAGTAGCTGGGAGTACAGGTGCCTGCCACAACGCCTGGCTACTTTTTTTGTTGTTGCGGTGTTGTTTAGCACCTGTTGTTTAGCACCAAAAGCCTGGGCTGGGTTTGAACCTGCCACCCTCGGTGCATGTGGCCAGTGCCATAACCACTGTGCTAGGGTGCTGAGCCTGTTTTTACATTTTTAATGTGGCTATTAGAATTTTATTTTTATTTTTTATTTTTTTAGAGATAAAATCTCACTTTTTTGCCCTCAGTAGAGTGCTATTACATCACAGCTCATAGCAGCCTCCAGCTTTTGGGCTTAAGCAATTCTCTTGCCTCAGCTTCCTGAGTAGCTGGGACTACAGGCACCCATCACAACACCTGGCTATTTTTTTTGTTGTTGTTGTTGCAGTGTGGCGGGGACCAGGTTCAACCCTGCACCCTTGGTATATGGGGCTGGTGCCCTACTCACTTAAGCACAGGTGCTGCCGGCTATTAGAATTTTAAATGCCTATGACTCATTATATTTCTATTGGACAGAATTAGAGATTTTGTGATGAATAAAACAGACATAATCTTTGCCATCATAAAATTTTAGCTCGTGATCTATTATTTTTATTGAAGTTTAAATAACAAAGAGTCCTTTCTATCACTAACTTTACTAATAAAAATGGAACCAAAAAATGGTAAACAGCTAACAAAAATCAATTAAGAATCAATAGTAAATAAAGAGCGTTTAAATATTTTGGTACAAAAAAAATTCTGTAAGAATATAATGGACTTTAAATATCTAAATGTATGAAATTTTATTATTTTATGTATTTTTAGTTCTGTTGTAACTTGTTTATTAACTTGACATGTGAGCCAATTTTTGATTCTGACAGAAAGTCCATTACTTTATAGAAGAGCTTATTTAATTTCTACAATAATTCTGTGAGATAAGCATTTCTCTATTTTATAAAAAAAAAATGTAGGCTTAGACTTATTATTCAGTATTTTAAAATTTGAACAAAAATGGTACCCATAGGAAGGATTCACTTCAAATTTCAGACTCTTTCTCTTCTCTTTCTCTCAGTCCCTTGACACTGAAGAAGGAGCCTTTGCAATGCTATTTTCAGAAAATAATACTCTACTTACTCACATCTTTGGTCCAGGACACTCAGGCAACATATGCAATGATTTTCTCTTTTATCCTAGATGGGGAATTTGCTATTCTATATTATTGTCAGCTATGATAACAAATTGGCCCAAGTCATTCAGTTTTTGCACTTAGGAATTTTCTTATTTTCCTTTCTCTTGTTTAAATGGATGTGCTATATGCTGCATTAAAGACAGTGCCAGGTTTTGATACTTTAAGAAATAATAGAACCAGATTTCCTGTTTAATCTGACATTGACACCTATACCAAGTGACTGAGTCATAATCTCAGGATTCTTTCAGTGTTGAGACAGATGGTTTCAGGAAAGTGGACTTCTGAAATCCAGCAGAGCAATCAAAATTTAATTACTTGAGACTAGAATCAGTGATTTAATTATAATTAATATTCTAATTCTACTTATATATTATTTTTTTCTACTTATATTTTAAATGAACATCTGAAAAACATTCTTTTCGATTTAATCACTAATCCTCCATTTAAAGGCTGAGGATTATACAGATGGAAATGAAACCTCACAGAATTCAGAAAAAAAATTAGAAAAGATCTTAATATAAACTAAAAGCAATAAATCATCTGGCAGTCATAAAACAATATCCTGGAAGAGAAAATAATGTCATATGTTGATTGGTCTAACAAGCTGCTTGAAAACCATGGTTAAATATTATAGAAGTTGCCATTATTAAGCAACTTTATTTTTCGTGACTCTGTTGCCGTTTATGTAGATGCAGTAAGAAACCATCCTCCTTCTCCCTGAGACATAGTTTAATAAATCAGAGTTGTAAACCCGGCCATGCCACAAACTTTATGTTTTTAGGTAGGACAAGTCCTTTATTAAGGACCATGTGCTATACTTCACCTGTGGTCATATAAAACAAGACATCAAATTAATAATATTGAATTAGGAAACTAGGGTCATCCTGCCTTGTTCTCATCAGAGAAGATGAGCCATTGAACATTTCCTGTCATCAACTGATTTTCTCACCAAAACATGACCCCTGACTTTTGCAACATTAACACTGGATCTGTTAAATGCCTTTGTCTCTGAGTCTTCTCTTTACAACAGGTAATGTGGAGAAAAGCAAGGCTTATCAAAATCCATGAGGTTGGGACAGAAATTCTGTTCTAGTCTTGTGGATTTGATTCACTAAAAACATGGATAGTTTAATAACCATAGGAGAAAAGAAAGGCATTTAAAATATAACCAAGATAAAAAAAAAAAAGGACCTGCTTTTTCCTTACAAAAAGCTTTTCAATCCAGCTTCGCAAACTCTTATCATCATAATTAAAATTGGGCAGACAAATGAAGTTGCATTTTTAAATTGTATGAATATTTCACTAATGAAAAAAACTACTTCTCATTGGCCCAACCTGGGGATCCTATAAATAAACATCTGAAAACAACCATTTTGAATGTTTTTAGCATCTTTCTTATCACAAAACAGATCTTAATGTGTCTTTCTAATCTGTTGTTGCACTCAAACCCTTTCATTAAATATAATGAATTATAACAAATGAGTTAAAATTATTTTCATGTAGTAGATATTAAAGATGCTATGCATTTAAGGCTATTTTATAATTATGTAGGACAAATACAGAAATATATTTAATTTTGCCAGGTTTTCCAGTGGGGGGAAATATTTTATTTTCTGGTGCATGTAACGTAAAACATCTGGAATAAGCAGTTTTGTCGTCACACAAAGTGAAAAGTTTCTTCACCCTTTAGAAGTGATATTGTAGTTCGCTTAACTAGTTAACTAGACGTGGTAATTATTCCGCTTAATTTTGGGTACTTGTGGCAAGTGAGAAAAGACATGACAATGATATCAGATCTCTGCGTTGCTTTCATACAACATAAACAAGAACAGAATGTAATTTTTTCCAGTGATAAAGATGGTTTGCCTTTATGTTCTGATATTAATCAAAATTAAAAATATATCATCTGGAACATCACATATTTGAAACAATAAAAGCTCCAAGGGAATATTACATTTCTCAAAGGTTTTACTGGAGATCAAGGGAAAGCACTTATAAAAATGGAACTAGAATACCTAAGGAGTAAATGGAAACAAAAGCAGCAGTTTCTACATATTTACATTTAATTAATTTATTTATTGTTGGGGAATCATGGAGGGTACAAAGAACCTGGTTATACTGCTTACATTTGTTAGGTAAAGTCCCTTTTATCATTGTGTCCTATCCCCAAGAGGTGTGTCACACCCCCTGACCCCCCACCCCTCTCCCTCTATCCCTCTCTCTGCTCCCCCATGCCCCCACGTCCCACCATGTATTAGCATCAGTGTTCTCATATTAGAATTGAGTGCATTGGATTGTTGCTTCTCCATTCTTGTGATGCTTTACTAAAAAGAATGTGTTTTAACTCCATCCAGGTTAATACAAAAGATATAAAGTCACTGTCTTTTTTAGTGGCTGTATAGTATTCCATGGTATACATATACCACAGCTTGTTAATCCATTGCTGGATTGGTGGGCATTTAGGCTGTTTCTGCAATTTGGCAATTGTAAATTGAGCTGCAATAAACAGTCTAGTGCAAATGTCCTTATGATAAAAGGATTTTTTTTTTTTATTCTGAGTAGATGCCCAGTAATGGGATTGTAGGATCAAATCAGAGGTCTAGTTTGGGATCTTTGAGGATTCTCCTTACTTCCTTACAAAAAGGTTGTATAGCAATTTACATTTTAAAACACCCATCACTCAGAAACCCAAATGAAAAGAAAATAATCAATAAGCTTCCTAATTCTAAAATGCATATGGTCTAGAACAGGAGTCCTCAAACTGTGGCCTGCGGGCCACATGAAGTGGTATGAATGACATTTGTTCCCGTTTTGTTTTTTTACTTCAAAATAAGATATGTGCAGTGTGCATAGGAATTTGTTCATAGTTTTTTTTTTAAACTATAGTCTGGCCCTCCAACGGTCTGAGGGACAGTGAATTGGCCCCCTGTTTAAAAAGTTTGAGGATGCCTGGTCTAGAATATTAGAATATGCAAATAGAGCAAATAATTTCATTCTGCTTTAACATTATTATTCCTAAATAATTTTGAAAAGTTGGAATAATTAGGAAGAATAGTAACAGTGCCTGTGTATCCTCAGGAAATGATCCTAGATTGTCCCTTCCAGACTGTGTCTCCATGTTCATTCTATCCTTCTTTGTAAAGGGGTCATTCATTCTCTCTTTTGCCAACTGTTCCAAGATATTTATCATGTGTCAGTCATTCTGAAGGCCAATGGAGAGATGGAGAGCTATGAGCAAGAGAGAAAAGGTCAGCGCTCCCTTGAAGCATGCCTTCCAGTGGGAAGTAATAAATACATAAGAGGGTTTCAATTATTGGTAAATTATTAAAAATAATTGGGCAGCTGTATCAGTTTGGTAGAACTACCACAAGAAAGTATCACCGACTGAATATCTTAAACAACATAATCGTATTGCCTAACAGTTCTGGAAGCGAGAAGTTCCAGAGCAAGGTGTCAGGTGGGCTGGTTCCTTCTGCGTCTGTGAGAAAGAATCTGTTCCTTGCCTCTCCCATGACTTCTAGTTGTTTACCGGTCATCTCTGCTACTTTTTGGCCTGTAGAAGCTTCACCTCACTATCTTCTTCCATCTTCACGTGGTATTTTCTCCATCTGTGTGTCTCTGTGTCAAAAAATTAAAATTCCCTTTTTTGGGGGGGACATCAGTCATACTGAATTAGGGCCAACCCTAATGACGTCATTTTAACTTGATGGCCTCTGTAAATCATCTATTTACAAATGAGGCCACACTTCGAGGTCCTGGGGGTGAGACCTCTGACACCATTTTTTTGAGGACCACAATTCAACTCACCACAGACATTTACTGACTGGTAAGAGGTGCTATAGGGAGGTTGAACTAGGTGACAATGAAAAGTGACAAGCGCCAGATGAGAGAAGTTAAGAGCTTTCCTTGACAAGCAAACTGCAGGTGCAAAGGACTCCGCCTGGGAGAGACTTGTCCGGTGGGTCTCAGGAGTCTGCAGGTTGCCATGGCTGCAGTAGCAAAGGAGAGGGGAATGTAAGGACATCAGAGAAATTGGCAAGGCCACGAGAAAGACTTTGGAGCTACACTACTTTCAAGTGTCAACACATAGAAAAGTTTTAAATAGGGGGCGATATGATCCGACATGTAATTTAAAATATCAATCATCTGACATCTCACTTGTCTCTCTAGGAAAGATATCGAATCCCTTCAGCTCTTTGTACAAGCTTTTTCTTACTTTAGATCATTTTTCATTCTCACGCCATGGATCTGTTAGCAGAAGTGAAGGAATCAAATACTGCTCGTTTTCTATATTCACCAGGAGCCTTCATGCTCATCTTTACAAAAGATCCTTCTGTCAAAGCAGTATGCTAATTGGTTGCTATACTTGGTATCACTTGGTTTTACACACGTTAAATAAACAAAGAGGTTCAAAGCTTCAGTGGTCTTTGGTTTTTAGCAGAGGCCTGAAAGTTCACCCGATAGTCTAGCCTGAATCTCCCCTTTCTTTGATGTTTACCTCAATGTCCCCATAACTTCTGTTGTTTCCTTCATAGTTCACACCTGAATTTTAACACTTCTCATATTTTTTTGCACCTATTTGTTATCTGGTGTGTCCTGGGTACTCTGTAAGATCCTTTAGATCAGGACCTTTGATTTTATTTGTTTTTCATCTCTTTATAAACAGCAAGTTGCACAACAGGAAGAAATTAGTGCATTTTAATGATTACAACATATTACTCAGAGCTGGTTTCTAAAAGAACTACCTTTCCCACCAAGAAAAAGAAGTGAAAGGCGCTTAAAAACAATGAGATTTTAACCACAGACTTGTAGTGATTTTATTATGTCCATTCTAGACTTTCCAGATAAAACGTCCTCATTCCAACAGTGACTTGCTACTTTTCAATCTACTCCTCATCATCAGAACAAACTGGAACCTTTGAGTCTCCTGCGGTGGGTTTCTCTCTGATTTCTGCATCTCAGAACAACTTTCAATAGAGATTTTTTTCTCTCCTCCCTTCTCAGCAGAGGGGAGGAGATACCCATTATTAAATTACTCATTTGTAACATTTAGACCTTCAGTACATTGTGCATGTTGAACTTCAAGCTTGTGCCTGTAAACCTGCAAAACCCGTAAATCGTAGTACATGCTCTGGGGAGGAAAGGATGGAATTGTGTTTTTAAGGGCTTATGCTATTATTATTTCGTTCTCTTGGGTATTGTGACATAAATAGTGGTGGCTTTCAGAGCAGAAATTACACAGATGCTACTTATGCCCCGTGAATTGTGTGGATTTTGTATTGTGTGTAACCCAATCTTTAATAAACAACCCTGTTCTTTCCATGGGACTATATTTGAAATTAAAAAAAATAGTAGCTTGCCAGTGACAACTTAACAGAGGATAAAGACAAATTCATGGAAAATTCACTGAATTTCTAAAACGTACTAAGCATAATAAGAGAGGCAGAAATGATGACTACGAAGGTGACCCATTCATGCAAGTTCGCCCAGGACTATTCCAGTTTTAACATTGAGAGTCCTGGACCCTAAGGAACTCTTCAGTCCCAGTCAAACTATTCATCCTAAGACTAAACGTATTTTATTTAATGATAAGGATTAATTTTTTAACCCTTTAAAAATTTATTTTTACTTTTCATTCCTCCCCAAAGCAGATAGTATTTAAATGACAACCGAATAAAATATTCCTAAAATGTATATAAAGCAAATAACGATAAAGGGTATTAGGTGAAGTTTATTTGGTCACTGAGGAGTACAGTGCCCCGTTATCTTTTCTTGAAGGGGTAGCAACGATCTGTGAGTCTCTTACCAGGTCATTGGCCTATTGGGGCTTGAGCCTGTGACAGTGGGGATTTAGATCACCCTACCCCTAATGCTCTTTTCCCCACCTGTTCTGAAGAACACCATCTCTTCTTTTAAAAGGGCACAATAAATTTAGAAGCCAGTTCTGTCTCTCTACATCTGTGTGACCTTTGTCAAAGTTTGGTTTTTCTCTCTAAACTGTGTTTTCTAAACTATTAAAGGGAGGATGTGAATTCTTCTAGGTTTATTGTAAGGATCAAGTGACATTACATTTCCTAGAGCATGTGTTTCTAGACAAAAATATGTGTCTAATAAACATGAAATATTAGCATGGAGTCGACCCAGGCGCTACATCTTCTATGACTTTTCCCTGATGCCCTAGAAAATGGTCCTCTCTTTCTCCTCACCCCTGTTCATGATACATTATGAACTGATTCCAGGACTTTGTTATGAGGATTTATTTATTAAACTTATTTCTATTTCTTCTGCAAGATTATTTGAACAGTGGCCATGATTCTTTATTTTTAATGTCTTACAAAGTGACAAGCACATACTAGAGTTTGACACATTTTGGGATTTGGGGGCAACTTCTAATAGGTGAAGGTGCGGAGAGAATTATAGAAATAGTGAGGACTTCCCATCTTCTGTCTGAATACTTGAGAAAATCATGTGGAATTGAATGACTACTTCTCATCAAACTGGCTTCTCTCTGTGCAAGATACAAATCCATTCCACTGGCTTCCCACTTCAACGGTCACCACTGGATACAAGACAAAGTCTATACTCTTCGCTCTTTGACCTGTTCCCTAGAGTTTTTTGTACTTTACTACTTAATTCACAATGACTCCTCTATATGAAACATATTGCTCCCACTATTTCTGGGCTTGCAGCCACCATTCATGTTCCAACTAACTAAATTTTGGTCATCCTTCAAAACCCAGTTTCAATATTACCATCTTCCATAATGCTTTTATGGCTTACTCCAAGTTTACCTCTCAATGTCTAACTAACTAAATATATTTCATGTTTCCCTAATATCCTCTGCAAAATTCTACCATTCTGTTTCCCTATCTAATAATTTTCAGTGTTCCCTTAAAAGTGAAAGCTTGTTTATGGAAGGGAGGGCAGCTGCCATTTGTTTTACATTCACTCCTTAACCAATGCTTAATGTATAAAAGGTACAAAAATGGATTCTGAATGAATATCCCTGAACCTAGGATTTGTACCAATAATGCTCCTTACACTATTTCAAAGGAATTATATTTCCCCCAGGGAGGGCACAGTGAATTGTCTCACTTTTGATAGCTATTGCTTCCCAGGGTGCTACAGCCAGGTTGTGCAATGGAGTTACATTGTTTGCTGGCAATACAGAGCGTTGTGTTAATTTTGCCCATCCTCTTGATTAGCTGTCGATGGTATCTTCTTTTGATTCAAAGTTCTATATGGTTATCTTTCATACCGGGGCAAGTACACTGCCTGATTAACAGAACTGTCTTCTTCCAACTCAGTGATGGGAAGATGACTAGAAACCAGGTAAGAGTTCTTTACTTTCCTCCCACTTTCTAAGTCATACCTTACTCAATTAAGGCCAAATATTCTGTGTATGAATTATGTGTGTTCCTCTTTTATACAGAATCATCACTGACAGACCTAAGTAGGACCTGGATTCAGAGACAGCAGCCTGTAGTTGAGGTGGGCACCAGAAAATCTGACACTATTTGATCAGAGGAACGCTGTTTAAAATCTTTATCCAAGAAGAATGTGTTTTAACTCCATCCAGTTTAACTCCATCCAGGTAAACATAAAAGATGAAAAGTCTCTCTCTCTCTCTCTCTCTCTCTCTCTCTATATATATATATATATATATATAATGTTTTTTGCAGTTTTTTGGCTAGGGCTGGGTTTGAACCCACCACCTCTGGTATATGGGGTCAATGCCCTACTCCTGTGAGCCACAGGCACCACCCAAGTCTCTATATTTTTTATGGCTGAATAGTAAAAGAATTGCAAGAATGGAAAAATAAATCTCCAATGCCCTTAATACTGATATGAGCCAATATATAAAATATTACATGCTCATATGAACAATGAAACACAAACATAGTCTAGTATGGGGATGGGGGAGGGGGAGGAGGGAGGAGGAAGGGAGCAGGACCACTGGCAGAAGGAGGGAGGGCCTTTGGTGGGATATCAGCTAATGGGCACAAGGCTTGGGTGCATACCATGCCTCCTGGGTGAGGGGTTCTTTTACAACTGGAACTTTACCTTGGAAGTGAGAACAATGTAATAAAAATGTGTACCCTTATATTAATTTAAAATAAAAATAAATAAATAAAATCTTTATCCATTTCTTCATCTCTAAAAGAAAGAGGAGTATCCCCACATCCATATTGTTTAAAGAAATTAAATAATAATAAATTTAAAACACAGTATGTCCTTGCTCATTTCTGAGATTATATATGATAGAGGTTATTCCTTAGAACATACTATTTCGTCTGCTACACACCCACACTTATTTTGTACAGAAAATATGTATTTTTTTAAGTATACAAAAACTGAGCTTGTTTCTTGTGCTTTAACATATTCTGGCCCTTCTGTTTGGTTCTATTTGTCATTTTCCCATGTCATGTTTATAAGAAAATATTCACCACTTTTGATCTGGTTACATAAAGTTCATGTAGGTTTGTTTTCTAATATTTCAGGGCTGACAATGGCCTAGAAAATAAAACATTGCCATATGGATGTCAATCATCAAGCAAAAGGTGGTGAGTTAGGTAAGCAACCAAAACTTAGATTGTGTGGTTCTAAAACAATTTCTTCCACTGTTAGAGCAAAATTAAAGTACATAGAAAGTCAGGAAGAGAACTGAAATAATAGAAGCAGCATATTAAAGATCCCGATGCTGTGACTCTAGGGCAAGAATAGACAAGACAGATAAATAGACTTCGAAGATCAGGCAAACAGAATAACACAATAAGCAGCAATTTCAGACATTCTCACCATTCTATAATCATAATAAAGCAGAAGAAACAGAGAATGCAGAAAATAATAACAACAAAGGTAACAGAAATTGGCTTATGATTGGTTATCAAATGAAAAGCACAGAAAATGGAGGAAGAGGAAGAAGAAAATGCTTCTTGCTAGCATCATTAAATGGTCATCAGCAGGCCTGTGCCTTGCACAGTCCTCTGGGAAGATGATCTTGGATGCACTTGCCATGGTACTATTTCCAAGGGTTAAGATGGACACATTTTAGGGTCTAATTGTCATTCTTGTTTAATGTGCAACCCCTGATATATGGGAGTGTACATGGCCTGGGGTAGCTCTGAGTTGACTGACAGACCTTAATTCTGTGCAACTGTAATAACATAAAAGACAGGTAGGAAACCAAGGCAGTAGCTTCTCTAAGACCAAGGAAACCGCCCCCCTCCATAAATCTCATTCCTGGCAGGCATATATGTTCTTGTGGGTCAGTTTGGTGAGGCGAGATGCAGTAAGAAGTTGTATGCGAGTAGCTTCTGACCTTTCCAAAAAGGTTGTCCTGTATTCATCGGCACATGTCCTGTATTCATCTATAAAGCTAAGTCAGCCTGGTGCTAAATTAAGAGTATATTGGGTCTCAGCAGTGTTATTGGCAGCATGAACCTGGTAGTTGTTTGGTGAGGGTTTACAGTGGGTCCACGTGGGCTTAGAGATCTTGAGAAGCAGATGGAAGTATTTCACGTGGGTACAAATGTATGAACCATGTACTATAAGACGATGGTGATAGTGAGACATGGGCATGTTGGGGAAAGAGTTAACTGGATGGAATAGCTATCAAATTGTATTACAGCTTTGTGAGTGAGAAAATGTCTTATAGAGGAGGGGAAGGGGATGAAGGGGCAGGGTGGGAGATGGGGTATGGATGAGAATATATTTTCCTATATAGCATGTGAAATAGAGGTATGAGGATGAAAGGAGATTTTGAAGAATGACATGGGGAAATCAGTTGTAGTTCAATGGCAAGGCCATTTATTAGAAAAATTTGGCGTCTACATTTTCAGGTTACTGAGCAAGATTTTTATTTCTGGCTATCTCTGTTATTGTGGGTAAATAAAAATGTCCTTTTCTCCCTATGAGTTCTCAATTTCAACTTGACGAATGATCCCACTGCTTCTCAAGTAAGGATATGTGATAGAGAACTTAGTGATGCTTATTATTTTTGCTTTTTAATCCGGAAGTGACAATTTTATGTGATCCTGTGTTTTCTCTCACACCATTTCTCTTGCACTTAAATAGATATCATTTTTAATTTTGTTAATTATGTCTAAATCCCTGAAGGTTAAATCATGGTTCTAATATGCTCAAACAATAACTACAAATAAGGGAACCCCAGGGTTATGAGTGGGTCTTATCCCAGTGATGATCTAACACACGCTTATAAATCATCAGAGACCATAGCTCTGCATTTGCTCCTTTGATGATGAATGTATGTGCTATACATCTAGCTGTTTTAACTTTTGGATTAATTCCCACAAATCTTCTGGGCCAAAGGGACATAGAACAGAAGCAAGACTTTAGTCCATCATCCATAATTAATTAGCTGTCTTTCGGAGGAAGTTCTTTCAACTCTCTGGGGTCTTCCTGTTCATCTGAATGACAGACATACAATCAACTCTCAAAGTGAGGTAACGGCTGTGAAAGTTCAAATTGCCTTGGCAAGGATAAGGTATTATGTAGATATGCTGTGTCAGGAACACAGGTGTATCACTTTCTGTCTTAAAATTAATTCCACAATTTAAATGAATTGTCTCTGCACGTGGGCACACAAACATACATACCCAGAGAAATATATAATTTTTACTAATTTAATTTGAAGCTTTTCTATATTACATAGACTAATTGGTTGATTTTCTCCATGAGGTTTTTAGATTGCACACTTTAAAAACATCAACTTTGTTCTGCTTTCCTGGATATAAATTAGAGGCTTTTCTTTAGGGAAACCGTTTGGCTATAGATATTCAAGGTAAACATTTCCAGCTTGAGGAATGAGGCTGGTGTAGTAACTTGTCCATAAAATCTGAGCTGGCATTTGTGATATGTTGATGCCCTTCATCGTAATAATCTAATAGAAAAATTAAGGCTGGCATGATTTATTTAAGAGGTTATGAAATTTACAATCAATATGGATTATAATTTTATACTCTTCTCTAATTTGTATGCTACTGTTATGTTTTTGTTCTATAATGTGCTCATATTCGGACTGAGAAAATGCTTTCTCCCAAGACTTACCAGTTTAAGCAAATACTTACATGTTCCATACCTAAAATAAGTCACCTAAAGTCCCTTCTGAATCTCTGAACATAGACTTTCTGAGCTTAGAGCCCTTTCTGAGCTTTTTTTATTATCCCTGAACACAAAGGATTGTGGCAACTTGTGAGTACTAGGAAATGAAAAAGGGAGTAAAAATGGGCAGTGCCTGTGGCTCAAAGGAGTAGGGTGCTGGCCCCATATGCCAGACGTGGCGGGTTCAAACCCAGCCCCAGCCAAAAACTGCAAAAAAAAAGAAAAAAAAAAGGGGAGTAAAAAGAAACTAGGCGTTTCTACAGGTATGTCAGTTTGGTACATTAGTTATTTACTTTAAAATCAGGCCAAATTGTGTGACTTGGAGGCATTTTTGTGAGGGCCATTTGGTAGAACAGGATTCTGATCTCTTTTTGTCCAAGACAAAGGCGTTACAAGAAACAAACCATAAAATAATTATTTTGATATTTCTCTCTATATGTGGGTGATGGGAGGGATAGGATACTTTTTGCTTATAAAAGAATAATTTTAATTGAGACTTTAGAACATAAGAACACGAAGCCCTAAACAAAGATTTAAGTTATTTATTCCTTGTCTTCAAAAAAGTTTAGACATAATCAAATGCTGGGTAAGAGGATTTTAGAGCAAGAAATGGGAAAACGTTAAACTGACTTCCATTCAGGTTTTGATTATTTTTCTCATGCTGGATTTTATGTTCTTAGGGAGAGACCTGGAGGAAGGACAAATCAGTGGTTTTAACTGCAGGTAGTTTACCAGTTTTCTTTTCAACATTTGTTCTGTTTGGGGTGAGTAGAATTAAAAATATTTTTTGCAGACATATGGAGAGTAGGTGTGAAGCAATTCTCACTCTATTAACACATTTCTTGACAGAATCTCACATTGGTCAAGAAATGGTAACAATTTTCAGGGAACTGAGAAGTGTATAACCTGGGGGTGAGGCATCTTCTAGAGATGGTTCAGGAAAAGCTCAGGAGTTATATAATAGTTTCTTTAAATAACTTGAATTGCTGTCAAAAAAGTTTCACTAAATAGAATAACTGGAACTATATATCCCTAAGTCAATTTATGTTCATTAAAAAAAAAGTTTCCCACTATGAATTAATGTGAATATTACTGAGAGGATAAGTTTCTAAAGACAGCATTTGGTAAAAATGTTAAGTTGGGTGTGATGAGCCTGTTCAATGGAAAACGCTGAAATGCAATGGCTCATTCAGTTGGGAAAATAGGTTGCTCTGGCCTTTGCTTCTTTTACTGTCTCCTCTGTTGGGTACCTGAGACTATGGCTTAAAAAGACACAGGACGACAATACCATTCCCATCCAACAGACCATTCTGTTGCTGAGTAATTTTTAATCTGTGCTTCCTTTTCACGAACTCTCAAATATTCATCTGGGGCCAGAGAATCCAGAAGTAATAGGGCACAGCTTGTTATATGGGATGTATTTTCTTATTATCAAATCCTGTCTGAGATCAAAGCTTTCTCCGAAGAGTCTTTTTTTAAAATTTATTATTTTATTTATTTATTAAATTATAGCCGTGTATATTAATGCAATCATGGGGTACCATGCGCTGGTTTTATATACGATTTAAAATATTTTCATCACAGTGGTTAACATAGCCTTCCTGGCATTTTCTTAGTTATTGTGTTAAGACATTTATATTCTACATTTAGTAATTTCACATATACCCTTGTAATATGCACCGCAGGTGTAATCCCACCAATCACCCTCCCTCCACTCATCCTCCCCTCTCCCCTCCCTCCTCCTCTCTTTCCCCTTTCCCCATATTCTTAGGCTGTAATTGGGTTACAGCTTTCATATGAAAGCTATAAATCAGTTTCATAGTAGGGCTGATTACATTGGATACTTTTTATTCCATTCTTGAAATACTCTCTGAAGAGTTTTGTAGTAAAATTTTCTTTGAGGCCCTCGGGTAAAAACACAAGAGAGCTTCCCATTGGTAATTCTGCGTGTATATGGGCTGCAGATGGGTAAAGACAGAAAGTGGAAAAAGCAAACCATTTATCAAAGGACTGTTTAGTTATTTTTCCTTTTGTTGCTGTGTGGTATTATCACTGATTTTGTGAAAGAACCTCTGACTCACAGGTGGTGTATTCTTCCTTCCAGGGTTCCATGTCTTTGAGCATAAATCTTTTCCCATCCACTAGTTTGTATAAATAAAAATATATGAAATGTGTAAAAATATTCCTGTCCCCAATTTCAAAAATTAAAAAAAAATACTTCATCTTTGTGGCTTTATAGTAGTAAACTTGCCGAGGACTCACTGGACTGAGAATAGCTGGAAAATTCAGAATTTCTCATTTATTTTTATAAAAGAGGGAGAGAGAGTGATACTCTTATGCAAAGTAGGGGGAAATGCCCTGCACATGTAATATACAGTTTTAAAGATATGGAAGTAGTTAAAAAAGGGGTGCATAGAAAGCTGGCTAGCAGGGAAGCCCAAAAGAATCTGCTTTCCAATGAACTTGACAAATTGTTTGAGAAATAGAGCATGTGTGTATGAAAATAAAAGGAAGCTTCTAAAATTGGGGTTTTGGCTGTGACTTTCCTTAGCAACAGTGACCTGCTATGTGAGATGTCATGGGGGCTCCTTAAACTGGGATCCACATTGGATATTGAATTGATATTTTTTCATTTATGCAGTTTTTTCATATTGATGAAATTCTGGTAAAACAGAAATGTACAAAAAAAGAATGTTGATCAGTCAATAATTATCTATCCAGAAATAAACACAACTCACATGACATCAAACACCTTTCTTAGCTGCTTTTAGACATTTTTTTCAAACTATGCCTTCTAACTTTTTAAGGATGATACTATATCAAATTAGTAGACATCCGGGCCCAGTGGCTCACTCTTGTCATCCCAGCACTCTGGGAGGCCGAGGAGGGTGGATCGCCTAAGCTCAGGAGTTTGAGACCAGGCTGAGCTACAGCGAGACCCTGTCTCTGAATATTCTTAGTAAAGCATCACAAGAATGGAGAAGCATGAATCCTATGTACTCAATTTTGATATGAGGACAATTAATGACAATTAAGGTCATGTGGGGGGAGGAAAAGCAGAGAGAGGGAAGGAGAGAGAGGGGTGGGGCCTTGGTGTGTGCCACACCTTCTGGGGGTAAGACATGATTGCAAGAGGGACTTTACCTAACAATTGCAATCAGTGTAACCTGGCTTATTGTACCCTCAATGAATCCCCAACAATAAAAAAATTAAAAAATAAATTAAAAATAATAAAAAAATAAATAAAAAGTTAAAAAAAATAGCCAGGCATCGTGGCTGGGGCCTGTAGTCCCAGTTACTCAGGAGGTTGAGGTTCCTGTGAGCTATGATGCCAGGGCATCCTATCAGGGGGTGACAAAGTGAGACTCTACTTCAAAAAAAAAAAATTAGTAAACAGATTTATCTAACTCCAGTAAGAGTAGTCCACATCACAAAATCCCCAAACCAGAGACGTTAGCATGGATGTGGAGAAAAGGGAACACTTCTGCACTGCTGGTAGGAATTGCAAGCTAGTACGTTCCTTTTGGAAAGAAGTTTGGAGAACACTCAGGGATCTAAATGTAGACCTGCCGTTTGATCCTGCAATTCCTCTACTAGGTGTATATCCAAAAGGCCAAAAATCACTTTTCAACAAAGATATTTGCACCTGATTGTTCATTGCTGCTAAATTCAAAATTGCCAAGTCATTGAAGAAGCCCAAGTACCCACTGAGCCATGAATGGATTAATAAATTATGGTATATATATACCATGGAATACTATGCAGCATTAAAAAAAGATGAAGACTTTACGTCTTTTATGTTTACATGGATGAAGCCGGAAAATATTCTTCTGAGTAAAGTATATCAGGAATGGAAAAAAATATCCAACATACTCAGTACTACTATGAAACCAATTTTTAACCATTCACACTTTCATATGAAAGATGAATCACAACTATAGGCCAGGATATAGGAGGCAAGGGGTAGGGGATGGGAAGGGAGGGGGTGGTTCAATAGAGGGAGGGCTAATGATGGGACCACACCTATGGAGCATATTGCAAGGGTACAAGTCAAATCTATCAAGTATTGAACACAAGTGTCTTAACACTGTGATAAAGTAAATGAGGTGAAAGCTATGTTAATTAGTAGGATGTAAGCACTCCAATTTGTAGAAATAATTAACGCATTGAATCCTACAAAGGCATAAATATATTCATGATCTATGTATATATGAATTAATAAAAAATAATAGCAATGCAGAAAATATCATACATCAGAATGTATGTAGAAAGGGTAAGTATATAATTGAGCATTCTGTTTTAATTGTTTACCTGTGTGTATGTGAATGTGTGTTTATATTGGCTGATATAAGTTTTATCTTCACTTATTTTCACTATGCTTTGTATCCATTCCTCACAGTAACTTCCATATCACAGGTACTATTAGCCTTGAATAAATGTCTGTGACAAAAGGTAACTTAGCAATTAATTAATGGAATCAGAGTCCAAATCTAACTTTGTCTTAATGACAAATCCTTTGCTTTTCACTGTTATGCCAAGTTCATTTGTTGAGGCTTAATTAGGAACAGATTTTATAGTGTTGAGAATTTGTACTGGTTAACTCCATACTCGAGTTTTGAAATGATGTACTTTTATAATGGAGATATGCAGTGACTAATATAACATGAAGCATGTAGAGTAAACAGTCAAACAATATGGGCTTCAGTGTTAGTTAAATCTATTCCTGGGGAGAACTTTGTCATAAACCCCTGAGTAACTTTTTTTTTTTTAAGAGACAAAATCTCTTAAAAAGAGACAGAGTCGCCCTCCATAGAGTGTCATGGCGTCACAGCTCCCAGCAACCTCCAGCTCTTGGGCTTAGGCGATTCTCTTGGCTAGGACTACAGGCACCTGCCACAATGCCTGGCTATTTTTTGTTGCAATTTGGCTGGGGCTGCGTTCGAACACGCCACCCTCGGTACCTGGGGCTGGTGCCCCACTCACTGAGCCACAGGTGAATCTTTAAAAGACAGTAAACATTATTTTTAAAAGCCTTTTCCATGAGCCCCATGATTGTAACTGGTATAAAATAATCTACTTGAACACATTTTGTAACTTAGAAAGCTATAGATAAATGAATAAAATACTATGTAATTTACTCTTGCGTTTACCTATCACAACAGAAGATAAATGTTATGAAATGATGCTGTGAAAACTCTGAAGGTTTTTTTTTATTTTTACATATGCATGTGTTTATAAGGTTTCCATTTTTTTGCCTTCACAAAATTAAAAAAGGCTTAACATTTAATAACAATAACAATGTTTAAGATAAGGACTAGAAACAAAAACTTCGTAAAGAACAAATGAACATACATACATTCAGAAAAGGAATCAGACAATTGCTACATCGAAATATTAAGCAATAATAATAATAATAATAATGCAAAGAAAGTAACATTCACATTGTCAAATAAGAGTATGTCTATTATAGAATGCTTTGACTCTGAGATTCAATATGGAGTCATCAGTTAACTTCTTATTTTTTTTAAGTATCAAAAAATAGACAACTAATATTTATAAATACAAGTAAAAGATAATTTCGAAAAACAGATCATGCCAAATGTTATAGACAATAGAAAAAGAAGAAATAAGTTCTTCTTATTTGAAGAAGAACATGAAATTTTTTTTATATAAATGTTGCATCCATATAAAGAGATAGCAGGAGTCATGTTAATTGTTAGACATGAACATTAGCCGTGTTACATGACAGACAGGTCATTGTCTGAGAAGGGATTCCTGATAGGCTCTATTCTGAGATGAGAGCCCACACAGGGAAAAAGAGTCAGACACGAAACAGGAAGATTGAGATCAGATGACTTGGATGGCCGATGGCAGAGCCGTGTGATAAAAGGCAGGGAAGATAAAAGATCACAGAATCAAAGTAGGAACTGTTTATTCTCAAAGATGAGGTGCAATGGCATTTTGACCACAAAAGATGTGGTGGTTGTTATATGAGGAAAAAAAAAATCCATAAAGGCCTAAAAGCCAACAATGTTGTTGTAGGACAAGAGAGAAACAAGTTAGAGAGTTTTATTGATGGAGATTTAGAAAAGAAAATCAATGTTTTCTCTATGAAGTGCTAGTTTCCCTCCCTTTGAATTCTGTGTGAAGAGCTGGTCATCTGTATAAACTCTATCCAGGGTCATAGGAAGATCAGGCTTTGAGTACTTGTGCTGGTGAATACGTGGGCAAGTTTTCAGCTTTTTCTCAATAGACTCAAACATAGCCTTGATCAGGCTGAATTTTGAAAATCAAGTAACCAGAGTTAAATTAAGTTGCATTTAGTAACTCTGAAAGTGAGATTCATAATGAAAAAAAAACAAACCCATAAAACATTTAAGAAGTGTTGATGTGAAATGTTTTAGAGATTAAAAACTGCAGTTCATAAGCAGGTACAAAATTAGTTTCATTTATATTTTAATAAGAAAAGGGGCTCACTGGCAAATCAAATAGGAACACGACATCAACAAAAACTCAGCTAAGGATTTACTCAAACAGCGTGGTTGTGATATGACAGACACAATATCATACCAGAAGAAAAAGGTTCAAAAATATGACTTTCAATAATGACTTTGTTAATCATTATAAACTACCTTTACCAATATAAATAATTGTAATAATACAGAGTGGCCATAAAGTTTACAATTTTAACTGCAATTTTAAACTGCACATGACCTTTATCAAGAATAGCTCATTTATTATCTTCTGTGAATGGAGTTCTACAGAAATATTGTGTATATATTAGGTCTATTTATCAGAACAGCACAGAGAGGTTACTACAAATGTGGGACTAGGAGTGCTGTGGTTTGCCTAGCCACATAGCTAGATTCTATAAATATTTAAGCCCTGTGTCAAACTGTGTGTCTTTATGTCAAAAGGCTATGGGTTTTTTTTTGATTGTTTCCTCCATATGATCTACTTTCAAAAGCAGAAACCAACTTATTTATAGTAAGTTATATAGCTCCTTACTTAAGAAAGGAGCAATCAGGTTATGTGTAAAAAAAAGGTCCAGGGTTGAGTGACAGTGACCTTGACTGCAGCCTAGCGTCTGTCTTGTAGCTAGTGCTTAACTTGGGCAAATTATGTAACTTCTCTGCAAGATGTCAATTCAACATGATGCTCTCTGCCCCTGAGCAGTGCCAAGTCCACAGTTCTAGGGAAACCTAATTCGGATCATCACACACATAAACTCACATTTCTGAGACAGGTCTTAGCCATGAGAAAAAATGGTCCTGACTTCCAGCCTTAAAGATATGATGGTGTAGAACTTCTGGTTTCAGATTTATGACAGAGAATAAAAACTGACAACCCTTTAGAATTAAATCCTGTAGCGCTTAGAAAATCATGCATAAAACTTAGGAAAACGTATATTAAATGTTACCTGAACTAGAAATAAAGGAAGAAAGAAGAAAGGAAAGATACAAAGAAAGGAAACTCTTCAAGTGCCCCAAACAAGAGAGAAATGAAAACCAGGGTGACTCGGAGGTGATCACAGCTTCATCTGGGCTTGGGATGTGGATATGGTGTCTGTCTCCCTCGCAAGTAGGATCAGGTACAGGAAGCTAAGGAAAGGAGATACAGCCAAATCTTCATTTTCAGTAAAATATAGACTAAATGTGTGCCTCCCACTTCTGGCATATGATAAGAAACAACAGCTAATTAGAAACATAGATTAACAAAAACATGCTTATATGAGAGAAAAACTCAAATAAATCTGGAGGGAGGGACCGTAGAATCTTAAGGGGGAACAAGCTGTGGGTACACAGCACACTTCCTAAGTGAAGGACATAGCTACAACTTAGACTTGACTTTACAAATGCAAACAATGTACCCTCCTATTAATCAGAAATTAATAAAAAGGGAACAGCAGTGACAATAAACGAAAAACATCTTCCATGTTTATCTGCTTTGCCATTGAGTAAAATAAAAAGAAGTCTAAGCTGAGATTTAGGAAGCCAAAGTTGATACCTCCTTTAGATTTGTGGTGTGATTTTATGCCACCTGTGTGTTTTTACAGTTCTCAAGATGTGATGAAGGAGAGGGAGAAGAGAGCGAGCCAGGAGGGGGGAGAACAAGAGGAAACTAGAGGAAGAGGGAAACTGAGGAAGGGATGAGGAAGGTTCTCTCAAGCAGGTAAAATGTGAAACCTCTGAGGGCCCCTGGGAAGCAAACAAACGTGAAGTTTCTCTCATCAGTCATTCTCAAAGTTGAGCAACAAGGGATTCTCAGCCTCAGGACCTTAATATCATAGAAACACATTCAAAAAAGAGATCATATAGTGGGCACAACCACAATTCTACAAGAAGAAATTAAAGCCCAAACATCAAAGATGCTATACAAGTAAAAAAATAGATTTAAAAAATATTGACATAGACCTTCCATACATAAAACATTGATATTTTTTAAAAAACAACATTTCTGAAGCGTATTAGTAGAACTGGAGTAGATATGAGGAGGCAGTTATGCAGAACTAAAAAAAAAAAATGGAAGAATCAGAAAATATAAGAAGACTAAAAGCCAAGAAATAGGAACTTAGAAGATGCAATGTATTTCTAATAGTGCCAGGGGGAAATACAGCATTTAGAGTATATTTTAGAAAATAGGTAAAGAAATCATGGTTGAGAATTTTCTAGAGCTATCAAAAAAGGGGAACTCTTTATTTCAACAAACAATACATTCTGAGAAGATTTGATGAGAATAGATTTATTCCTAGACATGTCAATGTAATATTGCAGATATCAAAGTCAAAGATAATATTTCAAAAGCATCTAAAAAAATGCAATTAACCTACAAGGAGCAATTGCTGGAGTGGGAACAGCATCTAAAAACCATTGACAGAGAGGTCATGCTATACTATCTTCCAACATTCCAGAAAACAAAGTAAATCTGTTAACATACCAGCAAAACTCTTCTTCAGGAAAAAGACCTGTTTGGGGGTTGGTTTCTGAAGCAGGAGTGCCTGGAAGAGGATTCATAGGAAAGTAATTTATAGGTATGTGCTTCCAGGATAAGTCTGTAGGATTGATAATGAAAGCAAGATGTAAACAATTGTAATAAAGTGTTGAGCAATCAATTATCTATATAAATAAGAATAATTGCTAATCCGGCACAGACTAGAAATAAATATAAAAGTTAAAAAAATAGCTTCCTAATGCTGACATGGAAGAATATCTTCATGTCTTTGTATAAATTTCCTAAACAAAACATAAAAATGCACTAACCATAAAAGAAAAATTGAATATGGTCAACTTAATTAAAGCTGAGAGCATCTGTTCACCAGAAGAAACCATTGATGAATTGCAAATGCAAACTACATGTTGGGAGAAAGTATTTTTAGGACACATATTTAATAAAGAATTTGTACCCAGAATATATAAAATGCTCCAAGAAAATAGTTTGCAAAAAGTTTTATTCTAGATATTTCTTTAGCATGAAATCGCGTCTTTATCAATCTCCTGATATACTTTATAATATCTTATTTGCTGGAATTTAGTCTGATGATTACACACAGTTGAAAGTGTAGGTCCATGTATCCAGATAAAATTCAAACTTTTCTTACTAAGTAGGTTGGGAAATGTATTTTGAATCAGGCCATTACCAATCCTTACAAACCCCCCTTTTTTATTTTTATTTATTTATTTATTTTTTGAGACAGAGTCTCACTCTGTCATCCTGGGTACAGTGCTATGACATCATAGCTCACAGCAACCTCAAACTCCTGGGCTCAAGTGATCCTCTTGTCTCAGCCTATCAAGCAGCTGGGACTACAGGCACCCGCCACAATGCCCAGTTTTTATTATTAGTAGAAATGGGGTCTCACTCTTGCTCAGGCTAGTCTTAAACTCCTGATCTCAAGTAATACATCTGCATTGGCCTCCCAGACACATTTGTTTTTGCTTTGTTTTATCTTTTGAGAGAGAATGTCTTGCTGCGTTACCCAGGCTAGAGTGAAATAATGTGATCATAGCTCACTGTAGCCTTGAACTTCTCGGATCAAGTGATCTTTCTGCTTCAGCCTCCTGAGTAGCTGGGACTATAGGTATGTGCCACCACACCTGACTAATTTTTTAATTTTTTGTAAAGATAGGGTATTGCTATGATGTCCAGGTTGTTCTCAAACTCCTAGCTTGGCCTTGAAATATAGTTTTCATTTACAAAGTGAGATAATGTTAGTTAACAAATTTATTAAGGATGACTTTTATGCTATGCTTTTCTAAGTTCTAGATGTAAGAGGGTTCTTAGAGATTAAAAGCTGAATGAAATATTATCCTGAATCCAAGCAGTTAATATTTTAGTACGAGAAGATAAATATGTATAAATAACAATAAGTGTTTCATTAAGGTGTATGGATATTTGAGTTCAGAAGTTAAAAAGATTGCTCCCAGAAGAGGCTTGGGAAAGACATCACATTAGAAAAGACATTTTAAAATCCAGGAAACTCCTGGGCACAGTCACAGACCTGAGAAAATTCTGAGTAGGTCGGTGGAAAATTAAGCAGTTTAGTTTACCAGGAGTGTAGTATGCAAATGGAGAAACTGAATTTAGATCTGAAAATGGAGAATGTGATGTGACTGTGGCAGGTCTTAATGGTCAAATTTTGGGCTTTCTTCATTTTGGATGAGAAACCATAAAAAGTTCTCAGCCTTGATTCTTACGTTCCTGTGTGTGGCATGTTGAATTTGCTACTGCGTGCTTATTTTATACTTGACATCACTTACTGCAAATAGTTTTAGGATTAATATCTTGGTTCAGTGGTTCCTATTATAGGCAAACTAATTTGATCTTCAAGCTTCTAATGATCATTGTTGCCTAGACATAGAGATGAACCATTTGTTATACAAAATTCTCTTCTTATGTAATCACGTCGTCTAAATTTTCAAGCAGAACTCCCCTGTATATACGGCAGATTATTTTTACAAATCTACGTTAATTCCCTACTGAGACCGCATGAAGCTCATAATAATGGCCTTCAATAAAGGCCTTCTTCAATAAAGACATACCTATGAGTATGAAAGAATGTAAGAAAAGATAAAACAAAAGGATTATGAAAGTTAAAAAATATGTAGATGAATAGTTGAAAAAATGACCTGATTTATACTGTGCAATTTCCAGAAGGCTTAGAAATTCACAGTAGCAGATACCTCACAAGTGGCATCAAAGGCTAAAGTTAATAGGATATGTCAAAATTTGATGAAAGACATTGTATTTCATTTTACTAGCACTATCCTATGTACTTTGTTCTTATATTCCCTACTCCTTTAGAAGGACTGAAGGTTTAATCTCTGGCGGAGATAAAATTACATGTATTTAGACTGGTGGACAGTAGATCAGTTTGTAAATAACTTGCTGGGTGCCCAAACCATACCCATCCAGCTGGTTCCTTCCTGGAAGAGCATTCGAAGATCTTTTACCAAGGAATCTGATGGATACGAGAATGAAACTCTAAAAATACTCATGAAAATTTTCAATCTGATCACCTCGTAGAAGCACTCAATGAACACTTCAAGCTCTCTAACACCTTTGTAATTTTCCACTTCTAAGGAGAAGCACACAGCCCTGATTTAATGAACCAATGAGAATAGATAAAATACACACACAGAAAGAAAAGTCAATTTGTAGATAAAAGAATCTATTTAGGGTGAGAAAATTTTAAAAAATTATGAATATCTTCAGAAGAGAAACAGAAGATGTTAAAAACATGGAAGGAGAAGAAAAATCAAGAATAAAGAGGCCTTTTGGAAATAAAATACCTTATAGCAAAAAATGAGTTCAGTATTATAGAAATATGCCAGGAAGTAGAGCCCTCCAATTATACAGGGGTAGGGAGGAAAAATAAGAAATGAAAGACAAGAAATTCATAGAACCAATCTGGAGGCCCAATATGAATAAATACACTTCAAGACAGAAAAAAAGAACCAGTGATAACAACGGAGAAGGCAGAAAGAATAGTCAGCAAAACAAAATGGAAAATGTTAAGATAAAAGAAAAGGCGCTTATTTCAAGATAGAAAGAGGACAAGTGCTCAGCTCAAAATCACTGAAAAGAGACCCACATTGAGTACATTATGATGACATTTCAAAGTAGGAAGGCTGTGTTAACCAGTGTGATGAAAATGTGTCAAACTGTGTATAAAACCAGTGTATGGTGCCCCATGATGGCATTAATGTACACAGCTATGATTTAATCTTAATTTTAAAAAAACCCAAAAAACAAAAAACAAAATGCTGGGGCAAAGAGAGGCTCTCACCAAAGTGGGAGCGGGCAGTGAGGCTAAAACAACCACAGTTCCCAAACAAAACAATTCGCACAAAAATGGTTAGGGGTAAAAACAGTGTCAAGTTAGAAGTCTGATGATGATGAATACTTCAGAATTCTGAAGTGGAAGAAGATATTCCTTCCTGAATTCCATGCCCAGTGAAATTATCAAGTAAGAATGAGGGCAGAATAAAAAGTTACCTTGATATCTAAGTTAAAAAATATACTTCCTAGTTAGCCTTCATCAGGAAGCTACCGTAGAATGTTCTAGACCAAAACAAAAAAGAATCAAGAAGGGGTGGTGTGCAGGTGACTGGCAACTTATATTTACTCACACTTTCTTAGGAAAGATAGAACACAACTAGAGCCCAGGATGAAGGAGAGAAATGGAGTGGGAAGGGATGGGAGAGGGGAGGTTTGATAGAGGGAGGGTAAACGGCGGGACCGCACCAATGGAGCATAGGTGTACAAGTCAAATCTGTCAAGTGTAGAACATAAATGTCTTAACACAATAATAAAGTAAATGAGGCGAAAGTTGATTGGTTTGACCTAACCATGTCAGATCATACAAGAAAATCAACACATTGTACCCCACATGTCACACCTCACTTCTGACACCACTTGTCAGGGCCCAGGACTGGCCAGGTCTCCGCCTGGCTTAACTATGTTCCGGACACGGACCACTAAGTTCCCTTGCTCAGGTCTGTTAGGTGCCTGAGGGCTATCTACTTTAGCTGGAGAGACAGAGAGTGTCTTAGAGAGAGTAAAGCAGTTTTCTTAGAAAGATGGATCATAGTCTTTAGCAGAGCCTGGTGATCTTTAGCAGAGAGACGCCGTGCTGATGTTCTGCAGGCAGGAGAGGAGACAGAGTCAGAGTAAGCGAGTCCGTGATAGAATGCGCACGCTCCCGACTGCTTTCTCCTCCAGCCTAATATAAGGCTGTTCTCGTGCCTCCCAACACCACAGGTGTAGAGACTGCCAATTCACCACCGCTCTCATCTCGTGAGCTCTCATTATGTTAGGAGAGCTAAATCCTTCTCCATGCCCTTTCCACCAAGGTGTTCCATTCTTGAGCTATGCAGGTATTTCTTAGAACTCTCACTCCTCCTAGCCATAGGCTATATGGGCTGCTACACCCACATATGCATAAATGTATTCATGATCTATGTGTACATGACTTAATAAAAACAAAACAAAACAAAACAGAAAGTCAGTCCAGGGAATCCCCGAATACAAGTGAAGGGGGAGGTTTGGGTGACAGCTGTGGGCCACCCGTACAGCACAGTTGAGCAAGATGTTCATGTTGGGTGACTCTATGACAGTGTTTTCTAAGACAAAAATGGATAAAATACCTGCTAAGTCTTATTGCCCTGAGAAGACACAACTTCACAATAGACATTTGGGATTGACTTGGCGATTATGTAGAAAGGAAAGCAATCAATGTGATTTGACCGTGCATAGCTTGACATAGTCACAGTTATGTTAATATGAAATATTAATGTCAAATGATAGTATAGATGTGTTGTGAGCTTAGGAAAATGGCAAAACTGTGCATGTGTAATGAAGGCAGGGAGAAAAAAGAAGAAAAAAAAGAAAAAAAAGAAAAAATCTCATTCTGCACAGCAAGAAGGCAATAGATAGCCCCTAAAAACAAATTCACAAACAGTAACATAAGCATGCTATATTGAAAGTGGGAATAAATACCAAAAAAAATCATTTAGTAGAATCAAAGGAGTTGTCTCTGGAGAGAGGAAACCAAGGTGGATGGCAATTTCTATTTCTCAGAACCAACCTTGTAAAACTACTTGACCATGAAATATGTGCATGTACAGCTTTGCTACAAAATCAAAATAAAACTGAAATAAATTGTTTCAGAAATGGCTTGGTAATTATCAAGGAACTGCCATAATATGGGAGAAAGTGGACTGCTTTACCAGCAAGACACACTGAATTCAAATCATCACTTCCGTCTCTATCTAGCTCTGAAACAAAAATAAAAATAGTGTAATTCAGCCAGTTATTACCGTATACCAGACAATTTATAAAATTATCATCTTATTACTTTTGGTAATAACAACACTAGTCTTCATAACCACACTGTAAAATGATTACTATTGTTTTCACATTTTTCGGAGGAAAATCTGAGGCTTTAGAGAATTTTATTATGTTTCCACATTTACAGAGCAAGGAAGAGAGAGTTCAGAACAAAATAGACTTATGTGTTTCTGAATACAAAAGTCTTTATAACAGTCTGGAAAGGTAAAATGTTTGCATTACTTATGTTTTTTCTCCACCCCAGGCAGGGATTTGAGCATAACTGAGATGTTCAGGACATGAAAGAGGGCAGAAAATTGGGGATAGGCGATCTGGAAGGGAAGGCTGGCTTTCAGCCAAGGACGCATTATTAAACCAGGAGCCAGGTGCCACTGTGTGTGACTGGGGCTTAATCCTGCTGGGGAAATTCCAGGATCTGGAGAGAAAGCTCCCTTTATAGGTATCCTCTAAGACAGTTCAGAGAGAGGGGAAATTTTGCACAGAATCCCATCAGTCATTAGTGCAAGGCTCCTGGAAGAGAAGGGCTAGTTAATTTTCTGGAATTTCTGGCCTGCTGAACAGGTAGACTTTGGTGGCCAAGCAGCCTTGAGTTTGAAGAAAGAGCCAGGGCAGGCAGTTCGAGTTTAACCTGGATATCTCTTAAGTGGCAAAGGCACGCGACGTGGGCGAAACACTGACAGCGTTTGCTGGCAAGGAACTCCCCAATCTCAGTTGATTAACAGAAGGTTATTTCTTTTCTCATCACAACTCAATGAATTGTGTGTGTGTGTGTGTGTGTGGTGGTTTCTGAGCCGCAAAGTCATTTTTAGCTTAGGTGTCATTCACAGGTTCCTTGCAGTCTTCCAGAGTCACACGGCCAGTCTTACTTTGGGTCCCATGCCATATAACTGGGTCAGGAGTCAAGAGAAGGTGGGGATTTGATTCTGCAGCAAGTTTTATGCACATTGGCCAAAAGTCAAGCACAAGACTGCCTCCTATCTGCAGGAAACATTAAAAATGCTGTCTAAATAGTTGCCCTCGGCAAAAACAAATAAAAGCATGGCCAAACTCGGAAAAGAAAGCATTCATGGGACCACATAAGAAAGACTGAATTGCTAAGGAAGAAAGAGCTTAATGTCAGGAACAGATTGTACAGCTGGTGGGATCTCAATAAAAGTTCTTTTCTAGTGACAAAAAAAAAAAAGCAAACACTTTATATTTGGTGAGAATCAATCACAGCTATCAAAAAATTATTATACTGTACTATTTCTCATAAGCTCACCTTTATGTGCTATGGACGGGCATATGCATGCATCCATGTACTCACACACGTGCACTAACTTACACAAACAGAAGTTCCTCTACCTGACCCCGGCAAGCTACTCAGTAGAAATTGACCTTCAGAGTTTTAGTGTTCTATAAAGAAATTTCTTTTTCATGTGATTGTTTTCCATAATTTATTCAACATTTAAACTCAAGAAATCGGCAAAAATATTATCGCATGCATTTGTTTTCCCTAAACATCAAGGAACAATTACAATATATGCTAGGCTGAATATTTTTTTGAAATGAATGGTTCTCTAAACATTTTAAAATGCTATGTACATATCAGCAAAGAGACACATTTTCCTGAGCTGAAAGTTGCTTTCTATGGCACAGGTCATTTTCACATTGCAAAGAATGTATTTTGACCGTTACTATCAGATTCACCTTGTTGTGCTGAAAGCCCCTTATGTTTAAGTACAAAAATATCTGAATGTTAGTGAACTAAAGTATTAACTTTATTTATTTTTTTTCTGGTAAGTTAGGGAGTGTGATGAAAAAATAAAAATATTTTCAAATCATAATAAGACTTTTGAAATCTTTTAAAGTTAATGTTAAAAGAGCATAAAGGTAATGTAAGTTTGCTAGATAAGCCAGTTCATATCAATTTTCTGATTTGGCTAACAGTGAGGAAAATTGCACAGATAAAATGGTTATCTGTGCTGAATTCCTCTCTTTTCTTTCAACATTTAGAGATAGATAGATAGATAATGGGAGAAAGACAGAGATGTTCTAAAAGACAATAGAAATGCCATACAAGTCATAATGGCGGGGACTGTGCCATACCTCACTTCAGTGTGTCTTCTGGAAGAGAAAACCAAATGGAGAAAATACACACCAGTTTTCTCTTGGATTAATCTAATTCACTCATCTCCCACGAAGGGTTACCCTTGGGAATAAGTATGGAAGTCATTTTTATAGCCAAAGCTAATGTTTTGGGAGCCTAATGAGCCTTTACACCAATACTTAAATGCCTATTATGGGAGATAATATTATTGTGCCCTGATTTGATTCACCTGAATTGTGGTTGAATTGCTTTGTGTGTACATTTAATGAGATGATCTAGGCCAGTAGTTCTCAGCCAGGGGTGATTTCACATTCAGGAAACATTGATGGAGAGATTTTTGATTGCTAAGACTGTAGGAGGTTATTTTCAGCATCTAGTGGGTTGAGGCTGAGGACGCTGTTAAACATTCTATAACGTACAGGATATCCCCTCACAAAAAAGAATCATCTGGTCCCCCCAAATCAATAATACCAATGTTGAGAAAGCTTCACCTACACATAACAGTTTTTCATACATACATCTGAAAACAGACCCTATTAGATGTGCTGGAGATTCCAATCAGGGTTGAGTGTCCACTTATCAACTCTGGTCTTCCTTCTATTATAAAATAATTAATAACAGATTAGGCATTGGGATGAAACCCATTTCTCCATGCTTTCATTCCTGCTACAGAAAACAAATTACCTGTTACGTAACTCCCTTTTCTTTTTGCTCTGTTTATTCTGGACTCTGACTTTCTCCACGCTTCTGATGTGTGATCCTCCTGGAACCCATCCCTCCCCAGGCACCTGGGCCGGCCCCTGTATTACTCCCTGCCCTTCAAAGGGAGAAAGACGCAGACCAGTGGAGTGAAGACCCTGCGTGGTAGGTTTGAACTTGCATTTCTCCAGGTTACCCCGCCCCCCGCCCAATGTTCTTTCAGTTTGTTTCACTCCATCAAGCAGCCACGGTCATGGGTGAGTGGGGATGCAGCAGATAGGACAGATGGCAACGCCTCCCCTCTGCTTTGAGTTGTTGCTTCCTGCTCTGTTTTCTAAAGCTTTATTCCTGGGCTTGACATGTCTCACCGGGAGCTCTGATTTGGCTGGCTGGGTCAGCCTTCCGTTTTGTTATGAATGACAGACCTGTTATTCTGTTTCCTATGAAAACTTTACTGTTTTGTAAAGTTGGGTGGACCAGTTATGAAGCTGGAAGTCTGGTCCGAAACAAAAAGCTGGTGTTCTATTTCGAGATGCTCAGCTATCTTTGTGCTGAGAAACTGTAAAGTTTGGGTTCAGGAATTATCTTTTCTATTTTAAGGTATTGTCAGCCTTCATGTAGCGATTCAACTAGGTGAGGTCAACACTTCAGTCTGGGAGGTAATTTGAGAGGTGGGGAGAGAAATTTATGTTTGTTTCCAACCTATTTTACAAACGTAGTTGATGCTCATACATAGTAACACGTTTAACATCACATCCAAAAACAAATGGCAAATAAGGATTAGAGTTTTAACATTTAAGGAGGTAAGATGTTGAAAAAGGGCACAATGCAGGCTTTGAAGTCAGGAGTCGGAAGTGTTAACTTCCAACACTATCTCACTCTCTATGGCCCTTGTAATCTAAGTAAACTATTTCACTTCTCTGAGTTTGAGAATCTCCATCTGTAAAATGAGCAGGTAACGCCAAACTACTCATAATATTGCAGGAATATGTGTGTGTGTGTGTATAGTGTCCACACTTATATATAGTGTCCATATCACTATCAAAATAATTAAGAAACGTCTATTGGAAGCCATCTATTTATGGTGAATCTTCAGCTATAATATTCTGCTTTTTATAATTAGAAGAGATCTCAAAGAGTTAAAAGCTATTAAAATATGCTTTGATATTCTTTAAAATAATTTAAAATAGTCTGCAATTTTAAAATTGCCCATGAACTTTATGGACGCCCTGCATATATATACAAACACACACACATATGTGCATCCATGGGCCCACATCCACGTGTACGTGCATAACACACATATTTTCATAGAGTAGTACAGATACCTCCAAACAGCTTAGTTCATTCTCCTCCTATAACTAAAGTACAGATCATAATTAAGAATTCAGAAACCTCAGTGTAGACTCTTGATCTCTTCTTTTCTAGTTCTCTCAATGTAAAAAAGTTGACAAACATCTCTGGCCCCCTCCTAAGAGTAAAATAAGATGACCAGAACATCAGGACTTTCCAGACCATCAGACATTTTCAGGTGACTCATCATGGGGCTCTTTCTTTAAACTGAACTTCCCTTAGAAAATTAGTAAGTATAATGAATATTTTACAAAAATGTCTACTATAAGGAAATTGGCAAGGTCTCCTTTGTGGGCTCTGCAGATTCCACTTTGGAAATTATTAGTTTTAGGACCTTCAATGGTCTTTCTGTTTTAAGACATTGTAACTGACAAGTCTTTGCCCAGAGTTGATTTGGTTCTATTTATAGATAAGAATCGACTAAAACATTCTACTTTCGTGAACCTGGCTTGTATATGATTCATCCTATTTAAATAGCTTAAACATGCCTAAATGTTAGGAATGAGTTCAACTTTAGTTAAGGGACCACATTTCTGCCATAATTCAACCAATTACTAGTCACAAAAAACAGAGAAGATACAATACACAAAAATTCTTTTGTGAAGTTGAAATCTCTTTGTTTATTCACACGTATACACAATCAGAAATTGGAGTCTACACTTATTTTCTATAACTCCATCAAAGTAGAAAATAGTCTTAACACTGAGGGAGTATAGTTCGTTCAGTGCTTTATTAAAAATAGGTATTTGGAGCGAAATAAGAGTTTAATAAAAGATGGTTGAACTATCAACAGAATGAATTACAGAGTTTTGAATGGTTTATTATTGTAGCTTAGAAAGGATAATATGACTTACCTCTTCATTATGACTTATATCACTATCAAAATAATTAAGAAACGTCTATTGGAAGCCATCTATTTATGGCGAATCTTCAGCTATAATATTCTGCTTTTTATAATTAGAAGAGATCTCAAAGAGTTAAAAGCTATTAAAATATGCTTTGATATTCTTTAAAAATGCCATGTGCTTACCACACACTTGTAAAGTGTGAGATCTGAGGTCAGTGCCTGAGAGGCCAAAAGCACTTTAGGACTTTTTAAAAGACATCTGAGTTTTGGTAAACATTTTATGCAGTCTCTATAGTCATATTTTAACTGAAGTTCCAAGTGACCTTTGGGTCCAACAAACAACAAGCAAATTGTATTTTAGTTTATTTGAAGTGGGAAGTAAGGAAGAGAATAAATTGTATTTTTCATCTAGGAAAGAAATTCAAGTTTTTGGCATGATGCTGTTCTTTGGTAAAAATTTAGACTGGTGTTTAAAGAATTAATGTTTGAGAAAGCTTTAAATATAAGAAAATGTGACTACTTTGGGGAAGCTGAACTGAAAACTCTCCAAGTGTATACATTACTGGTTCAAAGTCATTATTAATTTCTGCTTTCTTTGTAAAATAATTTTTACAATGGGAATTATCCACATATTTAAAGATGTCATTATATTCTGTTTCATCGAATAGTTAGCATATATGTTTTAATCATTTTTATTTCATTCCCCTTCTCACTAAATTTCCTACATAGTATCTGAAAGCATATTTTTAAATTTAGGCAGACTACAAATGTATTCCTGGTTCTGATACTAATTATATGACCGTAGGCACATTACTTAATTACTTAACCTTTCTAATACTGAGTTTTCTTATTGAAACATATTATAATATTCCATGTACTTCATGGAGTCACCCTGAGAAATAAACCATGTAATGTATATACAGCATTTAGGAGATATTGCCTGAATATTTTAAGTACTCAACACACTTATTTTTAGAGATTTTATTGGGGGAGGTCTTTTAAGGGTAGCCTTAATTCTATCACTAGTAGATACTAAATTTGTTTCAAATCTGAGAATTTGATAATATACTCCTCAAAGTGGCATGATATTTTAGGTAATATTTTATAAATTATTACTTCATTTATAAAAGATGGTAAGGTCTTTTTTTTTATCTATTAAGCCATAGCTTGTGAGTGAATACATGACAAATATTTAGGTAATATTTTTAAAAATATAAAGTAGGAATTAGTTTATTTAAAGTAATGATGACTCTGAGGCTATTAAGCGAACAGTTTTCTTTTATCTGAAGGTAACTATATTGTTTTGTATGTGCTACAGCAGATTAGTTATTGCAGGAAGCAATTTATGAGATGAAAATCTACATACAGAAATGTTTTTCACTGTTACATTTGGGATCAACAATAGTGAAGGGGGAGTGAATAAAGCAGGAAAGGGCAGAAGATGTTGAACTGTGATGTGGTAACAGTAAAAGTTTTAGCCAATCTGTTCCTGCCTTAATTAGTCATTGAATGAAGGCTACCCCAAGGACAGGGCAAGTTCTTGGGCGAGGTAGTTCTCTTAAGGCAAGGGCAATCCCTGGGAGGATGGAGGTTTCACGGGACGCAGTATGTGATAGCAATCTGGATTCCATTTTCATGTGCTCACATCTGCCCCTTTTTTGTTATAAAGTTGGTTTATACAAAGTTGCTTCTGATCCTTTGTTAGTAGATCAAACATTCCAATGGTCTTTGACTAGTGTTTCTAGATGAGGCCCTTTGGAGAGGAAAGGCAAAATCATGCCAGAGTACGTATCAATGCTAACCAAAAAGGACTTCTGGAATAGAATGTGTGTAATAAAGTCAGTGTTCTACCAAATGCCTAAGTTGACCCCTGGAGGGTGGTGCCACACTGGGCAATTAGCACTTTGCTTTGCTGGCAGTTGGACTTTTACCAGCAGCAGTGGCTAAATCAGCTTTGGTGAGAGGGGTGCATGTTCGTGGACCCAAAGCTTCTTGGTAGTCTGGGCCACCCAGTTCATGGGCCTTTTGTGTCAACACCCAGAGGGCTGATGGGCAGAGTCTCAATGATGCCAACTGACCTTGTCAGCCTATTTAGGGGTCAGTGCTTCCATGGCTGATGCTTTCAGATACATGTTTACGTGTGAAGCAAAGGTCTTCATAGTTCAGAACTATTCTCAATACACTTATTCTGCAGACTTCATAGCTCTCCTGTTTGAATCCTTCTAAGTCTCTTACCCTTCAGTGAAGCCATTTACCAATGTTCTAAACAGTGGATATTTCTTTCTGCATTAAGTCGATGGCCAGGTTAACCATTTAAATTGGTGTATGTTCGGGTAATTTCCTTTCCCTGCTGTTTTTTAGCCCTCCACCCTCAAGAGAGACTAGAGGGCAGCCAAGTCCATTTAAAGGTGAGTCGCTGGTGAAACAACGGTGTATAATGTGGAGACCCTGCCCGTGCACCACTCCCTCTGCTCATGCAAACTCCTGAACGTACCACTTCTGTTCACAGTGGATTGCTGCTGGACACATCTGACCTTGTGAAACAGTGGACAGGCAAAAGCCAAGTGTGTTCAGTTTTATATGTCCACCTGGCTAGGCTGCCATCCTCAGTAATTCATGGAAACACAAATCTTGGTGGTGGTGTAAAAATTTTTGTGGATGGAATTAAACTTTACAATCCGTTGGAAGAAGTCAAAGAGATTATCCTAGATAGTGTGGGTTAGCTTGACCCACTGATTCGAGGCTTTAGAAAAGAGCTGTGTTTTTTCTGAAAAGAAGAAATTTCACCTGCGTAGGAGCCGAAGTTCCCTCCTGAGTTTCTAGCATATCTTTTCTGGTAAACTGGCCTGTGGATTTCTCGTCTATATACATATGTGAGTATGTATAATATCCTAGAGACTGTTTTTTGTTTATTTGGTAAAACCCTGACTGATATACCAAATCATAATGGGAAAGTGATGGGAAGTTGTAACCTCATGTAATGTGGTTTCCTGGGTCATGTGCCTCATTCACTTCCAAGGCCAGGAATTGTACCATCAACTTTGTTTTTTGAAAGGTGTATAGTTCCCTGCTACAGAGGGCGTGACCTTTTTCCAGCACTTTAAGAGTCTATTCTGTGATTCTATCTTTAGTGTTTACCATAAACTCTATACAATCTCTTTTCCCAACACAGATATCTCTCATACTACCCTACTAGCTCATGAGACCAAAATGGCACGACTCGATGGTGTTAGTCCAACAGCATCTTCCTCTATGTTCTACTCAAAGTTAGAAGCAGCTTATGCTACCTGGAATGTGGATAAGGATCCATCCTATGGATAAAACATCCAACCTCTAAAACCTAAAGTGGCCTAATAGGTATTTGTGCTTTATCTTAGTGATGGGATGTGCACAATGCAAGCATTTATTCTTCACATTGGAGAGATTTTTGTGGTATGACCCGGGATTCTCAATAGGCTCCAAGCCTTGCTGATGTCGTCCATCCTCCAGATTTTTGTAAGGATTATTTTCCATCCTCTGTATTTGTCTTCCAGGACCCCCAAGCTACATGACACTTCTTGTTCAACTGGTCTTATTAAAGTGAGGAAAGTCACCTATCTGTGGGGCTTATAGAGTCCAGTTCCCTTTAGACTGTTTGTGACATAGCAGAATTGTTATCATAAGCCCATGACAAAAAAGTATGCTGTTAACTGTTGCAAGTGAATCCTTACAAATACTATTGCTGATCTTCATTCCTAATAGGGTTAAAACAGAAAATGTTTGCAAGATCAATGGCTGCATACCACATATCTGCTGCAGTGGCAAATTTCACTGTCACTGCACACAAAGACTCTTCCTTCCATGCAACAGCTACAGATGAGGTTGTCTACACAGTTGAGATGGCAGGATTTGATGCCATACTCCAGAATTAATCTCAACTTTGCAGGAGCCAGAAATATGAACTGAATGGGGAAGGGAAGTAATAGGTAACATCATCCGAAAGGAAGCATTAACCTCTACCATTTTATTTGGGACACAATTGTTTTTAATTTTTCTTTTTTGGCTGGTAGACAGGTGTTTTCAGAAACTACAACTTGATCATCCTGACTGTGTTAGCTATTACTCCAGGTCTGCCAGAAATAAGTATGTAAATATATTCATTCAGTTTAACTTTTGGGGACTAGGATGGGCAACAGGTGATCTGTTTTCATGGGACACTTCTGGCATCAACTATTGAAGCTTGAGTTTTTCAGCTTTTGAAACAGATTTGTGTGTAGGAACTTTATCAAGGCAGACTCCTGGGTTGAATACTTGTGGGAAGGTGAAGACTACAGAAATGAGTAGATGGGAGCTTAGGCTATCTTGGAGTCACAGCCAAGATGAGCTCTGGTTTGACAGTGCCCTGCAGAACTGTCTCCTTACTGTGAGTGAGATGCCTCTGGGGAAGGAAATTACATTTGCAAGGTGGCTGTCTTTGTCCCAGGCAATTGTTGGGAAAGAGTCACTCAAGAGCTGTCAGTGGTCAACATTCTCAACAGGAAGGAAGGATACTTAGCCCTAAAGCATTAGGTGGGGGGCGGGGTGGGTGAACTGGGTATTGCACACTCCACTACACCTGCTTTTCATTCAATCACTACAGTATGTGATAATAAAGTCCTTGTTATTTTTCACTCTGCCTGATGTTGTTCTACAAATTAACCTTCCTACTTACATTAAGACAAGATAAGCATTTGTAGAGAGAATTTTGAAAGATAAAGAAGGGTGGGTCAATTTCCTTGAGATTTTGCACAACTTTTTCTGGTAGGTACGTCCATTCTTACTTGAATGTAGGCCAGGGTATGGCTCAGAACAAGACAATTTCAAAGGTAGGTTACACTCTAAATTATAAATACTACTTTTGTAAAAATATAACTCTATAAAATCTTTGGTATGAAACTCTGTGAATCCCTGGAAGATGATGAAAGCTCATGTTTAGGTGTAAACATGGATTCTTATTTCAAATCCATCTAGAATTATTTTTACCTCCTGTCCATTAGTATCAATTATCAAGTTTTGAGTGCATATAGAATAAGATACTGGGAATGCAAGGGATGAAAAGTATATATACTAACTTGTATTCCCTTCCTTCTGTATTTGCTGAAATAACATTATACCCACTCCACCAAACAAGAGGAATACCACTTCCTGGAGTTTGTGGGTATAGGCCAGTATATATGGCATCATCCTTGCAAATAGTGTAGATAATTGAAGTGACATGGCCCTGCATGGCATTTGAATCAATTTTGTATTAAAAGAAGCAGTGGGAAGGGCTTATTGTTTTCTTTTAATTCAACTGAGTTGCAAACTATCCAAATTCAGTAAGATTCATTTGCATTTGCTCACCTTGGGAAATGATGGGGACTTGTTTTCCAGCTTCCACAGTGAGAGGTGAAGTGCTGTCATGTGTATTTACTCCTCTGAACACCTTTTAGGTCCTGCCAACAAATCAGCAAGTTGCCTTCAATGAGAATGGTGGTATTTTGTCACGTAGCTTCCCCACAGTATATTCTGATCCTTCCTTTGCTTGGTTGTGAACACCTGTTCTCTCACACCTGTTTCAATTTATAAACCATATGTTGGAGTCACAGCTGAGAACGGCTATAAACATGATGTGAGTTCTTATACATATTTCATAAATTCAAAATTTCCTATCATTTAAAGGCCTTGATTTTGCTGAAACCCTTACAAAGACTGATATATACGCTTCATTATCATTGTTAATTTGGGCAAAGAAACATAAAATATAATACTTTCCAAAATAACCTGTATCAATAGTAGAATGGCACTAGCTAGTACTTCTGTTCTTAAACAAATATTACTAAAGCCTATTTAAAGTAATTCAAGTACTGTGATGGGTTGAAATGTACATATATGCCCAGGAAATCCAGGGAAACATACATGTTTCATGTTATATTTTCTACATACAATACGAGGCACACTTTGTGTTTTAAGAAATGAGCAAATGTTCACAACAAAATAAATCAATGCATGCAAATTTATGTAATAAAGAATTACATAAACATTTATAAAGAATTTGAAGTAGGCACGTTTTTACAAATCATGCTTTTCAAGTTACAGAAATCTAAAATGAAAATTATTTAAATAAGGAAATTACTAGTCTATTAGTTGCATAGACAGGTTGATCTTTCTACTGGGTTAATTCGGAGTAAGAGAATTGTGAGCAAGATTTTGCTTTTCTATACCCATTTCTTTGTTTTGTTTCTGTAGGATAGGACTACCATTATATTTAGAGGATGTTGTCTGTTTGGTCTTGTTGATCTGTAGGATAGGACTACCGTTATATTTAGAGGATGTTGTCTGTTTGGTCTTGTTGATCTGTAGGATAGGACTACCGTTATATTTAGAGGATGTTGTCTGTTTGGTCTTGTTGATCTGTAGGATAGGACTACCGTTATATTTAGAGGATGTTGTCTGTTTGGGGGCGGCGCCTGTGGCTCAGTGAGTAGGGTGCCCGCCCCATATGCCGAGGGTGGTTGGTTCAAACCCAGCCCCGGCCAAACTGCAACAGAAAAATAGCCGGGCGTTGTGGCGGGCGCCTGTAGTCCCAGCTGCTGGGGAGGCTGAGGCAAGAGAATCGCGTAAGCCCAAGAGTTAGAGGTTGCTGTGAGCTGTGTGACGCCACGGCACTCTACCCGAGGGCAGTACAGTGAGACTCTGTCTCTACAAAAAAAAAAATAAAATAAAAATAAGCAACAAAATATATTTAGAGGATGAATGCTGTTATTTCCTGAACTTTGATTTCTTCCTGTGTAACAAAAGTAGGAAAGGGTTTCTTTTGGTAGCATCATAAAACAAACAAGGAAACAATAATAAAACACGTGACAAGGGCTGGGTGAGGTGGCTCACGCCTACAATCCTAGCAATCTGGAAGCCAAGGTAAGAGGATCTCTGGAGCTTTGGAGTTCGAGAACAGCCTAAGCAAGAGGAAAATCCCATCTCTGTGAAAAATAGGAAAATTAGCTGGGTATTGTGGTGGGCACCCGCAGTCCCAGCTCCTCGGGAGACTGAGGTAGGAAGATTACTTAAACCCAGAAGTCTGAGCTTGCTATCAGCTAGGCTGACACCAGGCCACTACAGCCTGCAGTAACAGAGTCATGACACTGTCTCAAAACAAAACAACAAAACAAAACAAGACAACAACAAACAGCTTCCTTACCCCTAGAAGTCTCAATAAACGATTCCTCTCGTTTCTTTAATTATAATATGGTGAAATGATCATTTACAAAAGAACTATTTTGAGTTGAGAAATGGGGTATGCTAAACCAAATGGGGTATTTGAAATATGTACTAAAGATGGGATGGCTAAAGAGATCCTAGTGGATAAGAAGTTTTCTGGGCTGTTAGTTTCACACTGACAAAATACTTTAGACCAGGAAATTTATAAAGAAAAGACGTATGTTTTCACAGCTCTGGAGGCTGGGAAGTGGGAAGTTCAAGACCAAGGCTCTAGCACTTGCGGTTTCTGGTGAGGGCTCCCGTCCCTCCTTCCACCATGACTTCACTGCCGTGTCTTCACTTGGGGGAAGAGACGCAGAGTGAACTGGCTTAGCTATTTCCCTCCAGCACTTTTATAAGGTTGCCTTCATGCTCTAACCACCTTCCAGATGCTCCATAACTTAATACTATCACATTGTCAATTAGCGTCGATATGAATTTTGGGGGGTGGAGACACAAGCATTCAAACCATAGCAGACACAGAGGTTGTAGCTCATAAGTCAGATTAATATAATTCATTTAAGACCTAAAAATATGTGGTTCGGCGCCTGTGGCTCAAGCGGCTATGGCGCCAGCCACATACACCTGAGCTGGCGGGCCCGCCAGCCTAGACCCCTCAAACAACGATCGCTCCAACCAAAAAATAGCTGGGCGTTGTGGCAGGTGCCTGTAGTCCCAGCTACTTGGGAGGCGGAGCCAGGAGAATCGCTTGAGCCCGGGAGTTGGAGGTTGCTGCGAGCTGTGATGCCACGGCACTCTACCCAGGGAGACAACTTGAGGCTCTGTCTCAAAAAAAAAAAAGACCTAAAAATATAAAACATGCTACTTAAGTTTAATTTAGGAACACAGACACATTTTGACTAACTGATAAATTAGGAAAAAAAAAACCCTCAGATACTACTAAAAATTTTCTCCAAAACTAGGGCGGCGCCTGTGGCTCAAAGGAGTAGGGCACCGGCCCCATATACTGGAAGTGGTGGGTTCAAACCCAGCCCCGAACAAAAAGAAAAAAAAAAAAAACTGCAAAATTTGTAAAAAAGAAGTACATATAGAAGAAATGTTATTTTCTTCAGGTTTGATTCATAATATTTCTTATTTTCTTTTACTTTTAATGTCTCTTATTCTACAATTATTTGAGCAAAACTGTGAAATAGCATTAAATTTATATATTAATATCATATTCATAAGAAATATCAACTCCTTTCCACCTAAGTGGGCTGTGATTATTCTGGAGTCAGAACTCTATCTAGTTTATGATAAATCCCTTGATGTATTTTTTATTTCCATGTTACAATACAGCAGGAAGATTTATTTTTTTTTTTTTATGCAACAACACCATTTTCATTATAAATCAAAGTAGTTAGGAAATGTCTCGTCCATTCCCAGAAATAAGCCTTGATCTTCTTTTAGTCAGACATTGTGAATTCTTTTCCTACTCTATTCTCATACTTTAAGAGAAACTTTAAATCTGAAGCCCTAGGATTTAATGAATACTCTAATAAGTATTTCTCAAATAAGTCTTTCTTACAGGAGAGGGAAGTTTATTTCTATTGTTTGACATATATGTCATCACGGCATGCTGAGAAAAATTACATTATTGTGTTTTATCTGTGTACTGTGGATTTTTGTCAGGTTTAAATACCAATTCATTATCAAGAGTAGCAAATTAGTAGGTTATATATTTTATGCTTTCTTTCTACCTAATGGTTTATTTATTTCACTGATGGCTGTTTTTAGATCATTGGAATATCAATACAAGTTTAAAATGCCCTTTTTTACAGTCATATTTTATTCTCCATTATCATTAATGTTTTTAATTTGAAAAATTCCATAGTTGTTTTGAATGAATAATTCCTAGCTTTGTTTTCAATCGCATTTACTTTTAAAAATGTTTTTATGGAGACTTCATGTAAAAAGCTGCCAAAAATGTTGCTCCCCCACAACAATGAGAAAATACGGATAATCTACAAAACTAACTCAAGATCATCAGAGAACTGCTATTGCTAAGAAATAACATAGAAAGAGAAACTTCAATGGAAGATGGAGCTGCCAAGTATCTTAGCCTTTGCAGACAACGGAAGAAAGATGTGGCCTCTATCTAAGTGGTTGATAAGAAATCGGCTAAAATCTTCAGAAATTATTAAAGGCCACATGGGGGCTAGTGTTCGTTTGGAGTAACAGAAGGGGAGGTCAGACACACTTTCAGGTTCTTTTCAGAGCCTCCTCACTGCAGCCACGTTAAAGACTTGAGGACAGAGCAAAAAGAGCCCTTCTCTATGGAGTAGGAAAGGAATAGGTGATGGTAGCCGAGAGGGGGCAAATCGCCCCACCGATTTCCCAGTCACTTCTTCTAAAGCAAAGGCTGTGAGCTGCCAAGGGAGGAGCAGCACGGGACCTAGTCGGTGGCTCTTAGTCAAAGAGTCATTGCTTCTTGGGAAGGAACAGAAGCAAAATCCATCTGTCTCTAGCTGTCTATCTTCATTGAGGAGATAACAAATCCTAATTCTAAAACAGAAAAGTCCATTATCACTGGGGGTAGGGTAGAAGTTAAAAAAGCTCTCTGAGAGAAAATCTGATAACTCTCCTGAGCCAGTTTCTATACTGATAACCACGCAGGAGTCTGTGCTGCTGAGGAAAGGCGGGAAATTTCAGCTGAAGACCAATCACAGGTAGGCAGAATTTGGGGGCCACTAGGTGGAGGGAGACGACAGTGAGAATTCCCTCCCCTTCAACCCGGGTGCACAGGGCTTGCCTAACACAGGGCCTGCAGCAGGAAAACAGAGTCCCATGCTCCACCAACAGCCCCTGGACCAGGGAGAAATACCTGCTCTTGGGGTATGCAGAGATGCCTGAAATCACGGGGATGCGCGATAAAGCCTTCTGGTGCCATCATACCCACTCTAACTTCCAGGAAACAGGAACCTACATTTAAATAACTGGGGGTGCTGAGTAAGTAGTAACAAACTGCAAACCCAGCTAACTCTCTGTTAGCATAGCCTTCTCAAGTAGTGGCTGCACGGAGTGCTCATTACCTCTGCCTTCGCTGTTCTTTTACGTGGTATACAGCAGTCAGTAAATAATGATGAAGCATATAAGAAAGCAAGACAAACATCTCATTGTGACAAGAGAGAGCAATTACTGAAATAAATTCAGAGTTGTCCCAGATACTGGAATTATCAGAGAAATGTTAAACTAGCTATGGTTAATGCAATAAAGCATATCACATATAGGATAAAGTATATCATATTGATTGGTTGGAAAAGTTGAGGAACACCCATGAGGAGATGAGGAATTTTAGCAGAGAGAAGAAAACTAGAACAGTTAAAGGAAAATACTATATTAAAACAATATAAGAGATAAATACTCTTTTCATGGGTTTATCACCAGAAGGCAGCCGATGTGGAGGGAATTCTCAGTGAACCTGTAAGTATAGCAACAGAATTGTATTTTCTAAACTAAAATAGAAATAGGACAAAGGGCAAATAAGAAGAATGGACCGTTTAGTTGTTACTGAACAAAATCGTAATGTCTAACACAAGTTTATTGAAACTCAAGAGGAGAACAGAGAATAAAAGGAGGATTAAAGAGAAAATGGACTCAAAATTTTCAAAGAAGATTGAAAGATATTTAAATACATATCCAAAAGCATTAGAGAAAAGACATGTTAGAGGAATTCCTTTAGGAAGAAGAAAAATGATATCAGATGGAAATTTGAATCTATGGAAAGAAATAAAGATTATAGGAAATAGTAAAAAAGTGATGTTTTGATGTCTGTAAAATTTTAATCACCTCTTTGTAGAGATGAGGTCTCAGTCTTGAACTTCTGAGCTCAAGCAGCCCCCACCTCAGCCTCCCATGAGCCACAATGCCCAACCAGGGGAAATTTTTATGAACTTGCACTAAGCAAAGCTAAAGCAGAAGTTTCTTTGATAAGATGTAAAATTACAATCATATAATAAAAAATGATAAATATAACTTCAGAGTCAAGAGCTTCTGTTCATTGAGCAATAATGTAAATATTATGAACAAGCTACTGGTGTAGGTAAATTTTTTGCAAAACACATATCTGATCAAGTACTTTATCCAGATTATATAAAGCGTTGCCACAAATCAATAATTAAGAAAACAAAAACACCAATAAGATTTCTTAAATATTTGAATATATATTACTAAAAAAATATATGAGTGGCACACAAGCACTTAAAAAGATGCTTAACCTAAGTATTCACCAGGGAAATGGACATTAATGCAATATGATATTAGCATCCATCTCTAGGATGATTAATATTAACATATATAACACAAGCAGGTTTTTATGAGAATGTGGAGGAACTGGGACTCAGAACATTGCTAATGGGAAAGGAAACTGGTACAAACTCTTAGAAAAACAATTTTTTAAAGTTTCTTATAAAGTTGCATATATTCTTTCTGACTCAGTAATCCCATTCCTATTTATTCAATAGAAATAAAAATAAGACTACAAAGTTTTGTACGTGAAATTTTAAAATAAATTTTATTTATTCACATGGGCTTCAAACCAAAAAACCATTAGTTGTTGAACAGAACACAACAAAAAAATAGTCTTGCAACTTACTCATACCCTGTTATAACACAGAAGACGACCCTCACCAGATGCTGAGATGTCAGAACCAGGCCTTTGGACCTCCCAGTCTCCAGAACTATAAGGCAAATCATTACAAGTGATTTTCTCTATAAATGACTCAGTCTATCATATTCATTATAGCAGCAGAAAGTGAATTAAGACATTCTTCCAATAAAAAGTAATCCAGAAATAAGTTTTTATTCCCCTGGAGTTAGAAACTGACATTCCCTGAAGATGATTTCCTTAGACATCAGCTCTGTTATTCAACCAAGTTCGCTACTGGAAAAACATTCTTAAATGTACAGGTGTTAATAGAAATTTAATTTTAAAATTATTAAATATAAGCATCATGGGAAAAAAGTGTTGCGCTTATACTATGGAATATGATTGAAGAATCACAAGGTGCAAACTATTGATATGTGCAGTAACATGAAATAATCTTAAAAGTATTATTCCTAAGGAAAGCAGCCTGTAAGAAAAGACTATCTACTGTGTGATTTTCTATGTATGACTCTTGAAACGTAAAGCTTTAGAAAGAGAAACAGAAGTGTTGGCAGGTACTTGGGTTGGAAATTGACTATGGAGGGACAGAGGGAAATTCTGTGTTTGTATGGTAGAAATATACATCTTAATGCGTTGGGAATGAGTGAATACACTTGTTGAAATTCTCAAAACTACACATCCAAAAAAGGAGTAATTTTTACTGTCTATCAATTATACCTCAAATGATAAGAGAGATCTCAACATGGAGAGAAAAAAATGAATTAAAGACAGTTCATGAACTTTGATACCCTGAGTGAAACAAGAGATTAATAGGAACTACCCTGATGACAGTATTCAAATAATGGTTGTATACTCACTAAAATGTATTAATATATAATTTAGCCTAAACATTCTGAAGATGTCATTGACTCTAGAAACTATGTGTTAATGAGTTAGAGCCCTTGCCTTGTAATGATCTACTAAGGGAAGCATTCATGACCACAAAAAACTACCACAGACACCATGTTGAATGCTTGAATCATTCTCTACCTACCACCTATTACAGGATAGAGCAGATAATTCTGACTGATGGATATTTTATGATGCAATTTTTATGATACAATGTCCCAAGGCACCTTCATGTGATTTTGTACTTATATAGGGTATTTAGAGACGTTACATGCATTTGCAATTTGCAGTGTGCTTGTGAATTGTTTCCATAGTAACAAGAGCATTTCAAAGTGAACATCAACATTTGGGATCACTCAACTAGTCCTCCTAAGACTCTGGGTTACCACCTTAGCAGCAGTAGATTCTGCAAAGAAAAATGTTAACATGAATTTTTCCCCTTAAGGCTGTATCTATTCCATCTATTTTCTTTTCTTCAAGAACATATTGATAAGAAATACCTCATCTATGTAGTTATGAAGATTAATGAACAAGAAAATCATACTTGTTTTCATACATTAGGAAGACACAATGGTTCTTTGCCCATGTCACCCGAATGGCGTTATTTTAACATTTATTCATTTAACACACAGATATCGAGAGCCAACATGTACAAAGCATGTATATTTGAACTATTGTGACACAAACTACTTGAGATAGGGTGGTCTATAAAGAATCAAAATTTGTTTCTTAAAGGTTTGGAAGTTCAAAAGTCTAAGTAAGATTAAGCCACCAGCAGATTTGGTAGTCTGGTAAGGGGTGCTTCCTCTGGAGAGGAGGAACACTATGGCTTCACATCGCAGAAGCCAGAAGAACAAGAAATTTAAACACTTTGTGATGCCACTTTGTTAAGGGTCTTAATCCCATTCAGGAGAGAAAACCTTTCTGGCATGATCACCTCTTCTTGAAAGCCACAACTCAATCTCACTAAACACTGATTTGGATGAGACTTTGCATTTTAGAGTTTTGAGTTGATGCTGGAATAAGTTTATACTTTGGGGGGCATTTGGAATATATTTTCCATGTGAGAAGGAAATGAATTTGGGGCCTGGAATGGACTTCTATAATTTGAGTGTGCACCCTCTAAATCTCAGATGTGAAAACTTAATGGCCAAATTTTAGCTGTCTACTTCAGGCCCCAAACTCATTTCCTTCTCACATGGAAAATATATTCCAAATGACCCCCAAAGTTTAAACTTATTCCAGGGTCAACTCAAAACTGTAAAATCCAGAGTCTCATCTATATCAGTGTTTGGTGAGATTCAAGCTACTTTTCATCCTAAGACAAATTTCCCTCCAACTGAGCTGGTAAAATCAAACAAATTATGTTCTTCCAAAAATACAAGAGTGGGACGAATCTAGGATAGATAGATGTTCCTATTCCAAAGTGAAAAATAATCAAGAAAAGAGTAACAGGTTCTAGAAGGTCCAAAACTCAATAAGGAAAACATTAAATCTTGAGGTTTGAGAACATTTCTTTGATTCCATGCCTCACCTTTCAGAAGCACTGGAGCTTGAGACCCCCCAGGCTCCAGGGGCCCCACCTTTATTGCTTTGGTGGGTGTTCGTTATGAATTAGAATGTTTTAGCTCTCATGGATTAAAGCTGAGTGACTGTGGAAACCATTCTGCCCTAAAGGCCCTGGTACTCTGGGGCTGTGATAGATGTGGCAGCCCCAAAGCTCTCAGAGATGCCTTTGGAGTCATTCTCCCATTGTATTAGATGACAGCACTCATCTGGCTCATTCATAAAGAATAGAAATTTACTTCTCACCGTTCTGGAAGATGGAAAATCTAAGATCAGTGGCTGTCAGGTTAAGAGCCTGGGAAAGGGCGGGTTTCCCCTTCTAGGAGGGCATCTTGTTGCTTCCTCTGGAGAGGAGGAATTCTGCATCCTCACATGGTAGAAAGCAGAAGAGCAAGAGAGTGGACCAATTTATGAGGCCTCTTTATAAAAGACGTAATCCCACTAACACATGAGAAGCCCTCATGGCCTAATTGTCATTCAGAGGCTTCACCTCTTGGTACTGTCATATTGGCCATTAAGTCTCCATACTTGAGTTTTGCAGGGAACACATTCAAACCATAGCAGCTAGTTATGCATTTTATTTTATAGATAAAATAAACAGACTCAGGGATCTTGAATTATAACTGTGAGTCCATAAATTGAGAAGTTCTTTTGTTCAAAGGTACATTATTTCTCTTAGACTGACTTTTCCTCCTTCTGTGTGTATCTTCTGACACCTGAAGATTGTTCTTTTTTTGTTTTTAGCTAGATGCCTATTTTGGCTAGAGTTTCAAGGCTCAACATGAATGCACATTATAAATGCAGTTATCATGAAATTGGAAGAAACATTTGGCCATTAAGCTGCAACTAGGATTAAAGATGAGAAAAAGTTTGATGGGAATTTTGCCTTCTCTGACTTGCAAGCTAAGAGTGTTATTCTCCAGGGACCAGTCCTAGGGTTCTGCAGACTTATTTAGCTATATTTTAACATAAAAGCTCCGGAAGAAAGAGCACTTAATGAGATGATCAAGTTTACAGATGAAAGTGTGGCCCCCTGGGTTGGGAAGTGTCAAGTTAATGGAAATAAACTTCAGCAATTGCTCATGAGACTCTGTGAATGCTGAGAGCAAGGGTAGTGATCTTGAAAACAGGCAAGCATAAGGTTTTAGTTAGAGTTTGGAATAATTCAGACAAAACACATGAAATTGAGACCCTAAATGTTGAGTATGACCCAGGGACAGGTCTTTTCAGTTACCGTTGGTTGAGGATATTTTCTCTGTATAAAAGAATAACCCTATCTTAAGCATCCTAGAAAAAAATAATAAAATGAAAATAAAAGCAATTTACTCTTTTGTTTTTGAATTATGCACGCAATTTAGTCTTTGTATTTCAAAAAAGGGAAAGGCTTCTTCAAAGCAACTAAACAGCCAAGGAGTTGAAATGATTCTTACCATAGGAGAAGTTAAACAATTATAAACATATACTTTAGGGGCATTCTATTATTCTAAGAAATAAATAAAAATGGGTAGAAGTACTATTATTCTCCTCAAATTTATTTTATAATTGTTTTCTAATTAAGCCCATTTGAACCCTGTGGATCTTATGCTTGAAAATTTGATAGAGAAACAGAAATGTATTCAAAGCGTCTCTATCAGTAAAATGACTTATGCAGTGAAAAAAGGGCACTCTTTCAACTGGGAACTTTCACCCTGTTTTTGTATAGTTCTGCAAAACTTTGGGATGCAGACATTCTTTTTATCTTTTGGGAGTTTGGGAAATGAGCTCTCATAGTTTAACTAAATTTCCTCTGATCAAATAGGTAGCCAGAGATATGACAAAGATTTACACCCTTTCTTTTGTTCCCAAATCCAGGGCTTGTTCTTCTGTACTATGGACATTGCATTTTTTTTTTTTTGACAGAGTCTCACTTTGTCATCCTTGCTAAAGTGCTGTGTCATCATAGCTCACAGCAGCCTCAAACTCTGGCTCAAACGATCCTCTTGTTGCAGTCTCTCGAACAGCTTGAACTACAGGCACCCGCCATAGCACCTGGCTAGATTTTTAGAGTCAGAGTCTTGCTCTTGCTCAGGTTGGTCTTGAACTCCCGAGTTCAGGCAACTCACCTGGCTTTGCCTCCCCAAGTGCTAGGATTACAGGCATGAGCCACATGCCCAGCCAAGGACATTGTATTAAAGAAGGAAAATGGAGTTTCCAGTGCTGAGCTCATTCACTCCATAATCCTGAACTTGACAGGAAAACTATGGGTTATTTGAACAATATGAAATTAACAGAATCTTATATAGGTTTCTACTGATACTTTCATCACTAAATTGGTAAGAAAAGATTTACAATTCCTGACAAATGCAAACAATGTAACCTAATTGTATGTGTCCTTATATTAAGCCAAAATAGAAAAAACTAAGATAAATATCCTTTACCTGCATTTTGCTAAACAATGCGTATGCCGAATTAAGTAGTACTAATAGTGAGATTCATTGACCTTCTACAAAACACTTTGAACAGATTTTTTTAAATCTTTATAATTATCCTACAAAGGTGATATTTTTTCCTAACTGAAAACCTGAGAGAATTCTCAACTGTCACTGCTTTTTTTTCTGATACCTCACAGATCTTTATTCTTCCTAAATCCGCAGCACGAATACTGGTTTAGCACTTACCCTTGAACTACCACCTTGAACTGTGTCACATGGATCCAGAAACCATTCTCCACATTTTATCCATTCTCCTAAAAGGCTGTGTGATCCTTATGAGGATAACCATTGACTAGGGAACAGAGTGTAAACATTCCTTATTTTCAATACCTTCCCTGCTCTGTTCATTCTTACCCTAAAAAGTCAGTAAGTACCCATTGCCTTTTCAATTAGATTGGCTGGGAATGGAAACATAGAAATTGAAATTTATATTAATGGGAGATAGCATTAAACATATTTTGTTCTATTTCCTATTGTGACATTGGTGTTCAGAAGAAGTGGAGTGAGAAAGAGAGGATGAAAATGATGTGAGGGATGGAAATCGCAATGTCCATGGACATGAGCAGATAGGTGCAGGGAAATTTAGACAAGGCTGTGTGTGGGGTACACATGCCAGAGAAACCCAACCTTTGGAATAGATGCTTTTATGCTTCTAATAAACAAATTAGTTTCTATTGACCAAACCAATGATGCTGCAACCTCCAGATTAACTTTTAGCAATAACTTTACCTGACTATGTAGTATCTGATGGCTGTCCAGAAAGTATACAGCCATGTACTAGGAAAAATAAGAGATGTACATGGTACTTTCCAGACAGTCCACCCAAGTCGTTTTGTTCATTGTATTTTTATCGCTTTAAAAATTCTTGATTCTCCTTTTCAAAATCATGTATAAACATTTTGGGGGGAAATCCTGAGAAGCAATATATGGGTATTAACCTTTGGAGACCATGTGTCATGGGATGGGAGACAACTTCACACCCTCCCATGATAATTGTTTTGACTCACAAGTATCAGAGTCCCTTGTCAGAAGAGCTGCAGTTTATTACAGCCAAAGCACACACTTAAGGAAGGGGAGAGAGATACAAAGCCAAGTGCAGAGGAGCCTAGGAGCAGACGTCCACAGCTCTCCCGCACAGGGTGGTTGAGGAAGGAGAGTCTCACATGGAACATGCTTCTTTCTCCAGCAGTGAAATGTGGCAGCAGGATTCAATGTTTCTACTGCCGGAAACCTGCTTAAAACTCAGAGTCCAAGGATTTTATTGGGGCTGGTCAAGTGCACGTTCTTTGTCTGATCTACCAGCCACTATTAAAAGAGTTTCAGACTCCCAGAAGGAAAGCAGGTGCTCGTCATAAATCATGTTGTTTGCAAAAACAATCTAGAAGCTGGTATAGCAGAATTCAGTTCCCTACTAATACAAAACAATCTTATCAACACAAAATAGGGAACCTTTCATGGGACATGTTCCCAGGAGTTTCACAAGGGTTTGTGCCTCCAGCAGGTCAGTCCTTCTGGAAATAACAAGGCCCCCTGAGTTCCTACGGCATATTTCTGGTCACAAAAACATCACCAATGTCCTAAATAAAGACCAGCCTGTGATACCATATTTTATTTTATTTTTTTTGTGGAGACAGAGTCTACCTTTGTCACCTCCAGTAGACTGGCATGGTATAGCTCACAGCAGCCTCAGAATCTTGGGCTCAAGTGATTCTCTTGCCTCAGCCTCCCAAGTAACTAGGACTACAGGAGCCCACCACAACATCTGGCTATTTTTTTCTGTTGTTGCAGTTGTCGTCGTTGTTTTAGCTGGCCCAGGCTGGGTTCTAAGTGCCAGCCTTGGAGTACATGGCCAGCGCCCTACTCACTGGGCTACGGGCACCGCCCTTGTTTTGTTTTTTGAGAAGTCAGCGATGTGTGCATCCAGATTGAAACATGGTTACCTTAAGTAGGAAAATCCTATTTTAAGGAGTAAATTTGGAACATTCTCTTTGAAGTTATTATTTAAATAACTAATAATGTCTTCAATCATTATAAATTTAAAATAAGTAGTAACAACTTTTTAAAAATATTCAACCTTGAGGAAAAATGCAAATTCAAAAATATGTAATCAGTTCATGAAGAAGTATTATAGACTAATTCTAAGTAGCTGTCAGGCAAGCAGGCTAGTAATTTTAAATAATGATATTTTATTGCCATTGCATAAAATCTTCCTATCTTGAACATAAAATTTACAAAAAAGGGTATCTGCTGGCCTAATTGTATAAATTATAAGCATGAATAAAACTATGAAAGAGTAACTCAGTAATGGATTTCACATTGTTAGTATAATGGCAGAGAGTGGCATTATTGGTAGTAAGCAACTCTTCTCTAATATATAGAGCAGAAAAGCATCTATTGTAAAGAATGAGGAAAAAAATTCTGATTAGCATTAATGGCAAATATAAGATCAAATTCAAGCTAGAGATAGTGGCAATATTGAAGCTGCAGCTCCCAAATTGCATACTTCTGGGGAAAATATAACTCTACAATGGAGTCATGTAAATGTTTCACATAATCAATAGATATAAAGAAAAATGAAACATAGTTTCAGTTAAATTACATGTCCACATTGAGTGGTATATAAAAGAACTTAATCCATGTGACTTTTGAACACAATATTGGATATATATTCTTATGCTACCCAACCACAAACAGATATTGTACATTTATTTTTCACAGTGCTATGAGTTAGCAATTCTAAAATCATTTTATTTATATTTTATAATTGAGCAACTAAGAAAATATAATTTGGATAACAAGAAGTAAGCTTTATTGGTTTACCATTGGCGATATCAGTGATCAAGCAAAAATGTTAATACACACACAGGGTAGAAAAGGTAAGTGAATGCAAGTAATGAACACAGGTATACATAGGCGTGTGTGTGTGTGTAAACTCTCCAATTTTAAAGTGGAAAGCAATGTAATTATAATACAACTATTTGGCCACCACTACAATAAAAAAAGATTCAGGAAAGAATCATCAGTGGAGGATGCCATAAGTACAATGAGACCCAAAATGCTTATGGAAAATTATACAGGGAAAAAATAAAATAACTTTGTGGTGAAGAAACCTTGAAAGCAACTCACTAACCAAGTGATTAAAGTTAATTCTAACAGTAAAAGGAAAAAAAGAAAAAAATTGTCATCAAGTTCCTTGTCTTAGGATATACAAAGAAAGGCACATCAGAGCTTCTGTGATTTTAATGTTTCCTTCAGAATTTGAATTTAATCACAAGGAATTATCGGGCAAACCTAAATTAAGAGATATTCTACAAAATAATGTATGTAAATTTCTTCAAAACTTCGTGAAAAGTGAGGGAAGACTTAGAAATCATTTGAGATTTGAAGAGACGAAAAATAAATGACAATTAAATCAACACCTGAACATGGATTAGATTATGAAACATGATTTGAAAAATACTTTGGTACAAATGAGAATACTGAGACAATGGATAAGAGATTGACTATAATATAGGTTAGATAATGTATTAGTAGTAAATTCTAAATTTTGTGCTATAATTATGTAAGTGAAGATCCTTTTCCAGTAAATATATGCTGATATATGTATAGAATAAAAGTATCAGATCTGTCCTTATTTTGCTCTCATTTGGAAATTGTGAAGACTTTAGATGGTGCAAGTGTGGTTGGTGTAGAGGCTTAAGTTAATCTTCATGTCCTATCCCACAATTCTGTGAGCGGTTGACTTGAACGGTATTCAGAGGAGTAGGGATGGTATCACTTGATCTTAGCCACCTAGTCACAGTCACCTGAAATCTGACTTCTGGATTGAATAGGGGACTCAGCTGGAATGGCTCATCTCATGTTCTCATTCTTTAGTAGGTTACCTTGAAGTTCCTCACGAGGCTACATCCCAAGCGAATGAAAACAGAAGCTGCAGATCTCTTAAGGACTAGTTTTAGAAGATGCACAATATTATTTCTAGTCATATAAGTACCATGTGCTAACCGATTGCGCCCCTGGAGCTCCAATATTATTTCTAGTCAAAGCGAGTCATAAGGCCAGTCGTGATCCCAAGCATGGAAAAGTAAATTCCACGCCTTTCATGTGAAGAGTGACAAAGTCACACTGCCAAGATGTCTGCCTACAGGAATCAGGGGAATTCACTTGGCTTTCTTTGCAAACAATCTATTGCAAGGGATGAATGGTGGTAGTGATGGAGGAGGGAGAAATGGACAAACAGACTCAATGTTAAGGCTAGTGTTTGAATTAATAAAAATATGATCTAAGCTTTGAAACACAGAGACACACAGGAAAAGCTACATAAAACAAGGTGCCCAACTTGTTGCAGGGCTGTACAACATGCAGCCATGGTTCTACATGTGGATTCTATAGGGACTTTTTGCTTATCTGTAGTGGCAGATATCATGAAAATCATGCATGGACACAATGTTGGTTTTGTTTGTTTGTTTACTTTTGTTTTTTTGCTCATCAGCTTTCCTCAGTGTTTGTGTATTTAATGTCTGGCCCAAGGCAACTCTTCTTACAATGTGATCCAGAGAAGCCAAAAGGTTGGACACACCTTCAAGGCCATCCCATCTAGACAGTCGGGACTATGATGAGTGCATCAGATAGGCAGTGAGAAGCCAGGGATTCTAGCTACCAGTGTACGTAACTGGTTAACTGGACATTGTTTACTTTAATAAATGCCAACTTTCAGTAATTTTAAGTGCGGTAATACCAAATAAACCAACTAATAACATCACTGCTTGCCTGCCCAGCATCATAGCATCTTCTTCCAATGTGGTACAGAGAAGAAGGTTGGACACCCATGATAGAAGTATAATTGAAGACTTACATCAGAATTTACTGTAATTAAAATACATATATATTGTTCTCTTCAATTAAACTACAAATTCAATGAAATTATAGTACAATACAAATCTGAATAGGATTTTAATGGGATCCGACTAGATAATCCTTAAATAATTATTATAGAATAAATGTTCAGAATAACCAAATTGTTATAATGAATAAAAATGAAGAAAAAAATCAGATTTACAATTTGGAGTGTTCACATTAAACTAATTATTATAGCTTTCACCTCATCTACTTAATTATTGTGTTAAGACATTTATGTTCTATACTTGATTGACTTGCAATATGCTCCATAGGTAAACACTCCAAATTGTATAAAAAATCAACACATTGTACCCCCAAAATGCATAAATGTATTCATGATGTATGTGTATATAACTTAATAAAAGGGAAACAAATCAGACTTACAATGTATTAAGATTTATTATAATGCAAAAGTAATTAAAACAAACACTGGGATATTGACTTAGGGATAAAGATATAAATTAATAAATAAGAATCTAACATCAGAATCAAAGACATAAATATATAAACACTTAGTGCATATACTAGTATTATTAAATGCTAAGAATGACAAAAGCAACAAACAGTCCTCCATAGGAAAAGGCTATAAAAGGGAAGTTAATATAAGAGGAAATTCTAATAAACATACACAAGATACTCAAACACTAGTCATCAGAGAAATACAAATTAATATAACTGAGTATTTTTTTCTACCTGCTTGCAAAAAATAAAATGCCTGATGATCCCAAGTGTGGCTGACAAAAGGTGAAAGCACTTCTCATTTACTCTAGGTGGAGGGTAAATTTATATTCCGCTTTAACAGTAATCGGGCAATATCAAGTAAAGTTGAAAATGTGTAGAAACTATGAAAAAATAGTGAACTACTAATTATATAATCCTATTAATTTCTTGCATGTTATTACAATGGAATATGGCTGAGTATTCCGCCTTATTTTTCAAGAGCGAACAATTAAAAATCACCTACATATTCAGTAGAATTATTGTCTTAGTCCACTTTGTGTTGCTATAAAGGAATATTGGAGGCCGGGCAGTCTATAAAGAAAAGAGGCTTATACTGTTCACGGTTCTTCAGACCAACAGGGGTATTCAGCATTTGTTTTTTTCCACTAAACATTTGAAGAGTAAGAGTTGTCTTGGGCCACACAGTAAATATGAAAATACTAAATGAAAGCTGATGAGCAAAAGTAAATGTCCAGGCATACTTTTCATAATATCCAACAGCACAGATGAGCAAAACAGTTCTCAAACAATGTGCCTGCGGCCCCTAAGTCACAGGTGGGACCCCCCGACTATGAGAAGCAGGGCAGCAGCATCTGTGTGGGCGGAGGGCATCAGGCTACTCCCATTCATGGAAGAAGGCAAAACGGAGCCAGTATGTACAGATTACAGGGCGAGAGAGGAAGTAAGAGGGAAGAAAAGGATGGACCAGTTTCTTTGACAACCATTTAAGGAACTAATACGATGAGAATTCACCCTGGAGAAAAGGCATTAATCTATTCCTGAGGAATCTACCCCATGACCCATTAAACCTCACATCCAACATCGGAATCAAATTTTAACATGAGGTTTGGCAGGGATGAGTTCCCAAGCCAAAGCCTTTATGAAAGAACTGTAAGAACATTCATATGAAGAGATGATATACTAAAGTTAAATGAATAAAATATATTCAAGGTCTTAAAATTCTAGATTGAGCCAAAATTGTAATGTGGGTGAAAAAAGCAAGTTTAATAATGATGCTTAACTTACGATATTTACACGAACTATTTAAACCACACTAATACTGTACTGTTTTTATATATGATATAAAATAGGGCCACAAACTAGTTATGGATGTGAAGATATGCACTGATTATTTGATCATAATTGCCTCTGGGACAGAGAAGGATGAGATAAGGTAAACAAGAAAATCTTCAACTAAAAATAGAATGTCTGATTTCCTTCAAAAACATATGAAGTAAATATAATACCATTTTGTTTTCATTCTGGGAGATGCTCAAAAGGATTTTGTTCTCTTATCCTCTCCCTGTCTGAAGATAAGTTAAAGAAAGTATTAAACTCAAATAGAAATCTTGCATAAGTATAAAAATCAAAATTGATCCAAGAAGAGTTGGATACTAATAACCACAATATTGAATGCATATTACGCATCAGACATATCAGATGTAAAATCTCAATTAATCCTCAGAACAAGTCTATGTCCTGCATGAGGTTTTTGTTTCCAAATTACAAATAGATAAATTGAGCTGTTGAGGTATAAGATTTAGTGGCAATGGTCAATGACTTAGCAGGTGGTAGAACGGATGTTTAGAAGTAAGGCATTGTGACACCAGGATTTGGATTCTAAATTAATGTGTGGGATTTGTTTTTGAACTTCAACTCCACTATCCACTGAAAACTATGTCAGGAAATTTTACTATACAAATTGGACAGCAATAAAATGATTGAGGTAGCAGAATATGGAGCCTGAACAGGCGAGTTTGGCTCACTGGGACTCATAAAACATTTTTATAAAATGAAGTCTTCGGCTAGGCGCCCATAGTTCAGGGGTTAGGGTGCTGGACACATACACTGGGGCTGGCGGGTTTGAATCTGGCCGGGGCTTGCTAAACAACAATGACAACAACAACAGCAACAATAAAAAATAGCTGGGTGTTGTGGATGGTGCCTATAGCCCCAGCTGAGGCAAGAGAATTCTTAAGCCCAAGAGTCTGAGGTTGCTGTGAGCTGTGATGGTACAGCACTCTACTGAGGGTGACATAGTGAGATTCTGTCTCAAAAAATAAATGAATAAATAAATAAAATTGAATTTAAAAATTAAATGAAGTCTTTATAGGCAGCTTCAGAAACAAATGTTTTTCTCTGACATTCTGCCACGCTCCTGTTTTTTAGTTCCAATGTCCCCCAGATACTAAAATCCCTCTTTCCCAATATGGTCATACAAATCAGAATGCCTTTTCTTCAAGGAGAGTCAAAAAGCCTAACAATATTACTCTAATTCCCTGTACCTCGCCTTTTAGTGTAAAAATCAGCCCTAAAGAAATTATCTGACCTGTCTTGTTTAACAGGAGGTCATAGACGCACCCATTGCAGAAGGAAGGAATGCGTGCTCAGGAAGATTCCTGTACGTTCAGGCCAAGAAGAATCTAGAAAGACTGAGTTTATCCACTTATTCTGTTAGCATTAGGTCATATCCTTTCTGTTCAATTTTATTTCTCCATGACTGTCCATACTTCATTAAACATAAGCATAAAAAAATGGAACATTTCCCTTGTACCTTTGAATCTTCATTCTGAAGGCTCCTGTGTCATCTAAAACTATGGTCAAATGAACTTGTATGGCTATTCTTCTATCTTTCCCTTTTCAGTGATATTCAGTGAACTTTCAGAGGACAAGGGAAATATTTTCCTGGACTTAACAGGCTAGTCTAAGGTTGTTCATTAAAGAGACACAGATATTAAGAGAGTATGTGAATTTGGAAATTTTTCCAGATGGACCGTGGCATTATTAACAACCTATTATGTAGAGCTTTACCTCCAGACTTTCTGACCATAGAAAAGCAGGTGGTGTGATTCTTGGAGAACCAAAAAAATAGGCTGCTTTTGATATGAAGTAGCAGACACTCGGCCATGAGCAGATGGTAATCTGTGACTAAAGTACAGTTACTGAGAAGGACTGAGAGAACTATCAGGGGCACATTGGTCACCAGAAACTTTGAAGAATAAATGTAAAGAACAGTTATTATTAAGGCAAGACAGGAAACTCAATTGATAGCAATTTTCTTTTGAAGCTCGTGTGATAACTTCCACACATCTTTTTTTATTGATACATAATAATCGTACCTATCTTTGATGTACCTGTGATATTTTGAGGCGTGAATATACTTGGTAAAGGTCAAATAAGGGTCATTAAGATCAAATAAGGATTATTAATGATCAAATAAGTGTTATTGTCTCAAGCATTTATCATTTCTTTGTGTCTGGAATATTCTAAACCTCCTCTTCTATTTATTTTGAAATGTACAATAAATTATTGTTAGCTGTTCTTACTCTGCTGTGCTATAGAATACAAGAACGTATTCCCTCTATCTAACTGAGTTTTGTGCCCATTAACCAACCTTTCTTCATCCCCACTAGCAGACTCTGAAAATCATCATTCTGTTCTTCACAAAATTAACTTTTATAGCTTTCACATATGAGGGAGAGTAAGTGATATTTTTCTTTCCTTTCCCAGATTATTTCACTTGATGCCCTCCAGTTCCATCCATATTGCTGCAAATGACATCATTTCATTCTTTTCATGGCTGAATATTATTTCATGATATATATACACTAAATTTTCATCATCCATTCATCCTTTAATGAGCCTTTAGGTTTCCAATCTTGGCTATTGTGAACAGTTCTGCAATAAATGTGAGACTGCAGACATTTGTTGATTTCATTTCTTATATACCCAACAGTGAGATTGTTAGATTATAGGGTAGATCCAGTTTGGTGAGAAACTTTTCCATAGTGGCTGTATTAAAGAGCATCCCCCCTAACAGTATACCAGCATTTCCCTTTTTCTGCATGCTCATCAGCCTCTGTTATTTTTGGTCTTATTGATAATAGGCCATTTAAACTGGTGCAAGATGATATTTCATTGCAGTTTTGATTTGCATTTTTCTGATGTATAGTTCTGTTGGACATTTTCTTTCATATACTTGTGGCCCATGTGTATATATTCTTTTGTGAGATGTCCATTCAAATGATTTGCTGATCTTTAAATTGAACTATTTATTCTTGTGCTGTTTGCCTTTTTATATACTGGTTATTAATCCCTTGTTAAATTGTTTATGAATATTTTGTCCCATTCCATAGGTTGTCTTGTCACTCTGTTGAATGTTTCCCTTGGTGTACAGAAGATTTTTTAGCTTAATGGACTTCAATTTGTTTATTTTTGCTTTTGTTGCCTGTGTTTCTGAGGTCTTACTAAAACAGAAAAATCTTTTCCCAAGCCAATGACCTGAAGAATTGCACCAATGTTTTAGGATAGTGGTTTCATAGTCTAAGGTCTTACATTTAAGTCTGTAATCCATTTTGATTTGATTTTTGTGTATGATAAGAGATACAAATCTTGTCTTATTCTTTTGCATATGGTTATCCAGTTTTCTCAACACCATTTATTGAAGGGACTGTCCTTTCCTCATTGTCTGTTCTTGGTGCCTTTGCTGAAACTGACTAGTGGGAAGATCCAACATCCATTTTCAGTTCCCTCCTGTCACCTCGGAAACCATGGGTCTAGGAAATTACCTGTGAGTGGCATTGTGCCGGCATGAGGGAGAGGGCAGTGCAGTTTGAAATCATCATTTCTCTTCCATTAATAGCTTCCTTGGATTCTTTGGATCCAGGGGCTTCCCAGCTTTTCCCCAAGTTCTGATAATCTCAGGGCGGTATCCTGGTCTTTGAATGATTTCTAGTTGCCTTCTTATGGGGACAGTGATGCCAGCAGATCATATATTCAGTCACTATGTTTCCATTTTTCCTGTCTAGAACACGGGTATTTATGAGAAAGAAAAGTCCAGTTAACTTCTGTTTACACAGTGAAAGCCTGACCTTCCAAAATCATCTCTTAGAGCACCTTCAAAACAGAATTCTTGACTGAATAGATGATATAGGAATTAATATGGTTGCGGGTCTTGAGTGATACTGTAAAACCACTCCCTTCTTCTCTTGTCTCAAACCAGCCACGACATGCAGTGGGTTTACTTCCTTTGTCCTTGTGTCTTTGGTGCGAGAAGACCAAAAAAAATTATTAGTAGGAGTTATGGAATATTAGTATATAGAAATCGTAGACACAGACAAAGAGATAGTTTAAAGATCAGCGGGGCTCGGGAGGTGGCACACACTTCTTCATGAGGCTTCCAGTCTGCTGCCTCGAGTGTCAGGCCAGCTCTGTATTTATTTCATACATCAGTGTTATAATCATGAATCTCATGAAAGCAAACAATCCTGCCAAGGTTCTTACTGCACTTGCATTCCTACCAACTAGACTAACTCCACAGCTGATTACATTAATTGCAAGGATTTACTTGTTGCTTTTTACTGCTTCAAAGTATAATGGTCTTAATATAAACAAAGTCTTGATAAGGAAGCCAATCAGAGGCCGACTCAAGGACAAAATCCTAGCTGATCCACAGTCATACACCACAGATGGGAGGTTTTAATATTCTGACAGCCTTGTGTCCAAACAGACAGACTCCCCTGGCCCAGTCAAGGTGACAGAAGAAAAGAGATCTTTCTTCTACTTATGTGGTCCAGAGCAAGTCTTCCTGAGTTGGACAGAATTTAAAGAATTCACATTCTTAACTCCCAAAAACCACTCCCTCAGAGCACACATCTTCTGGCAGAAAGCAGTGTCAAAGCTTCCAGCCAGCTGCTGTACCACAGCTGCAAGGGGAGGCAGGACATACCACACGCTAACCCACCGAAATATTGAAATGACAGGATCTCGCACTTTGTGCTCAGAACCCAGAAAATCAGCCCAAATAGAAATCCCCATAACTATTTCCCTTTGTCTAGACTTTGTTCCCTATTCATCATAATATTTCTAATCTACTAACAATTAATAATTGAGTATTAGTTTCAAATTTATAAAATCATTATTACTAGCAATGCAAGCACATCAAGATATGACTCCTCCCTTACATCTTTCCACACGCACCCTTCATTCTCCCAAATTTGAAATCATTCAGAGAAAGAATTAGGAGCAAACACAATAAGACACAAAATGTAAGCCTAATCCCAACTGAGACACAGGCAGAGTTGGACGTCACTGGCCTTCCGCAAAGGGAGAGGACTGTTCAACTTTACAGAGGGAGAAAAATTTGTGTATGTCAAGGAATAGTCACTCTACCATGCAAGAAAAAAGCAACTGAATTACACCTGTTCTATTAACTTCTCCAAACTTAGTCTTCCATTAGAGTGGAAGTGGGAGGTAGGAAATATTTCTCCCTTCCTTTCATTCTCCCGAGAAGTGGATATTCCTTTCCTCATTGGGAACAGGACTAAATAAAAACATTACTTTATTAATATAGTATTTCATGAATTGAAAGGAACTTGAGTATGAAAAAAGACCCTTCTCATTTTCCTTTACTCACTCAAGGAATACGGCATGGAAAAATAACTTGAATTCATTGTATTTTCTTGGCTTTGCTTTAATATTCCGTACCAGAATAAATAACAGAGCAATCTTTTAACAAAGTAACTGCCAGTGAATTCAGGTAATCCTTTGAAGAAAGTTGTGATTTATTTAATTACTTTGTATTTGATGAGAAAGTAGGTGATGTCATTAATTTTTTGGCCATGAAGCTGTTAAGCCTTGTTAATTAGAAAAACATACCTATGGTGCATCATACAAGGGTATGTGTGAAATTTACTAGGTGTAGAATATAAATGTCTTAACACAATAACTAAGAAAATGCCATGAAGGCTATGTTAACCAGTTTGATGAAAACAGTTCAAATTGTATATAAAACCAGCACATTGTACCCCATGATTACATTAATGTACACAGCTATGATTTAATAATAATAAAAAAGAAAATAATAGGGATTGTTATTTTGTTAAGATATGCTCAAATAGTTAATGATCATTTATCATGTCTTGAAATACCCATGCTGGTGATCCTCAGCATTACTCTTGAAATCTGATACTTTTCAGTGACTAATGATGTTATGTGATTTGTTGATACACAATTTTTATTACACCTTTTCCAATGAGCATATGCAAACCTGATGTGCACCCTCTAACCATACAAAAGAAGCCTTTTAAGGTCATGTCAATTATGAAAATATTAAGTAGACTTTGGTGAAAAGATACTGTCTGAGATCTATTCCAAACTACTCTATTGTTGGTTCAATGTTGCCTGTGTGGAAGATTCAGGTAACTGAACCTTTATGTTAATTTTGGATTTGAGGAGGCAAGCAGCAATAAGAAGGCTGGGGCTAGAGAACAAAGTATAACTACAATGTGCAGAAAAGTTTAAAGATAAAATTAGGAAAACTCCTCATGTGTTCTCCTCATTTGAACTCCCTTTACATGCCCTTTATCTGATTTAAAAGTATAATATCCTAATGTTAATAGTATTTCATTGTGTTCTTTTTATAACTGAAATAGACCAAGTCATTTGAGTTCAGGAAATGTATCATGTTCTTCCTGGTTTATCCACCTACAACTAAGTAGAATTTTTTTTTCCTAAAAAGCGTTCAATGGATAGTTGTCAAAATAATTAAAGAAAATATCATCCTAAATGATTTTCTCTAAGAAAGATGAATATTCTCAACTCATCTTGACCAGATCATCTTTGTCCTACGTTGAGTCACAGATGACAAACCCAAGTCTAGCTATGTTTAATCATGAATATCCACGGTTAGTATCTAGAGTGAAAGGGAAGATTGAGGATCATAAAATAACAATGAATCCTTACTACAATTGAACTTTTTAAAAAAACTATCAAGATTTGGTATCTTTTAGCTGTAAATATATCACATTATTGTCAAATTTATAACAGACACACACACAAAGAAGCCCTCTGTTGGAAACTGGTTTAGGGATCATAGACTGGGACCAATCTATAGAACTTTCTGTGATAATAGAGAAGTCTTACATTTCTGCTGTCCCATATGGTCACTACTAGCTATTTGTGGTTATGAATGGATTAATAAGTTGTGGCACATGTACACCATGGAATATTATGCAGCCTTAAAGAAAGACGGAGACTTTACCTCTTCCATGTTTACATGGATGGAGCTGGAACATAGCAAAGTATCTCAAGAATGGAAGAGGAAGTATCCAATGTACTCAGCCCTACTATGAAACCAATTTATAAGCACCCATACTTTCATATAACCCAACTATAGCCCAAGAAGAAGGGGAAAGAGGAGAGAGAAGAAAGAGTAGGGGGGAGGATGGGTGGAGGGAGGGTAATTGGTGGGATCACACATACGGTGCATTTTACAAGGGTACATGTTAAATTTACTAAGTGTAGAGTATAAATGTCTTAACACAATAACTAAGAAAATGCAGTGAATGCTATGTTAACCAGTGTGATGAAAATATTTCAAATGGGGGCGGCACCTGTGGCTCAAAGGAGTAGGCCCATATACCAGAGGTGGTGGGTTCAAACCCAGCCACGGCCAAAAACTGCAACAACAACAACAACAAAAAGAAAATATTACAAATGGTATATAAAACCAGCACATTGTACCCCATGATTGCATTAATGTACACAGCTATGATTTAATTAAAAAAAAAAAAAACACTTAAAATGTGGCCCATGTGACATAGAAACTGAATTTTAAGTTATTTATTTTAATTAATTTAGATAAAAATAGCCACTTGTGACAGTAGTTACAAATTGGACAGGGCAGTGAGACCTTTCTGCAAATCAAACTCCTAATCTTTCTGCATATCAAACTCCTGACTCTAAGTTGCCTTTTCTCTTTGAAACCTGAGGGGACTATGAAACAATACAAAGAAAATAATATTTAAAAATTGGCATTGAGAGTCTGCTGAACATATTTCAAACTAGAAATTACAATAATAGGTAACATTAATTGAAGATGCTATCTATGTGCTGAGCATTGATTAAAGAGTTTTACAAGCTCTAACTTATTTCTATCTTATGACAAACCTTTGAAATGAGAAATATTATTGTGTCCACTTTATTGATGACAAAATGAGGTACAGAAAAGATAAGTAACTTGCCCAGGGCCACCCAACTAGTAAGTGTTAGAGTCTGGCTACCAACAGACAGGCTGGCTTCAGAGTAGGCCCTCCAAGTATAGCTTTCATTTCTCCTGAGACACACACCACAATTTCCCACATCTAAGATACTATTGATTTAATGTTATCCATTATTTTATATGCCTCTAAGGAAAAAAATTCCTTAACTGACAGGTCATTAATTGTAAAATACAAAATGTTATGAAATGGAAAAAAATGTGTGAGTTAAGATGGATGAAATACTTTACTATTTCTACTAGGACTTGGGGTTATACTCTCCTCGTGAGTAAAATATATACATTTAGGCTTATCTGTACCTCTTAAATAATCCATAACAGAAAATGCATACTGATAGAGCCTGACAGTAAGAGACTGGAATAAGCACTAAGATTGGATTTTCATAAAACTCTCTCAGGGGCTGCTTCTTGTACAGAAAATCAGGGCTGGAGGAGATTTATTGAATATTGATTTTTATTAACCATCCTTATTCACTGTCCAATCCATGACCAAATCCTCCATACTTAGTGAGGGCAAGTGCAAATGCTTCAATTCTGCAGAAATAAAAGAGGACTATGTTCTTCTTGACTTTGAGAGGACAGCATGCTAACCTACCTCTGCCTTCTTTTGTACTTGCCAGAAACAGGGAGTGGAACAACCTTTGAGCATGCTTGGGTGGTAGTGAGAATCCAGTGGGGCCAATAGAACATGCAGTATGTTGATCAGGGGAAACATCTTCCATTTAGTTCTCTGCCTTCTTGATAGCTACATGCTTGACCTGGAAATCTTTCCTGTTTACCCTAGAATGATACGTAACATATCATGAGCTCCAGTGTGTCTTCAGCAGCATCTGCACTATGACAATGATGTGACAGCATTGCAATCACGTGTTTCCAAGTCTTTCTTTTACACACAAATCCACTTTCTGTGTTGACGGTTGAGTGTTCTCATCTTTAGTGCCTAGAAAACTCTTGGAATATATTAGAACATCACTTCTTTTTTTATCTTTTTCTTTTTTTAAGTTTCAGATCAATATGAGGGTACAGATGATTAGGTTACATTGTTTGCATTTCTAAGGTAGAGTTCAAGTTGTAGTTGAGTCCTCCATCCAGGGGGTGTGCTGGATGTACATGGTGCGCATTAGGTGAGAGCTCACCAACCCACTTCCTGTTCTATTCCAGTCCCTCCTCCCCTTCCCCCACTTGAATAAAATTGTGTTTTTCTCTCCTATGGATGTGCAGTTGTTTTTGTATTGGTTTCGTATCTGTATTGGGTAAATTGGACACTTGCTTTTCCATTGTATTGCGCCTCTCTGGAAAGAAGCATGGAGAATTTTCAAAGGGCTAAAAGTAGACCTTCCATTTGCTCCTGCAATACCATTACTAGATAGTTACCCAGAAGAAAATAAATCATTTTATCACAAGGACATTTGCACTAGGATGTTCATTGCCACTTAGTTCACAATTGCTAAGACATGGAAGCAACTCAAGTGTCCATCAATTTGTGCATGGAGTATTAAACTGTGGCATATGTATACCATGGAGTACTATTCAGCCATAAAAAGATGGAGACTTCACATTGTTTGTGTTTACCTGGATGCAGTAGAAAATCACTTTTACTGAATAAAAAAAAAGGAGCTTTCCAACTAATGGGTACTTCATGGTTGCCAGGCAAAGAGAAAAACCACATGCTCTTAGGTGCTTATGGCACTGCCTGCATAATTAACATTCCAGAAGACCTCTAAATCTCACTGCAATAGCTGACTTCATACAGTAAAGGCATATGTTGTCCGGTGTGGCTAGAACCCCATCCTCTCTTCTAGCATTAGAGGGTCTGTTTCTGGCACAGTTGCTGAATTATTAACATACAGACTTAAAGCTGCTTGGAGCTTTATGGCTCCCATGTGGGGAAAATCTGCATGAGAATGAAATCATCACAGAGGAAGGTAGAATGGAGAAGAAAGGAAAATTATTTCTGATACCTATGTGTGCACCTACATCTGGCATTAAGTGGATTTTTCAACTAAATAAAGCAGTGATTTCCCCCTTTTCAAGATAAAATAAGCATTAGGTGAGTAACTTGTTGCATGGGTATGTAGCCCTTTCAATGATGAAGCATTGAAACAAAATACTTTGTACCTTCCTACGAGTGCTACTGAGCAACAATTTTATGCCAGACATTTTCTCACCCAGAATAGGGAAGATTTTATTTATTGGTCTTAATATTGACTAGTTAACATGTGTCAGTACTACTCAGTACTCAGTTATTAACTCTAAAAGTAGGGTAGTGTCCCCTTACTAGGCTATGGCCGAGCAGCTACATGAAGAAATATGAGTACCACGAGAATGTCCTGATGTATATTTCATATAAACTTCTGCTGCTTATCCAAGTCTTTTGACATGTTTTAAATTTGAACTCTTTTCCAAACATTATAGTAGATATTATCTTTTGAGAACTAAATAGGAGCCCATGATTTAATAAATACGGTTTAATTCTATGGGTCTAAAGAAAACAGCCTATTTAAATTTTTTGACCTAATCAGGAAATATGTGTCCACTGGAAATTATGGCAGAATAGAGTAAAAACTTGAATTCTGGTTCAATCTTAAGATTACCATCTATAAAACCAGTCACATTGGGTGATTTGTTTAATCATTTTGAACCATGAGTTTTTAAGAAAAAGCACATAGGATTAGATTGTATCTAATGCTTTTTAAATCTCATATAATCATAACATATGGAATTATATCCTTAAGAGTTCATCTACGAGAATTCTCTGTTTCTGAACAGAATTGTACTTCATTGACCCTGGGAAGCAGCCCGAAAGTAAGGAATCTCACATCTCTCCTCATTCAGTGAGTCTTCACTCTGACTAATGTATTCCATTTACTTAATGAGACCATTTTCCAAGGCTGGTTTATGTAACTGAACTAAACAATACTAGAAATGGGTTTCAGAAAAACCTCTAGGTGTAACTTACCTCTGAAACATTCTATTCCCAATATAAATACATTTTACCTCTTAAAAAAGTGAGAATAATGCCTAACATATATGAAAACTACATCTCAAGCACTATGAACCATATTATTTAATTATCATTCTAATTTGTGATAAACATACAGATAGCGGCTGATCAGGGTTAAACATTTTGCCTATTTGCCCAAACTTAAATTTAAGTTTCAAAACCAAAATCAGATTCTATTAAAAGATTTCCCTTATTCTCATAATTTATATAGGTTAAAAATAACATCATTGTATTTTATTTATAACTCCAGATGAAACCACAGGATTGGGAAACTTACAATTTTAAATAATTTATAACTGTAACGGCAGGATTTTATTTTTCCTTTTGGAGAGCACTGCACCTGTGCTTCTATCTTACGGTGGTACCATTGTTTCACTCAGGATGTGTTAGATGATGCCTTGATAACAAACAACCTCAAAAATCCAGTGTCACAGAGCAAAGATTGTTCCTCTGGGTAAAGTTCACTGTGAGTTGAGCAGCTCTCCGTGGTGATATATCTTCATGTGGCCAAGGCAGAAGACACTGCCCCCTTCCATAGCTACTTCTCCATCGTGTGGTCCCCTTGGCCCTTGTAGCAGAAGAAAGCGAATCCCTAGCAATTAAATTCTTCAGTCTGGAAATGACAAGCATCGATTTTGCTTAAAAACTCATGGTCCACACTGCAAAAGGGGCTCTTAGAAGCAGAATTTCCCACGTATATAGAAAAGTGGCAACTGGCTATGGGAGCGCCATTAATATCGTCCACAATCATCTTTAACATAGGATTTCCAAAGTCACTGTGTATTTCTGCTCTCAAGTTGGTAGAAGGTAAAGGACCGAGAAGGATCATGCAGAAGAAAGTTATTTGCCCCAGGCTTAGAAGAGTCACTTCAGCTAGAATTCAGTCATAGCTGACTTCCAAGGAAGCCAGGAAATGTGATCTAAATGTGCAGCCAAGAAGAAAAGGAAATGGACGTGGTGATGGCTGCCTTCTCTTTGCACGGGCTCTGCCAGCATGGCTCCTCTCCTGGGCTCCCTCTCCACCTACACTTAATGTTATAGTCCTTTCCTCTCACTATGAAGTACAGCTCAGAGATCTCACCCCCAGGTTCCAAATTATAAAGAAAATTGGATATTTCAAGGTTGTATCCAAAACAGAACACCCTCAACTATCCTCCTCACATCAAAGTTCTCCATTCACAGCCCAGATCATCAACAGTAATTGCCTCTTCCACCTGATCAGGCAAAAATAACAACACAAGGACAACAAAGCTCTATTGCATCCTTGGCTCTTTCTGTCTGTCTGTTTGTTTTCCACACTCAATATCCAGCCAGCTCAACTACTTTCAAATTATCGTCAGAATTGGCACACTCCTCATCACTTCCACTGCTGACCCCTTAACAGAGCCACTATCATCTCTCACCTGGATGATCACAAGAACGTCCCACCTTGTCAACCTCTTTTTACCCTTGCTCCTACTTTAATGATCATCACTAATGCCAGAATAATTAGTATTTTGCCATGCTACCTTTTCAGGTTGGTGACATTTGTTTCATGAATGATACAAAACCCCTCGGGCAATAAAGATAGCTGCTGATTTTGAGGAGAATAATGAAAATGTGCTTATGCACAGTCAAGATATGCACAGTCAAGATCTGTAGACCCAACCAGATTGCTGTTCACTTGCTTTATGAAGTTCCACAGAGAAGTCCCAACTTTTCCTCCCCACAGTTGATAGTGATTAGATAGAATAAGAACTTTTTCTGGAAACCCTCCTATGAGCTGGTAAATTATAAGACATGTAATAATTCTTAAAGCATTGAGCAAGCCATGAAGACTAAGAAACCCTTCTTGCTTTTGTTCCCACCTTTATTGTAGATCATGTAAGTTAGACAGTGAGTACAACAGAGCTCAAGCCTAACAGTACCATGTGCTACTAATAGCAACTTACAAAGTTCACTGTTGCCCATGTGAAGGTAGAATTAGCACAAGGAAAGTAGCTATAACCTGTGTCTTAGGACAATTTATTCTTCCATAGTAGTTACACACATACACACACACACGTCTTTCCCCTTTGATCCCAGCCATGCATCTCTGATAACTTTTCATGACACACTATTGCTAACTTCTACTCTTTTCTGTGATGCATGTTATTTATTATTTTAATATCTGCAGATATTATTTCACCCTTTTCCTTAGAAATGAATTTAGTCATATAGTCACACATTTTGTGTTTGTGTGTGTATTTTTGCCTCTTCAATGTACTTATTCTTTTTTAAATTAAATAGCTAGTGTACATTAATGCAATTATGGGGTACAAGGTGCTGGTTTTATTTACAATTTGAAATACTTCCATCAAACTGGTTAACATAGCGTTCACCGCATTTTCTTAGTTATTGTGTTAAGACATTTATATTCTACACTTAGTAGATTTAACGTGTGCCCTTGTAAAATGCATTGTAGGTGGGTCCCACCAATCACCCTCCCTCCACCCATCCTCCCCCCTCCCCTCCCCTCCCTCTCCTCTTTCCCCTTCTTCTTGGGCTATAGTTGGGTTATGGCTTTCATATGAAAGTGTGGGTGCTTATAAATTGGTTTCATAGTAGGGCTGAGTACATTGGATACTTTTTCTTCCATTCTTGAGATACTTCGCTAAGAAGAATATGTTCCAGCTCTCATCCATGTAATCATAAAAGAGGTAAAGTCTCCATCTTTTTTAAGGCTGCATAATATTCTATGGTGTACATATACCACAATTTATTAATCCATTAATGGGTCAATGGGCACTTGGGCTTCTTCCATGACTTAGCAATTATGAATTGAGCTGCAATAAACATTTGTACTTATTCTTTATTAAATTCATCAAAGTGTTCAAAAATCCTTATGGCTCCACAATGGTGGAGAGATCAATACAATTTTTTTTTTTTGTAAATAGTAAATGTTTATTTTTTCAAAATTTAAAGTTGCCAATACATTTTTATATCTGTTAATTTCATTTGGTATTTTCTATCTCATATGAAATGTGATTGATTTTTTTCAACTTCTTATGTTTTTTTTTTTCACTTTTTTCTTTAAGAATCAAAGAACTTCTTGTACATGATTTTAAAAGCCAAATATTGTTTGAAGTGTTATAACACACACTGTTTATAACTTTCCCCAATCTGGAAGATAAATTGCAGGTTAGAAAAATGTCAATTTTGGTCATCACATTCTTAAGGAAACAGTAGGGAACACTTTTTCTAATTATGGAGTAATTTTCTTCTTATGCATATAGAGATGCTTTGAAGAACATATAATTTCTGTGGGAAGATTGTGTTTCCAGCAAAGGTATTGTAGTTGAATGCAAATAGTGGCTACTTCCTGGTTTATGCAGTTATTTAAACAGATATGTAAAATGTTTACCACAGTAAACTTTGTGTGGGGGCCTATTGAAGAGGAAAATGATAATTCCATCATGGAGTCTGCTCTCAGTAGATTTGTATTTTAGAAAGAAAATAATATAGAAATTAAAATCCATACATGAAGTCTTGCCTGATTTGCCTTTTCCAACCAGCTAATCTTTTTCCAATTGTTTGTCATTTTGCCTCTTTCTCTTAAAGATCAATGTTCTATATCATGATTTTATTAATTATTTTTGCATACCCTACAAAACCAAAACAACTTGAAGGTAGATAGGGATTATATTTAATTATATCCGATAATATCTGACACCTACTGGAAGTTTCATAAATGTTTATGAAATCAATATTTGATGCTTCTTCAAAAGATATGGATGCATTTGTTTAAGGAGATTTTGACAATGCACAAGGGTATTCTGAATAATTGAGGAATCAGACTACATTATTGATATCACGATATCATTGACATCATATTAGGAGAAGAGGCAAAGACTAGAGATAAGCATTTATTTTATTTCATAAAATATTTACATTTCTAATCCTTAATAAAGAAATAGTATTACTATCTTTTCTATGGAGAATTTTCTCAGAGGATCCTCTCTCTCTCTTCCCTTCTCTTCTTACTGGAAGCCTCCCTTGTGATGGCTTAATGGCCAGCTGGAGCTGTTGTCTGTGTATTCAGGCTTTCTCACTAGGCAACTCATTAAGAATAATATATGGATACATAAAAAAATCATGTATACAGATTTCATCTTTATTATGGTCTTTAGGAAACAAACTCTTGGGAATGAAGATCTCCTAATTCAATTTGATCTTAATAATTTCACTAATGCATTATACTGTGGACCATATGCATTACTTGCCAAATGGACAAATTTATAGCTGAGCTTTTCTTTTAGGACTGATAAAGAGTATTGATGAATAGGTACTTTGTGAAGAGACTCCATAGAAATCTCTCTAGACTTTGTTTCCTAGTGTTTCTTTATGTTAATGATCTTCAAATATATGATGCTCAATGTGAAGAGGTAGCCAAATGGCCTTCCATAGCTAAGCAATTGAGCTAGTTTAGATTTTGTATATTTATGGGCAAAAATTATTCTATTTCAACACTTATCTGTAGGCTTATCTGAAAATCTGAGCTTTTTACCATAATTATTTTCCATCTTAAACGACATATTAGCCTCTTATTAGTGAGGGTTTCTAGTATAATAATCTAATGTCATGAACCCCGGATTTTAACATTCAAGTCTGTGCTTCAATTTCTTATCATTTTAATATAAATAAAAATATCTTCTGCAATTATTGTAAGATTAATGTATAAATTTTTGAAAATAAATTAGAACAGGGTCTGGGCCATGATAATTATTCTAGCTTGTCATTGTCATGGTTGTCATTGCTGTTGTTGTTATTATACACTTACAGGTGATTTAGTTATTCATTCCCTATATTTCTCAGTTTTCTCATCTGGGTACTTGGGACTGAGGCAATTTACCTCAAAGGGTGTTTTCTAAGTATAGATTAGTTATGACCTGCTCAAGGGAAGGATTGAACAAATCACTGCCAGTATTTCCATTGATTTATAGTTATAACTACAATCAATGCTATTTTACTATATTTATATTTATTTATTTAGCAGCTATATGAACTTTTGGCAATATTATTCAATACATGTATTCCTTAATTTCTTATCTGGGGATTACAATATTGTGCATTAGTTTTTGTAAGAACAACTATAGCTCACAGTCAGAATTCAACAATGACTATGATTATTTTTACATTGGTGCTGGTGTTGTTATCGCATGTGATTTTGATGATTTAATGTGGAATAACTACCCGTCATAGAAGACAATTGCTTTCAATCAGCTCAGTGAAATTCTGTCAACAGCTAAGAGGAGTCAAGGAATGCAGAAATTAGATGTGCTGTCCCTCATCATCAAACAACTCTAATGTTATCCTATATAGTATGTTTTATTTTATGAATCTACATATATTTGCCCATGGATGGGATCGACATATTTTCCTTTTGTTTGTTATAGCAATCACATGTTGCTTGTCACTATTTCAAAAAAAAAATACCAAGTCTAATGGAAAAAGTGAAATTTCAGTTGTCATGATTGTCAGAAGATTCACAACACATTATTTAAAGATTAATAGATGTGTTGGAAGATAAGGGAAATTTAACCTTCATTATCTCCTGAGGAATTTGAATTGCTGGCACAAAGTGCATGTCTATTGCACAAATGTTTGGTTTATTCTCCTTTATGTCACCTGTCAAGCATTGTTTCTTTTAGCTAAGGTCACTAAAGAGTGTTTTTTCACTTTTTAAGAGAATTTAATCAAAATTTTAGATTAATTCATTCATTATGGTCAAGTGTCTGTTATTTGGGATTGATACTGAAGAACACATTCAGAAGAATATAGATTTTTTTAGCTTACATTTTATTTTTTCTATGATTTTTATGGGTAACCTGAGTATTTTTCATATGCACAGGATGGGTATGGTCTTTAATCTTTTCAATTATTTGAAGAATGTACACTAAAATTGAACATAAGATACAGTTTTTGCCTCAATGAAAAACTATAGTTTTGTAAAAAGCTAACAGAACTCTCACATTAAACACACCTGATTATAATCAGAATAAAATGATGAACAATTTAAAAAATAAGCTAATTTACAAAGGTTTACTTGTTGAGAAGAATTTTGCAAGCAGAATTGAGAGAATAATACTTATTATCTATAAGTTATGGTGCTAAGAAGGACTTTAGATAAAAATGCCCTTACCCTGCCAGGAACAGACTTAGTTTATAACTCTTGTATCTTTGTTACATAATTATTGACAACAGACCCTCTCACTTTACCTTGTCTTATTTTGAATAATGTAATATATGATTGCTATACTTAAAACGGACAAAATCTGAGCTGAATTCTGAAAGATGAATAAAGGTTAGATTGAGAAGGTTGCAAATCTGGAACAAATGTATAAGAAAGGAGAATTACACAGTGTAGGACCCACAGGAATGTGTATTTCTGAGGAATGTACTTCCAATGTGAGTGGAATGTAGCATATTGCATACTGAGGATTGAGTCTACTATTGCAAACTAATACAACCTCTATGGAGAGACGTGTGGAGAATCTTCAGAGAGCTAAAAGTAGATCTTCCATTTTATCCAGCAATACCATTACTAGTTATCCACCCAGAAGGAAAACTATCATTTTACCATAAGGACATTTGCACTAGAATGTTTATTGCAGCTCAACCACAATTGCCAAGTTGTGGATTCAACCCAACTGCCCATCAACCCATGAATGGATTAATACATTGCGGTATATGTATACAGTGGAATACTATTCAGCCATAAAAGGTGGAGACTTTACATCTTTCATATTTACCTTGGGTGAATTTGAAGCACCTGCTTCTTAGTAAAGTATGACAAGAATGGAAAAGTAAGTCTCTAATGTACTCAATGTCAACATGAGACCAATAGATAAACGACTACATGCTCACATGAGAGAAAACACAATTATATTCAAATGGGGGGAGACCGGAAAGGGAGAGGAGGGAGGGGCAGTGGTAAACTGTCACCTAATGTGAACAACGTGAGAGTAGATAGCACAACCCTGCATGAAGGCTCAACTGCAAGTTGAACTTTACTTCAGACACAGGATGTAACCTAATCATTTGCACTGTCATATTAATCTGAAAGAAAAATAGTAAAAAATAAAGCTGAAAATGATCTTCAAAAATAAAGAATTAAGTCTATATACAAAGGTAAACGTCATTCCAATTCCCTCTTCTGTGGAAGACATTAGCAATTTCATTTTACTTTCCTTCCTCTTACTTTACATTATTTTAAATGTAGACTCGCCTCTGATCTTCTGGCATCACGGTCCTGACCCTCAGCTTGCTGCCCGTAAGAGAGCTTTTGTGAAGATGCTGATTCTGCCATTCTCCAGGTTTCCTGACTGCTCTTCATACTTTGCCCAGGACCTCACATAACCATGAGTATGAGCCTGGCATGCAGCTTTTGAGGGTGTTTCCTTCAATATCGATTAATAATAAATTTGATCCTCCAGCAGATCTTACAGGAAGGACAAATGTCTCATGGTCCACTGGTACAGATCTCTTCAGTATTTTAAATCCAGCTTTAGCAAGAATGGGTTTATGTTGCTAGTGGATTGTCCTAGAAAGAACTTTGGAAACTGAAGAGAGTGAGTTAGAAGTTAAATTTAATTTATGATTCTTTAGTTATTTTACGGCTCCTCTGCCTTTAAGCTGTGCTCATATGCCCCACCCATCTCCAGAAAAATTATCTTTTTTTTTTTTTTGAGACAGAGTCTCACTTTGCTGCCCTTGGTAGAGTGCCGTGTCATAGCTCACAGCAACCTCCAACTCTTGGGCTCAAGCGATTCTCTTGCCTTAGCCTCCCAAGTGACCACAGGTACCCACCACAAAGCCGGGCTATTTTTAGAGACAGGGACTCACTCTGGCTCATGCTAGTCTCGAACCTGTGAGCTCAGGCAATTAGCTCGCCTTGGCCTCCTAGAGTGCTGGGATTATAGGCGTGAGGCTTATTTTCTTAAATGGGGCAGTAGTGAAAGGCAAATTCAAATGAATAAAAAGTCAAGAATGAAGGCTTTACTCAAGGCTTCTTCCAACAAATAGCCAGGTGACCATGAACTAATACTAAATCTCCTTTAGCTTCCAGTGTTTATTTTTCATGGTAAGAAAGTTTTAAAAATTTAGAAATCTCTTAGAATGGCCCTGTGCCCTAGGAAGAGCCTCAAGCATGCAGACTACATGTGCCTTGCCGAACTGAGCACGAATCATTGCTTGAGACTTCTGAGGCCTGGAAAATGTGTCCTTTTATGACAGCATCACTGAGGAAATACGTGGCACCTCAAAGTACAGGTCACAACACTGGAAATCTGTCTTGCTCTGACTTGCAAGGGGGCAACTTTACCATTAAAGTATCATAATATAGGCTGTTCCTGGTGGCTCAAGGCAGATGGGAGGATTGTTTGAGACAAACCTGAGCAAGAGAGAGATCCTGTCTCCACTAAAATTAGAAAAACAAATAGCAGAGCACTGTAGTGTGTGCTGTAGTCCCAGCAACTTGGGAGGTTGGGGTAGGAAGATCAATTAAGCTAAGGAGCGTGAGGTTGCAATGAGCTATGATGACACCATGGCCTTCAGCCTTGGTGAAGGGTGAGACTCTGTCTCAAAAAAAAAGAAAAAAAATTATCCTACTGTCAGTGATAAAGGAACTGAAACATTTAACAAGTGACAGATCTTTGTTTACGCATAAGAATTACACATGTCCATATGGCATAAGGATCACTCTGCTAATGGTGGCGGTCCTTCAAAGGGATGGAATGTAGCTAGAAGTCTTTACCCTGCACTCATAAAATCTTCGTTCTCATTCCTGACAACAGCCTCTGTTTCCAAAGAGCCTCTTCCTGTTGGAAACTATGCTTGTTTACTGTGTATTTGCCCTGAAAAGTCATGCCCCACGTTCCCTTCAATATGCAGCTTCACTTCTGATAATTCCTCTTGAAGATGATTTGCTTAGAACTAGAAATTTACAGAATTTTCCAATCATGTCAAATCATTGGAACACGTTAGTTAATTAATTCATTCAACAAATAGTGATTCAACCCAATAATGCTAGAGACTCCATACACAACTCAGGAAATGCACAGTTACATGTATTTCTTGGGGTTCACAGAGTCACAGAACTCACGGTATGTTTTAATCTTTCTGCTGCCCCATCTGCGTGTTTGTACCCCCACTTTCTAGAATAGTGCTTGGCACTCAGTATAGGCTCACTACTTACCCATTAAAGCCATGAATAATAGCCAGCTTCACCAAGTCACAAAATCCTGAAGTTACAAAGGACCTCCTTGTTCATCTACCCAGAAGATCTACTTTTGTAGAAGAGAAGCTCTCTATAGAATGGATAAACACAAAGGAGCTATTGTGTGCAAGGTCCCATAGCAAATTAAGAGCAGAATAGGGAAAGATATATTCATTCTCTATCCACTTTCATTACAAGAAAAAGAATGCTGCCTGTTCTTTGACAGTCTACTGTCAAAATACAGTCTACTTTCTAAATTAAAAATTCGGTACAGCACACAATTACTAATGGTAAATATTTGTATTTCTAAGTACATTATGGTATACATTTTTTTAAAATATGAAGCCAGGTTTTCATATAATAAATTTGTATTTGATGCCCTTAATAGCTATTTTACTGGATACAAACTAGGCTATAATTCTGTAAGTGTCAACTCACTTCTATCACAGTGCCTCAGAAAAGTCTGTCACTGGGTATTGATAGGTAGAAATGAGTTTCACAATTAATCCCATTAGCAAAGTTTGAAATTTTGACTCCCTCTTATGCCCACTTTGAAAATATAACTTGGGGAAACAGATACTGTAAAACTTCTGCAAGTTGCCCATCCAAAGGATTGTAATAAGCTATCAACATTTGGAGGTGGTCAACATAAGGAGCTAGGCCTCAGTACATATGGTGCATGTCCAGTCTGTGAAAATTAGGTCAACTTACGGACGTGGTTAGCTATGGAGGTTCTACTGTATATCTTGGGTTAAAGTAAAGCTTTTAAGGAAAAGAGGTACATAATTTTTTCTAGATAAGAGCAAAGTCTAGTGCTGGGGGAGGCAAATATATTTAATCAAAGGCTTGGTTAGAAAAATTACAAAATAATAATGACTGTGTTCTTGAAAGTTTACTACTATGGCTACATACCAGTTTTGTCTGTGTTTAAATGGTCTCATCTATCTTTTACAGCATTTCTAGGTCTTTTTGGTTTAAGGGGGTTTGTTGTTTCTCAGAGATTCTTGGTGACACTTTTGTATCAGGATCTGACCCTGGGCCTGGTTTGTTCTCAATAGCAAAATCCATGATGGCTTAATTCTGGGTACAAATGGCTGTGGAAAGGTCTTTCAAACCATACGACAGTGCAAAATCTAGTATACTGGATTTTCACAGTGATAATAATAATAAAATCTTATATTTGTTAATGGTTTGCTTTAGTCCAGATTTTAAGCCCAAAACTTAGCACCCCTTTGTATGTTTAAGCTTCACTACTCTGCATAGTAGATTATATTATGTTCTTTATTGCACAGATAAGGAAACTCACATTAGAAACAATCAGAGTTAAAAAACAATATTTATTTGGACAGACAGCCTTTGTAATAATAACTGATCTTTATTGTATGAACTATTAAACTATTAAACCAAAATAACTTAAATGTAGGCACTACTAATATCTCCATTTAGCAGATGAAGAGGCTGAGAAACAGTACAACTTGCCCTTGCCTCATCTTTTTTTTTTTTTTTTATTGTTGGGGATTCATTGAGGGTACAATAAGCCAGGTTACACTGATTGCAATTGTTAGGTAAAGTCCCTCGGGCAATCATGTCTTGCCCCCATAAAGTGTGACACACACTAAGGCCCTACCCCCCTCCCTCCGGCCCTTTCCTCATCTTACTGCGAGTAAGCAGAGCAGCTGGAGGGAGAGTTTTGACTCCTACAATCATGTATTTCATTGTTCATTTGACATAATGAAGATTTATCACTACAAATATTAAATGAGGTGCTACATAAACTACCTACAGCAGCAGTTCTCAACCTGTGGGTTGCTACCGCTTTGTCACAATGAAAATACATTGTGGCATTAGGAAGGTTGAGAACCACTGATGTATGGCATAGTAAAAATAAAGTATATATAGGGACGTTGTACAGTAAAATTTCATCACCTGCTATTAATATAGTTTTTAAATTTAAAAAGGCAAATTATAGATTTAAAATGGAAATTACTTATAATTATTATTCAAATTCTAATTTTTTTCAATCACTAGTATTAACTTCAATCTATCAGCTCATGTACAATTGTTCCTTATCATATTTCAGTATAAAATATATGATGAGATAGTTTTATACTTTACTTAATATACTTACATTACTTGAAACCAGACTTGAAAACTTTAATAAACAATGGTTATGATAGAAATACAACATACATTATTTCTGTATCATTAATGAATGTGGTTTGTTAATCCCTTTTTTTTCCTTCTTACTCTCTTCGCTTCCTTTTCTATGGTTTCCTTTAGCATTTTCTCAATATTCTAGGGACCCACAAAACACTATGCAAAAGGAAGGCCTGGTTAAAAATGGCCCCACACACTCAGGTGGAGCCCGTAGTGGCTGAGCATTGTTCCCACTGATTACCAGACTACGATGCCTCCGACTCACTGATATTCAGAGGCACGTATCTCTTTTTGGTGCTCAGAGACCTTTTCAATATGCCTAGATGTAATTATATCTCATGACCATTGGTGTTTGGAATATCGTTTTGTGACGAATATTGTGTTGCATTTGAGGGATGCAAATACAGAATGTGGCTATATAAACATTAGCTGAATGACATTTTGATAAGATATGAGCATGTGCTGAAAGACTAAGTATTAAATACCAAGAGGCTTTCTACCAGGGATATATTACATTCACTCAGAAAAAGTTTTCCATGGTATGCTTGTATTTTATTTTGAAATTTAGTTGGTGAGCCTTAATGCATACATTTATGCATGCTGTCTGCCTTTCTGTCTAACGCATCCTGCTGTTGGGTGGTGAGATAGAACCAGGGAACGTGGCAGTCATACATATTCTGGTCCCTTCTCTTCATTTTTGTCCCTATAGAGAAACACTTTCTCAATGCACATTAAATTCTGGAATTGCTTTGAAAAAATTGCAGGTATTTCACCATGGTTTGGAGTAAAACTTTCTTTGCTCTTAGGTAAATTCAGATGAAGAGAATAATCTGCGATGGGCCATAAAAGTGTGGGCAGCATTTATTTCTGAGTCAGAAAATAGGAGTGCCAAATTCTCGCATGCTTAATCAGGTCACAGGTTCCACTTTTTGGAGATTAGGAAACTTTATAACTGTAAAAGGGTGTGTGGCCAAAATGAAATAAAATAGATTTTCATAGTAATTTACATTTGTTTATGTAATCTTTGCACTGTGCAATCTTACAGCAAGAAGCTCATATACCTTTTAATATCAGCAAAGACAAAAGCTGGATAGTAGAAATAGTGCAATAATTACACTTGACCTTATTTTCAAGGAGTCCAGAAATTGTTATTGTACCCCAGGAGGCAAATGGTGTCATCCTACTTATGCAAATTTTATACTATCTACGGATTAGTCTGATGCTCAAATCTTGGGGAATCAATTATGGATAAGTGCTTAATGAAAGCAGGAATGGAATTGTGACCATTTTCCTTTTCTACCATGGATCTTGGGTGAAAGGCAAAAGCTCGTGCTTGGCAATGTGGATTGTTCATTCGTTTCAGAGCCAACATTTCTTTATGATCATTCCTAGCTGTAAGTCTGCATATTAAAAAACTCTGATTATTTTTTCAGATTCTTTTTTTTTTTTGTAGAGACAGTCTCACTTTATGGCCCTCAGTAGAGTGCCGTAGCCTCACACAGCTCACAGCAACCTCCAACTCCTGGGCTTAAGCGATTCTCTTGCCTCAGCCTCCCGAGTAGCTGGGACTACAGGCGCCCACCACGACGCCCGGCTATTTTTTGGTTGCAGTTTGGCCGGGGCCGGGTTTGAACCCGCCACCCTCCGTATATGGGGCCGGCGCCTTACCGACTGAGCCACAGGCACCGCCCCTATTTTTTCAGATTCTTAAAAGGCATGAATGAGCAATGCTTACTGTGAAATGGGATTGAAATAGGGCATTGATTTGTTTTCTATGTATATATATTTTTATATTTTTCAGTTTTGTATTACTCAAATGTTCTAAAATGTGTATACTGGTTATTTATCATGGACACACATGTGCGCGTATGTGATACATGCAATTTTGTTTGCACTTTAGTGAATTCACTTTGTTATCACTGACTTTTTACATTTTTATATCAATTTAATTTTGCTTAAGTGAATCACATTGTTTTAGAACAATTCATCAGTTACTGATCTTGAAAGTTAGCCCAAAGCAACTTAAAGGAACAATGAGCCTATAAAAACATCTTAGGGTAGGTTTAGTAAATTTAATTATACAGAAAGTAAATGATTAGCTTTTAATTTAAAGGTGCTTTCAAGCATTTCCTTGTCTTTTCTAGGAAAATATTTATGATTCTTTAATTTTTAAGACGTTCCTCTTATGATTATCAAAAATAACTCTGATTTTATCCTAATTGCAACTTCTACTTCAAATCTCAGGTTTACAAATTTTGTAGAACAAAGCAAACTGTTATCCATAGCCCTGTTCAATGCATAAGTCATTTTTGCTTTGACAACTAAAGGAAATAGTCGCAAAGCCATGTCCACTGAATACAGATCTAAGGAAATACCATAGACTCAGGCAGTCTTCAGGATTGTATGACTTGTGCTCCTTGGAGAAATCACCAGAAGTAGATGATTGGGGATTTAAGGTTTGGAAACAACATCAGCAAGTCAAAAGCAATAGCAAACCTTAGTGAAGTCTTTTTGATTATAATGTATTACTCCAATTTCATACAAGTCAACCTCTTTGGCACCTAAATTCCAGTTAGTTCATCGTCTTGGTAACATTAAGTAGAATAACAGTTCTCAAAAATGTCATAAAGTCACAATAGTCATTGAGGAAGAAATGAAGTGGATTTACAGTTGGGTTCCTGGGAATTTTACATAACAAGATGTTTATCTTATCACGCATCCTATAGTGAGAAGTAGTGACTATAGATCATGAAGGAAGAGAAATGTGTTCTTTCATAAGGTACGTCACAGTGAACCAAAGCAAGTTTGAGAACCACTTGTGTAGTGGAAAGATCCCTTCTCCTCTAAAGAGCCTTATTCATTCATCCATCTAGTCATCCATCATACACATTTACTATAGGGTGCCTGCCATTTGCATGGATTATATCACAGTCCCAATTCTGCATTACACTGTGAGCTCCTTAAGTGCTTTGAATCTCTCTGTGCCTGTTTTCCTCATCTGTGTATGAAGATTAGGATTCGTTGGCTAGAAGGACCTTTACTTTCTAAGCAACTCAACCAACCGCTTCAGCACTGTAAGAGCCTGCTTCATTTTTTCTGTGCTTGCTATACATGTATATAGCTTGTTTCCCTGCAAAAATATGGGTTTACAATTTGCACTGAAAAATTAACTCCTGTACTTCACTGTGCAACAGCATTTTTAGTGTTAGTAAACATGGGTTCTATGAGTTAAAAAAAAAATTACTTGGATTTCCACCATAAGCAACAAGGTGGGGAAGGTAAGAAAAATAAAACCACGTTGTACTATTGTTGCTTACAAATGAGCATGATATAGTCAAAGCAGTGAGAAACCAGAAGTGGGAGGCGTTGACCAATCAGGATAGAGACCTACCTCTAGCACGCAGGATGCTAGGGCACCCCTAGCATCCTGCGTGCTGTTTGGGTGCCCAATGACTGAGTACTAGCTCTAACTTCAAAAAAATCTCATATCAGTGTTTCAGAAAAGAATAAGCCTATAGATAATTACATTTGTAGAATGCTTTTTATTTCTTGCTTCGCAATCATCTCTGGTGAGTTCAGTTTGTATTAGGCAGAATCTCCCATAGAAATTAAGTTATCTTCACATGCAGCCCTAATTTTTTTTTTTTTTTTAAGAAGACAGTCTCACTCTGTCATCCTGGGTAGAGTACCATGGCATCATAGCTCACCTCAAACAATTGGGCTCAAGTGGTCCTCTTGCCTCAGCCTCCTGGATAGCTGCGACTACAGGTATCCTCCACAACATTTGGGTAGTTTTTCTATTTTTATTAGAGACAGAGTTTCACTCTTGTTTAGGCTGATTTTGAACTCCTGATCTCAGGCAATCTGCCTGTCTCAGCCTCCCAGAGTGTTAGGATTACAGGAGTGAGCCACAGCGCCCAGCCAACCCTAAATGTTTTACAAATCTCTCAATTGTGGGCATGGCTTCACCAGGGAGTGACTTTACTCGGGGAAAGGTTCTAATCATAAAACTAAACAGAAAAACCTGTCATGAACCTGGCAATCATCATCAATGGCAATTTAATTAGTTTTTCAACAGGAATATGGTACATGAGGTATTGTATGCTCTCAGAATAGTCATTTCTTAGATTGGACGCCAGGCTAAGTTAGAGAAATGAATAAAACATTAACAGAACTTTATGTTTACTCTGCTACTAATTATTTTAAAATTGCATAAATAATGTAGTCTATTTTATGTCCAAATGTATCATAGGAAATGGACACTGATATATTTTTATTACCAGGTGCCATGTTTTAAAATTTTATTTCAATTTATTTATTTTCACTTTTTAATGTAAGATTTATGCCTCCTGTATGATGGTCTCCATCAGATACACAGCTTTATTTTATGTTGTGTAAAGATCAATATACAATTTGGAAATTGTCTTTTAATTTATTCATCAGGCTCTCGTGCATACTGAAAGCACATTATACACATTGAAGGGAAGAGAAAATCATTTTCTCTCTTGCATTGATTCATATTTTCTCATCTCACAATGATATGTAGCCTCTTATTGAAACTAATTCAGACATGGAAGAATAAAGCTCATCACAGTAGCCACGGCATAAGCTAAAACTCCTAATGAAGCTTGAATCAGAAGGTGTTTGAGGGTGAATGCTTAAAACAATTTAAGGTTTAAATATATAGAAACTGGAATGGATGCTACAATTTTCAAACATTCTAGGTTTTACAGATATTTTACAATTGGAGCAGTTTGAGCAAATGGCCAATTCAGAGACTGAAGTATTGAATTCCTATTATGGGCAATGACGCCAAATCGCCTGAGCAGGGTGTCTCTATACTTTTCCAGGGGCTATTTACTGGGTCACCGAGACCTCGGGTTTTCAAAAGACAGCCCTCCAGCCTACTGCATAAGAACCATCTGGCTTATTTATTAAATAGATGAACGATCAGAGTTCAATCCAAATTGACAGGCTGAGAAATATCCTCAGGTAGGTTCTAGATATTAATATTTCGTGAAGCTCTCCAGATAACGGTGTTCTAGATGGATTGCAGCACGACTTTCACAAAATTCCACCATGCATTTTATCTTTGTTTTGTCATTTAATAAGAGGAAATGGGAGAGGTAGAGTGTCCAAATTGTTTTCTCTTAATGGGCACAGAATGCATAGACACAAGGCACAAAGCTTCCTGCTAAATGAGCTTCTCTGGGGGCCCAGGCCGTTCACTCCTGCACCATTACTCCTCTGAGCCTTCATCTGTTACCCTGTGGTGATCTCATTCTGCAATTCAAGAGGACACAGCTGTCCCAGGCCTGAAGAACAGCTTTAGAAAGTTTTCAGCTGCTTTGCTATTTGTTGGGAGCAGCAGAATTTCTTAGATTCCTTGACTACTTTTTGCTTGACAAATGACACAGTAAAGAAGATTGATATCAAGGCCTTTTAGATAATTGTGCAGGAAGAAGCTGCAGGGACTATACATTAGCTCGACTGTATTTGTCAACAGTTGGGTTAAGTGATCCACTGGAAGTCACTTAAAACAAATGACTCTCAATTTATTTTAACCCCAGTGTTGATAATACATAGTAGCATTAGGTACAGGTTAGCACCGGAATAGACTTTAAGTTTTTCATAGTACATGATTGTTAATCACAGCAAGGAAATCTAGAAAAGGGATCAAGAGTAAAGGATTCATGTTGTACTGACCCTAATAGTGCTGGGTGCCAACAACTAACTGTGGAAGGAATGAAGGAAGAAGGGGGCACAGGGAAGGAGGGAAGGGATTTTATATTCTTTTATATGAATCTGTGTTCCCATGAGAATGTTGTCACGTGCTTAGTTCTAATGATTACCTAATATACTATTTAGGGACAAAAAGAAAATGGAAAAACATGGAAGAAAGGGGTTTTCAAAATAGTTTGATTCTTAAACATATGCCCTGAATGTGTTTTTAAGCAGGCCAGAGATTTTCTTAAATCCTGTCTATGCCACTTGGTATCTACTGTGTGACCCAACAACACAGAAAATGTTTTCATGCTGCTTTTTAATTACTACTATACTATCAGGGGGCTTTGTTATTCCTTTTCTATTATAAAGTAGACAAGTAATATCCAGATAATTGTACTTAACTTTTAGAGTATGGAAAGATTAGATTTGGAGTCTGCTGCCCAGGGTTTGAGCCACACTGCTGTCAATGTCTAGGTTTGTGATTTAAGCAAGTCACTTAAATGTTCCATCCCTCCATCCACTCTTTACTGAAATGGAAAAAAAAAATACTGTGTTATTTTCCTTAGAGAGTAAGGGGACATTCCAAAAAGCATACTCTGAAAATTCTTGGCAGATTGTAAACCGCAGTTCAATAGCACTTGTTATTATAATCTTTCAACATAACTTTCTAGCTTTGGTCTGGATTCTGGATGTTCAAACTTAGTATCGTGTTGACACTCAATTCAGCTCTAATGACAAGAAACTTCAATTCTTACAGAGGAGGAACATGAATTGGATATGGTACAGTCACACATGTGCAACCTGTTACTTTCAATAATAACATGTTAGAGAAGCATTCATTATCAACTAGAAATAACTTATTCCGACAGTTTGCTATAGTAGAGTTCACCCTGAGTGCTGAGATGCTGACATCAGACAGAAAGGGAGTAAATACACTGATCTCCATTTTAGCAGAAGACACCCATCAGCGTGGGTTATTTGCAAGGTACTGTATTATTTCTTCTCAATCAGCAAGTTCAAAGTAGGCTTTTTTTACAGCAGGAAGTGTTGTATAGCCATTTCTCTCTCTGTGTACTACTCACCCTTTTGCCATTCACAGTAAATCTAAAGTATTTTAAGCCCACTTCTCTTTGAACCCACAGGTCTGGTTTAATACGCAAAAGTCACCCTTAGGTGAAAAGATATAAACCCAGTCATTTGAATCTAGGAGAGCTAACCTGCTTTCATGAAGATCTCAGCCTTGGAGTCAGATAAATGTCTTCAGATGCATTTGTGCAGAGCCCCGCCAAGTGTTATGAGGCCAGTTAGAAGATTACATTTCTATGTTTCCTTCCCAGCAGATAAGTTTATCCAGGGACCTGTATCCTCTTCATTTCTCAGCAGGAAAAAGGGTATTAAGACTTCGAGCCTAATAAGATGCTTAGGCAAGGCAATTTCATGGGTAAGACAAGAACTCAGCTTTTGGGAAAAAAAAATAGCACAGAGTCTGTCCATCAGAATTACGTTAAGAAGATCTTCCTCTGGAAGCAATGTATACAATGCTGAGATTATCAACAACAAAATGATTGAATTTAAAGCCAAGAGAAAAAACAGGACCCCAAATTATTCTCATAGAAGTAAAGGAGAGAAAGAGGAGGTGGTAAGATACGTTCCTTCTGGAAGGATGTTTGGAGAATACTTAGAGACCTAAAAATAGACCTGCCATTTGATCCTATAATTCCTTTACTAGGTTTATACCCAGAAGACCAAAAATCACAATATGACAAAGACATCTGTACCAGAATGTTTATTGCAGCCCAATTCATAATTGCTAAGTCATAGAAGAAGCCTAAGTGCCCATCGACCCACAAATGGACTAGCCAATTGTGGTACATGTATACCATGGAATATTATGCAGCCTTAAAGAAAGATGGAGACTTTACCTCTTTCATGTTTACATGGATGGAGCTGGAACATATTCTTCTTAGCAAAGTATCTCAGGAATGGAAGAGAAGTATCCAATGTACTCAGCTCTACTATGAAGCTAAATTATAGCTTTCACCTATAACCCAACTATAGCACAAGACTATGGGGAAAGGGCCAAGGAAGGGGAAGGGGTGGAGGTTATGATGAAGGGAAGGTAATGGGTGGGGCCACACCTATGGTGCATCTTAGAATGGGTACAGGCGAAACTTACTAAATGCAGAATACAAATGTCTACATACAATAACTAAGAAAATGCCATGAAGGCTACGTTGAACAGTTTCATGAGAATATTTCAGATTGTATATGAAACCAGCACATTGTACCCCTTTATTGCACTAATGTACACAGTTATGATTTAACAATAAAAATAAATAAATTAAAAAAACTAAAAAAAAGTCATCTGCACTGCAAAATTGAATGTTGCCAACACATATTTGTCTGTTAATCACTATGTGAAATACAAACTAATGGAAAAAAAAAACCTATAATAACGAAAATGATTAACAATAATATACACTCATAGATTTCCATGGAGTAGTCTCAGTGCACTTTGGCACTTTGGATATTTTGATCAGTAGATAAGATAAATAAATACGTGGTACTGCAATATTGAATTTTTTTTTTTTGTAGAAACAGAGTCTTACTTTATGGCCCTCAGTAGAGTGCCGTGGCGTCACACAGCTCACAGCAACCTCCAACTCCTGGGCTTAAGCGATTCTCTTGCCTCAGCCTCCCGAGTAGCTGGGACTACAGGCGCCTGCCACAACGCCCAGCTATTTTTTGGTTGCAGTTCAGCCAGGGCCGGGTTTGAACCCACCACCCTCGGCATATGGGGCTGGCGCCTTACCGACTGAGCCACAGGCGCTGCCCGCAATATTGAATTTTATCTAGTTGAAATGTGCAAGTATATAAAATAATAGCTAAATTTTTTTAGTAGAATCCATTTTTGTTATAATCTTACAGTGAATAAAAGGTTTTTAGTACTTAAAATATAAATATATATGTTATTTTTAGATTTCAACAACAAAATGGCTATGTTTAGCAAAGATTGATGAAAGTACTTTTAGTTTCTTAATTATTTCAAATAACTTATAAACTCATTAAAGTTTAGATTTTATCAAAAATTTAGAAGTCCTTTAAATTATTTCTAAGAATCTAGCTAGTTCCATCTTGGGTATATGGCAATGAAAAATGGGATTCTAGTAAATAGTTTAGCGTATTTTAAATATTACTATTATTCAACACCTAAATATTATGCAATAATGCACAGGGCACCACCATGTTAAACACAAACCCAAGAGAATGATTTTTTAATAAGCATATTAAGGAATTTGGAGAAATTGATTCCCTCTAGTCCTTAAGATGGCTTCTGATGGTGCTTCTCCTTTCATCGCCTCAACCCACACCCATCTCTGTTTCTTGAATTCAGGAAAAAAAAAAATGCATCGTTCAGAAGCTTTTAGAAATTAAATTCCCTTCACATCATTTGCTACTTTATTCAGTGGTAAAATTCTGTGTCTCCTTGGCAATATAATAATGTATGGGGACATTCAGACTGGTGTGAAACAACAACATTCCGTCTTGTTTCTTCCACTTCCCGGCCACATGCTTGACGAGTCACTTTTGGAAAATGAAAGCAATCATGCACTTGTCATGAGGATTTAATGATGTAGAGATCAATGATGGACCGAATCCAGCATATTGTAGAGGGTCACTAAGTACCCATCCATTATCGCTACTGGTGTTTTTTTAATTTTCCTATGTATAACATTTGATAAATAATATATAAATCTCACTTTGTCTTTCTATTTTTAGAAATAATTATTCTCAGGCAGTTTATTCCATGTGCTTCTTGCTTGGTTTTGATGTTTCTGAAGCTCCCTCGGCGCCCACGGGGAGAGCACACTCAGCTCTCCGCAGGACTTCAGTGGGCCGCAGAGTCCCGTTGTTAAGCTGACTGATTGGTACCCACGGGTAAATCATCCCCGAAAACAATTCAGCGTTAGCTTGGCAGTCTCTGGGGTGGCATGGCTATTTTATCTTTTCAAATGGGAATAATGGTCAAAATAACAGCCTGGATTCCCTGACAATTCTACTGTGTGCTCTACAATTACGTTGAAGTATTCGCAAAGTGCTGTAAATCTTGTTCAAACTCGAAAATGCTTGGCCCTGTGCAAACCAACAGTGATCTCAATCAATTCCTCTTTCCTCCTAGAGCCACTTTTTGGTGGAAAGCAGTCATAAATTCTGAGGGTGTATTTTTGTTTTCGTATTATGGAGAGTTTAAGTGATAAGGATAAGAGGTGCATTGGAATAGACACCTCCTGTTTTCTGCCCGAGTCGTTTAAGCATGGTTCACCATACGTGAGGCTTCAAGATTTAGCTTTAGGATTAAGCCAATTAGCAATCTTACTCGCTGGTCACAGTTGAAAGTTCTAGACCTAAGCATGCGACGCAGCCTATCTAATCACATCAAATCTTAGATGTTTGTTGGAAGTACTGGAATATGGCTCTCATTTCTCTGCTTTAGTTGGGGATTCAGATTTGTGAGACTTAAAACTGCTGCATTCTAGGAGCAAGAGCTCTGAAACTCTAAGTTATTAGATCTGAGGATTATCTGCAATCAGAGGAAGCAGAGCTGTAAGATGACTTTGGCGTTTCTGAGCCATTGATCGGGTTTTTTTGGGAACTAGAGATGCTTCTGATCTGTTCTGTCTTGTGTTCCAATATTGGTTAAAGCAGATTTTTTTAGGCTTTGTGTAGTTTAAAACTGAAATAATCCTGAGATAAAATCTCCCAAATCTATTGCATTTTAGATCACATTGAAGGTCCTGAATCTACCATCCCCTGCCCCATAGAATTGTAGCTTTTCCCCCTAATTATTTAAGGCTATTCACTGTTAAGTTGTGCCAGGACAGTGATGTATGTGTGTGTGTGTGTGTGTGTGTGTGTGTGTGTGAGAGAGAGAGAGAGAGAGAGAGATAAGAAGTCAACTACTGTTGGGTTAAAAAAAATCACTGAAAACTTCCAAGCTTAAAATAACTATCTATTCTTGCTTACCTACATGTGGTTTTTGGCTTTGCTCATCCAGGCAAATTTTGCTTCAAGATGAGGGCACTTAAATGGGGCTTGTTTTGCGATATGGGCTGGGCTCATGTCTGTTCCATGCCTGTTCTCTTCAGGGTCCAGACGAAGTCTTGTGGTGATGAAGAGGCACGAAAGAGTAACAATAATCACACAAGGATGTGTTAAAATTCTGCTTATATCTCTGTGCATTTTCACGCAGAAGGTACCTTCATTGTTTTCAGAAGACGATGTGCACAAAGGAATGTCTTAATATATGCTCATTAGCATTCAAATCTTGATAGTGTGATTCTATTCTTAGCTTAGTCCCTGGTTTGATGACCTAAAAGAAGAAAGTCAAATAATGTAAGTGGAAACTAATGCTGTGTGTAAAATGAATAAGCCTAAATACCTGAGATAGAGAAGAAATTGTGCTTATTGTTATTGGAAAATCAAGATAGAAAAAGAATTAAAGTTCTTTTACAGAAAAAAAAAAGGCCAAGGAATGAGAAGAAAACCTATCACGGGTTGTCTGTCTTCACAGAGCCAATTTGCTAGACAACAGACAGTGTGTGTTAACTCGTTTAGTACTCACATTCCTTGTGGTGGAAAAAAGGAAGGAGGGGGAAAAAAACATTTTCGAAGAGCCAGTTTCACTTTATAGGCACATGGCTCAGTTGGGAGTCAGTCAGAGATTCCAGAATTTTCCAGCATTATTTCTCATTTCTTGGAGCTTGAATCACATTTCTGCCATTAATTGAATCTGCTCACCTTAGAAAGTGATTCAACCACCCTGAGCTTCCTTTTGGGTAAAAATAAGATAAATGATATTAACTCTAATACTACCCCAAAGTTACAGAATTAAAAGAAGTAGCATGTGCTTGTCTATGGTACAGAGTTAATTTTTTAAGAGTATATGGTTATTTAATTTTTAATTTTTATGACGATAATTAAGTACAAAATATTTTATATCCTTAAGTACTTTGTTTGACAGTGGTTGTCCAAGTCAGGGTGAGTAACTACTAACCCCCGCAGCAGATAAACACTGAGATCTCAGCAGATTGGTACATCAAATTTTATTTCTTACACATGAAAACCCCTCATAGTTCAGTGCCTGGTTGGAAGTGAATATACTCACCTTCTCCCATACTCAAATTTTCCAGGAAATGTAGGAAAACTCTGGATTATTTCATGAGCACAAAATAGCTTTGCCTCAGGAATGAACCATGTTAGGTTTGATTGAGGCTCTCCCACCAGAAGATATTATCTTCTGGTATTAACCAGAAGATCTCAGGCAGTTATCAATCATCTCCAACCCTTTGGTTGTTTACCTATGACATGGAGATGACCCCTGTTGTTTCTGTTGAATGCCTTGAGGGTTAGGCAAGACGACATGAAACAGTGTGTCCTAGCATCTGTTATATCATAAGGACTAAATAATTGGAACTTGTTATGATGCTTACGGGTAAACATTTTTCTCTTATTATTTGAAAGATTGGGATGTTTCTCAATGAAAAGCATTGGAATGGTAAACGATGGAACAAGGTAGGGAGACTAATTAGCACAAGGAGATCTACTTGGGATTGAATGGTGAATAAATACCAGTCTCTCAAAATGAAAGCTAAGACCCAAAGAATGGGAACAGTAGGTAAACAGTTTTCCTGCCAATTAAAAATATGTGTAAAGGCCCTGAGGCAGGGCATGTCTGAGTGTCTTAGAGGAAATGAACCAAGACCAGAGCACCTTCAGCTCAGCGAGGTAGATAGAGTGGGATGGAAGGAATGACACAGCATCAGGCTAGAGAGGCAGCCAGTCCCCGAGCATGGAACCGGATAAGGAGCTTAAAAACTGGTTGGCGATTTCATAGCTAATAAGATTTGTCCTAGACTTGTTACATTTATACTATATCATATTTTATTCTCAGAGTTGCAGAAAAATAACCTTTCTATTTAATGAGATATTAGAATTTATGAAATATTTTTATAAGTATAATTTTCTTCGATTCTCAGAACAACCACCTGACATCACTAGGACTGATAGAAATCATAGAAAGAGATGAGAAATGTATGTTCAGAGATGTTAGCTGAACTAGCTGAGCTCACACAGCTCATAAATGGTGCAATGATGGTGTAAGCTCAATAAAATCCATATGTCCTCTAAGGAGGGATAAGGTTAAAGGTGGACTGTGTGCAACATAATCTACTTACCAGATGCTGGATGGGATAAGATATTATACAAGCATTGTTCAGAAAGATCTTTGGGAATTCCATTTCTAGTAATTTGGCATAAATACATGTTTTTCCTCTTTCTTCTCTCACTTAATATAAATTGTGATATTTTAGCATCCTAAAAGAATATTAATGGTGAGAGAATAAGAGCAAATGCTTCCATTTCAAGAGCATTATCTCCTCGAAGAAAAGAAAGAAGTTAACACATAAAATGCATTCCTAAAATGTAATAATATTGGTGGGCGCCTATAGTCCCAGCTACTTGGGAGGCCGAGGCAAGAGAATCGCTTAAGCCCAAGAGTTTGAGGTTGCTGTGAGCTGTGATGCCATGGCACTCTACCAAGGGCAACAGAGTGAGACTTTGCCTCAAAAAAAAAAAAAAAAGTAATAATATCCAAGGTGGGATTTATATAGTTAGTACACATTACCATTATACTTTATTCATTGCTTTCTCAGTTGAATGCAAATGAAATCATGGCATAATTACTGAGTCAATTTTTAACTACAAACCTGCAAACCAGTTTACTTAAAAAAAAAAAAAAAGCATTCATGTGCATTGACAGCAAGGAGTGGCCAAAAGTACATTTACGTAGACTTCTACAGTTTACCTAGCAACTATCTGCCTATTGACCTAGTCATCTGTCTATCTATTTAAGAATACATACACATACAGATCTATTAAGCCTAGCTTAATATTTTACTGACACAATACTCTTGGAATAGTAATTTTCCTTTTATAAATTGTCACTGCACAAATTTCAGCAAAAATTAAATTATAGTAGTTGCACAGATGCTGATAATTAAAGATGATTTAAATTCTTAACTACATTTAGAATTTTTTTAATATACTTGTTAGACATATAGAAGATAAAGGAAGCAAAATTGGGAACTCCACAAGGATACAACTCTGTTTTTTCTAGTTCTATATTTGTAATGACCCATGGGTATGACACATCTCAGGGGTTAATGACTAATTAGTAAAATAATTTTTGACATATATAAAACAGGATTGTGACAATTTTTTATGAATTTTCAACTACAGATACTACTCAAGATAAGTTTTCAGGCTATTAAATACAAAATCAGTGGTGATTTTTAAATGTGTGTTGTCTAAATATTGTATAGAACAAAGGTTTTCTAGGTTTTGCCACTAGGGGGCATGATGAAAAAAATTAAGCTTTCAATTGGGTCGGACCAGAGACTGGGGTTGGCTTTGTACCTTCCAGGATCTTGACTTTGGGCATGCTACTAACCTTATAAACCTCTGATTTTCCATCTGTAAGATGAGATGGACAGATCTACATTCTATAATTGTGCCAGACCCCTTAAGGTGTAGAGAAACACATCTTAGTCAGATGGAATTAAATTCTAATAAGATAAAGCTAAGAGGTACATGTAGGATGTAGCAACACATTTTGCATGCAGTAGTTCAAAACTACATTTATCCTCCTGCTACAGCCACACAGCCCATGCATTCGGGTACACTTGGTTTTTGTAGAACTTCTTTGCATTCTTCACATTGCCAGTTTATAAGGGCCTCATATAAGATAGTGCCTTGAGTTAAAATTTCAGAGGAACAAACAGATATTACGTATTTCCCTCCTAGGGACTCAGAGGACATTGTCAGAAAATAGGACATCACAAAGTCTTACTATAGCCTGTGGTTCTTGCCATCTGATTTGTATTTATTTATTCTTTTTTTTTTTTTTTTGAAGGGCACACATAATGCTCTCTACAGGAGCAAAAACCACATAAGGTCAAACATCTTTTGCCACTTGTCCCTCCTTGACAAAACCAGGTAAAGATTTAACTGTCAGTAGAACCGTGAGCAACAGAAGGCAGCAGCGAGCGAGAGGGTGGCCAAGGAGGGCCCGTGGCCATTACACGCGGCAGGTCTGGCTGTGTGTCTAGTGGACCCCAGAGGAAAAGGCACAATAAAGTTTTAACCCGAAATGCATTTTTAAGTGAAAGTTGACAATAGCTGGCTAGATGCCTTTAGTGTTACAGTCTAACCCCACGCATTTGAAAACAGTGGATAGGGTTGATGAATCCAAAACACTGGTAAGGTCACCAGTCCCTTTTTCATCTATGAAGCTGGTATTTATTGGAAAATTCCCATTGAAGAAATAAACAATGATGATACTGTTGATGGCCACCCTTTGAAAAATGCAGTGCAGTTGTCATCACTTGCCTGACCCCAGTCCCCTTGTAGCTTAGAGATTCTTGTTTATGTTACAAGAAGCAGCTTGTCGGCAGCAGGTGAAATAGACTGCTGGATGTTGCCAGGGTGTGAGGTGTGCCCGTGCTATACTCACTCTGTCATCCACTTTTTTTTTTTTTGTAGTTTTTGGCTGGGGCTGGGTTTGAACCTGCCACCTCCAGTATGTGGGGCCAGCGCCCTGCTCCTTGAGGCCCAGGTGCTGCCCTGTCATTCACTTGTTAACCCAATCATTAATCCATCATTTTGTTTGCACTCATCAACAAATATTTATTTAAAATCTGTTGTCAACAGTCACCATTCTGGATATAGGGGATAGGGGAGATGTCTAAATAGATACTTCCTCTCTTGAAACTAAAAAGTTCTAGCTGGGGAGAGATTAAAATAAATTTAAAAAATAAAATAAAAAAGTTAAAGCATTGTGTAACAATTAAATAGGGGGCTAAAATCAAACAAATTGGGACAGCCAACACCAAATTGGGCAGCTGTGTAGATGTGTGGTTGGGGCCGCCCCTTAGAGAGATGGTAGCTGGGAAGAAACCTGAGGCGTCAAAAAGAGCATTTTATTTGGAGAAAGTTGGTTATTGAAAGGCCCTGCGTTGGAAAGGAACCTGGGCTGTTCAGGTAAGGAAGGGAATATTGATGTGATTGGAGTGTGGAAGCAAAGGGGTGGTGACTCTGGAGAAGACAGCAGTGAGAGTTCAGGGTTAGACTGAGCAGGGGACTGAAGGCTCTGATAGGACATTTGATTTTTATTCCCAGTGTCCAAGTGCATGGATGCGTGTAAGCCACTGAACAGCAAGATTAAAAATTTCCACTGTCTGATCATCACTTGGGCTAGTGTACAGAGAGTGGCTTAATGAAGGGCCAGGGTGGAGGCAGGGAAAATGTAATGAAGACTCCTGTAAGAGTCCAGGGAAGAAATGGCGCTGATCTGAATGTGTACGTCAGGCTGTGGTTGTAGACAGTCATGTTTCGATCACATATAGAACAACGTAAGTTGGCATCATAATTGGCAATGGCTTGGGGTTAATGTTTTCATTTTTTTCTATTATATGTGTGTAGTGGTGGAGACCTAAGGAATTGATGTTGTGCCCAAGACCACAAAGCGAGTTCATAGCAGAATAATGGCTCTGCGACTGTGCGTCCCAGTTCAGGCTTAACTTCAGGTGAGTAGATTAAAACAAGAAAAGTGTATGCTTTGCTATTACTAAACTTGCTGAGATATGCTGATGTCAGGGGTACAATTAAATTCTGATCATTTAATTAAAATGATAATGATAATAATGATTCCGATGGTGACAGAAGCACACTTTTAATTGCTGGTTATCATAGGCCAGATTCTGTTTGGCGAACACCCACAACGCTTCTAGGAGATACATACTAATGCTGTTCTCTGTCCATTCTGTACACAGGTGATTTACTAATCTGTATTGTCAAGGTCAGACAGAGGTTTAATGGTTGGTTTCCATACACAGACAGTATGTATAGAACCCATGTATAATTCGTTCTGAAAAAATATACTATTTTAGTCAATGAAATGCCTATTATTTACTTTTTGCTCAGTACACTACAAATTAAACAATATATTTGCCTATGGAAGATGATTTTTCAAATCACCTACAATTTTACAATGCTAAGAAAATCCTTCAAAAAAAATTTTTTTTGAGACAGTCTTACTCTGTTGCCCAAGCTAGAGTGCCATGGAATCAGCCTAGCTCAGAGCAACCTCAAATTTCTGGGTTCAAGTCATCCTCCTGCCTCAGCCTCCCGAGTAGCTGGGGCTACAGGTGCCCACAATAAAGCCTGTAATTTTTCTGTTTGTAGTAGAGATGGGGTCTCACTCTTGCTCAAGCTGGTCTTTGCAGAGAAAGAGGGTGTTTACACCTCTGAGTGGCCTTTGCTTCTGTCTCTCGCACCTCTTTTCATTCGTGAGAGGAACCCACTTTCTTGACTCTCTTTGGAAGTGCCCTAAGTTTTCTCTTTGTTCTTTTTCTTTTTTTTTTTTTTTGCAGTTTTTGGCCAGAGCTGGGTTTGAACCCACCACCTCTGGCATGTGGGGCCAGTGCTCCACTCCTTTGAGCCACAGGCGCCGCCCCTTTCTCTTTGTTCTTAAATAACATTTCCCTTTGTTATGCTGAAACTTGTGCAGGATAGTTTTACTTTCTATTCACACTGCTTGTGTTGCTCCAGTTTTATTTTTCGGTTTCCACCCACTTTTGCTTTGGATTCCCACTGTGCCCCAGCTGAACTTTCTAGCACAGGTGAATAATCCAACCAGGTCAACCGGGTTTGGGGAAGCAGGACCACCTGACCTCCAACGATCTACATCAAAAGGAGTTTGGACAAAGCTGATTCCATCACTCTTGGATGACTCTGAGGGGTTCAAGACTTGAGAGGAGGAAGTAACTGCAGATGTGGTAAAAATTCAAAGAACTAGAATTAGAAGTGGAGCCTGATGATGTGAATTTTTGCCACAAGTTCATGATCAAAGTTTTATGGAGAAGGAATTGCTTCCTGTGGATGGGTAAAGAAGGTTGTTTTTTGAGATAGAAACTATTTTTGGTGGAGATGCTGTAACATCTTTGAAATGACAACAAAGGATTAAGAATATTACATAAACACAGTTGATTAATCAGCAGCAGGGTTCGAGAAGCTTGACTTCAATACTGAAACAAGTTTTACTTCGACTAAAATGCTGTCAAACCTCACTGCATGTTACAGAGAAATCCTGGGGAAGGGAAGAGTCAAGTGAGGCAGCAAATTATTTTGTTGTATAATTTTTAAAAATTTCTATAGCCGCACCACATTCAACAAACACAGACACCACCCTGATCAGTCAGCAGCAGTCAACATTGTGGCAAGAAAGACCCTCACCAACAAAAGATTGTGACTGGTTGAAGGCTTAGATGATTATTAGCACTTTTTAGCAACAAAGTTTTTTTTTTTTTTTTGCAGTTTTTGGCTGGGGCTGGGTTTGAACCCGTCACCTCTGGCATATGGGGCCTGTGCCCTACCCCTTTGAGCCACAGGAACCACCCACAACAAAGTATTTTTAATTAAGGGATATACATAGTTAGACATAATTCTATTGTACACAATAGACTGCAGTATGGTGTGCACATAACTTACATATGTACTGAAAAAAAATTGTATGATTTATTTGTTGTGATGTTGACTTTCTTGCAGTGGTCTGGAACTAAGCCCGCAAGATCTCAGGAGTTAGCCTGTCCATCAACATGAGACTCCTCAGTAGGGTTCTGCAGTCATTGTTGTACTAGCAAGCGTACAGAAGTCATATAACAACTTGGAAAATAGACATAAAAATAAATGTTTATTTTGAAGAAAGGATGAAGAATGACTATGTTGAGGCTGGCTTGCAAACTATTCCATAGAGCATTGACTAATGTTTGGGCAGTAGCCCTGAGACAGAAGATTTCTCTTCAATATTTCTGGAGAAATATTTATAAAGAAATGAATCTCATGTTTTCTTTCTTCCCCAACATCAGTAAAACATGTTAGTCTAGACGTTGAGAGGATTCTTTCTCTCATAAGGGAAAAACAAACATCGTCTCTACCACTTATCCTCAAATATGTAACCTAGAATATTAGTTGCTTTACTTCCTGGTAAAAGGTTTCTACATTGTGAGTAAAACATAGTGAATGTCAATTATTTCCCTGTAATGATGCCACATGTCTTAAAAACTCCAAGAACGGGTGGCAACTGTGGCTCAACAGAGTGGGATGCCGGCCCCATGTACCAAAGGTGGCGGGTTCAAACCTGGCCCTGGCCAAAAACTGCAAAAGAAAAAAGAAAATTAAAACTCCAGGAACACTTTGTTCTGTGTCTGTAGTTGCAGTGCGTGGAGGGCCATAGTCTGGAATTTCTGCTTTTTGATTGTCACTGGACCCCTAGTTGCACGTAGAGTCAGCACATTGCCTTTTATAGAAAAATAAATGTTTATGCAACCAATTATGGTGAGTTTATAGTGTTTACGTAGTTTCTATTGCAGAACGGTTTTGAGGGTGGCTTTAGATGTAATTCTCTCTACTTTCTTGCTTGTAATTGTCAAGGATAATAGTAGAATGTGCTGGGAAGGCAACTTTCTGAAAGGGGGTGGCGGGGGCTGGAGCTGGCTAGAGCTCCCTAGCCTTTCCCAAGGACACTTTAGCCCGTTAAGTCCTGTGACCCTGAAGTGTGTGACTCAGGTATCTCACCTTCAGAAGTCTCTCATCAGCGGTAGGAGTCAGGCACGTGCAGTAAGACTCTGGCCACGGCCTGCAGCTTTCTGAGACTTGCGGAGTTGGCTGCTCCTAGATTTCTGTTCCCTGTTACCGCCTGTCTGTGAGCAATAAACCCACTTCACGTAGCGTGCTAAATATGTTCTGTTTCACAGAACTCAGACAAGTTGGTGACCAGTCCCCAGAAAACCTGTCTCACATTCTACCCCTTGGGAAATGTTTTAAAATCACCAAAATTAATAAATATCCACTGTAATTTGTTTTACCTGTTCCTTTGACAGTTGTGTACTGTAGTTAATAAACTGGGTTTCTTTCTTTTTTATTTGCTAAAATATATAAATAATATTAAATAGTTTTGGTAGTTTATTCAAAAGAAAGGCAAAGTAAAAATTGAACAAAAACAATTTATATTTGATGGCTGTGTGATTCCATGGCCTACATGGTTTTCCCATTAAGTTCATGAAGAAAAATCTAGAAAAGCCAGTCGAATCACTCTTTTATGACTTTAATTCTTTGAGATATTTTTGGAAGTTTGCAGACTTGTGAAGTAATTTGTGTATCACATATAAAATTATTTGTTATATGATACATTTCTACACAGTAAACATTACAATATTTAGCACATGGGTGCCATGATAGTACAACATGTGAAAAATTGTGAATATTAAATGACTCTGTATGATACTTTTGTATGAAAATAATTAAATAACATTTTGGAATTAGAAACTGCCAGAGAAATTTTAAATGCAAATTAAGAATTTTGGCCTTCCTTAGTTGCAAATGAAAACCCTAGGGATGGCTTTGGGACTCACATTAGTTTTCTTTGCCCCTTCGTTTTGAGTAAAGATCTATGTGAAAAGGTTGTCTGGTTAAAGCTCATTGATAAAGGAAGCCTTTGGATATATGATGATGACATTATAGTCATTAATACCAAAGGCTCTGTTGTATAATTACAATAGAGAAGAAATAATTTGAGAGGTCATGATTTTAACTACATCAATTTGCTTGAATACCTGTCACTAGAAGTTTAAAACTAAAATTGCATATGAATAGTAGTAAAATATTCACAACATATGGTAGACTCTCCACATTGCCCAGACTCTCTATTCATTTTTTAATTTGAACTTACATGTTTAATGAACTAGAACAGAAAAGATAGCATTTATAAATGCTTTTTATAAAACATTTAGATTTAACTTATTTCAGTTATTTAACATTTATTTAGAAAATAGAAATTTTTATTCCAATTTGTTGTTATTACTAATTTTCCCAAATATATCAGTCTGGTTACAAAATAGGATATCAAAAATTAAAACAAAACTCAAATTCTTAATGTAGCATTCTAATATGAATCTTGCTTTAGATTAATTCATTGTAACACTTTTTTTCAGCTTCCTGACCGACTGGCATGTGGTTTTTTTCACACATTCTCTCTCCCAGTGTCTCGTGGAAGGCTAGGCGATCTTACGGCATTCGTAATGTGTCAGTTACAATAGGTTAAAAATCCTCTAAGGACAAATGGCTGTGGGAACCTGCATGATAATATTTCTTGAGGCAGATTTCACGGCACTCTGCATTAAAGTGCTTTAGAAAACTCCCTTATCCACAGCTCAGCAAATAGGCAGATCCTTGTGTACCCTCTGGGGTCGGTTTACCCTTGATTGGAAAAGAATGCAAACTGTGATAAATATCCTTCTTTCAGAATTAAGTATGTTAGCGTGTGTATGTGCACATGTGTGTGTATGTGAAACATTACCCATGAAGAATATCTTTATTTTACAGATTACTACTTAAAAATAATGATGTAAACACCTAAGGTGGCTTGGCAAATGTACAAATGCTGACACCCTTCATCACTTTGTTCTGTAGACCCCTCAAGAACACAATAGTGGAACTATTTGAATCCAGATTTTTCTTTTTTTGGAGACAGAGTGTCACTATGTCACCCTTGGCAGAGTGCCGTGGTATCATAGTTCACAGCAACCTCTAACTTTTGGGCTTAAGCAATTCTCGGGGAAGAGAATGACAAAAGAGTAAGAGTTAAGTATCAAAGAGTAAAATGTGTGTGTGTGTGTGTGTGTGTGTGTGTTGGTGACGGGGTGTATATGGTTCCATTTCCCCATTTACTGGTCTTCCCGTTTTATGTTCCCTGCTAGGGAGGTTATTTACTGACAAATGTAAAATCAAATCGGTTTTATTCCTTTAATCTTGCCTTTCATTCAAGTAACCTATTTTTATTGACATATAATACTTGTACCTATTTGGGGGGTATACATGATATTTTGATTCATGTATATATTGTCTAATGACCAAATCAGGGTAACTAGGGTTATCTGCCACCTTGAATATTTTGAGATTAAAAAGAGGTTGAGCCTAAAGGTGACTGTTAATAGCGCTGACCCACTCATTCCACCACAACTACAAGAGATGCTTTGGTAAAAGTGGTTTGGCAAACGTCTCTTAGGACAGAAGTTTTAAGAGAGACTTCTATAAATACCAAGTGTCCAGCTGTGTGGAGTAGACACTTGACTATTGCCTCGTTCAACACTCTCTTCCGCTGGTCACTGTCAAGGAATCTGGTAGGTGGAGAATAGAGTGTATTTAGCGTTTCCTTCAAAAGATAGGCTGTGAGGTGTGCTTGCAATATGAAGACAGGAGGTCAAAAAAGGGAAGGGATGGCTGGGATAGTACCTTTAAGGGGCAGTACGATGACCACAAGAAAACATAGCCCTGTCATTTTCAGGTCCATTTTCAGGAGCATCAATTTCTCCACCTGAAGAGGGAGATCAGAAAGCAGTGTCAGCAAAATGACACGCTCTACCCTGCAGGGCTAAGCACGAACCATGGAAGGAAGGACTAAATCATCCCCAATAGATAGGCGGGAAAATTAGCTAAAAATATAAGAGGGTTTGGATAGATAGAGGATAGCCAGATGGGTGGATGGATAGCAAGGCGTGAAACAAGGAAAAATTATAATTGACATGAGAGCTGGTTCTTTTAGATCTTAATGATTAATTGCTCATACACAGAGTGTGTGTTTGAGAGAGGAGAATGATAGTAATCTGAGACATATTTTTGTTCTGAATGTTAGTAATTTTCTAAGTATATACCTCTATTGATTCTAAATGCTAGTTTTGGAAGTTCTCTTTTTGTTAGATAGTTAGAAAATACACTAATCAGTGAAAGGTGATAGTACTTTATCATAGACTATTATTAACCTCTTGCACCATGCCTGTACTTATAGTGTTGTGCCATTTTATTTATTCCTTTTGTTGTACTAATGTGCTTTGATGATAAAAGCAAAGGAATGCATGCAAAGATAATGAGTGTGTTATTTCCTTTTGCTTACCTGACACAGTGATTGTCAGCATTGTATTAATTGGATCTTATTATAATATCAGGCTCTATTGTTTACATCAAAACAAGATTATATAAGGCATTTAAAAATGTGGCACATCCGCACACGAATTCTGGGACCTAGGACCTTTTTTGCTTCATAAATGCAACTCCTAACAAATCTACAAGGTGAATAGTTTGCTGATTTCAAGGACGGCTTCAGTAACTACTTGGTAGCTTCAAACACGACCATTCACTTGGATGTTTTCAAAGAGATTTCTTTCTGTGCCATGGAGATTTTTATCTGCCTCAGTTTTATCAACATGTTTTCAATAGGAAATTTATTTCACACTTTCTCCTAACACCTTAATCGCTCACACATCTTCAATTCGGTAGGTCAGAATGTGCTGCCCGTGTACTGCTGTGATAAGGGGAGAATCCCAAAATGCCCTTCTGGACATTTTCATTCTCATATATTGAAGACAGCATTTTCCTATATTATCATCTATAAGGTGGTCTGTGTCAAATTGCAGAATAAAGTTTACCAAGGGCGTATCCACATTAATTACAGATCATCAGAGCTTTCTTTCACTTGCTTAGAAGTGTTTAATTGAGTAAATAATTTGAAAAAAATATTGAATTCTATGCAAAAGCCCTTTGGCTTTCATAACATATTGAGATTGAGGTTCATACATAAGTGAATATGATAAGAAATCTTCTTTGAGGCAGGATTCTGTTCCTCCTTAGCTGACTTCCATTAAATCATTCGTCTTCTCTAAATATATTTTCCTTTACATAAACTAGTGCAACCACCCCCTGTTATAGGTAACTCCAGTCTTGTGTGAACAAAAGAGGCAATATTTATTTGAAAATCAGGTAGCAAATATAGTTTTAACCTTACTTCATTGCAAGAGCAGGTAAGTTGTATTTTCCACTTCATTTAATTCTTCAAATAAATCCAAGTACTAGCTGGTAAATGACAGAATAAGAATTCAGATTTGACTGCCTGTGTCATCATCTCCCTTTTTGACTTGAGTTAGGACTTAATCCCTGCAAACTAAAATGCAGCAAACATCCCTCTGAGGTCATCAAGAAGAAGAGAATTCCTGAAGATTGCCACCTGTCTTCCATGCAAGACTCTAATTCACCTTCTTTCTGAAACAAAAGGGCTACACACACATATCTAAAACTATTTATGTATCTATTTATGCTATTTATTTAAAAAATAAGAGTGCATATGGATGCCTACAATTCCAACTTAACACCCAAGGTTTCCTTCTAAGCCTATCTCATTTTAATACTTTTCTTACCTGATTCACATTATGGTCAATATTTTTTTCTTATTAGTTGATCATTTTACTTACTTGTTCTGTATTACTAATCTCCCAAAGTTAGTCACCTCTTTCCCTGCCACTTCCTGCCCCACTCACCTCCCGCTGGTCTCCTTCGCCACTGTGAGCACCGACTCGCCTGTGTCTCCAGATGAGTCACCTCCCTGCCTGCTGCCCGGCCTGCCTGACACCTGCTCTGTGGCCAACCACTCTTGTGTCTGGGTCTCCAGCACACGGACTCTGCCATGAATTGTCTGGAAGGGAAGGGAGAGATGAAGGGAAAGGAGAGAGAAGGGAGGAGGGAATTAAAGGAATAAGAAAAAAAGAAAAGGAAAAGAGAGAAGAGGCAGAAAAACTGGAAAGGACGAAGAACAGAAAGAGAAAAGCATAAAGGAAAGAATTTAAAAAAACAATGACTGAAGGGAAGGGAATGGGGAAGAGAAGAGGAAAGAGAAAGGGAAATTAGACTTAAAACCAACAAATGGACAAGAAGCGTGACATAAATACGTAAGAAAAGGCTTCGCTGTGTATGTGAAAATGCCTGTTTATCCATGTAAATCTTGCGGTGGCTTCTCATCACACTTTGACTAAAATAAAAGCCCTTATTTAGGCCCATAGTAGTTTAAATTTATTTACCAATTTGTTTAATCAATCAATCAATCTCTCAGTCTACTCAGCCAATCAGCTGTCTTGCCCACCAGAAATCAATGCTAACGTCTAAAAAGCTTCCTGTTCATGTGGTAATGTGCAGGCACATCAGTGGACACAGTCATTCGTATCCCTAAATGTAGAAACTTTGGCATTGCTTTTTCTTATAAACGTGTAATCATGTAATTCTCATATACGTAAAGGTTTTATATCTTTTCTCTTGTCCAACAATATATTATTTTTGCTTGTGCCAGATTTCTTTTACCAAGAGTTTTGTCAATTCATATTTTCAGGAGGAGTATATGACTGTACGCTTACTCACAGGTGCAATAATTATCATTCATTCTATTATTTAATATTTAGATGAGCATAGATAATACCATGTTGCCTTAATTTGTGTTTCCAAATTGTGGATTAGAAGATTTGAAAGAAATATTTATTAACCATCTAGAATTGGTGTTCACTGGTATCTGTTCACCTGCCTTGATCATTGGATAATTGGGTTAATGTCGTTTTGCTCAATTTCTTAAGATCTCTTTATATGTAATAGATAGTCATCCTTTTTATCTGACCTGAATTCTAACTCTATATTACAATTATATGTTATTTGGTTTGATTTATGTGATCACCTGCCATTAAAAAGTATTTTTCTAATATTTTAAATTTGTATCTTTTCTTTTATTGCCTTGGGTTTTAAAGCTTTCCTAAGTTCTTTTTGCCCTTGAATTGCATAATATTTTTTATTTTTAATTATTGTGTCAACATTTAAGGATTCAACAAATTTGTAATCTATCCATTGTGCATGATGCGAGTTAGGTAACAGGTGAACATTTTTTATTTTCCAGATAGATAAAATTTTTGCCAGAATCACTATGAAGTCATTAATCTTAATTTCAATGTATTGAAAAATCACCTTGTATTAAATACACTAACATTTTCGTATTTCTTGTTGGCAAAATGATTTAAATTCACTGAGTCTTCATTTTACCATCTTCGAAATAAGGACAATAATATTCATACTGGTGACTCATAAGAATTTAAAGAGAATAAAATAAGCAATGTGTAAGACCATATGAGAAAAGTAAAGTGATAATGTGATTTCAGATTTGGGTTTCAAATTTCAATTACATAGATAGTTTCGTAGCTTATATAGCACTTTAGATTTTGCAAACAACTTCCCCATGGGACATTTAATTTAATATTCCAAAAAATGTCTGTATGAAAAGCTCTCTTATTTTGTAAATGCAGACGGGTTGGGGCATCAAAAGATTAAATACGTACTTAAGAAGAGAACTGGGCAAGGCCCAGGTTTTCTCCTTCCACACTCACTGCTCCTGTGTCTCTCTCTATTCAGAGCATTGCGGCTTCATAGTGTAGAACATAACACCACTAGAAATAAAAAGTCACTTAACCCAACTATAGCAGTTTTCTTTATTCCTCCAGGGAAAACGGATTACTCTTTAAGTACACAATTATATAATGCAAATAACCTCCAGGCACTTGCAGCAATTTCCAAAAGAGTTAATTCACTGGCATTTTCACGACTCAAATACAAAATTGAAATAGCTTAATAATTCAGACTAATCCTACACTCCTTTATTTCTAATAGCCATCTGAATGTGCTTTCTATTTGCAAACTCATGTTCCATTTAATATCTCCCCAAACTCCTTTCTGTTGCTTTGATTGGGGTGTTTTTCTCTCTGAGTCTCTAGTGTTCTTGTTCTCTGAAGAGAGGAACCATGTCTTCTTACTCATTAATGGAATCGAAAGCCTTGAGAGCTCCCTGATCTCTTATTTTAAACACTTTTTTCTGATTTGCACCTGGAATAATGTTTGCACATAATGAAATGGAAATCCAAAACAGATACTACGATTATTATCTGTGTAAAGGTCTATTTCATGAATGAACTCACTTAATGCTCACAACTGCCCTATGAGCTAGCTATTTTCGTGCCCAGTACACAGATGAAGATGCTGAGGCTTAGGAAGTTTAGGTAGAGTTTCCACGTACAATATGCCAGTAAATTCAACACAGGATTTTAATTTAGGCCATCTGACTGCAAAGCCGTTGCTTTTAGCCACCTTGCTCATTAATCTGTAATAGCCAACTATCGCAATTTATCAGGTAGAAGACATACCCACATCAAATTGAAAATGCTCAAGCCAAAACCATGCACAGTCGGTTGGAGTGTGGAGTTGTTTGATCTAAAGCTTTAGTTTAAGAAAAGTAGGCACTAAAAGGAATGGAGGAAATCATGTACTTTGTATCAGAATCAATACAGCATATACACAGTGCCTCTTAGGAATTGATAAAACACATTTCTCACTTAATGTAGTATGAAAAGCGTCTGAAAAATAGTATCACATTTTGAAGTTCATCATATTTACTTTGATGTTATTTATCACCTTAAGTAAAGAATACAATCTCAGCACCCCTAAAAATCTTCCGAAAGGAGATAAGCTATCATGTGCATTTACTATTTTGTTCTGTGTACAAGGTGCTTGTCATTCTTTTAAGGAACAGATGTCCAAGAGCAATTTTGAGTAACTTTTCTCTGATTATAATAACAGTGGAGAGGGTAGATGGTTTCATTTGCTGAATATAAAGCAAATGTAAAATCTCCAGAAATTTCTTTGCCACAATTCACAACCTGGCTTTAGAAGTCGTAGGAATGCATTTTATTTCTAGCTGTGGGCTTCTGACAAAGTGCTCAGGTACACAAATGGGAAATGAGGCCTGACTTGAGACTGGAGAGTTTTAATGGACTAAGTAAGGAGCTGAAAGCTGCCAATTTCTCTCTGCTTTGGGTGTGTGTGTGTGGAGGGGGGGGGGATTGAATTATTCTGAAATATCCTCCTAGTGACACTTTACTTCAGTACTGGTGGAGGGTTGCATGACTCTGGAGCCAGCACCCTATGCACAGCGATTCTCTTGGATAGGCTGGGCATAGGAGAAACAGGAAGACTGTGTTTCACATTCCTCCAGCTTTGTAGAGTTAGAACAACCCAGTATCAATGCCTACCGACCTCCTTTCTTTTCTGTGCTTGTGAAAATGCTGAGATTCTGACAAATAACAGTTCAATCTCAGCTCTAGGATTTGCTGTTTTAGCAACATGAGAAAATTATTTTTAAAGGGTGTTGTGAAAATCCTATTCTTTGAGATTTCTAAAGATAGTCAACTGTTGGAAATGGTCCATGCTTGACAGCACAAAGTTGATTCTAATAACCTGTATTGATATTTTCCATGTTCATGATGGAACCACACTGACATTAATTGTATAAATAAGAATAGATTCACCTGCCAGTGACTCTACATTGCAAAATTGTACTTTTCCTTAAGAAAAAAAGTAGCGTTTTAGAGAAAAAGCTAGAGATATCATTTTTGCTACTATGACCATGCAAAGTAAGCAAATGAAATCATTTACCCCCTCTTGTTCTTTTATAAATCGAATTGCACAATTTTGGGTTTCTCTAGCAGCATGACTGTTTTTTATTTCTAAATTGGGAAATATTTACACTTGAACATTATAGGAAAACATAGCAATGTTTCTTGTGCTTACAATTTATGTCTGTTTATTTGCATAAAATGTCTCTATGTGCTGATTTAATAATCATAACTTAATTGTTGAGCTTGATTTTAATGGTTATGATAATTTAATACAAAAATTGAATTCAGGCTTTTTGATTAGTCAGTTCTGTACTTTTTTTGTATGTTAATCCCTCTGGTAAAATTGTTTCCATTATCAATGACGATATCTGGGTAGCCCAGAAATCATTATGAGGTTTGGCACAAATATATGGGTTAATAAGCTAAATCCAATGTCCTTCAATCTTCCTGTACTTAAAACATCTTTTCTGAAAGTCATGTTTTTGTGAAAATAATTTACCTCAATTTTCTGAAAAACATGACAGTAACATGTCCCTTAGGTGAGAATGATTAGGAAGATGGGAACATGCAATTTAGTTTAATTGGACCAAGTCGAGCAGACTGCCTTTCGTAATTAATTTAGTCTCATGATTGGTCTTGAGGGGGACTATCCCAGATGAAAAAGATGATTGTGGTGAAAGAGCGTGAAATGCTTCCGATATGAACCAAAGTACCGATGATCCACAGTTCAGAAAGAGTAAACAATTATATCAAAGAAATGGGATACAAGATCAGTATAAAAATGTCAACTGCTTTCTAATATACCAGCAATGAATAACCAGAATTTGAAATTAAAAATGGAGTAACATTTATATAAGACCAACAAGTGAAATGGTTAGGCATAAATCTAAAAATAAAGAGAACATTTATGCAAAAAATTACAAAACTCTATTGAAAGAAATCGAAGAAAAATAAAATATATGAGGGTATATTTTGTGTCCATGGAATGGAAGACTCAGTATTCCTAATATACCACTTCTTCCCAAATTGATCTATCAAATTCCAACAAATATCCCAGTATTTATATTTATGGATATAAATTATAAATAAAATAGTTCTAAAATTTATATGGAAAGGAAAAAGATACACAATAGCCAACACAGTTTTTTAAAAGAACTAAATTGGAAGAATGATGCTGGCCCACTTTAAGATACATTATAAAGTACAGAGCATGGTACTGGCAAGAGAATAGACAAGTTATCAAACAGAATACAGAGCCCAAAAATATACCCAAGCAAATATTGTCAATTGGTCTTTGAAAAAGGAGAAAAGGAAATTATTCAATAGAGAAAGGATAGTCTTTACAACATACAGCTCTAGAATAACTGAATATCCATCCGTAAAATTACATAAATCTAAATAAAGATGTTACAACAGGCACAAAACTACTCAGAATGGGACAAAGACATAAATGTCAAAATGAAAATCTTTAAGACTCCTAAGAGACGACAAGGAAGAAAGTTTAGGTGACTTGGGATTGACAATGATTTTTTTGATACAAAGCAAAAGCACAATCTGAAAGAAAGAAAAAAAAAAGAATAAACGAACTCAACTAAAATATTCTGCTCTGCTAAAGACACCAGTAAGACAATTACAAACAAAAAAAGGCAACAAGGTAAAGACTGGAGAAAATATTTGCAGAACATGTTGCATGGAGGACTTGTATCCAAAATATACTAAGAATTCATAAAGTTAAAGCATTAAAAAAGCAACTCACTTAAAACAAAACAAAACAAAAAACAGGCAAAAGCTCTGAAGAGATTTCTTACCGAAGAAGATCTACAGATGGAAAATAAACAGGCACAAAGGGGCAAATGCTGCACGACGCCACTTACATGAAGAATCTAAAAAACTCGGACTCATTGAGCAGAGAATGGAGGGGTGACTGCCAGGGGTTGGGCAGAGGGCAACACAAGGAGGGAAGACGTCAGTCAAAGAGGACGTTTCAGTCACACAGGGTTGGCAGGTCCTGGACATCTACGTTTAGCACAGCACCTCTTGTTAGTAAGGCTATCCTGTACATTTAACATTTTTTCTGAGGGTAGATCTTACCTGAAGTGTTCATATCGCAGAAAAAAGGAATAATAAATAAGAGGGCAGGAAAACACTTTCAATGATGATAGACTTATGATGTAGTTTGGGGAGATGGTTTCATGGGTATATATTTAAACTAATCAAGTTGTATATGGGTGTATGTTCATCTTGTTCAGCTTTCTGTATGTCAAAAATTAATAAGGAAAGAAAAAGATGACATCATCCTGGAGTAGACAGACATTTGATGTAATGTAGCTGGGGTCCCTGGAAGAAGGTGTCAGGGAAGACAGACAAGGATGGGAGAACACCATGTGAGGAGGAAGGCAGAGACTGGAGGTGTGCTGTCGCCAGCTGCGGAAAGGGAAGGACTCCCAGCCAACCAGCAGAGGCCAGCAGAGGAAAGGGAAGGACTCAGCCCTGCATGTGTCAGAAGAACATTACCCTTCTGATCCCTCTATTTTAGACTGTAGCCTCCAGAATTGTAAGACAAAAAAAATGTCTGTTGTTTTTGACACACAATCTGTTGGACATTGTTACAGAAGCACTAGGAAAGCAATATGTAAAGCATTCCTAAAACTATCAAGGTCATCAAAAATGTAAATATGAATCAGCAACTAAGAAGTTCATGAAAATACAAGACAATGAAATTTAATTAAGTATCCTAGATTGAATCCTGAAACATAATAAATGATAATAGGTAAAAACTAAGGTAAACTCAGTAATCTGTGATTTTAGCTAATAATAGTATCAGCAGTATTTTTCTCATTAATTCTAATAAAAGTAACATATAAATTAATACAAGTTGTACACCGGAGAAACTGTGTGTAGGAGACATATAGAAATTTGCTATACTCTTGTCTTCAATGTTTCTGTAAAGCTAAAACTATTCCTCCAAATAATGTTCATTAATAAACAAAGGAGACAATGATAATCAGAATATTTTTTTCCTAAAAAAAACTCAAGGATAGGTTATATATCTAAGACACTTTAACTATAAGAGATATATTAAATATAAGAGATATATTATAAGTAAACATGTGAGATATATTATAAGTAAAAAAATATGGGATAAAGAAAGTTATACCCTGTCAACACTAGATTTTATAAGCTTCCATTTTATAAAGATAAAGAGGTAAGGAGGGTCATTTCATGCCCTTCTGGACAATATGCACAATAATTCAGGTAGAATATTGTTTCCTGCAAGGCCCTATAGAACATGTTTTATTTTCAAAAAAGATCACACTCAGAACCACAAAATAATCTAAAAAAGTTTGAAGAGTCAGAAACATACATATTATCTTCAAAGCATTATTAGAATGCTTCAGTTTGGCATGATGTAACTCCATCTGTTAAAAAATAAAAGTAATTGGAAAGTAAAAAAAAAATATGGCCATATTCATTATCAGATTATCCCTAGAAAGGGGTGTGGTGAAGAGAAAGACGCATCTGAAAAAATGCCTATAGGAGGATTAAAGAGATATGGAAGATAAAATTAGAAGTTCTAAAAATTGTAACATTATTCTAATTATATATTTTTTAAAAAGGTATGAGAAGAAAATTATTGAAGAAACTATTACAGATTGTTAACAAGATTGAAGAAAAACATGCTTTGGTCTCCCCCTCCCAAATCTTAAGAATCAGAAGCAGGAAATGTTTAAAATGAAGAAATATGTGCTTATATATATACAGGTTAACTGAAAACAATGAAGACAAGAAAATAATGTTAAAAGCAGGAAAAGAGAAAGGTGATGTCATTCTCAAAGTAATTTTAATGCCAATAACACTGAGTAATTAATCAACCTAAAGTCATATACTTAGTCAAAATATCTTTTGAGAATAATATTTAATCCAAGTTATTTCTAACCAAACCAATCTATAGAATTTTGCCCAGATCACTAAAAGAACTGCTAAGCAATCTACTTTATTTAGAAGAAAGAATAAAGGAAAGAGGATGGCAACATAAGAAAAATGATAAATTAATTAGCAAATAACACATCTACAATCGACAATATAAAACAATAACAGTAATACCTAATTTGGAAGCTTAAAAGAGGTAGAAATAAGCATCAGAGAGTAATGATGTACAAATGCAAATTTTCTTTTTTTTTTTTTTTTTTTATTTTGGCCGGGGCTAGGTTTGAACCCACCACCTCCGGCATATGGGACCGGCGCCCTACTCCTTGAGCCACAGGCGCCGCCCACAAATGCAAATTTTCATACACAAAGTATAGTCTTACTAAAAATAGGGTACAGTTTTCACAACATCCTGCAATATAGGGCCCACACGTGAACCTACAGGAGATTCTTGGAGTATGAGTTTCCAACTGTGTATAGAACCTTAACTCATTTTATTGTGACAAGTCTACCAAAAATTGCTGTTAAATAAAAAAATTAATGTTAAATAAACTTTTCAGAATGAGATTAGTCTTCTGTAGAAATCTAGAATAGCAGTTCTTCTTAGGAATATGCAAGGATATCCTCCTTTCTCGTAACTTCTGCAGAAAACCTCTTTTTAACTAATGACAGCTCTAAGTCACCCTGCTATTCCTATACTGGCTCCTATTTTCTATAATTAATCTAACCTTTGCTTTTACTAAGTGTGTCAGAAAATTCTGGTGAAAATAGCTCTCCTTTTTTTTTTTTTCTTTGTAAGTCCTTTTTTAATGAGTGCTCTAAATAGCCATGGAAAAGGCACCAGAAAAATTTCAGAGAATTGAATTCGCCTGCTGGAAATCGAAGCACTCCGGAGGATGAAATCCGAATGCTTGCAACACTTTAGCTCTACGTAGGTATACTTCGTATATAAGTGAGAGAGACGACAGGTTTCAGAGAGATTATAGATTTACAAAAGGAGATTATACATCTGCTAGGCATACAGAATGTTAGTTTAGTCATCCATCCATCCATCCAATCGGTAACCAAACTTCCATTAAACCACTCGGAATCTGTAGGTATTATGCTAGGTCTATCAAAGATCAATCAGAAGTCAATGTTCTTACACTTGGGATGATCAGTCTAGTAAGAAAAACAAGTAAAAAAGTGTAAATAAACCCATGATTTCAATAGTATGGGACAAAGTTTGAGAGAACTTTTTATATAGGTGGCATTAGCAGATATAGAAAGAACCTCTGGGTCAAAGACATTGTCCAGAAAAGAATAATGGCTTAGATTGAGCCTCAAAAGAAGAGTTTGGGTGTCCAGGCTGGAGGTAGGGTGTGGGTGGTGAGGCTTTGGTTGGGGCAAAGGCTCAGTATTGTAAACCAGTATAGAAAATGTGCAAGCAGGGTGGAAAATTGGCATTTTATTAGAACATTTTTCACAATAAATTAAAACTATTTCCATCCCTACCCTGCCCAATCACCCGTTTCACTTGCCAATTCTAAGCATAATGAAGTCGATGTTTTGGGGGGTGCCACATTTTATTCCCATTTTGATTGATCCAGGGATACCCAATCTGTGGCCCACGGGCCACATAGACATTATTTGAGGACCTTTTTGCTTATTGGTGGAGTTGAATGTAGTGAAAATTATGCACAGACCTTTACTTTTGCTCGTCAGTTTTGGTTAGTGTTTGTGTATTTATTGTGTGGCCCAAGACAACTCTTATTCTCCCAATGCCAAAAACAGAAAAAGGATGGAAAATCCTGACAGGGCCTCCCTAACCCCACCTTGGTCAAGCACTTCCACCTGCAGTTTTCTTCCAACAGCTTTCAGGGGCCTCATGGGTTAAGGTCCAAAGTCCTGACACTTTTGCTTCTGGGCAGGGGAGATTGTTGCAATTCATGCTTCAGAGCTTCCTCCAGGTCAGCCTACGGCTGGACTTTTTGTAACAGTTTGTTGTTGCATAGTTCCTTTCTTTCCTAGGCTTATGCCCCTGACAATTACAGCATTTTCTCCTAAAAGCAGTCTTTAATAAATCACTTTCATAAATCCCCGTCTCAGGCTCCGTTTATTTGGAACACAGCCAGGACAAGTGGGGTCTGTACTTCATTCATCTTTGTGTCAGAGTGGAGACGTTGCAAGCACTGAACAATCAATTGTTAAATGAATGCATCTGAAAATGCTCACACATGATAGGATGCAAACATACATGATAATTTTAAATCATGTGAGACTTAGTGTTTATTGAATATTTGCTATGCTCCAGGCATCTTGCTGAACTAGTTATGCGCATAATCTCATTCAAGCCTCCAAAGAGCCTGTGAGGTAGGGTGACTTTTTTCTGTATTTTACTGATGAAAAAAAATGGGGATTAGAGAGTTCGATTTTCTTGACTGAGGCCACCCAGAAAGAATGGCCTATAGAGGATTCCATGTAAGATTTTTGGTGCTGGTAGAAATATGATAATTAGAACTTGACTAGTTAAAATTTAATTGATTTTAGAAAATGCTTAAAAAATTCCAAGAGTCAAATGTATAACACTCTTTTTGAAAACACTAACAGAGGTACTGCACACATTATTTGAGTTATTAGAAACATCTTATTTTTATTTATTTATTTACATAAAATATTTAACTTACACTGGAGCAGTCATATTTGGAAATTGTCCCCTCCCATCTTCACTCCTCAACACAGGGTAGCCCCGGATTGTTCATAGCTACTACCTGAGTGTCACTTTGACACCTGGATTATGTAAGATGTAATTGCATATACTCCATGCAATTAGAATTGGTACTTTTTGCTGCCGAAGCACTACGTTGCAGTTTTTGCTGGGGAATGAGTGTTAAGCATTTTGTTTGGTACTTGGAAAATCTGATTGACAGAGCTTCGTAACAGAACCAATTATCAGGTATGCTATTACCTATTGCCTTCCAGACCCCAATTTAAACAGAAAAACAGAAAAAGTGACAATTTCTTTTGCAAAATATTCTCCGTAACACTTAAAATCAACCGTATGTGAAGACCTACGTGCTTATCAAGATGACAACAACTTGTTCCATAAATATGTACTTTGTGGTGATGGCCATTGAATTGCCATCTAAAGAGAATGACAGTATTAATTCTCTCTTCCAGAGACAATTCTTGTTGAATTTCTTTAATAGCTATTAGCACAATTAAACCTTGTATTATTAAAACTTGTAGGGGAGAGAGACAAGATGGTGGACTGAAGCCAGCTTTCAACAGAGGCTCCCGTCCAGAAGGAGAGTTAAGGGACAGGAATTTAGTAAGTATCCTGGTGGACTTGAGCCTCACCAAGAGAGAAGGTTGAAGAACGCACATCAACACCGCTGAGGCAAGCTGCGATCACAAGGACGCAAACAAAAGGTACAAAATCCACCACCAAGCGGACAAGAGTTCCCCTCCCCCATGGGACCGGCTCAAGAGCCCCACAATTAAACAAGCGGGCAGAAATTAAAGGCCCTCCCACTACACTCCACGGGAGAGACCTTCTAAAAACTGGACCTACCCCCCCTACTGGGGTGCCATGGCCTTCTCCTGCCAGGCATAAAACGGAATGAAACTTTGGGAATCCTTCGCCGGCAACCCTCCCGGCGCTCCCCTCCCACCCACTGAGGTCTGGAGGCCTGTCCCCCAGGAGTTCGAATCCTTGGGTGATTTCTCAAGGGGAGTGGACAGTCCCCGAGTTGCAACTGGTCAGCATTGACTCTGAGGCGCGCGAGTGAAGAGAGGGCACCGGGCTGAGGGGGAGTCACGCCTCGCGGCACTTCCCTGCGGTGCAGTGCACCAACCCTCCCCGGGCATATGGGGCCCAAGACTGAATCAGACTCTGGCCTCCCCGCTGAGAGCTGAGAACCCCTACTCTCACTCGGGGTCTGAGGGCCTATCCCCCAGGAGTTTGGCTCCTTGGGTGATTTCTCGAGGGGAGTGCACAGTGCCTGAGCTGCGTCAGGTCAGCGCTGACTCTGGGATACGTGAGTGAGGAGAGGGCACTCTGCGGAGGGGAAATCAAGCCTTGGCGGCACTTCCCTGCGGTGCAGTGCAGGAGCCTTCCCCGGGCCCGTATTGTTGCGTAAAACTGAATGAAACTCTAGCTTCTGCCCCCCCACTCCCATTCGGGGTCTGGGGGCCTATCCCCCAAGAGTTCTGATTCTTGGGGGATCTCTTGAGGGGTGTGGACCCAGCACAAACTGCGGCTGCTCAGTGCTGACTCTGGGGCCAAGACAGAAGAGAAAAGGGTCGCCTGAGTGCCCACACCAGAGCAGCAGTTCCCTGGAGGTAGATCAACAGCCGTTTTTTCTTTAACGGCAGAACGCTCACTTCTGGATATTCTGAGGCCACACCCCCTGTCTCCCTGGGCAACCAGAGGAGGCCACTGGTGAGCGGGGGATTTCCTGACACTGCTCACAAACCCAGGAAGCTTCCAGGGCGGGGCCAACCCAGAGAGGTGATCAGACTCAAACCTCCAACACCAAAGACGTTTGAACTCAAAACAGCTCGTCTTCTGTAGGCGATTTCGACAGGAACAGAGACAGAACCCCGCAAAGTTGTCTGTTCTGTTCTGTTCTGTTCTGTTAGCAGCATCCATCAGGGACGGGGCTAAGCCTGAGTGAACACCTCCCTCCCATCACCTGCATCAAACACTCATAGATGTCAGGCCCCATCTCCTCCTGCTAGATAGCGGCAGGTCTGCGGGGGCCTGGCAGACTTCCTTGCGATTCAGGCAGGTGCAAACCCCTGGAGTGTCTGTTCACTGCAGGCAACTGGGTTAGCCATCTGCAGAGATACCAGTGACTGGGTCCGACGGAGGGGCAAAGTGGGGAAGGAGACGTCAACCTTCCTAGACTGCTCTGTTTGCTGGGTGGCTCCTCCTGACTCCACGCTGCACTGGGGTGAGCCGTGTCAGAGGAGTCACCAGGCCCCTGTGATGCAGTTCCCAGAGACCTCTTGAACTCTCTCACCCGAGACAAGTACCGATTGAGACAGTAGATTCGGACCTTTTGAACTGGGCTAATAGACTGAGGACTTTTCAGGTGGTGCCCTGGGTATATGGTTGTAGGAAGGTTTGATTCTCCTTTTCCAACTGGGGCCAGAGGTGGGCAGGTGGGGTGACTTAATTGCTGATTTTTCCACACAGCTGGGTCTTCAAGCCAGAGTAGAAGTTGCAATAGGATCGAACAGAAACCAGCTAAAAATAAGACAGAACCACTTTGCTCCACCACACCAGACAGGGCCCCAGTTTCTCAGGCCACAACACTGTACGGGTCCTCGATAAAACCCCAGGGGAAAAACCAAAGGGAGTAAAATAACCATGGGGTGGAATCAGCGGAAAAACTCTGGTAACATGAATAACTAGAATAGATCAACCCCCCCAAGAAAAGATACGGCAGATGTGATTGAAGATCCCATTCATAAACAACTGGCTGAGATGTCAGAAATAGAATTCAGAATTTGGATGGCAGACAAGATTAATAAAATGGAATTAGGAATCCGAGGAGAAATTCAAAAATTGTCTCAAGAATTTAACGAATTTAAAGACAAAACCACCAAAGACTTAGACACACTGAAGCAAGAACTTACAGCCCTCAAAGATATGAAAAATACAGTAGAATCCCTCAGTAACAGAATGGAGCAAGCAGAAGAAAGGATTTCTGACATTGAAGATAAAGTCTTCGAACGCTCCCAATCTCTCAAAGAGGAAGAGAAATGGAGAGCAAAAATGGATTACTCACTCAGAGAACTCTCAGATAATTCGAAAAAAAGCAACATAAGGATTATAGGAATTTCTGAGAACAATGATGTGGCCTCCAAGGGCACAGAGGCCTTCTGCATGAAATTATGAAAGAAAATTTTCCAGACATGCCTAGAGAATCTGAAATTCAGATAGCAGACAGCTTCAGAACCCCAGCACGATTCAACCCCAATAAGTCATCCCCCAGACATATCATAATTAGTTTCACTAAAGTTAACATGAAAGAGAAGATTCTCAAAGCAGCCCGGCGAAAGAAAACAATAACGTACAAAGGTAAGAATATTAGAATAACTGCAGATCTCTCTGCTGAAACTTTTCAAGCCAGAAGAGGCTGGTCATCAACTTTTAATCTCCTAAAGCAAAAAAACTTTCAACCCAGGATCTTGTATCCAGCTAAACTGAGTTTCATCTATGATGGAGAAATTAAATACTTCAATGACATTCATATGTTGAAAAAATTTACCATAAGTAAACCAGCTCTTCAGGATATTCTCAGACCTATCCTCCACAATGACCAACCCAATCCTATACCACAAAAGTAAACTCACTCAGAAACTTCGGATCAAACTCCAACTTCCACACTGGCGAAAGGATTAAAAATGTCCACTGGACCTTTGAAAAACTCGATACCCAAAATTCCACCAGACTTATCAATACTCTCCATCAATGTGAATAGTTTAAACTGTCCTCTAAAGAGGCATAGGTTAGCTGACTGGATACAAAAACTCAAGCCAGATATTTGTTGCATACAAGAGTCACATCTCAACTTAAAAGACAAATACAGACTCAGGGTGAAAGGATGGTCATCCATATTTCAGGCAAATGGTAATCAGAAAAAAGCAGGTGTTGCAATTTTATTTGCAGATACAGTAGGCTTTAAACCATCAAAAGTAAGGAAGGACAAGAATGGTCACTTCCTATTTGTTAAGGGTAATACTCAATATGATGAGATCTCAATTATTAATATCTATGCACCCAACCAGAATGCACCTCAATTTATAAGAGAAACTCTAACAGACATGAGTAACTTGATTTCCTCCAGCTCCATAATCGTCGGAGATTTCAACACTCCCTTGGCAGTGTTGGATCGATCCTCCAGAAAGAAGCTGAGCAAAGAAATCTTAGATTTAAACCTAACCATCCAATATTTAGATTTAGCAGACATCTACAGAACATTTCATCCCAACAAAACTGAATACACATACTTCTCATCAGCCCACGGAACTTACTCCAAAATTGACCACATTTTAGGTCACAAGTCTAACCTCAGTAAATTTAAAGGAATAGAAATTTTTCCATGCATCTTCTCAGACCATCATGGAATAAAACTTGAATTGAGTAACAACAGGAATCTGCCTACCCATACAAAAACATGGAAGTTAAATAACCTTATGCTGAATGATAGCTGGGTCAGAGATGAGATTAAGAAAGAAATTGCCAATTTTTTGGAACAAAACGACAATGAAGACACAAACTATCAGAATCTCTGGGACACCGCAAAGGCAGTTCTAAGAGGGAAATTTATAGCACTGCAAGCCTTCCTCAAGAGAACGGAAAGAGAGGAAGTTAACAACTTAATGGGACATCTCACGCAACTGGAAAAGGAAGAACATTCCAACCTCAAACCCAGTAGAAGAAAAGAAATAACCAAAATTAGAGCAGAATTAAATGAAATTAAAAACAAAAGAATAATACAACAGATCAATAAATCAAAAAGCTGGTTTTTTGAAAAGGTCAACAAAATAGATAAACCTCTGGCCAACCTAATCAGGAAAAAAAGAGTAAAATCTCTAATATCATCAATCAGAAACAACAAAGACGAAATAACCACAGGCTCATCAGAAATCCAAAAAATCCTTAATGAATATTACAAGAAACTTTATTCTCAGAAATATGAAAATCTGAAGGAAATAGACCGATACTTGGAAGCACACCACCTTCCAAGACTTAACCAGAATCAAGTAGAAATGTTGAACAGACCCATATCAAGTTCAGAAATAGCATCAACTATACAAAACCTCCCTAAAAAGAAAAGCCCGGGACCAGATGGTTTCACGTCAGAATTCTACCAAACCTTTAAAGAGGAATTAGTACCTATATTACTCAACCTGTTCCAAAATGTAGAAAAAGAAGGAAGACTACCCAACACGTTCTATGAAGCAAACATCACCCTGATCCCCAAACCAGGAAAAGACCCAACAAGAAAAGAAAATTATAGACCAATATCACTAATGAATATAGATGCAAAAATATTCAACAAGATCCTAACAAACAGAATCCAACAACACATGAAGCAAATTATACATCATGACCAAGTTGGTTTTATCCCAGGGTCTCAAGGCTGGTTCAATATACGTAAATCTATAAATGTAATTCAGCACATAAACAAATTAAAAAACAAAGACCATATGATTCTCTCAATTGATGCAGAAAAAGCTTTTGATAATATCCAGCATCCCTTCATGATCAGAACACTCAAGAAAATTGGTCTAGAAGGGACTTTTCTTAAACTGATAGAGGCTATCTACAGCAAACCCACAGCCAATATCATATTGAATGGAGTTAACTTGGAATCATTTCCACTCAGATCAGGAACCAGACAAGGCTGCCCATTGTCTCCATTGCTTTTCAACATTGTAATGGAAGTTTTAGCCACCGCAATTAGGGAAGAAAAGGTGATCAAGGGTATCCATATAGGGTCAGAAGAGATCAAACTTTCGCTCTTCGCAGATGATATGATTGTGTATCTGGAAAACACTATGGACTCTACTACAAAACTCCTAGAAGTGATCAAGGAATATAGCAGTGTCTCAGGTTACCAAATCAACATTCATAGGTCGGTAGCCTTTATATACACCAACAACAGTCAAATTGAAAAAGCAGTTAAGGACTTTATCCCATTCACAGTAGTACCAAAGAAGATGAAATATTTGGGAATTTACCTAACAAAAGACGTGAAAGATCTCTATAAAGAGAACTATGAAACTCTAAGAAAAGAAATAGCTAAAAATGTTAACAAATGGAAAAACATACCATGCTCATGGCTGGGAAGAATCAACATTATCAAAATGTCCATACTACCCAAAGCAATATATAATTTCAACACACTCCCTATTAAAGCTCCACTGTCATATTTTAAAGATCTTGAAAAAACATTACTTCGTTTTATATGGAATCAGAAAAAACCTCGAATAGCCAAGACATTACTCAGAAATAAAAACAAAACAGAAGGAATCACACTACCAGACCTCAGACTTTACTACAAATCGATAGTGATCAAAACAGCATGATATTGGCACAAAAACAGAGAAGTAGATATCTGGAACAGAATAGAGAACCAAGAGATGAATCCAGCTACTTACCGCTATTTGATTTTTGACAAGCCAATTAAAAACATTCAGTGGGGAAAAGATTCCCTATTTAACAAATGGTGCTGGGTGAACTGGCTGGCAACCTGCAGAAGACTGAAATTGGACCCACACCTTTCACCATTAACTAAGATAGACTCTCATTGGATTAAAGATTTAAACTTAAGACAAGAAACTATAAAAATACTAGAGGAGAATGCAGGGAAAACCCTTGAAGAAATTGGTCTGGGTGAGTATTTCATGAGGAGAACCCCCCGGGCAATTGAAGCAGCTTCAAAAATATACTACTGGGACTTGATCAAACTAAAAAGCTTCTGCACAGCTAAGAACACAGTAAGCAAAGCAAGCAGACAGCCCTCAGAATGGGAGAAGATATTTGCAGGGTATATCTCTGACAAAGGTTTAATAACCAGAATCCACAGAGAACTCAAATGCATCAGCAAGAAAAAAGCAAGGGATCCCATCGCAGGCTGGGCAAGGGATTCGAAGAGAAACTTCTCTGAAGAAGACAGGCGCAAGGCCTTCAGACATATGAAAAAATGCTCATCATCTTTAATCATCAGAGAAATGCAAATCAAAACTACTTTGAGATATCATCTAACTCCAATGAGACTAGCCTATATCACAAAATCTCAAGACCAGAGATGTTGGCATGGATGCGGAGAAAAGGGAACACTTCTGCACTGCTGGTGGGAATGCAAATTAATACATTCCTTTTGGAAAGATATATGGAGAACACTCAGAGATCTAAAAATAGATCTGCCATTCAATCCTGTAATTCCTCTGCTGGGCATATACCCAGAAGACCAAAAATCACAACATAACAAAGATATTTGTACCAGAATGTTTATTGCAGCCCAATTCATAATAGCTAAGTCATGGAAAAAGCCCAAGTGCCCATCGATCCACGAATGGATTAATAAATTGTGGTATATGTATACCATGGAATACTATGCAGCCTTAAAGAAAGATGGAGACTTTACCTCTTTCATGTTTACATGGATGGAGCTGGAACATATTCTTCTTAGTAAAGTATCCCAAGAATGGAAGAAAAAGTACCCAATGTACACAGCCCTACTATGAAACTAATTTGGGACTCTCACATGAAAGCTATAACCCAGCTACAACTTAACAATAGGGGGAAGTGGGAAAGGGAGGGGTGTGGGTAGAGGGAGGGGGATCGGTGGGATCACACCTGTGGTGCATATTACAGGGGTATTTGCGAAACTTGGTAAAGGTAGAATGTAAATGTTTTGGCACAGTAACTGAGATAACGCCGGAAAGGCTATGTTAACCACTGTGATAAAAATGTGACAAATGGTTTATGAAGCGAGTGTATGATACCCCATGATCATATCAATGTATACAGTTATGATTTAGTAAAAAAAAAACACTTGTATTATTTCTCTGAAAGTGAAAATGATCTTACAGAAGACCTATCTACTTTGATATACTCTGAAACAAACATGTTTTAATCTTCTATTCTTTATTTTATTTTTAATTTTTTTCTATTAAATCGTAACTGTGTACATTACTGCCTTTATGGGGTACAATGTACTGATTTTCTATACAATTTGGAATGCTTACATCAAAATGGTCAACATAGCCTTCACCTCACTTATTTAATTGTTGTATTAAGACATTTATATTCTACTCCTAATCTTCTATTTTACAGGGAACTATGGGAGCATTCAAAAATCAAATTCCCCATTCTCAGAGAGGCAGGTAGCAATGTATGATGGTGTGCAGACTTAACGATGAAATGTACTACTGTTTATGTATGTTATGGGCAAGCAACATTCTCCCCAAAACTACTGGACAACTTTGATGTATGATTACTGACATTTTGCAAGGAAACGTGGCATTGAGGGAAAAGTTTCAAATGTACGTGAGCAGGCCAGTGTTTAAGACTTATCTAGTCTCACACTCTGAGATGTGGATCAGTGGATCTAGTCTAAAGTGACAGCCTGAAACATCTATTTTTATCTTTATTTTTAATCCCTAGGTGATTTATATGCAAGGCAATGTTTGGAAGCAACCATTCAGTGCTTAACATATAAATTTATAAATACTTCCAATTATGTTGTTAAGTATGTTACAGACACTGACTACCAAATATACAATTACACCAATGTGTCTGAAAGTGATTAGATAGATGTGCATAAAACCTGTTTTTCAACTGAGAACTCCATGAAAGCTTTTCCTGTTTTCATTTGTATGTAGAATAAGTTTTGAATATTGAGTTCTGAGGTCTTTTTTTAACAGTATTTTATGACTGAAAAAGATTCCAAAGTTTCAATGTGCCTATTCTGTTGCCTCAAGAAAAACTATGTTCCTGGTTCGGGTGGTTAAGTATCAGTGAGAAGAACTCCCTTGCCTACTATTAGATCCTGATTATTTTAGTGAGTTGAAGTCAGGTAACGCAGGAAAGCAGCAGAAAATGCAGTTTATCTTAGTGCAGCAGACATAAAACTACGGTATGTTTACACCTGGGAGTCCATAAAAACATCCCAAGAGTTTCAGGGATACAAATAACGGTGAGAGATTCGATGCCCGAATTATCATTTTCCACATACACGTTTGGCTACAATTTATCTGCCTCTGAACGCCTGCCCGGCTATGCAGATTCGCATTTTAAAAATCACCCTTCTCGCACTTCACAAAACAATGGAAAACTTCTAATCTACTTCTAATTTATTATAGCAGATTGTGCTGGGATGTAAAAATCTCAGAGGCTCCAGAGGAACAATTCACAATATCGATGTAGGCGCTGAAAAAGTGAATAGTTCAAATGAGTATGTAACAAATCCTTTGCAAATCAGTTGTTTTCCAATTTTAACTTCAACAATATTGATGAAGATCAAATGGATTTGTCGTTCTGAGTGTTCATTAATAATAATTTGTGATGATAGATCACCATGCAGTTTTAGGGTATAACACAGAGGGAGTTCAAACAGCGGAGTGACAAAAACTTTTCCTATTGACTTGTTAATGTGAATAAGGTATATGTCTACCATTATTTATATCTATACAAAGTATTGCCTGGATCTAGCTGTAAGGAATGTTTCTTTACATATTTCAAAACAGCTGGAGTCCATCCACTTTAATACCTAGTCCATTCAAACTTCAGAGATACTGTCATAGTCTCTAACCACTGTAAAATATAAGATGGAATTATTTACAGCTCACAATATCTTTTAAAAAATACTTATTTGGGGCGGCGCCTGTGGCTCAACGGAGTAGGTCACTGGCCCCATATGCCGGAGGTGGTGGGTTCAAACCCAGCCCTGGTCAAACACTGCAAAAAAAAAAAAATGCTTATTTGGAGTATTGATCTCTTTAAAATAGCTAGTTTTTCAGTCCATTAAAATGTTATATGCCAGGATTTATTTGGGGCTAATTTAATATCTCTCAATTATGTATTCTAGTTTTCAGGTAATTTTCTCATTATTTATTAAGTTTAGGTGCTATTACAAATATTAAGATTTTAGGAATTTAATTGTTCATTGTTGCTAGTATGTAGACAGTAAGTGTTTAATGTCGACCTTGTTACTCTAACATTTTAAATTTGACTAATTAATATTAATACTTGATTTTTCTTTTTGATGTTCTGCATGTATAATCCTCTGCTCTGTAAATACTAGTTTTAGTTCACTTTTCAAAATTTGATAAATTTATTTCCTTTATTGCTTTATTGTAGTCTCTAGCTCTTCTTGTAAAATGTGAAAAGAATATTAGAATATTCTTAGAATATTTTACTATATCTTAAATTTTTTTTGCTAAGGCTAGTTTAAGATTAAAATTTTATCTTGCATACCTGATTTTCTAATAGTTGTTGTTCCTGGTGGTTTTTTAAGCTTGCATGGATTGTCTATATTTTCTAATGTTTTTCTGCATTTATCAAAATGATCACACAAGGAATCCTTTAGTCTTTTAATGTGTTAAATTATACTGATTGATATTTTGAATGATAGAACAAACTTTCAGCCTATGAATGAACCTCTTTAGTTATGATGTGTTATTCTTTTTTTAAAATTTCTTTTATTAAGTCATATAAACATAGATCATGAATACATTTATGCATATGTGGGGTACAATGTGTTGATTTTTATATATAATATAATATATATAATCGGACATGTTTACATCAAACCAATCAACATAGTTTTTGCCTCATTTACTTGATTATTGCATTAAGACATTTATGTTCTACAGTTGACAGATTTGACTTGTACCCTTGCAATATGCTCCATAGGTGTGGTCCTGTCGTTTACCCTCCCTTCACCCTCACCTCCCTTCCCACTCCATTTATCTCCTTCATCCTGGGCTATAGCTGTGTTCTATCTTTCATAAGAAAGTGTGAGTAAATATAAGTTAGTTTCATAGATATACTGAGTACATTGGATACTTTTTCCTCCATTCTTGAGATACTTTACTCAGGAGAATATGTTCTAGGTCCCTTCATGTAAACATAAAAGAGGTAAAGTCTTCATCTTTTTTTTTTTTTGTGTGTGTGTGTTTACTAAGTTCTTTTTTAATTTAAAAATGTTTTCTTAGTATGAAAAGCCTCTTTCCAAAGTCGTCTTCATCTTTTTTAAGGCTGCATAGTATTCCATGACATCCATATACCAAATTACATGTCATACTCTAAATGATTTAGTATATTTTCGGGTGGTGTTCAATATTGGTATTGAAATAATTCATTATTAAAAAGTTGAAACAATTCATTGCTAAGGGATCTGATTCAGGATCTGAATATATGACCTTCTTGTATAATGTATAATATTCTTAAAAAGGTAAATAGGTTTGAAAAGGCAAAATTATTAGAATATAAATGATATCACTGGTTGTCAAGGAAAATGGGAGTGTGGAGGGGGATTGACCACTAACAGCCAGAAGCAATTTTGTGGAAATGATGGAGATATTCTATATTTTGTTTAAGGTGGTGGTTACATAGCCATATACATTTAGTACAAAATAGTTAAACTGTGCAATTTGCATTGTCCACTTATATCTTTAATCTTCTTTATAAATTATTCAATAAATGTGATTTATAAAAAACATGATACCCCAGTATTTTACTTCAATATTATACTTCACTTAAAATTTTACTTTAAAACAATGTATATTCCAACTTGAAAATGTCATCTAGAAAGAAGTGCTTTAGAAAATGTCCTTGATTTAAAGTAAAGAAATAAATGTTAATCTCAGCTCTGCTTATCGAATTTGTAATCTGAGGTGAGTCATTTACTTCTCAGAGTCACTTCATTTATAAAAGGAAACATATCTCTATTACCAAGCTCTCCTAAGAACTCTGTTAAATACCTTCTAAAAATATCAAGGCTAAAGTAGCAATGCAGTAACTACCCATCAAACTTAAATATGACTGGTTAATAAACATCTTCTTTATCTTCTTATGTTATCTTAAATAAAGACATTGCAACTCTTTGTTGGGATGACAGCTTTTAGATTTGCAACAGGCTGTCATATAGAAGAAGAAATTCTCCTATTTTGTTTAAATTAGCTAGATTGAAATTATACAATGGCATATGGCTACTTAATTTATAAGACCCCTGGAGAGGGTCTTATTTTCTTTCATTACAGTTTTATTCAGTTAAGCATAAGCTACCTGCCAAGCACACAACTTAATTCTATTATATAACAGATCAGTAACCTGTTGTATGCAAAGTCTGGGCAGGAGGAGGATATTCTTAGCACCTCCCTACTCCTGAATTTTCCCACTTCAGAAGCAGAACTGACCAGATTCTTGTTCTTCTAGCTCCATTGCAAGCAAAATGTCATACAGACCATTTGAATATGAACCTGCAGTCTAACCTTGAGTTCTCTTGATTCCTTCCAGTTTTCCAACTCTTGTTGATTCTAGGTGCCACACATATTCCTCCATAAAGTTTTATTTTTTTACTGTGTGATGGAAAGTGTCAGTTTATATAGACGGCAATGATAACTTGGATTTATATAGTCTATAGTAAACCATACATGTCACTGCCCTTAAGGAGATTACTATTTAGGTTGGTTGGGAAATGAGACAACATGTTTCACAAAGTAAAATCGATGACGATCTGCTAAATAAACAAAGACATTGAGGAAAAAATGAGTAAGGGGGTCGTTCACTTCTCATCATGGTGGTGTTTCTAAAAACTAGATTTACCCTCGTGACTTCAAAAGAAAATCAAACACAATAAAATGGAAAAGAAGTGAAATGATGGTTTTAGATATTGGAAACAGACTGTGGAAGACGGTGATAGCAGCAAAAAATGGAAACAGATGTGTTAGGCTCTACTTGTACCTGTGTGAACATGGAAGAAAGGCTAAAATAGAGCCCAGCAGGCTCCTTGTAGGAAAGACAGAGTCAAAGTCTGTGGAAATAAAGTTGCTGAGAATTAATGAGAAGAGTATTATTTTTGCCATAGTGAGCTCAAGGTCAGCCCAAATTCAAAGAGGTGGGGGAACAGACTTCAATTTTTGATGTAATCATCTTTTAGGGGTTGTCAGTGCAACAGAGGAAGATTAGGGACATTTAAAAAAATAATCCATCTACCATATGTCACCAAGTCCAGGTTATGTGAGTGGCGTGCTGTGGTCTCAAAATCATTCTCCTCTTTCTGTTTGAAACAATAAATGGGTGGTTCAAAAATAAAGACTTGGTCTTACTAACACTTTCGTTTTCTGAGAGGTTATCTTATGGACACGTTTCCACTATAAATGATCCATCTCCTGCCCCAAATTCATGTATCCCTATTTACTTACAGTTGTATTTGGGCCCTGAGATACTTTAAAAAATTTTTCACACCATCTATTTATTTTTTAAAACTAAATTTGTGTTTCTCTCAAATGTCTAAGCAGCTGATGTTTGATTTACGCATCCAATATTGCGTAAATTGCATTCCTATTTCTATTTGGGAGTAATTAGAAGGCATTTTACCTTGAGCATAAGATACCATGAAAATAAACTGTCTTAACAATACATAATACCCACAGCAAGAGAACTGCTGCTGTAAATTGAGAGCCATGGCTCAAATCTCTGACTGTCATAACCCTCTAGGCTTGCTCTGAAAAGCTCCATATACACTATTATTTATGCATTATAGTAGGATAAATAGAAGCGTCCAAGAGTTTCCTATAATTATGTAATTTACTCCCTTTATCTAAAAATAAACCCAGTTAGAAAATGATTTTGAACATTTGGTACAAAATAGCACATTTAAAAACCTTAATTGGCTCTTTATTAGGAAATTATTTTCAGCGAATTGGTACCGTATTTCTTCATTGGGAATGGGGAAAACCGACAATCCATAAGTACTGAATAATTTACCCATAGGAGAGAATTATCAAAGAGACATTTTAATTAATATTGGAATAAAAATTACTTATTATTTCACTTTAAAATATTTGCATTATAAATATTTCACTGCAATTGAATCTACTCGGATCTAATAGATGAACACATATATATTCACATTTCCAGCTCTTAGAGTCTCATGGACGTTCATTTGTTGAGCTACTCATTCTTTATGAATATTTTGTCTATTTGTATTAATTGTCTAGCTTGTAAATCTCGCATTCTCTGGGCAGAAAATAGAAAGCTTGCATGAGCAGAATCCCATGAAGCTGAGATTTGTATATATGACTTAGATTTTAACTATTTTTACTATTTTAACTCTTCACAATGAATAAAAAACCAGATTCAACAATGAGCAACATGAGAGAATGAATCTTCTAACAAAGTGCTATAAAATCAATCCAGTTCTTGGAGGAAGACAATAGTAGGGGTCTTGCCTTCCAATTTTAATTATTACAGGGACCTAGAGACAGTAACATGTGGTGTCATAAGTGAAGCTTCCTTATGCCTGGTCAGTGGTCAGATTACATTGCAGGAAGCCCAGTTAAATCTAGATTTCAGATAAATAGTTCATCCCTTACTCCAAGTATACCCCAAATATTATATGGACATACTTTTCCTAAAAGTATAGCATGAATTGTTTATCTGAAATTGGGTATTTTGTATTTTTATTTGCTAAATATGGCAGCCCTATTGCTTGTGTACTTTTGAGAGCTTTTCCTCACAGTGGGTTTCTATCCTTTCTTGAGCATCTATGAACTACCTGAAATCACCTTCTACAATTGCATTTGGCTTAAACTAACTAGAGATAATGTTATTAGTTACTAGGCTAAATCAAGTTGTGATGACAAAGACTCCTTGATGACACAGAAGCCACTGGTATTAAGAGCTACAAAGATACTATTATGCAAATAGGTTCAGAGCCAGGGTGGCAACCAGAATGACTCTATCTTTAGTGCTCCTTGGCTGTGGGTAATTTATTACTGAAATAAGCCAAAAGGAAAAATAAATTTCTTAGAATTTTTGTGTGTGTGTATAAAGAGGTCTTCTTAGACTCATCTTCAAAGAGTTAGACATTCTTGATAGTTTCTAAGAGATGAGTCAGTTTGGAAAAAGAACTATTTAAATAACCTTGAGGAAAAAAAATGTGTTCAATAATATAGCATGGACTTTATGTGAACCTTCCACTTAGCTTTCTCTAGAAGGGCCTGTCACTGTTTCCTAGGGTAACTGTACTCTGAAAAGAGCTAAGTTTGTAGAAAATGTGGTGATTAGTACTGGTTTTAAAGTAACACTGATTCCTGGTCTTGAATTTCACAGTGGTTCACATGTTTCTGGTGATCAGATAAAAATAGAGATTTGTCTCAAATCTCCCTCAGCGTGGTCTAATTGATCTGTAAATATATCCAGTGGTTACAACCTAATCTCTTATGTATGTTTATAAGAAATATAATCAGGAACTGACAGAGCATATACATTGGCTCTTTGCCTCATGAAGCTCTGTGAACTACAAGTGCAAGTTTCTAGAGTACACCTATTCATATCAAAACAGTAGACCAAAATTAAGACTGCATCCCTGATGCAATGTAAATATTGGTGCCAATACAACAAACGGGAAAGGTGCACTGTTTGTGATTCTATTCACATTCAAACCTTCTTAACTCTGGGATCTGTGAGTTTGTAACGCTCAAGAATACAGCACAGTTTCAATTAAGTGGCAGCTGAGATCTCAGACTCCTTACTGAAGACTTCCAGGCACTGGAAGAAAAAGGAAGGATTTTTTTCAATCAAGGGTTACTGGTTTTCATACTCAAGGGGATGTAGGTTTTTATTCATCTTCATCTGGAAAGAAAAATTACAAACTAGCCCAGAAGATCCTCTGAGGTACTGTCTCGGATGCTATGTCTTTCAGAAAAGTTAATGGATAGTAAGGGCATCCCAGTAACTGTGAGGTAACTAGGGACAACCTTGGGGATTTCAGTCTTGTGTTATCTTTCCAGGTAAAGAGTATTGACTAATTCTGTCACTCGCTAAGAGCAAAGTGAATATGAATTAACTATATTGCAGAACATAATCTCAATACAAACTACGGCCTCTTAATCAGTTTTGAAATAAGAAATGTGGTATCTGCTTATCATGACCTATGTGTTATCTATCTATCTATCTACCTACCATCTACCTACCCATTATCTATCTATCTATCTATCTATCTATCTATCTATCTATCTATCTATCTACCTACCATTTAACTACCCATTATCTATCTATCTATCCTCTATCTATCATCTACCCATTATCTATCTGTCTATCAGCTATCTATTATCTATCTATCTATTATTTATTTATCATCTAGCTATTGTTTAACTATCTACTTATTTGAAAGTTTCATTTTTTTCCTCCTTTTCTTCAATTTTGTATAGGAACTCTTGGATAGAGATTAACTTTATTTAGTCCACAGATTAAAAAATATAGAGACTCAGTTATGATGGTGTCTCAGTTCATTTTTTTAATTCATCCCCTCTTTTGTGTACATGTATTATTTGTGTGAAGAATAGCTGTTATGTTAGTTTGGGGGCATGCAGTTTGGGATTTAAATAGGGAAATAAAATAAATGATGGTCACAAGAAAGGGACTTGATATTTGGAAAATGTTCTGAAGGACATACATGATTCTCCGTCGAAGGCAGGAACAGTCCTCCTGCTTATGCTGCTGAGTATTGTGATTACTAAGAGAGAGTGGTGAAGGGATGACCATGGAAAAACCAGGCAATGACATTAGTTGTAGATCCTGTCCTACAGGCTTTCAGAATCTGGCATTTCCTCTTGAAAATTCTTTGTACAAGTTATCATCTTGTAGCTCATCTATTACTTCAAGTTGTTTTACATTAGGCCCACTGGCAGTGTGACTATCATTTGCCAACACTCTAGTTTACCTTAATATGATTGTACTGTATTCGTTTGGAAACTAACTCATTTTAATGAATTGATAAGTCTGTTAAGGTCACTAAAAGTTTAGGAAAATGAGGTTTTAATTTTCTAATTTATTTTCAACTTAATTCCTTTTTCTATGGCTGCATACAAGTTGACACAAATTGAAGATTCTACATGTTTTTTTTCTAAAATATGAGGACCCAGAATAACTTAGAAAAGTGCTTCAAATTATACATAAGTGGTGATATTTAAAAATCATTTCTAGAGTGGTATATTAGTACTGGAGTGGATAGGCACGAGAGTTAGATACAGCTAAGCTTTAAAGAAAAACGGAACCATAAATCCTTATCAGGTCAAATGTTATAGGGGTATCATAGTTTTGAGCTTTGGATTACAATTTTAGAGTTTTTTTCCAATAGCAATTTTACTACTTATAAGTATGCTTCAACAAGTTCCCCCAAATCATTCTCAACATACTCATTTTTTCCAAAGATAATAATAATATCTACTTCATATGGTTGTTAAAAGAGTTATAAAATGTGTGACTATATCAACCCATCTAATGCCTGAAACTTAGGAGAAATTTGATAGATTTCCCCTTTCCTCTCTCTCCCTTTGACCTTCATGTGCTTGGTCCATTTTCCAACATCTTTCTTTAAAATCATATGAGCTGTTTTCTAGACTATTGAAACTGGCTTTTGATATTTTTCCCCCCTTTCGTTTCTCATCATTCAAAATATATCTACTGCTAAAAAACTGTTTAGCTAAAAGTATAGTTGTAATCACACATTTCCTGTTCAGTCTCACAAATAATAGCAATTCATTTTCTTCTTCTTTTTTTTTTTTTTTATTTCAGTGATCTCCAAGATAGACGCGTCATTATGAATGTCCAGGGGTTTCCCTTGTTACTTTATTACACAAGCTTTACATTTAAATTTACCTCTACCTGTTGCTATTTTTCAAAGAGGCCTCCAGGCTTTTTAATTTTGAGCCTTTCTTTACTTTTTTTATTTCCTAAGTGCTCTTCATCTTCTTCCACATTGTCTTCCATATTGTTAAGTGTAGACCTTCGGGAAACCTTTCTTAAATATCCAAACCCAATGACATCTTACTCTGCTTTGTCTTATACTATGGATATCTCTGCTTTCCATTATTATTCTATCATCATTTCCATCATCTTATTTTATCTTTGCCTTCTGTATACAATCAGATGTTTAATTTCAGGATTGCAGAATATTATGAAATTATCAAATCCTATTCCAAAGTTAATAATTTTTCAAATATTGCTTCTAGACCCGAGTACAGAGCTTCCATAGGATCTGAATATCAGACCTACCTCTTTAATTATTCTTAAAAGTGGGCAGCGCCTGTGGCTCAGTCGGTAAGGCGCAGGCCCCATATACCGAGGGTGGTGGGTTCAAACCCGGCCCCGGCTGAACTGCAACCAAAAAATAGCTGGGCGTTGTGGTGGGTGCCTGTAGTCCCAAGCTACTCGGGAGGCTGAGGCAAGAGAATCGCTTAAGCCCGGGAGTTGGAGGTTGCTGTGAGCTGTGTGATGCCATGGCACTCTACCGAGGGCCATAAAGTGAGACTCTGTCTCTACAAAAAAAAAAAAATTATTCTTAAAAGTATGTCTTTATACATTTATCTGAAAATCACTGCTCACTTTAATCTAACATTCATGTCACACTGAAGTCTTAAATTGCCTTTGGCAGCTCCAGGTGCTATAACATGTTAACATAATTGGGTGGCTTAAATAATAAACATTATTTCTCACACTTCCGGAGATTCTGGGAAATCAAAAATCAAAGTGCCAGTAAATCCAGTGTCTGGTAAGGGGACTATTTCTGGTTTGCTTATATATTCTCACACAGTCAACAAAATAGTGGCTGGGCACATTGGTTCACAGCTGTAATCCCAGCACTCTGGAAAACCAGGGCCAGACCATCGTTTGAGCTCAGGAGTTAGAGAAAATCCTGAGTAGGAGCAAGACCTTGTCTCTACTAAAAATAAAAATATTAGCCTTGTGTTGTGGTAGGTGCCTGCAGTTCTAGTTAAATCAGAAAGCTGAGGCAGGAGGATCACTTTAACCCAGGAGCTTGAGGTTGCTATGAGTTAGACTGAGTCCACCTTGCTCCAGCCTGGTGCAAGAGAGTATGACTCTAAATCAATCAATCAATCAATCAATCTCCTGTTTCTTCTTCTAAGGGCACTAAATCTTATTCATGAATGTTCTATCTTCAAAATGTGATTATCCAAAGACCCAAAGACCGAATCTCCTAATACTAACACATTGGAAGTTAATATTTCAATATATTAATTTTCAGGGACCCAAACATTTAATTTATAACAAGTATTAATTTTGTAGTCAGTTAAAACCAAGACATTTTGTTTTTACTTATTTATTTATTTATTTGAGAAAGAGTCTCACTTTGTCACCCTCAGTAGAGTGCTGTGGCATCACAGCTCACAGCAACCTCAAACTCTCAGGCTTAAGCGATTCTCTTGCCTCAGCCTCCCAAGTAGCTGGGACTACAGGCACCCAACACAACACCCAGCTATTTTTTGGTTGCAGTTGTCATTGTTGTTTAGCTGGCCCAGGCTGGAGTTAAACCCACCAACCTGGGTGTACGTGGCCAGCATCCTACCCAATGAGCTATGGGCACCACCCCAAAACTAAGACATTTGAAAAATACAACATGTTGGGCCCAGTTGGAGAGATGTAAAATTTCCCTCTTAAATAGCCTCTTGAAAAGGACACAGGAGATTTTTTGAAACTAGAAAGCAATTTGCAAATCATTTAAAAGGTGATATATAAAACATTTATGCACACCAAAATTAAAACCGAAGGAATATGATTTTTAAAGACCTTTGAGTTACTTTAAAAGTTAGCTGAGAAATGCTCTACTATCTGTGTCGATGTCATGAAGAATATAGTGCAAATAGAATTCAGATATTCGTAAAGGTCTCTGTCAGTCGTTACCACTGGTGCTGCTGCTCATCTTCAGCGCATAATTATTTGAATGGCAGAAGAAGAATAAAATGGCATGTTGACCAGTAAATAGTCTACATTTGACTTCAAAATTCTAAGTTTACAGCCACCTACAATGCTTTGCCTTCAAAATTTTATTGCATTTATGACCCCCAAGCATTCTCTATTTGGAATACTTAGCCTTCCTGGTCATAAACAATAAAGCCCAGGACTTGCTATTATTTTTGAAGAGAAAAATAATACAAATGCTCACATTTGACTTGGCATCATTTCTGCCCCTGAGAAATTCCAAAGGTCCTTAGTTATTAGACCCCTTAGAACTTCCCAGGATCACATTTTCTTGGCCACATTGCAAAGAAAACTCATAAAAATGGAAATTCATGAAAGAAATAACATCGGGCTGCCAATGTTCAATGGGAAAGAATCGCTTGGCCAGCAGTCCAAAAACGGGAATGAGCATTTTACAATACTGAATGTATACTGCTCCCGTCAATTTATATTGAAGGCATCTGGAGGAAACAAAAAAAAGAAAAGAAAAAAAACAAACAGCGACTACAGCAGAGATGCAGGAAGCAAATGTTAAGAACATGTCTAAAGGGCTGAATTGACTTTAAAAGTGAATGTAAAGGACTTTAAATAGCGGTTTATTTACCTAGTATTTTAGAATATTTTAATTAAATCAATGTGGCTCAGAGTTGAAATCTCCCCTAAGGATCCAAATTGGACACAGACAGCTCATCAAATTGACACTCTCTGATTCTTTTTCATTAATGAAAGCCTATATATATGCTTTAACTGTGGCCTCATATTCCTTCTGGAAAAGTGCAATTAGAAGGGCAAAGTAGCATATTTAGTGCTTAAAGGTCTGCCATGTAAAAGAGTAACTTAATATTTCCCGCAAGACTCTAGAGAACAGATCTAGGACCAATGAATTAAACTGAGAGGGCAATCGCGTTCAGCTGCTAGAGAGGATATACCCTTGGAATTGCTCATTAGCTGGAATAATGTGCTTTTCAAGGTCATCTGCTCCCTGTCAAGGAGGTGCTTAGCATATGCAAAATTTTTGTATTTTTGAAATATGTAAGGACACAGTAAAATTAAGTGAAAATTTCAAAGATCTTAGCTATGGTACTTTATTACTTTTTTTGCTTACATTTGTCTTTTGTTGAAAGATTTCTCTATTAGGTGTATAGGATTGAGCATGATTTTATTTTTTTTCCAGGTTTTCTTTGATTATTAAATCATAGCTGTGTACATTAATGCAATCATGGGGCACCATACACTGGTTTTATACACAGTTTGACACATTTTCATCACACTGGTTGACAAAGCCCTCCTGGCATTTTCTTAGTTATTGTGTTAAGACAATTATATTCTACATTTACTAAGTTTCACATGTACCATTATAAGATGCACCGCAGGTGTAATCCCACCAATCACCCTCCCTCCACCCATCCTCCCCCCTGTCACCCCTCCCTCTCCCCCTTCCCCATATTCTTAGGTTATAACTGGGTTATAGCTTTCATACGAAAGCCATAAATCAGTTTCATAGCAGGGCTGAGTACATTGGATACTTTTTCTTCCATTCTTGAGAAACTTTTTCTGATATCATAACCATCAAATCTCCTCCCATTTGTAACATTAATCAAATTACATTGAATGCATTGTTTTTTTATTTATACTGAATGGGGAGTAAAATTAGAATAATGTTAATTTATTTCTATGTATTAATCCATTTATAATCAGGACACGATGGAAACCAATATATGAAACAAATTGTCTTCATATGCTTAATTAGTTGTGGTGGTGAGTGTTTTTCCAGTCATCTTCGGATGCATTCACACACACACACACACACACACGTGCAATACAGAGCCTCTACATCGCTGAAATCAGATTGTCACAGAGACCTTTAACAAGAGGGGCTGGAGGAAGCTAAAGATATAAATGGAGTAACAGGCAATTACTGAAGGTTATTTTCTTCCTTTTGCACTGCAGGGCTTTTTGTTGTTTGAATAAGAAGTTATACCCTTAAAGCTCAATTTCTCCTTTAAGTGAGTGATTCTTTGATATCTCAGAACTGGATTCCATTTTTATGTGACTCTTCATGGAGTTGCATAAAACGAGAGAAGGGTACATTTGATTTGTCCATGAACTGTGTTTTTTAATCAAAGGAGAATGACCGATGCATTTACTAAAAGAGTCAGAGCAAACTTTGATCAGAAGACCAAAGAAATAGGAAAGATTAAGTATAGACAGACTTGCCTCTGGAGGCAACATTCTCACTGAAACAGCAGAATTCTCACACTGGTACAGATACTTCACCCTGATCAAGTTTCCGTTTTAAGTATTGAAATAAGTAAGGATAGAAAAATGAAAGACTTGGCAAGATTTTTTTTTTTGGGGGGACGTGACGCTAAATGAAATCAAAGGTAGTGATGTTGGCTTGTTCAACAGGGAATAAAATTTAAGAATCGGGGAAGTTAAATCTGTGCATTTTTCTTATTTCTATAGTGTGCAATCATTGTTTGCAAAAAAAAAGTTTTAAAACCAGTTGTCAGTGACTTTAGAAAGTGTAAAACTTGACTTTGAAAATTTTTAGTGACACATTTCCTATTCACAAATGTGGTAGAGAATTGTTTGTAAAGGACACGACTGAATGATGGAGGGAATGAAAACCCTTGTCAGGTGGCTGGATTGTTGCAAACACTGTATTATTTGTTTACTTATTTCTGTAACAAGCACTGCTATAGATTATACTTAATACAATGCAAAGATACTGCATCAAATTCTCCTAATATCCCTATGAAGTATATATTTTTATTCCTATTTTTATAGATGGGAAAGCAAACCCACAGAAAGATTATTATTTGCCCAAATTCCCAGGCTAGAAAGTTGTGAAATTGAGGGCCCAATGCAGGAAATCTGATTCCAGAGTCCCAGCTCTTTGCCCCTTGCTATGTCCTTAGGCATACATTAAATTTTACTACAGTTCTTTAAAAATCTAAAATAATGTTTATTCACCACCATTCATTACAGAAATTTCAGATTCATTCACATATTGAATTTATCTCTTCTTGAAGCTGAATGTTGTTGAAGAGATCAAAATCAATCATCTCTTTCAAAGATGATTATCGAACACACTGGTACAGAATGTCAAATTGTGTAGGGAACAGAGGTCAGAGTTTGATAAAAAAAAATATTCCTCGGGACTCACTTTCATAAGCTGCCAGGGTTATCGATTCATTTTTTCTGCAGAGACTTTAAATGCTTCTACTGAGGTTTCTGATTTTGCTATTGGTAAAACAAATAATTGTTGAAGACTTTACAGATGGTTCGGGAGACAGACTTAAAATGTTCGAAAAGTTAAATAATAATGTCAACACTGGAAAGGTATATGATGTTGAAAACATCATGCCTGGTTTGAAGTTTTGTAAATTCCCTGTTGCACTAAAGAAAGAGGAGATTATATGCCATATTCTGTGATATGACATTTCTATGTATTTGTGGAATGCCTTCTATTGTATTAAATTCATCATGTTCATGATGAAAAAATTCAGGTGATTAAAATTTCTTTTCGGGAAAAATGATTAATTTTATAATGTTGCTGTAAAACGGTATAGCAGTAGAGAGATGCTAAAGATACAGCTTTGATATGAAATAATCAATATAGGTAACTGCTTATCAAATTCAGTTTGGGACACAGTTTACCATGTACTCATTATCTGAACCTGGAGTAAATTAAAGAGGGAGTATAGGAATCCAGAGAAGCTTGCAGTGCATTTATTATTTGTTAAAAGCTAAATATTTTACAATTTATAATTTACCTTATTTATGGACTAAAATTTCTCACCGGATTTTTATCAAGTAACATCATTGGTTACTATATTTTCACACCTTTCTGTAGTTGTCTAGGGATGCCACAAGGACATACTATAGACTAGATGGTTCAAACAACAGAAATCTATGTTTTTATAGTTAGACGTGCTAGGAGTCCACGAGGAAGGTGTTGTCAGGGTTTGGTTTCTTCTGAATCCTTCTTCTTGGTTTGCAGATGTCACCTGAGGGCTGTGTTATATATGGTCCTTCCCCTGTGCATGCACATCTCGGGTGACAGCTTATATGTTCCAATTTCTTCTTCTTATAAAGATACCAGTCAGAATGGATTAGGCCTCACCCTAGTGTCCTCATTTTTAGCTTAATCGCTTCTTTAAAGGTCCTATCTCCAATTAACAATCACATTCGGAGATGCTGGAGGTTAGGACTTCAGAATGTGAGTTGGGGTGGGTGGGCAGAATTCAGCCCATAACACACATTAATATATGCTCAAGGTGCCATCAGAATCTGCTGATAGAACAAATAAGAAAGAAGACGTGGGTTTTTCCGAGACGCTTACAACATCAGATAACATAAGATACACACGTATGAAACCTTCATTATTTCAATGATGGCTGAAAGGATTAGCTCAGAGCCAGAGAAATAAGGGCCTTACCCTTATTTCTGTAATGAATGGTTGATGATTCCATTGCAAAGGAATGGCTCTGAGGCCTTGAAAGAAGACATTCTTGGGTTATAGAAAATTTACATCTCAGAGAGGAAGAGAAATAATTTTAAGCTGCGAGTTTTCTAAAGTAAATGCTTTTTATGAGAAAGAAAGTCAGGAATTTATAAACAGAAAGAAACTGATCTAAAGTTTATTCAGTTGAAGAGAATATTATGGCCATCCTGATCCCTACCAACAATTAAGTCTCTGTAGTAATGTCACATTCTATGCTGACGGAAGAGTTCAGCACACAATCTGCCTTACAAATCATCACAGGTGAGAGTTTTATAAAATACTTTGCATCATCAGCACATCATGTGGTTCTATTTTTTTGTTGTTGTTTTTAGTTTTTGGCCAGGGCTGGGTTTGAACCCACCACCTCCAGTATATGGGCTGGTGCCCTACTCCTTTGAGCCACAGGTGCCTCCACATGGCTCTCCTTTAAACCTTCAGTAACAGTTTGGGCCTTCTCTTTCCTCCAGCCCAGGGATTTTCAGTCCGTCTTCTATGGCACACTGGTGTGCTGTGAGAGGATCTCAGGTGTGCTGTGAAAATTTTTAAAGATCATTAATTAAATTACTTTTTAAAGAACAGTAAATATATTCTTTTTTTTTTTTTTTTACTCTTTTTTCTTGGACCAAGATAATTTAAATGTGCCGTAAAAGTTTAACTGTAAGTTCAAGTGTACTGTGAGATAAAAAGGGTTGATTAACACTGCTGTAGCCCCCAAACCCAAGGGTGAATATTTTAGAGTGACATCATGAAGGAATACGATTTCCAGTGTCATTTTTCTTTTTTTTTTTTATTTTTTTTTTGTGTGTGTGGTTTTTTTTTTTTTTTTTTGGCCAGGGCTGGGTTTGAACCCGCCACCTCCAGCATATGGGACCGGCGCCCTACTCCTTGAGCCACAGGCGCCGCCCACCAGTGTCATTTTTCTTAGGTTTTGCTCCAGAACAATCCGACCATCTCTGAGGCTGATGTTTATTTCTCTGACCAGTTTGTCAATCATGTGTTTTGGCTCCATGTTGCTTCTATTCTGGAACCTGATACGAAATCAGCCCATCTTTGAGATACGCTATGTTCATGGCAGAGGATGAGGACAAGAGAGGGAGCAGAAATATTTAGTGGCTAGTTAAACTTCTTCTTGCAATGCCCTGGCATCACTCCTCCCACATTTTATTGACCAAAGAAAGTCATATGGTCACACATTTGACAGTGGAGTTATAAAATAAATTAATTCCATGGGAAGGTCCCATAAGTCACATGGCCAAGAGAAGGATGCACATTTCTCTTAAGAAGGAGGCAGAAAATTTTCAGAACCCTAAAGCAAACTATTAAAAGAGCATACAATGGGAAGGGGCATGAAGGACTGAGAACTATCAGATGATAACTAGCATCTGATCTCAAAAATTTTGTATCAAAATTAAGTCTTAGAAATTCTGATTGCTTTGCAGAATGCTTCTGCAAAACTCCATGTGATTTTGTAATTGGAAAACATTTAGGGAATCGATTTTTCAGTGAGTAGTTTAATGTGTAAATTCATTTGAGTGAGGTCTTGGTCAAGTGGCTGTCAGTTGAATGAACTGGAAAAGATCACAGAATAGTGTTTGGCTCAAGCCAATTCATTTCATTTTACTGCTTCCATCTCTGGGTTCATAAATATTCATGACATTTGAACATGGAAGGGAAATGGGTTCTGCAGAGCTTGTGCTATAAAATAAGTACTTCCTGCCATATTTTCTTAAATAAAAGTAGACAAAAGATGTGTTTATGTTTAGATTCACATAGTTATTTCCACGGAAGGGCATAAACAGAATGTACGATTACATTTCACTTAAGGTTGAAAAATACGAGAACGACACCTTCTTCCTGGTACCAGTTCCAAGTTACTCTCACCCAAATTTCAATATCAAAATTGTGTTAAGTTTGGCAATGGAGTGGTGGAGTATTTATTTGATGGTGAGACACTAGTCAAGGACAAAGGGTAAGGGACTCATGAGTTTCTTTTCTGCAGCTACAGCTATTTGAATTAAGAAGGTCATCATCACATTGAGGGTTTATACCACAGTCAATGGGAAGGAAAAGAAAGGCAAGAGAGGTCACCAAAGAAGATGGGCGCAGAAAGCAAGCGATTTGGTAAAATTCAGGCTTTAAAATGCTGACAGGTGCAATTTGGAAGCAATAGGCTGCAACAGTAATGTAACAATTTTATGGGGTTAGTATGGATGAGATGATAGGGTTATGTAACTCACCTGATTGGAACTAACATATTGAGGTGCTCAATAAACCTGGCTTCTCAGCTTCATATAACACGCACTTCTGATAAAATGCTATTCATATTTTGAGTTTCACCTCTGGATAGCAGACCATATACCTAGCCTATTTCCATATAAATAGGGTATGGATAATTTTTAAAGTATTAAAATGTGTTTGAAATAATTTTGTATAAGCTCATAAATTGTCACTATGCTACACTCCTTGAGCTTCCCTCACCCTCTGGACCTCTACACTCTCTCCTTGAGTTTTCTCATGATAAACTAACTATACAACAAATGCTTGGCCTGGAGAGGAGGTGGGGGCATCCTAGCCTCTGCTTGTGAGCTATGTACAATTGTTATTATTATGTTATCAATGTCTTCTATTGATATTTGCAATATATGATGTGTTAACTACTGTTTGGTCCTCTCAAATCATGAGTCAGAATCAATCTTTCTGTCACGTTCACCAGTCACATTAAAAAAAAAAAATGTGTAAAGCAGAGTTAGAGGCTTCCTGGTATTATATACACTTAAATATCTGATTCACTTACTACTGTAAGTTTAGGGCAAGATCAGTGATTTATTTGCCCTTTATACCCTCATGTATAATCCAATACAAGACTTACCTGCCTACTAAATATTTCCTGATTGGATGACAAATTGCCAATTTCTGATTGATAATACAGTAGCTTTGGCTGCTGAGATGAAAGGTTGATCACAATGTTGTGATAAATGATATGGTACAAATCAATCCCCCTAAAAAATGAGGAATCATCTCAAATGAAAAACCAAATCAATGAAAATTGTTGTTTTTACTTACATTTTCCCCCCCAAAATAAATAACAAAGTTCCATGATAAGTTGGTCACAGCCTCTTGGAGAACTTAAATGGCAGCTAGTGGGTAAAAATGGGAGATCTGCATATATGGAAAAATCCTTGTATCAAATGTTTTATCATTCAAAAAATTTAAAGGGGCTTTATTGCCTTTGCAGACAATGTTATTTTCTTGGAAGAGAAGGAAAAAGCTTTGTATTGTTTTATAAGGTATATTTATTATTTAGCACTATACATAAGCATTAAAATTCTAATCAAATATTACATTATCATAATGATTATAGGACTATTTATGTATGGCATATAGCTTAGGTAGACAAATTCCGTGTGTGGCAAAATTAAGTATGTTAATGCAAATATAATATTTTTATTCTCATAAATAAGTTCTAAAAAGTTGCATTTATTTATAAACATTAGAATTGTAAAATCTTCAGTCCCTTTTTTAAATTCTATGACAAATTGTCAGGTCCTTCTGTGTTGCATTTGCTATTTAGTAGTGGTTAGGAAACCATTCTTTTTTTTTTTATTATTAAATCATAGCTGTGTACATTAATGTGATCATGGGGCACCATTCTCTGGTTTCACAGACCGTTTGACACATTTTCATCACACTGGTTAACATAGCCTTCCTGGCATTTTCTTAGTTATTGCGTTCAGACAGTTATATTGTACATTTACTAAGTTTCACATGTACCCTTGTAAAATGCACCACAGGTGTAATCCCACCAGTCACCCTCCCTCCGCCCATCCTGCCGCCTCCCCCCTTTCCTCTCTCCCTTCCCCATATAGTATCCAATGTACTCAGCCCTACTATGAAACTAATTTATGGCTTTCACATGAAAGCTATAACCCAGTTATAACCTAGGAAACCATTCTTGTTGGCAGGGAGGCTGGAGGGAAATGCAACAATAGTAGGTTTGAATATTTTTTTTTTTTTTACATCAAACTTTTCTTTTATTGGAGCTGGATTTCTTTTTTTTTATTAAATCATAACTGTATACATTGATATGATCATGGGGAATCATACACTCGCTTCATAAACCATTTGACACATTTTTATCACAGTGGTTAACATAGCCTTTCCGGCGTTATCTCAGTTACTGTGCCAAAACATTTACATTCTACATTTACCAAGTTTCGCAAATACCCCTGTAAGATGCACCTAAGAAAAGAAATAGCTGAAAATGTTAACAGATGGAAAAACATACCATGCTCATGGCTGGGAAGAATCAACATTATCAAAATGTCCATACTACCCAAAGCAATATATAATTTCAACGCACTCCCTATTAAAGCTCCACTGTCATATTTTAAAGACCTTGAAAAAACAGGTTTGAATATTTTAACGTCACCAAACCTCTGTGCTCTCTTTCCTTCTCTCTCTCTCTCTCATTCTTTCTAACAAAGAAAATAAAAGTGTGAAACCATCTATCATGTATATATTCTATGTTAATATATACCACATGAGTGATTCCTCTACACAAGTGAAAGATAAATTTAAAGAAAAAGAAAGCACATACTTGAAAGCAATAAAAAAGATCTGAATATTTTAGTAGTTCTTAGCCACACAATGAATTGTGTTTCTGTGTTGGGCAATGGTTTCACATGAATTTGCTTCCTTCCCAAATATTTGGGATCTAAGCTATTTTTTCACTTTGTCTTGGATGTTAAATAATAACGATGACAGTAATAATAAAAGCAAACATTTATTTAGATCTTATTAAGTACCAGGTTTATAAGTATTAACCCAGTTTATCTTTCTGCTAATCCTATTACCTAGTAAACATGATCATTCACATTTTATGGGTGAAGACAGTTAAAGAGGAAGCATTTGAGTAATTTTTCCAAGGTTCTATAGATAAGTGGGAGAACTGTGATTTTAAACCCAAGGTGTTTTTTTTTTTCTTAGAGTTCATGCTATAATATACTTCTTTTTCCATAATTGTGCTAAGTTTACTCTGGAATCATATTTTTCTTCCTTGCCTAGAAAGCTGTCTTCCTCAGCAGCCATGTTTAAGCTCTAGGTCTCCCTGACATCTTCAGTCTAATTTGTTCTAGTTCTATGTCAAACCTGTTAAAACTAAACTCAGAGAGTGCAGTGAACAGAGTTTCTCAAACAATATAATTCTGTTGTTTGGTGAGAATTGATGTGTTCTTCCCTTTACTTAGTTACAAACTCTTTGAAGAAAGGAAGGTTATACTTTTTTTCACTGTGGCTTCCATTGAAATGCTAACAGCATGGTTAATGCCCAGTGTCTATATATTTACCATGTAAGTGAGGAAGTATGAACCCACACAATAATTATGAAACTCAGGCCCACCATACCTAAAATATTTAGTATTTGGTCCTTTATAGAACATTTACTATCCCCTACGCAAAAATGTAGGTTAAATTCTTTATTAGCTGAAGTTTCTCAAATTATCACCTAACGCAGATTCTCCTTCTCTTTGTGCCAAACTCTAGACACTCTTTCCCCCATTTCTCATGCATATGTTTTGTCCTGAGGTACCATTAGCTCTAAAGGTAGACTGATCTACAACCTTGGGGGAATTGGGGAGATGCTAAGTGACTCACGTTAGGACCATTAGAGTGCTGAACACCTGGGAGACCCAAAGTGAAAGGTCTTAGGTTGAGTTCCTCGTTCCCCCCAAACCCCCAAATTTTATGTCCCATGCATGTATTTTAAATAGAAAAGTGGAAATAGTATAAAATGTACACAATTAAAACATTTGTTTTCATCGCATGGTAATGAGCCCAGAAGAGTGAAGAGAAAGGGGGGGTATCTATTTTTCCATTAAATGTCAGTGAACTCTACTAAAAGGCAAGTAAATCTACCCAGCAGTTGCTTCAAAGATTTCAATAACCCCGAATAAATTTGTATTGACTGAATATCAAAAGAATTTTGAGCCCTGGCAGATAACTAATCCTATTGGGAAAGCTTAAGACTGATCTTTAATTAAACATTTTCTCTGTAACTATAGGTGATGAAGTTTAGTGTTCAGGTTTAGAGGCAATTATTACTATCAAACTGTATTTACCATAGAAAAGGAACTCTGCACAATGAAAATAATGTCATATTTCAGGAGCTTACATGTGAACTTTCACAATACATATTGGGGCCTAAACTTATTGTCAGAATCGTACCTTTATGTTATCAGTGTGAATTATTCTTCCATAAATTCTAAATAAAATAGGTATGTAAAAATAGGACTGCCCAAATTATGAATCTTCTCTAGATATGTATAGGCTTCAAAATCTACTTTTCAGAACATATATGTATATGATATAGAAAAAGATTTAATCTGATTTAATCAGAGATTTGTGGCTTTCTTCCTGAGTGATTTTTTTCTTTTCTTGAATTATCAGCCTAAACTTAGCCAACAGCATATATATTCCAACTTCTTTACATGTAAAATTACTATATATTATTTTACTGTATTCTTCATAGATAGGGAAGATTATTATCTTTGGGGGGGGTCAAGGTTCATTTTTCAAATTAACACTTCAGGGCTCCTTCATCAACAAACTCAGCTAACTAGCTTTTGCTCTTTCATTCCTATGGCTACATGACATAACTCAGGACACAGAAGAATAATAAACCTCTAAAACAATGTTTTCCAATCCTTTTTATTTCATGGCACTCTTGAACCCATAATTAAACTTCCACAGCACACTTCAATTATATTGATCAAAAAAAAGTTTAAAAATAGGATACACTTACTGCACTTTGAATTTCTTTCAGAAGTAATTTAATTAATGATCCTTAAAAATTTCGCAGCACACCAGTTGAAAATAAACTGCTCTAAAAGGCACACTTGAACCAAATTTTAATGCTCAAATACTAGTAACAACACACACACACACACACACACACACAGACACACAGACACACACATGATTCTCAGGCATTCACCAGTAATATACAAAACTTTATATCTAATATTTTACAAATTATGAAATTTGTAAAAATTTGTAGAATTACAAATTCTATGAAAATCACTCATCTCCAGTAAATTTGTATGTATTTTTATTCTTTGAATTATAAGATGTTTTATGCTTATTAGAAGGGCAGTATGTTTTTACATTCCTCAGAGCTGATAATAATGTATTTGAGTAATTTATCTATTATTGATCAAATTTTAAATTATTTTGCAATCCTTATTTATAAAGGATTATAAATTTATAAATTTATTTCACCTAATACACTGATTTCTATTTTTTCACTTGACCAAGGGGTATAAAAGAAGGAAGCAGTTTATAATTTTGGAAGGTGGCCAAATCATAAAAGAGTTCATGCAATACTTTTGTCTATGAGTATTTTTATTAAATCTTAGAATTTTCAGAAACATAATCTCTCATTTCTTCATAAATTCTATGTAGTCCTCATTTTGACTACTATATAGACAAATAGGAAAAGTTAAAACTATTAAAACATCTTGATGACCAGATATTTCACGAACCAGGACTTGATTAATGACAAGTCATTTTACTCAGTCATGGTTTTAGATGGCTTCTTGGAAGGAATTTGTTCTGCTTATCTATAGACAAAACAAAATAAAAATTATTTGTCCATGTTTTCTTTAAGATGACAATGTGCCCGTAGAGATTTATGATGACATCTCTAGATGTCATCATTTCCTCTTCTAAGCCACAGAGTGCACTGTGCTGATTCAACCTTCTCGTAATTTGATGCATTGAAATCTATTTGAATGTTTCCTCTGCTACAGTTTGAGCTCTGCAGGACATTACATGAATTTGATACCATTATTCTAGTCACCTTCCTCTAGCCACAGTGTTTTTACTACACTAGGTGTGAGCTAATTTATTTTGGTTGAATTTTATAAAGAACTGGAGTAAAATCCATTAAAAAAGGTAGTAATGGGTAAGGAATAAATAAGTGAAAAGACCAAGTTGATACTGAGAAGAAACTATGCTAGGAAATGTAAAATAAGCTAAAACATTTCTTAAGCAATATATGTCATTGTTATGACAACTTTGAAAAGTAAACTTTGTCTCATGTAGTTTTTCTTCTATTTCTGAGTGTAAGATTAAATTAGTCAATCCTACAAATATATTTTAACTTTTACATTGTTACAAATCCCATGGAAATATATGTTATGGATGTCAAATATTTAAGTCCCGAAGAAGATTCATGTGTAGTAGGAAAAGATTAATATTTAGCAGAGGTATAAGGACAGAAGCATGGAAGTAACCAGGCATTAAGTTTCTTAGGTGAGGCATAGAGGCAACCCTAAGAGTATTCAGAAAAAGAATGGATTTTGTCCCACAAGAGAATAGGAAAAGGGTTTTTCATGGAGTAGTTTCATTCCTCTAATAATATTGTGTGTTACATTAACGGAAAAACATGGAGATATTAGAAGAGCTCTTTGGTCCATAGTATGTGCTATGCCAAAGTTAACTAGTGTCTCTGTTACTATTAGTAATAGTATTGTTTGAGAAGGACCTTGACAGGAAAAGCAGAATATTCCAGGTTCAAGGAGAAATGTGCAGAAACAAAAGGTGAAGAAAACCAAATGTATGCCAAGAAACAGTGAAGAATATGGTTTGAGAGAAAGGTCAACTGATAAAATGTAAGACAAGTCTAAATCATTTGAGAAATCTGGTTTACTAGGAATGCAGGTATTTAAAAGAGGTATTCATTTGAGGTAGCAGAGATTTGCAGATGAGAGAAACATACACTGATGAAACTTAAGGAAAGTCTAAATCATTTGAGAAATCTGGTTTAACAGGAATGCAGGGTTTTCTTTGTTTGTTTTTTGCAGTTTTGGCCGGGGTGGGCTTGAACCCACCACCCCTGGTATATGGGGCCGGGGCCCCTATTCCTTGAGCCACAGGTGCCACCCAGGAATGCAATTTTTTAAAAGAGATATTTATCTCCTGAGTAAAGTGTCTCAAGAATGGAGGAAAAAGTATCCAATATACTCAGTACTCTATGAAACCTACTTATATTTACTCACACTTTCTTATGAAAGATAGAACACAACTATAGCCCAGGATGAAGGAGAGAAATGGAGTGGGAAGGGAGGAGGGGGGAAGGTTTGACAGAGGGAGGGTAAAAGGTGGGACCACACCTATGGAGCATATGACAAGGGTCCAAGTCAAATCTGTCAAGTGTAGAACATAGATGTCTTAGCACAATAATCAAGTAAATAAGGTGAAAACTATGTTGATTGGTTTGATCTAACCAACGTCAGATTGTATAAAAAAAAAATCAACACATTGTACCCCACATATGCATGAATGTATTCATGATCTATGTGTATTTGACTTAATAAAAAATGTAGTATTTATTTGAGGTAGAAGAGAATTGCAGATGTTTATAAATTTTGACTGAGGCTCTTAATTTTTTGTATTACATCGTTTCTCACTGGGAGGATCTGGTCAGGCTCTGATTTAGGAAACTCTTGGTGATTTTGCTGAGAGAATTAAATTCATATTAAAATTTAGGATTCTAGCCCAGTAGCAGCATAGGACCTTACGTTAAGAAAACCCATTTCATTAAAAACACCAATCTTAACAAATGGCGCTATCAGTGTTTATAATCTTGTATTAGTGGAATTGGAAAGTTCCTAACACAGAGAATTGATAAATGCTTGAGGTTATGAATACCACTTTTTGAAAAGATAAGAATAAAAAAGAGGCTGTTTCCAAAATGTTATTTATTCAGAAAGAGCCCTTTCGTCAAATTTAGCTCCATAGAATTAAATTCAGAAAACAAAATTTTTTAAACACACAATTACTGCAAGAGTGAAAAATAATTTTTAAAGATTTGGTAGACTCAATAGACAATGGATCATTTTAACCCAATGAATAAATATTTCAATGCGAACCTTCCTTGCTATCAGCAAATTGTAAAATCAGACATTTCCAGCTCTTTACACTGTTGACTTCATTCAGGCAAATGCTGCCCTGTTAAAACTTCTGATCATATAATTTACATATTTCGTTTGAATTCTTGAGTTCTATTTTGGGTTCTATGTTATCTCAACGAGAATTACTTGATGATTTGTGAAGTGATGCATATTAACAATGTACCTTAAAATACATGTAATGTGTTAAGTGATATTTATCTTTTATTAGTCTTACTTGTTTCTCATTACATCTTCTGTGCACATAGAAGTTTTGGTTGATAATATGCGAGGCCAGTTTTTCATCCACTGTGCAGGTTTTCCTAATATAAAGAAACTAGTAACTTGAGTGTCATTGTTTTCTTTCTCATTCCCTGGAAAATTTTTAATCATTGTATTTGTTTGCTAGGGCCATAACCAAACACCACCTATTGAGTGCCTTAAACAACAGAAATGTATTTTCTCACCATCCTAGAGAGTAGAAGTCCAAGGTCAAGGTGTTGGCAGGTTTTGCTCCTTCTGAGGCCTCTCTCCCTGGTTGCAGATGGTCACTGTGTTACATGCTGTGTCCTCACGTGGCCTGTCTTCTCAATATGTACATGCCTGTGTCCTAATCTCTTTTTTTAAGGACATCACTCATATTGAATCAGGGCTTACCTAGGTAACCTTGTTTTTATCTTCATTACCTATGTAAAGGACCTATCTGTAAATGCAGTCACATTCTGAAGTACTGGGTGGTTAGCCTTTGACACATAAATTGTGGGGGGAGCACAATTAACTTCATCACAATCATCCATCAGAAAATCTAGTCTTCTTTACCTTAAAATATTCAGAAAAATCAAGCAACCTATATACCCCAGTAATATTGGCCTAGAACCAATAGACAGCGCTGAGAAGGAGGTCAATTTTGCAGGAATAATTGGAGCATGTTCTATGAAACATCTCATCAACTCTTACTTGATATTACTGACTTTATTTCTTCCATGACAGTGAAATTAATGGAATCAAACTAAATCTTTAAGAGAAAAGAGTATTGAGACTACAGATAACATTTCTAAGTAGAGTAATATGTAAAAACAAAGCATTTATACTGTAATTAAAAATTATCATTGCTTTACTGGTTATACATAACTATTTCCTAATTAGAAGTACTATTCAGAACTCTTCCATTTTTAAAGCAAATTATATTTTACAAGCCCCCTTTGTTCTTTTTCTCTTTTAGCATTTTATCCTCCCCCAAAAGAAGAAATTCTTTTGAAAATTTACCTTTTAGATATTACTTTAATATCTTATAATGATATAAATGTAAATGTACTTTTTTCCCTATGGTTTTGTTTTCTAGGAGAATACGTTGTTTGTTTGTGTGTGTGTGTGTGTGTGTTTGATTGACTTGAGGAAGAATTGTTTAGGAATAAAGCTGAGTTTTTATTGATAATAACTGCAGGTGGTTTAATAATATTTAAAATTTGTTATTAAATATGTAACAATTTCTGGTGTGCAATCTTGATTGCAGTGCCTCTCAAATGTTATCTGAAGTTTATCTTGTCCCTGAAATTTGTGTATTTCAGCTCAATAAGAGAAGTACAGACATTGAGAGTGAATCACAAACATTCAGAAGCCTTTCTATCACTTGAATAGATTAATGTTGTCTGTTATTGTTTTCACAGCCCTGCTTCGGACTCAGAGGCCCTGCTCATTAGCTTTCCATTCCTGGATCCTATCTAATTCCTGCTTTGAGGCTGTCACAGTGGAACCTGAGGCTCCTGAGGCTTTGTTCCTCCAGAACTCCTATGAGACCGGAGACACCATCCCCAAGTCTACATCGCCGTACCTGGACCCCACCCAACACCAGATCTCCCACCATCACAGTAGGGCTGGAAAAACTGCTCCAAAGTTCAACATGCTCCTCCTCTGACTTCAGGGAATCCAAGCCTCAATTTTCCAGCACACCATTACCTACTTTGAGCAAACTCTAATAGCCTGGGAAACCACAAGAACGTTATCCAGGTGCTGCTCTTACCTCTGTGGAGAGATCTGGGTAGAGCCATTGCCACAATACCAGCCTCAGTGAAGAAGGTCTCACCCAGCTCCCAACTCAAACACCCTCCAGTTCTCTGGTGAACAACCCAACCAGCATTTAGCACAGGCTAGGGCGGAGGCAATCACAGGCTAACAGAAAGATTGAGAACAGCTGTGTTACAGGTGCTTCCTGCACACACTCTTTGTCTGCTGAGTCAACATTTAAGAGTTGTGGGGGGGAACAATCTAGTGACGTCCTCTTACTTTAATTAAGAAACAGAGTTTGGAGCAAAGAATAGGCATCCTGCAAACTTACTAGCTCTGAATTGAGAAAAGAAGTTTCAGGTGAGAAGAAACCAGCCATAGAACCCTGGAAACAAAAACTCAACCCTTACCCACCTTAGGGGATCATGATAGAGCTACAGCAGTGAATTTCAACTACAAAGAAACTGGCAAAATGGAACACTATGCAGCCATAAAAAGGATGGAGACATCACATCTTTTATGTTTACCTGGATGGAGCTAGAACATATTCTTCTTAGTAAAGTATTTCGAGAATGGAAAAAAAATAGTATCCAATGTACTCAATACCACTATGAAATCAATATATAACCACCTATATGAATAGGCAAATATGAATGGCAAAACATAACTGTAGTCCAGAAAGTAGAAGTGAAGATATGGGAGGAGGGAGGGTATTTGGGGGGACCTCACCTGATGTGCATGATGCAATAGTACATTTCAAAACTATTAAGAAATGAGTATAATTGTGATGAATGTGTTACTTCATTCAATGTAAGCATTTCACATTGTATATCAAATCAGTACCCTGAACCCCATAAATGCATCAATGTGCAAAGTTCTGATTTAATGAAAAACAATTAAAAAAAAAGAAATTGGCAAAATGGTGTAAATGGAACTCAGTATATGGATGACAAATACGATGAATGGAATTAAAAGTTGAAAACCAATAATAAGATGCTCAAAATATATTTCAGGAAATTAATGGAAAAGTCACTAATGTACTTGAAAAAATTAGGAAGGATATAGTTGAATTTAAAGAAGGGAAAGATTCATTCATGGATTTTTCAAAGCAGAGTAGAAAGAAAAGGAAAAGTAAAGAAATCTAGATGCACACAGATTTATAAAGCAAACCATACTAGATCCAAATAAAATGATAAACAGCAGCATTGTAATAGCTGGCAACTTCAACATCCCACTGACAGATTGGACACATCCTCCAAGCAGAAAATAAGTAAAGGAACATGGGACTTACCATGGAACTACAAACCAAATGGGCCTAACAGACATTTACAGAGAATTCTACCCCCAAACTACTGAATATTGCATTCTATTCACGAGCACATGGAACATTCTCAAAGATTTATCACATTTAGGCTACAAAACATGTCTCAACAAATTCAGAACTAAAAGGAATTATTCTAAATATCTTCTGAGGTGAAAGTGCAATAAAACTAAAAATCGACTCCAACAGAAATCCTCAATTCTACACAAAATTATGGAAATAATGAATCATTATTGGTTCAAGGAGGAAATTAAGAAGGAAATAAAATGATTATTCAAACTAAATGGCAAAGGGAACAAAAATAAAAATTTGTGGGATTCTGCAATAGTAGTACTAAGAGGAAAATCCATAGCCTTAAATACCTACATCAAAAAAGACAGAAATATCATCTATCAACAATCTAATGAATCATCTAAAGGAACTGGAAAAAGAACAAAAAAGCAAACTAATTCAAAACCCACTAGAGGAAAATAAATAACTAAGGTCAGAGCAGAACTAAACAAAATCAATAACAAAACAATTGTATAGAAGATTAATGAACCAAAAAAATGGTTCTTTGAAAAAATAAACAGAATCACAGACCTCTTTCTAATTAAACCTAAAGCAGAAAAGAAAGGACCCTGATTAGCTCAATTAGAACTGAAAAAGGAGATAGTACAACTGATACCATGGAAATACAAAACATCATCTCTGCATACTATAAAAAATTCTAGGTTGATAAACATGAAAAATTGGAGAAATGGAAAGATTCTTGGCAACACATAATCTCCCTATGCTCAAACAGAAAAAGAGAAAAAGGAAATCTTAAACAGACCAATACTGAGTAACCAAATTGAAGCAACAATAAATAATATTCTAACAAAAAACAAGTTCTGACCTGATGGTTTCACAGCTGAATTTTACCTGAAGTACAAAGAAGAAATGGTACCCATACTGAAGAAATTACTTGATAACATTGAGAAGGAAGGACTCCTCCTCAACTTTTCTATGAAGCTAGTATCACCTAGATACCAAAGCTAGGGAAGAACACACAAAAAACCTGAAAACTACAGACCAATATTCCTTATAAAAATATACATGCAAAAATTATTGAAAAAAATTCTATCAAACTTTTTCAGTAGCATATTAAAAAATGATCTACCACAAACAAGTGGACTTCATCCCAGCAACGTAAGGAAGGTTCAATAAGCATAAACCATAAATGTGATTCACCACATAAAGAGAAGCAAAGCAAAGACCATATCGTTGTCTCAATAGATGAAGGAAAAGCATGTGACAATATCCAGCACCCTTTTATGATAGGAACTCTTAACAAAATTGGCATAGATGAAACATACTTCAAAATTGTAAAGCCAGCACATTATACTGCATAACTGCATTAATGTACACAGCTATCATAAAAAAATTGTAAAAGAAAATAGCCAACATCATACTGATTGGAGAAAATTGAAAACAGACCTGCTTAGAACTGGAACTAGACAAGGTTGCCTACCGTCGCAACTTCTAGCATTGTTTTGCTTCATGCTGTCAGTTGCTGGGAAAATAGGATTGCCAGAGCAATCGGGCATGAGAAAGAAATAAGGACTATCCAAATGGAAAAAGAGTGGGTCAAACTATCACTCTTTGCATACACTACAATCTTATATCTAGAAAACGCCAAAGATTCTTCCAAGAGACTTTTAGAATTGATAAATAAATTCAGCAAAATCTCAGGTTACAAAATCAGTATACACAATCAGTAGCTTTTCTATACAACAACAATTTTCAAGTTGAGAATCAAATCAAAGATTCAATACTTTTCACAATAACAACAAAGAAAATGAAATATCTGGATACATATTTAACCAAGGAGATGAAAAATTCTACAAGGAGAACTAGGAAATACCGAGGAGGGATATTTCAGAGAATGTAAAATATGGAAAAATATATCATGCTTCTGGATCAGCAGAATCAACATTGTTAAAATGTCTGTACTCTCCAAAGTAAAATACCAATGTTGTCTTTTTGCAGATCTAGAAAATATAATATTATGGTCCATATGGAATCAGAAAATAGCCAGAATAGTCAGCGACTTTAAGCAAAACCAGTACACTGGGAGGCATCAGTTTATCAGATTCCAAGCTCTATTACAAGGCTATAGAAGCCAAAATAGTAGGATGCTGGAAGAAGAACAGAGACATAAACCTATAGATCAGACTAGAGAATCCAGATATAACAATACCACCCACATATTGTCATCTAATCTTTGACAAATCAGAGTTTGATAAACATACACTGGAGAAAAGAATCCCTATTCAATAACTCGTGCTGGGAAAATAGGATAGCTGTATGTAGAAGGTTGAATTAGAATCCACACCTGTCACTACTCCCAAAAAATAATTCATGATGGATAACAGACTTAACCATAAGACTGTAAGAATTCTGTAATTTTTGAACAAAATGTCAGAAAAAGTTTGTATTGGTCTAGGCAAATATTTATGAAGAATAACCCAATGGCAATAACAGCAAAAACAGACACAAATAAATGGGATTTATTTAATTATGAAGTTTCTGCAAAGACAGGGAAACAATCAATAGAGTGAGTAAACAGCCTACATAAAGGGAGAAAATATTTGCATGCTATACACATGCTGAAGGGCAAAATCTATGAAGAACTCAAGCAAATCAGAAAAAAATGCATAACTCCATAGAAAAATGGGCAAAAGATATGAACAGAATTTTTAAAAGAAGATAATGACTAATAAACATGAAAAATGCTTAATGTCTCTAAACATCAGAAAAATACAAATTTAAACCAAAATGAGATATCACCTAAGTCTAATGAGAATGACTTTTAGTTTACTTATTTATTTTATTTATTTGCAGTTTTGGGGGGGCCTGGGCTTGAACCTGCCATCTGAGGCATATGGGGCTGGCTCCCTACTCCGTGGAGCCACAGGAGCTACCCTGAGAATGACTCTTTTAAAAAAGTACTAAAACAATAAGTGCTGTCATTGAAACAGGGAGAGAAAGGAATACTCATATACTGTTGGTAGGACAGCAAAGTAATAGTACAACCTCTATGGAAAGTAGTGTGGAGATACTTCAAATAACTACAAGTAAACCCACCATTTGATCCAATAATCCCACCATTAGGTTTTTATCCAAAAGCAAAAAAAAAAGCTATTTTATAAAAACTAGACTTATACTCTATTGTTTATTGCAGCACAATTCACCTTTCACAAAGATGTGGAATCAACCCAAGTTCCCATCAATACACATAAAAGGTGGAATATGTATACCATGGAATACTACTCAGCCATAAAGAATGATAACTAATATGCTTTTTAATAACCTGGATGGATCTGGAGATTATTCTCCTAAACGATGTATCGCAAAAATGAAAAAACAAATGCCACATGTTCTCACTATTAAATTGGAACTAATCAATCTACATTCATGTCCACATGGAATTAAATCTCAATTCAAATCAAGCAGTTGGTGGGGAGGGAATGGGTAAATTCATGCCTAACGGATACCCACACTATCTTGGAGATTAACACATTTATGACTTCTACTCAAAGTGTCCAAAGGCAATTCATGTAGCTAAAAAACATTTGTACTCTGATCATATTCTGAGTATAAGATAATAGAAAATTAGAAACCTATAATATATAGAAATTTCAGATGCAAGTACAAAGTGATGTTATCATCAGAAATTTTGCAAGCATTCAATATTTTAAAAAGGCTGAACACTACAGAATAATAAAAGTTAACTTTGATATTACTTCATTTAAATGCTAATTTCCATTAAAACATAAGTACTTTCTGCCGTGTAACTTTGAACTCTGAGAAATAGTGAAAGTTTCAGATGTTTCAAGAACTACTTTTAAATGTGCAAAGAAAATACACATATTTTTCTTGATTGCAAAATAATGTGTCCCATAATTAAACCTTCACATATATAAAGAAAACCCAGAATTTGTTAGCAAGAATACAAATTTTGAGGAGATGTATTTTAAATTCTGTCTGCTTTTATTTTATTTTATAATTATTTTTGGATTTCACAACATTACACATTTATAAAGGAATTAAAATGCAAAACAAAGTAAAATCTAACTAAAATAATACAAGAAATATAACCTTAACACCGGGAATATGAACCTCACAGTTCTACGGAACAGGAGTCATAGCTCTAGATGTGAGTCAGGCCAACTTGTGTTTGAACTTGTCTCTGCCAGTTAAAATGTATGGGGACTTTGGGCAAATTATTTGTAGTCTCTAAGCTTGTGTTTTTACCTTTCAAATAATTATCATAACAAAATATTGGAATTTTGTCACATATTATGTTCAATCTAAACCAGAGTATTTCAATATTAGCACTATTGATATTCTGGGCCAGAATACTTCCTGTTAACAGGGACTTGTGCAGGACACTGTAGGATATTTATCTCCAACCTTGACCTACTAGATGCCAGCAAGCACTTGTTGACTCTTGACAACTGAAGGCTACATATATTGCAAAATGTTCTGAGGGGGAAGGGTGGGTGACTGGTCCCTAGTTGAAAACCTCTCCACTTATCTCACTTAGCACATAAGGAAAAATTCACAAATGGTTAAAATAACTTTCGTAAGATCTTAAGACATGTTGACCTTGTGATGAAGACCAATATACTGTATCTTAATAACACCAACACAGTCATTTAACTTTCTTTTGGCATTCACTGGATTGATTGGAGCTTTTCTTTCCTTTATAATTTTAAAATATTTTAATGGCTGCATTTTTTATAATGTATATACTCCCTGAAATTTTGGTTTGCATTTATGAAAACGTTATGCTTATGTATCTACATATATATACACACATTTATATAAACACATATATAAACATATGTTTGTGTGTATACGTAGCTTGGTACACATACAGTGATGTAGAATCCACATCCATGGGCGGCTCCTGTGGCTCAAGGAGTAGGGCACCGATCCCATATGCCGGAGGTGGTGGGTTCAAACCCAGCCCCGGCCAAAAATCACAAAAAAAAAAAAAAAGAATCCACATCCATAAAATTATCCTGTGTATACTACTGTATAATATACATAGTCATTCTGTAATATCATATAAACTATAGGCTATGCTATATGATTTCCTGAAGCAGCACAAATTCACTTTCCTAATCCCATTCTCACTGTAGAGTTGTGGTGTCCAGCCACTATAGCCACTCACCACATGCTGGGTACTGGACATGGCTCTAGTATAAATTGAGATATATTTTATATATAAAATACATACCAGATTTTGAAGACTTAGTATGGAAAAAAAGAACTTAAAGTATTTCAGTCAGTTTTATATCTATAATATATAAAAATTGTAACATTTGTTTTATTTGAATAAATAAGAAATAAAATTAATTTTACCTCTTTCTTTCACCATTGTGTCCAACATTGTATCAGTATGGGAGAGCACTACTCTATAATACATACTTTTTTATTGATATGTTGACCTTATGTATGATATCTTTGGCACTTGCATTAATGTTTTTCTGTATTTTTTTCCTTTTCTGTATGTTTTCCCTGTATTTTTTCTGTTATATATGCTTTCCTTTGAAACATATATAACAAAACTTTCATGGTGAGATGTATTCAAATTGATATGTATATGTTGTATTGAAATAATAAATTATCAGTAATATTAACTGATATTATTATTACTATTGTTACTATTATATGGTAAAACGTTTAGTTTCTAAATACTTAAAACAGTGAAAGGAAGAGGAGGAAAATTATTGAGTTAAAATTCTTCTTACAGCCAACATTATAAGCTAGCTATAAATATTTTACATTTCTAGATAAGATGACGATGGAAAACCTGAATACAGGCTGCTTGAATCTGCATCTGGTCTTTTTATTTTTACACCTGTTAAACTTGTTTTCTAGCCCCACAGAATGCTTATGGAGGCATTCATTACATCTTTATTGAATATTTTCTGTGTCTTACTAAAGCAAGACATGTAAAATTAAAAGCTGGATGGTATCTTCTGAGTTTTTGATTAATTCATTCAAGCAATTTGTACTAATGGTTATAATTTTTGTTTAAAAAAAGCAGTAGAAAGAATTTTCAACTCCGTTGTGCCTGCAAACATACAATCTTTAAAAATATAAATGAAGATATTCCTGTGAGGGCTGAATATATCCATTAAGATGATTACAAAAAATATATGCAAAGGTATGAGTAGGTTTGTTGCTTTTCTGGATGTTCTTCTAACCCTACGATTAAAAATATGTACAGTCCTCTCTTCTTATCCACTAGGGATTTCTTCCAGTATCTCCTCCAAGGATATCAGAATACAAGGATACTCAAGTCCATCACATAACACAACATATTTGTATATAACCTATACACATCATTATGTGTGCATTTCATCTCCAGATCACTTATAACAACTAATACATACAATGTAAATCCTGTATTTTTATTTTAAAATATTTTTCTTTTTTTTTTTTAATTTTCTTCAATCCTCAATTGGTTGAGTCTACAGATGTGGAACTCACAGATAACAAAGGGAGGACTGTCCTATTATAAAGAAATAACAAATATTTTCAACGGAATTTCCCTGTGAGAAAACTAAATGGACGCTAATGTGCAACATCGTCATATCCAACAATTAACTTCTCTCCTGTGCATCTAAAGTAGTCCAATTTCTGTGACTACCATGAAGAACTGAAAAAATAGTAACTCCATCATTCTCTGTGACAGCATTCATCGTTTAGGTCAAGACCCTTGGATACGGTTCTGTGAGAATTCCCTACTTTTTCTGTATTTGAATGCTCGTCCTTATGTAATCCAGGCTTCAATAGAGAAGTCTTACAAAACAATTGAGAACCAGGAACAACGTTTTGGTTGGTTCATTGAGCAGAAGAAAAGAAAATATCATTTTGCTTGGAAATACTATAAAATCAGTCCTTACAGATGCCAAAGATTAAAGGCAAATGAGGCTGTAGACATCCAAAGACATCAAAAGTACTGAGGATCAAACTGAGTTTGCAAAGAAAGCATAGAAACTGGAGAGAACAAAGCAAAGATACCAAAATGCAATAACAGTAGAAAGCAGAGACAGCCCCTGGAGAATTATTTAAAATTCCACATTAACATTTAAGGTACTTTCTAGGTGCATAAAAACATTGCAGCCTAAGAGGATAATTAGTGTAAGGGCAAGCCATGTTCCACTCTTGTGGGCCCTCTAAATGTGAATATCCTTATACTAGTGCCACTTCAGAAGAAATATGAGACCATAGCTTGTATTCACTTGAGGAGAGTTGTACTGTAATTTTAGTACATGGCAAGTTAGGCTGTGAGCGCACAAATTCCTGTAATGTGAACACTATTTATACAGAATTAGACCTCCACTAGCAGAAGTGGAAGGCACGTATTTAAATATGAATCCTAACAAGAAGAGTAAGATAAGAACATTAAACAGGGAAATAGAGACATAGATATTTAAAACAGCCTACATAAAAATGGTTGAAGACAGAATGGAAGGGGAGAAAGTAGGGAACATGAGTGTGGTTAACAACTTAGGGTCCGTAACTTGAAAGAGATGGCAAAAATCAAGGAAATTGCTCTTTAATAAGATATGAAGCTTGTCTGTATTCTGTCAGGAAGATCCACTTGATACAAAGAATGAAGATCATACAATGATAGCAGAAAAATCTTCACATGGTAAGTTAGGAAAGACATCTTGAAGATCAGTCAAGGGTTTGACCTTAATAATAGGGGAAATTCATCAGTTCAAAGTCAGAAGGCAGAGTATGTGAGAGCAATTGGAAGCAGACTTCTGTTTCCTTAGTAGAGAGTTGGGAATGGTGGAGAGTGATGAGGCTAGTTTGAAAATAAGTATAGAAAATGTGATGAACAGAGAGAAAGCTATTTTAGAAAACAGTATAAGATGGGAGAGGATTTTGAGGACCCAGCTGAAATGAGGATTCATACACATACAAGTGTATGGAAAGGCAACTTATTTTCACTGGTTCCATACAATTGGATGGAGATGTCTGCCCTTCTACGTACTTGATTTTGGGTTTGTTTCAAACATAGGTAAAGCACTCCATTTATTGTAAGGAATGGTTTGACCAGGTGCAAAGCTTTTCCTCTCCAGAGCTCATCTATGTATTGGGGATGTTACCTGTCTTGTAGGATTATGTGAGAATGAAATGATCTAAAACTTTCAGCACAATACCAATCAGGAGTAAGCGTCCAGCCATTCTAGGTTGTGATTGGTATTATGATTGCCTTCATAGAAGTTGCAATAACCAGCTACCTTCTGTAAACCAGGTACTTGGAATTCAATGAAGATAACAGATGCTGTGGATGCTACTGATGCTGGGAAACAGAAAACTTGCTTATGGTATCTCAGCTGTTTAGGAGTTTATTTTCTCATCACCATGGTGACTGTCAGGGACTTCATCAGCTGCTCAAAGATGCAATCAGAAACCCCTGCTTCTCTTATCTCGTCTACAGTCATCTTAGTATGTGCTTTATGTCCATGGAATTAAAAAAAAAAATGGCTACATCTCTATTGGTTTTACAACAGAATTCCAGATAAGAAAATGAGGGAAATATAAAGTCTGAATGACTAATAGTTAGGCCAGTTGAGAGACTGCACATGTTTGTGTGTAGAGTCTCTCTGGGTCACTGAGGGTGGCGTGCAGTCACACTATCAGAGCTCACCTCAACCTCAAATTTCTGGCCTCAAGTGATCCTCTTGCCTCAGCCTTCTGAAGAGCTGGGGCTACAGGTGCACACCATCACAACTGGCTTATTTTTCTATTTTTGTAGAGACAGGGTCTCTCTCTTGCTCAGAGTGGTCTCAAACTCCTGACCTCAAGTGGTCCTCCTGCCTTAGCCTTCCAGAGAGCTAGCATTACAGACATGAGCCGTTGCAACTTGCCAATTTGTACGTTTAAATTAAAGAAAACAATAGCTTTCTTGAAATAACCAACTTGTTCATTTTCTCTTCTTTCTTATTGATTTGAACTTTACAAAACACCAGGTAGCCAAGAGCGCTATTTTGTCAGGACAGATTGTACCCTGAACAAAATTGGAGTTTTCTTTTAAAGAAGCATAGAACACGTGTTTGCTGGGCAGCTAACTGTGCCTAATACAGAGCATCAGAACAAGGATTTTTTGCATATTTTTCCTCTCCCTGAGATATCCCATAGTTTATCAGAGGAGAGAAACACATAAACCTGCATTCAGAATTAAAACACATATAGGGCCAAGTAGAAGATAAAATTGAGTGCATTGCATTGTATGGAAAATTATAGAGCATATGTCCCCAGTAAAGACGGCTGTGACTATCCTGTTCTAAAAAACTGCTGCATGAGATCTCTGGACTCATTATGCTTACCAACAGAAGTCCAAATCTGGGTTTTGTGATAACTATTTATTTTTTAAAGAATTATAAACTAGATTATTATCTTTTTAAAGTGGCAGCCAAACAAAAAACATTGATGGCCTACATTCAATACAGTTTGCCTCTGAAGTATATATTTGGATACCTTCAAATATGAGAAAGTCTTCCACGGTAGTATTTGAAAGTGCAATAGAGCCTCGCGGACAAACTCACAGTGGAAGACTTTGTTTTCCTTTGCTATTACGTGGAAATACAGGGAATCATGGAATCATAAATCTTTCCAACCAAAGGGACTAGATTGTTCTTATTCAATTTTTTTTTAATATGTGAAGAGATTGAGTCCCAGATAAATAAAGTTACATTTAAGTTACATTGGAGTTTTATGTTACTCCAATTTATTGGCTACTTATGTTAGAATAAAGGGAAAGGGAAGGGAAGGGAAGGGAATCTAGAATCCAGGTTTCCCACTTCCTAGACCAGGGCTGTCCCTGCCTTGGCATGTACCTTGATACTTTCAGACAGAGGAGGGGGTTGAAATCGACAAGGTGAGTGACCTAGTCCACTGGACTTGTGGTGTAGAAATAACGGATAATGTTTTAAACACTCCTGTCAATTCACAACAGTGATAATGCCAGGGAAGAAGAATAGTTTCCAGAGATTGTGAAAATAACTCAATTGAAGGCTATTTCACAGCCTTTGAGTCAATAATTAATTCTGCCAACAGGTAGTCCTGTATCCTCCTCTGAAGGTCATGCGGTTGTTCATGTTTTATTAAGATTTTGTGAGAAAGAAAGAAATGACCCCAAATAGGCTCACATCAAGGACTTTCTTAATTTTGTTGAGCATTTTCCTTGGCTTGTTTCTAAACAATCCTGTTTTAGTGGATCTATTTCTGAATCTGTAGAAAAATATAATATTAAAGGTCTTTGTGTCACTGAAAAAAAACCCCTCCATTTTCTAAGGATCTACTATTAGCATAGAATAAATTATGTTTATTTTACTAGATTTGCTCTGACAGGGAAGGCTGCAGTAGATTACAGAAATATTTTGTACAGAATAGTGTACATTAAGGAAATAATTAAACACTTTCGGAAATTGATCATAAAAAAATTCTTACTTAGAATACTTCATTTTTAGAAGATTCAGATCACTAGTGTTAGAAAGTTTACTGATTTAATCAACCCACTAAGCTTTATTGATTTAGCTCCATGTCTCTTTTATAATAGTTGGCAGGTTTTATCCTGAAACTTAAAATGTTTCAGGGGTAGAAATTAGTGGAGCTACCAATTAGTTATATAGATATTTACCTTTTTAAGCTGAATGGCTTCATTTCCTAATTTCTAACTCAATTGGAGTCTATGCTCTGTTTTTCAATTTGATCATTTATTTGGTTAACATTTTTCAACCTTGTTGTTTACATGATGCTAATGCTGATAACTTGATAGTTTATTTGGTTTTTATCAATATAACTCTGACAATTTGTGCTGGGCACAGCTCCACTTACAGATGAGTCTGGGCAGGTGTGTATCTAGCTGCTCCATTTTAAGGCTTTTGCTCTTGTTTGTGTCTTTTTTTTTCTTTCCTTTTTCTCCAGGGAAAATATTTCCATAAACTCCCTTGGCAACCAATTCTAGTGTTTAATGAAACATATCCACTTATCTACAGTAATATTTGTAATTATACAGCACATTTCTTCTGAGTAGCTCTTGGCAATTTCAAATGGTATTTCAATCCCTACGCCATTCCTAGAAGTAGGTGGTAAGCTCATTGTGCTCTAGGGGCACAAATGCTTCTTTTCTATTTTGTATTCAGTGCTCAGGCCATTGTGAAAAATTCTGAAATATTTAATAATCAAAGTAGTAATTTTACAGATGGAAGAATTGAGAGAAAGCAAGTTTAGCTCTTCTGCCAGTGCCCACAAAGGAGGGAAAAAAATCAAGATTTTTGAGATTCTTCTTGAGGAACACAAGCAGGGAGGGTCTCTAATGTTCTTCCACAAGCCTCTGGTATCATTTGGGATGCTTTATCTAGAAGTTAGACACATTGATGAATTACCAAAAATGCAGACAGTCCCTGTCCAGGGATATTCTGTGAAACTCTGATATTAGGCAGTGAGCTGTGCATTTAAAGATTCTGGGGGCTGGTAACTGTGAATGAGATAAACTCAACCATTAGAACTTCCCATTTGGTGTCCATTTCCTCAGGAGATCTAGTGACTGCATTTAGCTCCTCATTCTAACAGGGAAAACTTATTATCTCACATAGTATGTATTGAATAAGCACTCCACAATAGACCTCTGAAATTCTCAAATTCTTGTCAATTAAATTATTTCTGATTTGTATCTCATCTCATTTGGGTTCTAGTAAGTCTTCACAATGCTATTAGGAAACCAATGAAAGGCTCTCATATGTCCTGTATCATAAAGTACAATTTCATTGTAGAAGGGAAGTGTTGAGAATGTAGTGGTTTATCTCATAGGGTACAAGGAGAATTGTCCCGAATAATGTCATAGGTCATGAGGGAAAAACATTGGGGAGAGATGGTTTCTTAAGGTGAATTTGCATAGGGCTATCTACTGAATCTTTGAGTAGGAATAGTCATGGACAGCTGTATTCCTTAATTTGGAAGACTAAGTTTTCATTAAATATTAAATTTTAGTGCCTTACCAAGTTTGGTAGCATAGAACAACATTATGCCTAAAGAGATCAGTTTGTGTAAAGTAGATACTCTGTGAGACTTGGATGACTCAAATCATGTGACCGGTAAGCCAGTTTACTGGCTATTTTTTTTTTTTTTTTTTTTACATGTGAATACTACATATTGTGTTTTCAAAAGCAAGTCTTCTAAGCAGGTTCTGAAAGTAGGTCTGAATCTGAGATACATCTGTGTAAGCTGATTTTCCTCAATTGTTTGACATTTTGAGATTTAAATTTGACAATCCCCAGTAAATATATTTATATGAAATAAAAACAGAGGGGATAAAGTGGTGGGAAAGAGAAGAAGAGCAAGCTAGGGAGAGAGAGAGAAGGGAATGTATGCGTATGTGTTCATGTGTGAGAGAGCAGGAGAGACAGTGTGCATGTCTGTGTGTTCATTTCAACAGCCTGAGTATTGAGAGCATTATAGACAGAGATCTAGATAGAACTACTTTCCCCGTTCCTCTAGGGAGCATGTGTTCTAGTTATAAAGTTCTCATGTACCTTCTGAGAGAGATATCATCACTGAAGGGAAAGTATGATTTCATTCAGACTTGTATCCCCATACACACAATGAGGATTCTTACAGAGAAACAGGGGACAGTTTCATAGAGAGATGTTGAGAGGAAACATGAGTAATCTTCATCCAAATGGCAGCAGTGTGAAGTGTATTGTTCTTGGGAGAGGTTGCTTTAGTGGCTGGTACACTGGGAGTGGATTGTCTGTTGATGCTGATGGTGAAAACCCTATAACATGCCATGCAGAAGAAAGATCAAAGAATATAAAAATGCAATGAATAATTTTTTTATTAAATCACAAACACATAGAGCATGTATACATTAATGCATTTATGGGTTACAATGTGCTGATTTCATATAGAATTAGGAATGCTTACATCACACTGGTTAATATATACCTCATCTAGTTTACTTAGTTATTGTGTTAAGACATTTATACTCAATACTAATAGATCTGACATGTACCCTTGCATTATGCATCATTGGTGTATAATATTGAAATTATGGGTATGTCTTACATTTTAGGTCAGTGCTAACATGAATGGATAAGGGAAGTAATAATCTAAGAGGAAAAGAAAAGGATATTTTATTATTATGGCACTGAGCATTAGAACTAAGCTTGACCTACGAGCAAAGTGTGCCATCCAATTTTTTTGTATCACCAGATTCCAGGGGATAAAACCCATGTTGTGTGTTATACCAAAATTCACATTGTGAAAATTCTACATTTTTCCCACCTACTCCTAAATGGAACATTGAATATTCATTACACATTAAAACATGTGTATATTAGCAAAATATAACTTAAAATACAGATATAAGCAACTCTAGACTTCAGAAATAAAATATATTCTCATCTCCTAATTTTATTTTCCCTGGAGATATCCAAATCACCTACTTATGTCAGTAACATAGTACTAACTTGGTACTGAATTGAAACTATAGGAATAGAACTTACATGGATATTATTCAAATAACAGGATACAGGTTTAAGTGGAAAGACTCCATCTGATGGACAATCTTGGGGCCCTGAGAAGAAAGGTGAGCTAGTGTCAGCTGTGACACTAATGAACTATTTGGCTGGGTAAATAGATTTTCTGTGTAAAATTCAAAGCATGTTGATTTTAAGCTTATATTCATAATTAGATGCTGCCAAATTAGCTGCTAATATTGGCAAATTTTATATAGTAAGCCACTTTGAATACATAATGAACTGAGGAAAATAAGTTTTAAGTGTCAGTGACTCTGATCACAAATCCCAGATCTATTACTTTCACATTTGTGACCTCAGCTAGGTAATTTAACCCAGATAAACTTCAGTTTATTGCCTTAAAAATGAGACTAAAATTCCTTACCTCAAAGAGTTGTGGTAAAGATAACTTTGTTGTGTTAACAATGTACATGGTCTTGTGTGTAAGTAGACACCACAATGGAGTAAATATTCTATAAATGGATTATTAACCAAATTCTTAAAAAATCTAAAATATAGTACTGTGACTTTTTTTACTAAGCTATAAACACTGTGCACTAAATAGTAAGTTCTGGTTGTGTGAAACCTCTGAAGTAACAAGTAATTGATATTACACAATGCCATCTACAATAATAATGTAGGCCTTGAAGATAAGATCACATAGCTCCAAAATTCCCTATGATAGCCTAAAAAACTGGAGAAGTTAGGACTGTGAAGAATGTCCTAAAATAAATTATGTTGTTCATGTGAGTATTGTTTTATATTTTGGTATATAAAGATGAATACCCTAGAAGTATCTTTCTCACTGTGTGTGGATTCAGAGCACTTTATGTAGGATTTTTTTTTCTGCAAACTTCTTTCTTATTTGACTTATTGAACTTTCTTTCTTGTTCAAAATATTATGATCTAGGTATGTGTAAATGAGGAGACTGATAGAGTACAAAAGAACTCTTTTTTCTGTATTCCAAAGGTTTTATTATGTTGTACTTTCATTTTCATTTGTTTCAAGAATTTTATTTCTTTTTTAATTTCTGCATTGACCCATTCATTTCTTAGAACCATTTTGTTTAATTTTTATGAATTTGTAAAGTTTCCAATATTCCTTTTATTATTGACTTCTAGTTTTATTTCATCATGGTCTGAAAAGATACTTGATATGACTCTGATTTTTAAAAATTTTTTAAGATGTGTTTTTTTTTTGTTTTTTTTTTGTAGTTTTTGGCTGGGGCTGGGTTTGAACCTGCCACCTCCAGCATATGGGGCCAGCACCCTACTCCATTGAGCCACAGGTGCTGCCCTTAAGATGTGTTTTTTAACCTAAGATATAATCTGTCTTGGAGAACATCCTATGTGTTGTTGAGAAAAACTGTTATTTTCCAGTTATTGAATGAAATGTTCTCTAAATGTTAGGTTCATTGGTGTAGAGCACAGTTTAATATGTCTTTGTTGACTTTCTGTCTGGATAATCTGTCCACTGCTGAAAATGGGATGTTGAAGTCTCCTACTGTTATTGTACTGCGCTCAATCTCTCCCTTTAGGTCAATTAATATTTGTTTTATATATTTGGGTGCTCCAGTGTTGGGTTCACATGTATTTATAATTGTTACATCCTCTTGTTATTCCAAAATAATGGCCTTATTTTTTTAACCATTATTGACTTAAAGTCTATTTTATTTGCTATAGCTAGAACAACTTCTTTTCTCTCTCTCTCTTTTTTTTTACATGAAATATCTTTAATGTACTTTAAAGGCAAAATTTTGAATAGGTGGCTAACTTGACAAGGGTAAATATGATAACAATGATCTGAAACATTTTGCTATACATTTTGTTTGTAAAGAACTTACTGAAATTTTAAATTTCTTAATACATAAATTTTAAATATATTAGCTAATTTATTAACGAATTTGGTAATTCAATAAGCATATATTGGTGGCTTCCTTGTTCAAAGTATTATGGTCTAGGTAAATGAAGAGAGTGATGACCTATAAATAAAAATGTAAAGGGAATTACAATATTGCCATTGAAGCATATAAAGAGCAGACATTCATTTCTCTTATTGAAAGTGTCCTCCGGGTACAGTGCAAATATTAATTTGAAGCCACTGTATTAAGTTACTAAAGTCTGGCTTTGTTCCATCATCTCTTTATTCTGTGTCAGAGTAAAAGCCAAATGTGATTTTGCCAAGCTTTGTGTTTATTTTTAAAATTTCAGTCTCTCATATTAATTGCTCCATGATGAAACTCTAGAATGCTTGCTGACCCAATCATTCTAGCCTCTGGGCCTCTCCACCAGTTCTGCCCTTTGTGGGTCATGCTTATTCCTCTTTCTTCCCCATAATATATCCTACCCCCTTACTGCAGCACTGCTAGGTCTGGTTTATCTGCCCGAGGACAAACTTCTTGTAAGTGAAGACTGTGTTTCATTCCATGGCTGTATTTACAGATACTGCTATGGTAGAAAATAACTCATATTCAATGGTATTAGGAAATATCAAAATCATTTCTATGACTATATATGATATCTTTGTTTCCATGCATAAATTAAACTATTTTCAGTAAATCTGCCTTCTAAATTATTTTATCTATGTAATTTTCTAATATTTTAGTATGCATATCAGATGCATATCAGTAAGTGCTTGGCTAAATCAATGAATGAATGAATTCTCCTCCTTTATTCATAAAATGGAGTTTGTTAGATGCCATTTCAAACCTCAAAAGCAAACAACATAAAAACCTAAATATACAAGATCTTCGTATCTGTGTAAGTGGAAGAAGCTTGTGAATTTACTTTTATTTATTTATTTTTTCCTTTTATTAAGTCATATACCCATAGATCATGAATACATTTATGCATATGTGGGGTACAATGTGTTAAATTTTTAAATACAATTTGGAGTGCTTACATCAAATTAATTAATATAACTTTTGCCTCGTTTACTTGATTATTGTGTTAAGACATTTATGTTCTATACTTGATAGATTTGACTTGTACCCTTGCAATATGCTCCATAGGTATGGTGAATTTACTTTTAAAATAATTGGAAGTTGGACATTAAGTTTTGCTCTTCTGTGCTCTTCATTGAATTTCCTGGTATCATTCTTTATATTTGGTAATTGTTTTGGGGGGAATGTTTCTGGGTGCTTGGCGCTTAGGATTTTCTGATTGTAAAAATGGGGATGGGAAAGTGATTCTTCTATCTATAGTCTATGAATTGATCTCGCTGTTTCTGAGCTCATGTCTTATTATCTGTATCATACATATGTATGTTGTCTTTAAAAGTTTCACCCTCTTTGGGGTTTTGCAAAGCTCAAGAGCTTTCTTTTCTGCATTAGGTTCTCTGATCTTTACTTGTTCTCAACTGGTTATATTAGTTATTAGCATTCTGCTCTCTTTTTCTGTCATCAATAAATTTACAATTTTTGTGCCCTTTGTGCTGATTATTTTATACTTTTTTTTTTTTTTTTGTAGAGACAGAGTCTCACTGTACCGCCCTCGGGTAGAGTGCCGTGGCATCACATGGCTCACAGCAACCTCTTAACTCTTGGGCTTACGCGATTCTCTTGCCTCAGCCTCCCGAGCAGCTGGGACTACAGGCGCCCGCCACAACGCCCGGCTATTTATTTTATACTTTTTATTGTTAGTGGTATTAGTTGACTACCATTTTAATGGCTCCTGGGAATAAGATAAGATAATTGTCTATTTTGCTTACTCTAACATATAATTCTAACATCCCTACCCCTTCTCAATGCTGCTGAAGCATTTTTCAACTTTTGAAACATATGGGGGATTAAAGAAAAACAAAAAGAAATTATTGTCTTGAACATAAAATACAGAATTTATCACATATTCTTATTAAACTTGAGAATCTTGCTATGGACCTTCTCAAAGCTTTTCTGCTAGAGCTTTTCTGCTGCTAACCCCTACATAACTATAGTTATGCACAATAGAGACAGTGGTAATTTGTGTAGATAGAGTACAGGTGAAATTATTTTAGAGTTACTTTTTATAACTTCTACATTTACTAAATCATTTCCAAATCCCTCTGTTGTTCTTGCTTCAGTTTTCTGATCATTTTCTTAATACCAATTCTTGGAAGACGTATTAAAACTAATTAAATATAGATAATAAAATCAACCCTATAGTCCTGAAATGGTGCTATGTTATACATTATCTGTTCTCAGTATTTTAGACAACTTGGACTATTTTCAGGAGAACTAAATAGTTTATCTTAAGATTGTTACCCTACCTTTTGTTGCTGGGTAAAATTTGTCCTTTTACTCTACAGAGATTGGTGATGCCTAACAAAATGTTCACTTATTTGATTTTAATTTGCCACCAAAGGCATGGTGGGAAATTTCCTGGGAAAGAGACCAATTTACATTTTATGTAGTTACAAATTGCATTCTGCAGTAAGTCAGATGTAGAAATCCAAATTTACCTGTGCTTTTGTTCAGATTTTTATTTCAGTGATGTTCTTGTGGTGTCCCAGGAAGCCGATGGCTAGATTTCTTTGTATCGTAGCAATTGGTACAAGGAAAGAGACACTTAGTTCTGGCCCTTCAGTGTATATATTTCCAATGTTCTGATTCCAAAGGAAGTAACAAAATCTGTATATTATCTTATCACTTTCAAATTCTTTCTTTCGTTTTGAAACTGTGGCTTTTGAAAGATATTTCGTGTCTCTTCTCGATTATTTAAAATAATATAGTTCTCTGACCTTTGAACATTTGTTCATACTGTACTATCCAATACAATACCAATGCATCCTAAATGCCCCTATGAATAGCTTTCTTATTTTTCAATATACAGTAAAAAATGTTAACGGCCTCATAAAACATTTTCTAGCAACCCAAACCAGAAACAACCATTTGCTTACAACTGCCAAGGGAGCTTATGGTAGATTTTACTATTTGTATTATAACCAATTAGCAGGTTACCTGATATCCTCTCCCAGATGACAAGTCTCTCAAATATCAAAACCTATCATATTATTCTTTATCTCAGTATATTGTTTTTCTTTTTCTTGTCTTAGAGATAGAATCTTGCTCTGTAGCCCAGGCTGGAGTGCAGTGGCATCATCATAGCTCACTGCAGCCTTGATACCTAGTCTTGAGCCCTTTGGGCTTGAACAATCCACCCACCTTTGCCTCCCCAGGTGTTAGGAGTATAGGCATGAGCCACTGCATGTGGCTACAGTGTATTCCTTATATCTGTATCATTATTCTTTATATACATACATATATATATATATTTTTGTGTGTGTGTTTATATTGTATATCTATCACACAATGATAGTAATAACATCAATAATTCTGACAATTACACTAACGAACACTGAATGATTTCCCTGTGTAGACATTTGCTAAGACCTCCATATATGTTATCTTGTTCAATCTTAGTAACCCTACAAGTTAGATATTAACATTATCCTCTTTTAAATATGAGAAAACTGGTGCCTGAAGAGGTTCCATAAATTGCTTAGAGTTCTAGAGCTACTAGACTTTAGAGATATTTCAAACCAGTATCTATCTTAATTCAGCTGAGCATTTGTTTCTCCTCAAATATGTGGACAAATATAGAACTTACCCATGGTAAAGGGTTAATAAAAATATGTTACATGAAACTATGAGTAAATTACTGGATTTTTGTCAATATTTAAATCAATTCTATTACATTTATTTTTTCCAGAATACTAGGTAAAGTGTATGTTAATTAGATTTTTAGTAAGGGACCCAGATCACATATTAAAATAACAGAGTCATCATCTCACACTCTGTCATGGTCTTGCTAGCTCTTTATTTAGCATATTCAAGTATTTATATCCACCTGCTATGCTTTAAAGTGTGACCCCATTCAGGTAGACCTTTTATAAGCAGAGTTTATAACAGAACCTCCTCAGAGAAGGTTCTGTTCATTTCTCTTGCCCAGAGATAGATGGGATTGCTCATCATCCCTAATCATCAGAGAAATGCAAATCAAAACCACCCTGAGATACCATCTAACCCCAGTGAGAATAGCCTACGTCACAAAGTCTCACAGCTGCAGGTGCTGGCGTGGATGTGGAGAGAAGGGAACATTTTTACACTGCTGGTGGGACAGCAAACTAAGATAACCTTTTTGTATAACCTCTAAGAACTCAAAGTAGACCTCCCACTTGATCCTGCAGTCCCATTACTAGATATCTACCCCCGATGGAAAAAAGTCCTTTTGTCATAAGGACATTTGCACGAGACTGTTTATCACAGATAGATTTACAATCGCCAAAATGTGGAAACAGCCTAAATACCCCCCAACTCAGGAATGGATTAACAAGCTGTGGTATATGTATATAATGGAATACTATTCAGCCATAAAAAAGATGGAGACTTGACATCTTTTTTATTAACCTGGATGGAGGTGGAACACATTCTTCTTAGTAAAGCAACACAAGAATGGAGAAGCAGGAATCCAATGTGCTCAATTCTAATTTGAAGGCAGTAGATGAACTAATACAAGGAGCGGGTAGGGGAATGAGGGAGGGAGGGAGATAGGGTCACGGTGTATGGCACACCTCTTTGGGGTGGGACATAATTCCAAGAGGGACTTTACCTAACAACTGCAATCAGTGTAACCTAATTCTTTATACCCTCACTGAATCCCAAAGAATTTAAAAATAAAGGATATAGAATTGGCACTTGAAACAGATTCAAAATAAAAATCAGCTAACCAAGGTAGACGATCATTTTGCATTCATATAAAAGCTGACCTGGTTTGATGGTTCGGCTCTAGGTCATCATCAGAGGCCCAGAATCCTTCTATCTTTTTTGCTCTACTGTTTTTAAGAGGTTGAATTTATTCACAGAGCTCAAGATGGTTCACTAGGATTTATTCCCAACAGCCAGTAATGGGGTGAGGGAGCAGGACGCTTTCCCTCTGGGGTACAAACTGCAATGCTCGCAGGCCACTTCCTTCATACCACATTGCTCTGAACTCAGTAATACAGCCACACCTTGCTATGGGGGTGGGGAGGTGCTAGAAAATACAGTCTTATTCTAGGTGATCATATGTCCGGCTAAACATTGTCATAGCATAAAAAGAAGAAGGGGCCTGTATACGTATGAGAGAGTAAATAACGGTTTCTCCCATGGAGCCAATGATTGTATTATGTTTGATTGTCCATGCTGAGGAAAGTTATAAAATCTTCTCCCATTTATTTTTTCATTAATATAATATAGATAGTGACAACCTTTAGAAAAAATGCAACTTGGAACATAAAGCCCATCAAAAACGATTAGTTATTTATTCCCAGCTACATCTTAGACATCTGTCATTCAGATGTGTAATTGGTGTCTGATGTTGGATCACAGAGAGAGAAGTGATGGTACATTACCTGAGAAATGTTTCCTTACCAGCGAGCCAAGCTCCAACTGCGCCTCCATTGGGTAGCCATTTAAGTGCATACGCATAAATGTTCACCATATTAATACAAACTAAAAATGCTAAAAAATATCACACAGAAGTCCATGGAGCATTTTGTGCGTACAGTGAAATTTTGCCAGCACTGTGAAATGCACCATGTGAACAGAATGACTTTGACAAATAAAGTAAAAGATTTTGTTAAAGCTATTAAACTTTCTTTTCTCTATTTCAGTAAGAAGGATCAGATGAGCAGGCTCCTTTGGTCTGGGAGAAAAGAAGAAGAAAAGTGAAAATGGTGCTACGATCTGTGGAATCCAGGCTTGGTAGATGGTACCAGAGAGTTTAGAAACCAGAAGGAAGTGTGGATCTGGGAAGTATCTAGGGATGGCGACAAAGATCGCAAAGTGCTAAGTGAAGCTTCTAGAATTGTGTGTGACTTGGCCAATAGTAAATAGATAATATAATGAAATGAGAAATGTTTTCTACTCATGCTGAGCTGCCTCTTAAACCCGTTTGTTACTTTTCACACCGACTTGCCCATTTCAAAATGGCTTTAGTTAATTAACATACATAACCACATCTCTTGAGATTTATTTCATATACGTATATATGACATGCTCATGGGAGGTAAACCACCACTGTGGACATACTCACTGGGTACATGATTACAGATGTGAGATGACAGTATTTCCTCACCTCCTTCCTTTTTTAATCTCACGTTATTATTATTACTTTTTAGAGACAGAGTCTCACTTTGTTGCCCTCGGTCGAGTGCTGTGGTGTCCCAGCTCACAGCAACTTCCAACTCCTGGGCTTAGGCGATTCTCTTGCCTCAGCCTCCCAAGTAGCTGAGATTACAGGTGCCTGCCACCTGGCTATTTTTTGTTGCAGTTTGGTCGGGTTTGAACCCACCACCCTCAGTAGATGTGGCCCGTACCCTACCCACTGAGCCACAGGCACCATCCTAATCTCACGTTAGATTTGAAAATTAAAAGATGGATGCTGCCTACCAGGAAGAATTAGATTCAGACACGTATTATGAAGGGTTATTTCAAAGAATTTCTTTTGGAATTTTTATTTTCATTTTTCCTACATATTCCCTAACCCATTTCTTTCTATAAGTCTGGTTACTTGGCAACAACATTCTTTCTTCCTAAGTCTTAACAAATGCTTTTTAAAGATGACATGATTGTGAAAACTGTAATCTGGAAAATAATGGACTGATTTTTAATAGGGTGACCTAGTTACAAAAAAAAAAAAGCCATCATCTATTTTAGTTTTGCACCATCGCAGAATGAGAGGGTTAGAACTGAAAGTCCTTAGAGATTTGGTGATCAAGTTCCCTCACGGCCTAGATGAGGAAAGAAGATTCTGTTAGTTTTTATTTGCAGTTCAATTTTTCATATCCAAATCAGAACATGCAAAGCATAAGGAAAAAGCCAGAGACCTAGAAGGGTTTGTTTCTCAAGGAGCTTTTCATTGTTTTCAGATGAATTCTAGCACTTGGGTAAGGAGTTTACATATTTTTTGAACTCTTCATAAAAGAAAATGCATGTTTCATCTTTTAATTTAGCTTTTTGTCCCAGGCATAATACATTTTTCTGCAACTCTTACAAACAATAAAGGTAGAGCATTTTAATTTTTAGTTCTATCTGGACTGCACATTATAGGAAAGAGTAGCTTCTCCAAAGGAAATCAGCATGCTGAAGAGATCCCCACTACTGGGTTAGCACCATTTGAATGTCAAGTAGAAATCTCAAATTCAAACCATCTAACACAGAACTTCTGATTTCCTCTCCAAATCAATTGCTCAGGACAAGAATCGATATGTCATCTTTGAGTCTTCTCTTTCTTTCTTACTTCATATCCAATTCATCAGCAATGCTTATTAACCTTACCTTATAAATACATCCCAAAGACTGCCATCACTGGGCTGGGGGAAGGTGTGGTTAGCTCTGAGCTAGATTTCCGCAACAGCCCCCCAGCTGGCTTCCCTCCATTCTCACTTTCCCTATGTTCTTTCCTCCACTGAGAGGTCAATGTGCTAAGAAAGCAAATGCTTTCCCTGTGCTAACAGGAGAAATTCGGACACACTTAAGAAATGAATGGATGCTAGTGACAAGGGAAGGTAGGGGCCAAAAAAAAAAAAAGCAATCTACCCACTACAGGGTGGAGGGAAGGAAGCTAATATCACTTATGATTTTAATGATGTCTGTCTGAGGAGTTTAGAAATGCAGGATTTATTGTGTGTTTGGTGGGGGGGGGATACAGTTTTGGTGTGTTTGATAAGCTGTTGGACTTCCATCAAGAAAGTTATATTCAAAAGTAGCAAAAGAGAAGTGAATGCATTGCTATTTGTTTTTAAAGGAAAACAACTGCTTTGAGTGTTTCAATTATGCAGTGTGATAGTACAAGCTGTAAAATATATATTTTTTGCCCTGGAGTAGTTTTAAGTTATTTGAAATGTAAGTAACTGAAAGAAGGAAGGGGACTCCTTGAAGAGCAAAGACTTTGAAAACAAATACAAACAAATCTATGTTTGTTAGTAAGACACACAGAGCTGCTACTCTCCTTGGCGGCAGTAGATGGCGGTGGTGTGCCAGAAGAGAGTCTGGATGGTTTCCACGGGGACCTGCGGGAGGTAGCTCCGGCAGGTGCATCCTAAAAAAGACACTATTTTGTCTGAGGAACTGTAAATTGTATTCATGATTCACATATCATTATTAATTCATTTTGTATTCATTATCATACAGCAGATTCATCTGACATTTATGCAGATGTCAGAGTGTAGGCACTTCCAGGAGTGATCTGTGCAGGTTCAGACCAGGCTGTCTGTCTGAAAGCAGACTTTTAGGAAAGCATAAGTGGAAAGACGAAATGTTTTCTTCACCACACACACACACACACACTCCTGACTGTAGATGGGAGCAGGGATTGCTCAGCTAATGACTTTCAGTGTCTAATTCGGGGACGACCATGTGTGTGCTCATTACTTCCCTCTGCATATTTTCAGCAGATTAAGTCTGGCAGATGAGAATCTTCAAGTTTAGAGAGCTCTAAGTGAGATAAAAATTTAATAATCTTATTGTTGACCCAGCCACTGAGGGTAGAACAGGTAATCCTTTAATAACGCACTTCAGAAGTCTGGTTTGCAGAGTCTGAGACCAAAGGCAGCCAGGCATAGTGGAAAGAGAGCCTTTGAGACAAGAAGAGATAGATTCTCATGTTGGCTCTACTGCTAACTAGCTCGGGGACTTCAGGAAAATCAATTAACCTTCCCGGGTCTCAAGCTCTTAATCTATAAAATGAAGGGACTGCATGACATCATCCCCAAAGTCTCTTCTAGTACTATAAATAAAAAAAATTTTGATAGAAGAAAACATAACAATTTGAGTTTGGAAACTCCTCTTACACTTCTTTGTTACCTGCTTCCAATCGAATGAATTGTAAAGCTCACCATGAATTGTAAAGTGTATGTCATCGGGGAGTAAATGCACCTCCAAGATGTTGTGATTTACCACTGGGGCTGGTACAGGATCCTATGTAAGTGAAGGTACTTGTTCTTGAAACCTTTATTAAATCTAAGAAATGATAGAAGAGAAACTTTGGGAAGGAGGTCTACCTCCAGGACTGCTTTCTCACATATGAACACAATTTGACAAATTTTGTATTGCGCTACAGCATGTGCTTCCCAAACATGTAAAGAGATCATCTGTCTTGCAACATCCCCGAACTCTAAGCCAAATTTTCCTCAGTGCTCATGTCACTCGAGAAATAAAGCAGATACTCAGGGAAGTGCATTAACTCCTCAAAGACAACAGGCTTTCCCTTCCACTGAAATATGGGAATCGAGCTCTCTGAAATCATGCGTATACTCCGATATATCCCTTGCTTAACACAGGGAATAGTGGAACAGTTTTATTAAGTCTGTGCTAAAGTACACCAATATTGAGCAGTTACATAGATCAAACACATAGACACCCAGGTTATTAAGGGGAAATCACATTTGACTATTTTTTTAAATATGGCACCATTAAACATGATAAAGATACCTATTAAGAAATTCAAAATCTCCCACAGGGCTTCAAAGCAGGGATAGGTCTTTTAAGAGCAACTGTCAGGAAAGGGAGAGATGTTTTGTTGAGAGTCACACTTCCATCTCTTTGGAAATGAATGGATGAGTGAAGCATGAAAAGAACAGTGTCTCAGGTATTAATGTTGAGACTCATCGTTTACTCTGATTATCCAAGATCAGAAGAAGGAAGTCCATATGGTTCCTCATATCTGCAGGCCATTCAAAGCTTTTCAATGCTCTTCCAGGCTGGATCGGTTGGATACATTGTATGAAACCATCATTAGATAAGAGTTGAAAAATTATAAGGAGCCTCATTCCACAAACGCTAAGCAACTACTGTGTTCTCAGAACTTTGCCAGTGTAGGAAATACCAACATGATGAAAAACAGCCAAGAGAGAAGATAGACAGGGCATCAGGAGGTTGGCTTGTGCTACCTCCTAAGGGAGTAATGAGGGAGGGAGGCTATCTGGAAAGATTTCTGAGGCTTTCTAGAATAAAATCAGATCAGAGAGGTGAGTGGCTAAAGGATAGGTAGAGGTAATTTAACTTAAAACACAGAATAAACAGCATATGGCAAGGCTTGGGAAGCTAGAACATAGAGTATTTATTGAAAGTTGATTAACACGGCATACCGAGGCTACAGTGATGCCTCGAACTAAGCTGCAGGGCCTGCAGTTGGGCGGGGAAACAAACCAGTTCTCTACAGACACAATATGGGAACAGCAGATGCTTGTATACAAGGTAGATCCAGGTGTGAATTTTTTCTTCTTACTTGCTGTGCTTTACTAGGTAATTTGCTCAATTCTGAGTAATGGTTTCCTTAGCTTTAAAATGAGGGACATGATGTCAACCTCAGACACTCATTGTGAAGTTTTGAAATGACAACCAGGTCCCTACTAATTTTCTGTAAAATGGAGAGCTCAACACCATTTTTTGACTGTCAACCTGAGGTTGGGGAAGGTGGCATGGGTCTCTGTTCGTAGTCCTTAACCCTGTCTTTATAGATTCTCCCAAGAGGAAAATTTCCAAATGTGGCTGTAGACTCCGAGTTTCCTTCTTCCATTATCACCACACTCAGGATAAGTTCAGGGTAAGTGGTGAAGGTGGTTGATGAGATACCTAGATGTGTGACTTAAATCCTTCCTACTTTCTCCAGATTTTGTTCCCTTAGCCCTCTGGGCTGCAAAATGAAAGTTCTGGTTCATTAAAGTTGTGGTTGTTTTCTCAAGAATCTAGCAAATATCTCTGTTCCTACTTTATGAGAACACTTCCATTATATCAACTTTGTTTTATCTTTCTAGAACTCCTGGCATGCAGTTTAACTTGGATCTTAAGAAAAATAAGAAATGAAGAGTTCATAAATGAAAGTAATCCATAATCTAACCTGCCACTTTTAAAGATATTATATTTCTATTGTACATTTTTCCCCTAAAATATAACTAGTCACACTATCTAATATACATTTCAGGAGGCATAGCAATGGATGTAGATGACAGCACAAAATTATTCCAAGTATTCTAAAAGATTATAAACTTAAACTTTGAATACTAGCTATCATTATTAAATTCTTAAGAAAGAATCAAAGCCCCACATTTGAGCCCCAATTCTGTATTAACTTAAATAAAAAGTTGTAGATTAAACTCTAAAGATACAAGTCCCCTAATTTTCTTCCCCTTCAATTTCTTCCTCTGCTCAGTCTTAGTCACAGGGGTCTTGGTTAAATGACTAGGCGAGTAGAGCTTCCTTTCCCAGTTGTAGCTTAAGTCATTTTATTGGAAGGAGTATGGTTCCATATAGGACCTCTGAATTCTAATACTTCTAACGAAAATCTCCAACATGCTCTTTTTTAAAATAGTTCAAACATTTAAACTCCGTAAGATTTTCAGCACTCTGACCCCATGCTCTCAACACAGGCAAACCCACCTTGTACAAGAGTTACCCCCAATAATATTATAACGTAGTACTTGTTTTCATTATACCCCAATTATATTAAAGATCAAAAAGAGAACGAAGAGTAATTCTCCTTGACTGGATTCTTACCACAATTTCAATCAGCCTAGTCCAGTTGTCCAGGATCAAGACCTGGGAGCTCATATTCAATTCCTTGTTGATGTCAGAGTTCACTTCAGCACTGAGCCTTGTCAGATGGAGTCAGGAACAACCAGTGAAGCCCCCTGACTTCTCCCAGAGTAACATCTCAGACATTTGAGCCTTCTTGAGGAGTTTGCAAATTTGTACTAATGATAACTTTAATGAGTCCTTTTTTTCTTTCTCCATATATTTTTTTTCTCTTGTGACAGTCTCACTTTGCTGCCCTTCATAGAGTGCGGTGGCGTCATAGCTCACAGCAACTTCAAACTCTTGGGCTCAAGTGATTCTCTTGCCTCAGCCCCCCAAGTAGCTGGGCCTACAGGTGCCCACCACAGGCCCAGCTACTTTTAGAGATGGGGTCTCACTCTTGCTCAGGCTGGTGTTGAACTCTTGAGCTCAAGCAATCCACTTGCCTTGGCTAGGATTACAGGTATGAGCCACCGCACCTGGCTTCTTCTCCATATTTTAAATTCCCTCTTAGGGTGGAGGAATACTCCTTATCCTCACATCTGTTTGATCCACAGAATAAGCAACAGTAGATCTCTGAGGCTGGTAAAAGGCACTGCCCCCCACAGGCCCGGTGAACAGGGCAACCTCACCTTATGAACACAGCACAAAAGGGACTGTCCCTGTGCCTTGCTTCGGGATCTTTCAGAATTGGAATAATTATGTTAATGTTGGTCATAAAAAGCATCTCTTTCCACTGCCATATCTTTTGAGGTTGCAGCCTATTCCTTAGATGTTTTGACCCCATCCTGTTTCTCCTTTGCAGAGGCCCCGCTGAGTTTTGGAGATTCATTTCTGTTCCCTATGCTGATTGCTGTGCCTGACAAATAGTAAATGCTCCAAATGACCTTTTCGTAGTGGTGGGGCCAATGCCTACATTTCAACCACCGCAATGATCTTCCTTCAAAACAAACCTGGTGGTGCTTACACTGCTTTATAATCTGCTAGTGTTCCCTCTCAAATGTGCAGATACTCTGTAATGGCTTCATATGACTTTCTCAGTCTTCACGAGATGGTTTTCTAACTGCTGTTCCTACAGGCTTCCCATCTGCTGCTATACGATGGTGCCTCTCAACGATTTCTTGAATATGAGCTCTTTTTAGGGAAGTCACTCAAGTTCACTGCCAACAAATGTTGCTATTGCCAGAGAAGAGCATTTGGAGTAAACGGAGTTCATTTGTCCTTTTAGCTGGTTCTGACTTGCTGGTAAAGACCTCAGAGGACCTCTGAGGCTGGTGCTGTGTTCTTGATTCCTTCTCAATTCACCTTTCTCTCTTTCCAATGGTAAAAGCATTTTCTGGGACAAAACCATTTAGAATAATTCAATGCTTTATATTTGACCCTGGCATTTTTGGTTTTACAAATTATCTGCAAATCTTGTTTCTAAGATAAAAAACAGGGTTACACAATTTCATTGCTGAATTTGTGGTTTTAGCTATGTACTAATCTCTTCCAATATTCCTTAAAACTAGGTCCATGTAAAAGCTATTGTCAACATAAGGTGCTTCTTTCTACATGTTGATTAATTGTATCTTTTTTTTTTGGTGGATCTATCAAGTGTCAGAACCTTAGAAGCCTTATACTATGATTGCAGCCAATTCAGTGATCAAACCAGAGTCAGCTTGAGTCATGAGTCATGGAAGCAGGTTGTTTTCAAGAGTGTACATACAACATGGGTCCAGGAGATTAGCTCTTGGCATGTCTCATTGTTACTCTCCTTTTTGGAATTGGATGCCCTTTCAAGTGTGTCAAGAAGAAAGCATTTCAAGTAGCTAAATTAATAATCTCTATGAAGACCAAGGTTGAAACATCTGTCACTCATTGTATAGCCCACATGGATATTAAACTGCTCTTGCAGAAGGAAGCCTCCGCCAGTTGATATCAAGAAACACTACAAGGAACAAAAAATAATTTTACCCCTCAGTGCCTGGGAAGTCTTTATCATGTGAGCCTTAACTGGAACATAAAGACTCTGTTTCCCTTGGCGATCTAATCCCTGTGTCATTCATGCTTGCTTAGGTCAACGCTGCACCTGCATCAGTCAAGGTCAGCTATAAAAGTCTGCGTGAGGTGTGTTTACCAAGCCCCATGCTATTTATAAAATAGCTGTTAAACACTCCAGGTTTCTGCTGCAATAAGCTGCTGTGATCCTAAAAGGTCAAGAACCAGAGCCATACTTGAAGAATCAATTTTTCCACATGGTATTTTATTTCACACTAATCTAATCCACCGCTGGCTCATTCAAGGCTCCCAGCCAATGTTGTAGTACACTGAAAATTTAGGGTGCAAGTAAATAATTCATGTTTTTCCTTCCTCCAATGTTAGGCACAAATTTGAGAAAGTAGAGACACAGGTGGTTTCATTATTGAAAGAGCTAGATTGAAGGAGACAATTTATTTATTTTTTTGTTTTCTTTTTGAGACAGAGTTTCACTTGTCACCCTCAGTTGAGTGCTGTGGCATCACAGCTCACAGCAACCTCAAACTCTTGGGTTCAAGCAATTTCTTGCCTCAGCCTCCCTTGTAGCTGGGACTATAGGCACCCACCACAATGCCAAGATATTTTTCGTAGTTGTTGTTGTTTGTTTTAGCAGGGTCAGACCAGGTTCAAACCCACTGGTCCCAGTGCATGTGGCCGGCGCCCTAACCACTGAGCGATGGGAGACAATTTAGTTGTGTGTGAACTATAGTGCTTTTAAATTCTACCCTTTCTTAGTTGAATTTATCTAGCCCAATGGTAGACTGCTTTGCTGAGGACAAGAGATTGCCTCAGTAAATGCACTGCAGTGAGAAACAGAGAGGCTATGTAGAGCAGAGAGAGAGCCTCCTTCTACAAAACAGGGTAGACCAAGACAGACGCATACTCTAATCTTAGCCAACGATCTGGGAAGACAGAATGCCAGTGAGGGACAGTGGGTCCCCTACCACCCTTCCTTATCCTTGCTAGTGAGGTCATGTTGGGGAGCAAAACTGAGGCAACACTATGGGGTTTAAAGTCTAGGCAGGGAAAATAGATACCAAAACTTTTAGGAAATCAGGATAGTAATAAAGCACAAATTGATGAGAAAAGTTCTTTTTGAGAAAATATGTAAGTTGTTATTTTAAGGATGGACATGAAGAGATGTTCTATTTAATAAAGAGATTAGAACGGTAGAGGAGATAGTGTTAGGATCATTAACAAAAACAGTATCGCAGGTAGGAAAGTTCATTCAAATTAAAAAAAGATTCACAAACACTAAATGAAAAGGGAGTAAATTTGATTATGTATCAAAACTTTCTTAAGAGTAATTCAGGAAGGACATTTTTACTAATGAGAATTTACGCATCTTTTGTTGTACACAGAGGAAGGAGTGATGTAACCTTTTGAGCCCACAGGATGACAGTTAATGTAGCTAATGAAAATGGTCTACGTATCTCACATCCAGAAAGAAGACATCATGTTTTTTTCATGTCTATAAATCTACATAAATATGGCTACTATATCTTGGCTCTTGTTTGTCTTTGTCTTTTATTTTTTGTTTATTTTGGTGGTTGTTTTCTTTTGTTTGAGACAGATCCTCACTCTGTTGCCCTGGCTAGAGTGCAGTGGCTCTCAGCAACCTCAAACTCCCAGCTCAAGCAATCCTCCTGCCTCAGTCTCCTGAGTAGCTGGGACTACAGATTTGCACCACCACACCTGGCTAAGTTTTCCTATTTTTTGTAGAGTGTATCTTTCATTCTTGCTTAGTCTAGTCTTGAATTCCTGAGCTTGAGTGATCCTCCTGTCTCAGCCTTCCAGAGTTTTAGGATTACAGGCATGAGCCACCACACCCTGCTTGTACCTTGTTTCTTTACGATAAGCACAAAGTTTCTCCGAGTTTTGCCAGAGACAGTGGTGGCGGTGTGGAAAGAACACCATTCTATAGAATGATGTCCCCATGTCACCTGTGCTCACATTCTGGGTTACCACTTCCTACACAGGATGAAGATATCCACACATTCTGAACTACTGTTTTCTTATTTTAATGTGATGATTCTTATGATAACTTTCATTTCAGTCATTTATTTATTCGCTCTGTTCTCAGAAACTATCAGCTGAATCTAAGAATAAGGAAGATGATTCACAGCCATAAACACAGGCCCTGCTCAAGTTGGATTCAACAGACTCCTGGCCTTGACTGTCATCATTTAGCATCTGGATCAGATTTCAAGGAGACTTTTCAATCATTTCCTCATGAAAGCAATATAGAAACTATGACAATTTTACTGATGGGGTAATGGGCAACAGAACAGGAAGGAAAAATATTTATGGGAACGAGAACAAAGCACAAAAAGCCAAATTGAACTAAATAGATGAGAGAGAGGGGCTATTCACAGTGGCCATTCATATCTATGATATTATTTACCATAGATAAAATGATATCAGCATTGAATTAGATTCATTTCTTTGTGCCCCTAAATTATCATTACCTAATATGTGTGTGTACGTAGAAGTTTAAACAATACTTAAACATGTTAGAATAAAGGAGTCGATGGCTTTGGTGCCAGACTCAGAGGTTCAAATCCTTGGGTAAGTTCTACAAATATCTATGCTCAGTTTTCTCATCTGGGACCTTGGGTAAGTTATACAAATGTCTATGCTCAGTTTTCTCATCTATAAAATGAAGATATTGAGAATGCCTATCTCAAAGAAGTTTATAGGACTTGAATAAATTTAACATTTTGAAACATTCCAGACATTATCACATCGCAAGCCTTGTGTGTTATTTCTGTCCCTGTGAGGTGGGTCTGGACTTACATTTGAAATCAACTTATAATCATGAAGCTTCACCACTGGAAAAGACTTCAGCCATAGCTGAAGACATTCTCTATTTAGCATCTGAAGATACTAGAACACGGGGAAGTTGATGTATTTTTCAAGAATCTAAGAGCTAGGGTGTGGTTAAATTGGATTGGAGCCTGAGTCTCCTCATTCCCAGGTCGGTGTTTTTCCATTTCGTGATTCCCCTTCCTAATTAAGCACAGCACTCTGTGCTGCCTGTCAGAGTGTTACATGAACAATCTGAATAGTGCTTTAGGGGACAAAAGTGAGACTAGAGTGACCCAAATGGTTTACGTGTTAGACCACACTGGCACCTTTTCTTCAAGTGTCCTTGACACACATGTGGTTACAGAAATACATGCTCAAATAGGTTAATGTTCTCACCTCTACTACTCACTCCCTGGGAAGAAACAAGTCTGCCTGTCAATTTAAACAGAGACAGAAGAAGAGGCCCCATCAAATGGACACCAAAATTAATGATCACAGGTGGTAAGGGGAGAAAAGGCATTTTAAATGTGTCAAATTAAGAGTTGGGGAAGACAAACAAACAAAATGAACAATTTTAAATACTGGCAAATATTTTTCCTGTTGGCAGCAGGTCACCCTCGTGTGATCGCTTCTGAAGCTCACGCTTAAATTAGTCTCTTTAGCATTTTGTGTGTAGGGAATTTTGCATCTTCACAAAAAGATTGATTCGTGTCACACTTTATGGGGGCAAGACATGATTGCAAGAGGGACTTTACCTAACAATTGCAATCAGTGTAATCTGGCTTATTGTACCCTCAATGAATCCCCAATAATAAAAAAAAAAAAAAGAGAGAAGAAAAAATTTGAGGACCTCTCGAATGGCCTAGAAAATTCACTTCATTAACCTAAAATTTCATAAACTGAGAGACAGGGACTGTTCTCTGGAAGAAAAATTTATTTTAAGGCATCATGACATAACATAAAATAATAAAACAGTCCATTAAAAAAAAAAGAATTATAACCAAAAAAAAAATAATAAATTACTTTTCTTAAAGAAAAAAAGAAAGATTGATTCATCACGGCTATCAAATTTGTATTGAGTTTTCCAATGTAGAATAGGGTAAGATAGAGAAAATTCTTCAGCTCCTAAAATGTTAATAAGTATTTATTAAATGAAAGCTGAATAAACTTAAGATAACCCATGAGACCTTTGAAAAATAGATCCTGGCAGCTCTCCCCATGTCAGACTTAATCACGCCACAATCTTCCAATTTCTTGAGGTTTGGCTAAATTTTGTTAAACAAACAAATAATAAGTAAAATTTGCAAGCTAGCAAAAATTGCCTAGCTTAGTGATTCTGAAGAGAACTATTACTGGGAATTCAAAAATCTATGCATTTCTAAAATTCTCTGAATTTATGAGATTCACGATCATGTTGGCATGTGTGGTAGGCTGAATAAAGCCCCCAAAGATGGTAAGGTTTGATTTCCGAGAATCTGTGAATGTGCTACTTTATCTGATAAAAGAGGCTTTGCAGATGCGATTCAATTACGGATCTTGAGATGGGACTATTACCTTGGATTATTTGGGTGGGTCCAAGGGTAATGACCAGAGTGAATAAGGAGAAGAGAAGGAGGTAAAAAAGATGATGGAAGTCGAGATGGAGGTACTACCGCCAGGCCAGGGGTGAAAAAAGGCAACAGCTCCGAGGAGCTGAAAGAGCCAAGAATGGGGTTCTTCCCTGGAGCCTCCACATGGGGCAAACCCTGGGGGCATTTTCATTTTAATCCCCTAGGACTCGCTTTGTATTTCTGGCTTCCAGAAAAGTAAGAACATCAATTTGGATTATTTTAAACCACTACATTCATGGTGATTTACTGCAATAGCAGCATCAATATCAAGGAGTTAACATACGGTGGGTGCTAATTTCTAGTATCAGACACTCTGCTAAACTGTTTAGAAAATCCATTTCAGATTGAAAACAGCGTGAGGCACCTATCAGTATGTTTTGCATTTTGACATCGGACAAACTATACGATAGGCATTATGTAACTAACTTGCAGGTAAGTGGCTCAGGGACCCATTGCTAGTACATGTGGCCCAGAATTCAACCCACATAGTGTGGTTTCCATTCTCATCACAACCTCCTGCCTCTGCCCCTTTTCTGCCTATGTTCGTTTATTTCTGAGATTCTCAGCCACAGGCTTCAGATGGAGTTTGGCCACAGGAGGTAATTGTTTCTCATGAGGTTACAATCTGTAATAATTAATTGACCAATTTTTATAAGCATCTAATATAACATAGAGTAGGCATTTAACTCCTCAGTAAACCACATAGATAAATAAGATAAGCATGTCTCTAACTTTTAGGAAGCTTATAGTCGCAGGAAAAATGGGACCCTCTAACTGTACTACCAGTCCAGGCCACCACAAATGTAGCGTATACGACTTGGCTACCTCGCTTTTTACAGCATTTGAAACAGATGAGGACAGGTGATTCAGAAAGATGAACAGAAAACACGGAAAAACAATTTGTCTTGTAATATTGCCATCAAAACCTCTCTGCATTTGTAGCATTCTTTACTGATGGTGAAACCACTTTTAATTTTCATTTTCTTTACTCCCTGGAAAGCAAACTGAAGTAAGCAGTGTCTCTACTTTTTTCTAAACATGATGGGAAGTTTCAAGCCAGACATTTGGGAACATAGAAAAAAGAATTTAAATGAGGCAGCAGTGAGTTCACAGATTCACAACCAGGGAGAAAAACAAAGGAATGCTTTAAAAAAAGAAAGGGTTTATTTCTTCTACCTTCTCATTTCCTCATCTGAATGCTTGTATGAGCCAAATATTTTACAACCTAATGTTAAATGGAAACAAAAGGCTTTATCGCATATTATAAATATAAAATTAGAGGAATAATTACATAAAAATATATGGCATTTGGATTTTCCCCAATGCTATTTTTTGAGTGAATTTGAACTCATTACATTCAGCTGGATATATTGATTCTATTTCTACAGATTCTAAGTGATTTTGCGCAGTTTATTCTTTGTCCCCCATTTAATTAACAACTAGCTATGGAATGCAGAGGTAGGCAGCATTTATTCGATATTAATTCTGCAGCTGCACCAAAACAAAACACTTTATATCAAACAAACACACCCGCTGCGCTTCTTGCCCTAAAGGGTAAAGCTTTAACAGATGCCTTGAAGTGCGATTTCCTGACTGGGATCCGAAAAGTGTGCTTTCTGCGCTTTCTGACTAAAATGGTTCACTTTGACTGCCTGGATCTTAATCCCTGCATCTATGAAATAAAGATCTTTAGAGCTCCTTTCAGAACGCATGCGCTGTATCTCTGTGAACACTCCGTGGTGCCTGTTGTACTTTCCATTGCATTCTGAGACAAGCCAGCTTTCAAAGCTCTCCTGGAGACAGGAAAATCAACCTGCACATACGTTGGCCACTCGGATTCTGGCTGCAGAAGAGTCAGGAAAAGGTGTGAGCAATTTGCTCACAAACCTGGTCCTGCCTGGCCCCTTTCTATGTACCTTATCGGATAGCAAGTGCCCGGCCAGCAGGTGGCAGAATAGCTTTAGCAAATTCCCAAGGGGACTTCATAAATTCCCCTTTATAAAAGGTTCCTTTTTTGAACCCTGAGTTTTAGAGCCCCTGTTCAGCATTCCACAAAACTAAGGGTGCCATGATGCCAAAAAGGGGCCAGTCCTCTTCCTCCAGTATGTCCAGAGAAGTGTGTCTACAAAATCTTGTATTGTATTGGGGAGCTTTCTTCCTTGGTAGGGAGAAGATAATATGGGCATTCTATAGGTAGCTCAGAACTGGATGAAAATAAAAAGAATCAGCAAAAGACTGGCTTACATTGAACTGAAGAGCAAGGAAAAAACATGGTTTTAGTCTCCATGGCATTAACAACATAATCTTTAAGTCAAAGATATTTAACAGTTGTTCATTCTGCCTGAATACCAACTTTCCTTTGGAACTATAACCAGGTTAAAAAAACAAACAAATAACAACAACAGTTACAATATTAATTTTAAATTATGGCACATTTTCGAATATCCTTAAAATGCCTCCCACTTTATATCTAGAACTTCTGCCTTTCAAAAACAGGAGCTAACACTTTTTTTTTTTTTTTGAGACAGAGTCTCATTCTGCTGCGCTGGGTAGAGTACCATGGCATCACAGCTCACAGCATCCTCAAACTCCTGCCTCAAGAGATCCTCTTGCCTCAGCCTCCTGAGTAGCTGGGACTGCAGGCACTTACCACAACTACTGGCTAGTATTTCTATTTTTAGTAGAGATGGGGTCTTCATCTTGCTCAGGCTGCTCTTGAACTCCTGAGCTCAGGCAATTCACCTGCCTCAGCCTTCCAAAGTGCTAGGATTACAGATGTGAGCCACTGTCGGGGCTAATACTTTTGACATAGTGATTGAAGGCAAGGAACCTGCCAGCTTGGAAATACCTCTTGGAGATCAAAGGACATTGGTCCCGCATCTCCAATTGCCCTGCCCCCCCAGTCTGTGGCAATCAGCAATCTACTCCCTGTTCTCTGTGTCTGAGATTTTTAACTACATATATAAGTGAGATTGTGCAATGCTTGTCTTTCTGTGCTGGGCTTATTTTACTTTGCTCAATGTCCTCTAGGTTCATCTACGGGGTCACAATAATAGGATTTCCTGACTTTCTTTTTAAAAAGGCTAGATAATATTCTTCATGTTTCTTTCAAGCTATTTCCCCTAGTCTGAAAGATATCAGAGGAAGAAAACACAAGTGGACACTTTCCCAGTCAGAGTCAATGCCAGGAGAGGAAGCACCACGTTACTCAGCTTCCAGGAAAGCAGCTGGGGGCTGAAGCTGGAATTCCAGAAAAATTATTATGGGTAACCATGTAAATGCAAAGATTTGCCTTGTAGAAGTGGCACGAAAAGATGTGTTTATTGTGCATTTAGTTTAGAAGTGAGAGGCATTTTCCTATTTTTTTGCCAAGCATAAAATATGAGTTTATATATCCACATTTAAACATCAGTTCATATAATTTCCCATGTGTAGCCTATTATATATGAAATATTTTAAAAAGCATATCTTAACTGATATAAATAGATGAATCTTGGAAAAGTTCTATAATTTAAATTTGGTAAGTGGCAAGCCATCCATTGATACAATATGAATAAGAGGTTTACATGGGGGAGGATTTCAATGCTTTCTACAACTAGAAACTCCTATTCATTCATGACATTGATTTAAAAAAATAAAAATAATTGTATCTGTCAGAATAGCATTAATGTACTACATTTACATGTACTAAGAGAATAAATTTTCAGACTGAGCATCCTATTGGTAGTGATATTTTTTAATTCTCAGAAGCAGGTGAACCATGTGGCTGGAGGAACTGAGCCTTACAGTCTCTCATTTCATATACTCTGTGAGTGCTGGGGTATTGCAAGTTATGAGAAAATGCCACGTTTAATCAGAAATATTTCTACATAAACATTTCTTGCAAATTATAGCAGCAAAAGACTGAATCTCAGAACAGACAATGATGTAAATCTATTTTCTCTTTCTAAATATTCATTTTATGTTGTAGCTGATAGAGTAATGGGTTCCCAAGGGTATCTGTATCTTAATGTTTATAATTTAGGAATATGCTAGGTGACATGGCAAGAGAAAAATAAGGCTGCAGATGGAGTTATGGTTAATTAACTGTCCTTTACACAGGGATACTATCCTGGATTACCTAGATGGGTACAATGACATAAGGTCCTTAAATGTGGGAAAGGTAGGCAGAGTATTCAATAGTGATGTTTCAAATTGAAGGAGTCCTCTTGACTTTGAATTGGAAGCTCCAAGAATAGTGTTAGGCTGCCTCTAAAAGGCGGTAAAGGCAACATATGGTTTCTTCCCCAACACCTCCAGAAAGGAGCCCGTGTCTTGGTTTTAACTCACTGATAACTCATTTTAGACTTCCAACTCTCAGAAATGGAACAATAAATTTGTGTTCTGTAAGCAGGTAGCTCATGATTGCTTGTTACTGTACCAATAGGAAACTGATACATACCTAATTTTGGATTTGTAATTTGGTTGTTTTGTTAAGGAAGATCCCCAAATTATATAGGTATATGTTGCCATAGAACCTCCTTGGTGAAAAAAACAAAACAAAACAAAAACACATTAAGAGAACAGTTGTTTCTCTATGGGATTAGGGAAAGGGATTGACTGGGAAGAGATTGAGGTAATATTGTAGAATGATGTTAATGGTCTTTATTTTAACAGAGGTTTTTGTTGCACAGGCATGTATATTTATCTTATGTCAAGTGAATCTCAAAAAGGAAAAGAAGATTCACGACAAATAGTGAACTCCTGAAAATGATATCCATGTGTAGAGTATTTGGGGGAAGTGTACTGATGTCTGCGACTTGCTAGGAAGCACGTTGACAGACGGATTCATGGGTGAATAGACAGATGGAGAGATAGGTAGCTAGCTGGTGAATCAAATAAAGAAAAATGGGAGTCTCTGGTAGCAGGAGGTTAGTTTTCAGTCTGAGTGTTTACGATAAAATTGTTTCAATTTTCTGTTTGGTTAAAAATTATCATAATAAAATGTAAGAGGAAAAACACGGTAGACGGAGGTAGTGAGTCTGTCCCTACTTGTTCTCCCTACTCTCCTTGACACTGAGGTTAGCATTGTACCTCTCAGACGGAGGGATGAAATTATCCTTTCTGAGTTTACGATATCATGCTCTCTGACCCCAAAGCACTCTCTTGTTGATTCCAAACTCAGATATTCTTAGACTGTGCAAAAGGATTTAATCCCTACCCCATACAACCATAGCTTGAGGAGCAAAGCTAGTCCTTTTGATCTTCAACTGTGGCAAGAGTCTAAGTATGTGCAGGGGGATGTGTGGGGAGCCATGTGAGTGGGTGCGGGGGGGGGGGGGGTTAGAGAACCCAACACAGACCTGCCATAGCAGAATTTCAGAACAGATGCTTCCAGCTTCCACTCTGCTCTGACTAGAGGGAACTTCACCAAACCTGATTCCTGTTGCCCTCTCAGAGAGACTGTGTCCGAGTGGAGAAAACAGAGACCTGTTGTCTATCAGTGGTAGAAGTCCCCATCTCTTTATTCTCTGCAGCCTCTTTGATGTTTGCATGCAAACCCATTCATTTGTCACATTGGGCTCTTGAGGAGCGTGTGAACAGCCCATTACACGCTCATGAAGGATGCTGCTTCTTTGCCCTATCAGACAGTGGTATATGTGGATATGCTCTTTGAAGAATTCTGCAATGTGCCCCCAACCCAATCTGATTTTAAAAGGAAAAGAACAGAATTGTAGCTTTCATATTTATATATATATATATATATTTTTTTTTTTCTTTTTAAGAACACATGTACTTTTGCCTTTGAGGATTCAAGATACGATCTTGGGGCCCTCAAAGATCTCTGCCCTAAATTAGGCTGTGTGTGAGGAATCGACAAGGTCAGTGACACAGGGCCCCTTAAAACCAAATTCTAATTTGTCTGCAACCGCAGCTAGACACAGCTCGCCTTCTCTATTCGTCTGGATTATGACACTGCGGTAACTGAGATAACATCACTACTAATAAGATGGGGCTTTTCCCTTGACATTGCACTTAGCGACTCTCCACAGTCCAGATAAATTTAATACTTTTATATGAAAACCCAGGCCCGGTAAAAACACAACCTCAGCTTGTCCCTGGTGATGCTCTTGTTGGCAGTTGTTCATGGATGATAAATTGCTTTGATTCCAGAGAGTGGCGGCGCCTGCTACTTAAGTTGAACTTTATGAAAATACCAGACACTACTTCGTTCACATACAGTTAACTTCTGATCATTTTCTCTTGGCTTCTTTTCTCTTTCCCCTTATAGTTTCAAGCAACATGTTGATTTTTTTTACTGTTAAATTGCTAACCCAGCGATGTTGATATTTTTGTCCATTTTCTTAAATGACTGATTGCAGTGCTATAGTTCTCAAATTCCTTCCAATTGTTCTGTTATTTCTTTGATGGAGATCTTATTGTTAATGACATTTTTATTCACTTTTTTTCTTGTTTGTTTCTTTTGTGGGAATCTTAGAGCAATCTAATAGATGAAATAAAGCAAGCATACTTAAATTTTCCCGATGCAGAAATGTGTATTCAGTTTAAATCACAGACTCATCCATTTGTTTTTTTATGGAGTCAGCATTCGCTGTAGCCATGTATACACTTGCTAAGCACTTTGGAGTAAAGTTCATTTAAATCTTAGTAACAAGAAATCTAAAATAAGTGTAATACTTGATAGAATGTACCATGGCATAAAATAAACAACATTTTTGTATAGGAGAAAGCACTATAAAAAGTAAAAGAAAATAAGAGAAGACATGTGAAATACATATTATGGAAAAGAGAGGTTATGAAAGGTAAGAAGGAATAAATCTGTCAGTTCCGTGAATAATGCAAAGTAGAACATCTCATTAGTTTAATCGGCAATAATTAATTTTTGATTTACCATTCATGTACCAATCCCCCTTTTTCTCATCTCTCTGGGGATAAATGTTATACACTAGACATTTATTGACTTATTGGTGATTGGCTTACAATTAATCAATAATACATTCTGCTGTATTTATTCCCACTACTAATGGTCGGGACCTTTAGAACGCTGCAGCTTTGCAGAAAAGAGCATTCTCTTTTGTTTTAATGAAACAAGTGTTTGTATTCCCCATTCTGCAGCTGCAGTGGTCGCATTTCCAGTTCTCCAATTTCTTAAGAGTTCTCTTCCTTTTTTTTTTCTTTTTTGGCCAGGGCTAGGTTTGAACCCACAACCTCCAGCATTTGGGGCCGGCACCCTACTCCTTTGAGCCACAGGCACCTCCCCAGTTCTCCAATTTCTTTAGCCTTCTGCTCTCTCATTTTCTTTCTCATCTTGAGGATACAGGTCTACGCCCTGCCCTTACTCTGTGTCATCGTTGTCATGATGGGTAAAGCATTGTGACATTCCCATTACAAAAGTACAAAATAAAAATGGTTTGACATTTCAAAGATTTTTAAAATTTAGTGTTATTGCGGCTTGGTGTTGTAAAGGATTTACACGATTTTAATAAATTAAAAGTTATTTTAAGTTAAAGTTATATTTAACTTCCATGCATATTACATGTAATTTTAAATTTTCACTCATCCTCTTCCTCAAAGACGTCTCCCCAAAATAAATTCCTGTTCTGTGTTTCTATGTTTCATCCTTAAGAGTTCCTGAGCCTCCTCCTAATTATATGTTTTTAATTTTTCTTCCCCTATGCATCCTCTAGGATTACATATATTCCTCATCAATTCACCCTTTCTCCTCTCAGGTGCCAAGAAAGGTTGTTCCTCTTCCTTTATTAAGCTACTTTTCCATTTCTATTTAATTTGCTCCCTGCTACAGTGTAGATGTTGTATAGTTCGTCACCCCAGACTCATTTCTTAGTCCACTTCAATTTAATTCTGGCCCCACTATTCCACTGAAACTGCTATTAAAAAATCAGTAATAAATACTCAATGGTCAAATCTACTTTCCCTGTCTCTTGTGGCTATTCAGTGGTTTCAATATCATAGGCCATATTATTCCTAGAAATCATCACCTTCCTGGCTTTTTTATGGCATCATATTCAGAATATTCCTTCCTCATCCTTGTTTTTTTCCTGTCCTCTGCCTATTCCTTACCTCTTCACGGCAGGAGATGTTTATAATTAAATGTGTATTAGAGTTTTCTATTTTTCTCATTGTTTTATGAGCTCACATGCAGGAGAGTGACAAAGAGAGAGACAGAGAGATCAAAAGGAATTAGCTCATGTGACTATCAAGGCTAAGAAATCCCAAGATCCATAGTCAACAGTCCAGTGACCCAGGAGGATTGATGGAGTAAGTTCCATTCTCAAAGCTGGCAGGCTCAAGATCCAAGAAAAGCCGATGTTTCAGTTCATATCTGAAATAAGGAAAAGACAGAGGGCCCAGTTCAAGCCATCAGGCAGGAGGAGTTTCCGCTTCCTTGGGGGAGGGGCAGCCTTTCTGTTCCATGAAGGCCTTCAGCTAATTGCCTGAGTCCCATCCATGTTATGGAAGAAAATTGGCTTTATTCAGTCTACCAAATGTTAATCTCCTCCAAAAACAGACTCACTCAGAATAATGATTGGTCTAGTATTTGTGCACCCTGTGCCCCATTCAAGTTGGCACCCTGAAATTAATCATGACAATATCTTTCCTCTTCTACATAAATAATCTTCTTAAGAGAAATTATCTGAATTACCTCACATTTTTTAGGTCAAAAAGTGGATTTATTATACTCACTCCTCTAAACTTACATTTCTATTTCTACTTATTATCTAAGCTTGTCCTGCCATCCCGTTAGTCACAAATCCATCTTCTACTCTGTCATTATCTATATAACCGCTCCTATCAATTCTGCCTCTTCCTAGGTTTATTACTTTTCCATTAGATCAGATCTTCAGTCTCTCTTCCATCAACTATTATTGTAATATGTCTTTAACTATTTTCCTTGACTCCTGAATCTTCCCATTGCTTACAGAATTATCTTTTGATGACAATTTGACTTTTGTGGCTCTACTCCAGGATCCAAAGAAAACAAGCCAAGAATCAAGTTTCTGGGAGTTATGCTGAATAGAATTGCTTTGAGCCTTGATGAAGGATGGATACTCCATGCATGGTGATATAAGACAGATATCATATATCAGGAAAGAATAGCTAGAAGTAATGTTGAGCAATGAGTAAAAAGAAGTATAAAAAATATTTAAGCAAGGAAGTAAAACATGCATGCAAATACTAAGGTGTGCCAATGAGTAAGAGATGAACTTAGGAATGGTGCTTTGCACAGTGAGGACACACAGCATACACACCTGTAGTTAAAAGAGAAAATACAGCAGGAGAAAAGAGATAAGGCTTAGATGAGATAACAAGATCATGTCTCTTCCTTCCACAAATGCCAGATATACTAACCCAATGCTTGAAAGCAAATCCCATGCTCCCACCATGATGAGAATTGGATTTGCATTTGCACCTTATACATAAGTAGCTCCATTCTAGTTTTAATGGTTAAGAACCAACATGCTTGGGGAAGTTATTTCAGGTCTATAAATCTATCCTATAAAATTGAGTACTAATGTTATGCTTTCAGTGCTGTTATGAAAATGATTAAAATAGCCTGCATGAATACCACTTCACATCCATTATAGTGGCTATCAACAAAACAGAAAATAGTAGATGTTGATGGGAATCTGATGACCTAGATCTGGGTGGTAAGGTAAAATGGTGTGGTCGCCGTGGAATATTGTATCGTGGTTTCTAAAAAAAATTAAAAACAGAATTAGCATATACTTCAGCAACTCTACTTCTGGGTACATACCCCAAAGAAGTGAAACCAGGGACTCAAACATGTACTTTTACACCTGTTTATGGCACCATTATTCACAACAGCCAAAAGATGAAAGCAAACCAATGCCTACAGACAGATGATGAACAAAAGATATAAACACACAACAAAATATTATTCAGCCTTCACAATCAATACAATTCTGACAAATATTACCATGTACATGAGCTTTGAAGACATTTTGCTAAGTGAAATGGATCAGACACAAAAAGTCAAATACTGTATGATTCTACTTGCACTTGTTACCTAGACTATTCAAATTCGTAGGGACAGAAAGTAAAAATAGTGATTTCCTGGGCTAGGGGGAGGGGAAAACTGGGAGCTCATGTTTAAAGGATGCAAAGTTTCAATTTGGAAAGATGAAAAAGTCCTAGAGGTAGATAGTGGTGATGGTTGCACCACAATTTGAATATACTCAAACTGTACACCCAACTGTCACTCAACTGTACTCAATAACACTCAACTCTGCACTCATCTGTAAACTGGTAATTTTAACTTTATGTATATCTTAGTACAATTAAAAACATACACTATATTGACTATGTCTGAATGTCTCTGAGTCGAGGCCCTGATGGTTTACTGTTGTCCTGACACTCCTTACACATGATAGGTTTTGCTCACTGTACTCGATACACTATTCCTTGAAGGGGCCTCCTACGTTCAGAGCCATGTTCATTCTCTCCTGCTTGTCTCTCATTCATTCTCTCTCTCATTCTCTATACTTGCAATCTCTTTCCTGTTGCTGGATCTTATTCTGTTTTGAAGGTCCTATGTCCTCAGTGAAGCATTTCCAGATACCCCCATTTAGAATCCATCTGTGACTTTTTCATTGATACCTGGTGGTTTCCTTCTATACCTTGGTTAATACTATATTTATATTTACTCTTGGTATAGAAAGTTGTTGGCATTTGGTGTCCCTTATTAGATCTCCTGAATGCAAGGTGTCTGACTTCTATTCCTTTGCCTGGTCTCTCCACAAATATTTTATTTAAAATTGGGAAATACTGCCTATCACTCTCATGACTGGGTCTCGCTTCTGCTGCCTTATAAAACAGAGACAAAGTTCAATGATCAGGATGGGGCACTTTGTTCAAAAATTATTTTGAAAAGGCTTTTTGTTTCAACTTATGTGAAGATTTTTATTGTTCTCTACTTTTTTTTCCTTTCTAATTCCTAGAATTTAATATTGTTTGTATTAGTGCCACACGAAGGCCTAATCGTATATTTTCAATTTGGAAAACACAGAGACATTATTACTTCAATTTTCATACTTGTGAGAATTCACAAAGATATCATATTGTCTCAAGTACATTAGCTAATGAAGATGTGAGTATGTGGCTATTATATTAGAGAGCGGTCTGTCTATTAAAACATCAGATATTTAAGGCTAACACCATTGCATAACTGGTCCTATTGTTACATAAATTGGAAATGCTCTATAATTGATGATGCATGGCAGAGACTCAGACTTTTTCTTATATTGTTTTATATCTCCTTTAATATCCTCTTCAAGTTAACTATGCCCTCAAGGAGTAAGCTACACTGTTCTTAACAACGTTGGCTCCTGAATCTCTCACCTGGTAGCATTGTAGTTCTAGAACACACACAAGAACTTAAAAAAAAAAATGCTTTGAAGAAGTTTTACTAATTACAGACAAAGTCACTGTGTACATTGAAGTGTTCCTGAACAAATGGGTAAATGGAAGCACTGGGCTCTGTCAGCCCCACTAACACCCCTCTTGCTACAGGCATGAATCCAGACTCTTTAGACTTCACTGCTACAGTAAACACTCAGCCTCTAAATTCCACTTTGTTACATTTTTCTCTGTAGCTCCTTTGCTAAGAAGGAGCTAAAAAGAAAGAAGGTGTCTCTTCCTTTGGAAGAGATCTACATATTGGAAGACATGCCTTTTCTCTCTACCTAGCAGTGAGACAGCAATTCGGTAGACTGTGTTGTGGGGACCATTATTACTGGGCATAGAGTAATCTGTAAGCCTAATGCCCCAGACTGACACACAGGATTAAAGAACCTTTGCAATGTACTTTGAGCCACTAAGGGCAAAGAATGACTCTTTTTCAGGCAATCCATGGTTCAATATTGACACGAGTATTCGAAGAAATGTCAGATTGCCTATTTTCGCTGGTTAGAAAGTCCTGTAATTGTGGCAGGCAGGGGGCAGAAAGCCTTTGGTGGCTGACAGTGAAAATACTTGATCTGAGCTCTCAAAGCCTCTGTAGATATTTCTATCCAGAGAAGAGCACCAGGGCTGCATTAGTTGAGTCCTTGAGTTGCAATTGAGGAGGCAATGCTATTTTCCCTCTGGCTGAGAGAAATGGCAGAGCCTCTTTGTAACAAATGATCAGAAATTGCTCAAGTGTCTCCAAGGCAATGTGAGGACTCGCCCATTGGTGCTAATGCAAGCTGCCCTCATTCCTCTGAGTAGTGCTTGCTACTGGGAAGGAATAAGGGCCTGAGGATACAGCTACCAAACATGTCTGTAACCCCCAAGTAAGTGTAAGCAAAAGTGAAAAGCTTTTATCTCTCAAGTTACTTTAAAACCAGAGCCTCAAAACTCAATAATAAGATCAAGAGGAGGCCAAAGCCAGAAACTAAGATCAAGTGAAATTTGAAAATTGGAAAGTGAAAGAATAAACAAGATTCTCAGCCCACGTGAAGCTGGGCTATCAAACCTGTCTCCTTTCTGTTTTGGTTTTCTTGTTTGTTTGTTTTCTTTTTTTCACTGTTGTTGTTAAATTCTGTTTAAGGCCATTATAAGTCATATTACAGAAATGTGTAATTGAGAAGCACGCGTATATTTAAAGTTTAAATTCAGAGAAAAGTTCTCATTCTGGCCACTTTGTCCAATTCTGAAATTTTTCTAATATACAGTGTAGGTCATCTTTAAACCTCCTGACCTGCCATATTCTCTGGTTCCTGGTACATTATTTTGTGAGAAAACATCAAATATAAATTTACAGTAAGTGGCTCTTATATGTTTACATTATGCTCAGACTTGTGGTTAAAAAAAGTTCCTTGGAAACCCTGATATAGCATGTGTGTTCCTAGATTTTCATCCGTGAGAACTGGTTCAGTGTAATATAGAGATGAAAATATTTGTACCTGTATCCACTGCTTTTTAAGAGATTGGCTAATCACAGATTTGTTAATGTTGATGGCAATGCATGTCATTTGGGAAGTGTTTTCTAGCTGTATGATACTCTGATAGTTACTTAACATACATTATCTCTTTTAATTTCCTCAAGATCCTTCTCACGATAGTTACTCCTTTTCTTCAAAGAAACTGAAGCTCAGAGAGGATAATTAACTTGCATAGAGTCAAATAGTAAATGGAAGATAATGGTCCTACTATATAGAATCCTAATTTCAAAAAGAAGGAGCAATAGTATGATAGAAAAGGTGCTGGTGTGTTTGTTGAGAAATCTGGACTAAAGTTCTCACTCACATTTCTGTGCAGTGAACTTCTTTTGGTCTGGGGATACAACATAAGGTTTTCCTTTTTCTGGGATGATTACCCTAATCTTGCTTTGGTGAAATATCACTTCTAAGGGACAGCCATTTAAATATAACACTATTGATTTAACTTCCAGGTGGAGGGTTAGGCCCCCAATGGACGTAGCTACCATTTTCCTGGCCACGAACATGGGCCAGATGTTTGCTAAAACTTCTGGGAAAGAAATCAATCTCTTTGTTTCATCTTCCGCAGAAACTACCAAAATATACATTGCCACCTAGGGGACAGTGTGGTGTCACCTTAAAATATGCTGTTTGAAAATAAAGCAACTGTTTGGATACTATGGAAGAAAGAATCAAAGTTCTCTGTGACCTTGCCTCTTTACAGTGTGATTCCTTACAGCTCTTATCAAGATGTGGAAGCTCTTTCAACACGTTGCTTTTAAAAGGCTTTTTTTTTTTTTGTACTTGCTTTGACCAATACAAGGTGGGAAAAATGACATTGTGAAACTCTGTCTGAGAATTTTCAGCTACCAGATTTTACTCTTGAAGATTCTGTACTAACGCTGCCAGGTGAAGAAGTCAGGAATCCGCTGGAGAACAGTGCCCCGTGAAGACGAGGTCCACGGTGCTCAAGACAGCACCATCAGGCCTGGGGGACCTGCAGGCTCAGCTGCCTCTGAGCTTAATGAAGCTATAAGAATGGCAACAGTAGAGAAAACAAAGCAAACCAAAGGACATGACTGTGAAAAACAGCAAACCATTGTCTTTTGGGTCACTTAATTTTGAGGTGGTTTATTAAACAGAAACAATTAACCCATGTAGTCACAATTGCTAGGGAATTTGGTTGAGGCAGGGAGAATGATTACAGAGCCAGAGGGGAGGGAGGGTGATTGGTGGGATTACACCTGTGGTGCATCTTACAAGGGTACATGTGAAACTTAGTAAATGTAGAATATAAATGTCTTAACACAATAACTAAGAAAATGCCAGGAAGGGTATGTTAACCAGTGTGATGAAAATATGTCAATGGTCTATACAACCAGTGTATGGTGCCCCATGATCACATTAATTTACACAGCTATGATTTAACAATAAAAAAAAAATGGAAAAAATAAAATGAACCATAACATAAAAAAAAAGAAAAAAAGAAAAAAAAAAACCAATGGATTCTTGTTGTCGTATGAGCTGTTAAATCAGGCTTGCATGTCTGCCCAACATCTAGATTTAGTATAGGAGAATGCATCTCCTCCCCCAGGCCTCCTCTCTCCCATGGTTGCTTTTTGCAGGAGTTGGAGGAGGCTGAAATTTATTTTGTTAAGTAGCAACATGTATTAATAAATTACCCCAATTTCTACGTTGTACTATCAGCAAATTCTTGATATAGACATGATTTTATAATCTCTGGGTCTATTCGCCATCTAAGGGATTGAAAGACCATTCATTATGCAAAACAAAATTCGAAAGTAAACAGCATCCAAAATTTGAGTAAAACTCCTCAGCTTTAGTGATATCTTTTCTTGTTTATTTTTGGAATCAATCAGCCTTTTAATGACTCATATTCTATCTAATGTTCTCTGTGCTGGAGAAAAGACCAAAGTTATTTTCTTTTTTAAACCTAATAGACAAAATTTCCTGAGTATGAAGCTGGTATTTTTAAAACAGGTGATCACTTCTAGCTCTTTGTGGAGAAGGAAGAAAATAATTTTCAGGCTGAAATCATGAGCTAGTACATGACCTACATAATGAGGCAAAGTTCAACATTTACTACAAGTATCAAAGGGAGGAGACAGAAAAGAGAAATTGTGTATTTTTGTTTGTTTTTCTCTTTAACAAATGTATTAAATACAGATGTATGTTTCTGTGGTATAATTGAAATGATTCTTGGAATTCTGTAACCCTTTGGGCTTCATTTTTTAGAATAAGTCTTTGACACTGAATTCTGGCTTTTAACTAGTCCTTGGTTCTAGACATTGGCTTCTAAAATAACCCATTTACAAATATACTTCCTTAACTGTGACATTAAATATGAGACTACTTTAACCTAGGTATTAAAAATGAATTTTCCATCTATGGAAGTGGTTGATTCAATAATTAAACAGAATAAAGTGATACTGTAAAGACCTGAGGCTTTGTTTTATTTGTAAGGACAAATCACAATTGAGTGCGGTATTCATTCCATTCGGTCTTCTGATTAGAAGTTCTCAGGCATTCCAGGAGCCATTTATTTACTTATTAAATTTATTGAGTTCCTACAACATGTCAAGCCGTGTGTGTGCTGAAAGAAATGAAAAGTGGTGAATATTCTCGGGGAGCTCATAATCTCAGGGATGAGCTGAGCCATTTTTCAGTGTAATAAATGGCCTGGAATAATGAGAAGTGGTCAGCAGTGCTGGGCAGAAACATAGAGTTAATTGGCTGCTCTTCTCAAAAGAAAATGCCAGTCTGTTGTCCAAAAGTACCAGCTGGGTTAGTGGGATTCGTCATTCATGGTGGCCTTGGTTCTGCGCCGGTGAGGAAAGGAAACCAGCTCGCGGATAGAAGTACATATGACATCCCTGCTCAGTGCCCACATCTGGGGCTTCCATCCTTCCAGTTACCTGGTGGGATTGCACGTGTCTTTGCTGACCTCTTGGGTAGGTGGGAAAAAAGTGAATAATTTTAGGGCATCAAGAATGAACAAAAGTATCTGATTTCACTATGACGGGAAGCTTTTAATTTACAAAACAAATTTCAAAAACAGACAGAGCTTTCTCCCCCTCTCTCTGTCATAGCAATCAGCAATATTTACCATGGTGGCTGCTCTGATGTGTAGGGCTTAATAAAAGAAAAAACAACAAAGTGGGCTTGCAGGAGAAATATGTCTACCATTCTTGGTGAAAGTCACTGCGATTTTGATGTTGTTTATTCCTAGACCGTTAATCAGTGCTTCCTGAGGGAAACAAATACCTTTGTCTATTTTTACAGTTGTTTACTTATGTAAATTGACTAACTAACCAAAATAAAAGTATTAGTTACAGAGCAATGACTCTCAATAATTATCCCTGTTTTTATAATTACCTAAGCATCAACCCCTCTACTAGAACCCCAAATCTACCAATGGTGCATATTTACATGCATGATTTCAATAGTATTAAATTAATATATAATTGTTTATGTGATGACTTACGAAGGTGTTTGCTGGTTAGAGGGCATTTGGAGTTATAAGTGCTTTAAAAGTTGACATTCAACAAAGTTTATTTCATGACTTTGGTAAATTCCTTTTACCTCACTTAAAACCAACATATTAATAAAAGTAGATGGTCAAGGATTTCTTCAAGAAGTATAGAGGATTATCAAAGAACTCAAATTCGATCTCCCATTTGATCCTGCAATCCCATGAAAACAAATTATATTATCATAAGGACATTTGCACTAGACTGTTTATCAATAGTTCAATTTAAAATCACCAAAATGCGAAGACAACCCAGGAATGGATTAACAAGGTATGGTATATGTATGTCATGGAATACTATTCAGCCATTAAAAAGATGGAGACTTTACATCTTTTGTATTAACCTGGATGGAGGTGGAACACATTCTTCTTAGTAAAGCATCACAAGGATGGAGAAGCAAAAATCCAATGTGCTCAATTCTAATATAAAGGCAGTAGATGATCTAATAGAGTGGTTCTCAACCTTCCTCATGCCGCGACCCATTAATATAGTTCCTCATGTTGTGGTGACCCCCAACCATAAAATTATTTTCATAATTATTTTCAAAATAATTTTATGGTTGGGGGTCACCACAACATGAGGAACTGTATTAAAGGGTCGCGGCATGAGGAAGGTTGAGAACCACTGATCTCATACAAGGTGGAAGGTAGAGGAATGAGGGAGCAGGGAGCAGCAGAAGAGAGGGGGATGGGATCCTGGTGTATGGCACACCCCTTGGGGCAGGACACAATTATAAGAGGAACTTTACCTAACAAATGCAATCAGGGTAACCTAATTTTTGGTGCCCTCAATGAATCCCAAACAATAAAAAATAAGTGGGGAACACACACTGGAGACCATCAATCCTCACCACTGAACCACAGTTGTCCCCAGACACACACAAAAAATTATTCTACCCATGTAAGGCCTACATAATAATAGAAGTAGATGGTCATAGATGTTATAAAGAAGATAAAAGAAAAGGGAAATTGAACCGTAGAAGACACATTGACCCAAAAAAGTTGAAATGGACATTCCAGCCTTCTACAGATATGTTTCATAACTTTGTGGAAGGCGTTTGACTATGTCTGTGCTTCCTAAACAATGTAAGCTCAGTGTGAGAGCTTCTCTTTTGTATTTCTGAAAATTCTTGGCCCTCTATTTAGGTAATGATATTTTAGAAATATTATAAAATGCATTAGTTTTGCATTATACGTGTCTGTGATTAATCCTTGGGCTGGAGATTGGATAAGAGTCTTTCCCTAAGGTTGCAACTTGAAGTTTCTGCAGTAATCACGTAAAATACAATTTGACAACAAAATGTAGCTTAGAGAATAAAAAGAGATGTTTACTGTTCTAAAGGTCTCTTTGGGTAAAGAAACTCAAATAAGCATTTTGTGTGTAGAAAGTTAAGTCATAAGAAGCTAGACGAGACTATAGAAGGTACTTTAGGGGCTGTATTTTTTTCAATATAAATTATTATATTTTAATATTAAATAATTCTCTAAGAGACAAATTTTCCCAGTTATTTTAAACTAAATATGCAATTATTTAAAATAGTTGGCATCATAGACATAATGGAAACCTACAATATGTATTTTTAATAATAAATTTTCTCTTCTGAAAGTATATACTGAAGTATTTGTGGTTATAATTGTATTCATCATATTCGTCATCTAAGGATACGTAGCAAACTTATTTAATTTTACCTTTCAACTCTGTTTAACTCCCATTTATTATGCACCTCCTAAGCTCCAGTATGAGACTCTGGACAACGTAAAGGATTAACGTGGGGCTTCTCACCAGCAGAATGCAATGTAGTTGGTGGCACAATTACGTGAACAGGAGATTTTTGGTACAATGTAGAAAGACAATGGCTGTGGTGCATTAATTCTTTGAATATTTTTGTTAGAAGTCTTCCTGGGTATATGCAATTTTTTTTATTACTCTTATATAGAATGGATTAAAACTTCACAGGGCTACAGCTACACAGCAAAAATAGAAAAAGAAAAAAAAGCACAGAAAACTCAGCTATAGCACCGAGTAAGTTAGAATTTATACCTCTTTGTATACGCACTTAAGCTGATTGACACCTGACCTTTTCTGAAAATGTTAATAACCAAAACAGTACATGAGAAAATAATAACGTATATTTCTTATCAAACATACACAAAACATTAGTCAATGTTGCTGACATGACACAAATATCATTAAATGAGTAATTTTTAAATGATGAAATATAAAATTCCGGATCTTCCATGCTTGTCTGATTTTTTTAAATCTCTGATTTGAACAAATTGTCATTTATATCTTCCAAAGAACATATTACCTCTGCCGTGTGAAAAACCCATATGATCTGCACTGTCAGATTTTATTATTATTGTGACAGATACTTTAGCATATAAATCTTAAACTAATGAAAAAATGTCATCTTCTTTTTGAAGCTAAGTGTTCAAAGTGCGTCAACTATTCGTCTTGATAGACACTTCTGCAGAAGGCTTGGGAGGAATTACATATTAAAATACCTTTTATATGAAACTCTTATCATTTATATCCACCTCCACAGTGGATAAACTAATTGTAAACCACTTTTGAGAATTAGACTCCCTAAGGGGGGGGGGGAAGAAAAAGAAAAAACCCTTTTACCTGTAGGAACGAAACTCTACAAATGCCAAACATTTCTGTACATTTCACAATATACCAAGGAATTTCTCTTTATTTATTGGTTTAATATCAAAAACAGAAGAGTGGTGGGTGAATGATCAGAGGAGGGGCAATGGCTTATACATTTTTGAAGCCATCAGAGTGCAGGAGTCTAATATATAAAAAAGCACTAGTGAATTATTGAGTCTTTGACAGGTCTGTACTTTTGGACTTTTAAAAAATGATCATGACAATTATTCATTCTTAGAATAAGCAAAATCTAATGTAATGTTCTCAAAATGCTGGATAAAATCACCTGGGTGTTTATTAAATTGCAGATTCGTAAAGCACCTCTTTGGAGATTTTGATTCAGAAGATTTCTGGGGTGGGGGCTAAGTAATTATAATATAGGCAATTCAAGGAAAACATTCAAATAAAGACTGATGCAGAAGGTTTAGATTTATCACTATACAATTTGAAAAACTTAGATGTAGTCTGAACATATATGAAATTAATTTATTATTATTTAAGAAAGCAAAGAATGAAAGAATATATATTTATTTTAAAATGCCTTCTTGGGAACATTTCTGCACTGTTGGTGGGAATAAAACCCTTCTGGAAAGAAGTTCGGAGAATACTCAGGGAACTAAAATTGCTGTTCAATCCTGCAATTCTTCTACTAGGTATATATCCAGATGACCAAAATCATTTTACAACAAAGAAATTTGCACAAGAATGTTTATTGCAGTCCAATTCATAATTGCCAAGTCATGGAAGCAGCCCAAGTGCCCATTAACCCATGAATGGATTAACAAATTGTGGTATATGTACATCATGGAATATTATGCAGCCTTAAAGAAAGATGGAGACTTTACCTCTTTTATGTTTCCACTGATGGAGCTGGGTCATATTCTTCTTAGTAAAGTATCTCAAGAATGGAAGAAAAAATTTCCAGTGTACCCAGTACTATATTATGAAACCAATATATAATCACCCACATTTTCATATGAAAGATAAACCATAATTATATTCCAGAAAGGAGAGAAGAGGAGGAGATAGGGGTGGGAAGGGGTGTGGCCAGGTGGAGGGAGGGTAATCAGTGGCACTGCAAGGGTACATGTCAAATATATTAGGAGTAGAGTATAAATGTTGTAATATAACAAATAAGTGAGGCAAAGGCTATGTCGACCATTCCAAACTGTATATAAAATCAGCACATTGTATCCCACAAATGTAGTAATGTACACATTTATGATCTAATTAAAAAATAGTAAAAAATGCCTTCTTGTTTATTGATTATTTATTTTGAGACCAAGTCTCACTTTGTCACCCTCAGTAGAGTGCTATGGCATCATAGTTCACAGCAACCTCAAACTCTTGGGCTCAAGCAATTCTCTTGTCTCAGCCTCCCCAGTAGCTGGAACTACAGGCTCCCACCACAACGTCAGGCTATTTTTAGAGACAGAGTCTCACTCTAGCTCACGCTGGATACCTTCTCTTTTAAAAGAACATTATTATTATTATTTCCAAATGGACAAGCTTATTAAATTAGTATGTCCAGGATCAATAATATACACTTTCATTTTTCATAGAAGTGTTCCTAAAACTGCTTTGCCATATGATATGGCAGGATATTAGGATGCCTTAGCTCTGAACTATTCTAGCTCAAGTTTTTATGGTTCTTATCATATATAATGTTGAATTTTTATTCCCATTGTCTGAGTGTCTTTTTCATTGTTAGAGCTCAGACCAAAATTCTCTGACTTTGCAATAGGTAGTAGAGTGTTCTCCTCTGGGTAATTCATGGCCTGTGCTTCATTGCATTAGGAATGCAATGGTCATGGCACTCAGGACACACCCAGAGGTATAAGCATTTGGGCCACAAATCTGAAAAACATGAGACCCATTTACATTTTTTAAATCATTCCAATTCATTTTAATACAATGCAGTGTGTATCTTCTGATTGTAGTTGAATTACCACAAGGTGAAATGTCCTAAATGATATTCACCATGGAAATAGCACTTTTGATCCTAAGAAAGCTCTACATTTAGCAGAATCTCCTATCAACGTTCAAGCAATGTTAGTCCACGGAGATTTCCCTCTAAAACATGGCTTCCTGCTCATATGGGAGACTCTGCACACCATACTGCAGCTTTCAAATATTCACATGAAACATTAACATATTAAAGAGCTGGAGTAGCCTTGGCAATATGAAACTTCTCTAAAATTGTTTAACTGAAATGTTTCCCAAATTAATTTGTCTACGTACTCCCCTTTTCATTTAACAGCTATCGATTACATATGATAATCCATTATTAGTACAGCTTTCTTTTTTTTCAAAATTTTTTATTTCAGGTTAATATGAGGCTACAAACAAGCACGTCACAATATTTGAATGTGTTGGGTAGAGTCCCTTTGGTAATTGTGTCCTACACCCAAAAGGTTTGCCACATATGCCTACATTGTGCCCATTAAGTGGGAGCACCCTAATCTCCCCTTTCTTCCCTTATTTCCCCTCCCCCCGACTTGAATTGCAAAGACTTTTTCTCCTATGTGGGCGTGTATTAGATCGTCTACTGACTTCATATTAGTACTGAGTACATCGAGTACATTGTATATTTGCTTTTCCATTCCGTAATACTTTACTAAGAAGAAGGTGCTTCAACTCCATCCAGGTTAACACAAAAGATGTAAAGTCACAACCTTTTTTTTTTTTTTTTCTTTTAGAAACAGAATCTTACTTTATCACCCTCGGTAGAGTGCTGTCGTGTCACAGCTCACAGAAACCTCCAATTCCTGGGCTTAGGCAATCCTCTTGCGGGGCGGGGTTCAAACCTGCCACCCTCACTATATGGGGCTGGCGCCCTACCCACTAAGCCACAGGTGCCTCCCAGTCACCATCTTTCCTATGGCTGAATAGTATTCCATGGAACACACATTCCACAGTTTGTTAGTCCATTCCTCAGTTGATGGGCATTTAGGTTGTTTCCACATCTTGATAATTGTAAATTGAGTTGCAATAAACAATCCAGTGCAAATATCTTTATGATAAAGGTGTTTTTTTTTCTTTCTCCTGGGTAGATGCCTAGTCGTGGGATTGTGTGGTTAAATGAGAGATCTAATTTGACTTCTTTGAGGATTCTTTCCAAAGAGGCTGTATTAATTTGCAGTCCCAACAGTGTGGGGACAACTTGGGCCAATTCTTTTCTTCGCAGTGTGAAGTCACAAGCCTCTTGGTCTTTACCCAGCACACAGTTAAAATCAAACACCAAATCTAGATGACTCAACTTTACACTAAAATTCCCCTTTCTAAGCCCAGTGCCATAGCTCAAAACCATCACTTCTCATTGGAAATGTTGCGGTCTCCTTTGAGATGTTCTGTCTATTTGAATTTTACTTCCTTACGAATCTAGGTATACTACTAATAGTGATAAAGTCCTATTTAAATATTTTATTGATTCTCCTTTGCATAAAGGACACAATTATAATTGCTTTTGACATCATTTCAAGGAACTTTTCTAGTTTTATTACCCTTCACACTTCTACATTCATATTTCATTACGTCTCGCATAAGTCAGGTGTTCAAAAAACATTGACCTAAGTGAGTATTGGTAGAGTGGTTCTTTCAGATTTCTCATCTCTCTTTTTTCAGAAGAACTGTGGTCTTGTATCCTGTCCAATTCACCTGGTTACATCCATAGAGAACTTAAAGAAGTCATTGCCCTTCATTGGGACTTTCATGCTTTATAAAAATTGCTTAGACTAAGCTTGAGACCTTTAGCAATGTGGATTAATGTCCTTTTTTCCAAAGGAAGCTTGAATTGAGGCTAAGAGATTCCACGCCCAGTTTGGTCAATCTTTTAATGAAAGAAAATCATATCTGCAGCTCTGGAAAGCCATGCACTCAGGAAAACATCACGAATTAACATGCAGTAAAATAGCACAATTGAGCAGCTATGGAGAAAGAAAGAAATACGGAGTAGAACACGGGTTTTAGAGTGTTCAGCTACCTAGTCTAGCATTCCTGAAACCTTGCATTTGGTAACTATGTCCTCAAAATCTAATATTTTTTCTTTAAGCAGGTTCATATTAGCTTCAGTATCATTGCAACTAAAAGAGCAAGGGCTACCTTGAAGTGTGTATCTCTGCATGACACATATACAGACCCCCTATCATTTTCCTGTATGAGGCATCGTCATGTCTCTGTACTTCTGCTTGTCAAAAATTCTACTCTTCCTTTAAAACCTACTCTTCCTTAAATCCATCCCAATTTGCCATCCACTGACATTCTCTAGATGCATATTGTGTTTTAAATAGTTGTATAACATATACCATTGCATTATATATCAGTACAAAACTGTATCAGAGTTATCTGGTAATCTAATGCTTATACCTAATAGCAAGTTTTAAATGAGGGAGGTACTAATAATGATATTTTTAAATTGCAGAATAAATAAGACTCCATAAACTTACTTATTTCCTCTACAGACATAAACCACCTGATAGGAAAAATTAGCTTGAAATAAACTTCATAACATCCATGATGGTCATTTCCTGGAGAGTACACTCGTTTTCCTGTTGTTATCTCAGTGAATGCTTCAGCTCCAAAGATGAAAAAACTTTGATCGTCTATTTGTAACGCCGTAGGAATGGTGAGAAATCACATCCAGATTGTTGGTATAAATATGAGAAATATCAAAGGATCCTAGACATTATGGCGAGGGAGGGAGTCTGATGGTTAAATAGCACCCCCAGCAGTGTTTGAGAGGCCCTTTCAATGCATAAGAAACAAATTGCTTTTATATACCACCTTCAAAATGTATGCCTGATGCAAAAACGTAAAATATAATGGACATTAGCAAGTTCATAGATGCTTAATTGTTAAATATGTTTTCTAAAACCTAATACTTACCTGAAATTATCATCGATGGTATTTGACATCAGAATCAATTTTTTATAGTTTAAGCAATGCATCAGCCAATATAAATCAACTTGTTTACATAGTACCTAAAATAGAGACCCACCTTCTAGCCTCTTCCCTTGCAATGGCACTTGCTGAGTTGAGGACCAGAGTTTACTCCAAGAAGACAAGTCTTTGTAAGAGGGAAAAAGGCATGAGCTAGAAGGATAGACACATACTTTTTTTTAAATCAACTCCCCTAGGAATCCATTTAGCCAGTATTTGTGTTTTGTAGCAAGGATTTCTCTGAGAAATTAGAAAGATGGAGAAAAGAGAGCAAGAAACATGAAAGACAAACCATCTCTTTGACCTTCTGTTAGGTGCCAGATAATGGATTCATTATTTTACTGGTGTTTTTTAAATTTGTGTCTGTATGTATCTTTACAGGTAACAGACGCCAATAAAAAGAGGTAGATATTTAAAAGAAGAGACATTTTAAGGATTTACTGGGAATATGAAGCTAGTGGGAAAATGAAGAAATTGGTGGAGAAACATTTTTGGTATCTATACCATGGAAGTGGAGCAAGCTACGTTTTTGCTCTGGGGAACAAATGTTTGCAGATTCATCCCAGAAAGGCCCAGAGACTAGGACTCTAGGAAGCAGAGAAGGAGTAGCAAAACCTAGACTTGAAAGTGGAAATTAATTGAAAATATTCATATAAAATGTTTAACCCTCAACACACAGTTTAAGGGCACTCCTCCATAAAACAGATTTACAGCGCATAGTGGTCTAGCATCTGCCAAATAATAATAATAGCAACAAATTAATACATTCCTTTTGGAAAGATGTTTGGAAAATACTTAGAGATCTAAAAATAGATCTGCCATTCTATCCTATAATTCCTCTACTGGGCATATACCCAGAAGACCAAAAATCACATCATAGCAAAGATATTCATACCAGAATGTTTATTGCAGCCTAATTCATAATTGCTAAGTCATGGAAAAAGCCTAAGAGCCCATCGATCCACGAATGGATTAATAAATTGTGGTATATGTACATCATGGAATATTATGCAGCCTTAAAGAAAGATGGAGACTTTACCTCTTTCATGTTTACATGGATGGAGCTGGAACATATTCTTCTTAGTAAAGTATCTCAAGAATGGAAGAAAAAGTACCCAATGTACTCAGCCCTACTATGAAACTAATTTATGGCTTTCACATGAAAGCTATAACCCAGTTATAACCTAAGAATAGGGGGAAGGGAGAAAGGGAGGGGAGGGAGGGGGGGAGGTGGGCGGAGAGAGGGAGATTGGTGGGATTACACCTGGGGTGCCTCTTACAAGGGTATATGTGAAACTTAGTAAATGTAGAATGTAAATGTCTTAACACAATAACTAAGAAAATGCCAGGAAGGCTATGTTAACCAGTGTGATGAAAATGTGTCAAACTGGTCTATAAAACCAGTGTATGGTGCCCCATGATTGCATTAATATACACAGCTATGATTTAATAAAAAAATAATAAAATAACAACAACAATAATAATAAAGTAATGTGGACTTCCTGTAATAAAGTAATGTGCACCTTTATAAATATGCATAACATCTCAGAATAAAATGCTTAAAAATCTTAGACAAAACGTGATTGGAAAGGTGTTTTCCATGAAGACCTGATGTAGCAAGAAAAGCAAAGCTAATTTAGAGCGCCAAGTCCGAATGCTAAGATTAAATAGGGTCTGCGTCTGGCCTGTGTCCTGAGGGCATCTGCTGGCCTCTTTGACTCTAATAGTTCCTGCTAGGAGGGCTAAGCCCTATGGGAAGCAATCCTACAGAGCTTACATCCTGCAGGAAAATAAGAGGATATTCTATCCATGATTAAACTAAAAGAAAAAGGCATTAGCCCCACAAAAGAAAGGTGTGAGGAGTTGTGCTTGCTCCAAGTTACTTTGAATGGAGGTAAAATAGTGTCTATGTGAAAACACATAACAATAATCCAGTCCTCTCAAGGGTTTTCCACTGTCTCACATGCAGACTGAAACACTTAAGGCAGGAATGTAGTTGAAAATGATTTATGGTTCATGTATTTCCTGATGGCTGGCAGAAGCAATGAAAATCAATGACCTCCATGTACAAATGTCAATACTAATGAGTCACATAAAAAGTATATCATACGAAAACTCAGTAGGTCACAGAAGAATATATGCAATACATGTTCACTCATAAACACATAAACCACATTATCCACAGCCACATAAACACACTGTGAATTCTCAGTAACCTCTGGAGGGCAGCATGGGCTGGAAGGCTGAGGACTTCAAAGAGATTTAAATGTTCTATTTTTAAGTTACAGTGGTGCTGATGCAGATTTTTTTTTTTTATTGCTTATAAAAAAGCAATATTTTTTGGATTACAAATACTATTTTTATATAGGATATACAAGTGATTAAAAATTAATTCCAAGAGTCAAGGCCACTAAAATAAAATACTCCTTCTGTAGCTACTTTCTTTAAGATTGGGCCTGCCAGTCAGTAAGCCACCCTCCGTCCACAGATCTCCCATCTCAGCATGCCTCTAGCCTTATTCATAACTACATTTGAACTGCAAACGTTCTTTAGATAGTTGAGAAAATGCTGCAATCTGAAAGAAAAAAAACTAAAGAGAAAAAAATGACTTAGGGGTGAAGATGAAAGGAAATTAAATTTAAACAAGATAAAAGAATTTTACACTACACTCTTAAAATTCTCAAAAAGATTTAATAATGTCATCTAAAAAATGAAAATGCCCTGAAAAAGTGTAAAGTGGACCAGATTGGAAATCAAAAATATAATTACTGAAATAAATATACATGCTATTTTATGCTTGTAGCATACAGTTGAACTCATCTCACAGATATTGAAGCAGAAAAACAAGAAAATAATATGGAAGAAAAGTTAAAAGAGAAAAACAATCAAACCAGAAATTCCATCATCCTACTACTAAAAGGATCGAAAAGAGAGAGAAGGGAAAAATGAACCAAAGGAAATGATCATGAAAATAAAAAGAGTCTTTCTCAGACCCAAAAGGACATTATCTTCAGACTGAAAAGGCCTACTCAATATTCAGGGGGAAGAATAATTAAAAATAATCTCACTTAGCTCTAGTGTTTGAATTTCATAACAATATAGATGAAGGAAAGAATCAGCATGCACTCAACCAGGAAAAATACAAACTCACTTAAAAGATGATAAAATCAGGCTGGGATCAAAATTTCTTTAACTAAACTATAAGTGTGGGAACAACGCCTTTAATATTTACAGAAAAAATAATCTTAAGTTAAAATTCTATACTCATTCAAGGCGATACTCTTTTGCTAGCTTTTAATCCTCATATTCTTTTTTAGGAAGTTATTTCAGGGGGGTTTCTAGAATAAGCACAGAGGAAGCCCAGCAACCCAGAGGCACACCCAGGAGGTGAGTGAAACCAGGTCTTAGGAAAACAGGTGTGAAGTCTCTCTGGACGAAGGTCCCTGTGAATGAGAACGGGGAGACATGAATTCTTTGGGCAAGTGTGTGGGAAATAAGAAGGAGAATCAACGGTTCAGAAAATATCCTTAAAAATAGAAGACATGGGAAAATTTAACAATAGTAGAAAGCCTTAGGGCTGAACATCACAGTAAATGCTGTGAAAACTCAGCACTTAGCTCTGTAGTAAACGCCTTAACACAATCCTATTGAAAATATTAATGTTATTTATAAGTTTTCCAATATAAAGCACAGAACAGAAAGTAAATGAAGTACAAAATTGGTGCTTGATGGGTAAAAGTTCTATCCAGTATTAATCTCATAGGTTTAACTTATGACCTTGTGTATGTATTGCTTTCTACATCTGAACGAGGTTAAAGCTTAAAAGGAAGGCATTTTCTTCAATGGTCAGTAGGCTTGACTGGAAGGAACTCGTCACCCTAGGTAGAGAAGCTATCATGGGAAGAGTAAGTGTGGAAATCATCATGTGCTGGCAGAACCCTGGGGAACATGCATGGAACTAGATTCTTCGGGTGATCTATCAAATGGGCTGGGTTCAAAAACTGGTTACAGAAGGGTTTATTCATTTGGAAGAATTATTCTCAGGGTTCCTAGGATCCTAGGGCAGGAAGCAAACACATTATTAGGAAGGGTCTTAGAAAGATGAGACCCTGATGCTTATAATATGTCAATTTGAATGCCAAGATTTTTGTGTTATAGTGGGGAAAGAAGAAAGTACAGAGGCTCTCCAGACGTGAAAATGAATGGTGGAGAGGAAACATCACAGAAGGCCAGACAATCCTCCGAGGAATAGTTGGAGATTCAACATAAGGAACAGGTGGATGAGGGCTCACCAGAGTCACTACGAAGGTCTCGCTGGCTCAGGCCTAACTTGTAAGAGGAGGTACAGCCTAAAAGAAGAGTTAAGAAGTCTTAAAAGGCAATTGTTTCTTTTTCTTTCTTCCTTGTTTTTTCTTCTGAGATGGAGTCTCTCCCTATCGTCCTGGATAGTGTCATGGCATCATAGCTCACAAAACCACAAACTCTCAAGCACTTGGGCTTAAACAATTCTCTTGCCTCAGTCTCCCCAGTGCCTGGGTCTACACGTGTGTGCCTCTACCCCTGACCCGTTTTTCTATTTTTCACAGAGACGGAGTCTCACTCCTGCTCTGGCTAATCTCAAACTCCTGAGCTCAAGCAATCCACTTTCCTCAGCCTTCTAGAGTGCTGGAATTATAGATGTGAGCCACCACGCCTGATCATAAAAGACAATTCTCTGAAAATGTTACCACAAAATTTCATTTCTGAGGCTAGTACAGGTAAATGAATCTACTTAGATAGCTAAAACTAAGAGATAATCTGTTGTCTGGGAGAAAATAAAACAAAGCAAAACAAAAAAATATTCCAAAGCATGACTCTCTTCTACAAGCTGGGGTTGTAAGCTAAGAGAGGCTACTACATAATGAGGCTTGATGATGGTGAGAATATGATCAATAATCAATGGTGTTAATGCCATTGATATTAATATATTCATGGATAATATATCCCTAAAAATAGAGGCCAGATGGAGATGTTTAATAACCAGAAATGAGATGGTGATAATTACCATATGAGCAGCAGGGAAGTGTTAGGACACAGAGTTAAGCAGAGCATAACCTGTGTCCATAGGAGCAAGTAATTCTTCCCAAAAGGCACGGCATAAAAAGATGACCAAAAATGGAACTCAGCCTGTTTGTAACCCAGAATCACTGCCTCTAGGGGAACTTAGCAGGAAAAACCCTGCAATGACCTGACAAATATTCATTAAAATGATTCATTTCTTGAGGGAATCTACAGCCAGAGACAGCTTCCTTCCTGGAGATAAGACAGCCCAGTTGGATAGGGCTCTGCTCAGAAAGGGGCCTGATGCCTGAGTTTATTGCTCTGTAGTTGTCTCCTAAAAATTCTTAATAATTTTATCTATTAAGCTGTGTTTTGTAAGATTGATGTCCCAAGAAGAGTAATGTAGCGTCAGGTGGGCGATGCAACAGTGGTGAGATTACATTCTTTTCTATTCTAATGAGATTCAGAAACCAGATCCACAAGGAACTAACAGTAATGCACATACCCAGTTTTGCATCACGGATGTGTTAACTCTCTCACCTCATGTCTAGTGGGAACTAAATGGACACCCAGCAATTGTCGATCTACATCAAGACGAATACAGGCTTAGTGAATTGGAGAACTTGACAAGACATACATGCTCCAGACCATGGAGGTTAAACCTTTAAAAAATCAAGGGCTTTGAATTAACCTGGATGGCATTGGAACACAGTCTTCTTAGTAAAGTATCTACAAGAATGGAGACGCAAGAATCCAATATACTCAGTTCTAATATGAAGCCGACAATCTAATACCCACATAAGATAAAAAACTCACATCAATTCAAGGTGGGGGGGGTGGGCGTACAAGAGAGCAGGGACAGGGGAGGAGGGTGGAGGATGGGGTGCTCCCACTTTTTGGACAGAATGTTACAGTGTAAGGCACACCTCTTGGGGGCAGGACACAATTATAAAAGGGACTTTACCTAACAAATGCAAACATTGTGACCTAATTCTTTGTACCCTCAATTAACCTGAAATGATAAAAAAAAAAATCAAGGGGTTGATAATTAGTAAACATATTATGGCTACACAGATAAGAGTTATAACAGAACATTGTCTCCAAAGTAAAAGATGAATATTGCATCTCCCAAGTCCTGCATGACTAAGATCTAACAATATCCTGGAATTAGTGTTTTCTAGCCAGGAAAGTGATCTAACCTGTATCTGGGGAGGTTGGGAGCTAATGAAATCTTCCGGCTTTGAATGGGGCACAGAGCAGGACCGGACTCGGAAGCCTGTGCAGGTTGATATGCAAACAGCGCTGAAGCCGGAGCAATGTCATTGGAATATCTGTGGCTTTAGAGTCATCGGCGGTGGGAACCAAAGTGTCACATGGAATTCTTTTTAAATCTGATCCCATATATTTTCTTTTTTCTTTTTCTTTTTTTATTGTTTAGGATTAATTCAGGATACAAAGAATTAGATTACACTGATTGTTGTTGTTAGGTAAAGTCCCATTTGTAATTGTGTCCCAACCCCAAAAGCTATGCCATATACCATGACCCCATCCCCTTCCCTCTTCCCCTGTCTCCAATCATTCCTCTACCCCTGACTTTTATTAGCTCATCTACTGCCTTCATATTAGAATTGAGTACGTTGGATTCTTGCTTCTCCATTCTTGTGATGCTTTACTAAGAAGAACGTGTTCTACCTCCATCCAGGTTAATTCAAAAGATGTAAAGTCTCCTTTTTTTTTTTTTTAATGACTGAATAGTGGACATTTGCACTAGACTGTTTATCGCAGCTCAATTTACAATCGCCAAAACATGGAAACAGTCATATGTGATTTATACAAAGTCTCAGAAGGAGAATCTCAATGCAGGTCCCTCCCATTCTATGGTAGGGTCTGTGCTACACGCAGAAAAAAAAATGCCGTTAATAAAAAGCTCCTAGAATGCTACCGGACCCTAGCAGAAGGTAGAAACCCTGGCAGAGACAGGATCCTTGATGATGTGACACCAAATATCCTTTCATCTGGAACTGCAGAGCGTGATTTAAGTCTGTCAGAACCAAAAAGCTATAATATCATATGGGCTCTGGAGCAATCCATCCCGTGACAGAAAACATACTGTGGAACTGAGCAGAGACTAGGCAGGGAAGTGCTGACAGGCTGCGTAAGTAAGTAGCTGAGATGGCCCACGCCAAAGGCAGGTGCGCCGCCTGCCTTGGATGCTTCATGTGTTCATGTGTGCACTCTAAAAAGTGCCAGAGACTTGTTCACACACGGGTTGGCTCGGAATGTTTCAGTGAAAGAAGTCAACATTAAAAAATGGAGGTGAATCTCCAATTAAGATATTTTATTTGGGAATGATATATAAGAAGTAGGATTGCAACCTGGGACGGATATATAGACCAGAGTGGCCACAGAACAACAGTAGCAACAATAACAAAATATTAGGGTTTACTAGGGAACAAAAAGGTTACACACATTGTTTTGAAAGAAAGTGTATTGGCACTAGCAGGGTCTTTGGGAGTTGGCGAGCAGCGACTGGGGAGTGGCAGCACTTGGTAAGTAAACCTTGCATTCCTGAAGTCACAGCAGGCTTCTGAGACAGGGCGCCAGGCAAGTACTTTTGTACATCTACCAGCAATTATTTCTCCTTGTGTGACCCATGTAGTGAGCTGTGGTTTGGGAAGATTTCTTTTGATAGTTCTTGTTATCAGGCAAATTGTGTATGAGAGCCCTCCCATCATGACCTTGCCTGGCTCCACTTGTCAGGGTTTGACACAAATGGCTCTATTTTGAATCTTGCAACTTTCACAAAGCTGACAACTGATGACAGATCCATTATAGCCTCACTCACGTGGAAGATGTTACTGAAGAAAAACCCTGTCAAACTGGTCAGCCACTTTGCATGGAAAGGCAAGTGGCCCTCAACTCTGGACCCTGTGGGGTGGAGGTCCTGCTTTCTTCCCCTGTCCACAGGCATTGAGAACCCAACCTGCCACAAGAGACCCAAAGAGGAGAGACTTGGAAATTATCCCAAAGTGTTCAGTGGGTGGGGCTAGTGAAGAAGACCATGTCAATTACAAAATTACACATATGCCAAGGCTTGACATAAGATGACAGAAATTGAGAGAGGAAACCAATGAGGTGCAGTTGAAGCAGGTAGAATTAGCAGGAGCCGAAAGGAAATGAGGAAACTTTAAGCAACGTGGTGGGGGGCAGGTCTACACAGATACGGACAGAGATACTCTCTGCGGATGGTAGAATACAACACTGAGTGTGTAACTATATGACCCAAATTTTACAAGTGGACTATAAAAAAATAACGTTATGTGAATATTTTGGTAGAAGAGTAGAGCATTGATACTGGTGATATACGGGAATTAATCTCTCACCGGTCACAGCAGAAAGTTAACGGATAATGTCTAAAATTGACAGATTATCTATACTATGAAGATTACACAAATATATGAAGTATATTTGAAGAAAACAAACAAGCCCTCAAAGATTATCTATACTATGAAGATTATACTATAGATTATCTATACTATGAAGATTGCACAAATATATGAAGTATATTTGAAGAAAACAAACAAGCCCTCAAAGATGCAAATATGGTTGCTCCTGAAGTTACAAACTGATGTGTTTCAAGAACAGGTGGTAAATCATTATCTCTATCAATCATTCTTTGTTATTTAAATGCTTACCCATTAGCCTGCATTAAACCGGAATGAGACACACACAGGAGCGTAGAGTCAGGAGAGCACAGCCCATCCTCCGTAGTATTCACCTTGCTTCATCACGCCTTCATCATGCCTTTCCTATTCACGCCCATGTATATTTGATATATAAAATCACTATTATCGCTATTATCCACTTTGCAACTGCCTTCTAACTTGCTACCCTGTGCATACATACTGCTGTTCCCTTTTCATCACTACTCTGAGCACTCAACCTCCTTATGGTAGCTAGAGTAATTTTTTCCCAATTTTTTTTGATCACAGGGCTTCCATGCTCCCCCCAGAGCTTCCTCTTGTCAGTAAAGCTCAAATGCATCATATATGCTCCACACTTCCTCCTCCCCAATCTTCCAGCCTTAGCTCTGATCAGCCTTCCAGCTGAACTCTCCTCTGCAACTGGATTGAGCTACTTTTAATTCTTGCGTCATTTAACTTGCACCTCTCTGCCCTCGAGTTTCCATGTCCTCAGCTTAGAGCATGTTCTTCATTCCCTCTGATTTAATTTTATTATATGGTTCTTAATTTAAAAGTTACCTTAATCAGGGACCTTTTCTCTGCAAGACTAGTTTGGGAGCCCTCTGATGTTGGCCCATGAGTATTTGGTGATTTCTAGTAAGTAACCTGTCATGTCTTTTATTTGTTAAACATATAGCTCACTTTGTGCCAGTAGGTTTTCTCGGGACAGAACCAACTGTATCCATTTTATATGTATTATATGTTATGTATTCTTATGTACATTTTGTATATTTTTACATATATCTATAAATGTATGTTCTTCTATGTATTTATTTTGCATGTGCTCCGGCACTTAGGCTAAATAATCATTAAAGTCAGTTTTTCATTTATATAATTATTCTATGAGGCCATTGAATTCTTAGAGGAAAACTGAAATCAGAAGCAGAGATGCAATAAATATAAAAGGGCTACATTTTACAGGAATAATAGATCAAGAACATCATAGTTTAATAGTTAAACTATTTTAGTTGGAAGCATTCACTAAAAGAACACCAATTTTTTTTTCTCCAGCTTTATTGAGGTATTGTTGATACACACGAGTTGTATATATTTAAGGTGTACAACACAGTGTTTTGATACATGTACAAGGTGTGCAATGATTACCACACTTGAGCTAATTCACATAACTGTAAACTCACATAGACCTTTTGTTTTGTGGAAAGAATGTTGACGATTTATTCTCTCAGCAAATTTCAAGTATATAATACACCATTATTTACTCTACTATACTTTATATTAGTTCTCAAGAACTTATTCATCTTGTCTCATGGAGACTTTGTATTTTTTGACTAACACATCTCCATTTCCCTTTACCCCAAATACTCGGCCTCCACCATACTACTATTTCTTCTGTGGGTTTGACTTTTTTAAGGTTCCATGGAGAACTGAGATGACTCAGTATTTGTCTTTCTGTGCTCACCTTATTTCATGTAGCGTAATGTCCTATGGGTTCATTCATGTTGTCTCAAATGACAGGATTTTCTTCTTTTTCAAGGCTGAATATCTGTTGTGTACATACATGACTTTTTCTGTATCCATTTGTCTATGATGGAAACTTAGGTTGATTCCATACACTGACTCTTTGTGAATAATGCTGCAATGTACATGCAACTACATATGTCTTTTCAAGATGTTGATTTCATTTTCTAGGGATATAAACTCAGAAGTAGTACTGCTGAACAAAGTGATAGTTTCGTTTTAATGTTTTTGAGAAACCTCTGTATTGTTTCCCATAACGTCTGTACTAATTTATATTCCACTGACAGTTTATGAGCGTTTCCTTATTGTCTTTGCCAACACTTGTTAACTTTTGTCTTTTTTTGGGGGGTATGCATTTTTTTAATTAATTTCTTTTTAAAGTTTTCATTTATTTATTTATTTATTATTGTTAAATCATAGCTGTGTACATTTGTGCAATCAAGGGGTACAATGTGCTGGTTTCATATACAATCTGAAATATTCTCATCAAACTGTTCAACGTAGCCTTCATGGCATTTTCTTAGTTATTGTATGTAGACATTTGTATTCTGCCTTTAGTAGGTTGCGCCTGTACCCATTCTAAGATGCACTGTAGGTGTGGCCACACCCATTACCCTTCCTCCCCTCTGCCTTCCCCCCTCCCTTCCCCTCACTTGGCCCTTTCCCCATATTCTTGTGCTATAGTTGGGTTATAGCCTTCATATGAAAGCTATAAATTAGCTTCATAGTAGGGCTGAGAACTTTTGTCTTTTTGATAATAGCCATTTTAAGAGGTATGAGGTGATGGTTTATTGTGATTCTGATTTGCATTTTCCTGAATGTTGGCGATATTGAGCATTTTTATGTACCAGTGGTCCATTTTATATCATCTGTTAATTTTTCATCTATTTTTAAATTGGGTTATTTGACTTCTTGCTGAGTTGTTTGAGTTACTTATCTTACACATTTTGGATATTAAGTCCATGCCAAATATATGATTTACAAATATTTTGTCCCATTCCATAGTTTTTTTTTTTTTTTTTCTGTGCAGAACATTTTTAGTTTTAGACAGTCCCATGTATATATGTTTGCTTTTGATGCCTGTGCTTTTAGGGTCATATTTAAAAATCACTGCCCAGACCAATATCAAGAAGCTTTTCCTCTATGTTTTCTTCTAGAGAAACCTATTTTCTAAGTAAATTGAAAACAACTTAATGCTATCATGCTAGATGTAAATTACCTGTAATGACATAAGTGATAAGAAAAAAACAAATATTTCTAATTTGTCCTTAAAAATAAAAAGTTTTATCTTCCTGGGGGTTGCAACTATCAGGTATAATCACATTTAATTTTCTAAGTTCACTAAAAATGGAAAACAAAAAAACAAAAAGAAAGAAAAATCAACACAATTTGCTTTAGTTTACTTTCACCAGCTGTCCTCAATTATTTAAACAGACTGTTTTGTGACTACATTGGTTTACCTCCACCAGAACTGCCCCATCTCACAGGCAATAAACAACCAGGGGGCTTTTGTTTACTTTGATTCTTTTATATTTGACCTATCTCAATTTGTGTGAAAAGGCTTACAAAAATCGATGGGCATCAACATTAGTGCCCGTCATTATAATTTTCACTTCTCTTTAGCTTCTCAGTGTTTGATTTTCCTCTTGTTACATTGCATACATACATGCTATAGACATATCACAAAGGCAGGATATTTTTGTCTGGTCTTAAAGCCGGTTTTTAATTTCTTGTGTCAGTTTTAGTTCTGACTTCTTACTTTGTCTATTCTTGTATAGAGTGACTGAAACACACTAACTACTAAAATATGTGACAAGTGTTCAGTGCCAGTGGGTCCTTTTTAGTGGAACTCTTGGTTCTGTTCTGCTTTCCTCTTTTTTTAACTAACATTGTATAAGACTTTTTTTTTTAATGGAAATTCATATTTTGGGGGAATACAATATCCTTGGTGATTCTCCTGAGCTCTGATCCAGGCTCATGGGTTTGAGGTAAGGTGTAAATAAAAATGATTTCTAATACAATTCTTTAAAAGTGCATTTTTCACAGGTAAGACAAGTTGAAATCGGAACAGCCTATTCAACCTAAGGAGGATTGTGTCGATTAAACGTAGACCCTCATAAACTTCCTTGTCACTGATTACATTATGAGTATTTTCTAACAATAACTTTTAATAGAATGCAAGGTCAATGGTCATTCTGCAAATATTAAGACCACAAGGTGAGCATACTGATCTGAATCTTTTGGATTGTCTGCTTAGTGATTTCTATAACAGAAGATAACCAGTGTCTCTATTTAAGTTTGTGTTATATAGAAATCTCTATGTAAAATTAAATTCAACGTTTAAAAAATCCAGTTCCTTATACAAAATCACACAAATTAAAAATCTCTATGTCACCTTAAAATTCAACATTAAAAAAATCCAGTTCTTCATACAAAAGTCATACAAATTAAAAATTACACTGAAAGGGCAGTGCCTGTGGCTCAAAGGTGTAGGGCGCTGACCCCATATGCCAGAGGTGGCAGGTTCAAACCCAGCCCCGGCAAAAAAAGAAAAAAAGAAAACAAAATACACTGAAAAAGCCCTCTGATAATATATTTTGGGGTTTTAAAATGTGCTATATATGCACAATCAAAAACTTGGTGATACCATAGTAATAGCAGACACTTCATGAAATATATTAAAACAATAGATGAGGAATGATTATGGAAGATGGACACCTGACTAATTAGAATCAGTAAAGCTTCAGTTTGAACCTTGCATCATTTATTTATCAGGCCTCATGGCCTTAACAATGAAAGTCTTAGGGTACCTTTACATTAAATGGGGATACTATGACCTAACTCCCAAAACCCGTCTGAGTATAACTTAAGTGAAATAATTTTGTCAAGTTCCTATTTAATAATAAGTTTTCTAATAAACATTAGATATCCTTGCTGAGGTTCACCGGTTACATTTTTCTGGATAATTGTACAAAGGTGTTCTAGTGATTTGGCAGCTTTCTTTGAAATTGATTTTTATTTATGTGACTTTTTAGTGAGTAAGATAGCTTCTTGCTAAATTAATGTATTGCTGTATGCAATCTTATGTTTCATCCAGGCTTCCTTGTACCAGGGGCAAAATCACCATAAACTCCTCCCAGGTCCAGTTGGGTTGGAATCCCACTATCTGGAAACTCAGTGTGCAGTGATCTGGCTGGTTCTCCTTACAGGTATGAGATCATGTCTGACTCCACAATTTTAAAAATGCCTTCCTGCACTTAGTATCAATTTTATTTCATGATTATTTTATTGTCCATGTGTTTCAGAAAGCTCTGTATACACTCATTAGAATTCGGTTGTATATAACACCCGGATGTACCGTGCCTGCTGATTATCTCGTTTTCATCCCAGTTTCTTATGAGACGGTAGGGAGGCTGAACGAGAGAAAGTACTTGAATGAAAGTTAATATGTCAATCTTCTAAATGTCTTTATGAGCCCATGAGCAGTCTGCAACATTTAACTCATCATTTAATGAAATTTCACTGCTCATTAAAGTACCTTTTCATTATGCAACCACTATAACGTTTCTTAAAAGGTGAATAAACATCAAACACATGTTGACTGTTAAGAGGAAACTCTTTTCAGACACGTCATTTAGACTTATGCCAGTTTCCCTAGAAAGTTTTGAATATTTTTCTGTACTTTTTGGTTTAAGATGGGTTTTTAATAAGTGTAGAGAAAATAAATATATAAATATTTGTGTGTGATGTATAGATGTATTTAAATGATCTGGCTTTTCCGTAACTTGCCTATTCTGCAGATGAAGGCAGTTTTGATTTTTTGGCAGTTATAAAAATAGCTGCCATGAATATTTGTGCAGATTGTTGTAAATACCCACACTTCCATATGAGAGCTATAACCCAACTACAGCCCGAGATTAAGGGAAAAGAGAAGGGAAGGGGAGGGGAGAGGGGAAAGAGGAGGATGGGAGGAAGGAGGGTAATTGGTGGGACCACATCTATGGTACATTTTACAAGGTTACATGTTAAATCTACTAAGTGGAGAATATAAATGTCTTAACACAATAACTAAGAGAATGAGGTGAAGGCTATGCTAACCAGTTTGATGAAAGTATTTCAAATTGTATATAAAACCAGCACATTGTACCCCATAATGGCATTCATGTACACAGCTATGACTTAATAAAAATTAAAAAAAAAAACCCAGATTTTTGTTTTTCTATATTTTTGCTTTCTTAGATTTGTGACTAGAAAAGACATTGTTTGATCATGGTATAAATGTACTGTCAACGTGAAAAGAAAAGAACCAACAATATGTGAGCGTTCTAATCCTTCCACATCCTCTCCAGTACTGAAGGTCCAGTTTGGTCTTGGTTTTTGCCATTTAACAGGCAATCAGTAGCATTTTATTGTGGTTTTTCTTTGAACTTCTCTAATGGCTCATGATAAAGTGTTTTTTTTTTTTTTTATTGTTGGGGATTCATTGAGGGTACAATAAGCCAGGTTACACTGATTGCAATTGTTAGGTAAAGTCCCTCTTGCAATCATGTCTTGCCCCCATAAAGTGTGACACACACCAAGGTCCCACCCACCTCCCTCCTTCCCTCTTTCTGTGGGCTCATTTGTCCTACATATATTTTCTTTGGTCTGTTGAAATCTTTTGCCTACTCTTTGGGGCATTTTGGAGTGTTCTTATTATTGAGTTATAAGATTTATTTTTATATGATAGACAAAAACTATCTATCATATATGTATCTTGTACATATTTTCTTCTAATGTATGACATGGCTTTTCATTTTCTTGTCAGTGTCCTTAAAAGAGAAAAATGTTTTAAAATGTTTAAATGCTTGAACTAAGGTCCATTTTGTCAGGTTTTCTTTATGAATCAGGGTTTCAGTGTCATATCTAAAAAATATTCTCAAAGACTTTTTTTGTGTGTGTTTTCTTTCAGAAGCTTTATAGTTTATATTTTAAATCTATACCACAATCCAGCTTTAAAATACCTTTAAAAATTTTTTTTGTTGTATTTCAGTGTAAATAACATTTTTTAAAATTTCTAATTGTTGCTACTGTATAGAAAGAGATTTAACTTTAGATATTGATCTTTAATATTGCAAACTCACTAAGCTCATTTGTTATTTCTAGGGCCTTATTCAATAGGATATTCTACATAGATAAATAATAAATAAAAACCTAAATAATGAGTTTTATTTATTCTTTTCCAATCTGGATGGGCTCATCAGCGAACTGAAGTTTTTGTTCATTTATTTTACTGAGATGTTTAAATAATTGTGAATGCATATCCAAGTTATCAAACTCTTCTCTTTGAATCCATTGAAATTATTGTGTGTATTTTCTTCCTCAATACATGGAATACATGATTTTCAATGAGTTTTCTTTGCATGTAAATAATTTTTTTGGTTTTGGTGTCATATTTTTCTGACCTCAGAATTAATTAGTAAGTGTTCCCTCTTTTAAAAATTTTCTGATAGATTTTTCATTATAGTTACACAATTTCTTGTTTAATTGCTTAGCAGAATTTATTAATGAACCCTGTTCTCGTGAAACTTTTTTACTTGGAAAGATTTTAGCTATAGATTTAATTAAACACACATACATATAGGAATATTTAGGGTATTCACTGAATTATTTTTGTTATTTAGTATTGTTCATAAAATTTGTTGACTATATTTATGCTGTCAAATTTATTGGCTTAATAAGGTTTTTATAGCTTTGTATGTTTGTCAATTATTATTTGTAGTCTGATGTGATGCACTCTTTCATTTTCTATGCTATTAAGTTATGTCTTCTTTATTTTATTTTATTTTATTTTAATTTATTTTATCACATTCTTTCATTTCATTTCACCTATATGGCTAGGGGTCTATCAACTGCATTGATATTTCTGAAGAGGCAAATTTCCGCTTCACTGATTCTCTAATATTTTTATGGTTTTAATGTGATTGTTTTCTTTAATTATCCTCATTGATTTCTTCTGTAAATTCTATTAAATAAGTTCAACAATTTTTGCCACCTCTCCTCGAACTCCTAAAATTATTCAAAATAAACACTTCAGTGTAATAAATACTATACACAACTGTTATTATTTACAATATCAAATGTCCAAAAGGTAGATAAAGAAACTTCCTAGGACGTAGTTTTCAGGCAGACTGCAGAGTTCCACTTTGATGGGAAGTGGAATAGTAGGAGAAACATATTTAGCTATCACCACTTCTTGTGCAGTTAGCTGGAAAACTTGATGTGAATTTACTATAACAGTTAATATTCATAGCTGCTTTTTCTGTTAATCTCCTTGCATATATTAAAGGTCTCGGGGTCCAGATTTAGTTTTTCTTCCCTCCATTCTAGAGGTGAGTCAGATAATCCCTTCTCAGAGATTCTAGGACAGATAATTGGCTATACACAGGAAAACCATTCCTTTTTATATTAGCCTAAGCAGCATCTCAAATTATTAGTGTCTTTTCTCAAAAAGTCTTCATTGCTGTTGAATTAAAGTCCTGCATGCGAATTGACTATAAGAAAATTAAGAGATCTGTCTTTTCTTCTCTCTTTTTAACATTTACCAGTAATAATTTGCTTTAATTATTACAGCATCAGGAAATTATGTGGTCCAACATGGTTTTATAGACAGAGACACTGAGACTCAGAGAGTTTAGATTAATAGCTCAAGATCACACAGCTAATTAATTTTATAACCCAGATTAGAACACAGATCTCCTGTGTTCTTCATTAGGATTATGTGACATCTAACGAAGCAAGTAGTTATTAACATAATCACATTTTAGGACCATAATCCTTGCTAAGGGCATACTGGATTTTAAAATTAATTCTCCTTTCCTTTTAACTTTCTTTCTTCCTTTTTTTTTTTTTTTTGTAGAGACAGAGTCTCACTTTATGGCCCTCGGTAGAGTGCCGTGGCCTCACACAGCTCACAGCAACCTCCAACTCCTGGGCTTAAGCGATTCTCTTGCCTCAGCCTCCCGAGTAGCTGGGACTACAGGAGTCAGCCACAATGCCCGGCTATTTTTTGGTTGCAGTTTGGCCGGGGCCGGGTTTGAACCCGCCACCCTCGGTATATGGGGCTGGCGCCTTACCGACTGAGCCACAGGCGCCGCCCTCCTTTTAACTTTCTTAAAGAGTTGAACTGAGAGACAATATCCGTTTTTTCTAAATATGAAGCTTTTGTTGGCTTGAATAACAATGTAGTAAAAACAGAAGTTCTTCTTAAACTTAATTATAAATACACTAGTAGTTCTTTACTGTCAGCTTTCATTTGCATATATTATATTTTCACATTTAAATGTTAAAAGAAGGAACAATTACTGTTAAACAAATCTATATACATTTAGCAAGGTCTTTCTTTTGCTATTCTTTGAAAATTACTCCAGTCAGTATTGTGGTTTAAGTAAATGACAATATGTGTTAATCCACAAAGAACTTACATAGCTTTGTGATTATGAACAGGAAAAAAAATGAGAAAAGGCGAAGCCAGCAAAAAAACAAAAAAATCTTTAAAGTAAGCAAAAACTCCATGTCAGTCAAAAAACATTAAAACTAGATGCTTTGAAACTCCACTTGCTAAGCCTTGGGCATAAAACAAGAAAGCTCAGATCTTGGCTGAATAAAACACACACATTCACAAATTGTTGGAAAGCTTTGAAAAGGCAAAAATGTGAATGTTGTGCTTCCTATACATATAAATATGTATTTATGCTTGTCTGTATGTTTTTGACACTTTATATACATTTCATTCTTTAGGAAAACATAAGATACTAAAAATATTCATAGATTTAATTTAGAAACACTAAATATTTTAATACTTAATACAACATATTGACATCTGTGATGAATATTAAGTGTCTCAAAGTGTTAGAATGTACATCTCTTGACATCGAATGTTTAAGTAGAGTTTGAAATGTAACTTTTGTCTTTACTTTAATTGACAAGATACATTTTCTTTTTCTTAATTGAGATCAGTGTAATATCTACCAAACAATGCTTAGAAATGGCAGAGCTGTCATCAGAAAGCCAATTAAGAAGGGAAGGCTAAATTTCTACCTGCCAGGAGAGGTTGGGAAAACATACCCAAGTTCCTGCAGGGCAGGGTTTGAGAGTTGGGCCATGAGTGAAGATAGGGTAGTTAGAACGATAATCAATGAAATGTCACCTAGAAAATGTCAATTAGGACTGTCATTCTAGAGGATCTTTAATTTATTTATGGTCACTTATTAAACTAGAAATTTATCAAGACATCTTTATAAAAGTAGTATTTTAATTGCTTCCTCCAACCAAGAGCAAATGATTTTTTGACCAAATCAGGAAGACCATGAAAGGTGTTTAGCTATGTGAGAATCTCACCTGCATGTGACTGTCCTCTCTTGATTCCTTGATCGTGCCTTCCCTTCCATGTTACTATTTTTTAATCTTATATCTTATTTCCTTTCTCAGATGTACTACTATTCTTCCACTACATATTTGTCCATTGTCTCCTTATAGGTTCCTTCAGATTTTGGCTCATTCTTAAACTGATCTTCTTTCTTAGTCTTTGTTGATATCCAATGATAGGAATAATATATTCCAGGATGGCCAATGGAATGAATCAGCGTAAGTTTAAAGAACATATCACAAATGTTCCATAACTTCAAAGTCTTCAAGGAGACTCACATGAATGAGCACTAGATTAGGCTTTCTTTAGTATTTTGGCATATGTTATATCACGTGGATTTTTAAATTTTTATTTTATTACATTGTTCCTTTGTAATTTTTTTATTGTTGGGTATTCATTGAGGGTACAAAGAATTAGGTTACACTGATTGTATTTGTTAGATAAAGTTCCTCATATGATTGTGAGGAATTATACCCTTCTGTAATTGTGACCCCTCAATCCTCTCTCTCTTCCCCTCTCCCCAATCCCTTATTCCCCTGCCACACTTTCTTTGAGAATTTTTGTTTCATGCCTTCAGTTTAAATCTTTTATCCAGCTTGAATCAATTTCTGTAAGTGGTAAGAGGTACGGGTCAAGTTTCAGTATTTTACATGTGGTTATCCAGTTCTCCTAACACCATTTATTGAATAGGGATTCTTTTTCGCACTGTATGTTCTTGTTTGGTTTATCAAATGTCAGATGGCTGTAAGATGTTACTTTCATCTCATGGTTTTTTATTTGGTTCCAAATGTCAATGCCTCTATTTTTGTGCTAATACTATGCTCTTTTGATCACTATGGCCTAGTAGTATACCTGAAAGTCTGGTAGAGTGATACCCCCAGCTTTTTTTTTTTTTTTTTTTTACTAAGAATTGGCATGACCATATAAGGTTTCTTTTGGTTCCATATAAAATGAAGAATTATTTTTTCCAAATATTGACAATATGATGATGACATTTTAATGAAGATTGCATTGAATCTGTAGGTTTTTTTGGGTAGTATAGACATTTTGACAATGTTGATTCTTCCAAGCCATGAGCATGGTATGTTCTTCCATTTGTTAATATCTTCTGCTATTTCTTTTCTTAGGATTTTATGATTTTCTTTGTAGAGGTTCTTTACCTCTTTTGTTATGTATATTCCTAGATATTTCATTTTTTTGGAAGCTACAATGAAGGGAATTGTCTTTGATTAGCTTCTCATTTTGGCTGTTATTGGCATGTAGAAAGGCTACTGATTTCTGGACATTGATTTTATAACTTGAGACATTACTGTATCTTTTAATCACTTCCAGTAGTCTCGTGGTTGAGATTTTGGGGTTCTCTAAGTATAAATTCATATCATTGGCAAAGAACAAGAGATTGACCTCCTCTGCCCCAATTTGAATGCCCTTTATTTCCTTCTCTTGCCTGATTGTGTTGGCTAACATTTCTAGCACTATGTTGAATAGTAGTGGAGATAGAGGACAACCTTGTCTTTCCAGTTCTAAGTGGAAAAGCTTTCAGTTTTATTGCATTCAGTATAATATTAGCTGTGAGGTTGTAGTAGATGGCTTTTATCAGATTAAGAAATGTGCCACCTATGCTTATATTCTTCAGTGTTCTAATTAGAAAAGGGTGCTGAATTTTATTGAATGCTTTTTCTGCATCTATTGAGAGGATCATATGGTCTTTGTTTTTGCTTCTGTTGATATGGTGAATTACATTTATGAACTTGTGTATGTTAAACTAGTCTTACTTCCCTGGGATGAAAACTACTTGATCATGATAAGTGAGTTTTTTTTTTTTTTTTAAATGTGTAGCTGTAATCTATTGGCTAAAATTTTGTTGAGAATTTTTGCTTTGATATTCATTTGTGAGATTGGTTGGAAATTCTCCTTTCTAGTTCGGTCTTTTCCTGGTTTTGGTCTCAGGGTGATGTTTGCTTCAGAGAATGTGTTGGGGAAGATTCCTTCCTTCTCAATGTTTAATAATTTCTGCAGTAGGGGTATAAGCTCTTCTTTGAATGTTTGGTAGAATTCTGGTGTGATGCCGTCTAGATTAGGGTTTTTTATATTTGTTGGGAGATTTTTTTTATCATTTATTTGAACTCAGTTCTTGAAATCAGTCTGTTCAAGAGATCTACTTCTTCTGAATTAAGTCTAGGGAGAAGGTGTGATTTCAACTATTGATCCATTTCCTCCAATTTGTCAAATTTCTGGGCATAGAGTTTCTTATAGTACTCAGAGATCTCTTGTATCTCTGTGGTATCTGTAGTTATTTCCCCTTTATTATTTGTGAGTGAGGTTATTAGAGTTTTTACTTTTCTGTTTCTACTTAATCTGCCCAAAGGTTTATTCACTTTATTTTTAGAAAAAGCAAATTTTTGAAATTAATTTTCCGAATGATTCTTTTGTTTTCAATTTCATTAATCTCTGATTTAATTTTTGTTATTTCTTTTCTTCTGCTGGGTTTGGGATTAGATTGTTTTTCTTTTTCCCATTCCATAAGATGGTTCATAAGTTTGTTAGTGTGGTCTCATTCTGTTTTTCAAATGTAGTATTTGATGTGATAAATTTCCATCTTAAGACTACTTTTGCTATATTGCACAGGTTTTGGTAACTTGTGTCATCACTATTCTTATGTTTGAGGAATTTAATGATTTCCTCTTTCATCTCTTCCTGAACTCAACTTTCATTCAGCATAAGGTTGTTTAATTTCCATGCCTTTGTGTGGGGTTGAACATTTTAATTGGAGTTGAGTTCCATCTTTATTGTCTTTTGGTCTCAGAAGAGACAAGGTAAAATTTCTATTCTTTTAATTTTGCTGAGGTTTGATTTGTATCCTAGAATGTGATCAATTTTAGAGTATATAAATTTGGCTGATTGGAAAAAATGTATATTCTTTAGCTTTGGTATGGTGTGTTCTGTATATATTTATTAATTTCATTTATTCTAGGGTCACATATACATCCTTTGTATCTTAGTTTAGTTTCTATTTAGAGAATCTGTCCAGTTCTGTCAGAGGGGTGTTAAAGTCCCTAGCTATTAAGGTCTGTTTCATAAATCGGGGAGCATTTAAGTTGGGTGCATAAATATTTAAAAATTGAAATGTTTTCTTGTTTTATTGTTCCTTTGACCAGAATAAAGTGTCCATCTTTGTCTTTCTTAACTTGAGTTGCTATAAATCTGCTTGTATCTGAAAATAAGATTGCAACCTGTCCTTTCTTCTGATTTGCATTTGCTTGAAATACTGTTTTCTACACCTTAATCCTGAGTCTTGATTTGTCCTTCGAGACTAGGGTGTTTCCTTGCGACAGTTTATGGATGGCTTGTGTGTTTTTATCTAATCAGCCAGCCTGTGCCTCTTCAGTGGTGAATTCAGTCCATTGACATTTATTGAGAGAATTGATAAGTGTGATGGAGTTCTATTCATCATATTTTGTGCAGTTGTGTAGTTTTATCATTTGTGCCATTGTAGAAGCTAAGTTTTGACCTTTGGCTTCTCGGTGTTTCCTTTGATGGTGGTCCATTGTGATGGCCAGTGTTGAGAATAGGTCTAAATATTTCATGTAGAGCTGGTCTTGTTGTGGCGAATAGCCTCAGTTTTTGTATATCTGCCAAAGATTTGTTTTCTCCTTTAATTAGGAAGCTTTGTTTATCAGGATACAGAATTCTGGGCTGAAAATTGTTTTGTTTAATAATGTTGAAGGTGGAAGTCCATGCACTTCTGGTTTGGAAGGTTTCAGTTGATAAGTTTGCTGTCATACTAATGGCTCTGCCTCTGTAGGTCAGTTGGTGCTTACTCCTAGCTGCTTGCAGAATTTTTTCTTTCATCTTGGCTTTGAACAGCTTCATTACAATGTGTCTTGGAGAAGCTCTGTTTGATTTGAGATGACCAAAGGTTTGAAATCCATCTGAAAGGAGTGTGTCAGGTCTTTAGTAAAACTTGGGAAGTTTTCATTTATGATAGTCTCTAGCAGGGCTTCCATTCCTTTGGGCAATCTTCTTCCACTTCAGGAATCCCTGTTATTTGTATGTTTGAATACTTCATGGAGTCATGTAGCTCTCTAAGCACCTTCCTTGCTTTCTCTCTCTCTTTTTTTCTGCCTTTTTAACTACCTGAGTTAACTCAAAAACTTTATCCTCTAGCTCTGAAGTTATTTCTTCTCCATGGTCTACCCTATTTTTGATACTTTCTACAGTGTCTTTATATTCATGATTGTCTTCTTCATTTTCTTAAGCTACGCTATATCCACTCAATGCCAAACTTCCCCTCAACAACTGAAAACTCCAGAAAGCCTTTTATAGGGTTTAGTATCTGTCAAGACAACTCATTCCATTTTTAGTTCCATGTCCTTGTTAAAGCATTCTTCCTTTTACTGGTTTATTTTTATTTTGCATGTATTTTTGTATCTTTATTTCTCATAAGGTTATAGCTGCATATATATATTATGATTTACTGCTGATATAACATAATACATTAAATGGCACAATACTGAAATACATATTACTATATTTTTCCTCTTTTTCTGGGTCAACAGAGTGCTTTTTATACTTGTGCTTACACTAAAGAAGAGATAAATTATGAGAATGCATTTAGTTTTGGACAATAATATGTTCTAAGTTTTTAATCTGACCCTTATTGTGTCCTTACTCCATGATTTCTTCACCTGTCAACTTTTTGAAATTTTTATTTTAATTGTTATAGGTGCATATTTAAATACATTACAGGGAATGTGCAACATTTTAATGCAGACCTGCAATGCACATTAATTATGTATTAATTAATGTATATTGCATATGACTGGGGATCTATCAGTTCAAGCATTTTTCATTTCCCTGTGTTAGGAACATTCCAGTTCTACTCTGTTAATTATTTTAAAGAATATCCTGCCCTCCTGTTGACTATCATCACTTTGCTGTGCTGTCAAATATTGTTTATTCTGTCTACATATTTAATTGTTTTTTTACACCCATTAAACATCTTCACTTTATGCCACCCTCCCCTCTACACTTTCTTAGTCTCTCATAACTACTTCTCATAACTTTCTTCTACTACTAGTAGAAGAAATCATTCTACTGCTTTTATGAGATAAATTATTTTCAAATTTAGCTCCCACATATGAGTGACAGCATGTCTGATATGTCTTTCTGTGTTTGGCTTGCTTTACTTAACATAATTTTCCCCAATTCCATCCATATCTTTGAAAATGGCAGGAATTTACTCTTTTTTATGTCTCAGGTTTATATTGTTGGGGCAGAAGATTTCCTTCTGGGGAGGCTGGTCTCAATGGTCCATCTGTGGGCACTGGCAGAATTATACCCTGAGATGTCTTCCTCTGTGGCAGGATGACCCTGAGTTCTAATGCAAAGTACCACAATCACTTCCTCTGGGCACATAGATTCTCTCTTCACAAGGCAGGCAGGCGTGATCCTGTGGGTGGTGTAGGCAATGTGAGATTGTCTTTTCTGCCCTCTTCAGTGCCCTTTTCCTTGATATAAAATCAGGTAATGTGATTGCTCACCTGATCTTTTTATTCTTCTGAAGGAATAGTTGCTGATTTTTGTGTAGAGTGATGATTACTGGAGGTTTCTATTCTGTCATCTTATTCCACCTACCCTTATTGGTTTACTATAAAATTTTTCATTTTTGATTTTACTTTTATCATATAGAACAAGATGCAACTAGAACACTTTTATATTATATCTATCATAGTTAGAGTATCTCTGTTTGCTTCTTAAATTAACAATACCCAACATCGTGATTGTTTTACCACAATAATGCAGTGACAGTTTATTGTTTTTATAATTATTTTAACAATTTTAACAACTAGAAGAGTTCTTTTATTAGGGAACTCTCTTCATTTTGGAAATGGTAGTACCTTAATAGATTATTAGTTGAGGGGAAAGACCTCAAGGGCCATGTTGACTGGGAGCCAGATGAAAGGGAAACATTTGTACTTGCTCTGCACACCAGAGAAAAGCATACTTTACTCAAATAAAGAAGCTTTACTTGGTTGGAGGTGGGAGCCAGAAAAATTGAGAGAAGCTGAAAGAAGTTGATATAAAGGCCAGCACACTACCAATCTTCTTTCCACTCAGCACACTGAATAAAATCCAATATTCATTTTAAAAATTATGATGACTTAAGTTTACATGTCAAGATATTTGCAGAGATTTTAAGTAAACTTGACTCTACTTTAAATTCTTGAGGTCTTTAAATTCTTCCACATTCTCCTATGCAGTGTAGGTGTTGGTGTTTTGTGTTTGTATCTGAGTATATTCTGTGTAATAGGCAGAGTACACTCATGCCAATAAGTTACAGAAAATCATATAAATGAATGCACTGGGAAGTTGTAGAAATATAACATGATGCTGAATTTGCATATTTCACACAATTAGGAGGTTCTAATTAATTTCCACCTATTTTTTAAAGAATATAGAAGGTTGTGCACATACCTAAATACTGTCAAAAAGAATCTATATTTTCCTTATTTGCATGTAGTTTTCTGTACATAGCTTAAAATGTGTTAACCGGAACATAATGCCAAATTGATAAAAAGAGCCAACTGGCTGAGAGTTCTTATTTGCTTGGTGGTTCATTTATCTCATTTTTATATTTCTAGATATGGAACTCTATAAGCATTCCAACTATACCAAAAAGAATAAAAATTCACATGAATGTGCTCTTCTTATTTTTAAAATTTTAATTGATCTTTGTCTGTTCCCAAGTAAGTTACTATCTCTCAGAAATCTCCTTTAAAAGATTGGTGGGTAGGTTATGGCTTAAGAAATGCAGATTATCCATTTACCCATTTAGTAAATATTTATTGACTGCTTACTAAACACCAAATATTGTAAGAGTTAACATTATAAAAATGAAGAAGTATTCTTAATGCTCTACTCAATAACTAGTGAAATGAAAAACTATATTTATTTGTTGAGTAAATTAAAGAATATTTCTAATGTGCCAAGTATTTAAATAAAGGTAGCTACTAATCATCTAGATGTGATGGCTTTGTAGTTTTCTCTATTGCAAAATTATTATCTTTTTCTCCTTTTTATAATCTGTTCTTTGCAAAGAAGTCACTATGCACAGCCCACAATTAAAATCTGGGTGGTCCCTGGAAGAAAAGTTTAGGAAAATGTGTATGGGTATGTATTTATGTATAAGCAAAGGCAGAGGGGCCTAAAACTGTAGCCCAGAGGTGTTTCTTATTGTCACTTTAGGTTACCAGGAATTTGTCAAAATTTCCATTTCAATGTGTCTACAAGTTTATAACTCTAACACTTTCTACTCCATGTAAGTAAATCTCAGCACTGACTCTGGAATTCACTCTCTCCCCAGATTTCAAGTGGCAATTTGCTGTACAATATCACTTTATTACTGAGTCCAAGAAAAGACATTGATTTTCAGTTCATTCAACTTTTCCTTGTTGTAATAATGGTGTTTGCCAGAATTGCCCTTGGCTTAAAAAACCAAATTTACTTTGTACAGTTTCAGAGGATGGGATTCTGAGATCAAAGTGTCAGCTGGTGTGTTATTGAAGCCTTATGGGCTTCCCGTTGTGGCTTCACATGGTCTCTATCTGTGCAGCTGTGTCCTGTTCTCCATACCTTATGTGGGCATCAGTCAGTCATACTTGATAAGGGCCTGCCTGACCTTATTCTATTTTATTATCTCTTAAGAGACCTTATTTCTTTAAAGCAATTTGAGGTATGGAGATTAGGTAATCAACGTATCAATTATGAGGACACAATTAAGCTTGTAAAAGATGACAATGACAATTTTTAAACCCTACATTTAGTACCTAAAACTGGAAGTGCTGGCAAGAAAACATTTAATGTCAGTACTTTATGATTAGTATTTGGGTGTGCTAAATATATAAGCAAAACTGCATGGAGAATTACCTGTAAATAATCTAAATTTACTCAAATTAAATACTCAGACATGTGCGCGAGTGCTCTCTCTCTCTCTTTTTCTCTCTCTCTATACACACGTGCACACACACACACGCCATATAGGCTAGCTAGAATAGTGTCTTTCACAGAAAAGGAAACAGCTTGTTACTATTCATTATTACTATCTTAGTTGATTCAAGCTGCTATAACAGAATACCATAGACAGAGTGGTTTATAAACAATAGGAATTTATTTCTTTTACTTTCATAGTCTGGGAAGTCCAAGATCCAGGTGCTGGTATATTTCTTGTCTGGTAAGGGCCCACTTCTTTTTTTGTTTGTTTTTTTGAGGCAGAGTCTCAAGCTGTCAACCAGGGTAGAGTGTCATGACATCATCATAGCTCACAGCAACCTCCAACTCTTGGGCTCAAGTGATCCTCTTGCCTCAGTTTTTTTTTGTGTTTTTAGTAGAAACAGGGGTCTTCCTCTTCCTCAGGCTGGCCTTGAAACGGTGTACTCAAGCAATCCACCCATCTCGACCTCCCAGAGTGCTACTATTACAGGCGTGAGCCACCATGCCCACCTCACTTTTTGTTTTTCTGATGGTCATCTTCTTCATGTGTTCTCGCATGGTAGAAAGAGGAATAGAGCTCCCTGGGGTCTCCTTTATAAGGGCACTAATCCCATCATGAGGGTGGACCCCTTAGGATTGACTTCTCAAAGACAATCACACTGGGGATTCATTGTTAACTGGGAACATAAGTATTCAGGTCACAGCAATAATATCTTCTTCACTAAAGCCGAAGAAGATAATTTCTTAAACAGATGAAGAATATAAATCTCTACTGTCAGAAGTTCAACTGAGCTGGGAGAGATTGCTGGGCTGTCAGACTTCAGAGTAGCCAATTAAAGCAAAAAGCCACAAGTGAAATAATGAATCTTATAATCACTTATTGTGATGATATTAGCAAGAGCCAAAAACCAGAGGGCACAGCAGTGAGTATACAAGTCAACGATTTACTATGTATATTTAAAAAAAAAAAAAACAGTAGTTCTCCAGCTTTACCCGAAAAGAAGACTAGAAAAATGTTTATTATGGTAATAATTCAAGAATTCGTGATTCAGTATGTCACAGGTAAACCCTAAGGTTCTGAGTTTTTAACAAGCTTGTTGAGGTCATTTCTCTTTATACACAGTCTTCAGACTAGATATTGGGCAAAAAATGTTCTTGTTGGAAAATAAAAGGAAAAAATTTGATGCGATGAAATAAAAGTTTGAGACTTTGCAGCATTTTCAAATCTGAGATCTGCCACTGATTTTTTCTAATAATTACATAGCTTACCTCTCTAACGCTGTGTCTTCATTGTTAGAACATGTACATTTAATCACATAATCTCAATGTTTTCATCAAGTACTAAAATTCTATGTGGATAACAAAATTTCATTATGTTATTATGGAAATGTCATTTTTATTATTTTTAGAATCACTCAAACTCTTATAGATTTACAAGCTGTTTCTTTCTTTCTTTTCTTGTCTTTTTTTCTTTTTTGCTATTTCTTTTCAGTGTTAAATTGGCACAGTATTATTTATTAATTATTTCTCTTGTACGAGGGACCTACACAGCCTATACGCAAGGGATGCATGCTGGGAAACGGAAGTGCTACTACCACCTTGTTCATGTGGGGGTGGCCTTTGATCTTTACCTTTGTAGCTAAGAGAGATGATAACTTACATTACAGAGCTTGAACATAAATCTAACATTATAACATTTGTAATGATAAATATCTTTTATTTTCTACCACCGAGTGAATTATAAGCAACTATTCCCTTGTATTTTGAATAAATCTTAACCACAAGAGTGTTTTGCACCATAAAATTTTATTTTTATTCTAATTGTCTCTACTATTTTTAGAAGTTTGGTTAGCTATAAAATGTTCATATGTCAAACTTACCAGCAATGAAATATTAAGCAAATGATTACCCATTTATAAGTTAGCTTTTCAACAATTGTAAAATAGAAATGTTAATCATTATTGCTATCTTTTTTTTTTAATAATTTGATCAGAGTATTTCTCATTTAGAGCTTATCTTCAGCTTATAGAGCCCACACTAAAATAGGGTTAGGAAAAATCATGATCAAATTTACACATCAACAAGCAAGCATAGAGAATATTTGCAAAAGAGTGCACTTAAAAAGCTAAATATTTTTTATTGTTTTATTGACAATTTAAGTGTATTAGGAGATAGAAAGCCAAATGTGTAACATTTCCAAATTTTCACCAAGTCCTGAGAAAAACCTAATGCTCTTATAAGAACCTACTGTCATACTCAGGGCCAAGTTAATTTCCTAAACCTTGTTACTACTTTTTGGTTCTGGAAAGTTCTACATGAAAGGGCTCAAAAAATCGGCACTTGCATTTTTTTTTTTTATTTAATGCACAGAGGCCACAGTGAAACAAGAACAAGTGTATATAGAACAAAACTATAGTTTTAGCTGCTCATCAGTGGAACTTTGTATCTCACAGAATCTCAGTAAATAAGAACATGGATTTCTGACTGCAAGTGTTTGCATAAGAGAACTGTGATCCCCAGTATTAGCTTCCTTAGTCCTTAGACTAGGGATACCATGGGATTCCACCCTTCTGATTATGTCTGTTTACATGGAAATAGAATTTTGCACATGTAATTAAAGTTGTTAGCTACTTGACTCTGAGTTTATCAAAAGGGAAAGCATTTTTGTTGAAGCCATAAGGGAGTTTCATCCTAAGTCTAGTTGCTTGTTGTACAAAGATCTAATTATTGAGACAAGGATTTCTGGGGAAGAAAGGAATTTTTTCTGGTTCTGAAAGACATTTGGAGAACTGAAAACATCTTTCAAAAGAGATCATGAGGTTTTTAAGGAGGGGCCACAGTGGGTTTGGGCAGACCAAGGTATAATTAGTAAGGGGCCATGTGCCTTGAGGACAGGTCGTGGGGGATGGTAAGTCTTGGTGTCAGAAAGTGTGCCCAACGGCCTTCATAATCTCTACAACTTTGTCTTCCAGAAATTCTGTTATTTCTGAGAAACAAATCTGAAAAGTCATTAAGCCCTACTGGCTTGGGACTCTGAAACATGAGAGAGAGAGTTTTGTAAAAAACATATGGTGGTTCATTGAGATTTATTCAAACAGCTGGTTACATATCAGGGTGTTATTAATCCTGTGATCCTTTTAAAAGAAGAGAGTGTTCTTTGGTTGGTGGTCAAAGAGAAAGTCAGAGAGATTTAAAGTGGAAAGCCTTAATGAACACCTGCTGGCTTGAGGATGGAATGAGAAGCCAAAGTTTTGTAAAAATGAAGTAAACTCTAGAAGTGAATAGCCTGCAGAAGGCACCCACCAAGACAATAGAGACGTAAGAACTACAGTTTCAAGAACTGAATATGCTGACAAAGGGAATGAGCTTTAAAGTAGATTCGTCCTCAGATTTTACAGATAAGAATCTCATACAACTAACTCTGGCCTCATGAGATCCTAACACAGAGAACCCAGCCTAGCCCTCTAGACTTCTAGCTAATAAATGGGTGTGTTTTAAGCTGTTTTAATATATGGTGATTTGTTGCAACATAGTAGAAAACTGGCACAAAACCCTTGCATGTTCAGGCTTTCCATGATGTACTGTCCCATTCCATGAGGAAGAGCTGCTCTGCCACCCATTAGTTTCCATAATCTGCATCTGGTGAGCTTCCCTTCTTGATGCTGGTGCTTTCTGGCCAGAGCCTTCTCTTGCATAGTCAGAGTTTGGAAAGCACTGTCGGGTACTCAGAATCTTAGCAAGAGAACTTGAATGTTACTTCTCGCTGTGGTAGGCACATGGGCATTGGTCCAGAAATGCCTCATGTCCAGTAAGGTCTACTTCTCTCTCTCTCTCTTTTTTTTTTTTTTAATTTTGTTCATTGAACTTGGGAAACTTGGCTGACCTTTGTGAGTCATTCTTTGTGAGTCTCCAATAATATCTGTCATAACAGTTTCTTAGGAATACACTGAAGTAAATAAAAGACTTAGCATCGTCTCTGCCACATAGTAAGGAGTCAATAATGAATCGTTTTTTTTATATGTTCTTTTATTTGACAAGAGAAATCGAGAAACTACTAAGTGGTAAGGAAATTATTATAGGATGGCACAAATTAACCCGCAGCTCAGTCCCCACATTGCTTATAGTGTCTGGGGTGGGGGGCAATTACATACACAATTATGTTTGTAATGATAAATTGTCATGAATGCTAAAAAGAAGGTGGGGGTGGGAAAGAATGTAAATAGACAGTTAAGAATTCTTCATTACTTGATATTTGACTTGAGAACTACAGGGAGTATGATACTTGAATGGAGAGAGGGCAGAGAAGTTAGACAGTGTATCACAAGTGGAGTTTCCATGGCAAAGGACAAAGCATGTGGGAACTGGAAAAAAGTTGGTAGGCTGTAATTCAGAAAATAAAGGCAATACAGAAAAACTAAGAGAAAGAATGTTAGGAGCGTTACTACCAACAAAACTAAACAATTCCTCCCTTAGATATAATTTATCAAAAAAAGAAAATGCAAAATTCTTTCTAGAGTGGTTTCAACTCAGAATGTCTACAACACACTTCTCCAGTTTTAAGAGTTTCAAAGCAGGCTGTAAAATTATTTTTAATGTTTTGCAGGTAAGATGTAAAATAATACTTAGGGTGTGGGAGTCATAAAAAAATCTAAGGTTGACTTGAAAACTTCTAAACAAGGAGCAGGAGTGTAAAAAAGTGGCAGAAACTTTAGCAGATGACATTAATGTGGGAGGAAGAGTAAATAATAAAGAAAAATACAGCAAGATACGTGAAGACTTAGATCACTTAAATGCTAAAAGATGAAAGCTAGTTCAAAATAGCTTTAAATGAGAACAGTGACACATCTCTGCAAAAAGGAATATCAAACAATTGTATATCATTAAGTCTTGTGTATCAAAAAGTAAAAGTATGAAGGTGATTCTGTGTACATCATTAAATATGAAACATCTGTGATAATAAGTAATAAGATTTTTTTCAAGGCTGCAATATTAAAAAGAAAAGACTGACTATAATTAAGTAGGGCAAAAACTCTGAAGGATCACAGAACACTAATAATCTCAATAATGGAAAAACTATGAAGAAATGAGAAGAAAGAGTGTCAGAAGTCCTACAACTAATCAAATTATAAATGGTTTCTATTAGGTATAGTTTATTAAAAAAAGAAATCTTTATATGTTTTCCAAAGTTTAGGAATTTTTTTTGAAATTATTTTCATGTTCTTATTTAATCTCAGATCAGTAGATAAGGGGTTGGGTAAGGCCTACAATATACTCCTATATTCAGAATGCGAAATCATATACTGTAATGTATTTGTTCATCTCCCACTAGTATGGATGGAGAAAGACAAAATTGTAGCTGTGCCTCTACACACTCTTGGTGACACTCATGTAATTCACACCTAAAATCCTCCCAAGGATAACCCTCCAAAGGATGTCAAGGGGACGCAGGGACATGGTCCCTTCCAGAGTTGGTGAATACTCTGTTCAGCCTGCCCTGCTGCAACCTTTGTTCTCTTTTCTTAAAGTTGTCTTGGTAGTAACTTAATCTTTCATTTGTATAAATGAAAATCTGTGTTTAGTGTGTGCATCTCTGTGTGTTTGAGGAACAGAAATAAAAATGAAAAAGAGAAATCCCTTCCCAAGAACTTTCACATCATCTCATTATTGGGGCTTGGAAATTACTAATGGATCACTCTCTTAAATCAATTCAGAGTTTTGAAATAAGTCATGAGAATCTGCTAGCTAGAAATCAATGTATGGATTTCGTTAGGGATAAAACTAATTAAAGATTGAACTTGAATCAGTGGGCTGATGTGCTCTTTCCACTCTTTATCCTCAATTGTCTTTGGTAGAACTGAATACTGCTAAGTCCTTGGAAAAGGCTGATGGAAATAACAAGTGAGCTGTGTGAGTTCTTTCCTTTTGCCCATTCAGGCAAATGAAGCTGAGAGTGAGGGCTGACAGGTGGCTGGGCCTGTTCTTCCCAGTGGGCTCTCCATGGCAGTGGACCATCTAGGAGTGTGAGTTGAGTTCCTTCCCCACGCCACAGAATGTAGCCAATGTTGGGATGTCTCAGGACCCCCAGGATACTATATTAAACACATTGCCTGAGTGTTGAAATTTTCCTTTCTTATTTATTATCATTTTTTTTTTTTTGCTGTTACCCTTTCTGTCATCTTACAAATATGACTCTTGTAAAGAACATGTAGTCTTTTTCCAATCACGTCTAACAATCTTTTAATCACAGCAGTTCACCATTTCATTTTCAATGTAATTACAAAATATTGGAATTTGACCTACCATCTTTCTTTTAGCTTTTTGTTTCATTTGAATTATGATTCTTGTTTTCTTCTTTCTCATTTTGTTTTGAATTGTCAGAGGTTTCATTTGTTCTTATTTGGTTGCTTACGTTATTGCTTCTAGTGTTTACCCTAGAGATGCAGCACGCATTCTTGGCATATTTTGATTCAATATAAATTAATACTTTTGTCTCTTTCTATACGACCCTAGGAACTTATAAGTCCATTTCCATCTCTTCCTCCCTTTGTTATTGTAGTCAGCATTTTAACTCTATGCATAATTTATTTCATTTTTAGAGACGTTATTTTCATAGTCAGCCACATATTCATCTTTCACTTCTGCTTTTTAATTATTTTTAATTTCCATGTTTTGCATAGAGTCATTTTACTTTGCCTGAAAAATGTTTCAACATTTCTGTTACATTAGATTTGTGAGAGAGAATTTATTCAACTGGAAGTGCCTTAATTTTGTCATCATTCTATAGAATATTTTCCTAGAAGACTTGTTGACAATTGTTTTTCACCACTTCAAAGATGTCATGCAATTGTCTTCTGACTTCTAAGGTTTCTGTTTAGATAATTATGCGTCTAGAGCAGCTGTTCTCAACCTATGGGTCGCGATCCCTTTCTAACAATGAAAGTACATTGCGGCATTAGGAAGGTTGAGAACCACTGATCTATAGACTAGATTTTTTTTTTTTTTACATTCAATGTTAAACATTAAAATAAAATATGTTTAAAGATAGAATTTTTTGGATATATACCTAGTAGAGGAATTGTAGGATCAAATGGCATGTCTATTTTTAGATCCCTAAGTGAAGGCTATGTTAACCAGTTTGATGAAAATATTTCAAATTGTATATAAAAGCAGAACATTGTACCCCATGATTGCATTAATGTACACAGCTATGATTTAATAAAAAAAGATAGATTTTTTTTTAAATGAAAGAAATCGAATGAAATCTGTTTAAAGTCAGATCATCTCCTTTTTGTTGTTTTAAAAATATGACAACATGTATCCACCATTATTTTATCATACAGAATAGTTTCATTACCCTAAAAATCCTTCGGGTTCACCTAATATCTCTCCCTCCCCACCAACCCTAGCCACCGTTGATCTTACAACTGTCTCCATAGTTTTGCCTTTTCCAGAATATTATTTAGTAGAATTATACAATATGGAAGATTTTTGAAATTGTCTTCATTCACTTAGTAATTCACCTTCTGAAGAGTCTAGTGGTTGCATTTAAATTTGGGTAATTCTAAGCAAAGCTGCTATAAACTATAAACATCCACCTGTAGGTTTGCGTGTGGACGTATGGTTTCAACTCATTTGAGTAACTACAAAGGAGCGAGATCTTTCTAAAGAACTGTGAGTATTTGTGTATCTGTGTGTCTTCCATATAGACCATAACAGTGTTTTCAGCCATTTTACTGGGCGTATAGGTATTTAATCTTTTGGTGTTGGTAGTACTTCTCGAATCCTTATCTGTCAGTTTGGGAAAATTTTATTCATTACTAATTTATTCTCTCTCAACATTTTTAAAAAAAATATAGTCTTAGTCTTTCTCACTTTGTCCCAAATAGCTTTTATACTTTCCATCCCATTCCTTCCATTTTCTAGGCTGTATATTCTCTACTGACCTATACGTCAACTTACTAACCTTTCTTCTGCTTTGTCTAATTTGCACTTATACCCATCTGTTGAGTTATTTCCATTCCAGATTTTTTCTCCCTTTTAGGTCTTTCTTTCTTTCTCCCTTCCCTTCCCTTCCCTTCCCTTCCCTTCCCTTCCCTTCCCTTCCCTTCCCTTCCCTTCCCTTCCCTTCCCTTCCCTCCCCTCCCCTCCCCTCCCCTCCCCTCCCCTTCCCTTCCCTTCCTTCTTTCTTTCTCTTTTCTTTTCTTTTCTGCCAGTGCTGGGCTTGAACCCACCACCTCCAGTATATGGGGCTGGCGCCCTACTCCTTTGAGCCACAGGCACTGGCCAATTTCTTTCATTTTTTATAAAAAGTCTATCTTTAAACATATTTTGTTTGAATGTTTAACATTGTATGTAAAAATAGATAGTCTCTACATGTATAATTATCTCTGGGTGTTTAATTACTCTTAAGAGAGGGTAGGGGAAGGTCACTTTAACCTCAGAAGAGATGGAATTCATTTGTCATTTGGGCAAAACTGCTCACAAGGTTCATTGCCTTTCCAATTCTTCTATGCCAAATATCTCTGGTTATCTGTCTCCAAAGTAAAAGAAATTACAGAAAGTAAGATATGGGAAATGTGTTGGAGATCATCAACCAAATGCTTTTATTTCTGTAGTGGAAGTGATGCCAAAAGAATCACTTTTTTTTTGATTTGCCAAGACTTTACATAAACATACAGTGGAAATTCCAGAACTGGAACCCAATTACCCCATACTTCAATACACTGTTCTTACAGCTCCCGAAGTGGTAAACATTTTACTCTCCTACTGTGCCTGCCAAGATGTTTTTTTCCTAATTCAGGAATCAGCTCCCGTGAATTTAAGCTGATGTACAATTTAGCATAGGTTTATATTCTAGTTTTTAAAATTACTGGAGGTCTAGAGAACAAGGATCAAAAGATGCTGAGGGTCTCCAAAGGCAGCAGGGCATCTGTGCCAAGGCAGCCCCAGGAGCGGGTTGTGGTATAGCAGGTGGCTCGCGCCTCCAACATTGCGTCTCTGGGCTCCTCTTCCTTTGTCTTTGCCTTGTTCACTCACAATTCTGGGTAAAAACATCCTATGAATTGAGCTTTGGTCATATAACCCTTTCATGGACATCCAGGGTACAGAGTATGGCACATTGGGCAGCTCATGGAAAATGGAAGCCTGACTCTGATGATGGTGAAAACAAAAATGATCTAAAATTTACATTCTATCTATTTATTTACTTATTTATTTATTTTACTGTTGGGGATTCATTGAGGATACAATAAGCCAGGTTACACTGATTGCATTTGTTAGGTAAAGTCCCTCTTGCAATCATGTCTTGCCCCAGAAGGTGTGGCATGCACCAAGGCCCCACCCCCTCCCTCCTTCCCTCTCTCTGGTTTTCCTTCCCCCCCATGACCTTAATTGTCATTAATTGTCCTCATATCAAAATTGAGTACATAGGACTCATGCTTCTCCATTCTTGTGATGCTTTACTAAGAATAATGTCTTCCACTTCCATCCAGGTTAATACGAAGGATGTAAAGTCTCCATTTTTTTTAATAGCTGAATAGTATTCCATGGTATACATATACCACAGCTTGTTAATTCATTCCTGGGTTGGTGGGCATTTGGACTGTTTCCATATTTTGGCGATTGTAAATTGAGCTGCAATAAACAGTCTAGTACAAGTGTCCTTATGATAAGAGGATTTTTTTCCTTCTGGGTAGATGCCCAGTAATGGGATTGCAGGATCAAATGGGAGGTCTAGCTTGAGTGCTTTGAGGTTTCTCCATACTTCCTTCCAAAAGGGTTGTACTAGTTTGCAGTCCCACTGGCAGTGTAAAAGTGTTCCCTTCTCTCCACATCCACGCCAGCATCTGCAGTTTTGAGATTTTGTGATGTGGGCCATTCTCACTGGGGTTAGATGGTATCTCAGGGTGGTTTTGATTTGCATTTCTCTAATATATAGGGATGATGAACATTTTTTTCATATGTTTGTTAGCCATTCGTCTGTCTTCTTTAGAGAAGGTTCTATTCGTGTCTCTTGCCCATACAGGATTGTTGGCTTTTTTCATGTGGATTAATTTGAGTTATCTATAGATCCTAGTTATCAAGCTTTTGTCTGATTCAAAATATGCAAATATCCTTTCCCATTGTGTAGGTTGTCTCTTTGGTTTGGGGTGAAATTCAGACATCTTTCAATGAAGAGATCTGGTTTCTCATCTAGATCCAAAAGTTTTTAGATGGTAAATAAGAACTCTATATGCCTTTTTTATCTGTAAAGCAGAGATAGTAATTCTTACCTTTCCGAATTTACAGAGATATTGAGAAGATCTTGGAGGTCATACAAAACAGCGGATATATAAATACAATATTTTTAGTTTATGCTACCACAAGATAATAGTAGTCTTAATAAAATGAATAAAGCCATCATTACTTTCCTTTTTGTTCTTATAGCTATTCTACTGTAAGTTAAAAGCAAACTTTTTGTGAAAATCAGCAAATTTTGGAGAAAATTGGAGTAATAGAACCAAGTAACTGGGTGGTGCCTGTGGCTCAAGGAGTAGGGTGCCAGCCCCATATACCAGAGGTGGCAGGTTCAAACCCGACCCTGGCCCAAAAATGCAAAACAAATAAACAAACAAACAAACAACAGCAACAACAACAAAAACACAAGTAACTATAGATTAACTTTTAAAATATGTTCAAGACTTCCCAAAACTATAACGTGTGGTTCAATTAAAGTGGCTAATTTGTAGCCAAAAGAGGTCCATGATTTTAGTTTCATTGAAGGCCCCATGTCTAAAATATTTTTCATTATTAAAGAGGCAGCATATCAATTTCTGAATTTCAGTTGGCTCTGTAAGTTGTTAAAAAGAATTTTAGTTTTCAGGCCATCATTCTGACACTCCCTGGATATTGTCCATTATCAATGGCAGGGGAGAGTGGTAGTGGTGGGCTGTAAGAGGTTGTTTACAAATTAAACCTCTTTCCCCCAGTTTAGAAAGCTATGAGCTTAAATTGGAGATTTTTGTTCTATACTCTTTCTGCGACATTTTTGAATGATACTAAAAATTGCATCTTGTCATGAGATAGTTAGAAAATATGTTTAGGAGTGAAGAAAGGACGTTCAGTTAGTTCTGAGTCATGAGAATGGAAGTGGCTTGCTCTGGGAGCCTTGGCTATATTTCAGATAACATATTACCATTCTGTTTATGAATTGCATGCTGCTGGGACCTTGAAGTCCCACGGCCATATTTTCATTTACCCAGCCAACCCCAAGGTCTACTTTTTGTCCCCACTTTTTTTTTTTTTTTTTTTTTGTGGAGACAGAGTCTTACTTTATGGCCCTCGGTAGAGTGCCGTGGCCTCACACAGCTCACAGCAACCTCCAACTCCTGGGCTCAAGCGATTCTCTTGCCTCAGCCTCCCGAGTAGCTGTAGCTGGGACCACAGGCGCCCGCCACAACGCCCGGCTATATTTTGGTTGCAGTTTGGCCGGGGCCGGGTTTGAACCCACCACCCTCGGTATATGGGGCCGGCGCCCTACCGACTGAGCCACAGGCGCCACCCTTGTCCCCACTTTATACGATAACATGAGAGCCAGTGTGGAGTTATACAGATGGGGGTACTATATTTATTTTTCATATTGATAATGAGAAGTAAGTTTTAAAGTACATGAGTGATTTTCGTGTTTTCAATACACTTAAGTACAAACTAGAAAACCAAAGTTTGACTGTCTATTGATATATTTATTTAGTCATTGGAAGAGAGTAATTTAGAGTTTACCAAGATTTGGCATTTATTTCTAAACATTTGTTTCAGAAGTTCTTAAGAGAGATTGCAAGATATTGTCATAGTGAAAATATACTATGGTCACACATAATTGGTCATCAATCAGCAATGTCATCCCTGAGACATATCAGGTAAAATTATTTCTGTTATTCTAGAAAACATTATTAAACATCCAGTATAGATACAACCCTGTCGAGGAAACAGAGCTTATATATATATATATTTTTACCCTTGCGTACATTAACATTCACACATTAACATAGCATACGCAGATAACAAATGAGGAGAAAATTAATGTTTAATGAAGCCATTTAGATAATGAGCTATTTAAAAACTGGTAGGTTACCAACGGACAACTCACTAGTTGTTTGGTTCAGTTTAACTGGTTATCTTCAGAGTAATAAGTTAAAAAATCAATCCCTATTTATTACCATGGTGAGCTGTGTGCAGAATAAAAAATTTATGGTCAAACTCAACTACGTTGGCAACTTGATTGCTCTTGTTTATGACTTTGGATCATCCTTAACCTTCTCAATAAACACACCTATAACTTGGACTCTAATTGTACCAGGGCAGTTCATGTAACCAAAACATACGTATCCTGTAATATTCTGAAATGGGAAAATAAAAATAAAAAATGATGTCCTTTAATATTGTAACAAAATTAGTGACATAGTCATTTTATCAGAATGACATGGCCAATTGAGTCAATATTTACTAACTGATACGCTTAACACAAGGCGTGAGATAGTATTGTTTTATTTAAATTCTCCACAGAGATCACCAAAGTAGTAAGAGATCTGAGGTTTAGTCTAACTTCCTCCGATTAACTATGTGATATTGGTCTAGCCATTTGTCATTGCTGGCTCTCTGTTTTATCACTGATTAAATATCAGCCTATGCCCTAATAATCACAGTTTTGTTTTTTTGTTTGTTTTGTTTTTGGCCGGGGCTGGGATTGAACCCGCTGCCTCCGGCATATGGGGCCGGCGCCCTACTCCTTTGAGCCACGGGCACTGCCCCACAGTTTTTTTTTTTTTGATGTTCTAATATTCTGCAAGATTCTAGAAGTGATAATCATGTTTATGGGAAAGCTGAGAAACCCTAATAACACCTAATACACACAGTTTTCTACACGCTGGTATTAAAATGTCCTTTCCAGGCGGCGCCTGTGGCTCAAGGAGTAGGGCGCCAGTCCCATATGCCGGAGGTGGCAGGTTCAAACATAGCCCCGGCCAAAAAAAAAAACCAAAAAAAATGTCCTTTCCATGTGTTATATCATTTCATCTGCACGAAGATCACACAATGTAAGAATTGTTAGTTTTCTCATCTTACATGTGTGTATGAGGAAACTGAATTTGAAAAACTGTTAACAATTTAACGAAATTTCATAGTTAGTTAATGCCAGAACTGGGGTCGAAACCGTTTCCTGCTCTCTCAAAGTCTGTGTTCGTTTTTCTTCTTATCTATAGCCTCTTCTCACTTATACCATCTCCTTTATTTTCTATTGTTGAGTTCACTGGTGAACCATTGGGTATTGTCTTTTTCAGAACTTACTAAGGAAAAAATAGGCCCGTCCTGACACCATTACACTGACACTGGGCATAGGCTTTTTATAATCGAAATTAGAGGGTGAGGGAGGCACTCAGAAGGGAAGCAGGACTTCCCCTCTGCAGAGATTTTGCCAAAAGATCATTATTGAAAAAGATAACTGTTTAAACAATGGGTACAGGCTTAGAAAACTTTAGAAACCCAGATACACTACAGGAATGAAACTCATTAAACCTAACTACTTTAACCAAGTGGTTTGACAGCATCTTCTTTTTTTGAAACTGAGGATAATTAGGCAGAACATGAGACTTCCTTATGAAGCAGCTTTCTTTGCTATTCACTGCTGACCTAGAATTTGAAAGCTCCCTCAACGTATATTGGCTCTTCAGAGCAAAAGCACTTCCACTGATGTATTTCTTTTTTCCTCTTTGCACAGGGGAGATCAGCATAAAACCCAGCACTTTTGCTAATTCCCAATGGAGCCCAGACACCTGGAAGAAGGAAATAATTTTTACCACCTCCAGGTTTCCTTTGGGAAGAGCAGAAGAAAAAGAGAACCACTGAGACTCAGAGGAGGGAAAGATTAATAAGCGCTACCGTCACTGCAGGAAAAAGGGTTTTTCAAAACAACAACAACAAAAATGCATCTAGGAGAGCTCTGCACAATCCTCTTTTCCTCTACTAAAAAGGAAAAATAAAAAGACATGACAAAACAGACACATAAGAGGACTGGAAGAAGAGATAAGTGAAATAACAGGTCGAGCTCCTGGCGTTGTGAAAAAAAAATGTAAAAGGAGAAGATAATTTAGTTTCTTCTTTTTCATGTATTATATACGTGCAGGTGTTTGTGATGGGGCCGTGGGAATATTACGTATCTCGGTAGAAAACGGTGCTGGCTGTAAAAGTAGATTATGCAGCCCGGAGTTTATTCACTCCAAGTCATTTGTGTGCCACCGGCTGTCAAGTACAGCCTTTCTGAAGTACAGAGTCCAAAGCAAGACTGTCAAAAGGAAGCAAGAATCAAGCGATTGATTCAGGAAGAAAGAAGCAAAGGTGATTTTTTCTACCGACTGCCTACTGATGACCCATTATTTATGTATTCTTCCCCAGAATGTATTATTTTCCCTCCTAAGGTCTCTCTCTCTCTCTCCTATTTTGGTGTTAAAATTGAGTTTGATCAACTGTACATATTTTTCTACAGGTCTTTACTATGGGAAAACGAGTCTGTCTCATTATCCTTACGTTCATCTGAACATCAACAAACCCTGTGGTCTGTATTTCCTTTCTACATATTTTCCCCCTTTTAAAAGCATATCCTGAAATTGTCATTAGCGATTTTGTGTGTTCCTCTGAGAATATAGCTTTTCAAAAGCACACACTCGTATTGACATGCTTACGTAACAACATCATTGTTAATAGAAATCTGGTTGCCTGTCTCTGGTGCTGTTTTAAAAACCAGAGAACTGGTTCAGTTTGTGCCTCTTCAAGTTTCAGATCTTGTAATCACTTGGTAATATATTTCAGTTATTAAGAAAAAAATAGGCAGTGACTTAAATTTCAATCCTGGATGTGCCAAATACTGATCTTGGAAGGCAAAAAAAAAATTTACGCTGCCTAAAGCCGCAGAACAGACTTTTTTTTGCTAGCGTGCCCACGGGAGCAAGGCTGCAGGAAGAGAAAAGGGACACGCCAGTGATTTAATTATTGCTCAACTCCTCATTACGTAGGAGGCTTAATATAGCATACAGAACAGCAGCGATGACAGTAGAGACAGTCAGCTTCCTCATACTGCAATCTACTGCGTACTCAGGCGCATAAATAAAGCTCTCCGTTTATTGTCGTTGCTACAGAAATGCCCACATTTTCCAGGAAGGAGAAAGTGATCCTTAGGGTTCTGCCAGTTTTACTAACGTGGAGCACACCAAGGGAAGGCCTACAGATTTCAGTGATAATTTAAGTAGTTGCATAACAAAGAGTCAAAAATGCAGCCAAGTATGTCCCTAGGATTTGTCAGGACACTCTAGAGTTGTATATTCTCAAAGGACGTGAAATGTTACCAAAAATGTTTTATCTCAACATTATCGAATGCAGAGCATGGCGGATACCCCCTCAGTAATTGATTCTCGGTGCTAATCACTCTTCTTGTTCTTAACTAGAATTTCTCACACTGCTTTCAGCCTTATTTCTAGACTACTGATGTTTGCAAATAATTAGCCAGTCTGGGGAGATTGCTTTCATAGACTTTTCTTCCTATCAAACAGTTCCTATCACGATGCTACATTTTATCAGAAAAGATGTGTTTATTCAATGCCTGCTAAAGGAAGTCTGCTTTGAGTTCTGTTTTCAAACTATAGCTGACCAACTATACTCCATCTGTCACTACCTTTGCCCGCTGATATGTATCAAATTGCCCCTTACTCTCTTTCCCTGGTCTGGCATGCATTCTTCTCCCTGGGTCGTATGATGATCATCGGATTCACCGGCCCAGAATGTTCGACAATCGTCCACTGGCATCACAGTTCACCTGAGCTAATCCACCCTTCCTTTCAAGATTCTTTTAAAATGCAACCACATCAGTTTATTGTATTAATTTAAGAACATTCATAGTTGTTTATCCTGTGACAGGCGTGGTGTCAGGCATGACAGATACACTCTGCCCTTACGCGTAGGATGTTTGGAGTCTAGGAAGGCTTCTTCTTCTAATGACTCCAATGAAGACGTCATTTCTTCTTTCTTGTGTCCCTCTAGCACTGAATGTACACTTTGTGACTCTTGTTTTCTACGTATAGCCCCTTTTGCTTCCCACCTTGTGTGTGTAACACACCTATGAAAGCACACACATATCCATGCATAATAGATTTATAATAAAATTATATTTATATTTTTATTTTAATGCATCTTTTTAGTTAGCTGTTGTGGTCTAAAACACTAGCTCAAAGCTTAAGGTCTTAAAACATCAATACTGATATATTTCATACTTTTGTGAACAGGGCATAGCAGTGACAGCTTATATAGCAGCTTAAGGCTCAGTGGAGATGGCTAAAATCTGCAGGAGCTGAAAAGTGCAGGAACTAACCCAATAACTAGTCTCTACATTGCCTCTCTGCTTGGCTAGCTTGGGTTTCCACAAGGAGAGGACGGCTAAGTTCTTACAAATCTGCTTAGGGCTTCAAAGATGAGCCTTCCAAAAAGCCTAAGTATAACCAGAAGCTTTCTTATGACCTGGCATCAAAAGTCACTTCTTGTCAGTCAAGAAGACTACCCAAGACTCGGAGTGGGGGTAATTAGATTTACTTTTCAACAGTAGGCATACAAAAAGTCTTTTAGCCGCCCTTCAGCTACTGTAATACATATCTTGTCTTTCCCCAAAGGGAAAAATGTCTTTCGGGAAAGGTCTGATTCATTTTTGTATTATCTCAAAATGAACATTATTTCAGTAGTTGATATTAGCTGTTACAACCAACTTCACATTCTCAGTGTCTTAATATCACAAAAGCTAATTTTTTTATTTGTGTTACATTCCAATGCTGGTTTTAAGCGTCTCTTCAGGGCTGTTCTTCAAGCAGTGACTCAAAGATGGAGGCTGCTTCAATCTTGTAGTAAGGCTTTGCAGAGCTGTTCTCTGTGGAACCAAATGAGAAGGCGGGGAGGTACGGGGGAGGTGGACATCATGTAGGGTGTTTTTGTATTAACCTGGATGGAGGTGGAACACATTCTTCTTAGTAAAGCATCACAAGAGTGGAGAAGCAAGAATCCAATATCCTCTATTCTAATATGAACAAGAATTCTTTCTGAGACATGCTTCTGAAGTCATTCTCCCTGCTCCTCCTTTTGTTTTATTGACTGCAGAGCTTTCTCTGAGCTTAATGGCTAGTTTCTTCAATTTATCTTGTTTAATTTCGATGTTATCTTTGTCCTCGTGTACTCTACCTACAGAAAGATTTGGGGGGGACTTTTTAACTCAAATAGGTTTTAATATCACTTCTAGAACCCTAAGATTTTCTAAATCTGAACTTCTCTTGATTCTAAAATCATCTATCCTCTCTACCTTTCTATATTTATTTTACTTTAATTGAATTATACACATGGAGAAAACTTCATATTATCAGTATACAGATGGATATCCTTTTACAAATTTGCCACGCTCGTGTAACCTGAACTCATTTTAAGAATAAAACCTTACTAGCCCTTCCTCCAGGCCCGCTTCATGCCTTCATGAAGGCATCAGGTCAATCCCACCTCCAAGGGTAACTAACCACTGTGTTCATTTATAATACAATAAATTAGTATTGCTAAATTTTAAACATTATTTAAATGCAGTCCAGTTGCATATATTCTCTTAGTTTTGGCTTCTTTGGTTCAATATTGTATTTGTGAAATTTGACTATATTTTTACATGCTCACTGGTTCATTGTTGTATAATATTCCATTTAGTGAATTGTCCATGATGTATTTATTCAATCTAATGCTGTTGAACATTTGGATAGTTTGTGGGTTTTGAGGACTTCTATAAATATAGCTGTACATGTATTTTTGCTGGGTTTTGTACATTTTGAGGACTTCTATAAATATAGCGGTACATATATACATATTTCCACTTGATATACATGGTGGAGAGGCAATGCTGAGCAGTACAGATACCTATATTCAGTGTTAGAAAACATTTCCAGTGCCCAAAGGTATTTGTGCCAAATTAAACTCCCCGCTGGAAGTATATCAGATTTCTATTTTCTCCAAAGCCATAAATGTCTATTTTTCAAGATTCTTATTTTTTTACATTTCTCCTGTACTTAAGACATATTTCCTGATCCTGTGAGTTTTCTTCAGCACCTTGCCAAAGGTAGCCAAAAGGCACTGCAACTTTCTCATTTGTGATCTTTTAAAACTACTTCCTCAAAAAGCACATGACTCATTTCCTCTTTTCTCTCTACCTTTCAAATATTTGTCGACAGTTTACCACAGAAGACCACTTTCTAGCTGCCAGGATCAGTGACTTCACTGCCCAGGACCTGACCAATAAATTAATGCTACATAGTATTTTATCCTTTAAAGCCTGACCTTATTTCAAGAACTAATAGCGAGCTATTTGGTGCTACGGAAATAAAACTCCCAATCTTAATGGATTAACATGACAAGGGTTTACTTCTTGTCTTCATAGGCTGTGTGGGAAACCAGTCAGCTCTTCCTCCCAGACCCAAGTTGGTTTTATGATAACCACTGCAAGAGCAGAGAGAGCTGGGTAGCCCATCATGGAAGTGCCCTGCATCCTCCTCATCTGAGCCTTAGTTTTGAGAACTCAATTTCACAATTTCAACCTAAGTGCATGCTGAGAAATTAAGGAACATAGGGGTAGCAATAACAATCAGTCACAAAGAGATTTTTCAAAAATCCATAAGCATAACCTAATGAATGAACATGAATATATAATATATATTTATAGTACATATTATAAATAAGTATATCCTCTCTGTATATTCCCATAACATTGTGAGATATTAAAACTAAGTAGTTTCACAAACTGCTCCCTCATATTTTCCATTCTAATACATCTTTGGCGCGCGTGCGCGCGCACACACACACACACACACACCCCTCACACATCTCAGGGGGAGGGAATCAGCAAAGTGATAGAAACACCTGAGCTTTAAATGATGACATCACAATCATCACATCGACTTTATTTTTTCCCACAGCTACGTCCTTTCATGCTTACAATTCTTAGAAGTAAATAACATCACGGAACGTTCTAGCCATATATTACCCCTAAATCTTACTGAGAAGAAGTCAGTGTGAACTCATTCCAAATTAAGAAAATAGATTTACTTGAATACTTCAAGTGCTACCTACAGAATGAATTTCTTCTAAGCAACTCTCTACCTTACCAGAAGAGTTAATCAGAGATGATGGCTCTTCCAAGAGATACTTTATAATTTTATATTTTTTCTTTTTAAATTTATGTCTAAAATTTATTATTTATTTACTTCTAATTTAGCATTAGCATGAGGGTACATACAATTGGGTTACATTTGTTTGTATTTGTAAGGTGAAGTCCAAGTCACAGTTGATCATTTACCCAGGTGGTGTGCCAGGTACCCCTGCATGGTACTCATTAGGTGGGACTTGCCAAATTCCCTCTGCCCTCCACCTCCCCCCTCTTTAATTTAATAAAAAAAGTTTTAATCACCATTTGCCTTGCTCCCAAAATTTGTTCAAAGGAAGACTTTTAAAGCAGCTGCCCTTCTGCCCACTGATTTTGCTAGTGAAGTACATCTTCATTTGCTATTTCTTCAAGCTGCCTTGTTTAACTTAATAATTGGTTATTTTTACTTCCCAAGAATTGTTCCTTTCTATAATGAGCTACTGTTTTTCTCCATTCCATCTTGTGTCACCTGTAGAGCTACTTACCCAATGATTCTTCAATACACATTTTTCAATTAAAATGGGTGCAAACTCAGGGCCATTATAATATTTAGCAATTTGAATTTGCCTGATTTAGATTAGGTTCGGTTTTATGTGACCAAAAGAACAACAACAAAAATACTCCAGCATACGTATATATTCTTTTTTGTGAAAATATGGAAGGAATTGGCAGTCCAGGGTTGCTTTGGCATTCTTACAAATTTGTTCAGGTTTTTGGCCATTTTTGTCATTCTGCCCACTGTCCCTAGCATGGGGCTTTCAGTGTTGGAGCTAAAAATGGTTGATAGAGTTTCAGCTGTCACATGTGATTTCCAGAACCAACGTGGAGGGAGATACAAGGGAAGAACAGATAAGGCTCATGTAACTATCTTTTGAGGTTGTCCATGCACCTGGCAATTACCTGTACACCTGGCAATTACCTGTAAACCTCTCCAAATATATAAAGGAGTACAGTTATATTTGATATTATTCCAGGGAGCCAGTGCTCAAGAAAAATAATGGGTTTTATAGCTGAGGAAGAAAATTTTGAACAGATACATATCTATGTCAACTTCAGTCTTGGCCAAAACCCGAACAGAAAAAGACAGAATCCTTAAAGAAAGCATGAAGTTCAGAATAAGTTAACAGTCACTGGCTTAGAGATCAGGCTGACCTAGGTTTGAAATCCATCTTGACTTTTTACTATGTGTGTCTGAGTTATTTCTAAACTCCTAAAGCTTTAGTTTCATAAATTTCTTCTATAAATTTTTTGGACTAATTTGTAAGGTTTTAATTAGATTATGCATGACAAACAGTTCTGGTCACTCAAATACATTTTCCTCTTTGTATTATCATTTCTTTCTGATTTTTCCAGAAATTGCTTTAGTAAGAAAAAAAGTGGACTGCTAGTTAGAAAACGTGGTTGAACTGCAGCATTTACCTATTCTTCTATCTTCCTAAGGGGCTTATCTGCATCTTCTGATACTCTTTATTGTAGTGAGAATTAAATGAAATATTGTATGTGGGATTTTCCAGTATAAGACTTGGTACAGAGACTAGGCAGAGTAAATGTTGATTTATTACTTTTCCTTTATTTGAAATTATATGCATTTTACCCTTTTATGTGTCTCTAAGTAAATCTATTAAATCCCCCAAACCCAGAATATACTGAGACACTGGTGGCAACTGCTTACCTTGCTGTTGTGCAAATATTAAGAATGTAGATCAGATTTCTGTTCTATAGAGGTTTCCTCTGAAATTCAGTAGCATGGGTTTAAGGATAGACTATATGAGTTATCTCTTATCTTGCCTTTGAAAAAATACTGACTAGAAATTAAGAAATGAGCCATACTGCCCTAAATTAACATAAATGTACAAATATGTGTATGAATAAAAAATGCCTGGTGGGGCACATAGGAGGGGTTCAATAAATATCTGATAAGTGAATTAATTAGTGAGAGGATGGTTGGCTGAATATGTTGACTTCCTCTTCATCAGCCCCTGGGTCTTTTCTACCAAGGAATTTTCAAGGACTGATGAGTTGGCCTCTGCCTGGTTGTACTAAATGTTTCTTGTGTTTATGGGATTCTAAGTCACACTGGCAGACCTCCTCTGTACTGTTAGGTTTGGTGAATGTTACACATTCAACTCAATGAACCATAGAAAATATGAGATAAATCTTTGCCAAAGGGACAGTATAAATTGAGGCAATTGCTTCCCAGTCGCATCAATTTCTCAGTAAAAACCACATAGCCTTGGTAAACCGTAATACAATAAAAAGTCTTACTCTCCCGAGGACTCTCAAAGTAACTTAGCAGTCACTGGTTGTTGATTAAATTGACTTGAGAATTCTATAACTTCTCTTTTGCTTCAATGATTTATTTATGATTTTGCTAATAAAGATTCTGCTTCATGATATAAAGCAGCAAAATTAACTTCTGTGATTCTAGTTTCTCGTCTTTGAATGGAGGAGTAAAAGTGTATTATCTAAGGTTTCTGATAAGGTTTTACCTCTAACATTCTGTAATTCTAATAACTTTGTTGGATGACCTCATAGGAATCCCAGAATCTAATCTTCTACTTACGGCAGGAACTGTTTTTTTTTTTTTTTCCTCTTATGCTTTCTATGCCAAGGGTTGTTCAATTTTCACATGAAAAATCTTCCTTTGTAGAACCTCTTGGGGAAAACCTCCCACTGTCAAACTCTTCTAATTATGAAACAATTCCTTATTTTGAAACACAACCTCTTTCTAGATAATTTCTACCCAGTTTCAAGTGTTACTTCCTTGAGGGTAAGTGTGATATCTCTCTGCTCTGACAACCTATCAAATATCCCCACCCATCGGGTCCACCTTAGGTTTCTGCCAAGCTCATTCAAATCTTAGTTATAAATTTATATGATAAGATTTCCAGACCTATGAGATTTGACAATCTCTTCTACATCCAGAATGAATGATGGTCAATAAATTTTCCTTAAGTCTGTGCAAAAAAATATACTAAAAACTCACCAATAATATGGGGAGTAAAGAAGGGTTTTTCACATGTTCAGTCCTTGTATTTTTTTGGATAATATATGAATAAATTATGAGTTTTGAAATTAGAAAACTCCCCCTTGCTTTTGCCTCATAAAACGCTATTTGTGAACTTTTTCAAATTATTACTGTCTCTGTCAATGTTTTCTCAGTTGTACGATCATCACTGTGTTCAACACCATCATCTGTGTCATATCTGATTATTCTGCTGTCGTGTATAATGCTTTGAAGTTTTTCATTTCATCTGCAACTGAATATAGTTTTACCAATAACTTTTTTCTTTTTCATTTTTTTTTTTGAGACAGAATCTCACTATGCCCCCCTGGGTAGAGTGCTGTGGCGTCACAGCTCACAGCAACTTCAAACTCTTGTGCTTAAGTCACTCTCTTGCCTCAGCCTCCCAAGTAGCCATGACTACCAGTCTTGGTGTATATGGCTGGCACCATAATCACTCTGCTACGGGCACCGAGCCACCACTAGCTTTTTGTATTCATGTTTGTGTATAACATCATTGCCATATAGTTTATGTTAAAACATGTTTTAATAGTATCCTCGAAGTGGAAATGGTCTTTGCTCTAATAATTTCTAACGGGGAAAGAGAAATTACACTGTGTATATACACATACCCTGACACCCACGTACCCTCCTAAGTTTCAATATATAATTGTTTTGTTTAGATATAATTGAGAATCCCTTTAAATAAATACTAACTTCAAAATTAACCCTGGTCATACAAGCATAAATATTTATATTCACTTTTGAAAGCTATACGCAACAATGATTATGTTGAAGCTGTTAAAATAAACTTTGCAATATATCACAGGTGATTTTTTTTTACACGTTTTAAGTGCTCAGAAAATTACGTAAGGGGCATATAAATACACTGAAGGAGCAGATAACAAGCTCTGTGTGTGAATTCCTGCGGAATGTCCAGAGCACCTTCTACACTTCGTGCTGTGAAGCTCAGAAGAGTTTTACTCTCCTGTTCATCTCAAGCTTGGTTAACATCTGTCTGTTGTATAAATGATTCCACAGTCCGTGCTGCAATGAGGGAAAAGAGAAAATTCTATTTCAAATCCATTTCCAGCTTATCTAATAGAATTACACATAGAGCTTCTAAAGGAAAGAAATTTTGTTCCTTCAATATCAAATCAGCACAGAAAACAGATAATGACACGAATCCTGCAAGACGTGCAGTAAATGTATTTACTGAGAATTCAGATTTGGCTGCAAAATTCTGAGCAGAACATATTTCATTATTTCTATTCTTTTCCCAAATCTCTCTCTATATACATATATATACACTTTTTGTCTACAAGGGCCATTTTCATAAAAATGTCACACTTCATTTTTTTTCTCTAACAGCACTGAAGCTATTAATTTGGCTTTCGGTGAGCTGACCGGTCTGCTTGAGTGCCTGAGACGGAATCCGCTTCCCGTAGTTTCCCTATTTAAAAGTTATTTATGGTATTATATTTGAAGCAGTTATGATGCTTTGCAGTCTAGACAGTATGAGAGTTTGCTGTGCAAAAAGGAGCAAAAACAAATCTCTTTCAAGTGAAAGCGAACCGGTTCTATGATAAGGATTGGAAAGATACTTGAAATAGCAACTGCTTCAGGAATTTGGTCATTGTTTTCCTTCAGAAAATGGAACACTTTTGGGTGGCACCTGTGGCTCAAAGGGGTAGAGTGCTGGCCCCATATGCGGGAGGTGGCAGGTTCAAACCCAGCCCGGGCCAATAACCGCAAAAAAAAAAAAAAGAAGAAAGAAAGAAAGTGGAACACCTGTTACCATTTTAAGGCCGTCAGCTCTTCTGAAGGTGTCCGCGGTTGACACTCAGTGCATCGTGAACCCACAGAATTGCCCACGTTGTAGCAAATGACATCACCCAGGCCATCGTGTCAGTCAAACTCTATTTTATATCTTCTCCTGGCCACAAAAGGCTTCTCCTTTTAATCTGCCAGTTATAATATATTTAGTTTTGGAGATAGTTTTTCTCCTGAGATAACTAAAAAAAAAAAAAGTGTTACTGCTACAGTATTGATGTACAGCATCTTGCCAGGTATGAGGGTGACACAGAAGTTCCTCCAGACCTTGGAATCCACAGGTCATATCATGTGTTGCACCATCTTGAAGATGCCAGACTAGTAGTGTCAGCATGATGGTGACACGTCGGCTCAGAGGAGGGGCCGTTTCCCAGAAGCAGTATACACATCTAGTCAGAGACCTCTACTGAGTGCTATGTCCCCAAGTGGAAGACATAGGTCTAGAAACCAAGGGGTAGACCCAGGCATTGCTCCAATTTCCATCACTCCGATGACATCTTGGTGGCCTCTGTGCTTCCTATACCCACAATTCAGGTGTCCAGCCACATGGGTCCCATCACACCGTAAGCTGTATCAGCCTCCCTGAGCTCTTCGGCGTCTGTGTCAGAGACACTTAGGATACATGGGGATTGGCAGAAAGAGGCAGCACTGTCCCTCTGGAGACCGGGGGCAGTAGGTGCAGGACAGTTTCATCCACCTGTCCCAGCAAATGGACACATGCGACAATCCTGGTCTGGAAAGTATGTGGCCAATACGGACACAAGCACCTCAGAGCACATACGTCCTAGGGCTTAATTCTCCATGTTCTCAACACGTAAGCCTAAGCAGGATGGGTGCCATACAATTTTGAACAGACTGGTAAATTTAGAATTTTAATCACTTTTGGTGGTGCCTGTGGCTCAAAGGAGTAGGGCGCCGGCCCCATATGCCGGAGGTGGTGGGTTCAAACCCAGCTGCAGCCAAAAACTGCAAAAAAAATAAAAATAAAAAATAAAATTTTAATCACTTTTAAATCTAGTGGTTGTAAATTCCAGAGGTGGTTTCTTTAAGTATGTCCTTTAAAATTCCCTTAGGCAGAATAGAATCTTTAAGGATGGCTCTCCAAAGCCTTAGAGAAAACAAAGCCTTTACTCATCTTTTTATAGGAGAGATCAAATTCTCAATTTTGATGTATTTCGTTTTTGATAAGCTGTCTACACCATCAACATATGATTCGCTTAGCTCAAATTAAAAATTGAGGGTTTTTTATTGTGTTTTGTTGGCATTTAAAGAATCACTGCAGAATATCTTCTGCTTTTTTGCTTTGTAAATTCATGAATCAAACCTTAGTGTATGTCAAAATGAGAAGCATCTTTTTGAAGCTCCATGAATCTTTTAATGACCCTGTTACATTATTTTTCAGGGATGATCAGTATATATAATAAGAAACTCATTTCACTGCCTCCTGTGGGGTCGAGAAAATCTCACCTTCTCCACAGGATACTCTTACACTTAGTTGGTGAAAAGGTAATCTGAGACCTAGCAGTTATATGCTTTCTTCTTATTTTGGTCAATTTGAGTTTTATGTGATTAAAATTATAGGAAAAATGGCAAGCAAAATCTGAAACAGGACAATTTTCATTGTATGTCTTTTTTTTTTTTGAGACAGAGTCTCGTTATGTCACCCTCAGTAGAGTGCTGTGGCATCACAGCTCACAGCAACCTCAAACTCTTGGGCTTAAGCAATTCTCTTGCCTTAGCCTCCCAAGTAGCTGGGACTACAGGTGCCCACCACAACGCCCAGCTATTTTTTTTTTTTTTTATTGCAGTTGTTATGGTTTAGCCTGCCCAGGCCAGATTCGAACACACAAGCTTTGGTGTATGTGGCTGGCACTGTAACCACTGTGTTATGGGCACCAAGCCATATGTTTTTATTTTTGAAAGCAATTATTCCTAAATGAAGAAATATAGAATGAAATGCTGTATTTTTAGCAAGAAGAGCTTCTGGGAAACATGTTTCAAATTCCAAAGCACAGATCGGAAAGGTTAAAATATCACGTAATACTCAAGAAGTATATCAAGGACACATAAGGTTGGACTATAATTTACATAATAACAACAACTATTTTTAATTAAGCATGTGCTATGTTCTTCATCCACATTAAATAATTTAAGATTTGAATTCTAAAAATTGAAATGCTATCATTTCAAATATAGAATTGGAGACTGGAGGCTTAAAGAGGTAAAGATAAAGTTATGCATACGTATAAAATAAGCAAATGAAAGGTTTCGAAAGCAACTTAGTAAAGTATCTCAAGAATGGAAGAAAAAATACCCAATGTACTCAGCCCTACTATGAAACTAATTTATGGCTTTCACATGAAAGCTATAACCCAGTTATAACCCAAGAATAGGGGGAAGGGGGAAAGGGAGGGGAGGGAGGGGGGAGTATGGGTGGAGGGAGGGTGATTGGTGGGATTACACCTGTGGTGCATCTTACAAGGGTACATGTGAAACTTAGTAAATGTAGAATATAAATGTCTTAACACAATAACTAAGAAAATGCCAGGAAGGCTATGTTAACCAGTGTGATGAAAATGTGTCAAATGGTCTATAAAACCAGTGAATGGTGCCCCATGATCGCATTAATGTACACAGCTATGATTTAATAATAAAAAAATAAATAAAATAAAAAAAAAAGGTGATGCACTTAACTAAAGTATACTGCCTCTTTATTTTTTGTTACTAAAATATCAGCTCAAAAAAAAGTGTTCTGTGATTTACTTCAAAGTAGAATAGTAGTGGAGTGAAGCATATTGAGAGCTCACATGACCTCCAGGAGGGACAGTCAGGCTCCAAGGCTATTCATCAAGAAAACCCTCACCACATTGTGGGGGTGTTCTGTAAGGGTGCACCACAGCTTCTGACCCTGAGGGTCACACCATCCACCTCCATTACTGTCACTGACTCTCCAAAGTCTATGGATTCTGCAGATGCTATTTATCCAAATTGTTTTATTTTGATTAAATCCACACTTTGTTCCATCCAGGTTAATAAATATAAAAGATGTAAAGTTTATGGCTGAAGAGGGTATGAAGCATCTTCTTCTTAGCAAAGTATCACAAAAATGGAAAAGCAAATATCCAATGTATTCAATACTAATATGCATCCAGCAGATGATCTAATACATGCTCACATCGGAGAAAAACTCAATTCAATTCAAGTTGCGGGGAGGAGAATGAAGGAGGAAGGAGAGGAGTGGAAGGAGGGGGGTGAATGTGTTCCTACTTAATGGGCTCAGTGTTAGGGTGTACGGCACACCTCTTGGGTGCAGGACACAACGACAAGAGAGACTCTGCCTAACAAATACAAACATTGTAACCTAGTTTTTTTGTACTATCACATGAACCTGAAATAAACAAAAAAAAAAATCGACACTTCGGTGTGAGGCAGCGTCTAGCTACAAGCCAGGTTGGGAAGGACACTTTGGTAGGAAAAAGCCTTTTTGAGCCACAACAGCACTTATTTTTCAGTGCTCTTGGGTCCTTTGTCTGTATTTTGTACTCTGGCATGTGCTTTAACTAACATTGAAAGCCTCCACATCCTTAGTATATTATAAAACTTGAGTTCAAGGCCTATGTCTAACCTTCTTTGTATCTCCCAAGGATCCTAGCACGGTACCTGGTACATAATAGGTTACCGTTCCATTCAGTGGTTTTAAATGAATGCCTCTCTTAGAATTGGAGTAAAACAGAAAAAATAATTCTTGCCAAGAGACATGGTGAGTCAGATATTTTGATTCCCGCTCCATAACTCTTTCATCATGCAGTACTAAACTATTCTATTTTAATAAAGATTATTTGCCCCAACGTCCTATTCACATCCAGAATTTCCCTCATTAGGTTTTTAGCTCAATACTTCCAATTATGTGGTTAGAAAAATGGGCAACTTGTCTTTATTTGTGACCAGGGAAAGTAGTGACATTAGAATCTCACTTGATACAGTTTTTTGAAGAACTTTTAAATTATAGACTATTGAGGCTAACAGCAAAAAATCATTTATCATAAATGTTTCTCTTTTTTAAAAGTTCAAAAAAAGCTGAATCCAAGAGATTATGAAATGCCTCTGTGCTTTCGATACTGAATTAGGCAGGGATCCTGTGGATTTCCACTGTACTTTGTACTTACAGCATCAAAGCACTTAACCACTGTTCATTGCATTTGTCTGGTTAGTACTTTGTAACATGCACTAGAAGGACAATTTTTGAGGTTAGCAACTATGAAAAGTTTGTGGCTGGAGCCCTGCCACCTAGGAATTTTCCTTGACTCATAATAGGCACTTAGATAATTATTGTTAATTGTAGCCCCAAATAAAACACCCTTGGTTATGGTATTGTGGTTAGAACTCATGATAGATAATTGTCACCTGTTCTTTTATGTGTAAACAATTCATATCTCACAGGGCACTAAAATATAAGAGTTTTGATCTTAAAGAGAAAGGCATATTTGTCAATGTTCTCACTCATGAATAATCTCAATCAAGTTAAATAAAAATTTCTCCCAGATCTTGTAAGATAGAAGCAGGAAGATTTGTTTGGAAACAGTCACACTGATTCAATGCTATAGCATGCTTTAGAAGGGTATTTCAAACCAGAATTTGGGATTCTGCATATATTGTGAGATTGAAGTTAATAGAATGTCCTGATAAATTGATCATGTCATGAGAAAAAGAGATAAATTAAAGATGACTTGACTTGTTTTTTGCTCTAAGTAACAACAACAACAACAAAAAAGAGGATGATCTTTATTGAGCTGAGGAAAACTACAGATGGCTATGATTTTAAAAGATGGAGAGTTCAGTTTTATTTCAATCTCTGTTTGCATGTTACACTAAGTAGTGATATCTAAGAGGCTGTTGCCCAATAAAGGAAAGTATGGAAGAGAAGTGTGGGCTGCAGATAGGAAATGTAGACCTGATAGCACATATTTAGCACTGCGAGAATGGGTGATATTCATACAGGATTGCGTATAGTGCGGGAAAGGTGGGAATGAATGCTTCCCAGGGCCCTTCCACATTAAGAGCTCATGGAAAAGAGGAGAAACATATAAAGGTATGATCTGTCACTTAACCTAAGCAAGTTGCCATCCATGTATGTAAGCAAAGAGAGGTTTTATAGGAGAAAGGAGTGATCGGTTGATTCAAATCCTTCATATAGAACATGTGACCTGGGGCTGGCAGTCAGTGAGTTGACTTTACAAGCAGAGTTCTTTGATAACCTTCAAAAAAGCAGTTTCATTGCTGTGATAGGCCAAGTTCCTTTTGGAATGCATTTAGAAGAAAGTGGTAGGAATGGAAATAGAATCAATGAGCATAGGCTTTCGTTGGAAGATGGAGGTGAAAGAGGTCCAAAGAATTTTATTTTTGCTTTTTCAGAAATATGAAATAAGACAACAAATTTGTATATTGATAGAATTATCCAGAAAAGAAAGAATAATTGATGATATCAAAGAGAGTGGGTAGAATTAAAGATAGGGATAGGGAATTACTTATTGTGGAGGGAAGGGGATGGCTCTACAAAAATTCAGAAATTGGTCCTGTATGTTAGGAGGAGGGAAGACTCTGTATATTCACGTAGATACTGATAGGTAGTGGATATAGAAGTCGACTTTTAGAAGTTGTGTTAATCCTTTAGGGAAGCATAAAGAAAACTGAGAATAAAACTAGAATAGATTTGCAACTGTGAGCAAAGTAACAAAGACATGCCGGTAATCTAGGAGAGAAGGAGAGTAAATAGGTCATGAAAATAGATCAGTAGGCAACATGGTACATTTGAGTTTACAGCTGGGAATTTGGTAAACTGGTCATCGGGGTTACACATTGCCCTTCAGCCAAGGTCAGCTGCATGAGAAAATTCAGTTAGAAGGTAGATCACTGAATGTTGTTGCCATAGGAGTTTTGTAAAGTGAGTTCAATAAAGCAAGGTAAATGCACAGATACAGATAGTTTAGTGAAAATAATATTTATAATAATAGACAAGGGAATTAAACTGGTTAAAGGGGAAAATGAGGCATTAATTGGGATGGTGTACACTATATACTGATACTTAGTAGAGTACCCATGCTGGTTTAGAATCTCGTGTGGTAGATGCATTGGAATTTTGGTGCTAAATTAAAGGAACGCAGAACATACAGAACAAGGCAAATTTGCTACAAGTTTTACAAATTAAGTTGCTCCCAAACAAGCAGCACACATTCGTACACTAGCAGAGACACACACATGCCCCTTTAACGTTCTTCTAGCATCTACTTATTTTTCATTCTTTCTCAGGATATTTGTAGGAAAAATTGAAATTGTGGGCAGTCTTCTTCTTTGAGAATTTCTCACGTTTTCTTTTTAACAAGAGAGAATGATCTGACAGACTCTCACCATCGTGTTTAGGTAGACTGAGTTGTGGAACGTTACTGAGAACAATGAAAGAACAGAAATAAACAAATATGCTCTTGCAAGAAAAAAAAAGTCAGAGAATCAAACGATCAGTGCGGCAGTTGTTACATTCCTTTCATTTATCATTTCAAGCTGTGTTATTTTGATGGCTTTTCGGCTGTGAGACTACTGGTGCTGATGCAGAGATAATGAAATACTGAAAACCCCAAACAACAGAAACGTCTGTAACTGGTAATGGGCATTCTCCTTCAGTTTGTTAACTCCAGCTGTGCTATTTGACTGTTTTTGTGAAGAGCTGCCACATGAGGTGAATATTGAACAGGACCTGATGTCAGCAGCAAGTGGATCATCCAAAATCTGGACTAGAGGATAGGCAGTTGGACGAAATTGCCCCACTTTGAAACACAGCTGCATGCTCATCAAGATAAAATGTGACAAGGTAAGTTCCTTTCTGTGAAAGCGTGTCAACCTCCGTGATCACAATGGCACTTGATAATGAACCTGCAGGTTGTATGCTCAGACAGAACCCTGAGGAATATTCCAGAATAATCAAGGTATCCAAGTGCAGCTGACTTTTTCTAATAGTAAGATCTCCTGATAGAATAACATTTGAAAAAACAAATCATTTAAGAGTAAAAGTGAGAATATTTGCTACTTACACCTTACATTTCTCTTTACGTTGATTCTTATATTTTGATGCCATAGGCCATTTTAATTACTTTGAGAATAAAGAAATGACTTAGGGAACTGGCATCTCTTTTACATCTCTTTTTTGACCTTTCAAAGAGCTGAACTGCAAGGCAACCAACCTGCCCACCAGGTGAGAAGAGTGAGGTGTTTGCAGTTGAAGCCAAACAAGAGAACTTACTTACCTGTCACCAGACACTAGTCAGAAGAGTTCAGTTAGGGGACTGACAATTTTTCGAGGCTATATGAATGTGCATCATTGAAAGAAGGAAAAGCTCTGGAAACATCTCTAGATGGTGCAGACTTCAGGAAAGAAAGGGAACAGGTACCACTCCAGAAGGGATTTGGAACTCCACAGGGACAGTCCTCCCTTTAGTCTGGGGAAGGAAGAGCTACAGACACAGCTGACCATAAAGCACAGATAAAAATACATGCCCAGAGAAGAGAAGGAAGCAGTAAAACAGAACAAAGCCAAAAAGCATTTATTCCTGAGGCAGACTCAGAGCTAACTGAGGTAGGAAGAATGTGAGCGTTGAGACCACACCTCTGGACCAAGTGACTCAGTGCCCACCTAAGCTGAGACTTCACGCCACAGAGGCCCACCCACTACCACTTCGCTCCCTACCCCCTGCCAGGCTAAAGCGCATGGACCCACTAGTAACCACTAAGCTATAACTCCTCTCTGAAGCTTAGCTCAAAGGGAAGATCAAACGCTGGGGACAGATCAGAAATATAACACACACATATATACACATTCACAAAATAAAAATAAAACATTAAAAAAAAAAACTTTGACATCCTTTTCCCCCCCAAGAAAGAGAAATATAAAGAAAGTGTTTCAAGCAAAAGGAATGAAAGATCAGACATCTAAAACAGCAGTATCTATAGTATAAAAATGATGGGCAGTGTTAATGGTATAAAGAAAGGTAAAATTAAATTATTTTAAGTTAGTTTTTGATCAGTACATTGCAAATTACCATAGATTTAGAGGCTTGCCATGTCACCCTTTCTTAGCTCAGAAGTCAGGAGGTGACAATTTGCTCAGCATCTCACAGCCTAGAGCTCGGATCTTATCCGGGGCTTAGAGTCTTCCTTCAGTCTCACTGATCATTTTCAGAATTCAGTTCCTCAAGTGCTGAAACCCTTGAATCCACGTTTTATTGATGGCTGGCAGCAGAGGCGGCTCCCATCTGAGGAAGCCAATCCCATATCCTCCCTGTGTGGTTTCTCCATAGATAATTCACCACATGGCTATTTGTTTCTCCCAGGCCAGTAGAAGGAGCTTTAAGAAACGTTAGCTCTTTTAATGATTTAACCAGATTAAATTAGTTACACCTAGGAAAATTATACTTTTAGTTAATTCACAAATGATTGAAGAGCTTAATTACGTCTGAAAAATATTGTTTTTCCAATAAGCAGAGCTTAATCCTACTCTTGATATTCATAGGTTTCTCTCAAATGAAAGGGTATGGATCATATAGCGTGTGTACACTTGGAGGTAATTTTAGAGACTTGTCTATCATAATTTTTATCCTATTCTAATTTCTGTAAAAGACTATCTAAAGCAAAGACGGTAGCAATAATGGATGACAACAGTGGCACAAACGATGAAAAGGACAAATTAGGAATTTCACACAATGTACACAAGGTACATTATAAATTGTAGGAAACCTTTATAAAAATGTTTTAAAGAGGCATAAATAATAAGTCAGAAGAGGAAATGAAATGCAATCATAAAACATTTCCAATTAACCATAGAGGAGGCAAAAGAAAAGAATGAAAAATAGATGGAAAAAAACAGAAAAACTATAGAAAGTTGTTGGATTTCATGTGAACAGTATCAGTAAGTGCATCTTATGTAAATGCTCCAAACACACCAGTGATATTTTGAAGTTGAATAAAAATGTAATACTCGACTACAGGCTGTCTACAAGAAACATTAAATAAAAATTGAATAGGATAAAAAGTTAAAGAAGAGTAAAATCTATATCATGCAGAAAAAAAGGAAAATAAAGTAGAAGTAGGTATTACTAATACTAGGTAAAGTAAATGACTGATAATAGATTATTACCAGGTATTAAAGAGACATTACACAATAAGAAAGGTTTTTATTTCCCCCAAGACACATCATTCTAAACATATATGTGCAAAAGAATATTTCTTCAAAATATATATAGATATAGGAAAATTATAGAGCTCAAGAAAGAAGGAAATTTTAGCTAAAGGCTTTAACATTTCTCTTTCAATAGGTTTTAAACAAATAAGCAGTACATCACTGAGGGTATAAATGATCTGAAGGATATTATCAGTCAATAGGACCCAATCTACACTTATATTCCATTCTACCCCTAAACAATAGAATCCACAGTATTCTCAAGAACATATTGAAAATTAACATAAATAGACCACATAATTCACCACAGAGCAAACACTAACATATATAAAATAAGTTATCAAGGCCGGCTTAGTGGCTCACACCTGTAATCTGGGAGGCCGAAGCAGGTGGATTGCCTGAGCTCACAGGTTTGGGAACAGCCTGAGCAAGAACGAGACCCCAGTCTCTAAAAATAGCTGAGCATTGTGGTGGGCGCCTATAGTCCCAGCTATTTGGGAGGCTGAGGCAAGAGAATGATCACCTGAGCCCAGGAGTTTGAGGTTGATGTGAGCTACGACACCACAGCACTCTACCAAGGGTGACAAAGTGAGACTCTGTCATAAATAAATAAATAAATAAATAAAATAAGTTATTATACAAAGAATATTGCTGGTTTATAACAGAATCAAACAATAATCAATAAGCAAAAAATATTTTTAAAATCCTCAAATATTTGGAAATTCTTATAAATGTAAATAACCTATAAATCATAAGTCTCTCAAAACTTTTAAAAATGTTTTAAACCCAATGAACATGAAACACTTGTGAGATATAGACAGCACAGTGTTTACAAGGAAATTAATAGTGATAGACATATATTTTAAAGTCAGTAATTTAGAGCCCACCATGAGAAACCAAATATGATTTCAAAATCTTATGGAAAGATAATCATAAAAATCAATGACACAGGAAGTAGAAAAACAATAGAGAAAATAAATGAAACTGAAAGCCAGTTTGGGGGAAAATCAATAAAGCTGATAAAGTACTATTCAATCAGACCAAGGTGAGGGAGAGGAACAAACACAAATTACCAATATCAGAGATGAGAAACATCATTATGGGCTGCACAAGTATTAAATAATAATAACAGAATATTACAAACAATTCCATGTTCTGGTTTGGAAGAAATAGACCACCACTTTCAAATTCACAAACTACTAAAACTAAATAAAGGAAAACAAAAATTTCTTTGTTTATTGGCCAAACTGATTTTTTAATTGAAACCTTCACCTTTTTTTAAAGAAAAAAAAAAATACGTATTCTACACAAAATCTTCCAGAAAATAGAAGAGGCAATACTTGTTAACTCACTTTATAAGCCTAGAATTTATTTCACAAATGGAAGGCTGGTTCAATATTTGAAATTCAGTCAGTCTGCCACAATAATGGAAGAAACAAAGGATCTCAATAAATGTATACAAAGCATCAGAGAAGTGGAGCTGGAACATACTCTTCTTAATAAAGTATCTCAAAGGTTGGAAAGAAAGCATCCAATGTATTCAACACTATTATGAAACCAATATATAATCACTTACACATCCATACGAATGATAAAACACCAATATAGCCCAAAAAGAAAGATGGGAGGGGGGGAGAAGGGAAAGCAGGAGGAAGGTCAGTGGAGGGAGGGTATTAGGCGACATCTCACCTAATATGCACAATGTAAGGGTTCACTTCAAAACAACTAAGAGTGCATTATAAATGTCTGGTACCACAAAGAATAAGTGAGGTGATGGTTATGTTCATTAGTTTGATTTAAGCATTCCACATTGTATATCAAATCATCACATCGTACCCCATCAATATATATACATTTACACTTTAATAAAAATTAAGTTAAAAGAAAAAGTTGACTGTCATTCACAATAACAAAGTATCTTCGCAAATGGGATACTTTGTAACTTGACAAAGAGTATGTATTAAAAGCTTATAACTAACATAAGTTTAGTAATAAAAATTGAATGTTTTCCTTCCAAAATAAATAATACTTAAAGGAAGCCTTCTGTTCTGCATTTAATATCAGTTAAAAAAAATCCAGTAATTGTTGCAAAACTATTTTCATTTGAAGTTTTTGAGTTATCCCCAATCAACAGTGATATTAAATTTTCATTCATGCCTAGTCAGCTTAACTTTCAGTGTGTGTACTTAATAATTGGTGTTATTTTCCATTGAATTCTATGTCGTGTTTTGCAAGCAGTCATGGAGTCAGTAACTAGTTTGGGGGGTCCCGGGACAGGTGGAATGGATCACCCACCGAGCCTTGCCTTCTGTCTTTCCCCCTCTCCTTCACCATTATCTATCTGATGATTTTTTAACTTCCCATTGTTTAGAGCTTTATTTAAATCAGTCATTTTTTTCAAATCCTAGATCTTTTTCAGATTCTAGGATGGGACATGAAATAAGATAAAATTATGTATAAGCAAGCAATTCTAAACATATCCAGGATTTGAACAGAGCCATTGAACAGCTATTTGGTAAGAACATTAGCTCAGCTAACACTAGTGAGTAATGGTATCCTCTTCAATAGGTGGGAGAACTGGTCCTGCTAGGGAGACTGTGTTCTGTGGATGGGAAATTTCTCCTTTAAACCCTCCAAAATCATTATAGGAGTCCTGAGGTTTCCTAAATCACCCTTACACCACCGGAAATTCTCTGAAATGACTGATATATTATATTTGATCAGCAGTCATTTGAGAGGAAGGCTGGGAGCTTTTCCTAGGGCTTCCAAATCATGTCAGCATAATTCTTTTCTGTTCTAGCCTTCTGCCTAGGTTTCCAAGATTCATATTTAATAGAGAAATTCTGCGTTGGGTCTGGATCTGATATCTTTAGCAATATTTATAACTACAGCTACTTTTCATGTTATAAGTGTTACTTATCCGGAGATGTTTTCTCAAAGTGAAAGGTGAGAGGGTGGACATATTTTAGTGCTTATTTCTACAGAGGCTTAATCTTTCTATTGTTTTTTTTTTTTTCCACACTAACATATGTTTTATTTTAGATGTACAGTTGGCCCCTTATCTCCATAGTTCTGTAACTGGATTTACCCACCTGAAGATTAAAAATATTTGCGAGAAAAAAAGGCAACAAAAACAACAAAAAATACAAATTAAAAATTGATATAGTATAGCAATTATTTGCATAGGACTTGTATTAGGTATTACAAGTAATCTAGATATGATTTGAAGTGTACTGTATATAAACTATATGCAAATATTATGCCTTTTTATATAAAGTACTTGAGTAACCCCAGAATTTGTTATCCTGAGAGATACTGGAACCAATCCATCATGGATACTAAGGAACAACTGTATTTGCAATGTTTTGACTCCATTTTTATATACCCAACGTTTCACACAAGCTTAACTTCCTCCACTAAGATGGTTTTGGGCTCGGGTAATGAGTTGTCTCTCTCTGATGGCACATCTGATCCTCCCCTTTCCTTACTGGTTTTTAGACACGAATCATGTTTCTTGATTAGATTATGAATTTTTCCATAACTTATCCCACAGTACCATATATGATGCCTGAATATTGCAGCAGGTCAGAAGATACTTATTGAAAATAACAAAAGAATTATACTAGATGTAAATTTCTTCTCAGTACAAATACTTCAATAAAGACAGTAAGTTTCAGTTCTTTGTTGTTTTTGTCTTGGTAACAATTGCTATGATGCAATTCTCCACTCCCTGCCCTGTATCCATAAGTATCCACACTCTTTGCAATGTGACCTGTAGCTGTCCTTAGTAAGAGGGATATAATCATCCTTTACCTCTGAACTGGTTTTGTGATGCTCTCAAAAGGAAAATTCAATGACAGTTACAGTGAGTCAGGGCGCAGGCTCTCACAGGACAGGACTTGTTTCTCTCTCTGCTTTTGTGAACAAGCCCTAGATGGGCTCCTGGACACAAACATATCACACTAGATACAGAGAAAAGCCAAAACCAGCTGAGGCTATCCTAGATTGGGAGTCCCCCACCAAATCCCCAGCTGACTATAGTTACATGAAGGGGCCCAACCCAGATCAGACCAGCCCATCTCATCTAGCTGGCTAACTCACCTGTGAGCAAAAAATATATATTTATTGTTTTATGCCTCTAAGATTTTGTGGTTGTTTACTAAGTAGCATTATTGCAGCAATAGATAACAGACACAGAGGCAGAAGCTGTTACTGATTTTATATTAAATACTATATTTCACATTGTACACAAGAATCAGTGCCCTTAATTTCATAACTGACTTCCTTCTCAAACTCTCTTCTTACTATATTTCCCCAGCCAATGCACCACTACCCTTTACTAGAACTATAATCATGCCTCAGTCAAAATGCAAAGGAAAGGTTTTTTAAAAAAAATCTACTCAAATGTTTGATTTGTGGCACCAAAATGTACATGTATTAAATTCAATTCTCAGAACCCCCCCTTTTAAATAATATTTCCTCCATTTCCCTTAGCTAAATTGTACAGCCGTGTGCTTCTAGCATTCCGCAGAGTAAAAGATGATGATGATACCAATGCACGCTTCTTTACTCAAAGGGCCCACCCAAAGTCATTGTAACTGATTAGGTGGCATCTGCTGGCTCTGTGGTACAAGATTGCATTCATTCATACCCTGCAGGTTTATGTCACCAGCTTTCCCAGCAAGGTACTTCACAGGCTGACCTCCTGTCTTAAAATTCATTTGAAATTCTTCACCTGAATACAGCCTGTCACATGCAGTCAGATAACCCTGGCCTAGGTTTAAAAAAGAAAAATAAATTGGACAAAGATGGGAACATGGGGAAACATGCAGAAAGCATTGTTCATTGCGCCACTTAGAAAAAAGCACATTCAGTTGGCAAGCGATGCTGTTAGCTTGAGATGTACAGTACCTGACGGGATTTAATGAAGTAAATGACAGTTTGCCTTCCGTCCTTCTCCTGTCTGGCTGTCAAGATGCAGATAGTACTGTCTCACCGTGTTTTGTCAAACATTCAAAGGATTTAGTAAGATGACATCATTAATGACCCTAACTCTATAATGAAATAGTACTATTCACTGCTCCTTCTATACAGAACTGTGTTATGTATGAATTATGCAAGCAGCTTTCAATATCAGAGGTTAAAGGGCTAAACATTATTATAATTTTAGCAATAGTTGGCGTTGGACTAGTATTTTACAGTTCTCACATTTTTTTCAGTACCTTTCTTTGGCTCATACAGAAATCTGGTGAGTTGTGTGGTTCGGGGAGTGGGATAAGAACATGAGAAGGTACAGTTAAGTTTATATCTAACCTGTTTTCTTCTTCCTGCATAAGTCCTCTGACCATTAGGATCTGATTGAGGTTTAGCTCCCTTGCCTACCCCAGAGAAAGAGGGAGAATGGAGCTAGTTGATCAAGACTCGAATGTTTTAGTCACTTAAGTATTATTAAGAGTCTAATACACACCAGAGAGCATATTGGACATTTTCATATCTTATCTTGGCACCAAAGTTCATAGTTGAGATAAGTAAACATACTGTAAAGTAAATCCCTTTTATTAACAACTTAAACGCCAAATAATGGAGTAATAGTTTAATTAATTTACTTTTCCTATTTAACTCATGAAGATGTTGAGGACACAAAATACTATAAACTTCATTAGAGTTAAATTAGCTCTCCCTTACTTTATGGCAGCAGTTCTCAACCTGTGGGTCATGACCCCTTTGTAACAATGAAAATACATCGCAGCATTAGGAAGGTTAAGAACCACTGCTTTACGGGGACTGGCAAAACCCTTTAAGTGACATAACATCTTCCTTTGGAACTAGATTGTCTCTGCAAATGCCCCTAATATACAGTGACAAATGGGGGACATAACGTCATATCCTATTCTGTATTATCCCTGGATGCCTATTTTGAACAGGATTAACAAAGAATCTTGTTTGCTAATTAAATATAGAACATATCTAAGCCCTACTTTTGGAGAAAGCAAGCGAGCATAATGGTCATGGTTCTGGTGCTGTATTTAAAGACATCTAATAGTGGGGGCTGAATGGGACCAGACATCTCTAAATCTCCTGTTACCTCCTCCTTGAACATACTGTCTGGTATCTTCAAATTAATGTCTCTTAAGCCCCTACAAAAATTCATCCATAAATTATTCCCATTGTAAATTGTCTTTATTTTGGTGTCTCAACATGCCTCTGAATTTTGCTCAAGTTATTTATTTTATTCTTGCCATGCCCTTCCATCCCCACATCCAGCACGAGGCCTTTGTCAACTATATTAGTTTTTGAGGGCAGCCTCCCAGTATTTTCTTACAAGTTCATGGCACCTCGGTAGATGCTACCCAGTAGCATTTTTTATTTTGTACTGTTCTGTGTCAATATGTGGGTTCTTGATAATAACAATAATTCAACTCCCATTTAATGAATCTCTGGCATATAAAAAGACAACAAACAGTATATAACTGCTACTATTGCAAAAAAGTATTATATATGATATTTCTTTTAATCCAGGAAGGATGAAATTATTTCCAATTTAAAGATGAGAAACCAGAACATTAGAAAGATTAACTAACTTGCACAGGATCATGCAGCTGATGGCCAAGAGGGTTGATATTAAACATCAAATTTATTTAATTTCCAAACTACCTTTTAGGCTATTTTACTGTACTTCGGAATGCCAGAAAGTAACTCATCCTTCTCTGAGCATTCGTTGGCTGGCATATGACTTCAGATATAGTAAATGAATGATGTTAAAATTTTTAAATACGTTTTTATTCTACTGGGAAAAAAAGAAAGTTTTACTATGTTCAACATCTCATTTCTCCAACAACTGAATATCTAAGAAAAAAAGTTCAATAGCTGAAGAATGAATGAACAGCTATATAAACAGACCTGGGAATGTCTAATATGGTGATTTGTTACAAGGAACTTTTTTACAAAAAAAAATAAATTGTAAGGGAAAAAGTGTTCATTCCACCAATATTTTAATTTTTTAAATTTAGGACAACCCAATTTTATGGGATAGTGTCTAAATATTAAAATGTCATTTACAAAATGCAGGAAATAGCATGGGAAATAGGTTAAACCTGGTGCCTGGACTATTGAGAAAAACTATTATTAAAGATTCAGTAATAAAATAAGTTAAATTCTAAGACCTTTGAAGCCTGCCACCAACTTCCAATACCAGTGTTGGGTCGTATTCCCTCCCACTGCAAATCCACTTTCAGGTTCAGCCACCAATAGAAAGAATCTCGTTTCAGGCATTTCCTACTTTAGGCTTTGCATTAAAATTAATCACCTCCTAGATATTAAAACCTCCTACTTCGGTAATGCTAAATAAATGTAATGCCATTTGTTTGGCAGTTCTGTGTATTATCTTGTTGATTATTTGCAATGACTCTGCAAGGTGTCTGTGAAAGAGACACCTCCCACTTTCTTCTGAGCATGCAGTAAATACACTTTTCTAACTTCTAAGCTATTAAAAGTGATATGATATGAGTTTTGGCCAATGGAAGGCAGCAAAGGGAGAACGTACGTCACTTACTGAGTTCGACATAAAACACCTTTTGTAAGAGGCTGGGCACGATGGCTCACACCTACAATCTTAGCACTCTAGGAGGCCAAGGCAGGTGGATCCCTTGAGTTCAGGAGTTCAAGACCAGCTTGAGCAGGAGTAAGACCCCATCTCTACTAAAGATGGACAAAAAATACCTGGGAGTTGTATTTGGAATCTGTAGTCCCAGTTCCTTGGGCGACTGAGGCAAGAGGACTGTTGAGCCCAGGAGTTTGAGGTTGCTGTGAGCTATAATTTCATGGTACTCCACCCAGGGCACAGAATGTCACTGTACCTCAAAAAATACATATATTTTATAAAAAGAGAAATGTTTATAGGAAAGTGGAAAACAATTTTTTATATTTATATTCTCTTAAAATATAGAATGTATATATGTTCTAAGTCAATGTAGAATATATATAACATGTCAAACAACATTACATTTTTTATAAGAGTTTTTATTTTTCATTTTTCACAGTTCTTTCTTTCTTTATTTATTTATTTGGATGGGGCTGGGTTTGAACCCACCACCTCTGGTATGTGGGGCCGGCGCCCTACTCCTTTGAGCCACAGGCACCGCCCATGAGTGTTTTATTTTTAAAGTGCTAATGGAATTATTTTTAATATTTTCTTGATGTAGCTCATAGTTTTCAATTTTGCTTAGAATTGAACCCCCAAACACATATCTTGTATAAGACATAGACCATTTATAACCCTTTTTACATGAAGGTGACACCTGAGTCAAAGGTTTATTCACAATGCTGTGTAGTTCAGAAACATAAGCATGTACAAACAGCAGTCTCTTTTGTTATCACCAGCCACAATGTTTGCAGCTGGTGGCATTTTTCTATAAAGAATTCATAACTTTTCTTCTTTTCTGAGACACCTATCTAAATGGTTCATGACGTATGTCATGAATACCTTTTATTGCTGTACTTTCATTGAGCCAAAATGAATTGCTATTAGTTTAATGCATTCAACACATACAATTTTTTCTGCAAAATGGTTGTGACTCCATCAGCATATATATTATTTGGATATTTTTAATTTTCAATACTGTCTGGAATGTTATAAAAGCCTTCTGCAAACTCCCAGAATGATTTAATTTCTATATAAATTATTGTAGGCAACTTTAGTGCTGACAAACTATTCCAGGCAAGAGCTCCACAGCTAATCAGTCAAACCCAATCCAAGCTTCATTAATCAGTTAATATGCAGAACAAGCATTCTTATTCCTGCATTCTACAGAAGTTGGTGAAAACGACATTTCTGCTATTTGCAGTGCCTGATTCTTGAGACTGAGAAAGAACATAACATTTCTTTAGTTTACAGACAAAAGAAAAAACAACAGCAAAAATATTATTATGGAACAACCGTTCTATTTTCTTTTATTTACATTAATAGTGTGATAATTTGTTAGTTTTTAAATAGAATATCAAGCTCATTTTTGTTTTTATTTCACTCTCTTCATAAATATTTATTTTAAAAAACATTCAGTAAGACTTGGTGCCTGTAGCTCAGTGGCTAGAGCGCCAGCCACATACACTGGAGCTGGCGAGTTCGAATCCAGCCCAGGGCTGCCAAACAATGATGACAACTACAACCAAAACATAGCTGGGCCTTGTGGTGGGCGCCTGTAGTCCCAGCTACTTGGGAGGCTGAGGCAAGAGAATCACTTAAGCCCAAGAATTTGAGTTGCTGTGAGCTGTGATGCCACAGCACTCTACCCAGGGCTACATAGTGAGACTCTGTCTCAAAACAAACAAACAAACAAAACATTCAGTAAAAACCAAACCTAAAATTTATTCTCAAAATTCTCTCTGGAGGTATGGGAGTATATTATGTGGAATTATATTTAACCAAGAGCAATTTTAGAATTTTACTTAAGGGGAACTCCTCAATTCTTTGAGTGAAATGCTGACCAGGTCGCTGAAAAATTACAGGTGAGCTAAAAGCACAAGACCTTCATTCTTCACTATTTTGATTAGCATTCTTTCTATATTAATTCATTCATATATAACTTTGGCATTTCTTCAAGTGATATGTTGCGTCATTAGCTTAACAACATCATTTTTTAAGGTTACTATGTAAACATATTTATTATGCTAATCTCTATGAGAAATTTGGGAAAATACTACATTTTGACTTTGTCAATTGAAACAGAATTTGCTAGTGACCTAATTGCTTTGATTTATTCTACTTGTGTTTTTCCCCTTCATCCCCTACTCTCATATCCTTTCATGATTTTTCTATATTCCTAAGCATTTGCATTCCCAGTCAATGTTTTCTGGACTCTTTTCAGGTAGATTTCTTTCCTCTTTGCACAAAACTCATATGCAAGGAGAGAGATCTTGATTCTTTTCCTTACAAGGCAGACATGATGGTCAGCACAATAGGCAAATAGTCAAGGTTTAGAACATGAGAAAGCTTGTGTTTTGCTTCCTGCCTGTGATAGCAAGTAAGATTCATTAGTCATTTAATATCTTTGAGCCTCGGGTTTTTTATATATAAAGCGGGGGTAAAGGCTCAGCGCTCATAGCTCAATGGCTAGAGTGTCAGCCACATGTACTGATGCTGGTGGGTATGAACCCAGACCGGCCCGCTAAACAACAATGACAACAACAATAATAAAAAAAAATAGTCGGGCATTGTGGCCAGTGCCTGTAGTCCCAGTTACTTGGGGTGCTGAGGCAAGAGAATTGCTTAAGTCCAAGAGTTTAAGGTTGTTGTGAACTGTGATGCCCCAGCACTCTACCAAAGGTGACAAAGTAAGACTCTATCTCAAAAAAATAAAAAATAAAAAAGTGGGGGTAAGAATAATGCTCCCATGATAAAATCACTGAGATAAGAAATGAAATAATGCATATACAGTACCTTCTTTCCACCTGTGGGCAATCACCTCTACACAGATTAATTTTTCATTGTTTTCTTTGGGTTCTCAGCAAGCCTGCCTCCTCCGCTGTCCCTCCTCTCAATACTACCTTTTTTGACTATAGCAGGCGAATCATCACAAAACGGATTGATCCAACTATGAAATGATTCCATTTGAACTGTTCTTACATTCATTACCTCTTTTCAAATAAGCGTATTATATTAAAAATAAATTAATGGTTAATAATCCATATAATGTTCAGAAGTGACATGGGGCTGTCTAGAATGTGCATAGTAAATTTGGTGACATAATAATTAATGGATGTTGCTGGTCAATGAATTTCAAGTGGAATGGATTTTGCTGCACCAATAATCCTACTAAATTCCATTCTTGAGAGCAATACTGCAGCCCAGAATATATTGTCCCAGTCAAAGCATAAGCAGGATTAAATTCCATGAAAAAATTTGGCATATGACATTCTAAGTAAATCTGTCTTCCCTCTGTATTAATTAATCTCTTTTAGGTTTCAAGAAAGGGGCATACGGAGGTTACCTTGCATCAGCAATGAACAAAATAATGTTACAGTGAACACCACTTGTGCAGAAATAGGTATTTCATCAGATAGGGTCCTTTAAAAAAAGAGTGAGAACTTTTGGTTTAGAAAAGTTGAAAAGAGTTTTATTTTGTTTTGACTCTAAGACTATTTGATATCTTTATTTTATTTTATTTTATTTGAAATGGATTAATCTACCTTTATTGTTTCCTGTCCTGTCAGAATGGATTTGCATTTTATTTATTTATTTTATTTTCTCTCTATTTTTTTTTATTAAATCATAGCTGTGTACATTAATGCAATCATGGGGTACACAGTTCTAGCTTTATATACAATTTGAAATGTTTTCATCAAGCTGGTTAACATATCCTTCACGGCATTTACTTAGTTAATTGTGTTAAGACATTTATATTCTACACTTAGTAAATTTCACATGTACCCTTGTAAGATGCACTTTAGGTGTGTTCCCACCAATTACCCTCCCTCCACCCAGCCTCCGACCCCTCCCCTTACCTCCCTATCTCCTTGTGACTTGAATTATGAGATTTTTTTCATGAACCTTTTGGGAACTTCCACTTTTTACATTGCAGGAATAGTGTCTGTAGGAAAAACTTTGGAAGGCTAGCTTTATTTAATGGGTAAAAATTCATACTGAAGTATTTCTAAGTGTTATATCCTGGTCTTGGCACTATGATTACAGTAATGAACAAGAAAAAGAAACTATAAGAAAACTTATAAAAGAATGAATGTGAAAAGCAGCTAATGGGTTGTAGGAAATGAACAAAATCATTTTGGAGAATGCTGAGTGCAAGGCAGTGCATGCAGTGGTAGGATGAGATCTAGAGTGACTGGCAATTAAGGAAGGCAGGTGAGCTGCACAGGCTCATAGGATAAGGATATACAGGTTTCTATCTGCACGTAAGTGGAGAGAGGAGTCTATCACATTATGGTCTAGTCAAAGACTATTCCAGGCAGGAAAATATGGCAAATTCAAAAGTCTTTACATTATAAAATGTTACTACTATAAGTATATATATGCCATCTGACAACTAAGTTCGTGAACTCATCCTAGAAAAATTGCTATGTACCTCATTGCTGAATATCAATATGGTCTCCTGTGAAGTCCCCCCCTTGGGAAGCTCTGCACCAATGCCAGTTTCTAGCCCACCTTCCAAGCAATTTTGGAAATCTTATTCTGGAATGGCCATCAGAGCTATTTTCTTATTACCTTTGATGTCCTGACTATGATCAAAATATCTTCTTTTCAATATCCTTTTGTCTCTGGGTAAAGAAAAAAGTCTCTGGGGGCCAGATCAGGGGAAGAGGGTGGGTGTTCCAATACAGGATTTGGTTACTGACTAAACACTCCCTCACAGGTAGTGTCAACTAAGCTGGTACATTGTCACGATGTAGGAGCCACCCCTTGCTCATGCCCAAATTTTCACGTAAGATTTTCCTAACTCTTTCTCTATCAGTGTTTATGTAGTCTGTTATGCTTCTTACAGTGAGTTGACAATTTGGATGTATAATTCGATGACCATTTGTGATGTTTTTGTCATTTCTGCTTGTTACTGGCCACCTTGACCTCCTTTCATCAGCAACACTTCCTCTCCCTCAGGAAACATTTAACCCATTGCTCACCGCCATTTTCTTTATGACATTATCCCCATAACTTGCACTAGCATGTCCCTGATTCCGTTTCCATTCTTGCCAAGTTTACCAATAAATTTACAATTGTTTCTTGCGCTAATTCAAACTCTGACATTCTTGCGATGGCACAAACACTCAATGCCACTTAGCAAGACATCACTATACATCAACACAAACACAGCTTTGAGACACTTACATATCAAGGTTATAAAACCTTACGGAGTGTTTTTTACAGTGCTCCCAACATAAGCACGTGGAGGCAACTTTGCAAACTTAATTGCCAGACCTTCCTAAGATAGATATAAAAAATGGTAAGTTCTCTTGCTTACAACACAGTTACTCAGAGCCTGTGGTACAGATATTTAGTCTTTGAAATAGTTTTTCACCTATAGACCCTCATTAAATTGTGCACATTGAGAAAATTTTTACATGCTTTGGTCATGGCTGACGATACATATAGGAAACATCTGGTGAGCTGGTTGTGGAGGCTCATACCTGCAATCCCAGCTTCTTGGAGGGCTGGGGTGGGATGATCACTTAATCCCAGGCACTTAAGACTGCAGTAACCTATGATTGTACCATTGTACTCCAGTCTGGGTGACAGAATAAGATCTTATCTCTAACAATAAATGAATGAATGAATAAATAAATCACAAGTTAAAAAAATTGAAAATAAATTCAAAAATGAAACTTTAAAATGTCTATACTTCCAGAGCAATTTACCGATTCAATGCTATCCCTATTGAAATGCCAACATCCTACTTTCAAGACTTGGAAAAAATGATTCTGCATTTTGTATGGAACCAGAAAAAATCCATATAGCTAAGGCAGTTCTTAGTAATAAATACAAAGCTGGAGGTATCACCATACCAGATTTTAGGCCGTATTACATGGCCATAGTGGTCAAGACAGCATGGTACTGGCACAAAAATAGAGACATAGACATTTGGAATCAAATAGAAAACCTGGAAATGAAACCAACAACTTACAGCCACCTAATCTTCAATAAACAAAACAAGAACATCCACTGGGGGAAAGACTCCCCATTCAATAAATGGATATCCACATGCAAAAGACTGAAACTGGACCCGCATCTTTCTCCACTCACAAAAATTGATTCAAGATGGATAAAGGTCTTAAATTTAAGGCATGAACCAATAAAAATCCTCCAAGAAAGCATAGGAAAAACACTGGAAGATATCACCCTGGGGAAAGACTTTATAAGAAAGACTGCCGTGGCAATAACAACAACAGCAATAATAAACAAATGGAATTTAATTAAACTGAAAAGCTTCTGTACAGCTAAGGAGACAACAACCAAAACAAATAGACAACCTACCCAATGGGAAAGGATATTTGCATATTTTGAATCAGACAAAAGCTTAATAACCAGGATCTATACAGAACTTCAATTAATCCATAAGGAAAAAAAAAAAAAAAAAAAAAAAAACAGCAATCCCATACACCAATGGGGAAGAGAGATGAATAGAATCTTCTCTAAAGATGGCAGGTGAATGGCTACCAAGCACATGTAAAAATGCTCATCATCCCTAATTATTAGAGAAATGCAAATTAAAACCACCCTGAGATATTTGCAGAGAGACCCCAGCGAGAATGGCCTATATCACAAAATCTCAAAACTGCAGATTCTGGAGCAGATGTGGAGAGAAAGGAACACTTTTGCACTGCTGGTGGGACTGCAAACTAATACAACCTTTTTGGAAGGAAGTATGGAGAAACCTCAAAGAACTCAACCTAGACCTCCTGTTTGATCTTGCAATCCCATTACTGGGCATCTATCTAGAAGGAAAAAAAACCCTTTTATTATAAAGACACTAGTACTAGGCTGTTTATTACAGCCCAATTTACAATTGCCAAAATGTGGAAACAACCTAAATATCCTTCAACCCAGGAATAGATTGGTAAGCTGTGGTATATGTATATGATGGAATATTATTCAGGCACAAAAAATGGAGATTTTTCAGCATTTGTACTAATTTGGATGGAGGTGGAACACATTATTCTTAGTGAAGCATCACAGGAATGGAGAAGTATGAATCCTATGTATTCAACTTTGTTTTTTTTTTTATTAAATCATAACTGTATACAATGATATGATTATGGGGCATCATACACTCACTTCATAAACCATTTGACACATTTTTATCACAGTGGTTAACATAACCTTTCCGGCGTTATCTCAGTTACTGTGCCAAAACATTTACATTCTACATTTACCAAGTTTCGCAAATACCCCTGTAATATGCACCACAGGTGTGATCCCACCGATTCCCCTCCCTCTACCCACCCCCCCTTCCCACTTCCCCCTATTGTTAAGTTGTAGCTGGGTTATAGCTTTCATGTGAGAGTCCCAAATTAGTTTCATAGTAGGGCTGTGTACATTGGGTATTTTTTCTTCCATTCTTGGGATACTTTACTAAGAAGAATATGTTCCAGCTCCATCCATGTAAACATGAAAGAGGTAAAGTCTCCATCTTTCTTTAAGGCTGCATAGTATTCCATGGTATACATATACCACAATTTATTAATCCATTCGTGGATTGATGGGCACTTGGGCTTTTTCCATGACTTAGCTATTATGAATTGGGCTGCAATAAACATTCTGGTACAAATATCTTTGTTATGTTGTGATTTTTGGTCTTCTGGGTATATGCCCAGCAGACGAATTACAGGATTGAATGGCAGATCTATTTTTAGATCTCTGAGTGTTCTCCATATATCTTTCAAAAAGGAATGTATTAATTTGCATTCCCACCAGCAGTGCAGAAGTGTTCCCTTTTCTCCGCATCCACGCCAACATCTCTGGTCTTGAGATTTTGTGATATAGGCTAGTCTCATTGGAGTTAGATGATATCTCAAAGTAGTTTTGATTTGCATTTCTCTGATGATTAAAGATGATGAGCATTTTTTCATATGTCTGAAGGCCGTGCACCTGTCTTCTTCAGAGAAGTTTCTCTTCAAATCCCTTGCCCAGCCTGCGATGGGATCCCTTGTTTTTTTCTTGCTGATGCGTTTGAGTTCTCTGTGGATTCTGGTTATTAAACCTTTGTCAGAGATATACCCTGCAAATATCTTCTCCCATTCTGAGGGCTGTCTGCTTGCTCTGCTTACTGTGTTCTTAGCTGTGCAGAAGCTTTTTAGTTTGATCGAGTCCCAGTAGTGTATTTTTGAAGCTGCTTCAATTGCCCGGGGGGTTCTCCTCATGAAATACTCACCCAGACCAATTTCTTCAAGGGTTTTCCCTGCATTCTCCTCTAGTATTTTTATAGTTTCATGTCTTAAGTTTAAATCTTTAATCCAATGAGAGTCTATCTTAGTTAATGGTGAAAGGTGTGGGTCCAATTTCAGTCTTCTGCAGTTGCCAGCCAGTTCACCCAGCACCATTTGTTAAATAGGAAATCTTTTCCCCACTGAATGTTTTTAATTGGCTTGTCAAAAATCAAATAGCGGTAAGTAGCTGGATTCATCTCTTGGTTCTCTATTCTGTGCCAGATATCTACTTCTCTGTTTTTGTGCCAATACCATGCTGTTTTGATCACTATCGATTTGTAGTAAAGTCTGAGGTCTGGTAGTGTGATTCCTCCTGTTTTGTTTTTATTTCTGAGTAATGTCTTGGCTATTCGAGGTTTTTTTCTGATTCCATATAAAACGAAGTAATGTTTTTTCAAGATCTTTAAAATATGACAGTGGAGCTTTAATAGGGAGTGCGTTGAAATTGTATATTGCTTTGGGTAGTATGGACATTTTGATAATGTTGATTCTTCCTAGCCATGAGCATGGTATGTTTTTCCATTTGTTAACATTTTCAGCTATTTCTTTTCTTAGAGTTTCATAGTTCTCTTTATAGAGATCTTTCACGTCTTTTGTTAGGTAAATTCCCAAATATTTCATCTTCTTTGGCACTACTGTGAATGGAATAGAGTCCTTAACTGCTTTTTCAATTTGACTGTTGTTGGTGTATATAAAGGCTACCGATTTATGAATGTTGATTTTGTAACCTGAGACGCTGCTGTATTCCTTGATCACTTTTAGGAGTTTTGTAGTAGAGTCCCTAGTGTTTTCCAGATACACAATCATATCATCTGCGAAGAGCGAGAGTTTGATCTCTTCTGACCCTATATGGATACCCTTGATCACCTTTTCTTCCCTAATTGCGGTGGCTAAAACTTCCATTACAATGTTGAAAAGCAATGGAGACAATGGGCAGCCTTGTCTGGTTCCTGATCTGAGTGGAAATGATTCCAATTTAACTCCATTCAATATGATATTGGCTGTGGGTTTGCTGTAGATAGCCTCTATCAGTTTAAGAAAAGTCCCTTCTAGACCAATTTTCTTGAGTGTTCTGATCATGAAGGGATGCTGGATATTATCAAAAGCTTTTTCTGCATCAATTGAGAGAATCATATGGTCTTTGTTTTTTAATTTGTTTATGTGCTGAATTACATTTATAGATTTACGTATATTGAACCAGCCTTGAGACCCTGGGATAAAACCAACTTGGTCATGATGTATAATTTGTTTGATGTGTTGCTGGATTCTGTTTGTTAGGATCTTGTTGAATATTTTTGCATCTATATTCATTAGTGATATTGGTCTATAATTTTCTTTTCTTGTTGGGTCTTTTCCTGGTTTGGGGATCAGGGTGATGTTTGCTTCATAGAACGCGTTGGGTAGTCTTCCTTCTTTTTCTACATTTTGGAACAGGTTGAGTAATATAGGTACTAATTCCTCTTTAAATGTTTGGTAGAATTCTGACGTGAAACCATCTGGTCCCGGGCTTTTCTTTTTAGGGAGTTTTTGTATAGTTGATGCTATTTCTGAACTTGATATGGGTCTGTTCAACATTTCCACTTGATTCCGGTTAAGTCTTGGAAGGTGGTGTGCTTCCAAGTATCGGTCTATTTCCTTCAGATTTTCATATTTCTGAGAATAAAGATTCTTGTAATATTCATTAAGGATTTTTTGGATTTCTGATGAGTCTGTGGTTATTTCGTCTTTGTTGTTTCTGATTGATGATATTAGAGATTTTACTCTTTTTTTCCTGATTAGGTTGGCCAGAGGTTTATCTATTTTATTGACCTTTTCAAAAAACCAGCTTTTTGATTTATTGATCTGTTGTATTATTCTTTTGTTTTCAATTTCATTTAATTCTGCTCTAATTTTGGTTATTTCTTTTCTTCTACTGGGTTTGGGGTTGGAATGTTCTTCCTTTTCCAGTTGCGTGAGATGTCCCATTAAGTTGTTAACTTCCTCTCTTTCCGTTCTCTTGAGGAACGCTTGCAGTGCTATAAATTTCCCTCTTAGAACTGCCTTTGCAGTGTCCCAGAGGTTCTGATAGTTTGTGTCTTCATTGTCGTTTTGTTCCAAAAAATTGGCGATTTCTTTCTTAATCTCATCTCTCACCCAGCTATCATTCAGCATAAGGTTATTTAACTTCCATGTTTTTGTATGGGTATGCAGATTCCTGTTGTTACTCAATTCAAGTTTTATTCCATGATGGTCCGAGAAGATGCATGGAATAATTTCTATTCCTTTAAATTTACTGAGGTTAGACTTGTGACCTAAAATGTGGTCAATTTTGGAGTAAGTTCCGTGGGCTGATGAGAAGTATGTGTATTCAGTTTTGTTGGGATGAAATGTTCTGTAGATGTCTGCTAAATCTAAATATTGGATGGTTAGGTTTAAATCTAAGATTTCTTTGCTCAGCTTCTTTCTGGAGGATCGATCCAACACTGCCAGGGGAGTGTTGAAATCTCCGACGATTATGGAGCTGGAGGAAATCAAGTTACTCATGTCTGTTAGAGTTTGTCTTATAAATTGAGGTGCATTCTGGTTGGGTGCATAGATATTAATAATTGAGATCTCATCATGTTGATTATTACCCTTAACAAATATGAAGTGACCATTCTTGTCCTTCCTTACTTTTGATGGTTTAAAGCCTACTGCATCTGCAAATAAAATTGCAACACCTGCTTTTTTCTGATTACCATTTGCCTGAAATATGGATGACCATCCTTTCACCCTGAGTCTGTATTTGTCTTTTAAGTTGAGATGTGACTCTTGTATGCAACAAATATCTGGCTTGAGTTTTTGTATCCAGTCAGCTAACCTATGCCTCTTTAGAGGACAGTTTAAGCCATTCACATTGATGGAGAGTATTGATAAGTCTGGTGGAATTTTGGTATCGAGTTTTTCAAAGGTCCAGTGAACATTTTTAATCCTTTCGCCAGTGTGGAAGTTGGAGTTTGATCCGAAGTTTCTGAGTGAGTTTACTTTTGTGGTATAGGATTGGGTTGGTCATTGTGGAGGATAGGTCTGAGAACATCCTGAAGAGCTGGTTTACTTATGGCAAATTTTTTCAACATATGAATGTCATTGAAGTATTTAATTTCTCCATCATAGATGAAACTCAGTTTAGCTGGATACAAGATCCTGGGTTGAAAGTTTTTTTGCTTTAGGACATTAAAAGTTGATGACCAGCCTCTTTTTGCTTGAAAAGTTTCAGCAGAGAGATCTGCACTTATTCTAATATTCTTACCTTTGTACGTTATAGTTTTCTTTCGCCGGGCTGCTTTGAGAATCTTCTCTTTCATGTTAACTTTAGTGAAGCTAATTATGATATGTCTGGGAGATGGCTTATTGGGGTTGAATCGTGCTGGGGTTCTGAAGCAGTCTGCTATCTGAATTTCAGATTCTCTGTGCATGTCTGGAAAATTTCTTTCATAATTTCATGTAGAAGGGCCTCTGTGCCCTTGGCAGCCACTTCATCGTTCTCCGAAATTCCTATAACCCTTATGTTGTTTTTTTTTCAAATTATCTGAGAGTTCTCTGAGTGAGTGATCCGTTTTTGCTCTCCATTTCTCTTCCTCTTTGAGAGATTGGGAGCATTCGAAGACTTTATCTTCAATGTCAGAAATCCTTTCTTCTGCTTGCTCCATTCTGTTACTGAGGGATTCTACTGTATTTTTCATATCTTTGAGGGCTGTAAGTTCTTGTTTCAGTGTGTCTAAGTCTTTGGTGGTTTTGTCTTTAAATTCGTTAAATTCTTGAGACAATTTTTGAATTTCTCCTCGAATTCCTAATTCCATTTTATTAATCTTGTCTGCAAACCAAATTCTGAATTCGACTTCTGACATCTCAGCCAGTTGTTTATGAATGGGATCTTCAATCGCATCTGCCGTATCTTTTCTTGGGGGGGTTGATCTATTCTGGTTATTCATGTTACCAGAGTTTTTCCGCTGATTCCGCCCCATGGTTTACTCCCTTTGGTTTTTCCCCTGGGGTTTTATCGAGGGCCCGTGCAGTGTTGTGGCCTGAGAAACTGGGGCCCTGTCTGGTGTGGTGGAGCAAAGTGGTTCTGTCTTGTTTTCAGCTGGTTTCTGTTCGATCCTATTGCAACTTCTACTCTGGCTTGAAGTCTCAGCTGTGTGGAAAAATCAGCAATTAAGTCACCCCGCCTGCCCACCTTTGGCCCCAGTTGGAAAAGGAGAATCAAACCTCCCTACAATCGCACACCCAGGGCACCGCCTGAAAAGTCCTCAGTCTATTAGCCCAGTTCAAAAGGTCCGAATCAACTGTCTCAATCGGCACTTGTCTCGGGTGGAAGGGTTCAAGAGGTCTCTGGGAACTGGATCACAGGGGCCTGGTGACTCCTCTGACACAGTTCACCCCAGTGCAGCGTGGAGTCAGGAGGAGCCACCCAGCAAACAGAGCAGTCTGGGAAGTTTGACGTCTCCTTCCCCACTTTGCCCCTCCGTCGGACCCAGTCACTGGTATCTCTGCAGATGGCTAACCCAGTTGCCTGCAGTGAACAGACACTCCAGGGGTTTGCACCTGCCTGAATCGCGAGGAAGTCTGCCAGGCCCCCGCAGACTGCCGCTATCTAGCAGGAGGAGATGGGGCCTGACATCTTTGAGTGTTTGATGCAGGTGATGGGAAGGAGGTGTTCACTCAGGCTTAGCCCCGTCCCTGATGGATGCTGCTAACAGAACAGAACAGAACAGACAACTTTGTGAGGTTCTGTCTCTGTTCCTGTCGTCGCCTACAGAAGACGGGCTGTTTTGAGTTCAAACGTCTTTGCTGCTGGAGAATTGCGTCTGAACACCTCTCTGGGTCGGCCCCGCCCTGGAAGCTTCCCGGGTTTGTGAGCCAGCCGTGTCACCCAGTGGCCTCCTCTGGTTGCCCAGGGAGACAGGGGGTGTGGCCTCAGAATATCCAGAAGTGAGCGTTCTGCCGTTAAAGAAAGAACGGCTGTTGATCTACCTCCAGGGAACTACTGCTCTGGTGTGGGCACTCAGGCGACCCTTTTCTCCTCTGTCCCGTGCCCCAGAGTCAGCACTGAGCGGCCGCAGTTTGTGCTGGGTCCACACCCCTTAAGAGATCCCCCAAGAATCAGAACTCTTGGGGGATTGGCCCCCAGACCCCAATTGGGAGTGGGGGGGGAAGCTAGAGTTTCATTCAGTTTTACGCAACACTACGGTCCGGGGAGGGCTCCTGCACTGCACCGCAGGGAAGTGCCGCCAAGGCTTGATTTCCCCTCAGCAGAGTGCCCTCTCCTCGCTCACATATCCCAGAGTCAGCGCTGACCTGACGCAGCTCAGACACTGTGCACTCCCCTCGAGAAATCACCCAAGGAGCCGAACTCCTGGGGGATAGGCCCTCAGACCCCGAGTGAGAGTAGGGGTTCTCAGCTCTCAGCGGGGTGGCCAGAGTCTTATTCAGTCTTGGGCCCCGTATGCCTGGGGAGGGTTGCTGCACTGCACCGCAGGGAAGTGCCGCGAGGTGTGACTCCCCCTCAGCCCGGTGCCCTCTCCTTACTTGTGTGCCTCAGAGTCAATGCTGACCAGTCGCAACTCGGGGACTGTCCACTCCCCTTGAGAAATCACCCAAGGATCCGAAGTCCTGGGGGACAGGCCTCCAGACCTCAGTGGGCGGGAGGGGAGCGCCGGGGATTCAGGGTTGCCGGCAAAGGATTCCCAAAGTTTTATTCAGCCCTATGTCCGGCAGGAGAACGCCACGGCACCCCAGTAGGGGAGGTAGGTCCAGTTTTTAGAAGGTCTCTCCCGTGGAGTGTAGTGGGAGGGCCTTTAATTTCTGCCCGCTTGTTCAATTGTGGGGCTCTAGAGCCGGTCTCATGGGGGAGGGGGACTCCCGTCCGCTTGGTGGTGGATTTTGTACCTTTTGTTTGCGTCCTTGTGATCACAACTTGCCTCAGCGGTGTTGATGTGCGTTCTTCAGCCTTCTCTCTTGGTGAGGCTCAAGTCCACCAGGATACTTACTAAATTCCTGTCCCTTAACTCTCCTTCTGGACGGGAGCCTTTGTTGAAAGCTGGCTTCAGTCCGCCATCTTGTCTCCCCCCCCCAACTTTGATATAAGGACAATTAATGACTATTAATGACACAGTGGGGCATGGGGAAGGGGAGACCAGACAGAGAAAGAGGGAGGGGGTCTGGGCAAGGTAAAGAAAAAAAAAAAAAGAAAGAAAAGAAAATAGTGACTAATTCTCACTTAAATTGGATTTAATTTTGACCAAAGTACATTACTTAAACATTAATTTTTAATTCAATTGTTAATATGTTGTTTGGGATATTGTATCCTCATTTATAAGTGAAATATGTTTGTAATTTCCCCTTTATAATAATACATTTTCTCCAATTTTAATATCAGGTGTATCCAGATTAAGTAGAATGATTTTGAAGTATTTCTTCTTTTAAAAATTATTCTTTAAAAAAAGATAATTTTTGAAATTATTGTTGACTTTTATTTATAAATATTAGTTGTCTATTGTTTGAGACTTTGGGAAAAAAAATAAGAAGTTAACTGATGATTCCATGCTGATCCTCAGAGTCAAAGCATTCTATCATAAACATACTCTTCTCTGACAATGTGAATGTTACTTTCTTTGCATTATTATTATTATTGCTTAATATTTTGATGCAGCAGTCATCTGATTTCTGAATGTATTTATTGTCATTTGTTCCTTACAAGGTTTTTGTTTCTAGTCCTTATCTTAAACATTGTTATTGTTATTAAATTTTAACCCTTTTTAATTCTGTGAAGGTGAAAGTGGAAACCTAATAAGCACACATTATTTGCAAAAAAATAAAATTAAATATTAAAAATAAAATTAAATATTAAAAAATGAATTAAAAAAATAAAATAAACACTTGGCTGGGATGAACCAATGTGAAGCATGGGATTTATATTTTATTTGACCAAGAAACACTAGGAAGATTTAGCAGACCTTTGAACTGAAAATACTGGCCTGGACAGCATACTGAAACACCAGTTGCGTTCCATATTATACTGAGCTATCCTTCCATTTCTTTATGTGGCTTACTGAACACTTAAGGCTTGAAGTACTGACACTCTGACTTAAGGAATTTTTATTTTCATACATACACAAAAAAAATGAGCTCATGAAGGTAATAAATAGAAGGGGGGTTACTAGAGGCTGGGAATGGTGAGGTCTGGAGAAGATAAAGAGAGATTGGTGGGTACAAAAATAGAGTTATAAAGAAGGAATAAGTTTAAGTGGCTTAAGAACTGTTAAAATTTCAATAGGAATATTCAATTCAATTGAAACTAACCATAAGTAAAGAGTCTCAAAAAAAGGGCGGCGCCTGTGGCTTAGTCGGTAAGGCGCCGGCCCCATATACCGAGGGTGGCGGGTTCAAACCTGCCCCAGCAAAACTGCAACCAAAAAATAGCTGGGCGTTGTGGCGGGAGCCTGTAGTCCCAGCTACTTGGGAGGCTGAGGCAAGAGAGTCTCTTAAGCCCAGGAGTTGGAGGTTGCTGTGAGCTGTGTGAGGCCACGGCACTCTACCGAGGGCCATAAAGTGAGACTCTGTCTCTACAAAAAAAAAAAAAAAAATCGAAGTAGCATTGGCAAAGATATCCGAAATCAGCTCTTAAACTATGACAGTCCAGAAGAACAGAAAATCAACATCAAATGTTTTAATCTTTCATAAAGGATAGTGTTCAGCAAATCTGATGTCCTGCAGGAAACACTTGAGGTTCTAATGGTCTTTGTCAATTTTCCAATTCTTAGAATTAGGAATATATTCCTCCCAGCAATCCTTCACCACATTGTCTTTATGCACCTTCATTTTATATTCTGATATTAAGGATAGCGATCTGGTAATCTCTTAAACCAAGTTACACAGAGATAATCCTACTTATGCCCCATATAATCCTATTTTTTTCTAAATCTTGCATCTATCCCTGCCTAAATGTTTTTATTAGTCTATCATCTCATGTGGAGGAAAGCAATATTGAAGGCATCTTTTCAAAAAGAAAAAAAAAAGGGAGGGCAGGGGTAGGGCGCTGGCCCCATATGCCTGAGGTGGTTGGTTCAAACCCATCCCCGGCCAAAAACAGCAAAAAGGAAAAAAAAAAAGTGACTTTGACAGGTCATATTGCCTTTCACCATGTTGTGATTAGATAACATACTGGATTTCTGGAAAATAAAAGCCAAGACTAATATTAATTAGTCATACAACTTATATAGCACTTTTCTAATTGATGGGAGGTAATTAACTTCATTTTTCTCTTTGCCTCATATGTATAAAAGCATTTATCCGATTCCTTATCTCTGTAAACTTTGAATAAAGAACTTATTTTACTTTCTTTCTTAGAATAGTTTGAAAAATAATTAGATGACAGGATGTAAAATATGTATTTCTTTTTTATATTTTCACAAGTTTCACATACTCAACCATGGAGGCATACCTCATTTTGCTGGGGGGGGGGGAATATATATATATATATATATATATATCTCTGAACCATTGCTTATAAATACAATTTCTATGTATTAAAATTGATTTTCTTATTGGCTTTTATTATAAACTGATATATGTTAGAGATAGGCATCTCTAGAGAATCCACAATAAACTGGGCCTAAAATGTGATAAAATTGCATTCAAAAGTGTTGCAAAAAGCACTGTTAAGACTCAGACACTTTTTAAAAAATCATTGTTTAATTTCAACATTATTTTAAATATTATCTCTTAAGAGGGACTTTACCTAACAAATGAAATCAGTGTAACCTGGTTTCTTGTACCCTCATTAAACCCCCACAATAAAAAAAATTAAAAATAAATAAATAAATAAAATATTAGCTCAAGGAAAAATTTGACTTACAGTGTGATTTCCGGTATTGCACACCTTGAAAACTGGAGAGAACTAAATAAACCACCTTTCAAAAAATATGAAATCCTCTTTTTCCCATTTTTTTCAGCCTTCCTCTTCTTTGTTCTATAATCAGAAGAATAAAGTAAATGTATTTGGTTCCAAAGGCTCCGTATGAACTAGTAAAGTGTGATAAACGGGAATAAACGAGACTCTGAAAGAGTCCATTGGAAACACACGGACAAGTCAACAGAAGCACATTCGAGATGATGTATAAACACTGTCAGATGTTATATAACAACCTGCTTTTTGGCAAGAATGAGAATGAGCAGCTCATGTGTCAAGTGTCAACTCCTTGCAACTTGTTCCTGATTCTGGGTCCAGAGATAGCATTTGAGGGCATGGAAGAAAAAAAGTTAAAGGAGGATAAAAGGGTTGTTGAGCATCCATAGTAACAAGGCGAGATACTTGAAATAAACCCCTCCTATAACTCCCCCACAGTCCTGTTCAGGAGTTTTTGTTGCCCTGTTTAGTGTTGAGAAATTCAAAGCCATCTAGATAACACCAAATAGCCAGATAAGACCAAATACCCAGAATATAACCTCTATCTATTAGACTGCATATTGTTATGTTCTTTCTCAAATAGACACTTGGAGATAATACATCCTATGTGCAAGGTGCCATGGGAAGTGTTAAGCAGATGTTAATTCTATACCTTTACATAGTGATGAAACTGAGATCAGGGTAGGCAGGGTCACTAAACATGTCTATGATCACAAAACTGGATCACTGACAAAAAGTCTCCCTGTGTGCAACCCTATGTTATGTACAGGATTTTCCTCTAGCAGCCACTTTACATTCCAAAACTCATTGATTCTGCAAATCAGGTATGGGAGTAACATTGAATGAAATTCATAAAAAAAAATTACAAAATAATTAATTGGAAGTTTTATAATGATTTTTTATTAAGAAATACTATAAATATGAATTTCTAGGCATAAGATCTATACACTCAGACATTCGCTGTTATTAATTAAATTCATAAGAAATGAATTTAGTTTTATACCTTCAATAATTTGTGACTTTTTTGGTTGCAAATTGTTCTTTCAAAAAAACATTGCACCTTTTTTATTTCAAAATCCCTTTATAGTTTTACTTCCATTATTTAAATACAGTAAGTAAAATGTATTTTAAGTGTCCTACTATTTAAAATATGGTTATTAGACCATACACTTGAGGCAGCTAGAAGGCACCAGTTTTAAATACTTCTATAATAGCACATAAAAATCGCCTACTCATTCTGCTAGCGGAGAACACAAAAGGGTTAGAAATAATTTTCTCTATCGGAAAAAAAGGGACGGACACAGTATCTTAGTCGAGGATGTGTGTTATATAGCTGCCATTTTAAAAAATGGGTGGTGCCTGTGGCTCAGTTGGTGGGGCGCCGGCCCCATATACCTAGGGTGGCGGGTTCAAACCCGGCCCCGGCTGAACTGCAACCAAAAAATAGCTGGGCGTTGTGGCGGGCGCCTGTGGTCCCGGCTACTTGGGAGGCTGAGGCAGGAGAATCGCTTAAGCCCAAGAGCTGGAGGTTGCTGTGAGCTGTGTGAGGCCACGGCACTCTACCGTGGGCCATGAAGTGAGACTCTGTCTCTACCAAAAAAAAAAAAAAAATGAAATTATTGAAGAATTACAGCTTATGCCTCATGTCCATGGAAAATCAAAAACAACCACAAATAAAAATGTAAAGATACCTCATTTTTCTGGTAAGGAAACTGGTTCTTTCTTCACTAGACTATGGTAACTCAGAAAGTCTTTCCTGATGTGAAGACTTCTAAGACTTCTGTCTTCGTAAGGGGAAGAAAACACATTCTGTAGTTATTAAACATCCTAGAAATCTTAATAAATAGGTTATTTTATCTGATTTGATACTCGTTATCCTCATTTTTATGATATACTTAATAGAAAAAAGGAATATTTTATTTATATTTGATATTTGTTCTAAAATAAATATTTTTTCAATAGTACAATGCAGATTCCTAAAATGCAAAATTTTCAAAGTTAATTTATGCACCTTAGGGGTGAAACTACAAAAGGTTTTGATATTGCCAAGAAAAAAAAAGCTGTTACATTGAACCAAATTCAAAGAACATCTTGCCCTACGGTTTTTTAGAGTTTAGTGTGGTAGATGAATTGATAGTCTCTCCAGATCAAAACAACAAATATTCGAGGTAATTAAGTAGAAAATAATAAAAATGCGTCCCTGAATAGGTATGAAATTCAGAATCAAAGCAAGGGCGAAATTAGACATTTTATGAGATAGCTAGTGCCCAAAATTACTTTACTGTTGAAAGTTTCTGCCAAATCTTGCAGAAATCTTGCATTAAAAAGATGCATTCCCTATATTTAGGGTTTGTGTATAAGGGATAAAACCTTAGATGTCACTGATGTGGAGAATTTTCTAGACAATTCAAAAGATGCCCCTGAGATGTGAGAGGTGACATAGAAAAGAGCCCTTCTGTGAAGAGTGCCCTAGCAAGAGACTTTCCTGTTTCAAAGTGTGGCACTGGACTAGAAGGAAATGTTATATATTTCCACTGAGAATTCATAACCACAGCCTTTTCAGACTTTTGCAATGAAAATTTGAATTTCTATTGTCATAGAAACCTCAAAAACATATTTTAATTTAAAGCAATGCCAAGGTGGTGGAAACTGTGGGTAGCTGGCAGAAAGAAACAATTTTTTCTGAAACAAACTTCATTTTCAATAAAGTTTCAAAGTTAATGATCAACTTACAGAAATCAAAATGTACCCAGGGATAGAATAATAATGAAAAAAGAGTGAAGAAAAGCCGACAGGTGAGTCAGCTCCTGGAGTTATCAGATTCAGAGTTGTAGATTATAATATTTCTGTTTAATGGGCTTAAGGAAATGAAAGAGAATCTTATAAAAATAAATACAGAAAAACTTAAAGCACATACAGCATATAGGTTTTGGCATCTAATACCATGCTAAAATAAAAGGAATCAAGCCTTTTTGGAAAAATGACTGATTCTCAGATGATATTTGAAATACGGAAAATGAACTTGGAATATCTTGTAGTAAAGGTAAGGGATTTAAAAAAAAAACAGAACAATATACAAAATCTAAAACGAGGTGGGTACAATATGCAAAGAGAAAATAAATTTAAATTCAATGTGGAGAAACCTGAAAAACACTACCTCAGCTGGGTAAGAAGCCAGAATATTATCAAGTAATAAGTATGTAAAATTATCCAATTAAGATTATGGATTTGTCTCTTATTTGTGGTTATTTATTTGCTTAAGCCATGTGTTGATTGTACAAAAAGCAATCTTACATGTTTCTGGTATGCTTCTAGGTTCTTCTTTAAACCTACAACTATTTCCTGGATTACAGTTTCTCTTGTGAATTTTGAGATAGCTAAATAAACTTTATTTTTGGATGGTACTTTCATGACTTATCTTTTCCATTATTTCTCTCTCTTTCCTTCTCTCTCCCCGCTCATCTCTCTACCTACCTATCTGGTGTCTGTTATAACCACAATATAAATACATGTGTATAGTTGGGTCTTCTCTTCTCACACACTCTGATAAATATAATCTTTTACCTAGAATATTACTCCATTTATCTTGAAAATTATTACTGATATATTTGTGTTTATTTGTGCTATTCAATTTTAATTTTACTTCTTGATTTATATTCTCTTTTCCCTACTTCTTATGTTTTTGGATCAATCAATATTTGTGCTTTTTTCTTTATTAATTAATACATTAATTTTTGTATTATTTTAATTATTACTCAAGTTTTGCTGTACAATGTGTATGGTAGCCAATACTTACATGCCTAATTACATGCAAAACTGATCAAAATTAAGGATTCAATTATTCAGTCACAAAATCCACATTTCCATATGGATTTTGAAATGGATTATGAAACCTTATTTCAATCATATTGTAATAAGGTTACCATATAGAATAGTGCAAGTACAGAACATTTATATCATCACAAAATGTTACTGCCTTAATTCATTTTCTGCTGCTGTAAGAAGGTATCACAGACTGGGTAATTTATAAAGAAAATAACTTTATTTGGCTTACAGTTTCAGAGAATAGGGAATCAAGAGCATGGTGCTGGCATCTGGCAAGGGTTATCCCATGGTGGAGGGGCAAACAGGGTAAGGCAAGAGTGTGTCTGAGAGAGGGTCTCTAACCAACAAAGCAACTCCTACCGCATGTAAATCCTTCCTGTTATAATGGCCATAATCCACTCTTGAAGGTGGAGCCTTCATGACCCAATTACTCCACCTCTTAATAGTAAACTAAGTTTGCAACATGTGAACTTTAGAGGGACACACTGAAATCACTGCAGTCATATACAGGTGAGTATACCCTGTTTGAAATTCTTGGGATTGTAAATGTGTTGGATTTCAGTTTATTTTATTTTATTATTAAATAATATCTGTGTACATTGATGCAATTATGGGGTATAATGTGTTAGTTTTATATATAATTTGAAATAATTTCATCAAACTGGTTAACATAGCCTTCATTGCATTTTCTTAGTTATGGTGTTAAGATATTTATATTCTACCCTTAGGAGATTTAACATGTTCCCTTGTAAAATGTACCGTAGGTGTAATCCCGCCAATTACCCTCCCTCCACCCAACCTCCTCCTCCCCTCCCCTCCTTCTCCTGTTTCTCCTTCATCTTGGGCTATAGTTGGGTTATAGCTTTCATTTGGAAGTGTGGGTGCTTATAAATTAGTTTCATAGTAGGGCTGAATACATTTTAGTTTCATAGTAGGGCTGAATACATTTTTCTTCCATTCTTGAGATACTTTGCTGAGAAGAATGTGTTCCAGGTCCATCCATGTAAACATGAAAGAGGTAAAGTCTCCATCTTTTTAAGGCTGCATAATATTCCATGGTGTACATATACCACAATTTATTAATCCATTCATGGGTCAATGATCACTTGGGCTTCTTCCTTGATGAATTGGGCTGCAATAAACATTCTGGTGCAAATATCTTTGTGATAAAGTGATTTTTGGTCCCCTGGATATATACCTAATAGAGGAATTGCAGGATTGAATGGCAGGTCTATTTTTAGATCCCTAAGTGATCTCTAAACTTCTTTCAAAAAGAAACATATTAGTTTGCATTCCCACCAGTAGTGCAGAAGTGTTTCCTTTTCTCCACATCCACGCCAACATCTATGGTTTTGGGATTTTGTGATGTGGGCTAATCTTACTGGAGTTAGATGATATCTCAAAGTGGTTTTGATTTGCATTTCTCTGATGATTAAGGATGAAGAGCATTTTTTCATGTGTCTGTAAGCCATGTGCCTGTCTTATTCAGAAAACTAAAGGATTATACAACAGATCAATAAATCAAAAAGTTGTTTTTTGAAAGGTCAATAAAATAGATAAACCTTTGGCTAACCTAACCAGGAAAAAAAAGAGTAACATCTCTAATTTTATCAAACAGAATTGGCAAAGATGAAATAACAACAGACTCCTCAGAAAGTTAAAAAAAATCCTTAATGAATATTACAAGAAAATCTATTATCAGAAATGTGAAAATCTGAAGGAAATAGACCAATACTTGGAAGCACACTACTTTCCTAGACTTAGCCAGAATGAAGTGGAGATATTGAACAGGCCTATATCAAGCTCTGAAATACCATCAACTATCCAAAACCTCTCCCAAAAGAAAAGTCTGGGACCAGATAGTTTCACATAAGAATTGACCAAACCTTTAAATAGGAACTAGTACCTATATTACTTAACCTTTTCCAAAAAAAAAAAAAAATAGAAAAAGAAAGACTACTATCCAACACATTCTATGAAGCAAACAATCACCTTGATCCCCAAATCAGGAAAAGACCCAACAAGAAAAGACAATTATAGACCAATATCTCTAATGAATATTGATGCAAAAACATTCAATAAGATCCTAACAAACAGAATCCAGCAACACATCAAACAAATTATACATCATGACCAAGTGGGTTTTATCCTAGGGTCTCAAGGCTGGTTCAATATATGTAAATCTAGAAATATAATTCATCACATAAACAAAATAAAAAACAAACACCATATGATTCTCTCAATTGCTGCAGAAAAGGCTTTTGAAAATATCCAGCATCCTTTCATGATCAGAACACTTAAGAAAATAGGTTTAGAAGGGACATTTCTTTTCTTTTTCTTTTCTTTTTTATTAGTATTAGATCATAGCTGTGTACATTAATGCGATCATCCAGTGTACTCAGCCCTACTATGAAACTAATTTATGGCTTTCATAGGAAAGCTATAACCCAGTTATAAACTAAGAATATGGGGAAAGGGGAGAGGGAGTGGAGGGAGGGAGGAAGAGGGGTGGAGGGAGGGTCATTGGTGGGATTACACCTGCCGTGATCTTACAAGGGGACATTTCTTAAATTGATAGAGGCCATCTACAGCAAACCCACAGCCAATATCGTATTGAATGGAGTTAAATTGAAATCATTTCCACTCAAATCAGGAACCAGGCAAGGTTGCCCATTGTTTCCATTGTTTTTTAACATTACAATGGAAGTCTTAGCCATCACAATCAGGCAAGAAAAGGCGATCAAGGGTATCCATATAGGGTTAGAAGAGATCAAACTTTTTCATTCTTCACAGATGATATGATTGTATATCTGGAAAACCCCAGGGATTCAACTACAAAACTCTTAGAAGTAATCAAGGAATATAGTAACATCTCAGATTACAAAATCAATACTCACAAATCTGTAGCCTTTATATATTCCAACAATAGTCAAGCTGAAAAAACAGTCAAGGACTCTATTCCTTTTACAGTAGTGCCAAAGAAGATGAAATATTTGGGAGTTTACCTAACAAAGAATGTGAAAGATCTCTATAAAGAGAACTATGAAACTCTAAGAAAATAAATAGCTGAAGATGTTAACAAATGGAAAAACATACCATGCTCATGGCTGGGAAGAATCAACATTGTTAGAATGTCCATACTATCCAAAGCATTATACAATTTTAATGCAATCCCTATTATGGCTCCACTGTCATACTTTAAAGATCTTGAAAAAATAATACTTAGTTTTATATGGAATCAGATAAAACCTCGAATAGCCAAGACATTACTCAGAAATAAAAGCAAATCAGGAGGAATCATGCTATCAGACCTCAGATTATACTATAAATCGATAATATAATCAATCAAAGCAGTATGGTACTGGCACAAAACCAGAGAGGTAGATGTTCCTATTCTCAGGAACAGAATAGAGAACCAAGAGATGAACCCAACTACTTACCATCATCTGATCTTCGATAAGCCAAATAAAAACATTCAGTGGGGAAAAGACTCCCTATTTAACAAATGGTGCTGTGTGAACTGGCTGGTGACCTGTAGAAGACTGAAACTGGACCCACACCTTTCACCATTAACTAAGATAGACTCTCACTGTATTAAAGATTTAAACTTAAGACATGAAACTATAAAAATACTAGAAGAAAGTGCAAGGAAAACACTTGAAGAAATTGGCCTGGGAGAATATTTTATTAAGGGACCCCCCCAGGGCAATTGAAGCAACACCAAAAATACACTACTGAGATCTGATCAAACTAAAAAGCTTCTGCACAGCCAAGAACACAGTAAGTAAAGCAAGCAGACAGCCCTCAGAATGGGAGAAGATATTTGCAGGTTATGTCTCTGACAAAGGTTTAATAACCAGAATCCACAAAGAACTCAAGTATTAGCAAGAAAAGAACAAGTGATCCCATCTCAGTGCGGGCAAGGGACTTGATGAGAAACTTCTCAGATAGTTTTTGATTTTGAAAAATTTGCATAAACTTGGTGAGATATCTTAGGGATAGGACACAAGTCTAAACATGAAATTAATTTATGTTTCGCATACACCTTAAACACATAGCCTGAAGATAATGTTATACAATATTTTCAGCAATGTTGTTCATGAAATGGAGTTTATGTATACTTAACCATCAGAAAGCAAAGGTGTCATCGTCTTAGGCAGCCATGTGGACAATCTGTGGTGGTTGTGGTGTCACCACGGTTCCTACACTACCTGTAGGGAATCCTTTTCTTACATCTATTAACACGTAAATACTTAGCAGTAAAAACTGTGACATACTATCAATACAGTAAAAGAAAAAAAAATACAATACAGTATGAAAAAAAAAGGAATACAGTAGCATCACCAAAATGCTTGCATCAGCTGTTAAACAATAATAAGAACAAGCACCAACAGACTTTCAGTCTCTGCCTACGATGGACAGAATAAGCAAAAAACAACAGAAAAAAGTAAGTCTTGTTCACGGGTAGAACCCGCCGTTGGCACATCTGACCTGCACAACTGCCATTTATCACCATTTGTGGGTGTGCTATGTACTGGGGGATCTACGCATGTGCAAAAATGGTGTATACATGGGTTGAAGAGGCATTGGAGTAGAAGACTGAAACTGGACCCACACCTTTCCCCGTGAGAACACTGAATAAATTGTTTTGCACCTGCATTTTGACTGCAACCTGGCATATGAGGCCTGTTGTGGAATTTTTCACTTGTAGCATCATGTTAGCACTCAATAATTTCACATTTTGCAACATTTTGGATTTTGGTTTTCTGGATCAGGGATGCTCAATCTATTTTGTGGTAACCACAAGCGGTTTGGTTATACATCATTATCCAGTTAAGTTCTAATACAAAGTATTTCTCTTTACAGTCCTTGTATAATAAACGTGTCTTAGAAAAATTTAACTGCATGTTTTCCATATTTTATATTATTGTTTCCTTGGTTTTAAATTTCATCTATATATTAAACTCATAAGCAAATATTAGTGCTTCTTGTATTGTAAATATTCATTCTGTTTTCTCTTTCTTAATTTTTTTTCCTCCATTCTCTATTTCTTTGGTGATAACTGGAATAATTTTCCTTTTAACTTTGCTTTTCTTTTAAGAGAAGTCTGTTGGTAATGTGTAATGTTTGTTTCCTTTTGCCATTATTATTGAATGATTTATTTATGGACCATACAATATAGACTAGGTACATATTTATATCTATACCAATAACAAAGGATGAATACAAGTCATGTTGAGCACCTCTTGCAAATGCAAAGCATCACAAATACTTGAGTATTACAAATTTAATGAAGTTTTTTCCTTTCTTAAAATGTGTATATGTTTTTATCATCCCTTACCCTCTTTATATATTTTTTTTAACTGACAGCTAGCAATAATCTTCTTTGTAGATTTTCCACATTTCATAATTTACATCCTAATACCATATATAGGAAACTTTTATAAGTTTTTTTCTTGAAAAAATATTAAATATTACTTTAATGTTTTATGCTCTGAATATGATTATTTTATTGTATTATTTACATTTATTTATGTTTTTATTAAACATTAGACTAGTAGGCCAATGGAAGAAGAAAACCATTATCAAAACAATTTTTCCACTTTTTTATTTATTTATTTTTTTGTAGAGACAGAGTCTCACTTTACCACCTTCAGTAGAGTACCATGATGTCACAGGCCTCACAGCAACCTCTAGCTCTTGGGCTTCCGTGATTCTCCTGCCTCAGCCTCCCGAGCAGCTGGGACTACAGGTGCCCGCCACAACACCCAGCTATTTTTTTGGTTGCAGTTCAGCCGGGGCTGGGTTTGAACACGCCACCCTCGGAATATGGGGCCGGCGCCCTACTCACTGAGCCACAGGCGCCACCCATTCCACTTATTTTTTAATTAGATCATAACTGTATACATTAGTGCTTTTGTAGGGTACAATGTGCTGATTTTATAAACAATTTGGAACACTTACATCAAACTGGTTGGCCTAGCCTTCAGCTCACTTAATTAATGTTTCACCTAAGAGTATACACGTCTTCACACAATAATTATGAAAGTGCGGTGAAGGCCATGTTAACCAGTTTGTGGTAAGTATTTCAAATTTTATATAAAACCAGCACATTGTACCCCATAAACACATTCTTATACACAGCTATGATTTAATGAAAAAAATAAAAACTGGTGATAAACATTCTCTGACTAGACTCTAACCACTCTGAGATCCAGGGCTTTTTATTCTCAGTCATTGTTATACTTATAAAATTATTTATATACATATATATAATTTATACACACACACACACACCCTTTATAAATAAATATTATTAACTGAATGGACAATGCATTCAACCAATTTAAAATCAATCATTAGAGAAAAGAGCACATAGAAATATTTTTCTATTCTGCCTATTTCCATATATACTGTTTTTTTTTTAAAGCCAACCCAGTGTTTCTTTTTTCTTTACTTTTTTTTAAATGACAGTACTTCCTGGAAATATTTTTATATCTATAGCACACAGCTTCCTCATTCTACTTTATACCTGCATGGTATCCCACCATAGAGATATACCTATTTATTGAATTAGCCCCTTGTGGATGGGAATTTGATTTCTCCCCCAGTTTTAAGAATTATCATCACTATGCTAATTAGTACCCTTATGCACATTACAATTTGTGGTTGTGAAAGTGGATGATTAGGATAAAATTCCAGAAATGAAGTCATTTGTCAAAAGTAAATTTATTTATAATCTTAATAGATATTAGATAACAGGTAGATTCTGTGCCCTAGCAGCATAACATTTCTGCATGCCCAGAAGCAATGTAGCAGAGGGCCTATTTTCCAATAGCCTCAGTAACAGAGCATGTAGTTAATTTTAGATTTGGGGCTCATTTGAGAGTTTATGAAAAGGATCTAAAACATTTAAATTTGTGTGCCTATTACTATGGATGATATTAAACATTTCTTCATATGTTTAACACTGTAGTTCTTATATTTAGAATTCTTGTATTTGTATATTTCTATATAATACCTTCAAAATTTGTTTTTACAAAATCTAATGGCTCTCTGATAAGAGCAAAAAGAAAAACAGTAAATTACCTTGTATCTTCTTCCTTCAAACTTACTCAACATTAACTTTCTTAATATTTATATTTTATTTTTAAATATGTATAAACATTTTCTTAAGTTACCTCAACACCATTATCAAATTTCTAATGTTGTATTGCAATTTTTGTTGTCTTGAAGTGTCATTTTTCTTTGTTTTTAGTTATGTTGTACTGTTAATTTTCACACATTTTTATAGAATCTTTGCATAAATGTAATGTTTATTCTTTCCTTAACACACATTAAATTGTGTTGAATTTTCTTGCATCAGGTATTAGCAAGGAATCTTTACAATAGTTGAAAGGGCCAGGATAGCTCCTGAGGTTTCTTTATTGATGCAGTAAGGACTGTTTTTAAAATAAATAAATAAATAAATAAATAAATAAATAAAATCCTTACGGTTGGTATAATCCACTTCCTTTTCAACATCTGGAGTAGGAATGTCTTTCCCCACAGCATAGATATACCCTGCTTTATACACCAGTCAATGACCAGGCACACATCGAGGCTGACTGACACTTCATGAAAAACTGATCTCTGAGATCTGTGACCTCTGCCTTCATTATCCACCTCTCCCACTGAGCACGTCTATTTGATCTCAACACTATTTATAATAGTTTCTATCTGAGGGAATGATATTTAGAAAACAGTGGGAATTTCTAACTTACCCCCCAAATCTATACTTTCCTCCTTTCCTGAGTTTTTAGTGTTCATTTTTATTCCCATGCTCTCAAGTGACTTATTTTTAGCCAGAGAAATTTATTTATTTAGACAGAGTCTCATTTAGTCACCTTGGTAGAGTGTCATGGCATCATAGCTCACAGCAACCTCAAACTCCTGGGCTTAAGTCACTCTCCTGCCTGCTGGGACTACAGGCACCCACCACAGTGCATGGCTATTTTTTGAAACAAGATGTTGCTCTGGCTCAGGCTGGTCTTGAACCTGTGAGCTCAGGCAATCCACCCGTTTCGGCCTCCCTAGTTTTGGGATTACAGGTGTGAGCTACCATGCCCGGCCCCCAAGCCAGAGTAATTTAAATGTCAGGGGTGAGCACCAACCACTCTCTGACCTGATACAAAGACACCTAAAGCCATATTCTTTGTCCTCTTTTCACCTACTAGTTGGATCAAGGGTGACCCGAGGTTACTCACCTGTGGCCCCCGCTTGTAAAAGATGAGGAAGAATGCGAGCCAGGTCCAGAATGACTACAGGAAGGAGGAATGCCGTGCTGACAGGTGCACCTCTTCAGGGCTGTTATGAGCAAGAAGTAAACTTCTGCAATGACTCTGCTATTAAGAGGCAGGAGTGGGATCTTTTAATTACACGTGAGTAGCAAGTCTACCTTCACTAACGCAGTGAGCTATTTCTCCTTGCAAACCTTATTCTAACTTGTTGACAACAAAGCACTCCAAAACAACGCCTAGAGAATGTTGCTGTAGCCTAAGAGAGATACTAATAGATGCATTAAGAAAGGTGAAATAAGAATAAAAAGTTGAATTCAATAATACACGTGTTAGGAAAGTGGTTACAAGAATCAAAGGGGCTGTGATTGACTGATAGGGTGAAGAAAAAGAGTGTGAGAAGGAGTCTAAGGGAATATCGACAAGGAAGCCAACATCAAGACCTGTGGCCTATAAGCCGCCTAAGTCGTGAAATTGTCTTAGAATGTGCACTAAACTGAACAGACTTTCATATCCATACTCAATATCAGTCACAGATATGGCTAAGTGACATATTTCTTTTTCTGAAATATAAATGTTGATTTTCACATACTTGGTCATTTTGTTCATTCCACACACCTGCTGTAAGAAGGTAATTTGAAGATGGAAAAACGTAACATGAGGAGACTAAATCATTTAATTTGGGAACTGAAGAAACAGGAGAAACTTGGGTACTTTTCTGGGTTTTTTAGTCAAATCAGAATCTGCTTTTCTGGATCCTGTAAATGTACATATACCTGCAAAAGGCTTTGGAACTATCTCCTTTTTCTTTGAAATAAAACACTTTTTCCTAAAAAAAAAAATAAATAACCTATTAGTCTCTGTAGTTGTAAAAGGTCTAACTGGAATAAAATTTAAGGGAAAATAGAAACAATTCTCTTCCAACCTATTTATTCTAAGAGAAGGAATTATATTTTACACTTAATGCCAAATATTAGACAAAGAATTTTATTTTTTTAAGAGTTTTACTTTTTTGAGCGGCGCCTGTGGCTTAAGGAGTAGGGCACCGGCCCCATATACTGGGGGTGGTGGGTTTAAGCCCGGCCCTGGGAAAAACTGCAAAAAAAAAAAAAATAGTTTTACTTTTTCTTGATAATAGTAGCTTTCAAAAACTTGAAAAATCAAATAGTATAAGTTTGTCTTCTTAATTACTTTTGCAATAACCACTCTCTTGATCCTTAATTACTTTTGCTGGCATTTCGAGTAGCCACTCCCAAATTCTGCACACATAGCCTATATCTCCTAGGAGATTTCATGCTTTTCTTTGGCTTTGGGGGACCAAATCTTCATGTTTCCATTTTTATGCCAAAGTCACTCAGGCTAATGATACATAACAGGGTTTTTTAAAAACAGATTTTTTGAAATCTATTTCACACGAAACACAAATTCCCTCACTTCAAGTGGGAAATTCAGAATTTCTTAAATGTATTTGTAGATTTGTACAATAATCATCATCGTCAAATTTTAGACCCACAAAAAGAGTAATATCACCTTCAGCAGTCACTCCTCCTTCCTGTCTCTTCAAAAGCCAGTCTCAGTAGCTACTGATCTACTTTCTGTCACTAGTTGCCTGTGCTGGACATTTAGACTGACTTCTTTTATAAAACATAATTTTTTCAAAGTTGATGCATGTGGAATGACGTATCTGTATTTCGTTCCTTTGGGTTGGCGAATAACATTTCTTTGTACGGCTTTCACTGCACGAACTTTCCTACCGCTCATCATCTGATGGAAGTTGGGTTTTTCCACTTTCAGGCTCTTACACACACTGCTTCTGTGAGCAGGGGAGCAGAGGTTTCAAGGTAGAATATGTTTTCATTAATTTTGGATACATTCCTGGGAGTGGAATTTCTGAGTCACAACAGTAACTTTATATCTAATATTGTCAAGAAATGTCAAATTTTTTTCCAAAGCGGATGCATCATTTTACAATTTTAGCAACAGTGTAAGAAGGTACCAATTTCTACACAACATTGTGCGGATTATGCTCCAGTTACCTGCTAGCTCTGCTGCCCACTGAAAACAGCAGTGAAGGGCACAGATGGTCATCAGAATTATGTTTTCTTGTATTTTAACACATATCAATTCAAATATTCTAACCATAATTCTATAATGAGTTATATAATCTACTAGTGACTCTAAAGAACATTATTTCAGGGCAAAGAATAAGAAAGGGATGAAAAGAGTCTTTTTGAAAATACATCAACTAGGCTAGCTCCTTTATTTCCAACTGAATGTAACTTTTTTCTTCCTTTGTTAATCTAATGAGTTTTGTTTTATCATCTGTGTAATGTTCCCAATACTAAATACCCAAATATTTTCGACACTTAACTTTTTCTTCCTTCTTTTTTTTATAAAACTAAAAACTTTTCTCATACAAGGCACTCCTTACAAAGACTAGGAAAATACTTTATTCTATATTGAACTTTGGGGAGAGATGATTAGGCTCTTTTCAGGGCAATTCTAAAATTTCTATGTGTAGGAAATACTTTAAAAACAGGCTATGAGTCTTGTATCCTAGTTATTTACTTCTTCCCCAAATAGAATTTTGTTTTTGGTAGACCAGTTGTTCCAAATCTTTAAGGTCATTTGGGGGAGATTTTATAAATATCTCTGCTTGGACATCACCCTCATATGCTTTATTTTTTTGGAAATTAGACTTGGGGTGGTAAGTTTAGAAATGGAAGTTTATAAAATTTCTCCAGGTCATTCTAAATTGAAGACAGGCACTAATCATTGGCATAAATCTCTGTTTATAGAAAATATGTAACAACTATTTCTAGTAAATATTTGCTAATCTGCCAACTATTGACATAAACAGTTTTGAAATATTTTAATTATAAAACTGGTCAAAAAATAAGATATTAAAAGGTTGAAAAGTTTCATAATTGTTTTTCTTTTAAAAGTTAGTTTTAAAATCCACATTTATAGAAGAATGGGATTCTTATTTTGTCATTTTCTTTGTATAATTAGATAGTTTTATATCATTAGAGTCATTTGAACTTTTTGAAAGCTACTTGACATCAGATGGTTTTTTAATTTGATCCATATGAAGTCTTCTGTCTAGCGTATTAATGAAAGATTATAACAAGTCTTGTTCACTCAAAAATAACTCATCATTTTGGAAGTTTAACAGGAATTATGACATTTACTAATAAAAATGGTTATCTTTGTGAAAAAAAAAATAGTCCAACAGTGCCTTAATGAAAGAAATAGATGTGGGAAAATAAGGGTATAATTACATCGCTGAAATGCACCTGTTTCTGTAACTGAATGTTTCCATGTGTTGAAACCTAAGCAACACTTTTAGATTTAACCTATGTGTTTTAAACAATGTATAAAAGTAAGGAATAGCATAATATGCTTAGGAATGGCTTGTTACAGGGCTGGTCATAAGTGACAGCTCAGTACTAGCTGAGCAATACGGCAGCGTAAGGATGGAACAAGGTGTGCACACTGCTTGTAGTAGGCTTTTCTATCTGTACTTCTGGAAAATGCTATGTGCTCTCTCTACATCATAGCACTAGTGGTAAAATGACATAAAAATAAATATATAAGCATACTAAAGCAAAGGGTAACAATAGAATAGACCATTTTATCCATGCTAAACAGGGAAGTAATATACAGATGTGTTTTAAGCACATTTTATAACACTTTAAAATACTAGTTTAAAAAAGCTCTATCTTGGTCATGGTCTGGGAACAGAATTTTGTTATACTCTGTTTTGTGAGACATTCCCACAGGCCTACGTTTGACAGAAAAGATCATTTTCAAGTGTATATTTAAAATGAATCAAATCTTGGCAAGATTAATTTTTATACAGCACAATTATTCCTTTGGTGAATAAACTTTTAACCTGCAACACACATCATAAACCTGAAAAAAGTTTTTTTCACATTAGAAAGCAGCTAAAGGATAAGAAAATAGAATAAAATCTAGGGAACATCAAATATTAGCTTTATGAAAAAAATCATATTGGAGGAAGAAATTAAGCTATATTAATTCCAAGGCACAGCTAAATCCCAATGAACTTTATTTTTTATTTGTAATTATGAAGGCCAAATCCATTATTAGGAAATACAAATATCATTAAAATTACATAGCAGAAACTCATTATTTCTGCCTCTAACTATACTCGTGCTAATATGGAGTGCTCCCTCTCTGAGATTTTTAGTTTTCTTCTCCAAATCACATACGTTTTAAACATTTTTTTCACGTTTTAAAGTGACTGTAGCCCATAGTGTATAATCATAATGAATACCAGAGTTAATTCTGAGTCAGTGTAATTCTTAACAAACTAATAATATCAGTTTTCTAGTTCAGACCCAACACACATATTCCACTCATTACCAGTTATTCTCCTTTTTTTTTGCATTCTCACTTCTTATTATCTTAGTGAGCTCAGAAAAAAAAATCCATCTGGACAACTGAAATCCAGGCTCTGATAGCACAGAGACCATAGGAAGTGTTTCTCCTCATTCCCCTTCCCATAGGAATTTGAAAGAGATGCTAGACTGTCCTCACACAGATAAGATTCAAAAGCAGAGAGAGATTTTTAGCTATAAAGAGCTGTGGAGCAAAATGGCATAACATCATGCTATTGAATTAGTGCAAGTTATTTTAAATTAATTATAGCATTCAGAAGTGTAAATCTCAACATTTGTTGGCATCCAATAGCACTTCTTTCTCTCCTTTTTCTTTTCTGTTTCTTAATTTATTTTTATTTATTTATTTATTTATTTATTTATTTATTTATTTATTTATTTATTTTGTAGTTTTTGGCCGGGGCTGGGCTCTTGAACCCACCACCCCGGTTATATGGGGCCAGTGCCCTACTCCTTGAGCCACAGGCGCCACCCTGAAAAGCACTTCTAATTCTCATTTTAGTCAATGATAATAAAAATAAAACATTGTTTTTGGTGGGATGCAATAAAAGAACACACTTATTCTACTCTATCTGGGCTAACAGCTAGTTGGATAAACAAACAGTAGGTAAAGCAAAAAATATCATGAAAATTAACATGCGCATATCTTAAATATTTTTACTTGAAACAGCAGAATAAAATTAAGTCTTAACTGAAAATAAATGCCTTAAATATTTTAACTCGAATCTTATTAAAATAGACCAGAATCTGTCTAATGGACCTCATAACTGACTCACCATAGTTCTAAGGGCACTGAAGGGTAACAACATCTTGAAGATGGGTAAAATATGAAATAAACAGAGAAAACGTATTTTGAAAATACCTGATAAAATTAGGTTGCTTGCAATATGTTGCCAAATTAAGTATGGGTGAGACAATTGTAAGAGTTCAGAAACTATTTAGAAGATAGTCTTCTCTTTTGACTTAGTAAAAATAAAAACCCTGGTCTACTATGAATGAGAATTTTCTAATAGAATTAACTCATACCTGGCAAATGGATGTGCGTTTGTACTATTTTTTCAAAACAAATGACAATTGGAATTATTTTAGGATGAAAGGCACATGATTTCTCCAATTGACCCCCCTCAAATTTAAAAAATGTGTATGTGTATGGGGATGGGGCAAAAAGAGGGGAGGGAAAAGAGACAAAAAATGATAGAATAATTGGGCCAAAATGTGAAGGATTTTTTTCATGCTATGTGCTCTGCTAGACTTTGCCTTCTCTTTGTAGGCTAACTCCTATGTTCTGCAGATCCCAGATTCAAGGTCAGCTTCCATAGTTCCCTGATCTAGACCAACATCCCAATTGGATCTTCTCATAGCATGCTATATTTTACCTATGCGGTTTTCAGATTTATAAGTACACTGATATGTATACAATTATTGGTCTAGTATCTTTTCAGCTAGATGATAAATTCTATGAAAGCAGAGTCTATGATTTTTAATTATTTGTTTATCCCAATACCTAGCATATTGCCAACACCTGGTAAGCACTTAACAAATTGGATTAAATAACTGGACAAAGATGGCCAAAAGCTCTTTTTATGTAATAGGTCAGGCTCAGGTATTTAATATGAAAGAGAGTAAAATATTTTTCTTACCCCTCTGTGTTCCTCCACCTCAAAACAGGCACACCCCTCCTTCTCTCCATTAAACATTCAAAAAGTGTTGCTACCAAAAGGCAAAATTGACAGCTAAACTTTTTCTTCCTTTGCTGCATCTTGAGTAAAGACATGTGATCGAGATGTCCCTAGGGTAGATTACCTCAATGTTGCTATTACCAACCTGAGTGTACTTTACCTCTAGGGTAGATCACCAGACGATGCAGCTAGCTTTGAGTGTTTTTCCTAGCAGAGCTTGGGTAACTTGGAGCCAGGTCATGCTGCTGAAGGAATGAGATGATTTAGAAGGAAAAAAAAGTAGAAGCCAGAAGATAATATCTTGGCTATGTTTAGGATACAAGTAGAAAATTCTTAGATTATATAACTGACTGGTGATTCAAAATTAATTAGATTAGATTGATTAGATTTGTCGGCAACATTTATAGTCTAGAAGATTAACATAAAAATCATACCTTTTGTCTTTCCTTGAAAAACTAATGTAAAATATTGAACTTATATTTCTGCTCAGCTAAATACTATTAGTGGAGCTCAATACTTGTTACTCACTTTTTACATGAATATACTTGCCAGCTTCCCCACCTTGCTTAATTTACTAATTTATTTTATGTTGACATATGAATTTGTCAATCTTATTATAATACACAGGAATTTTAAAGCACCTGAAAAGGAGGAATATTTTGTGAGATTAAACTTAATTTAATCAGATTTGTATTTAATACGATAGATTTGGGAATTATTCTACCTTTTTAAATATCAATAGATATTTACTGATCAATGATACATGTAATTAGAAATAGTACACTCTGTCTCTGTGTATATGTAATATGTATCATAAATATATACATACATATTACTATATATGTGTTTCACATCCATCTTCAACCTGAAACCTATATAAATACATAAGTTTAACTCTAATAAATATTCTAAGGTTTTAAATGTTCTCCTTTTTTTACTCTATTAAAAATGAATGCAGTTCATTTTGTGTTGTTTGGGGATGTAAGAAATTCTTCTGTTGCTTTTTGAAAAGTTGTAAGTTGGTTGCTGATTGTATTACGGGACAAATCACTGTCTCCTTTGGAATCATAATTCTGGAATTAAATTGGACATACAAATATCTGTAGAAAATAGAAATTTAATCATTTAAATAGCATGGCCTTTGGTCTCCATTTAAAAAAGAATTTCTTACATTTAATCAGTTCATATTTTTATGTATTTCAGGTTATTGTTACATTTGATCTCTTCAACAATTTGATTCTTAAAAGGGATTGTTATTATTATTATAACTTAAAAGTGGAGAAAGAAGGTCTAAAAAGTTAGACAGTGTCTTAGGATGCATAATCATATTGAGGAAGCCAAGAATGGAGCAAGTTGTTTTTAATACACTTTCTTATTTTTTTTTTATTGTTGAGGATTCATTGAGGGTACAATAAGCCAGGTTACACTGATTGCATTTGTTAGGTAAAGTCCCTCTTGCAATCACAGTAAATCATCTCCCGCCCATATACAGAATCAAGAAAAAAAAAAAAAATCACCTCTAAGAATTACATACCAGATAGATATATCTAAACACATAACACATTTAACAGACCACTTAGGGCACTTAAAGTCAAGAAAGAATACTAATAGGTTAAAAGTAGATGTAATGTTTATTGGGATGTTTTGATTATTAATTATGACCAATGTAATTTGGAAACATTGATACATATGTAAGAAAAATTTAAGATATATTTTTATTTTTATTTAAGAGAAAATACGTGATATCACCTAATTATACGATAATTATTTAGGGGCTAATTACTAAATAAAATGTAATCCTGCCTGCATTCTCTATTTTTTATAAATGCATAATTTCATACAAAATGTAGCTTTGGCTATTCACTTTAAAAAGATATTCTCCAAGCTTGTGAAGAAGTAATGTATTTCTACTCTTTACAATGATAATAAAAAAGTTATTAAATTTTTAGCATCAAATGAATCATACTGCAATTTCTAATAAGAATGTTAACGTTTTTTGAATACTATAGAGTACCTTAGGTACTTTGTATGTACTAAAGCATTTAATCCTTACTATCATATCTAGTATAGGTCCTATTGTTTTACCTTTTGTAGAAGAGGGAACTGAGATAGAAGTGTAAAATAATGTGCCCACGGTCACAGAGCTAGTACATTCATTGGCTATGGTGCATAACACAGTATAACAAACGAACAACTCGCCTGTATCAGTGGAGGACCTTCCCTGGTGCTCCGTAATTCCATGTTCATGGCTTTGCCTGTCAGCTGCCATTCATCTGATTTGGGTTGTGCTAAACAACGCACCTGAACTCTTAACTTCGGATTTGGTTCAGATCTGTTGCACATGTTTCTCATTGTGGGACCTAACTGAAAGGCTGCTGGTTTGAGGATGCTGTTCCAATGGTAAAGGGATGGTTCCCTCAATGTTGCTATTACCAACCTAACATAAGCCCGAAGCCTCAAGTTATATCTCGCATTGCGTTCCATGGGCAAAAAAGCCATGTGACCAAGCTCAGCATCTGAGGGGCAGTGAGCATATACCCTGAGCAAAGCCATGACAAGAATAGAGAGGAAAAAAATATACTTTGGACTGGGTGGCTCCTGTGGCTCAAAGAAGTAGGACGCCAGACCCATATACCTAGAGGTGGTGGGTTCAAACCCAGCCCCAAGCATAAACTTTGGACAATATGGCGGAGCAAGAACACAAATCCTAACACTAAGATTCCAAAGTAAAACACTCTGCTGTTTTAATATTGTATTGTATTAATATTACTAGATTTATTTATATCGAAGTATCCCTGTCTTTTTTAATTATATAATAAATGTTATTCCATATTACTATTTTAATGTATTGCTGGATCTCATGCCAATATTCTCATATGTCTATATCTATATTCATAAGTGAAACTGGCCTATGATTTTGTTTTCTATTTTTAAAATTGAATTTCAATATCATCAGGGTTATGTTTCCCGGGAAGAAGTACAACACACTGAATAGGTCACAACTTTTATTATGTTTTAGAAAAACAAAATCACACAGCTACTTAAAGGAGAAAACGTATATGAAAATGTTATGTAAATTGTGCATGGTAATACTTATATAGGTAATCATGATTATAAATAGCATTTAATGCCTAAGCATTCCAGGATATATTAGATATTGAGTATATTTTCTTTTTTTTTTCTTTTTTTTTTTTTTTTTTTTGGTTTTTGGCTGGGGCTGAGTTTGAACCTGCCACCTCCAACATATGGGACTGGCGCCCTACTCCTTGAGCCACAGGTGCCGCCCAATATTGAGTATATTTTCATGGGTTTCTACTTTGAATAATCCTTTTTAATTATTTTTGCTGTTCAATTAATTTATAACTTTGTTCATAGATTTGATGATTCATAATTCAAATTTCCATAAATCTTTTTCAAAGATTTATTTTTAACTAGCATTATTAAAAATATTAACCTAGTATAATATATATAAGCAAAGTGTACAAATATTAGATATATGGCTCAGAGAATTTTATATATGTTTACATACATGTAACTACCACCCAGGGCAAGAATAAAATGTATTCAGCTGTCCCAAAAATTCCTTGGGTCCCCTCCCAGTCAGTAAGTCTCCACCAGAGGTAACTACTATGGCAACTTAATTCATCATTGATAAGTTTTACCAGGTTTTGAACTTCATGTAAATGGAACCGTCCACTATATACTCTTTAACATCTAGTTCCTTACACTAAAAATAATGTCCGTCAAATAATACTTAGTGTATGCTCCAGCGGTTTGTACTTTTTATGGCTGTATAGCATTTTATTTATCCATTTGGATGTTGAGGGAATTTCTTCACTACAATTGTGCTGTTACGCACTCAGCTACAAATTCACCATGTGTGCCTGCTCTGTGGAAATGCACCTGGGCCCTTGAAGTATTTTTCCTTTGCAGACTGCCCTTGAAGCTTGCCAGTAGAGGGTGCCAGAGAAGCACTACGAGGAGAAAGAACATTTCTTTCTTAGTCCCTGCAGATAGCAACTTCCCCTAGTATAGCCTTGAAGTGTATTTCTTTGTTATTCTTTTAAACAGATTTAGGGGATAAAAGTGAATTCCATGTGTAAGTTGTATAGTGATGGAGTCTGAAATTTTTGGTGCACTCATCGCCCTAATAGTGTCCATTGTGCCCCATAAGTAATTTTTCACACCTCACTCTTTCCCCTTTCCAGTCCCCAATGTCCATTATACCTCTCCAGGTGCCCTTGTGTTGACAAAGTTTAAGTCCCATTTATAAGTGACAATATAGGGCATTTATTTTTCTGTTCCTGACTTATTTCACTTTGGATAATTGTCTCCAGTTCTATCCAAGTTACTACAAAAGCTATTATTTCATTCTTTCTTATTCCTGAGCTGTATGCCATGAGGTATGTGTGTGAATAAAAATGTTACATATGTATTATGCATATATAATTATGTGGCATATATATTTTTTTCTTATCCACGCATAAGTTTATGGACACCTAGGTGAAATCCATATGTTTGCACCTGTGAATTGTGTTGTGATATACATATGAGTAAAGGTACTTTTTGGAAATGATGCTTTTTTCCCCTCCTCTGGGTAAATACACAGTAGTGGGATTGTGGAATGGAATGGCAAATCTACTTTTAGTGCTTTGAAGAATCTCCACACTGATCTCAGTAGAGGTTTTAATAACATACATTCCTACCAACAACTACATCTTCAACAAGGGCTATTGATTTTTGTCATTTCAGTAATGACCATTCTGATTGGAACAAGATGGCATCTCATTGTGGTTTTAATTTGCATTTCACTAATGATTAATGATGTTGAGCATTTTTTTCATTTTTCTGTCTTATGTCATGTATTTTTTTGAAAAATGCCTATTCATGTCTTCTGCCCACTTTTTAAGGGGGGAATTGATGAGTTGTTTGAATTCCTTACTGGTTCTGGACATTAATTCTTATTTAATTAAAATTGTCTAATTTTGTTTGCTTTACATTTGCTTGAGCTGTCTTTAGTCATAAAATTTGCCTAGAGCCCTAGACCAAGTCCGGAAGAGACTTTTCCAAGTTTTCTTCTAGGATTTTAGTTTCAGGTCTTACATTTAAGTTTTTAATCCATCTTGAGTTGATTTTTGTATATGGTGTGAAAGAGAGAGAGGTCCAGTTTCATGCTTATGCATATGGCTATCCAATTATCTCAATTGGGGGAGGTTATGCTTTCCTCATTTTGTGTTTCTTGTCACCTTTGGTGTTGGAACAGTTTACATACTCACCACGGAAGTCTACAAGCAATGTGCACGTGAGGCAGGAATGAGCAGAACAAGGCCAGGATGCATTCTTAGTACAGCAAAACAGAAAGTTTTCATGCCAAGATTAGTACATGCACTGAGATGTGATAGCTTACCTCGATGAGAATTTGCCCAAACAACGGATAGGATGGAGAGATGTGGTTGAATTTTCCCATGCTCTCCTGACTTAACACCCCTTGACTTCCACTTACGGGGGACCTTAAGGAATGTGGTGTACAGCAGACAACCAGCTACACTGGTGGTAATTTGGAACGAAACTGAAGTGGCAGGTGCGTGATGCATGTGAACACTATGGTCAACGTGCTAAAACAGCAGTTTGCCATAATCAGAACTGTCTGGATGCTGCTGGTAACCACCTTGAGCACCGCTTGTAATAGACGTCAGACATGGCTTACATTCAACTTTTGCTATAAGTATGTATTAAGTACTACAATTTTAATAGTTTTTTTCTTTCTTAAAATGTGTATACATTCTTTGGTACCTTCCGTGTATGTATGTTCATGCAGTTTCTTCTGGAATTTATGTACTTAAAAAGTTATATTGTCTAAAGATTTGTCACTTACATGCATTTTTATGTCATCTTTTTTGATAAATGTTTTTTCAGTTTATCTTATTCTTTCATTTTTATTAAATACTTTCTTCATTTTTTTCACTCTTCTCTTAATATTCTTTCCCTAGCTTTTTATTTTGAATTTTTAGTTCTTTTTGTAGTGGGTTCAGCATCTGGTGCCTTAAATTTTCATCTAGGCAGCTCTTCGGCAATCTTGTAAAGATTCTCCTGAGTCATACTTTCCCTATCCTCACTTTTTCAGTTTTCTTTTACATACTAAGTAGATTTTCCCTGCAACAAAATAGTTGTGGAATAAGGCTGTATTTATTTTCTGTGTAATCTTTCAAATGTAAAGTTTTAATTATTTAATATTTCCTTGTGTTTGCAAAATGCTGAAAGTTATTATTTCTGCTTTTAAAAATTGTCTTCATCTGTCTGGTCAAATTTATCTGCTTGGTCCATTTTGGTGAATGCCCTCTTTGCCCTTGAAAGAAGATGCTTTCCTGATTATCAGTATGCAGCAGTATCAGTACATCAGAGTTTGAGACAATGTGAGTCTATACATTTATTTATTTATTTGTATTTATTTATTAATAAATGTGTTATTTATTACATTGAATGTACTTATTACATTTATCTTATTGATTAGGTTGTTTAGTTTATATTATACCTTTAAGGTTATTTAATCTACTTGAATTGTGCAGGACTGATAACTATTTTTAGTGTGTGTCTTTCCTTCCGTTTTTCATGTTATCTCTTGTTAATTTATCATACACGAAATTTGCAGCCTAGCTATTTCAAAAATCTATGCTGCTACTGTGATCCTGGCTGGAGATATTTTTGTATTGATTTTTGTGTTTGGTGAGAACGACCATACATTTTTTTATATGTTTTCCCCTTATTTGTAACTGAGCATGTAAAGCTCCCTTTTATTAAAAAATGTGTCGTTTTCTTTTCTCACACATCAGATGTCCATATATGTATGGGCCAGCTTCCAGGCTCTCTCTTCAATTTAATTGTTCGATATATCTGTTCTGCCAGAAGCCACAGTATTAAATACAATAGCTTTACAATAATTTATTGGCTAATTTATTATAAAAATCTTCTCTCTGAGGCTTATCTTTCTGCATATTCTATAGCAACATAATATGAAGTTATAGCTCCGCCCTTTAACAAGTAGAGGCTATTTTGCCACTTTGTGAATTTTAATGGGCTCATGACTTGCATTGCCTAAAATAATGTAATGGCAGCAACACTGAGCTGGTTTTGAGCCTCGGCCTTGCATGCATCTGCTCTCTCTTTGGCAATGATGCCATTAACATACAAACATATCTACACTCACCCTCCAAGTGAGGAAGGACAAGTGTCTCGTCAATACCATTTGTCTTGTCCACAGTCAGACATCTGCCTGCTATCCCATCAGATATTTATATCCCGTCTGTGTTGGCCACAGATGTATATAAAAGTAGCTCAGTTCTGGGCAGTGCCTGTGGCTCAAGGAGTAGGGTGCTGGTCCCATATGCCAGAGGTGGCGGGTTCAAACCCAGCCCCGGCCAAAAACCACAAGAAAAAAGAAAAAAGACTTCTAAAAAATAGTAGCTCAATTCAGATCAACTAAGCTTAGGCAGGTCAGAAAACCCCCTGATTTGGCATAAATGCTTAAGTAATCATATGTATTTGTTGTATTTATTTATTTTTTGAGACAGAGTCTCACTGTGTCACCCTCAGTAGAGTGCAGTGGCATCTCAGCTCCCAGCAACCTCCAACTCTTGGGCTTAAGTGATTCTCTTGCCTCAGCCTCCCAAGTAGCTGGGACTACAGGCACCTGCCACAATGCCTGGCTATTCTTTTGTTGCAGTTGTCATTGTTGTTTTAGTAGGGCTGGGCCAGGGCTGGCACCCTAACCACTACACTACAGTGCCGAGCCATAGTTGTTGTTTTAACACATTCAAGTGTTGAGAATTAATTTATTCAGCAATAGGTTAATGATGTAATACTATATTAAAATTTAACATGGTATTATTTATCAATATTTTTTATGTGTCCTGTACAATTTGCCCCCTTTTAAAAAATACTAATAAAAGGTCGTAAAATAATCTTACATCTTTTAAAACATTTTTTGCTTTCATTCTCCTTTAAGGTTGAAAATGACTTGAAATAACTTTTGTGTAAGATGTGACAACACAAGATAAGTGACTAAGGCAAAGGCCTCAATCAATGGAGGTTTATTAAACCAAAGTTCGAAGATGTGCCAGGGAGAAAAGCAAAGTAGCTGTGGCTTTTGCTCTCCAAAAAGGGATTTATGGACTCACTATTAAGGGGAAGATGTAGAGAAAGAAAAAGGAGGGGAGTTGGCAGCTACTTCTTGAAGCAACTGGCTGTGGCCTGCTTATTTGAGAGCAGTGGCTGCTACTTGTGATATTTTACGGCAGGCTGAATAGTTTACCCTCAGGCAACCAGGGACTGTTTACAACATGCATTATGTATTGCCCTTATTGGAACCAAGAGAGGTTTTGGTTTACAGCAGGCAAGTGGATAAATAGCAGGCTATGTTTTTAGATAATCCTAATAGAACTTTGAGGACAGTGTTTGCCGTAAATCCAGTTACCTTGCTACAAGCTCTCTTTCCCTCATTCACAATCGCATCCGAATGCTTGACCAGGTGTATTCTAGTCAACCATATTTGACTGATCAGCTGCAGTAATACCGAGATGTAGATCTCTATGGATGGAAGCAGCTATGGAATGGACAGTGCAAAGCTGGGTATGCCGTACTTATTGGACAACAAGGAACTGGGGCACAAGACCTACCCCTGGGACATTTTCCCAGAAGGCTGAATTAATTGCACTAACTTGAGCCCTATCCCATGGAGAAAAAAAAAACAAGCATACCAGTATTTTTACTAATTCTAAGTCTGCCATTATGTTGGTACACACTTAGGGAGATATTTGGAAGCAAAGCTACCTTACCTCTGCAAATAAGAAAATGAAATATGGACCACAGATTATTAATTATTAAAAGCCAAAGTCATTTTGCTGCCCAGGGAGGCTGATATTATGCATTGCCTGGGATATCAGAGAATGGACATTCATGGTACTGAAGGGGACACCAAGACAGACCCAACAGCCCAAGGAGCAGCCCAGCAACTGTCAACAAACCTTAATCCCCTCCATGTAATTGGATGACCATAACCCCATATATTCTGAAATAAATTTGAAAGAGCAAGAGTGGGAATTTGCTAAAAATAATGACCCAAAATAACTTGTAAATGAAAAAGGGAAAGTCCTTTCCGAGGCCTTGTGAGACCTATACTTGAACAAATTGATTGGTGCACGCATGTTGGGTGAGACACCACCTGAAAATGAAAAAACCTTATCTTTCTGGGCTCAACCTAGAGCCTCAGAGGCTCTTCATGTGTAATCCAGAGTTGCTCCATATACCTAAGAAACAACTTCAAACCTCGGTGATTCACAGCTACCTCTTCACAGGGACCAAATGAAGATAAGATCAACAAATAGATTTTATCATGATCTGTGAGTTCCTGGAAACTTTTTTTTTTGGCACATTTGGAAGCGGGAGCTGACAATGGACCAAGAGTTAGGTTTTGTCCAAAGACCAGGAGCCAGAGAAAGGGAATGCTTCAGATAAAGAGTCTATTAATTAGAGACAAAGTACCTGACAAATTAAGTAATTTGTGATGTATATTGAGGAGAGGACCTGCAGGTAGGTTTCAGCATAGCCTTAGGCCTGTTAGTGCATCACAAAGAACCCCTCTAAGCAGGGAAGGGAGCAGGATGAGGCCTGATTTCCTTTCCTTGAGCTAGGAACTCAATTTCAGGGATCTCTCGGCCGGCAGGGGGTCCAGTCAGTCAGTCACTGATGAGGAGGCTTAAGTATTTATTTTAGTTCCCAAAGAGAACTGGAGGCCATAACCCTCACCTGTTTTCCTCTTTGCCTATTTGTCCTGGCAAGGAGGCCCCTTCACTGTCTACGGTGAACACGTCTTGCTCTGTAAGCCTATACCTGGCTTTTACTCTATAAACTTACCTTTCTCTTCCTCCATAAACTTTGTTCCATGCTCACCTTACTTTAGGGTGTTGGACTGGGGAAAGACTTTATGACAAATATTTCAGTGGCCATCGCAACAACAACAAAAATAAACAAATGGGACTTAATTAAGCTGAAAAACCTCTGCACAACTAAGGACACAACGACTAAAGCAAAAAGACAACCTTCAGAATGGGAAAAGATACTTGGAGAGTATGAATCTGACAAAGGGTTGATTAACTAGAATCTACACAGGGCTCAAATTAATCAACAAAAAAGGAGTAAACAATTCCATCTACCACTGGGCAAGAGATACGAACAGAACCTTCTCTGATGAAGACAGACAAATGGCTGACAGACATTTGAAAAAATGCTCATTGTCCTTGATCATCAAAGAAATGCAAATCAAGACTACTACGCTGAAATATCATCTAATTCCAGTGAGAATAGTCCATATTGTAAAGTCTCAAAGCTACAGATGCTGCACTCTAATTGTCCTCATATCAAGATTGAGTACATAGGATTCATGCTTCTCCATTCTTGTGATGCTTTACTAAGAATAATGTCTTCCACGTCCATCCAGGTTAATACGAAGGATGTAAAGTCTCCATTATTTTTAATGGCTGAATAGTATTCCATGGTATACATATACCACAGCTTGTTAATCCATTCCTGGGTTGGTGGGCATTTAGGCTGTTTCCACATTTTGGCGATTGTAAATTGAGCTGCAATAAACAGTCTAGTACAAGTGTCCTTATGATAAAAGGATTTTTTTCCTTCTGGGTAGATGCCCAGTAATGGGATTGCAGGATCAAATGGGAGGTCTAGCTTGAGTGCTCTGAGGTTTCTCCATACTTCCTTCCAGAAAGGTTGTACTAGTTTGCAGTCCCACCAGCAGTGTAAAAGTGTTCCTTTCTCTCCACATCCATGCCAGCATCTGCAGTTTTGAGATTTTGTGATGTGGGCCATTCTCACTGGGGTTAGATGATATCTCACGGTTGTTTTGATTTGCATTTCTCTAATATATAGAGATGATGAACATTTTTTCATGTGTTTGTTAGCCATTCGTCTGTCATCTTTAGAGAAAGTTCTATTCATGTCTCTTGCCCATTGATATATGGGATTGTTGGCTTTTTTCATGTGGATTAATTTGAGTTCTCTATAGATCCTAGTTATCAAGCTTTTGTCTGATTGAAAATATGCAAATATCCTTTCCCATTGTGTAGGTTGTCTCTTTGCTTTGGTTGTTGTCTCCTTGGCTGTACAGAAGGTTTTCAGTTTAATGAAGTCCCATTTGTTTATTTTTGTTGTTGTTGCAATTGCCATGGCAGTCTTCTTCATGAAGTCTTCCCCCAGGCCAATATCTTCCAGTGTTTTTCCTATGCTTTCTTGGAGGATTTTTATTGTTTCATGCCTTAAATTTAAGTCCTTTATCCATCTTGAATCAATTTTTGTGAGTGGGGAAAGGTGTGGGTCCAGTTTCAGTCTTTTACATGTAGACATCCAGTTCTCCCAACACCATTTATTGAATAGGGACTCTTTCCCCCAAGGTAAGTTCTTGTTCGGTTTATCGAAGATTAGGTGATTGTAAGATGTTAGTTTCATTTCTTGGTTTTCAATTCAATTCCAAGTGTCTATGTCTCTGCTTTTGTGCCAGTACCATGCTGTCTTGACCACTATGGCTTTGTAGTACAGACTAAAATCTGGTATGCTGATGCCCCCAGCTTTATTTTTATTACTAAGAACTGCCTTAGCTATACGGGGTTTTTTCTGGTTCCATACAAAACGCAGAATCATTTTTTCCAAATCTTGAAAGTACGATGTTGGTATTTTGATAGGAATGGCATTGAATAGGTAGATTGCTTTGGGAAGTATAGACACTTTAACAATGTTGATTCTTCCCATCCATGAGCATGGTATGTTCTTCCATTTGTTAATATCCTCTGCTATTTCCTTTCTGAGGAGTTCATAGTTTTCTTTATAGAGGTCCTTCACCTCCTTCGTTATGTATATTCCTAGGTATTTCATTTTCTTTGAAACTATGGAGTTGTATGGGGGCAAGACATGATTGCAAGAGGGACTTTACCTAGTAATTGCAATCAGTGTAACTGGTTTATTGTACCCTCAATGAATCCCCAACAATAAAAAATAAAAAAAAAATAATAATAAAAAAAGCTACAGATGCTGGTGTGGATTTGGAGAGAAGGGAACACTTTTACACTGCTGGTGGGATTACAAATACAACCTTTCTGCAAATTAGTATGGAAAATCTTCAGAGAACTCAAATTAGACTTCCCATTTGATCCTATAATCCTATCACTAGGCATTTACCCAGAAAAAGAAATGCTTTTATCATAGGGACATTTGCACTAGACTGTTCATTGCAGTTAAATTTATAGTCGCTAAAACTATAAATTTCGTTGGAAACAACCTAAATGTCCACCACTCCAGGAATGGATTAACAAGCTGTGGTGTGTATACGCCATGAAATACTATGTAGCCATTAAAAGAGATGGAGACTTTACATCTTTTTTATTAGGCTGGATTGAGTTGGAACACATTATTCTTAGTAAAGCATCACAAGAATGGAGAAGCAAGAATCTAATGTACTCAATTGTAAGATGAAGGAAATACACAATTTAATACAGACCCTGATAAGACAAAAACTCAAATCAATTCAAGGTGGTGTCAGGGGAACAAGGGAGCGGGGAAGAAGGAAGGAGGGAGGGCATTGAGGGTCATGGTGGATGGCACACCTCTGGGGGGTGGGACACAATTATAAGAGGGACTTTACCTAAGAAATGCAACCCAATTCTTTGTACCCTCAATGAAACTGAAACAAAACAAAAAGAAAACTCACAACTGCCTGTAAGAAAGAAAACATTTGCTTATATTTCAGTTTCATTATTTCGTAAGTTTTTCTTAAATGTTTATTTCATACACTTGACTTTGTACTTTCTTAGTTATTTTTACTTCTTTTTACATAGGAACCACAAACACAAGCGATTATAGGGCTCACGTTAATGAATCACTTTTTAAACAAATATCTGATATTCACATTTGAAAGTAAGTGTTGATACAAAACCAAAGAATTAAAACCTCATATTAACTTTTTAATAATTATTGGTAATTTGACTAACAGAGCTTATACTATATCTGACTACTAAAGAGAATGCTTTTTCTTCAAGGGTCTAGTATCCTTAGGTAGAATAAGTCATAATACTTTTATGTTTAAAACTTGGCTCTTTAATGTTTTACCTTTCTTGATGTGAAATGCTTCACACAGAGGGCATTATTACAGGTTAAGAAATTAATGAAAAACAACTATAGCACAAGAATATGGGGAAAGGGCCAAAGAAGGGGAAGGGAGGGGGGAGGTTAGGGTGGAGGGAGGGTAATGGGTGGGGCCACATCTACGGTGCATCTTAGAAAGGGTACAGGCGAAACTTACTAAATGCAGAATACAAATGCCTACATACAGTCACTAAGAAAATGCCATGAAGGCTATGTTGAACAGTTTGATGAGAATATTTCAGATTGTATATGAAACCTGCACATTGTACCCCTTGATTGCACTAATGTACACAGCTATGATTTAACAATAAAAAAAAAAAAAGAAAAAGAATCACTTAAGCCCAAGAGTTTGAGGTTGCTGTGAGTTATGACATCACAGCGCTCTACTGGGGGCAACATATTGAGACTCTGTCTCAAAAAAAAAAAAGAAAAGAAATTAATAAAAACAGTATGACCCAGCAATAAAGATCACAGGATATTTAATGCGTCTCTTCTGAAATTAAGAGTAAGTAGTTATTTATTTTGAAAACAATTTTTAAACCACAGAACTTCAATGGTCTGAAATTTTAAACAGACATAAAAGTACTTCAGTAAGGAACCAAGTGTTTTGAACATGTACCACAGATATTAATGATTTGTTGGCTTGATACATCATTCAGATAATTTTAATGGGCTGAGGAATTATTTAGGCTTTCATCAGGCAGGAGTGAACTCACTGGAGGCTCCTCACTCAGTATAAAATCTTTGAAATATTAAGCCCTCAAAATATTTTTTTCTACTAACCAAATCCTTTGAAATGTCTGATAAAGAGGTCCAGGTTTTCCTCAATTTTATTATTTTTCCTTTTGCTTTTGAGCAAGAATACAGTGTCTCAGGAATTATGTGATTGTGTAAAATACTACGCTGAGAACAGGAATATTAACTGGCAAAACTAAAGGTAGGAGATAGTAAAAAAATTTTTTAAATGCCACAATTGTGAAGTGTTAAAGCAAAACTTAATACGTTGAAAAGTTTCATATGAACCCTCTACAAGAGTCTGCTAAAACCCTAATCATATGTCCCAATTGGCTTCTCTTCCACCATGTGCAAGGACGTAATGCTTCAATACTTCTCCATAAAGTGATAGCGTGAGGAAGCCAAAAACAGAACATTTAGCAGTTGATGTTTTGAAATAAGGCAAATACAGCCATAGCATGCTTGAAAATCCTCTTAATATTTAACTTTAAGCTTTGTTATAACATTTTTATCATTTTTTGCATTTAACCCTTTCTAGAGGTAGACTTTTAAAAAACATTGGTACCTGTGTATTCAAAGAAAAATTAAGAAAATAATACAGAGTACATATATATCCCATATCCAATTTTCCTACTATTAATATCTTGCATTTATTATAATTAATCAATTTATATTGATAAATTATGATTAACTAAAGTCCTTACCTCCTTCAGAGTGTGTTAGATTTTGACCAAATGCCATTTGCTCTGTTTCAGGATCTGACCCATTTAGTTGTCTTTTCTCCCTATATTGTGCCTGGTTGTAAAATTTTTTCTTACTTCTCTCATTTGTGACATCCTTGGCAATTTTAGGCACCCCGGTTAGGTATTTGTAGAATGTTCTTCTATTGGAATTCGTCCTATGGATTTTTGTGTCTACACTAGAGTTATAAGTTCATGGGAGAAATACCATAGAGGTAAATTGCTATTTCCATCATGTAATACCAAGGGTGCTTACTGTGAACCTGAATTACTGTTTCTGTTGACCTTGACCTTGACCTCCTGGCTGAGGTAATCTTTGTCAGGTTTCTAGATAGTAAAATTAACTTACAGTTCTCTTTCCATGCTGAACTCTTTGAAGAGAAATCATTGCATGCAGAGTATACTTAAGGAGTAGAGTACAATATGCCCTCTACTTTAGGGGACACAGTCTATATAGATTATTTAGAATACTACATGAGAGATACATATCTTCTTCCCAATTTATTTATTTAGTCAATCATTTGTTTATATTAGTATGGACTTATGTAAAGGATCTTGTATGTAAATCTTAAAGGATCCTGTGGGATTACAAGAGAGATGCGAAGACTAGTTGGGGTTAGAGTGGGGAAATACCCTTCTCCCAGGTAAGATGAGGCTCAGGCAAAGGCTTTTTTTTTTACTAGAGAGTAGAATGTTTTTATGGAAAACTCTCTGGTCCTATTTTGCTTTGGCTATTTTTTTTCTCTTCCACTGCTGGAGATAAGAGTAAATATTGCTTGGCTCTTTACTGTGATACTACTGTGCTTAGAGGTAGAATATGACAAATTGTTGCATCATTTTACAATCATTGACTTGCTCAAATTATTTGATAATCTTTCACATGTCTAAATGACTAAACAGCAACAAAAAAGTATACTGTTTGTTCATTTATGAACAAGTAATTTCAAAATTATAAGTGTGACTCTATCTCTCATAGATTTTAATTCTTTCAAAAGTAAGGCTCAGCTATTATCTCTCATTATATAATTTAAGTTTTTAAAGTTTCCTATAATTTTTATTTGTTCAATAGATATTTGTTGAAATATTTGACCACCTTGTGGGTAAATGCAGTGAACTAAATATAGGGCATTAAATAGTAAGTGGTAAATGAACTATCCCTCCAAAGTTGGAACATGTATCTGGCATGGAAACATTTTAGAGCATTATGTTACATGCTTCTAAAGCCAATACATTTTATAAATGTTATAGATAATTGATAAATAATTGAGGTGTGATACAATCAAAGCTATAACAATCTCTTTGTGCAAAGAAGTAATATGTAAGATTGATGTTGGGGAAAGAAAACCTCAAATTGAAAGAAAAGTAGAGAATTAAGTTTTCAATCTATTCATTTCCACATTGAAAAACAAAGACACATGATATGTCAAGTAGTATATATTTAGGCAGTTATTACAATCATCAAAGGAAGACATGAAGAGAATCTAAATTAGAAAATGGTCCTCAAATAATTGTTATCCTTTGACATACATGAGGATTACCGATCAAGTTAGCATACATAAAGCATGTCCAAATACTAGTAATGCTTATCAACAACAAAGAACAGTTTTGTTTCTTTCTTCAGAATATTTTTATTTGCCAAAAGTTTCCACTTTTTCTGTATTGATGTTATGGCTCTCATTAGGCCACGAATTTTGTCAGTAATGTTCATTCACGTATTAAGTGACAGATTTCATCCGTGTTGTTCATTTCAAAAGCACTAACTTATCCCAGGATACGTTTATGCTTTATTATTTTTCCTCTGGAGCACTGGAAATCACTACAACTTCAACTGAAATGATATTGGGTCTATTATAATGTAGTATGTGCCTACATGGTATTACGTTGCCATTAAGTCTTGCCTTTATTCAGAATATAGCATAGGTTGATGTATGAAAATAAGCTTACCACAGGACTTGAACTTTTTATTTTAAATTGAATGCATTTGCTTCCAAAGCTGTGCATTCATTCACTGGAAGCAGACCTAATTCCCATTTCTGTGCCTTATTCTAATTACCCATTCATTGTACAATAAGCTAATGTTTAACTTTATTGTGATTAAAAATTTATCATTTTCAAAATCCTTGTATAATCTGAAGGAAACAAGAATTTCTTTCTATCAGACAAGGCTAGGATGCTTATTTACCTGAATTTGAAACTCTTCATAGAACTTCTTGAAAGCTATGTGGCATCAGCATGAGTATAATGTAATTCGAACATGGATACAGAAATAGTAGCTTGGGGGTGGCCCCTGTGGCTCAAAGGAGTAGGGCACCAGCCCCATATGCTGGAGGTGGTGGGTTCAAGCCCAGCCCCAGCCAAAAACTGCAAAGAAAAGAAAAGAAAAGAAAAGAAAAGAAAAGAAAAGAAAGAAAGAAAGAAAGAAAGAAAGAAAGAAAGAAAGAAAGAAAGAAAGAAAGAAAGAAAGAAAGAAAGAAAGAAAGAAAGAAAGAAAGAAAGAAAGAAAAGCTTGGTTTTTGAAAAAATTCCTAAAATACCTAAAATAGACATGCCTTAAAATAAGATGCCAAGGAAGCTTCAGAAAATAAAGCAAACTGATGTTTTACTCTAATGTTGCTCAGTTAATGAAATACTTTTCCCTGGGCTTTTCACTGGAGTGAAATAGCTTGGGCAAGGCCGGATGGGCTTCCAAATGTAAAATTTACAATTAATATCCTTTTCTGCCATTCTGCCCTCCATTTTATCCTGTTCCTTCCTATCTCTCTGCTGCTCTCTCTTACTTTTTAATTTCTCTTTCATGTATAGAAAGAAAATTTATTGAATATACATTAAAATAGTTTTATCGACAAGCCTCCAGTCTAGGGGAGGATACATACACATAATGAAATAGTTGAAATTGTATAAACGTGCACAGGATGTAGTGAACCTTGCTGTCCAGTACAGAGATTGAAAATGCCACACATTCACTTTTCTGGGCCTGAATGGTTTTATTGTATAGGCCTAATAACAACAACTAGTCAATGACATTGGTGAAAATGACTCCTGGCAGAATATTGAAAGTATTTTTTTCTCTCTGATAAAAATTTATAACAACAACCACAGAAGTATATGATCCCAGTTTTGTCCAAATATTTGTCCAAATACTATAATTTTGTCCAAATATAGTAGAATCTATATACAATGACAGAAAATGGTACAACCATCATATATCCTGAGGGAACGTATCTAAGGCTCAAAGCAAAATACTGAGAATGGTTGGATGATAAAACATAAAGAGCCAGGTCATCCATTACAATCTTTGAATGCCCGAAACAAAGTAGGTCCACCTGCCCCAGGGGTCTTGTTATGTGGTAAAATGAATTTTAGCTCCTTTCTAAAGTCATATTTAGTTGTTTTTCTTAATATTGTAGTAAAAAAATCTGAAATGCTATATTTTCCATGCGTTCATGAAGTTCCAAGTTATTCTCTTCTGGCACTATTTCCTCATAAAATTTAATTATTTATAAGAGGATAATATATTTAAATGTATTTGTCATTCCAAATTAAAATATAATTTATAATGGAAAATATAATGTTTTTCTTGGCTTAAGTATAATCAAATGTTAGGTGTTATATCATTCACTGAAAATTCTTCTCCCTGTTTACACGGTATCTGACCCTTATCCTATACTTTGTAGCCATCTGTGCTTTCACATTATACTTAATAACCTGACGTTCACTATGGGCCTGAAGGAGATGAAGCACAAAATTAAAATTCTAATTTTTATTTCTAATTCTATACCTCATGGAACATTGTTATCGAAACCACAAAGGGGTTTTGGCCAAGGTCCAGTCACTCATTTAACAAAGATCCTATTGTTGAGACAATGAAGATTGCCAAGGAAGAGATAAATTTTTAATATGACAGATGGCCATTTGGGGAGAACCGGCAAAGCTGCCTTAAATCCATCTCCCCCTACCCTGCTCTATGAAATAAAAATAAGTTGCATCTTTCAAAAATATAGTAATAGAACAGGTAGAGGATGTACATTTCCATTTCCAAAAGAGAAATTGGCAAGAAGAAAGAAAGAATCATCCCTAGATAAATGTACATATGTGTGTGTGTATGTGTGTATTATATATATATGTACACAAAAAATTGAACATAGGGACTCAACAAATATTTGTGCATTATTGTTTGTAGAAATAGTAGCTAAGGGGTAGAAACAATAATATTCACAACAGTTAAGAGGTGGAAAGAACAAAGTGTCCATCAGCAGATGAATGGGTAGACAAAATGTGATCTACACATCCAGTGGCATCCAACTTCTAACGTACAAATGTGGTATGATTCCCCTATCTGAGACATCTAGAATAGGCAAATTCACATAGAGATAGCATGTATGACAAAAATACTAGAACCTAGAGGGAGAGGGAATGAAGTGTTATGGTTAATGGATACAGAGTTTCTATTTGGGTTGATAAAAAAATTCTGAAAACAAGGCCAGCAAGGGTTGTGTAACATTATCCATGTACCTACTGCTGCTGAACTCTTCATCGGAAACTATAAAATCATAAATTTCACATGTAATTTATCACAATAAAACTTTAAGAGCACATATTTATTTTTAAGAAGTATATTTGCCATAAGATGCAAATAAATAAAGAGAATAGTCATTGCCTGTCACAATTATGCATCAGGTAAAAAAATCTGAATAGTATTTACTGTATAGTATAGTACTTAAAATTATCTTTATTTGGTTACAAATGCACATTGTATATCTTTTATGTGTATAATTTTGCACTAAAATTAGGATTTTAATTGAATACTCATTTATTTAGAGCTATCCCAAGACACATTAGAAATTTCCATCACAGTATTACCTTAGTTTAACAAAATTTCACAGATTTCTATTTTGTATTTCTTTTAATAGTGTTTCAGATTAATTTGAGCATACAAAGAATTAGGTTAGAATGTTTGCATTTTTTGAGTAGCGTCCCTCTTATGATTGCATCCTGTCCCTGAGAGGTGTGCATATACCTTAACTTTGTCCCTTTTTTTTTTTTTTTGAGGCAGAGTCTCACTTTATCGCCCTCAGTAGAGTGCCATGGCATCACAGCTCACAGCAACCTCTAACTCCTGGACTTAGGCGATTCTCTTGCCTCAGCCTCCCAAGAAGCTGGGACTCCAGGCGCCCACCACAACACCTGGCTATTTTTTTACTGCAGTTTGGCCGGGGCCGGGTTCAAACCTGCCACCCTCCGTATATGTGGCCGGTGCCCTGCCCACTGAGCCACAGGCGCCGTCCCACATTGTCCCCTTTAAGTGGGAGAGCACTCATCTCCCTCTGACCTCCCCTTCCCTGCTAGCTCCTTCCCCCAGCTTCCTTGAATTGTATTGAGTTTTTCTCTTATGTGAGTGTATATTAGTTCATCTACTGGCTTCGTATTAGTATTGAGTACATTAAATTTTTGCTTCTCCATTCTTGTGATACTTTATTAAAAAGAAGGTGTTTTAACTCAATCCAGGTTAATAGAAAAGCTGTAAAGTTACCATCTTTTTTAATGGCCGAATAGTACTCCATGGTATACATATACCACAGTGTGTCAATCCATTGCTGGATTGGTGAGCATTTAAGTTGTTTCCACATTTTGGCAATTGTAAATTTAGCTGAGATAATCTAGTGCAAATGTCTTTATGATAAAATGATTTTTTTTTCTTCTGGGGTAGATGCCCAGGATAAAATGGGAGGTCTAATTTGAGTTCTTTGAGGATTCTCCATACTTACTTACAAAAAGATTGTATTAGTTCTCAGTCCCACCAACAGTATAAGTGTTCCTTTCTCTCCACATCCATGCCAGCATCTGTAGCTTTGAGACTTTGTGATGTGGGCTATGTGGGATATCTTGGGGTGGTTTTGATTTGCGTTTCATCAGGAGCGATGAGCATTATTTCCAAATGTTTGTCAGCCCTTCATCTGTCATCACAGAGAAGGTTCTGTCCCTGTCTCTTGCCCAGTGGTAGATGGGATTGTCTACTCTTTGTTGCTTAATTTGAGTTATCTGTAGATTCTAATTACCAACCCTTTATCAGATTGATGCCCTGCAAATATTTTTTCCCATTCTGAAGATTGTCTTTTCCTTTACTTGTTGTGTCTTTAGCTGTGCAAAAGTTTTTCAGCTCAAGTCTCATTTGTTTATTTTTGTTGTTTTTGCCACCTGAGTGTTTGTCATAAAATCTTTCCCCAGGCCAACATCATCAAGCATTTTCCTTACACTTTCTTCTGAGACTTTTTATCATTTCATATCTTTGACTCAAATCTTTTATCCATCTTGAGTCAATGTTTGTAAGTGGTTAAAGGTGTGGATCCAGTTTGAGTCCTTTACATGTGGTTATCCTGTTCTCCCTGCACCGTGTGTTGAACAAGGATTCTTTTCCCTACTGTATGCTTTTGTTTGGTTTATCAAAGGTCAGATGGCAACCAGAGACTGGCTTTGTTTTTTGGTTTTCTATTCTCTTCCACATGTCTATGTTTATGAAAAATCCATTGCTTAGTTTTATCCTCTGCTTCATTATAAAAAGTAATTTGTCTTCTAGTTTCTGGGCATTTTCTTGGGTAGTGACCCATTGTGATAGTGTGAAGAATAGGTCTAAGGATTTCCTGTAGGGCTCATCTTGTTATGGCAAATTTCCTCAATGGTTGCATATCAATAAATGATTTGATTTCTCCATCAATTTTAAAGCTTAGCTTAGCAGGATATAGAATTCTTGGATGAAAACTGTTTTGGTTAAGAACATTAAAGGTATGTGACCATTCTTTTCTAGCTTGAAAAGTTTGAATTGAGAAGTGGGCTGTCACCCTGATAGACCTGTCCCTGTAGATCAATTGGCACTTACTCCCTGATTGTTGCAGAATCTTCTCTTTGGTCTTTACTTTGGACAGATTCAGGACAATGTGTCATGGAGAAGCTCTGTTTGAGTTGAGATGGCCTGGGGTTTGATATTCCTCTGAAAACAGGGTGTCAGGAATCTTTGGTGATACTTGGGAAATTTTCATTTATTATTCCCTTCAGTAGGGCGTCTACGCCTCTGGGGCATTCTTCTTCCCCTTCTGAGATACCTGTAATTCCTGTTTGAACCCTGCATGAAATCCCATAATCCTCTCCATGAACATTCTGCTTTCTCGCTCTCTCTTTTTTTCCTGTCTCTTTAACTGCCTGGTTTAACTCAAGAGCTTTATCCTCAACCTCTGAGATTCTTTTGCTTGTGTGGTCTAATCTGCTATTGATATTTGTACTGTAGCTTTATGTTCCCTGATTGACAGCGTCAACTCCTTCAGCTCTGCTATATCCTTTCTATAGTCTTCACCTCTTTCATCCCTTCTTTGATTCTGATTTTGGATTTCCTTTTGGTGATTTCCCACTTTCTCAGCAATTTCCTTGATTGTTTTTATCATCCATACTTAAATTCCCTTTCTGTCATTTCTACCATTTCTTTGTAAGCGAAATCCTCTCTGGTAGCTATAACTATGGACCATTTCATGAATTTGTGTGTCATTTTTGCTCAGGGGCCATGCCAATCTTCTCTGTATCATTCCAATTTTAGTATATATGCTATCAAAGCAAGCACAAATTTCAAAGATTTTTAACACCATGAAATAATTTCTTGCAGGGTTCTGTGATAAAATTTTAAATTTGCCACACCCTGTCAATCCTGGCTATTGAAAGCCTAGAAGAATACATCATCATCATTATGTATTATTTTATTGGGTGTATTATATATTATTTTATTGGAAAATACATCATCATCATTGTGTATTATTTTATTGGAAAACAGTTTTCTGGTTTTGCCCTGTAAGAGTTTATATGGACAGAGAGGGGCAAAACACTTGATAAAGAATGGTGATTAAAGGGCTTCTGAAGGGTGGTGCCTGTGGCTAAGGAGTAGGGTGCTGGCCCCATATACTGGGGGGGTGGGGTCAAGCCCAGCCCCAGCCAAAATGGTAAAATAATAATAATAATACTAATAAATAAAATAAATGGCTTCTGAAAGGGAGTCCTGAGATAGTCTGTCACTAAGACCAATTTGAATAATAAGTGATGTACAAAACTAGAACAGAAAAATGTACTGGCCAAGAGATGTAATAATGGAAGATCCCTAGCTGGAAGGAGGGCAGAGCTGTAAGCAATGCTCATCAATTTTCAATACAAATGCAGTGGTGATGGTGGTGATGTGAGGCTGGATGAAGACATAGCTTAACCTCATCTCAAAACCAGGCCACTGATACATTCTTTTGTGACTTATAAAGTTCACACTGCTAGTAGTAGAGCCAAACTCAGGCCTAAAGCCATATGGTTACTTTAATCAATTAAATTTCCCATTATCCAGAGCTCAAGAAATGGGCACTCTCAAGCAACTGACACACAGACCTGGTCAAACATAAATACATAAATACATAAATACAGAAATAAATAAATAAAATCCCGATTTAAACTGGGCATGCTGTCCTGTCAGTAAGCTTCTGTTTTAGGACTCACTTCCGGGACTCCCATGTGTCCTTGGTAGCAGTTTTAAGTGTTCATGTTTGTTACTGAAGTGCAAAAATATAGTAGTGAACTTGAAAAGTGTATTGACTGTCATTTAACTAAAGTTGTATAGTGCATTTACCAAGCTATTTTATGATACAGTAAAACCGTGTTACAGTAAGTGAAATTTGTCTTTATTTGTCTTAATTTGCTTTAATTGGTGTGTTTCAATATTAATATGAGGTCAATAGAGAGTTTGTGGTGAGGCACGGTATGCAGTATAGTTAGGACTATATTTAATAGCGTCTCTCAAGCACCAGAAACTATGTTTATCTAGAATCTACCAAACACCATAGGTACCTAATAATTGGCAGCTTAATGTGGATATTTGGCCCTCTAAAACTGGGAAATTTGATCGCCAATGTTGAGGGTGGGGCCTACTGGGAGGTGTTTGCATCTTGGGATTGGATCCTTTATGAATAGATTAATGCCCTGCCCTGAGGGGGGAAGTGAGTGAGTTCTTAATACAGCTGGTCCTTAAAAAGAGCCTTGGACCTCCTCTTTCTTTCTCTCTTTTCCCCTTTCTTCTTCTCGCCTTGCTTTTCTTTACCTTCCAGGATGAGTGGAAGAAGCTCAAAGCTTCACCAAATGCACATGCTGATGCCAAGCTTCTTTTACAGTCTTTTCTCTTTATAAACTACCTGGTCTCCCGTATTTATTTATAGCAACGCAAACAGACTAAGGCAGTTACAGGTAGCAAAAGCCATAAATGTAGATCTTGTATACCACCTTAATTTATTCTGGGGAAATAATTAAGACAAAGATAATCAAATAATTGTGTAAAATTATGTTCATATCAGCATCATTACTAAGAGGGAAGAAAGTGAGAAACCTGAAGATATTTTGGTAAGTTTTGGAAACTCAGTAACATTAGGATACAACTTAAGACACGAAAGTATAATGGTGGAAATCATAGTAACACAGTGGAAATGTTTATATGATATATGATGATGTGATATTAAGTGAATAAAAGTGGATTAAATATAATTTTGAGGCATTTTCTGATATTTCATACATATGCTGGCATATTGCTGAGGTCTGGATATTAATATAAAAAATTAAAATTTAAAAAGAAGTGTAGTAATCGTGGAATATCTTTAAAGATTTCTTTCATATGACCCTATGAATATGTGTGTGCATGTAATTATATATGGATGTGTGTCCATATACAAATATTTAGCACTTTGTAAAAGTATATTACAAAGTTTTCATTATTATATACATATGAGATATTATTTTATGATAAAGTTCACAGTCCTAGGTACAATGAATGACTTTTTCTATGATTTAGAATTATAATTCCTTATTCTTAAAATTGTCTATACCTGCAAGAAACCACCAGCCTAACGAATTGGAATAATAAAGGGATTTCATAAAGAATATATATTGGATAAAGTAATGTAAGTTCAACTCCTTGATGTAGAAAGCTAGATTGGTTTATTCTGTCTCCAAGTTCCATCTGATAGATTCTAGAAAAATTTCCTTACCAAGTATGTATGAGAGTAACTGAGGAACAAAGAAATATCCAATTTTCAGTGATCTGTTTTCCAAACAGATTCTGAAGCACAAAAGAAAGTCTGCACCTAAATTGCTAACATCACCAGGAAAATGTCACTTTTAATTGGATAGGAATTATGCAGTCAGGTGTGACAAGAAGGAAGGGGTTATTATGAGCTAATAATTTGACAGAAATGTAGCCTCATGCTTCTAATCCCTCCAGAGTGTTATCTCATGATTACCAAACACCCTGCTTAGATATGCCTTATTAGTTTCTTTTTTGGATATCTTCATTGTTAGGAAAATCATACTTCTGTGAGCTAGAATATGATGTGGTTAGCAGTTTAAAATATAAACAGCTGTTTCAGCTGAACTAGTAGTTCACAAAAATTAATCTGCCCTTTACATTAATCTGTGGACCAATCAGAATGTTTCTTTAATCCGAGGCGTTTTATAATGCAGTCTAAATCAGTCTGGTGCAGGTGCCTCGCGCTGCTTCAAGGAGAAGTAACGAGAAAATTTAATCTGAGGATTATTAAGTATTTTTGGCTGGTACTGGCTGGTATCACCTAGCAACTATAAAACATACTGAGCAAATCTAACAAACAGGAACTCATCCTTTCTGTCACTGCTGATCAAATAATTAGGAGAAAGTAGGTATTTTTGCTGATGGCAATAAAGAAGATAAGGGTAAGACACAGAATTTTAAGAGGACAAAACATGATTTAAGATAATAGCTTGTGGCAACTGCCATTATTAGAATAATGATTAGCTGAATAACATAGATAAAAGCAGAAGTTCAATAGATGACTTGGAAGTTATGACACAGATGCTCAATTACAGAAATAGAAGAAATACTACCTTTGACAGAAAAAAATGATCTTTGTTAAATAATGTACTGTCAAGATATTGACATTGGTCAGGTTTTCAGGCAACAGAGCAATGATCTTAAAATTTTACCAAGCAGCTGATAAATTAAATACATGTCATCTACATATCTTATTTTCATAACATTAGGGCAGATGGCAGATAGTGCAAGTTCAGATTTCTAAGGCTAATGTGACCGTTCCCTTTCTAAGGTAAGTGGTGGAAAAGAGTGGTATCTGGAAAGAAATCAGTTACATTGGCTACTCAGAACCCATCCACCAGCGTTACTCTAAATTGTAAACTTTAAAAATAAGTTTATCACTGAAAATAAAAATTGCGCCTCCTCCGCTTCTAGAGTTATAACAAACTAACCTCCCTCCCATTGTGAATTCTTTAAAACCAGAAAAAAAAATGTTAAGAAATCATGCTGAGGGGTTGAACAATAGGTAATGCCTATTGTGATCTTTGGGAGAATGGAAACAAAAACTGTGAGCCCCACAATCACTCCTGCAATATCCAAAATTTTTTTTTTTTTTTTGTAGAGACAGAGTCTCACTGTACCGCCCTCAGGTAGAGTGCCATGGCGTCACACAGCTCACAGCAACCTCTTAACTCTTGGGCTTACGGGATTCTCTTGCCTCAGCCTCCCGAGCAGCTGGGACTACAGGCGCCCGCCACAACGCCCGGCTATTTTTTGGTTGCAGTTTGGCCGGGGCTGGGTTTGAACCCGCCACCCTCGGCATATGGGGCTGGCGCCCCACTCACTGAGCCACAGGCGCCGCCAATATCCAAAAATTTTTATCTTGGGGCAAGAAATAGGGATGTGACTAGGCAAAACACTAATCTTAACAACCCAAGACAGCAGAGAACAGAATTCTGAGTTGCTGAAATAGCCAGAATTTTGGAGAAAGGATCCCTGCAGAGAGGAAGATATAGGGAGGGTAGATCCAAAGGTTTCTGTGGGCATTCAGCATGAGATCTTGGCTAAGGGATAAGAGGCATATGCGCTGGGTCATAATTAAGGCTTAGCAGAGACCAACTGTAGCAGAAAATATAGAATTCTGGGATATAATAATGTGTACCGTACAACCAGAAAGGAGAGATCTAACAACCTTAGTCATTCAGCTGAGACTCTAGGAAAGCCCCAGGTTATTCAAGGAAAATAACCTGGAATAAATACAAATTTTAGGACCAAAACCCATGATTAAACATGAACTAATATAGAATAAAACTAAGCCAAGCCACACCAGAAAACACTCCCTCTAAATTAACCTACTTGCCAGAACAAAGTTGGATGTCTTTTAAAAGAAGAGGTCAAATCTTCCACTGTATATATCTTACAGTATAATATTATTTTAAAAAAATAAAATAAAATAAAATTGAAATTATGGAATTTGAGATTTTATAATTTCTAAAAAAGGATTTTAAAGTAGATATAAATTTTTTTGTGTGTGTGTGTGTAGAGACAGAGTCTCACTGTACCGCCCTTGGTAGAGTGCCGTGGCGTCACACGGCTCACAGCAACCTCTAACTCTTGGGCTTACGTGATTCTCTTGCCTCAGCCTCCTGAGCAGCTGGGACTACAGGCGCCCACCACAACGCCCGGCTATTTTTTTGTTGCAGTTTGGCCAGGGCTGGGTTTGAACCCGCCACCCTCAGCATATGGGGCCGGCGCCCTACTCATTGAGCCACAGGTGCCGCCCTAAAGTAGATATAAATTTGGTCAAGAACATAAAGGAAAATATGGCAGAAATGAATGAACACATAGGAAATTTCCAGTAAATTAATTATATCTTTTGATGTGAAAACGGAAGTTAATTTGCAAACATTTTAATTTAATATAGACTGCTTGTGTAATGTCATTGTTTTATGCCTGTTTTACTTGTTTCTTAACTTTGATTTTCAATAGTTTGACAATGATGTTCTTGGTTATAGTTTTATTTTTACCCTGGCATTCTTATTTTTAATACTATACTTGTAATCTTATTTTGACTTTATTTTCCCCTTCTAATGTTTTTATTTCTCTATGAAAAAACTTAGAATGGTTCCTTTTTATTCATTCTTTTTTAATTTTTATGATAATATGTCCTAGTTTGGGACTTTTTTTAGCTATTGTCTCCAACACTTGCTAGACTCTTTTAACCTATTAATGCATGGATAATGCTTTTGAAAAAGTTATCAATTTTTTTTTATTTTCTCTCCATTTTTTGTCCTCCTTTGTAATTTCTAATATTTAGGCTGTGTAACTTCTGAAGAGATTCTATTGTTTAAAATATTTCTTTCTGCCAATAATATTTTTGGTGTTTTTGACTTATTTTTAATTGATAGTAACTCATAATCGTATAATGCATTTTTCCACTCTGGATGTTTCTTTTTAGAGGTAATTCTTCTTGATTTGTTTTTTTTTTTTTTTTTTTGGTTTGGTTGGTTTTTGTTTGTTTGTTTGTTGAGGCATAGTCTCACTATGTTGCCCTCAGCGGCATCATAGCTCACAGCAACCTCAAATTCTTGAGCTTAAGTGATTCCTTGCCTCAGCCTCCCAAGTAGCTGGGACTACAGGTGCCTGCCACAACACCTGGCTATTTTTTTTTTGTTGTTGTTGTAGTTGTCATCGTGGTTTACCAGGACTGGGCCATATTTGAACTGGCCAACCCCAGTGCATGTGGCCGATGCCATAACCACTTTCCTACAGGCACCCAGCCTTTTCTTGGTTTTTGGCTGGAGCTTATTGATAAGCCTAACTATGGATTAAAATGACTGTATGATATTTTGCAGGTTCTCAATTATCTTCAATATTTTCTTTGGGACTGGTTTTATTTGAAAGATACTGTTTTTCCAATGACCTAGTTGGAAGGAAACTAGGCTGTTAGCCTGCTAGAACCAAATAGTAAAAGGAATGAATGAGGGGTTGCTACCATTCATTTTTTCCAGAACATTATTACTGCTAAGAACTATTTATTATGTTTTGTGGTCTAGCTCAAACTCTCTCAAAATGTAATATTGTTTTGTTTTGCTTTGATTTTCTTTTTAGGCAGGGAGAAGACAGTTGCCTGGGATTTGTCTTTGTTAGGGTTGCTGTAACAAACCTTAATAGCTTGGATGATTAATAAATGACAGGAATCTATTTCGCATAGTTTTGGAGGCTGGAGGTCTGAGATCACAGTGCCAGCATGTTTGATTCTGGTAAGGGCCATCTTCTGGGTTGCAGAATGCTGACTTATATCTTTATGTCACGGAAAGGGCAAGAGAGCCTCTGTGATCTCTTTCTTAAGGGCACTCATCCTATCCATGTAGGTGCCACCCTCATGATGTAATCCCCTTTTAAGACACCCACTCCCAACACAATCACACGGGAGGTTAAGATTTCAATACAGAAATTTTGAGGAGACACAGCATTCAGTGCATAACAGATGGAAAATTGCAACTTCAAACCTCATCATCTCTCACACAGATTGTCCAATAGTGTGACTAAGTGCCTCCAGTGCACCCCGAACTTGAGAGTTACCGTCATTTCGAATGCCTGGCCCATTCTGCCACTCTCGAGTCGACATTGCTTTGTTCTGAGCTTCTTCCGCTGTGAGCTTATGTTCCGTTTTGTAGGTCTGTGAATTTTCCTCAGGAGATGGTACACTTTAGCTTGCCTACCCACCTGTGTGGGTAAATGAAGTTATTAGCTAACTGTGCTTATTCATGGCTGTTTCATGTATGTCTGCTTTCACGCTACAGAGATAGAAATGAGTCACTGAGGGAAAGCGTATGGTCCATAGAGGAAATATATTTATCTGAATTTTTATTGAAAACACTTGCCAACCCCTGGTCTGGAGTGTCGTTTACTCTTCATGCATCAATTTCACACCTTTCCAAATTTTATTTCTAGTTTTATTTCTTCTCTGTTATTTTTTGTTCTTGTTATTTATTTATTTTTGATTTATTTTTATTAGCCCTTTAATATCAATGGTTCATATTTCAGGTTGAAGCAGAATAAACCGTAAGGGTTCAGTTCATCAACTGTAACTGAGCCACTCTTCTGTCATTAAACTTCTAAACTGCTTAATCTGAACAATTTATTCTATTGATCAGCAGTCAGGTCTATCCTAAGGTGGAACCACAGATAATTCCCATAGATTTCTAATTGTTTGAGTTTCTATACATTTATATTAAATATCTATTAGTCTCTTAAGCTACCATGCTCCCCAGGATATCACCACTTAAAAAGGAAAGCAACACGAAGATGCTGATTTATATTTAATTTCATATAATCTTATCCAGAAAACATTTATAAAGAACCAAATGTGCATTTAGCACTGTGTGCAGTCTTAGAACACTAAGAACTACAACAACAGTAATAATGACCTTTAAAAAGATACACTCACTACATTTACAGAATGTAGACTGGTAAGAGATATAGAAATAAAAAAAAAATTTCAAATCAATATCACAAGAGAGATTTGCCTGTGATAACCACAGAATGCTTCATGTGGAGGGAAAATTAACATTTTGTCCTCATAGAAGGAAAAGAACTATTGCCGTATGTATATATACATATATAAAATATATCAAATCTAAAGAATTAGGGAGATCACAAAATATTAGAACATAAATTTCCAACACTATCCATCTATGCAACCTCTGGTCAGTTATTTAGTCTCTTTAAGCCCAGTGTTCACCTATATGATGAAAGCAACATTAATAGTTTCTCTGGGCGACGCCTGTGGCTCAAAGGAGTAGGGCGCCCGCTCCATATGCCAGAAGTGGCAGGTTCAAACCCCACCCTGGCCAAAAACTGCAAAAAATAAAAATAAATAAATAAATAAAATAGTTTCCCTATAGGCTTGCTCTCAAGATTATATGAAATAATGCATTTGATAGATTAAACTCAATGCTTGGCACATACTAAATGTTCATTAAGATGTAGTTGTTTGCATTGTTACTGTAAGTTATTCAGAGGTGGCGATATTTAATTCCAAATGATAAATTTATACAAGTAGTTCAAGTACAGTGGTATTACTGGTAAGAGATGATCTGGAAAGAAGTGAATTTCTAATTATCCTTCAAATCACAGAATATAGGTAACTAATTGTCCCCCCCCCACTGGCTATAACTGGAACTAATGAAGGATAATTCATAATTGGACCTTCATAGGTTCAAATCTTTATTATCTGCATTTATGTTCAAATAAATTATTTTCACTTTTCTTAAAAATCAATAAACCAACCACTTACAATTTTGTTTTTTGTTTTTTTTTGCAGTTTTTGGCCAGGGCTGGCTTTGAACCTGCCAACTGTGGCATATGGGGCCAAACACCCTACTCCTTTGAGCCACATGCGATGCCTCCACTTACAATTTTTATATGTATATATTTCTCTTCAATGTATCTAATCTAGCAACTTCTGTTCAAGCATTATGTGAAGAAACTATACTGATATATTTTCCCTGGCTGTTATTGTAACTTACATTTCTTTTCATTTTGCTTGTGTTTTTTGTTTTTAATTTAAGAGAAATAATTTAGAAATATCCTGTAGAATGGATTGTTAAAAAAAAAAAAGCAACATTGCAACACTTATTGATCTACAAGCAGGTCAGATAAAAATAATATGTAACATAATTTAGTACACTGTTGACACAAATTTTCCTATTCTGATTATCCTTTTAGAGTGACTAGAGATTGGGAATACTTCTAGAATTCAAAGTAATATGATCCTTAGGGCTCTGATATGCTTAGTTAAAAACACTCTGAGAATGCAGAAGTGTTTTTGTTAGGACCCACAGAACCAATCCACACACTCATGTGACTGGAGTGTTTCTAGTCTTACATATTAGCTGTCCATATCTTATACAGGCTCAAACTGACCCTCGACTTAGATATTTACAGAAAATTTTCAAAGGGTTTCCTTTGAAAGCTATAAGAATTCCATATTTTGATAATTTCCTTTGCAGAATTATTGTGACAAGTGCTTTTCTAACTTCTCCTAATCTCTCTCAACATAGCATAGCATTTTACCCACACTTAAGATGAAACTACTTTCCATTTTATGTAGAAGATTTAAGTCTATAGAAGTGCTCCAAATTGAGCAGATATTTAAAGGTACTTAGTGTCACTCTTTGGAATATAAACTACTAAAAGAAAATGCTCTTTCAGCTTTTGTATCTGTCATATTAGGACGAATTTTGGGGGCAAAGCATACAGAAACTAAGTAGCTCCAATTTTTGAGGATAAAAAGGGGCCAGGAATGCATGAGATGAGGGTTGGGGAGAGAGATTTAGTTTCAGAGGCTGGTCCTTGTGAGAGCAGCTTGGAAGCCCAGAGCAGGGGGCTGGGGAGCTGGGCAGGGGCATGCTCATCAGAGTTCTCAAGGGAAAGACATGATATGTCCACTCATCATGTCTTGAAGCTATGCACAGCTTCAAGGAGGTCTCCATAATGATTGAAAAAGTGTAAAGTCATACATTTATTTGTTCAAAAATATTACCTTTCTTTACAACATACATTAAAGCAAGAATTTCTGCTTACTGTTGTAAAAATTGATCTTGCTTATTCAAGCATAATTCAATTCAGAAATATGTTTTCACTCAAACTTACATTTACTCCTATCCAATTTAAATTTCTACCTAAAATCTTCTTTCCCCTTACATAGCTACTGCCAAGCCAGAGGGGTGGTATGTGTGGGCATTTGCCTGGGTGTGCCTCAGCGTATGTCTTGGAGGTTATTGTTGGCTTTGATCTCACCCGATTATCAATGCCATAATAGCAATGAACAGCAGCTGACTTCCAAAGAATGGACTCTTTGGGCAGTTCGTCCTGATGGCTTTCAGAGATTTGGCTGCCGTCTGTACCACAGCATCAGGAACCCCAAGAATTGTAGCCACCAGTCCTTTATTCAAAATAGAATGTCACCCACATCCCTCCGCAGGGATGCTGTATTCCACCCTTCAGTCTTGGTTTGGCATGGTGGCCCACACTGTGTCACCTTTCTTATGCTCAGACCTGTGTGCACCTCTTCCCTCTTTGTTGTCAGATTAGCGTTGACCACAAGAAAAATGTATACACGTAAATATAAAAAATGCAAAGTCTCCATCTTTTTATGGCTGAATAGTATTTTATGGCATACATGAATATGAATAGTATTTCTGTATACTTGAGATGCAGAGGTAACCAGTGGCTTTCAGTTCTTCCCCTGTCCTCTGCTCCACGTGCGTAAGTTTTCTCCCCAACTGCTGGCTCTACTGGGAAACAGCATCCTCAGCTCCAGAATGGCAGTGTTAGTTGTGGACCCACAGAGGTAGCTGCTATGCTGAGAGATTGCATTCCCATGGACCTCTGCTCAAGCTTTCCTGTGATAGTCACGCTTAATGCCTCTGCAAAGTGCTTGGTTTCTCTGCTAGTTGTCTGATTAGTTCCCCACTCTCTCTCTCATCTCCCAATCTCCATTCTTCTCCATCCTTTAAGACCTTCATGCCCCTATTCCCTTATCCAAATTTACCTATTATATAATAATTATACATCCTACAACATTGACAGCCACTCTCCTTCTTGACTAAAGTCTGATCGACATGGTGGGAACGCTTGCTACTTCCTTTCCTCAGTCTGCGACGATAGCCCAGTTCAAAGGAAACGTGATTTTTCTACCTCAGTATTTGTTTCCCACCGGCACATTTGGAAGCAGCAATGGTATTACGATTGACAACCTCTGGATTTCAGGATGGTCAGAGATAGTCGTCTGGACCATTCTCTGTCCCACCCCTGCCTCAGATCAACAGGATGTCCCTGCTCCACCTGCGCCCTCTTGTGGCTATTGGAGGTGTGACTCAGGGAGCAGAAGCCCTTCTAGTCTACCCTGTCTCAATTTCATTTCATTTATAGAGGTCAATACCATCTGTGCTATTCTTGTAGTATGTAAACAATTCTCATTACTATTGTATCACACCCGTTATGGTATCTTTCAACTCCAAGACAAGATTTAGCATCTTTCTTCTGGCCATTTTTAGGAGGGCCATGGGGAAAATAACATTCAAAGGAACCTCAGATGTGAAGTCTCAATGCATTTTATGTTTATTTCACCACAAATTGTCCAATCATTGGCTTTAACGCAGGTGGGGCCTGCTGCCATGGCTGATGATTTCACTTACTTATAGACTGTAACACGTTGCTGTGGGAGAGGGGTCAAGATCAGGTTCACCCTTTAATCTTTTTGAGGAAGAGGAGTGATGTGATACAACTGGGTCGACACTATATCTGTGTAAAATATTGAGACTCCAGGAAGGTCCAGGATTCATCCTTAATAAGATGGAGTAAGGTGTGAAGAGAACAGATTCAAAGTGGACATTGGATGGAGCTGCAACTCTTTCTAGTCTACTCTTCCAAAAGAAAGAGTCATGCAAAAATGAAGTAAGTAGTGGCTGTCAGGGTCCTTCAAAAGGCAGAAACAAAGAAGCTGACAAATGTGAGGGGGCGGCCTCTGCCTACTGGCCTTTTCTGGCTTTTGTTGTTGTCAACTACATCAACACTGTGAATATAAAATGCTAAAAAGTACTTTTGTGTTGTTCTTCAGTTAGATTCTTCTCAAAATCTCTCTCCTAGTTGTATTTCTCTAACTTAATCCTTTGCAGCTGCTTAAGTGTTGAGTTTCTTTTCCTATTGTTTCAGATGTAAACACCTTCACAATTATTTTTATGTTTTGTACATATATATTTACACATTTTGAAATAGTAATCATCAGAATTCCTTATTCTGTGCTCCAGAAATAGTTCACACCTGCATGATGTCTTCTATTCTTTGTACAAAAAGCTCTAATTGAATGGCCAGTTCAAGAGAGGGTTTTTATTGGCAGTTGGGCATTGTCTAGGGATTAGGATCATGACCTCTATCTATGATGCTTATTTCATGCCCAAATGGACTGTGATTAATTTAAAATAACACAGAAACAATGGCTACTGAATCTACCTGGTTGGGTCATTCCACATTCGACCATAGACAGGGTTAATCCATAGCAAAATTTTAGGATTGCTCATCTTTTAAATTTTAACCTTTGGTCCTTTCCATATTACCAGGCAGGAGGTTGCAATATCAAAAAGCCTAAAAGTCCTCGTTCAGTGTTTCAGGGACTAATCTCCAGAACCTATCAGTTATATCCATATCCAGGCCTTTTATTCTCTAGTTGCTATTTTATTGCCTGTTTAGCCTGTTTATCACGTTTTAACTTACTTGACTTTTTTTTTTTTTTTTTGAGGTAGAGTCTCAAGCTGTCACCCCGGGCAGAGTGTCATGGCATCACACTGCTCACAGCAACCTCAAACTCTTGGGCTTAAGCGATTCTCTTGCCTCAGCCTCCCAAGTAGCTGGGACTATAGGCACGTGCCACAATGCCCGGCTATTTGTTGTTGTTGTTGCAGTTTTCATTGTTGTTTTAGCTGGTCCAAGCTGGGTTTGAACCCACCAGCCTTGGTGTATGAGGCCAGCACCCTCACCCCTGAGCTACAGGCGCCGCCTACTCACTTGACTATTTTGAATAAACGCATTGTATAAATTTCCCAGTCTTCTGTTATGTGCTTCCTGGTTTTCTACAACCCATTTTTTTCCACATTTGTCTATTACTTACATTCAGGCTGGACTCACAAATCTGAAATTATAATACCATATTTTTTTTTTCTAGAACCAGAGCTCAGATCATGCCTTCTCTAAGACTTTTGTTGTAATATAACCTTTGCCATTGTGGAATTACCCCCAAGAGAGCAAAAGAAAAGCTTAAACATATACCATATTAGGGCTATCAGTTTTTATCTTTGCATAAAAGGAGAAGAGAGAGAGATAATCAATCATGAACTCAAAATATACTATGGAAAAGCCACAATACTCACCAGTTTGGGAAACTCATATATATCATCCTTCGTGTGGTTTCACTGACTGAAAATCTCATATACTCAGGAACCCAACAGTCGTCCCTCCCGTGAGTCATTTAAGTCAGTACAATGACACTGAAGTATCTTTACGCACGTTACACACTTATTACTCTAATCTCCCGCTTAAATTCCCAATTTACGTATCTGTAATTAACACATCTCAAGGATCATACATGTGAAAGAGTACTGCTCTTTTTCACTCTAATTCTTCATCCATAGTTTTAGACTTAGAAAATTGTATTTCCATTCTCCTAAATTTTCCATTCAAAAGTCTAAGGTTGATTTCTCTATTTTACTTCACCTAACTTCAATTCCTCAAAATGCTGTGGGCTGTATTTTAAAAATTTGCCGACCTTTCTTCACTCCTGTCTCCAGTAAGCCTGCCTCATTACAACTCAGTTATCCTCAATTAGGTCTACTGCACCACCCTTGTAATGTTCTTCCTACTTCTGTGTTCTTAAAATTTATTCTTCAAGGACCAGCCAGAATATGTCATCATTGAAATAAAAGGTAGCTGCTCCTTGCTTAAAACCTTCCACTGGCTTTGAATTAGATTCCTATTACTGCTGCAATGAGATGCTACAAAATCCTTGACTTAAAACATCAGAAATTTATTATCTTATAGTTATGAAGGTGAGAATTCCAAAATGAATCTCACAGGCTAAGCGTTGGCTGAGCTTCGTTCCTTTAGGAGGCACCAGGGAGAATGTGGCCTTGCCTTTTACAGCCGGCTGCTTGAATTTCGTTTGTCTTCATCTATGGAAGACCAAGTCTCCCCCCATCTGCATCACTCTGACATTGATTCTCTTTTGCCTTCTGATTCTACTTTTGAGGATGCAATGACACTGAGCTCAGTCCTACTTGTAGGCCAGCTGGTTAGTAATCATGATTCCCCTTGAACAAAACACAACGCAACACATTAGCAGGTTCAAGAGATTAGGACCTAACTATCTGTGGGCCATTATTCTTCTACCAAAGGATGATAAGGAAAAAAAAAAAGATGCAAAAGACTTTTCAAGTTCTAAATCTCTCTTCTGGTTGGCTCTAAGCTGGCTTTTAATCTGTTACCTCAGATGGCCCCTCTCCTTGGCTCACTAAGCCCTGGTCACACTGAACTTGGTGACCTTCTGATGCAAACAGGTGTCACCTGCCTGAGTACTTTGGCACTTACTATTCCTTTGTGTGAAACATTCTGTCCCCATAATTTACATGCCTGGCTCAATCTTGCAGTTTAGTCCAATACCTCAGAGGGTCTCTTCTCGCCTTTCCAAGGAAACCAGTTTTAAATATTATATTCTTCTAAATTATTAGGTCTTATTCCCTTCATAGAATTTATTGCCTGCCAACATTGCTTATTTCATTTATTCATTTGTTTTCTTGTTTAATGACATTCTGACATACTAGAAAGAAAGATATGTGTGAATAGGAATCTTTTCCATTATTTTAAATATTTTACCTCTGCAGTTGGAGACTCTTACTAGCAAATTCTAAGCATATATTTGGTAGCTAAGTGATTTAATGTTTTCTGGAATAAATTTTAAATGAATCACTAAACTAATCATGTACTTTTATTTCTTTTTTTTGTAGCAGGAAAAGGATTTGCCAGTCTGCTTTCTTTCTCTGCAGAGCTAGCTTTTATTCAAAAAAGAAGAAATCTTCACTTCTTTGAGCCCTCTACAGTACCGCAAATCATTCCTGGGAGGGCATTTTTAGCTCACAACAGAGTCATCTTTATTCTGGAGTTCCTTCAGCCCTTTTTCTTCTGATGCTCCAGGGAACAAAAAAGTAGCTGCTCGCTGAGGGATGGAGTAGAGAATTACATTAATTCAGAAAACAAGAGAACTTACCACGTGGTTCTGTGATCGAAACGGAATGAGACGGTCACTCTGTACCTCTTCTAAAACTGCACAGTGTGCTCTGCCACTGTGACCTGAACTTCATGAAAACTCTCATTTGGACTCATTAGCTACAAATTGGGGGATGTCGTCGATCAAATGCTGCTCCCAATAAATCTCAGACATCTACTGCATTCACTCTAACAGAGCCCCTTTGCAAGCTCAACCTAGCCCTTGCAGGATCTGCTCTGATTGAATTTCAAATCCTTCTGCGTCTTCTCTTGTTCATTTCTCTTGTTGCATGAGCTTCCAAGTTTAGTTGTACTTGCTTTTTCATTCCAAGATCCTGGCAGACTCGGCCCTACCTAACCATGTTCTTTCAGATGCTCAGTCTATACAGATGGGAAAATAAACTATTTTTCTTTCCCATTTCAGTACATGTATTTAATGTTTCATTAGATACATGGCCATCTATTTCCTGTTCGGCAAGCTCTTTTCAGTAAACAGCAGGTACTGGTGTTAATATTAGCTTAGTTCATCAATGCCTTGAATAATATTAGCTTAGTTCATCAATGCCTTGAATACATGCACTGAGAAACTTGTAGGACTTGGCAGTTAGATAAAAATGATTAATTTCTGTTAGTCTGTTTAAAAGAATGAACCTTTCTTGAATTTGTTACTAAACACATATTTTACTCTAAACTATACAAGTGTCAAATTTTAATTTTGTTCGTAGTGGTAAAAATAGGTATGCTGGCTGTCATGTTTGTTTTGGTGCAAATTTATTACAGGCGTCTCTGTTTACTTCTCCTGTAAGAAGAGCTTGGATTTGAAAGCTATGTTTTATTGGTGCAGCGAAAACTTTGGCAGCATCCACTCCAAACCGCCCTATAGCACTTGTTTTTCATTAATCTCAATTTCACTGGGACAGATCCCATTATATGGGGAACTCCCTGAAGAATTTGAAGTCTGGGCCAATTCTCTTCTATATTCTTGAGTGCAGTATATGATATTTATATAGTTCTACCATCTGAGGAACTCAGGACACTTGGTAAATATCATCACATTGATCCTACCCACTTTTCTGAACAGCAAATGGCAAGAATTGGTATCACCATTTACCAGTGAGGGGGGAAAAAAAAGTGAGAAATAAAATGCAAGTATTTGAAAAACCAAAAGGAGGGATAAAAATGCCTTGGTTACTATTTAAATACAAGTTTTCCTGAGTCCCTAAAATTTATCTTTTCTGTGAATTATATTATTTCTTTAGCTTTAATCTTAAACTATCAGTTGTTTTTACCTTACTTTGCTGTTTTAGACAATATTAACATTGATTGTAAGTAATTTTGTTGATTGCAAGTCTGGAAAATATATTATTGTTTCTCTTGAAATGCAATTTGTCTCTGAAATCCATCTAGTTCTGCTCTTTCCTCTTACGTTCTATTAAGATTCATAGCAAAGCAATTTAACATTGCACTGACTCCTTAACATTCCTGAAAAGAAAGGCAAAGACCAAACTAAATTCAAGATATTGACACAATCACAGTGTTGGATAAAAGAAGGAATACTGGGGGCGGCACCTATGGCTCAAAGAAGTAGGGCGCTGGCCCCATATGCCAGACGTGGTGGGTTCAAGCCCAGCCCCAGCCAAAAACTGAAAAAAAAAAAAAAAAAAGAAAGAAAGAAAATATATCGGAGGGCGGTGCCTGTGGCTCAGTGAGTAGGGCGTCGGCCCCACATACCGAGGGTGGCGGGTTCAAGCCCAGCCCCCGCTGAACTGCAACCAAAAAATAGCCAGGCGTTGTGGCGGGCGCCTGTAGTCCCAGCTACTCGGGAGGCTGAGGCAGGAGAATCGCAGAAGCCCAAGAGCTAGAGGTTGCTGTGAATCCTGTGACATCACGGCACTCTACCGAGGGTGGTACAGTGAGACTCTGTCTCTACAAAAAAAAAAAAAAGAAAGTACACTGGAATCAAGGCTTTCACATTTGAATGATTTCATTACTATAATATAATTCAGAAACCAGAAGGGATTATTAATATATTTAAAGGCCATTGGCAACAATATGACAAGAGAATATATATTTCAGAATACTTCTTTTACGTGGGTTTTGTTGTTGTTGCTGCTATTGTTTACTTTTTCTACCTCCGTATTTTTATTATTTAGCATAATCTCGAATGAATGGATAACACATTGCTCTTATGGCAAACGATACTAAAATGGGTATGTTCATGTGTTTGATTGCTTCTGTCATCCTAAAATAGACCTATAATGCTATGGTTTAGATGATCCAGACCCATTTCAGTTATTCAAATAGTTTTGTTGAATTGTGATGTGTCTTAACCTCTCAAGATTATTTCAAGCAATCATGGATCATTCTACAGAGCTGGAAACTGGGAGAGTATTTAAGATGCTTGAGCAGGGCAAATAATATTGTAACTTCTTCATTAAAATGTTTATGTACAGATGAAAGCAGATTATGGAACACATCTATACCAACTTTGAAAAGTTTTTAAAAAGTGAGTGAGGACGTTCATTGTGCCCATGAATATGACTTGTAATCAATTCCTTACAACCTCAAGGACTGATAATTCAGAGTCAAACAACTTTTCCTGTGTATTTTTATTGAAACTGACAGTACAGATTATTTTTGTGATTGACACCCTGGTATTCTTGCGATTAACACAGACATCACCAGATTCCTGATGGGACAGAGGATCCGAAGTGGAAACAATGTCATGAGCTGTCACCTCTGGAAGGTAAACTTCAGGAGGGCAGGTGTGTTCTCCTCTCTCTCTCCTTCTGTTAATTGATATATTATGAGCTTCTAGAATGTGAACACACAAGTCAGAATACTAATGCTGCTTAATTCTATTGCTGTTTCTCCTTCCTGTTATCTTCAAGGACCAGCTAAAGCACAATCCCATCAATTCAGCTCTCCTCTGGAGGAACCTCATTTCCACAAGGTTTTGCTCTCCTTAAAAGCTCAGAAAGCTCCAGAGGGGCAAAGCTGTACTATGTAAAGTTCATTGCATTATTTGGTTCCTAATGTGCTCTTGGTAACTATTATGTTTCATTATTTCCACAAATGCCTAGTTCCTCTTTCAAACTATTTCACTTCTGGCCTGATTTAAGCACCTTCCTCTCTCACCTCAGCTTCTTTGGCAAAGCCATTCTCTGCTGCACTCTTACTCCATTCTCTTTTTTTGTTCCTTTCCTTTATAATTTTTTACTTGACAATTGACAAATTATACTTTCCTATGTTTTAGGGCACAAAGAGATATCATAATTTATGAATACAGTATGGAATCATTAAATCAAGCTCATTCATGTGTTCATCCCATCAAATACTTGTATATATATAGTGAGAGCAATTGAAATTTACCCTCTTGACATTTTAAAATGTACAAAACATTATTATTTATTTATTTATTTTTATTTTTATTTTTTGCAGTTTTTGGCCGGGGCTGGGTTAGAACCCGCCACCTCCGGCACATGGGGCTGGCGCCCTACTCCTTTGAGCCACAGGCACTGCGCACACATTATTATATTCAACACACTAAATAAATAAATATTCAGATTTATTTCATTTCCCCTATCTAATTAAGGTTTTGTACACTTTGACCTTCATATTCTACATTCATTGAGCATTTTGGCATCAGGGTCAAGGTGTTCTCTATAAAACTCCAGCCATACTTGTAACCTAGAGGTCCAATACCAAAAATAAATGATTGCCTGAAACGTGAAATGAAAGGAAACAGGGTCCAGGTTCTGTGTGGGCATTGTCAGCCTTTATTCCACTCGGGTGCAAGCAGGCTAAGTTGGAGAAGGAAGTCAGCAGTGCATAAAGGTGGCTGGGAATTTTAAAGGGTTGGAAGGGTAAGGATTGGCACAATTCTTTCTTGGGTGGGATATTTTATTTGGGAGGGTCGATTCTATCTGGGCAGGTCTGTGCTATTTGGGTGGGTCAGTTCTCTTTGGGTGGGTCCCTCCATTTGATCTATCAGCAACATTTTCAACATATAGTTGGATGATACATCCAAGAATCTAGCCTTATAGTTCACTGATTTCCTAATTTTGAAATTGTTATTTTTTAGAGATTACCCTATATTTTTTCCAGCACACTGAGATTCTTCAGTTGAAAACATCTCAGTTTACAAATGTGACTCTCCATTCTGCCAATTCCTCATTTTGTTATATGATTACATTAGTCGTTTATTTCACTGGGTCTCTAGTGTCTTTTTGACTTTTTAACTCAAACTTGTGGACCTCTCCTAGTTTTTACTTCTTCATTAAGTTGCCTGGAAACCACGGTCCACCATTTCATTCTCAGCAGCACTCAAAATGTTCTCCTCGCCTTTAAAAAAATTCCTTTCATTTACTTGAAGGAAGAGGCAGAGTCTGTTCTAAAATTTCCAAAATCTGTGCATTTACCATTATGGAAAATAATAGAATAATAATATAAACATATATATGGATGGTGCTAAATCCAGTTAGGTAACCCATGTGTTTCTGGTGCATATTCAATTAATTAGCAAGTCTAATGATTTCACTCCTCCTTTCATTCCTTTGCTACTATTTTAATCTGTTACAAGTAGGCTCAACTTTTGGAGACGGCTTCTACTTTTTAGTTCTGCTTATATTCCATCCTTCTTCTAGAAAATTCTCTATACAGTGGTTAAATAATTTCTCTCAAATACACATATAAACATGTCGGGCCCATGCTTGAAAAATTCAGTAAGTAGCATCCCTATTGTTAAAAAGTGAATTTTTAACACTCATATGGAATAAAATAACTCCCTATCACACACGTACGGTCAGAATTAGTTCCAAATGTTCTCTCATGGTGTGAAATTACACTCTCCTCAGGCCTCTGACTCATATTAACTCTCAATTCTACCACTCTAGTTTTTTTTTTTAATTGTTTGGGATTCATTGAGGATACAAAGAATTATACTGATTTTGGTTGCTAGGTTAAGTCCCTCTTGTAATTGTGTCCCCCAGCCAAGTGGTGTGCCATACACCATGACCTCCATCCCCCTTCCTCCTGTCCTCTCCCCATCCCTCGTTCCCCTGCTCCCCACCTTGTATTAGATCATCTACCGTCTTCATATTAGAATTGAGTACATTGGATTCTTGCCTCTCCATTCTTGTGATGCTTTACTAAGAAGAATGTGTTTCACCTCCATCCAGGTTAATACAAAAGATGTAAAGTCTCCATATTTTTTAAATGGCTGACTAGTATTCCACAGTATACATACACCACAGCTTGTTAATCCATTCCTGCGGTGGTGGGCATTTAGGTTGTTTCCACATTTTGGCAATGGATCAGAAACGCCAAAACCAGCCTCACTCTGGGACCCCGAGGGCAGAGCCTGCGGGGCAGCTCTCCCACAAGGGCTGCACAAGGCCTGAAGCCAAACCATGAAGGCTCCATTCAGCCCTGGTGGCTCAGTCCCAGCATCTGGGTGCTTCAAAGTCACCTGTTCACTTGTCCAAGGTCTCCCAAGGTAACTCAACCAAGTGCCCATGTCCTCCACCTCAAGAAAGCAAAAACCCACAGGGAAAGCCTTTCCTGTATGCAAACTCTGTCCCACGCTGTAGCTGCTGCCACTGCAGCCTCCACAGCCAGGCGGCCTCTGATTACAAACTCATGCTGCTTCTCCACTGTTTTCATCCTCCTCCTGAGGTCCTGAAGTCTCCCGCTGCCTCTCTGTGCCCATGAAGGGATGATTCTGGGTGGGACCCATAAGCCAGAGCTGTCTGGAGTCTTCTCTCCCCAGTTTCACCATGCCCAGTTGCAAAGAAGCCGTCTCTAGTCTGCCATCTTGCTCCATCCCCCACTCTATTTTGTATATTTTTCCCCAGCATTAACATCTTTACAATTCTCTAAAAGCAAAATCACGTTGTCTGTGACTTCCTGCTATTGACAGGATTGTTTCTTTGCCTGGAATTATCTTTCCAATAATGTGCCATGAGTGAATTGTTACGCGTCTTCCCCAGATCACTGTGACCCAATGAAGCCTTTATCTATCTCTGAGGTATCAGTACTTTTGTGACTTGTGCAGTTTAAAAATATTTTACTGTGGAATAAGAATTCAAAGAAAGCTTATTGTGGACTTTAATGGCTGTCATGGTGCACTTTGCTGTCATTATTGATATATAACATTCTTCTTATGAGCATATGAGATTCTCGACCAATTTTGTCTCATTTTAACTTCTGAAATCCTGGGACATAGCTCAGTGCTTGGCAACTAATAGGACCCCAGGAAATAGTTACCAAATAAACCATATTAATAAATATTGAATAAGCAACATTAATATTTATGACAGGGATTTTATGGACTTGGTAATTTCAGGATGTTTCTAGACATAGTAATAAGGGTTTAATGACATTTTATTATTAGATCTAAATAAATGTAAAGTTTACAACTCACTGTGAATGGGAAATGCTTTCGCAGTGGGTTCTCAGTGCCTCTACTTCTGAGTGATCTTTAGCCAGGGATGGATTATGCAAATCTCAAATGAGGCTTTGCCCTGGTCCTAAAGGAATTAGATACTTTGTACATTGTTTATAAATGCCTGACCTCAATTTATGTTTTCAGCAGAATGCATTGGTGTAAAACCTGCTGATTAGTTGCCTGTAAAAAAAAAAAAAAAGAAAGAAAGAAAAGACAATTTTTGGAACTGGTTAATATTCCAACATGATAGGTGGAAAAAAACAACTTTCTCTTATTACTGTTTTTGTCAGTATCAATAGATTTTTCTAACTATTGTCACACATTCTAATTTGAAATCACGTGCTCCTCCCAAACATGAGAACTGGGAATGAAAGGCAAGTTTTAAACGTAGATTACTCTTAGAATTACTGCTCAGTGTATAGAAAAATATGAATGCCATTTAAAAGTTCAGGGCATGTCTGATAAGAAATAAAGAGCTCAGAAAACAGTTTCTCCTGATAAACTGACATTTTAAATATATTTCATAGGAACATAAATTGGACATTTTTTTTAAATAAACAAAATGTACTACTCAAAAGTTTCCCATAATTGATGACTTTGTGAAGTGTAATGCAGCTCATAGACTTGTGTATCAATGAATAAAATTAGTAAAAGCCATAAAATAAAAAGTGCTAAATAAATGAAAATAGCCTCTCCCTCTTTATCCATCTCTCTGTCTTCCTCTCTCCCCATACATTTGTGGGGATATGCAGATATGTGTGTGTATGCCCATGGGTAGATGGGATAGAAATATCTTTTTAAAATGAGCTGGAAAGGAAGGTAATTTGCAAAATGTGGATTCATTTAGTCTTTATTTTGGATTAGTAAAAGATGAGGAACAACACCTGGGGAAGTTTACATTCTTGTAAGAAAGATAGGAAATTTGGGTTTGGTAACTTATGTCTCTATTTTCAGTGACTTATCTGGGAAGAAATCCAAAATACCTCCCTAAAAAATGATAACTTGAGTCATCTTTGTAAAAGGCAATATTGAAGTTCCCATGGGCTCCAGCAAAGGATTCCATTGTGCATGTATCTCCGGAGTCCTATATGTCCATTCATTATTTAAAAACACATTCACTGAGTCATTTTGATACACTAGAAACTGTTGAAACAAATATAAGTAAAAATCAGCTCCATCCACAAGAACTCGGTTTATTGGTGGAGACAAGTACTCTATACACAATTTGGATAGATTCATATGTGACACAGGGAAAAGATTCCCAGTGATGGTCTCAGATGCTACTATCAAAGGAGCAGGATGTGACAAGTGATGTTTGATGCTTGAACCAGGCAAGTAAAGCGAGAGGAGGCCATTGAAGAAAGAGTCAATATCAAGTGCAAAGATGGAACAGAGAAACATTGATGTATTTAGAAAAAAAACACTCTTGCTTGAAGTGATAGAAGAATGTTGTATCTTTAGGATTATATTAGTAGAAGACAGAGCTGGAATGGAAGCCACTTAGCTAAGGACTGTTCCTTGCAGAGACAGTGTGGGAGCCGCTGTGGAAAGTGGTGGATGAAGGCTGGGTCAGGGATGGATTATGAAAACTGGGGATGCCCTGAGTAGTTACGGGTGAAGACAATGTATACAATTTCTTGCATATTTGGCAAGAAATAATACGATCAGGTTTATATTTGTCAATATCATCAGATAATCAGATTGAGATTGGATATAATATAGAACACCAGTGTCAGGGAAACTCATTTGAAAACTAATTTGGACCTAGCAGGGAAATATGAGGATTTGGGTTAAAGAAATGAGTGAAAGGAAGGAAAGGGGATCAGTTTGTCATTTATTTAGAAATTATTGTACACAGGACTCAACACATAACATGCAAGTGATGGATGAAGAGAAAGGCGTTGAATCTGTTTTGTTTTGGCTTGCAATGTTAGCACCTGGGTAGAAGATGGGGGAGAAAATAAAGACAGAGACTATGAGTATAGAAGAATTTTACATATTTTCATGAGAAGGTTTATAAACTGTTACTTGAGATTAGAGCAGTATCACGTGGTACATGTTTAGAAAATATCAGTGTACTTATTAACAACACAGAGGTACTCAAAATATCCCAGAACACTGTTTATTAATGTTTTCATTATTTTTGTAGATGACAGCTTTGAGAATAAAATAAATCTATGACTCCACATACAAAATTTTGTATTCAGAATGAGGGGATTCATGTACTTCTAAGAGTATTATTTGGCCCCAGGTTTAGAATCTCTTGAGTGACATGAAGAAAGAAGAACTATTAATAAAGCTCTTAGGGAAACTACTCAGAAAACTATTAAAAACATTGATTTCCATGTTGGCTCAACAAGTTTTCTGTGATGAGTTCATCTCTGTTGGATATTTCTCTTAAAGAATAAATCAACCATTGACTCTGTAGATCAGCGGCATTAGTCCATATATCATGGTCTCTCAATATATGAAAAAGCACTTTAAAGAGAAAACAGTGGAAAATTATTTTCTAAGTCAGCGGATTGTTTTTTCTTTTGTCACAAGTTATAAGCTCTTCAAGAAAATTCATAGTGATAGTTGTTCAAAGCCTAAGCTACATCTTTTTAAAAGCTTGTATAAATAATCCTGGTATTTGATGCTTAATTAAGACTTTTGGCATGGCCACATCCAAGCTCCCTGCCAATATAAAACAATTTGCTCCCTAGCTAAAAATAGTTCTGACTAAATTGAAATTGACAAGGAACCAGTGGTTGGGCAAGTTTGTTGACTACAATGGCCCAATTTTGTTAATGAAGGTATACATCAGGCTCCAGTTGGTACATTATTTGTGAAGCCAGGAATTATGCCAATTTATAGCTGATGCCAAGATCTATAATTTAGTCAGTAAAGAGAAGACACAAGCTGGAGACATCGTAATAGTGGGGAATCCTAAGCCCTGGAATAGAACTGATCCAAGATAAATGTTTCTGCTAGTTTCTGTGCTGCCTCATCTCCCCTGCCCCACTCCATTAAATTCCAATTATCTTAATTAAAATATCATATGTCAAAGTAAAACGAGATGAGGAAAAAAGATGGGAAGCTGGGAGTAAGAATCATCTGATGATATTCTTCTGCTATTTGGTTAAACCCGAGTGCTCTCTTTTTACATAGCCACAGTATTGCTTCATTTGCTTTGGAGATGCTAACATTTAGGTAATATCATTTTTCTTAATTCATTTCTGTAAAACACCTCTGTCAATTAAAATGCGAAGACCAGCAAGTAAGAAAAAACCTTCTTAACAGTGAAAAATTACAAATACATTTAAATGTACATAGTAACAGTTAAGAGCAGAAGAGTTTCAGAGATAGTTTCAGATCGCAAAGAAATCAAGTGTATATTTTCTCTCTACAATGTGTTGTTTCACTGTGCTTGCTTCCCTTCCTTAGAACTTTTGTGCCCAGATCAAAAGATGTTTATATCAGATCTAAGACATAAGTACCTATCTCAAAATCTCAATATCCTTATATAAAAATACAGCATTTTTTTTGCAATAATTTTATTGCAATTTGAACACCCAATTATATAGTACAGTATCCACGGAAGCAATAATTTATTGGTCTGCATCATTATTTTTAATTGGGTGGCATTTATGGAGCAGAAAGAAAATATTTACATAAATAAGCAAGAAATCAAACAGTATATGCTAATGAAAGCTAAAAAAACGGTGGGAAACACAACCACTTAGTACATAATTATTCTGAAAATAAAGTAATATGCATTTAAGAAAGGTTGCTTTGCTTCTAGTTGCAGGGGATTTAGTGGGAATATTTATACTTAATCCACCATTTGTGTGCAAGGATCCTTCTGGATATTTTGTACCAAGTTCATCCATAATCCATAATATTTGTGAGCCAGTGTGTGATAAAAATCAGTAAAATCTGAATGGAAAATTCTATTTATACTTGTAAACATCCAATTACTACTAAATTTTAGCAAGTCCAGCTAATGTTCGTTACTGTAACATTAATCATGAATCACTTACCATATTGTTGCCCAAGAACTAATGTAGCCTGCCCACCACTTCTTACGTAGACAAAGAGGTGACAGTGGAATTTCTGTATCGCTGGGAATGATCTGAGATAGTACGTCTAATTCACAAGAGAGCAGTGACTCATTAATTTTCACACCAGCATCAAGTAGCTTTCAACAGTTACATCCAGCCATGTGAACTTGGCGAATTTTTAATTTTTCTGTGTCCAACTTTCCTCTTCCAGAACATGATATTTTTAGAATTATTCTGGGAGCTGATACATATGAGGTGTTTCTAACAGAATCTGGTATCAGATGGCCCATAGTAACTTTTAGTATTTGCCCATTGTCTCATTAATCTTATCATTTTGACACTGGAAGTAAATAGACCTTAGCCTTGTTCGCTTCCTTTCTGATCCCAATTTATATATATATATATATATATATATATATATATAATGAGATAATAATTCCTGCACTTTTCGCCACATAGAATTACTTTGAAAAGCAAATACAATTATGGCAGAAGTCAAGTGTGATATGAAAAAGCTCAGCTTTAGAATAAGGCAGACCTGGTGTCAAATCCCCTTCCCTTCCCTTCCCTTGATATTTCCCCCTGGAATAATGTGAATGAAATTATTAACATGCAAATATTATCTTATCATATTGTCTGGTGAATCTTTTAATATTATTCTTATTATACTTAGAATACATCAATAATCTTCAAATTGATAGGTTAAGCCCTGTATGAAGTGTGCCCTTCTGATACCTAATTACATCTTGTGCCACATTCATGTCACTCACGAGACTCCAGCCCCATTGATTTTCTTTGATTTTTTTTTCTCTTTGTCAGAACTTTCTCCACATTGAGGCTTTTAAACTAGTTAGTTTCACCATTTGGATTATATTCTTCTCCTTGTGCAGTTCGCTTTTTTACTTTTATTGATTCTCAATTGTCACTTTCTCGATTACACCCTCTTTAGCTGAATTTGTTCAAGCAAAGTAATTTTATAATGGATTTATTCACTGATTTCTTATAGCCTTATTTTGCTTTATAACATGTCAGAACATATAAATATTGTTTGAGTAAACACATGCTTGTCTGTTTCCTGTATTCTCTTCAAGAGGACGAAGACAATGTGCATTTAGATCACAGTTGAGTATCCAGGTTCTAACATATAATAATTTCTCAATAAACAGAGCTGATAGAATTCACATTATCACATGAGTCTTCTTGTCCTTACAAAGGGAAAGATGGATATTTATAGTCTTATCTTGCAAGATTGTTTATACATATGTACTGGAAGGAATGTATGTATAAATACCCTCCCTATAGCAGCTGTCAAAAAACATAACTATTATTCAGAAGTAATTGTTTAAACCAGTCAAGTGCTTTAAAAAAGGAAGTAGTTATATAATATGTAGTACATTTGAAAGAAGCACATTATTTTCCTTCTGTCAAATGGGTGAGAACACAGAAAGACAGCACAAACACAGACAGGACCAATCCACCATGGTACAAATTATATTGAAGAAAAAATTTACAGGCAGGGCAGCACCTGTGGCTCAAAGGAGTGCAGTGCTGGCCCTACATATACAAGATGTGGCGGGTTCAAACCCGGTCCCGGCCAAAAACTGCAAAACAAACAAATAAAATTTACAGGCAGAGATATGACAGAATGCATGATTCCTAAGCTCTGATTGTCCCACAAAAGATATCTCAGGATGAACTAGACACAACTGGCCCAAGGGTTTTAGTTGGAAAACTAAAGAGAGACAGTGTTAGTTAGAAAACTCTCTACATATTTATGGGAGGGAAGGGATCATTTAGACAACCTCGCAACAATGGCAGCTTCCGGATGAAGAAATTACAAACAGGGAGCCCCCGGGGCCCAGTGGCTGATTCAGTTTCTTCCTTCTTTGAATTAACTACCAAACTCAAGGAGAAAATTAGTCATCAGTGACAGGTAGCTTTGTCTCTCGTCATGGAGATGCTGTTTCATCATGTCCTGTAGGTAATTCCCTGGATTAGTCCTCCTGGGGCTGCAATTAATCTTCACTGCTATTCCTTCCTCTCCATTATTTATTTGATCATGCAGACTTCTTTTTGAAAGTCACTGTGGCTTAATTGTGTTATTTTTTAACATCTCCAAGAGTAAATGCCAGATTTAGCATCACAGAGATGCTTAGTAAAAGTTTACCAAATGAAACAACTGTGGCTCATTCAGGGAGGAAGCAAGGTCCAGGACTCTACCTTGGAATGCGACAGTCCAGGGTTCCCACACAGGTTGTGTGCTTTCTGTTTGACCATGGAAGATCAAGTTTCAATTTATTTATTGTTAAGGTTGATAATGGTATGCAATTCTGATGATTAAATAGGAAAATACATTTTAAAACATGCTTAATCCTATTCCCAGCATCTGATAAGTAAAAGTAAATGAAAGCCCTTACTAGTAGAATTCATTCTCCAGTTGTTAGTTCTTAGATATTAGTATTATTGAGAGGCCTGTGTGAATGCTGTGAAAGAGCGGAGAGGTGGCATGTGCCCCATATCAGAAGTCACGAGGAACGCCAGCGAGGAAGGGGAACATCCTGAGAACGACAGAATAAGAGTGTCCAGACAGCGGGACTGCAAGGGCAGAATGCATGGAATGCAGACTCTGAAAATACGTGGCTAACCAGACGTGGTTTGTTTTTAATACAACAGAAATGTTTTTTCTCTGCTGTTAATGCCAAGTTACACTGGTGGTAGGATGGTGAGACCAAGGGATGATTTTTAATTCACATTTTTGCTAACTTTTTACACACATTTTGGTTATATTTCCGAGATTGTTTTAGCAATTTCTTCCTCTTGGACGTGTTCAAGGAAGAAACAGCTGCTTATTACTTATGTCAAATTCACAGAAAAGGAACAGCCACCCATTTTGTTCCAATATCACTAAATTATATTGTCCATAAAGCACTTTAGTCAAACAAGTCTGCCGGTCTTCCAACATTATATATATTTGTTTATATTTCATGTATTATATTCATATATTTTATATATATTATGTTTTATATATATATATATTTTTTTTAGCCTGTGTCAGTATTTATTTTTGTTTTGTATCATGGCACTTAAAAACATGGTTTCTGGAGTTAGTCAACTTTTGTGTGATTAAACAAAGTTTTTGAACTTTCGAAACATACTTTCACTTATTAGTAAAATTGTAATAATAAAAACACTATTATATGGGTTTGTAGTGAGGATCTAATCAGATCATGTACATTAAGTGGCTGGCATTCAGTACATAAATAAATTTTGGTCATGTGATTGTCACTAGACCAGCAAGCTACAAAATTCTTTCATATTTACTATTCAACTGGTTGTTAAAATATTGCTTTGAAGTAAATATAACTCAACATTATTTAAAAAAAAACAAAACTTATGTTTAAAAGAGTTTATCTTACTCTTGCCTTTTTTTTTTGGGGGGGGGTGGCAAACAAAGACTTGATTCAAGCATAAAAATCAGGATCTCATGTTTTTTCTACTTTTATGTCTGCTGTATATTTGTGTGTGTTTTATTGAAACATTGAATTGGCAAGTCTGTTACTGGAAAGAATGAAGAAGGGAAATGTGTTAATAGTTTTGCTAAATTTAACCAGCTTGTGTTAAGTGTCTAGTAAGGGTAATGCAATTTATTTATGATTAACAAATTTTTGACCAAAAAACTTTATATTCTATTTTGGGAGACAGTCATTATAATGTAGACGGAGATCGCAATATGAGTACACAAATTGTCATAAGGAAAGAAGATGTTGACTCTGTGGGAGATGGAGTAGTTGAGATAAAACATAGGGTATCATGAAAATAATGCTGCAGAAAACAATCTAAAGCAACATTTTTAAAGAATGGGTAGAGTTGGGCGGTGCCTGTGGCTCAGTGTATAGGGTGCTGGCCCCATATTCTGACGGTGGCGGGTTCAAACCCGGCCCCAGCCAAACTGCAACAAAAAATAGCCAGACCTTGTGGCGGGCGCCTGTAATCCCAGCTGCTTGGGAGGCTGAGGCAAGAGAATTGCCTAAGCCCAGGAGTTGGAGGTTGCTGTGAGCTGTGACACTACAGCACTCTACTGAGGGCGATAAAGTGAGACACTGTCTCTACAAAAAAAAAAGAATGGGTAGAGTTTTTCACATGAGATGTGATTTCAGATGGTGAGAAAAATTGCAAAGAAATGGATGTAAAAGGAACATCAAAGTTCTGAAAGCAATAAAAAGTGACACTTCAGACATTTGGCAGAGACTGTTAAGGAGTCAGAGTGGTAAAATGGAGGCAAAAATAAACAAAAATTTTAATCTTAATTTTTCAATTTAATTAATTATTCTTACAATTTTTTTTCTGATAATCTACTGGGAAATTTTGGATATTCCCAGTGGGAAATGGCTAAACTTTTTCTCTCTGCCTCAGACATTTTCAAGTAAGAAAGAAATCCTAGGTCTGGTCTCAAGTGACTAGGTTGCTGATGTTGGTAAATGCCAGGAGTATAAGGTTAGGGATCATGTTTTAGGATTAGAAAAATCCATCTCCTTGATTTACTATGAAAGGACAAACGGACAATCTACTTTGTTTTACCTCTTCAATAGTATTTTGGGAATTGATGGTTCAATGCCAGGTACATGGATAAGAACAGAGAAAGACCCAGCCCGTGAGTGAGCGCTCATAGAGTTCAATGGAATGTTTATGGTTTCATTTGTAATGAGCACAATCTTGGAAGTTTATGAAATCCCTTTTAAAGCCTCAATTTAAGAGAAGTCATCTAATTAAATTCGCTAAATAATATTTGTTTTAGCTCTTTCTTTAGCTGAATCAAATGTATTTCATTTACTTTTCAAGGACTTTTAACTTCTGCTCCAGTTGAGACTTTATAAAACAGCTGTTATTGTGACACAGTTTGGTAAGAGCTTAGGCATATTTCAGTTTATTGGAATGTGCCTAAACAAGTAGGCTTTGAAGTAAAAGCTTATAACTATACTGAAACTAATCATAGTACAATATTTCATAGTTGCACTTGAAATTAAGAAATGCAGTAACCCATCGACCGAATCACTTGCGATTTTGAATCTGATAGAATCCTTTTTGGTGTCATAAAATTTCTAGTTCTGCACCTCTGTGAGCTTGCAATATACACTTGCTCTCAGACCCTGCTTACTGAATGCATCTCACTCCTATAGTTCTGCTTCTGAGATAAAGCATACCTTACCCAACAAACAGTGCATCTCATTAGCAGTTCAAATTTTTGAAAAAATACATGACCATTTCAATATATTTTTGATAAATTTCAATGTTAATTTATGATAAAATTATTAGTAAACTAAGATTAGAAAAGGTTTATTCCGATAAATATAGAGTATCATTAAAAAAGTGTAACCAACCTTAGAGTTTAATTTTGAAATTCTAAAGGTCTTCCTTTAAATTCACCAATAAGAAAAAGTAGTTCAATAGCTGTATTTCTGTTTTTCTTTGAATTGAAATCCCTGAACTTTTCATTAAAGCAAGAGAAGTAAATACATTTGTATAGATTGATAAAGAGTTGTTATGATTTTTAGATGACATTTTTGTGTATAGAAAATTTTAAAAGCCAAAGATATTGCTCATTTCATAAGAGTTTTGCAAAGTCAATCCAATTGCTGCACATGTTTTAGGGGAATATTGATTCTAAAATGTATATGAAATGAATCAAGAAGAGTCAATTATTTCCACTACACTCTTGCAGGGGAAGATCATGGAAAAAGGACTTGTCCAGTGAAATATCATTACTTATTATAAAGCTATATAAATTTTGACAAAACAGTATTGGCACAGGAATAGACAATAGGACACCTGGAAATAGACCACACACAGAGGGATGGTTCAAATAAAGCAAGTGCCATTGAACAGCACCTGGGAATAGAGAATCTTTTCAATAATTGTTGATGTAATAATTGAGCATCGAGAAGGGAAAACTTTGGAAATTTGACTGCTACTCAAGTTCATTTCAGGTCATCTCAATACCTAGTAAAGATTTAGCAGATGACATATGAGGGTATCTTTGTGACATCAAAACTAATGGATATTTTCTGAAAACACAAATCATGAAGAATGTGAGTAATAAATACAATACATTTTGCTATTCATCTCAAAAACAATTTGAGAAAAAGAGCAATCATACAAGAAAACATGAAGTTAGAATCTAGTTAAATACAGTTTTAAAATATACCTTAGCAAATATCGTATGTTTATGAATACGATAATGTAGAAAACAGAGTGAGTTATAAATATTAAGTTTAAGTTAGTTGGTGAAAGAAACTAGTTTTAAAAAATACATGTCAAAAAAGGTGAGAAAATCGTATTTGGCTTAATTTGAATGTTCTAACTATTTTTAAAGTTAATAAAATTAATAATCAGTAACATTTCTACATTAATAATAGGTATAATTATTACTTATAATAATTACAAGTATTACTAATATAGCTAATATTATTACTAATAATTATTACTAATTATTAGTAGTTTAATTACATAACTAATAAGTATAATTATTACTAATTATTAATAATAGTTATAATTTAATAACATATCTACAATAACAGTTTTTTTGTATTTTGTAATCAAAACTGTTATGAAGTCATTGCACTTTTGATTTCTTTTTCTTTACAGCCCATCCATTTTCCATGAAAACATTTATCACCTGTTTTTTCTTTCTTTCTTTATTTTTGGTGAGACTTTTGATCAGCTGTATTCCCCCACACTCCTGTAACATTCTCTTCTATTTTTATAATGTAATTTTCAGCTTTCCAAAGCAATTTTCCAATTTTCCATTTTTAAAATCATAATTGAATGGCCTTCAGAAGGATGATGCTTGTCCCTCCCTTAGTGAATAACCACATCGTGTTTTTCTCAATTCATCAGTAACAAAGTTATTTTTAGCAGCCAAATTTCAACATCAAATCCTTCAAAAAAAGAGACCACCCCACTCGCTTTCTTTTGATTATGTGTACAATACTGAGCATGTGTTTGCTGTAATCTAGTAAATTAGAATTTATATTTTCATACCAGATTATGCAAAGCATGTCTTATAAAATACTTTGGTTCTTAAAAATATCTACGCTTTTCCTTACCTTCTTAACCATCGTTGTTCAGAAAGAGAATATTTAATTGCTGTGCAGTGGCTTTCCTCACCCTGAACTGGCTTCTACCTTTATGGTCAGAGGCTACATCTGTCTGCTTTTATCTTCCCAGCCACTTTCTTTTCCCTCTGAAGAGTGCTTAGGGCATGATTTTCAATATTTTCTGTCTTGTAATCTCCTTATGTTACTGGGCTGTTGTTAGATACCAGAGCTGGTGCTCTGTTGCTAAATAAGCTTTTTTCCTTATTAATGCTAAATGCATTGATAACTCCACGTTCTGAACAGAATTACTGAAGCCAGCATGTTGGGGACTCTCATATGTGGACATTTTGGAGGGTTATTTTGTTATTACATATAAAGGATCCATAAGATTCTTAAAGGCAGGTTTTTTTTTTCCATAAACAGAGTCTATCACCCTGTATGAAAATTTTTGTACATATTATCTATTAGACAAATGAACTCACTTTTCTTGGATATAGTGCTAGGAATGGAAAACTTGGGTGAGTATAGCAGCTTTAGCAGGCACTGGCAAACTGTTTTCTGAAAAGATTTAACTAATTTGTATTCCCCTAAGCAATCCAACTTCTTGGCAACCCTTGACATTGTCTAGCTTTGGTACTGTCTAGCTTTTAAACTTGAGCCATCCCGATGTATGTGTGTTGTGGTTTCCTGTAGTCAAACTTGCATTTCTCTGGGGATCAGTCCTCTTCTGCTCCTCTCCATATTGTCATCAGTCATTTAAATATCTATTTTGTGAAACGTCGCTTCAACTATTTCACTCATTCCTTTTATCACCTGTAAACAACTCTATGTTATATGTAGAAGCTATTTGTAGCCTATATGTTTTACAAATATCCTCTCCTGATCTCTGACATCTATAAGTAGACTATTTAATTATAACTGAGACCAAATTATGAATATTTACTTGGTTAAGTAATTACGTTTATGTGGTTAGACCATCTGATGAGTCTAATCTCACAAATGCATTCTCACAATCTGCTTCTGTGTTCAACCTGTTGTGATATTTCACATTTACTGTATTTGCCCCCTAAATAATTCTACTTTACTGTTGTAAAAAACTGGGACTATAATTGCAAATAATGTTGTAATATTACTGTTTGAATGGTTTTGACCTTGCAAACTGTTTGAAAGAGTCTAGAGACCTTTCAGCCCTCAGTGTAAGGTCAGTTGATGTAGATACTTTGTCTCCATGTTAAAAGGTTTGATTCCACTTCCACCTACATAATGATCACATTCCAGAACAATCTCAAGATTGTAAGAAGCAAGAGGAGCAAACGTTTCTCTGCTTCCCTTGACTACAGTTGAGGTTATTCTCCAGGTGATAAGTTGTTCTCAAGACCTGCTTTTAAGAGTTGGACTCAGGGGCTCACACCTATAATGCTTGCACTCCGGAAGGCTGAGGCTGGTGGATTGCCTGAGCTCAGGAGTTGAAGACCAGCCTGAGAAAGTGCTAGATCTCATCACTACTAAAAACGGAAACACGAGTGGAGTGCTGTGGTGGGCACCTGTAGTCCCAGCTACTTAGGAGGCTGAGGCAAGAGGATGGATTGCACCTCAAAGTTTGAGGTTGCTGTGATCTATGATGACACCACGCACCGCAGGAGATCCTGACTTTCACATTTGAATTAATTCTTGGTTTTGCCACGTCCTAAAAATAAAGGTAAGAGTGGGATAAACTCTTTTAAACCTAAGTTTTTTTTTTTTAGTAGTGATGAGTTATATTCACTTCAAAGTATTATTTTAACCATCAGTTGAATAGTAAATATCTCTTGTTGGAGTTTTATTGATATTGTTTCAAATGTTGCATTATTTTATGATCAATCTCAAATAAATTATTTTGTGTGTTTTTTTTTTTTTTTGAAACAGAGTCTTATTGTTTTGCCCTCAGTAGAGTGCTGTGGGGTCATAACTCACAGCAACCTCAAACTCTTGGCCTCAAATGATCCTCTTGCCTCAGCCTCCCAAATAGCTGAGACTCCAGCACCCTCCATAATGCCTAGCTATTTTTTAGAGACAGGGACTCACTCTGGCTCAGGCTGGTCTCAAACTCCTGAACTCAAGTAACCCACCCGCCTTGGCTTCCTAGAATGCTAGTACTTTGTTTTTTTTAATGGAAGGAAATGAGACTCATTTATTTTCCCATATGTATGTATACTTTATACACCGTGATTTATTTGATAAAAAATTCATTTCAAGGGTGCCCCTTTGTGGGTAAACCGGGTTGCCATAATGCGTAATATTTCCTCTGCAGAGCCTATTTTGCTTCTATGATAATCATATCTTTAAATTATAGTTTTAAAATATTTACATTTAATTTATATATTGAACTTGTCAATTGGGTTTCGATCTACTTTTCTCTGATTTTCTTTCTGTTCTTTTTATCTGCTTTTTTCTTGTTTTATATTTTCGTGTTATTTTGGGTTAATTGTGCATGTTTTAGTATTTCATTGTATCTATATGCTACTAGACACGCTTCCTGTATGATGGAACTCTACAGAATTTGCAGTGTGCATACTTGTCACAATCTCTTTAAGATAACGTGGGGGCAAGACATGATTGCAAGAGGGACTTTACCTAACAATTGCAATCAGTGTAACTGGCTTATTGCACCCTCAATGAATCCCCAACAATAAAAAAAAAAAGCTAAGAATCACTTAAAAAAAAAAAGTAATAAGCCCCCCATCAAAAAAAAAAAAAAAAAAAGATAACGTTCTATCACTTGGCATATAATGTGATAATCATACAATTTCCCAAGCCTGTCTTTGTGCTATTATTGTCATGTATCGTGGCTCTCAAAAACCAAATTAAAGAAAATTTTTAAATGAGATAAACGTCTTTATATATTCAATTAATTATTTTTTATGTATGGTGCTCTTTCATCTTTCTTTTATAAAATTCTGATTTTGTGATTTTGTGTCATCCTGAAGTACTTTTTTTTTTTTTTTACTTCTTTTTACGTACTTTATGTACTTCCTACAAAAACATTTTATTTCATTTTCTTGTCCTCCCTGTTGAGGCAAATGTCTAAAAATCTTTGGTCTGTGGTTGTATGTTCCAATCTAAATGTGAGACAATAAAAACAAGCAAAGAAAAAAATAGTAAAATGAATAAAACAGTATATACGTGTATATATATGTATATAAATAAAACATATTTCATTATAACTCATAAGTTTTCACTTTTAACTCAAGATGGCCTGGTGGGACATCAACTGCCAAGAGGAAAAACCATCAAAGGACAAAAATTAAAAGATTTTTGTCTCATAAGGAAGCTTCAATTTCTAGAGATGAAAACGAACTTACTGATTCTTTGCATAGGAAGCCAAAAAAGGGGATTCCAGGTATTTTATGAATATAAATGGAATTAATTTTTGTGAATATATTCTTCATTTTCAGTACTAAATGCCAATGGTACCTTCTAGCGTACACAGGAGTTACAAGTTTCTAAAATATTATAGGTCTTGCAGAAGCAGGTTTCTTCCTACATAAAAGACATTTTAATCATTTTCCAGACTACTGATCTCAAAGCCTTTACATTGGTAATATTTTTCAGCTGTGCACTCACACAGGCACACACACTAGATATACACATACACAGTAATGTAATATATTCATGTTATAACAATGAATATTTTTCTATTTATAATGCATCACTATTTACACATTATTTCTAGGTGACAGTAGCATATATGAATAATTTGCACATGTATATCATTTATAGTTTATAACAGGAATATTTTGTCACATCATAATTATGCACAAAATAAAAGCTTATAAAGATGTCAGTTTCCAATTATGATGCTCCAACTTGTAGCCTACTTAATAATCATTTGACAAAATCTTATGCTGTGGCTCGGTTCTCAACATGAAAGTGGGAGAAAAATCAGGTCTACTTATTTCATTTATTTGCATTATTAATGCACCCTCATCTCTGAACATTCAAAGACAAAAACTTATTTTCAATGGTAATTAGAGTAAAAACTATTTAACGGAATACATCTAGTTGGCCAGGCGCTACTAAGTAGCAGAGCCTCCCATGGCAAGTGTGTGCAGGGCCACCCAGGAGCCGCTGTGCTGTGGAGGCCCCGCTGCCTTTCTTTTCATTGCCTTGAATGATGATATGTGTAAAGTGTGAACCCCGAGAGAAGTCCTGTGATTATCTGCATCCTTAACATAAGGCAAAGCTTACCTTTTTCTAATATTTATTTAAATATACATACAAGTAAGAGTTCGAATACTTTCTTCCTAAACTTCTAAACCTTCCTGTCATCTGTTTGCCTAGCCTTGAGGTTGCATTTCCAGGAAGCAGTTCCCTTGGTCCTTACCGTATCAACTGCCATCCATCCATAGGCCCTATTGTCAACAAACCATCAACATGTCTCATAACTTGTGGTTCACTAACTTGTAATTTTCATTATTATTCATTTATTATTATTATTTTATTTATTTATTTATTGAGACAGAGTCTCACTATTTCTTCCTCAGTAGAGTGCTGTAGTATCATAGCTCACAGCAACCTCCAACTCTTGAGCTTAAGCCATTCTCTTGCCTCAGCTTTCCAAGTAGATGGAGCTGCAGGTGCCTGCCACAATGCCCAGCTGTTTTTTGTTGCAGTTGTCATTGTTGTTAGCAGGCCTGGGCCAGGTATGAACTTGCCAGCCTGGGCCTATGTGACTGGCATCCTACCCACTGAGGTACAGGCGCCATCCCTTTGTTATTATTTTAAATGAGTTTGTCTACAAATAAGAAGAAAACCAAACTAGGGTGTTAACCTGTTGTGTTGAGCCATGATCCTGATATAAATATAATATCTAATTTTTCTTAATTTGCCATAGGCAGACATAACTGTATTGTACCATGTTATAATTTTCATTTCTGGTTATTATTAGAGGTGAAAATTTAATATCTTATGAAAATTATTTCTTTATAAAAATATTTAGGACATTATCAATGGAGGCAAAACTTAGCTTTCCTAAATTCACTTTTACCATGGCATTCATTATATTTATATAAAACAAGTATCTCTCAAAATTAATGCAGATAAATTTTTGCAGAATACCATTTATACTGTTAGGAAAGATATAATTTTTCCTCCACTTATTTGTTTAGTTCTAAAGAATGTTATATGTTATTAAATTTGCCAAGAAATGGCATTGGATACCTTATTGTATTTGCATTAATGCCATCGGTAAACATAATCAATATGCATTGGAGATCATTCGGCAACACGTCAACTCAGTCAGTAGTAAAGATCCATTATTACATATTGAAGGGCATTTTGTTCTCTTATTAGTATATACATAGCCCATATTAACATTTATAAAGTATAGGAACAATATGTTAGATGTATATGCCCATAAAAAAGAACATGAAAATATGAATAAAAAATAGCTCCTGTGATTTTTTCTATTTCCGGAATGCACAGTTGAAATTATATCACTTAAGAGAATTAATACTAAACAAATATCTTTATGAAATTGGTATGTAAATATCAAAGAATAAGGAAAGCCTGTTTCTTGGGTAAAAAGCCTTTCACGTTTATAATTTTTTTGTGAGAGTCTAGGTAAACTGAATTGGGTATTATTTAATGATGTATTAAGTTTCTCCTTGCTAACTGAGTTATGTATTGCATTTGTAATATAATGTATGTTGTTACCATGAGAATAATAGTGACTCTGAGGTTCCCTTCCTGTTAAAATTAACTTAAATTCCTACAGCTACCTGTGGAATATCTTACAAAAAATGACGAGTCTATTTGTCTATGAATACATTTTGAAATCAAAGTGTTCACTGAAGCTCCTATCAGAGCATCCTTGGAGATTATACCTGCTATTTGTTCTCTGGAGTCTCTTAGGTTTGCCCCTACAGACAGTCTAAGCTGTTCTCCAAAAATTCACATTATAAGAACTCCTAACCTGAGATCCTAAATAATTCTGAGCATAAAATAGAGTACTGTTATGTACACGCCCAGCATTGTTCAACAAATCTTCAGAAATTGCTGAACTTGCATCACTTAAACTTTAAAAAATCAAAATAAAACAACTGTGACTACCACGACCATGTGGCTATTACCCTATACTATTGTGTATAATGTTAGCATTCCACAGTGAAGCCAAACTTTTCCATAGGATATCACTTTAAGTATTTGGGATTTAACTTGTGCATTAACCTAGCAGGTGAATTGGATGACCTTTACTGAACTCGAGTTTCACTCTCGTGATTCTAATTGATATGAACAACACTGCGGTGTGGGTTTCATCTTTGACTTCAGGAAGTAGTGTTGCTTTCGTGTTTGGGGAATGTCTTTTCCAGTTTTCTACCACTGTTCACATCAGAGCTACTGCCAAGTTTCCTGCCATTTCTAACCTCTACAGAGCTTGCTGAGAGTTACGGACTGAAAAAGAGAGAGAGAGGGAAAGAGAGAGACTTACGGTACTGGGAAAAATATGTGTTTTTAGGCAATATATTTCTTCCATCCCTCTACTGACAGACACCAAATACATGCCCACCCCATATCAACTTACAGACTGTATAATCCTTTAGAGAGATGTTAGTAGACATAGTCAAATTGCTGTCTAAATCTGTCAGTAAATGTATGTGTCAGAAAAACTAGGGAAATATCCACATAGAAGATAAATGTTAAAGATCCGTTTTTGATGGTATTCTTTCTAAACCGTCCTCTCTTTTTACGTCCAATGAAGTGGTTCTTAAGCATATTATTTCTTAGATTATGTACAACCGTATATAACTAAAACTGTCTATCTTATTTTATTACTAGACTAGAAAGGGAATATATGAAAATATTATTTAAAATGATAAATTGTGGTGATCTGACCCAACATATAGGAACACTAAACTAAAATGTATACAAAGTGCCTTTATTGAAAATATTAAAGTGTTCATAAGCTACGAGGATTAAGTATGGAAAGAAATATAAACGCATGAAATGCAAGCAACCCATTATTAATCACAGAAATAGGCCACGTTTACGAGTTCAGTGAAATGAGGTAACTGCAAAATGTGTTGTGCTATGATTTTTAGTAGATCAATGTATGGAAATTTTGACAAGAAATAGAGTTATTTCTAAAACGGATAGAATTATGACTGAATTCTGTGTACTGAATTATGTCTCTATTAAATGTTTAAAATTGGTCTTTTGTGCTGCCAGCAAGTTATACACCCAAGTGTGAAAAAAGATTTTGTGAACAAAATTAATAGACTTTACCAGTTCTCCTAATATTATAAACAGAAGAAAGTTGCAGGAGTCTAACCTAGTTCTACCTCACTGACACACACACACACTGTATAGCCAAAACACTCGGTGTTGTTTTTATAGCCCAAAAGCCACACCCCTTCATCCTTGATATTAGCATCACTTTCACATTTTAATCTGTGCAATTTCTATTATTGATAAGTAATTAACATTATAACTGTTGAAGAAGATCCACTTGTACTCTATTCCACATCATCCTAAGATTAATGTTAAAATCTAGCAATGGCATCTTAATAAGATAGATAGTATAATTGTGGGAAATATATAATTTAGGGAATTATAAATTAGAATTTAAAATTATCTTGTCAGGCAGAAACTTGATATAACTTATAATAGGCAAAATTAATAGGAATAAATATAACATTATATATTTATTTTAAGGAGGTAATATTCTTTTTCTTTTGAGACAGAGTCTCACTATGTTGCCCTTGGTAGAGTGCTGTGTCACAGCTCACAGCAACCTCAAAGTCTTAGGCTTAAGCGATTCTCTTGCCTCAGCCTCCCAAGTAGCTGGGACTACAGGCACCTGCCACAACATCTGGCTCTTTTTTTGTTGTAGTTGGCATTGTTGTTTTTAGAAGGCTCAGGCCGGGTTCAAACCCACCAGCTTCAGCGCCCTACCCACTGAGCTACGGGCCATGAGCCAAGAAGGTAATATTCTTAAAAGTGTAGCGACCTAAATTTTCATATGAAAATTATTTTAACTTATGATTGTCAAATTTAATAGCATAAAAAAGTGACTTTAAGAAACAATAAGTTGGGGTGTACTTGAAAAGAACTAAAAGAGTAGAAATAGAATGTTTCTAACAAAGAAATGTTAAATGTCTGGTGTGTTGGATCTCTCAAATATCCTGACTTGATCAATTCACATTTGATGTCTGTATCAAAACATCCACATGTACTCTATAAAGATGTAGAGCTATTATATATGTAATCCTAATTAAAAATAAAAAACATTAAACAAGAGTGTATATTAAAACCTATGACAAACTGGAATGGTACAACTTCTAATGCAGTAATTTTTCACTGGCATTTGCAGTACACAGTACACAGTTTATGTCAGAAGTGCTGCTCTTTCCTAGGAAGCTATATCATCCTATTATTGGTATCTTGCTAGTTAAGATTCATTTATGTGCCATAATGAGCAAACGGTATCGAAGTTAGTGAGCATTTTCCCTCAACTTTGATAAAGACAAAAGAAGATACCACAACAAATCTAGAATCCTTTATTGAGAAGCTACTATATTTAGGTAATACGTATGTGTAGACCTCTCCGTTGAGCTCTCATTGATAAAAATTCATAAGATGCAGTTTCAAGCTGAAGATAAGACAAAAGCAATCAGAAATCGATAAGCTGGGCTGTGACAATAATGCAGAAAATTGGGCTCCTGGGCTTGGAAAATATGTGACAAGTGATTTCAAATAAGCAAGATTATAAATTGGAAGATAAAATAAATTTATTCCTTGCATCTTTGCAGAAGAAGAGTAAAAACTAGGTAAAGCTACCCTCTATTTATGAAAAAATATTATAATAAAATTCAAATGGAGGCACAAACCCTGTAAAAGTACGAGTTTTCTACCTCTAAATGTGCTCACGTGGATGTTTCCTGAAACTCTATCAAAGCACGGATTCCTACTCTAACATGATATCTTGTGTTTTCTATCTGGGGTTTATGAAGCCCTCTGAATCAGCAGCAGTTACACAATTGCATGCACGCATTAGGTGGAGCAGACCTGTAAGTGGTTCAGGTTTGAGAACAGACAAAGAACGATGAGTTGGCTTGTTTGAAACTTGCTTTACTTTGTGCAAATGAAAAGTACAAAAACTCTAAAAAAACCCCCCAAAAAACCAAGACAATCCTTGTGAGAAAATGTGTCTCCAGTGTTCAGATTTGCACCTCTCAAAAGTAATATTGTTGGTTAGAAATGTTAGGCATATGGTTACACGCTCAAGCAATTAGTGCATGATTCCAAGGCACTCTGGTTTTATATCAATGCTCAAGTAATAACTAAACACAAAATAAAACAAAACCAAGCTAAATAAGCAATTACTATCTTAAAAGTCAATCAATGATGGGTAATAATTATGATAGACAGTCTGTGCTATAAGCCTTGAGGGTTTCACGAGGCCAGTACAAAAATCTTTTCTATGCTCAAATTTCTAAAACATCTACCTTTATGTTTATTTAATATCCTGCCACTAAATGTGTTTGAATACATGCATTATTCCAAACAGAGATTATTTATGTTCAAAAAATATGAACTACAATGATGTGCACTAACTCACAAGCACTGAAACGGAACTCTTGGTCAGGTGAACAAATGCGTTAATCATTAGTTTACAGGTACACATCGTTTACATTTTCCTTATAATAAAAACTATTAATGTGGGTGGCACCTGTGGCTCAAAGGAGTAGGGCACTGGCCCCATATGCCGGAGGTGGCAGGTTCAAACCCAACTCCGGCCAAAAACAAACAAACAACAAAAGACAAACAACAACAACAACAAAAAAACTGTTAAGGTCATTCATATTAATAATTTTAGAAAGAAGAACAGGTTTTATTTATTTTATCTTTTAAATGAAATTCTAATGCCGATCTAATTGATAGTTGTGAAGATTAAATCATTTCCCAAAATTGATGTGGCCATAATATTGCCAAATTAGGACTTAATTATACATACCATCATAGATAACTTATTCTATTTAGGAGGATTCTCTACAGAAATAAACATTTTTGTTGCATGAAATGGCTGTGTATTGATAGGATACTTTAAGAATGGGGAGCACTACTAAGGGGGATAAAGACAAAACATTCTGATACAGTCTCTAAAAACAGTTAATATTTTGACGTTTCAGAGATAAGCCACAGAGCAGAATAGTTAAGCTCTATGTTGAATATTTTTCTCCTAGCTACTGAATCAGCTTTGCACCAGAGGTTTTCTCTTAGTTGTAAAATCCTGGCAAACAGACAGAACATAGCCCGCAAACATTATGTTGGGCAGGACAGGCAGTAGACGAATTAATAAGCTGTATATAATGTCAGAGTGAGGTTCAGTTTGGTGCACTCATAGGCTCCAGTATGAATAAATGGTTATAATTAAAGAAGAAACGAGCAAGTGTCCACATTTAAATGGCTGGGGAATAGAAGAGTGGATTGAACAAAACAAATGGGAGAGGCCATGAGTGGCCTGGACAACTCTGCGGTGATGACAGGGGTGCAGGATGGAAGGGTTCTCAGGGTCACGGGCAGGCTTTGTAACATGGGCTAACACAACAGTGATGGATTGGAAGGGGTTGAGAAGGGTAATGTGCAGCATGATTTCCTAGGATCATCTCAGAGGCCACAGACCCTTGGAATTGTTTGCCAGTTGGGAGTTTTCTGGAGTGATGCCAAGATGCAATGTCACGCCTGGCCCTCCACGGTGCTGTACTCCACGGGGCTGTCACGCCTGGCCCTCCACGGTGCTGTACTCCACGGAACTTTATTCAAAACCCTGCTGATGTGAGGTGGGGGTGTGTACTAAAGATGGAGGAATACCTAAACTTTGCAGAAACTTAATTGAGTTTAGATTACTGATAGAAAGACTTAGTGGATACGTTTGAGAAACCAGATGTGGTTAAAAAAAATAATAATAAAAATAAAAAGACAAGGAACACAGACAATTTAAGACTTAATTCCAACCCTCATGTGCCGTATCTTGGCAGTTATAAATATCCAGAAGTCCCATATTTCAAAAATTGTTTTATATATGTACCTGTGTGTGTGCATGTGGGTGTGTAGCTATTTGTAGTTAAAGTAAATTTCCTTCCAGGAATTTTAAAGATATATAGAAAAAGTAATAATAAATTTTATTTTCACCTTCCGGTAATATTAAAGATGTATAGAAAATTTTATTTTCAATTAGCATATCAAAACTATTAATTACTCTTGATTCTTAGTGCAACTACATAGTATTTGAGTTAAAATTTTGACTACTTGGGAACTTAACTACCAATAATTTTGAGGTTTATTATGATAAAAGTTACTCAGCATTTCAAATGAGCATTTTTTTTAAAAAAGGGACTACTTTTTTGTTTGGGTTTCCTAGAACCTATGAGTGGTTTTACAAATACCAGGATTATCTTGAAATTGTTGCTAAGATAGTCCCACTAGCCTCTGCCTGTGTCAGAGGATGCTGGAATAAATCTTAGACAAAAAAAAAAAAAAAATGAGAATAGGACAAAGTAGCATGAATATGTATCTGGATACTTTAGCAGAAAGTAATGCTGTGAAACCAGGATGGTGCAAATCATGTGTCATGAAATCCAGCAGTTTGACTTGATCCAAATATGATAGTACATTATCAAGGTAGACTCAAATAAATAGATTGAAAATGGTTCAGGCTGGGCCAGGATCATGACTGGAGGATTGATGGGTAAATGATTTTAAGGTGGTGCATAGCCGAATGTGGTCAATAGTTGGGAGGGGGAAGGAAAAATGAACTAGTGCTGTTTTATACTTGTCAATTTTCTACTTCCTCACATTTTTCTCATAAGATAGCTGAGTTGGAAGAATTTCAATTATTTAATTATTTCTTGCAGCTAAAGTACAAGATACTGTATCAGGAAATGTGTTGAAGTGAGTTAAAATCAAAACAAGTTATCATCGGAGGAAGGCTGAATTGGGTCACATTAATAAAACGGAGAAAGCACGAACAACCCTATGAAGTTTGGCACTTTCCTAATCATAAACATACCCTGCTGAGATAATGAACTTCACAAGAACTCTACTTATTCTTAAGGTACGGTAGCACTAAGTTACTGTATAAAATCTTGGAATGAGGGTGAATCATGCTGACAATAGAATCATTCCATAGAGAGCCTATGATTGATGTTTTATTACAAAGAAACTCCTTTATGTTCATGGGGGAAGAAAAAGAATTAGAATGACACACTGGTACCTATAATATTTGGGTAACGTTGGCAGAGATCTCAAATAATAGATTACTCATAGATGTTGGTCACCTGACTTAATTTATCGAAGTTTTGAAAACGACAGAGACAATTTCAGTAGGAAAGTCAATATGTCTATTTCACCAAGACTTCATCTATTTAACCGACTTCTAAGCAGACTTTAAGCTTATCTGAATATTTCTCATGCATATTAATTTGCATACATTCCCTTCTCATAACCACCACCTCCTATGACCAGCACAAGATGACTTCTTATGATCAGGTAAACGTTAGATAGAATTTCATGCTCAGTTACACCCCAAACCATTTCTAATTTGCTCTTGTAAGAAGTCCCAAATCTATCTAGAATATCTGTAAATATAAATATATAAATCATGGTGATCATAGAGAGCTAAGCCCAAATTATGCAAACCCAAAGGAACAAGAAATATGGGCATTGATCAAACAGTCTGGTTTTCAGAGTTAACTAGCAAACCTTATTAAACCCGAGTGTTTAGACTTCCTTGGGGATGTGAGTGGGGCATCTATGGTGTCCCAAAGGATTTGTCTGACTGTGATAATAGGTGGCAGGCTGGCAGGGCCATGACTAATGATCGTAGACATGTTTATGCTCCTCAGTACTCTTAAGCAGTGACAAGAATTGATTAAAAAGAATGAGCAATTTCTATAGTAAAATATGCTTAATTGCACTAATGCTTGACTGTGATTAGGAAACAGCCATGTTAAACTTCCCGTGTAGCTCAAGTCCTCCTGCCTTGTGCCCTGGGGGATCGTTCATTGACACAACATTGCTTTCCTGTTTGAAGTCCTCTACACCAGTAAGGGAGAGGACCCAAAAGGAGACACTGTAGCATCTGAGAGTTAGTGTTTCCTGTGCAGAAAAAAAGGAGGTGCTACAAGTTCTGAGGAGTATTATGGCAAAGTCATAAATGTATTTGAAAAAATTAAGTCTTCACTTCTGTACCTCTCTCATATTTCTTCCATCATCTCTCGATTGTTTCGTAAGGTTTGTAGTAGACACGGCTACCGCAGAAGGCAATCAACCGAGAAAGAAGGTGATGCTGTCAAATCTATCCTTTGCCTGATTTCCCAAACCCTACCACTGACCACAGTGTTCTCAGGGAGAAAGACCCAAAACATACCATGTCAGTGGGAGTTGCTTATCCTGTCCTCAGCAGTGAAAGTATCATGTTGTGAGAAACGTTTCTTCAATTAAAGAGTTTTAGTGAAGGCTGCCCATCTCTAGCCCGCACCCTCTGAACACAGGGTGGGTTTATGACTCCTCCCCCACCCCAGCGCCACCATAACAATATATATATATATATATATTTTATTATTAAATCATAGCTGTGTACATTAATGTGATCATGGGGCACCATACGCTGGTTTTATAGACCGTTTGACACATTTTCATCACACTGGTTAACATAGCCTTCCTGGCATTTTCTTAGTTATTGAGTTAAGACATTTATATTCTACATTTACTGAGTTTCACATGTACCCTTGTAAGATGCACCACAGGTGTAATCCCACCAATCACCTCCCTCTATCCACCTCCCTTCTCCCCCCTCCCTCCCCTCCCTTTCCTCCTTTCCCCTATTCTTAGGTTATAACTGGGTTATAGCTTTCATGTGAAAGCCATAAATTAGTTTCATAGTTCCCCATAATAATATTAACACGGCATTTCCTTTCATTCACGCAGGCACATAAGTTAGTCAAGGAGAGTTATAGGTTCTAAGCTAGGTTGCTCCAAGTCTTCACTGGGATTTTAAAATTTTCACCTGGTAGAGATGATCTTTTTGTGAATGCACTGTTTATCCCCACTCAACTATGGTCTCTATAATCTCTTCAAAGCTGCATTTCAAGAAATGATTCTATTGCAAATACTGGCAGTAGTGAATGATGCTTGTAAGGGTGAACATTAACTCTAAATTTAAAACCTCTATTACTTCTATATGGGTCAGTCACATTAGGCAAAGTACATAATTTTCCAGTCTCTTGTTCCTGATGTATCTAGAGATAATAATTCCTGCATAAAAGGCATACTAATATGCTATTATACATATTAGTTATTTTTGTTACTTATGAAGTTTGTTATGGATACCTGACTTAATTTATCGAAGTTTTGAAAATGAGGGAGACAATTTTAGTAGGAAATGTTTATGTCAAAATGCCTATTTCACCAAAATGCCTATTTCATCCATTTAACTGACTTCTAAGCAGAATTTAGGTTTATCTGAATATTTCTCGCACACATTATTTTGCATGGCAGCCCTTCTCATCACCAGCCCACGATGACTTCTGTGAGGTGTCAACAGATTCATTTTTGTTTATTTTTTTAATTTCAAATTAACACAAAGGTATAAAATTTTAGGTTACTTTTTTCTCTCTTCCAGAGTAAAGTTCCAGTTGTAAAAGAGCCTCTCACCTGAGGGGGGGGACGTGTTATACACCCTCAAAATGTGCACATTAGGTGAGATCCTGCCTCATTCTTTCCCTCGTTCTGCTAAACATCCCCCCCCACCTCCTTACCCCTCCTGACTCCCTCTACCCCCATACTAGACTATATTTGTGTTGTATTCTTCAGATGAGTATGTCATTGTTTATATATTAGTTTCATCTTAGAATGGAGGACATTGGATATTTATTTCCCCATTCTTCTGATAATTTACTAAGAAGATGTATTTCAACACCCTCCACATAAATGTAAGATGTAAAGTCTCCAACTTTTTAATGGCTGAATACTATTCCATTACCAGGTATCTATCCAGAAGAAGAAAAATCATTTTATCACAGAGACATTTGCAGCAGAATATTTAGTGCAGCTCAATTCATAATTGCCAAGTCATGGAAGCAACCTGCATGCCCATCGACCCATGAATGGATTAACAAACGGTGGTATATGTAACAAATGCCTTTTAGTTGACAATCACACTTCATTTCTTTGAACTCTGAATCATGATACGTATTGGTGCCATTAATCTTAATTATTTTTATAATTTGCTAACACAGAGAACTTTTTGAAGTTAAAATGGCTGGGAAATGTAGTCAGTTTTACTGTCTGCGTTCAGCCAGTTTTCTTTGTGATTTACAGGCATCCTCTCATTGGAGGCCCACCAGAAAGCTGTCACGTATAATTTTACTGTCCCGGCTGCCAGACCAAATAATTTATTCAAGGTAACACATATTGTACTAGATAAAGCATTTTAACCCAAGATTTCTGCATCCAAAGTTACGTTCTGCAGTTCCTTGAACTACAGTTTATTCTCTTCTATGTATTTCCTGAATTTAATATACTGGGGTTGCCAAAAACTTGTACACACATTCAGGAGATGTTATTTATGTATCAGTTTTGTAAGTTGAATTGAATTACGGTAGCAAAGTGCAGTATGACATTCACTCAAAAGATGGCATTAATCAAGTGAATACTTCTGTCACCGTGTGACAGGCAGGACAGTCAATGAAAACAGTGGGCGCATGGTTCTCATTGGAGGTGCAAATTCGAGAATATTGTGGAACTATAGGGGACCTGAAAGGATGTGTTGTCCCATAGAAAACCCTCTGAACAGGTAGTATTGGGAGAAGATATCACAAGGACACACAGCCCTACGCGAGGACACTTGGCTCCATGTGTCTCAAACACTATTTCACTATAAATGGAAGTGTCTGGACGCTGATGGTAACTGTTTTGAGCACCTCTTGTAACTGCACAAGTCAAAAGTGACTTATATTCATCTTCTCTTATCGGTATATTTTGAGTATTACAACATTAATGCAGCTTATTTTTTCTATTCTTAAAATGTGTATACCTTTCTTTAGCACAGTCTGTAGTTATCCCTCAGTATTCACGCAGGATTGGTTTCTAGACCTTCTGTGAATACCAAACCCACAGATGCTGAAGTTCCTTGTATAAAATGAGATAATACTTATGTGTAAGTTAATCACATTCTCTCATATACTTTACATAGTCTCCAGATTACTTACAATACCTACTAAAATGTAAATGGGCTGGATATGGAATCCTAGCACTCTGGGAGGCCAAGACAAGTGGATCACTTGAGCTGAGGAGTTTGAGACCAGCCTGAGCCACCTCGAGATCCTATCTCTTCTAAACACAGAAAAACCAGCCAGGTACCTGTAGTCCCAGCTGTTAGGGAGTCTGAGACAAGAGGATCTCTTGAGCCAATAGTTTGAGTTTGCTGTCATTTACGATGACACCCTAGCACTCTACTCAGGGTGACAGAGTGAGACTCTGTCTCAAAATAAAATATAAATGTTATATAAATCATTGTTATATTGCATTTTTTAATTATGTATTTTATGATTATATTATTATGGTTTTAAAAATATTTTTGATTCATGGTTAAATCCATAGATGCAGAACCAGCGGGTGCAGAGGGCAGACTATATTCCACCACTGTACTAATCTTATTCTCCCCAATGAATTAAAATATCCATGTTTTGTTTAGGTGACACATTAGTTGTGATGAGAAAATTTTGACAGATTGATATAATTATATTTATGCTTTGCTTGACATGGTAAGATCTTCCCGAAGTGTCTGAAAATTTCTGAGGATAGATGGAACACTATAAAAGAACTCTTAATCTGGTCTTCATCCCAAACAGAAACAGTAGTTTAGATAGACAATACTATTAGTTTTAAACATTATATATAATAACTAAGAAAAATGCCATGAAGGCTACGTTGAAGAGTTTGATGAGAATATTTCAGATTGTATATGAAACCAGCACAGTGTAACCCCTTGATTGCACTAATGTACACAGCTATGATTTAACACTAAATAAATAAATAAATAAATAAAAATAGTTTTAAACATTATAAACACACAGAGAACACCAGTGAAGTCTCATAGGAAACCTAACTTTGAGTTATCCTCAGATCCTAACTCCTCAAATATATAATTAGAATTGTGATAGTGTTTGTTGATGAGACACTGGCGATTGCGGTATTGTGGACAAATACTTCGCTTAATGTGGTCATTAAAGTGATGACGTAGATATAACATTCCCCAATTATTTTCGGTATAATTGCATATTATAATTACAGATACTTAACAGAAGACAATAAACAACTCAGTCTGCTCAAGCCAGACATTCTCTACAAACATAGCCATCCAAACCCATTTTGCTTCTTTCTGCTCTGTCAAGAGGCAATCATTAAACTAGCGCGATCAGAACAAATACCGTTAATGGGAAATTAAAATCCATGATTAGTTAGATTGTAGGAAACTCCTAGCTGTTTAAAATCAAATTTAAATCCCTGGGTCCCTAGGATACTTCCAGGGAACTCAGATTATTTATATATGTACACACTAAGTGGCTTTCAAAAGTGGTAAATAATGTACCCCATTTGCAAGGCTAGCAATTAGTAAGTGTTTTCTGTTTCTTTCTTTCTCTCTTTCTTTTTTTTTTTTTCAACATAGGACTATGGCTCTTAATTTAAAATAAATTGTGAGTTGATAAAATAATGCATCTTTCCCAAGGAGAACAAATAAACTCTTAATGTGATGATTTAGGTAAATTAGAAAATAATGATCACTGAAAGCCATCAAAAATTCACCAAGAACAAGTGGATTTAATGTTTTAGAAAATGTTAGAGCACATGGTTCTCATTTTTGCTATACTTGCATATGTTATGAGTTCTTATTTTCTTACAATTCTCCCTAATAAACTCAATTTTGCTTTTACTTATATGAAAGTATTTCTTAAAAGTGAAATACTGATAAAAACGAATGGAAAAAATGGAGGTTAAAGGGTAGAAAAATCACATCTTCAAAAAGAAAGTGCTGCAGTTGGGTTTAGAGGGTAGAATTTTAAAATGCTAGAGACAGTTGGAGAAATGACCGTGACTATGAAGACAGCCCGGAGGAGCCAAGACAGAGTCAGCAGGCAGATAAGGGGAGAAGGTGAGAGGCGCCAAGGACTGAGAAATCTGGGAGAAGAACAAAAAAAGAAGAGAGTGCAGCCCAGGACAGAGAAGCCGGAACAGGAATAGAAGTACATAGGGAAGGAATCTTCAGGTACTGTAATGCAGGGATTATGTGGCCAAAACATATGGGGCCAGAACAGCACAGGAACCATTACACTCTGTAAAATACAAGTGTTATTGGTTTTAAATTAATATTTAGGTGTGACAGTTGTAAAGCTAGAATATTTTTGAAGGAAGGTCAAAGGCAGGATTCTGATATTGATTCATTTTGCTTTTGCTCTTAGGACGGTACCCTTTAAAATCTATTTGACTCTTGATAAGTTTAATGCATAGGTTTTTTTTATTATTATTAAATCATAGCTGTGTACATGAATGCATTTATGGGGTACAATGCACTGGTTTTATATATAATTCCTTTCACTAAAGAAAGAAATATAAACTGTAAATAAGCTTTTTGGATTTTTACCAACAAATTCTTAGAAGATGCAAAACATTTCCTATATATGGTATCATTGTAAAATATAAACTTAAAATATTAGTATGTATATATTAAAAATATTTGGTAAGGAAATAAGAGAAACTGATAATTTTGTTTGTCTCCTGAAATGAGAGGAAGCCTGGAGGGCTTTTTCAGTGGGTTCCTTTCAGACATTTAAACTTGAACCATGGTAATATATGCTTTTTTCAAAAGCAATTAAATACTAGGCTTTACAAACTTAATGATGTTAATATTCTTATGTGTCGTGGGATGTTAAGAAATTCCATGAGCCGAGTTTTATGTACATTTGCACACTTGTTCACATATAAATATTAAATATTAAAAGTCTTATTCTCCCTATATGTAGTATTCTTTCAATAAATCTCTATTTTTTAAATATTAAATAAATGAGGGTGCTGTCACCAAGGTTCAAGAATGAAAGAGGGAATATTACAAACGATGCCATAGAAATCAAATGGGTGAGACTACTATGAACAATTATACACAAAAATTTTTTAAAAAATGGATGACCTAGAAGAATCAAATTCCTAGAGATGTATAACTTAATAAGACTCAATCAGTAAGAAATATAAAATTTGAATGGGTCTATAACTAGTAAAGAGATTGAATTAGTAACAAAAATCTGTCATAAAAGCCCAGAATCATTGTGCTTCACTGAAGACTTCTGCCAACATCTAAAAAAGACTTAACAATTTCTTCTAAAATATTATACAGGAGGAAGTACTGCCAAACACATTTAGGAGATAAGAAGCCAAAGGTGGTAATGACACTTTTTACAAAAGTAGAAAAAAGTAGAAAAAAAATCTAAAATTGATAAGCAATGACAAAAGGGCCCAAGTTGCTGAAATGATGTTAAATAAAAAACAAAGTTGAAGTGCTTTCTCTGACTTCAAAACATATTACAAAGCTAAAATAAGGAAAACAGTATGGTACTGGCATGAAAACTGATTGGAGAGACCAAAGGAAGAGAATAGAGACCCAAGAGTTAAAGTTTATATATGAGGACTACATAGTGATGAAAGGCATCATCTCTTCAACAAATTGTGTAGAGAAAACTGATTATTCACATGCAAAAGAATATAATTTAACCCTTATTTGACACAATCACAGACATTAACGTAAACTTAATTAAAAATTTCAACTTAAGACCTGAAACTATAAACTCCTAGAAGAAAATATAGGGGAAAAATGTTCAACATAAGTAATTGTCAGTAAAATGCAAATTAAAACCAAAATGAGATGACATCTCATATCTATTATAATACATATTATAAGAAAAATACATAACAAGCTTTGGCAAGAATGTGGAGAAAAGGGAATTCTTGTACACTATTGCTGAGAATGTGAAGTGTTATAGCTGTTATGGGAAATAGGATGGCGCTATAACAAAAAATTATGGCCCAGCAATTCTATATTTGAGTATTATGTTCAATGAGAAAGATAGTGTGTTGAAGAGATATCTGCATTCTCACGATCATCAAGGCGTTATTCACAACAGCCAAGGTACAGAATCAACCTAAGTGTCTATCCATCAATGGATGAATGGATTTTTAAAGCGTGGTATAGATGCACAACAGAATGCAATTCCACCTTAAAAGTGAAAGTATCCCCGTCATCTTGGATAACACAGATGAACCTTAGGGCACTATGCTAAGTGAAATAACTCAGGTACGTATGAGGCAAATACAGCATGATCCTCACTCATAGGGAGAATTATTAAAAGTTGAACTCATGGCAGCAGAAAGTAGCATGGTGCTTACTCAGCTCTGGGAGGGGACTGGATGGGGAAATATTGGTCATAGAACACAAAGTTTTAGTTAGACAAATGGGATAAGTTCCGGAGAGCGAAAGCAGTGTAGTGACTATGGTAAATAATAATGCATTGTGTACTTGAAAATTGCTAAGAGTGTATTTTTAATGTTTTCTCTCTCTCTCTTTTTTTTTTTTTTTGAGACAGAGCCTTAAGTTGTCACCCTAGGTAGAATGCCATGGCATCACAGCTCACAGCAACCTCCAACTCCTGGGCTCAAGCGATTCTCCTGCCTCCGCCTCCCGAGTAGCTGGGACTACAGGCGCCTGCCACAACGCCTGGCTATTTTTTTTTTGGTTGTAGCTGTCATTGTTGTTTGGTAGGCCCAGGCTGGATTCAAACCCACCAGCTCAGGTGTATGTGGCTGGCGCCTTAGCTGCTTGAGCCACAGGCACTGAGCCTATTTTTAATGTTCTCTTCGCAAAACATATAAGTATGTGAGGTGATAGATATGTTAATTAGCTTCATTTAATCATTGCACAATGTAGAGATATATATATCAAAATATCACTTATATGCAATAAATATACTATTTTAAAATTTAAAAATACTTGTTAAAAGTACACGCACACACAAATATTATTCAGCCTTAGAAAAAAGGATATCATGTCATTGCTATAAAGATGAGCCTTTAGAACAAATACTTAGTTTACTGTGCTAAGTGAAATAAACCTGTCACAAAAGAACAAATATGCCTGATTTTACCTCTGTGAGTTTTCTAAAATAGTTAAACTCACAGACTCAGACAGTAGACTGGTAGCCATAGAGGCTGAATGGAGGGAGCAATGGGGAGGTGGTGTTAAAAAGGTATCAAGATGCAGTTGTGGAAGATAAAAACGTTCTAGAGATCTGTTGTATAATAACATACCTAGAGTTAAGAATATTGTACTGTACACTTAAAATTTGTTAAGAGGGTAGGTTTCATGTTATGTGTTTTTTTATCACAATCAAAAAATCTTTACTAAAATTTCTTGTTCTCTAAAATTCAAGAATGAAGTAAAAAGCCATAGATTAAGAGAAAATATATGTAAATTGTATGTCTGATAAAGTTCTTGTATTCAGAAAACATAAAGAACTTCCAGGGTGGCGCCTATGGCTCAGTGGGTAGGGCACTGGCCCCATATACCAAGGGTGGCAGGTTTGAATCCGGTCCCGGCAACACTGCAACAAAAAATAGCTGGGCTTTGAGAGTCGCCAAAGCCCAGGAGTTGGAGGTTGCTGTGAGCTGTGATGCCATAGCACTCTACTGAAGGCGATAAAGTGAGTCTCTTAAGAAAAAAAAAAAGAAGAACTCTCAAAATCATATTAAAAACAAATAGCTCAAACTTTAAAAAAAAATGGATAAAGGATATGGACAGATTTTTTTTTTTTTTTCCAAAGAGGATATACAAGTGGCAAATAAGCAAGTGAAAATAAGCTCAATGGCCTTAGTCAGCGGGGAAATGTAAATTGAAATCATAATTATATACTAATATACAGATGTTAGAATGCCTAAAATAAAATAACAGGAAACTTGACAATGTGCAGTAATGGTGAGGACGTTGAGCCCCCCGAATTCCCGTTCATTGCTGGTGGAAATAAATAGGCTCAACCTCTTGGAAATACAGTTTCACAATTTCTTATAAAGATAAACATACACTTACCATATGGCCACATATATATATGTATCTCAGAGAAATAAAAATAAATATTTCCACAAAAAATTGTGCATGAATGTTTTAATGAATTTATTAATAACTGTCCCCCAATGGAAATAATCCAGATAACCTTCAATAGTATGTAAACAACTATGGTCTAACCTTACAATGGAACACTAGTCAACAATAAAAAGCAGTGGATTATTGATACACAAACAGCAAATAAGAATCTTAATTTAATAATGCTGAACTTCAGGTGTCATTTCCAAAATGCTATCAATAGTCATTGATAACATTCAATGACATTCCAGAAGAAATAAAATTCTAGTGGTTACCAGTTTACCAGGAGTTGAAAATGAGGCATCAGAATGATTATAAAAAGACAGAAGGGGGGAATTTTGGGAAGAGATCAACTGTGCTATACCTTGCTAATGATACTTCCAAGATGGATACAGTTGTTAAATTTCACAGAAGTGAATTTTAATGAATACAAATTTAAAAATGGATTCTAAAAATTAAAAAATAGGGTATAAAAATGTAGAAACTTTCTAGATAGGTTATTTTTTTCCTTATTTTTTTCACTTCAATTGCTTAAATTAAACCTCCAGTCTTCTATATAAACACACACTATATGGAAATATATGATTATATTTATTATTTTGGTTTTTCTTTATTTTTATTTTTATTTTTTTTATTAAATCATAGCTGTGTACATTGATATGATGATGGGGCATCATACACTCGCTTCATAGACCGTTTGACACATTTTCATCACACTGGTTAACATAGCCTTCCTGGCATTATCTCAGTTACTGTGCCAAGACATTTACATTCCACATTTACTAAGTTTTGCATATACCCTTGTAAGATGCACCAATTATTTTGGTTTTTCAATTCTAATAGCCTTTTTATGTTTTTTTCATCTATAAGTCAAACCTTCTTTTACTTTATTTACTATTTTTTTAATTTTTTATGTTTCATCTCATACAAATCTTTTTCCATCCCCCTGGCTAGGCAAGATGTGTTTCCTGTAGGTACATGTAACTTGCCTGCCCATCTTTTGTGCTGTTCATTTCAGTAAATTATAGCTGCTTGCTTTCGTGAATGGTCACCATGCTAAGCCAATTCATTGACAAAGCCTTACCTAGTGTCTAGTGGAGAAAAGGCACTTAAGGAAAAATTCAAATGAACAATCATGATAGCGAATTCCACTAGTCGACATCAGGTATGTACCCCCAAATTGTTTCTTTTGGGGGGCATTTTTGTTTTAAAATTATTACATGGTGCAGCTACTTTATATAAGAACAAATTCCAACTCTTAATTCTCAGCTTTACTTATCTGAAACTCATGTTTTCTTTTCTATTTTTTCCCTGAAGCAGAGATCAGGAGAATGTATTACCTACCATAAGATAAATAGATTATTTTTTGTGGCTTTGGAAATGTCTAATTTAGAGATATACTTCTAAACCCAATCTAAACTTTACCTCAATAAAATATTTTCAAGTTTTTTGGAGTTCTACCACACAATAAGTCTAGCACACAAATAACTACTTCTGCAACTTTAAATTACTTTATATATTTATCGAAAAACTTGGCAGGATTCATAGATAAATTTTCAATCTTCATTTTTTGTATATCTGACAATGCCCCCAGACTATAGAATTTCAGCAGAAGATACTATTTCCTCACATACGTGGGTTGGAAGCGATGTTTCCTAATCACTTCAACTATTTAAAACACAACATAACTGTACCTGAAGTTATAATTCAAGGTTAACATTAAAAAGATTGTAGAATGTTGGTCACTTTCCAATTTGTTTGCAAATTGGTCAGCAGAGACAATTTATGGCCAACAGTTGTAACTTCTCTTGGCTATGTTTAATTAGATTATAAGAATAGAAGAATCTGATTATTCAATCTCCTAACATTTCAACATTTTACAATTAAAGAGAAAGGAAGATGTGATCAAGGTAGACTGAAATTATTAGGGAGGAATCTAATCCAAGGTGACTGGTGACCTTGTAAGGGAGGCAAATACCATTTGATGACAGTGACTCAAGGAGAATGGCGTGAGGTTAACAGAGACAGAAACAAACTGGGTGACGCCACCACCAACCGAGAACCATCTTGCACTGTTGTCCTACCACAAGGCTCTGGGACAGTGATTGTTAACTGGTGTGCTGTGAACATGTTTAGATCATTAATTAAATTATTTTCAAAAGATGTTCAAAGCACAGTAATCATATTCTTTTTACTTTTTTTTTATCAATATAATGAAAATGTGCCATGGAAGTTCAACTATAGGTTCAAGTGTGCTGTGAGATACAAAAAGGTTGAAAAACACTGTTCTAGGAAGTTGAAAGGAAGGATTCTTTCCTATAGGTCAAGGAGAACCAAGGCCTTGATATAAACTAATATTTTGCTATTTTTTCTTTCTTTTTAAATTTCACATTAATATGAGGATATACAAGATTAGGTTGCAATGTTTGCATTAGTTAGGCAAAGTCCTTGTTGTAGTTGTATCTTGCACACAAGTGTGCCATGTACGCTTACGTTGTGCCCCTTACGTGGGAGCTCACCAGTATTTTTTTTACCTTCAACCTTAAGAATGGGGGGGGTATATTTCTGCTTTTGTAAGTCCCCTAGTATGTGGTATATACTTTCCTGTATATTTTCAATTAGGGTAAATCACAAGAAATATTGCTTTACAAGTTTTGCTGTAGGAAAGCAAAGCAGCCACAGTCATTCTCAGGTGTTCACTGCAGATGACATTTTGGCTCCCACGCCTTGTCATTCAGCCGCAAGCTCCCCTCAGTGACCACCTAGGCCTAAGCAGGTTTGCAACTGAAGTCGGCCCTCCGTATTCATGGACTTGCATTTATAGAGTCACAGATCAAAAATCTTTGTGAAAAAAAAAATGGATGGTTGTGTCTGTACTGCACATGTACAGACGTTTGTTTTCTTGTCACTGTTCCCTAAACAATACAGTATAACAACTATTTACATTGTAGTAGCTATTACCACACATGTGTATAAGCACGCTGGTGATGATTTAAAGTAGGCAGGAAGACAGCCATTGGATATCTGCAAATGCTACAATATTTTATATAAGGGATGCCAGAATCCCTTTTGGGGGAGGGTCCCCTTCAGGGTGGCAGAAATCTGACTTCTTGCTGTGTCTTCTCTTGGTGGAAAGGGCAAATTAGCTCTCTGCATCCTCTTTTACAAGGGTACTGATGTCATTCATGAGGGCTTTGCCATCATGACCGAGTCACCTCCCAGGGACCCCATCTCTTAATGTCATTACATTGAGGATTGGGTTTCAGTGGGGGGCAGGGGGACCATCCTACATGGACAGCTGTATGAGGTTTTTTCCTGGATACGTTTTTAGCTTCTTTGACTCTTTATCCGGTTGTATATTTAGCTCTGGGGAAAAGGATGCCAAGTTCATTGAGGTGCACCCATTTCATCAAGGCTGCAGGCAGTGAGGATGGACATGAGTTCCAGTCTGTCCTAAGAGTCCCAGCTCACGTTTGTGACTTTCAGCTTAGGTTGTGGGTTCCAGATTGTTCTTGCTGTAGGGGAACAGCTCTACCATTGCATGTTTAAGTGTAGGCTATGTAGGCAAGGCTTACAGCTGGTGTTAGATGAGACAAAATATCTTGCGATATTCCAGGGACACAAGAACAAGCTGCAAGGTCATTTCCCACCCACATCCAATCACTATGGGAGTTTCTGGTTTCTTAACACCACCCACATGCTGATGAAGTCTAAGGCTTTCTTGAAGAACAGCTGTGGGATATAAAAGTGCTCAGCTATGTCATGGCACCATCTTCCCATTCCTTCATGGTGTCTCACATCCATTTTGTTTATAAACTAGCGCCTTTGATTACTCTTGCTTTCACCTTCCATATCAGTGTCTCAGTCTGTTCAGGCTGTAATTAACACAATGACACACCAGGTGGCTTGCAAACAATAGAAATTCCTCTCTCACAGTTCTGGAAGCTGAGAGCCTCAAGACTACAGTGTCAGCATGCTCACTTCTAGAGAGGCCCCCCTTCTTGGTTGCAGATATCTAACATCTTGCTGTGTCTTCACATGAAAGGGGCAAGTAAGGCCTCTCTTCCCTCTTTTATAAGGGTACTAACTGTCATTCTTGAGGGCTTTGGCATGATGATCTGAGGACCCTCCTCTTAATGCCACTATATTGGGAGTTAGGTTTCAGCACATGAATTTTGTGGGGACAAAATCATTCAGACCACAGCAATAGTAGTAAACTCTCCTCTCTGAATCTAAAAAGAATTTGATGTAGGTCTTTTTTTGTTTGTTTGTTTAACTGGAAGAATCTGATGATCTTACATTGATACATGTTGTCCATAAGTTTATATTCATTTTTTTCTTCTACTTGTCTACCTTATGACCCAGAATCTACCAGATGTAAAGACAAAATACTTTTTGCTTAAGATCAAATCCATGCTAGATAAAATTGTGTGTGTGCGTGTGTATGAGTGTGTGCGTGTAGTTTCAGGGAAAAGGGAACTTATTCAGCTGTGAGGGGGGGTTCTAAATTAATGCTGGTCACTAGAGACTCACAAAACCATTGTAGTCTACCATGCAGATTATGGTTTATAGAGATGAGTTCTTAGCTCAGACCATTCCCACAGTGAGGCTAGCGGATCCCTAGTCCACTCTACCACTACTTCTCAGTCAGGACAGAAAAATCTAAATAAACCTCCTTAGCAATCAGCACTGCTATAGGGTCCTTGAATTGTAGAGATGTTATCATAGGGAAGGCTATGTGGAAACCACTAGAACTAGTAGAGCACACAAAAATAGCTAGCCAAAAGACATTTTGTATTCATCACAAAATTACAAATATTAGTGCCATGAATATAATTTGAAAGATGAAGGGTAGTGATTTCTACCAATGTTTGTTTAACTCATTTAATTCGTCTGTGAAGAAGACAGATCTTAGAGAATAAGAGTAAATTATTTTACACTTAATCAGTGATGACTAATTGCAGCTGTTTTTTTTCCAGTATACTTTAATTGCCTGAGTAAAGGTCCATATCCCCTGAGCCCTGATATGCAGGCGTTGAGCTGGCAAGTGCGTTCTCTCTTGGTTCATCACAAGTAGGATCATCACAAGTAGTTTTATTTCAACTGACAGCACAAGCTTTTGGTTATCTTGTCCTACTTTAGAATTATATCAACTATCCAGCTTGTGTCATGTACTAGGACATAGAGACCTTGATCATTTTTTCAGTTTAGTCCTAAAACAAAATAAAATTTGGCGACAGATTCAGGCTGCTGTGAAAGCTGCCCGGCTGTTTGAGCCATGTACGTTAGCAGATCTGACGCTGCTTGGAGTATGAACCGCCAGGAGCGAAGCTCCATGGAGGCTGTGACAGGGACTTACAGATAAATCACAGGGCAGCATCTTAGAGTTTTGGAGCACCAGGATCTGGGTATTGTCAACCCTTCAATCCATAAGTTGGTCATGCACAGTAGCACCTTATAAAATGAAGGTAGGGTGTGTGGTTATCAGCTTCGAACACATCCTGAAGGTACAAGTGAGTGAAGAAACAACCCAGATCTCATTGCGCAGATTCCTGCTACACTGGAGTTTTGGTTTTTTTTTTTCAGTCCATGTATATGTCTTGAACAGTTGGCTGAGGAAGAAAAACTCAGGCTTGATTTCCAGATGGTTCCAAAGACAAATAGTTTAAGCACTATTGCAGCAGCTGGGATGGTCCTGAAAGGCACTGCTTGTGGGAAATCTTCCCAGTGAACAGAACTTCACCCAGCACATATTGGTATTCATTTTGCCTCACAGGAGAAGTGACCAGAAGGATGAATTCCCATAAGTTTATGGGCTGTGGCATTGCAACTTAACCCCCTAACAAAGGATTCTGAAGCCATTGAAAGTTGTTTCTAGTTAAGAAAATTTGATCGGGTGGTGCCTGTGGCTCATGGAGTAGGGCACCGGCCCCATATTCTGGAGGTGGTAGATTCAAACCCAGCCCTGGCCAAAAAAAAAAAAAGAAAGAAAATTTGCTCATTCGATGGTTTCTAGGTTTGGTAGAAACCTAGATAGAGATACAAAGTCTTTTTTTTTTTTTTTTTTTTTTTGTAGAGACAGAGTCTCACTTTACTGCCCTCCGTAGAGTGCCATGGCGTCACACAGCTCACAGCAACCTCCAGCTCTTGGGCTTATGTGATTCTCTTGCCTCAGCCTCCCGAGCAGCTGGGACTACAGGCGCCCGCCACAACGCCCAGCTATTTCAGTTTGGCCGGGGCTGGGTTTGAACCCACCACCCTCGGTATATGGGGCCGGCGCCCTACTCGCTGAGCCACAGGTGCCGCCCGAGATACAAAGTCTTAAGAGGAAGCCTCAGTGTCTCTCTGTCTCTCTCTTTTTTCTCTCTATCTCCCTCCCTCTTCCCTGGGCCTTTCCGCCTTTCTTACTCTTTAACTTTAATCATAATTTTATTCTTGTTCACTTCAAAGGGATTTCTGTAAAAGAGAGTTATCTGAGCTCACATTTGCAGAGTCCCATGACCAGAATTAGAAGAAATTGTGGAATTACTGTACAAGCCTCAGTGTCTGTACAATAAACTGGAGAGAAAGAACACAAACGGCTTGATCTTCCAAAGATTGCTACCCAAGGTAATCGCAAGGCAGTGTGCTCTCAGGCCTCTTGACTTGTCCAAGGAAATGAAAAAATATTTTCCGAATGTTGCTAAGGTTTAAAAATTATGGCCCTTGGAAAGAAAATCATCATGAACTAAATAGACACCCTTCCTACCTCCACTATTTGAGTTTGTTACATCTAATTAAAATAAAGTGTTAGATAAAAGAATGCTCAAGATGATCAAGATGGGTAGACTTCCAACATCGCAGACTACTGTGCATTTCTTAGTTACAGGGAAGGGGCAATTTCAATGAAAATCTTTCTTTCTTTGATCCTGAAATGGTCATTGATATTTATATTCCAAATGAAGTTGCAAAGTAATATGAAAATGCTTAGAGATTTTGAATTATATGAATGGTTTTAAATTCCCTCAAAGCATATCAACATAGCTGACAGAGAACCTTCAGTCCCCTGCTAGGTACAGTGACATCTATTACATGACACATTAGGGATGAAAGAGCAAGCTTGACGTTAAATTATTTTTAAAAAAGTATCATTTCTTCTCTCTCACTTTGCTGCACAAATTTAACTCAATATCTTTGTAAATATGTGGTCAACTCCTCTGAGATAAGCACAGTTTTTTTATTTGATGAATAATTGAAATATTTAACAAAATAAATGAATGAAATTTAGTTCTACATTCAAGGTTTTAAGATGAACAGTTTTATGATGGTATAAGATTTATGTAAATTTTAAAATTAATCAGTGACTTTTATGCCATTATTATATACATGATTCCTGAAGAAATATTTTAGCCTCATTTGATTTTAACCATTTTCTCTGATAGCTCTGATTGAAACCACTATGATGTATTACGTGTATTAGTGTAGTAACCTCCTAACTGGGCCCTCTACCGCCTCCTTGTCACCCTTTAATTTATGTTTAACAGAATAGCTGGAATGAATCTGTAAAACTTTACATCAGATTATGTCACTTGCATGCTCAAAACTCTCCAGCAATGACGCATTTCACTCAGAATGGCAGAGCTGCACAGTGGAATAGAAAACCTTATGTGTTCTGGATTCCGTTATCTCTCTGAGCTCATCTTGCATCACTTGCCTAGACCCAGACTCAACCGCAATCACACCAGCTTCCAGATGCTCCTGGAACATTCCAGACTGACTCCTGCTTCAGAGCAGTAGCTCTTACTGTTCCTTCTTCAGTTACGTTAAATTTCCACTGGATTTTTTTTTTTTTTGGTCTTGCTCTCCCTTACTTCTAAACTCCACTAATGAATTAACATCTCCTCTGAGGAACAGTCCATCTTAGTTCAATGAGCAACTGTCTACCAGTCTAGTGTTTCCAATTCCCTTTTTCTAATTCCCCCTTTTTTTCTTAGTTACTTTCTATAGCACTTAACATTCCTGACATTATAAATAGATAGATAAAGGAATCAGTGGAATAATGACAATTTTATGCATCAACCTGACTGGGTCATAAGGTATGCAGATGTCTGTTTGAACATTCGGTGTTTCTGTGAAGGTGTTTTGGGATGAGATTAACACTTCTTGGTATATCTAGTAAAGCCACACACCATCCCAAATGTGAGTGGGCTCCCTCCAGTTAGCTCAAGGTTTGCATAAAACAAAAATGCTGACATTTCCCAAGTCAGAGAAAATGTATTCTGCCCAACAGCCTTCAATTTTCCTGCCTTTAAACTTGAACTGAAACAGCAGCTATTCCTGGTTCTCCAGCTTGCCAATTCACCCTATATATCTTAGGACACATCAATATCTGTAATCATCTGAGACAATTCCTTACAACAAATTTATGTCTCTATATATCCTCTTATAGCTATACACACACTCTTCACGTATACATGTACACAAATATACACATACATACATATAGATACATTTTTATATATACGTCCACATAGACACTTGGCTTCTGTTTCTCAGTCTGTGATGCAGACAGTCAGACGGGTGATAGATGATTGATAGGCACCCACATATGAGTGGACGTGTGTATACGTATCTACAGTTAGTCAGTTTTCTGCCTCCCCTTTCCGCTACAATGTAAGCTCCGTGACAGTATGAATTCGTGTTTTCCTTTTTCTCTGTTGTTGTCCCGGGCGTTGTGTGAAGGCAGCAGACTGCGTAGGACAGTGAAGAAATGAGCTGACACATACGATAGGAAAAAATCCTCGACGTCGTCGTTCAGTCATTTTGCTCCCCCTTGCCACTCATCTACCTCAAAAAAAAAAAAATGGCATATATAATTAATTGCCTAAAGCAGGGTTTCTGAAGCAGCTGGAAAAAAAAAACTGAAATAAAATGTCATAAACAATTCTGATGGCTCACACAGTCGCAGTCAAAAGGAAAAGAAGCAACGGCGGTTGTTTATAATTTGATGATGTAGTGAACACTTGAAACTCACATGAATCACCCCCAGCAGAAGCACTAATGTCACCGTCAGTTGTGTAGAGCTCTGTGTATCCTTATTATTCTTAAAGATTTCTCTCTTGATTGAAGACTAGATTATGCGTTGGGAAAGACCTGTTTGCATCACGCTGTACCTGGTAGGCCCTCGACAAATTTATATTAAAAATAGTGCATATCATGGCAAGTGGATGATAAAGGCAAACTCTGTGCTGATAAGTGTGTCCAACCTTCCCTCTCCTTACAATTCTCCAGTCTTTCCCACCAAAGAAAATCCAAGTTACTTAGCCTGATAGAGAGTGCCCTTTCCACCTTCTCCACTTACATTTTATAACACATCTCTCCTCATTCCCCTTTATTTTCCCAATGCACCAACCAAATAAAATGCTTCTTGTTTCTTGAAGATAATTCATTTTTTGCCATCTCTGTACCTATGTTCGTATTTTCCCTTTCACACATACAAGCAATAAAAAATAAGACTAATGCTCTTTCTGAAATAGTTTCTTGGAGTGGCACCTGTGGCTCAGGGACTAGGGTGCCAGCCCCATATACTGGACGTGGTGGGTTCAAACCTGCCCCTGGCCAAAAACTGCAAAAAAAAAAAAAAAATTGAAATAGTTTCTTGATATGTGCCTATATAAAAATAAGTACATGCTCAAGCTTTCCTAATCTTCTAAATAAGACTGTTCTCTGTCTTAATATAATCAAAACATCAATATATATACAATATAAAATCAATATATCTTTATAGATGATTACAAAACAGATATAGAAAATAGACAATTAAACTGCAATTTCTTAAAAACAGAATCAATGTTTTGAAGCGTCAGTACCAAATTGGGCACTCACAGTTAGCTGTTGAATTGAGAAGATGGTAAATGGATTTATTTCAATACGTGTGGGAAAATTTTCAAATAATTTAAAGAAAAGCTGCTTTTTTCCATCTTTGATGGACATTCTTTTTTTTTTTTTTTTTTTTGCAGTTTTTGGCCAGGGCTGGATTTGAACCCACCACCTCCCACATATGGGACCGGTGCCCTACTCCTTTGAGCCACAGGCGCCACCTTTATGGACATTCTTAAGCTTATATATATATATCAAGCTATTCCAATGAAAACCCATGTTTGCAACTATATTAATACTGAACAAAATGTAAACAGGAATTTGTTAATGCTTTTGATGTATCCCCTTTTCTTCCTATTTTTTTTAAATTATAACATGATGCTTTTTCTAATATTATCACATAAACTAAAACGTACTCAATAAATGTTCACCCTCTGATTGTCTCACTAGGCAACAAGCTAACTGAGGCCAAGCACTCCATTTTCTTCCTGATTGTATACCAAGCATCTGGCATCATACGCAGCCTGAAGTGGTTCTTTGGAGTTGAAATCCATGACATTAAAATATTGCTTTGGAATCAAACATGTGCAATTGAGTCCTGGTTTCCTCCCTTCCTATCTGTGCTATTTTGCTTAGAAGCTAATTGTCTTAGCTGCTTTTATAGTGTTATTAATTATTTTTCTGAGAAGCTCATTTTTAACATCTTCATATGAAAAATGGGAATAAAGAAAGTAATGAATGAAGAAGCTTACTTAGAAGAATTCACGTGCTCACTGCAACACTGGTCCAGACAGGGTGCTCAAGGAACCTGAGCTGTTAGTGCAGTGCAGGTGGTGGAAATCCTGGAATTTGGACCAAATGATCTGGAGATCTAGATTCCAATGTCAGCCCCATCACACAAGCTGGGTGACACAGGGCACGTTGTTGCACCTCTGTGATTCATTCTCCTCTGTAAATACTGAGATTATAATAATGTATATATTTGAGAGTTTCTCAGACAATCAGTTAAATTCTTGGAGTATACACATAAAGTAGTTCCTGATTCTGAGAGTGAGCACTGGACAGGGTGGTCATAAAGTTCATGTGGGATTTTAGATTAGACACTGTTGTAAATTGCACATGAACTTTTGGCCACCTTGTATAAACAAATATCAACATTATTTAACTAAATTATGGTTTGAAGCTTTGACTTCATATGTAGTTTCTAAACTATGTCAATAGATTTCCTTTATTTTTTTTATGTACTTTCCAATCTAAGCAAGAAGATATTCATTTGTTTTATTTAATAAGGGTTTCATAATTTTGAAGAACTTCCTTTTAAAAAGTAACCTATTCGAAGTTAGCATTTTGAAAGTTATTTTAGATGTAAAGAAAATTGACCTTTCCTCATTGCTATAGAAGAACTCAAAGATTAGAAGAAGCAAACAACAAAATAAACTTGAACTCAAATGCTGACGGCCAATTCAAAGTGTTCTTAGACCACAGGGGGCTTATGTTGGGAAGGCAGTGGAGGGAAAAGCCATTTGTGTTGGGGTTTGAAGGCGAAATGGAAGCTAGCAAGGCAAGAATATGAGGGTGACAGAAAGGAATTTTAAGCAGAAGGAATAACGTGCGCAAAGTTTAAAGTTGTAAGAATGATAGGTAAGGAACAGAGTGGGCAGATAATGGGATTAAGGAACTAGAAGAGCAGATAATATAGGTTTGCACATCCAATGCAGGGCGATTACCTAGGAGAAGTGTAGAGGATGGGTTGAAGAAAACGGGAGATGGTGAGATGGTGAAGCCAGTTGGGGTTCAGGGAGTACAAAGGAAGTGACAGAACTAAGGTGAGGGATGTGTGTTTCATTGGAGGAGTTTGCATGAGTTACTGGAAGGACGCTGGTCAGACTGAGTCAAGCACCAACTCTTGAACAGATGGCTGCTGCGGGCTAAATGGTCTCAATTCATTCCTTAGGGCCTGAATACATGTCCTCTGCTTCCCCGTTCAGAAGCATAACCTATGAACGCCAAGATGTAATATATCGGGGGTTAGGGATTTGGCTTTGCACGATTGTCGAAGTGAGTTGAGTGTGTTTTGTAAAGTTGTTGTCTTTATGCTGAAGCTACAGCTTGAAATTCCCTGGAGAATTAGTGAGGAAAGTAAGATAAATACAGAGAAAAGGCTGAAACACAAATGTATAAACTGGAAGTTCAGGAGGAGGGGCTTAAAGTCTTAACAGTCTTCTTGCTTCTGGTATCTGGGACATGGGCGTACGGTACAAGGCAGAAGTCTTCCTCACTGAGATAAACACTGACATGTTCGCACACAGACACATACACACACGAGCATATGTGCACTTAGTACAGGAGTTAGAGGGACGGTAGGAGAATCCAACCAAAAAGCTGAGCACTTGGAAGCCCAATGTTATTTTCTTTTACCCTAAGAAGGTGAATTGGTAAAAAAAAAAAAAAAAAAAAGGTGAATTAGCAATAATGTGTACTAGTTACAGAATGGCTGCTGTTTCATTCCCACCTTCCAAATTTCGCGAGACTCTTCTACCTGATCCCTGTGAGTGGAAATATGCAAGAAAGAGAATTCTGGGAAATGGAAATATTCAAGAAAGAGAATTCTTGGAAATGTAGTTCAGCCTAATTAAGGTGACACATTATAAAGCCACCACATTGCCATAGAGTTAAGGGTATAAATCAGCTCCATCAAAGTATAGGAAATGAGGCCCAACATGGATTGTATTTCTACTGAAATCTATCGGTAACGTGGATGTGGTAGCCAGAAAGTAAGCATATGTCCAACCTTTCTTTTGAAATTATTCAAAGTTGAGCCTACAAGATAGTAAGCACTCAATATTGGCAAAGAGAACAGAAACATTTACAAAAAACGGATTTAAAATCCTTTAGACAACATAAAATGTATTTAATGAATACCATATATGAAATCATGAGCATCTTGCTGTAAAAATATTAGTTATTCAAATTCATTAAATGTCATTAGTGCAAACTTTTAGCCATCCTACTTTAACTCATGTTTAACTTTGTGGTTCATTATGTTGTGATCTCTCTCATGATATGACACAAATTTTAGTCTATTGTGATAAAATGTAAAAAACAAAATAAGGAAAACACTATAGTTATGGTCCTTAAATCCCCTGGATACTATGTGTAAGCAAAAACAAGCAATTTTAATAAATTGCTCTGTTCTCTGAATCTCTGCAAGAAAACTTCATTTCATTTAATGGGAATCTTCTTTATAACTGTTCTCTTCCCATGTAAGCAATCATTGGAGACTTCAGTGCAGGTAGGTCCATTATAAGACCTAAACACTTCCATTAGTAAAAGACCTAAAATGATTATGAAAAATGTTCTGTTCCTTCCAAAGTACTCTAAAACACTCAGTAGTACAATATGTTTTAGGTTAATTAGTTTAATCCTGTTTTAATTAAGTTGATGTTTCCATGCCAACAAATGATTTTTAAATTGTTGAAATCCTGATGTTTCAGAATATGACTAAAATTAATTACCTAAGAGCATTTGACTCAATAAGTTTGGAACCATGTAGTGCAATTTTAGTATCACTATAGCAATGATTTCAATATTGGCAACAAATCATTGTTCTTTTCAACTTTGAAAGGAAAACTGTACTATAAAGTTTACTTTTATTTCCAAATTTTATTCATGTAATATTTACAATGTATACTTATTATTTGGATTATATATTTCACAAAAAAGTCTTGAGATGCACACAAAAACACAAGCACAAGCACACACACACCAACTAGATACCAGAATATTTATTGCCAAGATGTTTATTCACAATTGCCAAGATGTGGAAGCAACCCAAGTGCCCATCAATCCATGAATAGATTAATAAACTGTGGTATATGTGTCGGTGCTGTCACTAAGGTAGCAAGCTGGACAATGGATTATAAGCTCGAAACTTGCAGGAGGTGGACCTTCCCATAGGTGTCAGGGGAAGGCCCCAAGCAACCTCCGCAGCTGCTATTTATTGAGAACATGCGCCCCTCTCCTAAGCCAGGCTCCCTTCACTGAAGTTCCACAGCTGATCAATTTCCAACTGCCAAAGTCTTATCATTAATGTCCAGTAATTGCCACTTTGTTTCTGCAAGCCTGCTGTCCTAGTCAATCACCACTTTTGTTTCTGCAAGCGGGCTGTTCTGCATAGATTGATACATAGGTTATTACATAGATCACTACATATGTTGTTACATAAGCTGCTACATATCCTATTACATAGGTTGCTACATATTCTGTTACATAGGTTGCTACATATATGTATACCATGGAGTATTATTTAGCCATAAAAAGATGGAGACTTGGGCAGCGCCTGTGGCTCAGTGAGTAGGGCGCCGGCCCCATATGCCGAGGGTGGCAGGTTCAAGCCCAGCCCCGGCCAAACCGCAACCAAAAATAGCCAGGCGTTGTGGCGGGCGCCTGTAGTCCCAGCTGCTTGGGAGGTTGAGGCAAGAGAATCGCGTAAGCCCAAGAGTTAGAGGTTGCTGTGAGCTGTGTCACGCCACAGCACTCTACCGAGGGCGGTACAGTGAAACTCTGTCTCTACAAAAAAAAAAGATGGAAACTTTTCATCTTTTGCATTTACTTGGATGGAGTTGAAGAACCTTCTTTTTAGTAAAGTATCACAAGAATGGAAAAGCAAGCATTCATTGTATTCAATATTATTATGAAACTAATAAAAAAACTACACACCCACATGAAAGAAAAACACAAATACATTCGAGCGGGGGGGAAGGGAGGAGGGAGAGTGGTAGCTCTCACCTGAGGTGCTCAATGTAAGGGTATACAGTACACTCTCTAGGTGAAAGGCTCAACTACAACCTGAACTTTACCTTAGAAATGAAAACAATGTAACCTAATCATTTACACCTTCCTATTAATCAGAAATTTAAAAAAATTGTTGGGAAGAAAAATTACAGAAAACCATACTAGTACTTAACCTGAAACAATCAACACAGAATTATTCATTGGTAAAAAAACCAGCTAAGTAACAAATCAATGCCTGGACTTCAATGTATCTGGTATTGTGACTTTCATTTGAAACTCATATTTAAGAACCTACATATTTTACAGTAACCTTGATGTGTGGGGCTGTTTTTTCAAAACCAGGATGACATATCATCCCTAATTAGAATGCCAACTAATTAAGAAAACATCCAAACAAGATGTTGGTGAGGATGTGGAGAAAGGGGTGGGAACAGAAATTAGTATATTCTCTTTGGCAAACAGTGTGAACACTTCTCAAAGAACTAACAATAAAACTATCATTAGACCAACTTCTGGGTATCTATGAAAAGAAAAAGAAATGATTACATCAAAAGGATACTTATATTTGTATGTTGGTCACAGTGCTATTCACAACAGCAAAGATATGGAATGAACAAAAATGTCTATCAACAGGCTCAGCGCCTGTAGCTCAGTGTTTCACACTGGGGTTGGTGGGTTTGAAGCTGGCCCTGCCTGCTAAACAACAATGACAGCTACAACAACAACAACAACAACAAAAATAGCCAGGCATTTTGGCGGGTGCTATAGTCCTAGCTACCGGGAGGCTGAAGCAAGAGACTTGCTTAAGCCCAAGAGTTTGAGGTTGCTGTGAGCTGTGATGTCACAGCACCCTACTGAGGGTGACAAAGTGAGACTACCTCAAAAAAAAAAATGTCTAGCAACAGATGATTGGACAAAGAAAATGCCATACATGTGAATCATGGAATGCTATTCAGCCATAAAAATATGAAATTATGCCTTTTGGCAAGTTTTCTCCTTTTTGTTGATTAGTTTGAGTTCTCTGCAGATTCTGGTTATCAGCCCTTTGTCAGATTCATAGCATGCAAATATCTTCCCCCATTCTTTAGTTGTCTGTATGCTTAGTCATTGTACCCTTAGCTGTGCAGAAGCTTTTTAGTTCAAGTGGGGGAGGATAGAGGGAAGACAGAGAGGGGAGCAAAGAGGAGGATTGGTAAGCTCTCACCTAATAAGCACAATGTAAGGGTATATAGTGTACCCCCTGGGTTAGGGGCTCAACTACAACTTGGACTCAACCAACAAGTGCAAACAATGTAATCTAATCATTTGTAGCCTCATATTAATCTGAAATTAAAAAAAAAAAAGGAAAAAAAAAAGAAATTATGCCTTTTGAGGTAACATGGATGGAACTGGAGATCTAAGTATTGCACGTTCTCATTCATAAGTGGGAGCTAAAAAATGTGTAAACCTGGAAATAGTGAATGATAGACAATGATCCGCAGAGGGTGAGGATGTGGGAGAGGGGTGGATGATGGGAAATTACGAAATGTGTAAAATATACATTATTTATGTGAGATGTACTCAAAATCAGATCTAAGACAATTATACTTACAGCTCATAAATTTATGTAAGTTAAAAAGAAAATTCACATGGCCTCACATTGTATCTCAGCATCAACCCAGATAATGATTACTTACTCTTAGAAGTATCGTCCAGGGAATCCTCACACAAAATTTTCATATAAAGTTAAGACTCTACATTGACTTAGTTTTCTTCATCATACTGTGGGAATTAGGCAACCGTTCACCCAGCCAATTTTACCTGATGTAGAAATAAACACTCAAATAGCATCTGATGTATTAATAGTGATTGTAATTTTTAAAGGAAAAGAATCTCTAGTAGCAATTGAGGGGAGAAGAATAAGAGACTAATGGAAGATGATTTATACCTTAATCTAGATTAATAACAGAATCTTTCCTTCATATTTATTAATGAATGTAGGTAATAAATTCCATAATAAGAAACCCTGAGACTATTTCTCAGCCAGTCTAATGAGAGCTTTATTAGTTTTGAAGGGAGCAGGATAAACTTCAACATGGTACACACAAGTGATGTACTTGGCCCTAAATTCTGTGCCCTATCAATGTTAATTTGTACAGGTGCAGTAAGTGAAGGCTCAGGATGAAGAGAAACATCTGGAGCACTTGATTTTAGGGGAGAAATAAACCTCTGCTTTGCAAGTTTTGAGTCCTAAAATGAAGAAAGTGGCATGAGAGCACCTGGCTAGGGTCTCTGCTAAACCATGTCGTAGGAAAAGATAAGACTTTTCTGCTTTCTTAGGAGAAGCTGTTAATCTGCAGCAGCCCCGAATATTAATGAACTGGCAGCTTTGCTCTCTTCATCCGAATATGTTTGCTTGAATAGTTAATTCCACCATAAATGTAGCTTGCATCCTGATTGGTGAGACTCCTAATGGCCTAAGTCAAGGCCATTGCTTTTCATGGAAACATTTGCTGAAAAGAGACCACAAAATAGGACAGAGAATCTTTGAGAACGGCTTATGTATAACAACATCAAGAATAAGCTGACACATGCCCACAATACACTCATAGTCAGAAATAGAGTCAGATCAGCATTATGCTAAGTCAAGTCAGCGCAGTGAAATGAGAATAAATAACAATGTGCTTGGAACAAGATGACTTTAGGGAATCACAGTTGTAGTGCGTTGCTCCACATCACAAAGGCATTTTAATATCACGAATTATCAAATTTAAATAAAAATATGAGACCATGCAGAAGCAGAAAAATAATACCTTGTAAATGGAAAACTATGAGTGTCCCAATTTTTATTGTGTCAAAAGTAAGATTATATTTGAATTTAATCATTGACCTATATTTTGCCGTATTGAAAAACCCAACTGACTGCAATATCTACTTACTGAGAAAAATAAATTAAAATGTACTTAAAGTAATTCTTGTATATGCTTTTTTAGATGAGAAAAACTATTTTTTTTTCTCTCCAGACGTCCTTAAAATAAACAAGCACAAAAGAACAACCGCAAATGCTTCATCTATTTGCAAGAGGAGAGGGGAATTCACTTAGGTGATTGATGTAAAACTTACCAGAAAAACAGTGTTGCTTGGTTCTACTTTAAACCAACCCTTGGAAAAATATATTTTAAAAAATGTTATTCCTAAAAGATGCTGCTAATGTACACATGTACACACACAAATTTTAAGATTTATATTTTATCTCCCCCTCTAAAAGAGTTAAAAATAAAAACTAACGTTAGTCTCTATAAATTATTAGATCAAATAAATGTTTGAGTTTCTATTTGTTCTGTATCCAAATGTGCAATGAATATATTTTTGTCTTAACACCTGTTAATATCTGTATTTTTTTAGTGAATGTCAGACTTGTATGGAAATACTAGTTCAACTCTTTAGACTATGGAGTTCTCTAGATTCACCCAGGAAATCTATCAAGGGTAGGTCTTGTGTGGTCACCTGGTAGGTCATCTCAGGAATGTATACTCACTCCCAAAATTGATTGATTTAGTCGATTGATTCCTTTATTTAGGAATTGATTCCTTTATTTAGTCTTCCATAGGCTGTGACATAACATAGTGACTTCTCACAAGGTCATATTCCTCCACGGCCAAAACTGCCTAACTCTTCACAGTCAGAAACATGTGATAAAAATGCTCATGAATTACTATGAACTATAGTTGCCCTGTTTTCTACCAAACAGTAGACTTTATAACTTCTGTGTTTGCACTGCTTAACTATTCCTTTGTTGACTCCTTCTCTGCCCTACCCTTTCCAGCCTCTGGTCATCATTATTCTACTCTCCATCTCCATGAGTTTAATCGTATTTTAGCCCCACCTATGAGGGAAGGCACATGATACTGGTCTTCCCATGCCTGGCGTATTTCAGTTAACACAATGGGTTCCATCTCTGCCCATCTTGTTGCAAAGGAAAGAATTTCATTCTTTTATATTACCAAGTAATACTCTGTTATGTCCATATATGTATCACACTTTATCATTTCAAAATAGCTAAGAGTTGAATTGGAATGTTTCTAACACAAAGAAATGATAAATGCTTGAGGTGACAGATAGGTGTATCTCAGTTACCATGATTTGATCACATTATATGCTGATATTAAAATTTTGCATGTACTTCATTATGTCCAACTTCTATATATCCAGCTTAATTAAAAATAAAAAGATATGAAAAGTGTTCATGGAAGACATGTTGCAAACTTATCCTCTTTATTTGAGCTTTTTATTGAGATGATAATAGATTCACACAGAGCAGCAAGAAATAATATGGAGTATTCAAGTGAAAACAATATACACTTTTCCTATATCCTCTTTGGAAACTATGATATAATGCCACAATCAGGATATTGTCATCAACATAGTCCACATGATGTTTATATTCCTCATATTTTCTTATAGTCAAGATACTGAACAATTTGATGGCCAAAAGGAACATTTTGCTCTTTCATAACCATATCCAGTTCTCTCCAGCCCTTTATATAATTCCTTAAAATTCATCCAAATTGTATGTATTAAACATTTGGTCAGTTTTATTGCTGAGCAATACGTCATGCTAGGCATGTATCACTGCGTTTTTACCATCTGCTGAAGGATTCTGAATTGAGGCCATTATGAATACAACTTCTATGAACAATTGCGTACAGGTGTATGTACCAACAGACTTTGATTTCTCTAGCATAAACACTGGAGTTAATAAATTGTCCACAGTTTTTCAGAGACTGTACCCTTTAACATTCCCATCAGCATTGCAATGATCTAGTTTCTCCAGAACCTTGCCAGAATCTGTGATTTTTCCTTATTTTTTAACTTTTTCGTTATTCTGATGGTATATAGCAATGTCATATGGTGTCATGAATTGACAATTTCTTATTGGGTAAAGATTTCACATGTCTTCCTATGCTGTTTCATATCTGTATATTATTTTCAGTAAAATGTCTGCTCACACCTTCTCCTCTATTCTGCAGTTTTATTTACGTAATTATTGTACTTCTCTGACTGTTTTTGCTATCATTACAGTCCTGTTGAGTTGAGAAATCTTTCTTCCCTACTATTTTATTTTCTGGAAAAGATTGTTTAGAGATGGTGTTAATGATTAATTGTTACGTGGAGTTCTGCAGTGAAACTATCTTGGTTGGGAATTTGTTGTTCTTTAATTTTAAATTACAGATGCAATTGTGTTTTAATATATTACTTTTTTTCATAGAAATCCTGTATTTTTCTTTGAGAGGCTGAAGGAACTGTAGTGATAGCCAGTATATATTTCTGATGTTAGTGATTTGCATATTTGTGTCATTTTTATCTGTGTTTTTCTCAGCATTGCTAAAGTTTTATCAGTTTTATTAACTTTTTGGAAGAAATAACTTTTTGTTTCATTGTTTTTACCTACTGTTTTCCTATTTTTAATTACACTGCTTTTCTGTTATCTTTATTTTTTCCGGTATTCTGTTTAATGTGGGTTCATATGACTGCTTTTCTAGTTTCTTTGGATGTCAGTTAGGTTATTGATTTGAGTCTTTTTTATAATTCCTAGTTGATTTTGTGCTTTACATTTTCTTCTCAAGTGTAATTTGGCTGCATCCCACATATATCGATATGTTGAGTTTTCAATTTTAAGGTTAACTCTTTGTATTTTATAATTCTTTGAGACTTCTTTACTCATGGAATCGTTAGTGAGTTTAATTTCCCCATGTTTAGAAATTTCTTCATTTTATGTTACTTTTATTTTAATTCCACATGGCCAGGAACACATTCTGTATGATTGTAATTCTTTTATTTTTATTGACGTTTATTGGTTCAGACATGTTTTGTCACAGGAAATGGTCTGTGAGTACTTGAAAAAAAAGGTTGGAGGAACATTTTGGATGGAGGAATCTCTATGTACATCAACTAGATGCACCTTGTTGATTGTTCCAGTCAGTTGTTTTATATCCTTCCTGATTTTCTGTTCTTTTGGTTGCTAAAAGAGGGGTATTGACGGCCCCTAACTTTGCTATGAATTTGTCTGTTTTTCTTCTCACTGTCTATCAGATCGTACTGTGTCTATTTTGAGTCTTGGTTGCTAGTTGCGTAAACATTTAGGGTCATTGTTTTCCAGATATATTGATCCTTTTATCTCAATGTAATGTTTCTTACACTCTCTAGTTCTTTCATTTACCATACACTCTACTTCATCATATATAAAATATAGCCACTCCTATTATTTTTGAATTAATATTTTTATGTGGCATTTTTCCCATCCTTACTTTTCAACTACTTATTTTATTGAGTTTAAATGTTTCCTCCCTTCTTTGTTGTTAACTTTTGAAATCTTTGACTTTTGATTGGTGTATTTAGATTATTTATATTTAACTACTTTTACATTTAAAGTAGTTCTTGATCCTTTAGCCCTTCAAAATGCCATTTTATCATTCGTTGTATGTTTCATTTTTTTGATCCTTATTTCATTGTTTCTTATTTTTTGCCTTCCTGTGGTATGCTTGTATACTTCATAAAATTCATTTTGATTTATTTATGGTGTTTTTGAGTATTCATCTTTGAAATTTGTATATTTGTTGCTCTGGGTATATGTGTGAAGTATAACAATCTACCCATATCAGTATTTTATTACTTTGAGTGAAGTATGGAAGCATCACTTTCATTTGAGTGCCTGAACCTTCCTTCCTTGTAGATATCGTTTTATTGACTATAAGATGGTGTTAAAATTTTTGTTTCAATCATGATATATGAGTTACAAAACTAATGGAGAGAATTATAAAGCATTGCGTGCATTCATATTTCTGTTCTTACCCTTACTTCTTATACGTAATGCTTCAAGCTTTTAATATGCATTAAGTATTATAAATTGGAGACATCCCTATCTTGAAAGAAATTATTGACATGCATTATCTCATTGTGACTATAGCATTACTGCTCTAAACTAATACATGCAAAGCACTTAAAAGTGTCTAACATGTAGACAGAACTCAAGAAACATCATCTGTCACCAAGTTTAGCTTTTGTTTATTCTTTTACTTTCTCTACCACATTTCCTTATTATATACCATATCTCAGCAACATTAAACTGTGTTCCCATTCTCAACACATGTGCCGTGTTTATATACATCGTTTATCAATTCTACAAATCTTTCCTCACTTTACCATTTCTTGCCCGTTGCTCCAGATGCTCTCACACTGTTTTTGCAGGGAGTACATCTCAGACACTTCTCATCAGGCCATAGAGTGACGTGGAGACACAAGGTTTAGCTCTTTAATTTTGCTGGGAGACATCTCCGTGGGGCAATACTAGAGGTTCCCATTGGGTTGATTGGGGCTGCATAGAAAACTTGTTTCTTCTGTCACTAATCCTGTTTTCTTTTCCCATCTTTTATAGGCGTTCATCCCTACTACACATCTCGCACATTAGACAGCTTCTGTTTTCAGAGGAGCAAAGCTGTAACACTATCGTAACTATAGCCAACAGATGTGTTTTTCAGGTGGTGAATTAATATGTACAAACAAGGAGAACATCAGGAAACTAGATAATTCTGAATTCCAGTTACTCAGAAGAAGCCAATGGCAGAGCATGGTGAATACATGATGGCTCAGGAATTGAACTGGTTTGTAAAGTCTAAATAAGATTTCTATTGTCTTCCAGGTAGAAAGATTCTAATATGTTTGATTTAACCCTTCATGATACAAAAGTGGATAGAATAAGGATAGAAAAAAATGGATCTAGCTAAAAAAAGAGAACATTTAGACAGAAATCTTCGTTGATCATGCACTGCTTATTAATATATATATAATATATAATTACATCTATGAAGTATTGTCATTGACTATTTTGAACTTGACTAATAAGCCTGCCTATGGTGGATGTGTCTATCTAGCTGAGAACAATTGAGGTCAAGCATAAATGGTCAGTAAGTGATAATAAGCAAATGTTTAATTTCAGAATGTTTGAAAATGAAATTTTAGAAAATGTTAATAAGCATATAATTTATATATCACAAGAGAAGAGATGGGATGAAATTTTAATGATCATGTTGGTGGGGTAATATTTTGGATAAAGAGGAAGAAAAGGCATCCATGTTTAAAATGAATGCAGGAAGGGAAGACGGAATCGACTTTAGCCTTTGTATATACAGGTAAAGGGAGATGAAGAGTCATATATCGAGGTTGTAAAACGCAAATAGGAAAGTTAATTATAAGAGCTATCATGAAAAGAGATGTAAATGAAAACAGTATTTCTGTAAAATTTTTGATGTTTATTATTAAAATTTTATTATTGGTTTTATTATTTTTTATTTTTTTATTAAATCATAACTGTATACATTGATATGATCATTTATTATTGGTTTTAACTCCTTCCTTCATTTATTTATTTATTAAATATTTTATTAAATCATAAATACACAGATCATGTATACAGTGGTGCATTTATGGGGTACAATGTGCTCATTTCATATAGAATTAGGAGCATAAGCACAGAGACCTGAATGGATTAAGCACACTCAACAAATAAACACGTGAATGTTTCAACAACCGTAGCTTAATATACTATCCAAGGGGAGACGTCACTGGGATCTTATGTATAGTTATCAGTGATGCGTTAGCTGATGGGTGGATCTTTACAAAATTTTTGTAATATGTGAAAATCAAGAAATGTTAACCAGTTTGATGAAAATATTTTAAATTTTATATAAAACAAGCACATTGTACCCCAGGATTGCATTAATGTACACAGCTATGATTTAATTAAAAAAATTGAAAACAACAACAAAAAAAAGAAAAATAAAAAATTGTTGAGGGCAGTGGTACTAGGCCTGTCGTCTCAGCTACTCAGGAGGCTGTGGTAGGAGATCATTTGATGCCAAGATTTTGAGGCTGCAGCAAACTGTGATCATGCCATTGTACCCAAGCCTAGGCAACAGCGCAAGACCATATCTCAACAACAGCAACAACAACAAGAATAAATTTAAATCCAAGTGGATGGAAACAAATGAAGCCCTCCCAGCAACACCAATAAGCTGAGTGAGTTGAAACTTGCCTGTGTGACTTGGAAAGGACGTTGTCGACTGTGTTTCTTGGAAGTGAAACAATTGGACTGCAAACACAGCCTGTCTCAAAACTTTTGTAGTGATCTTCGAATTAGCTATTTGGGCGAGGAGTAGACAGAGTGTTTTCTTCTATCGTTATAGACATAACTTCTCCCTTTGTCGCCACTTCTTCCTCTTCATCCTCCTTTTTCTCCTCTTCCATGCTCCTTTTTTTGTTCTTTTTCTTCTTTTATTTTTGGGAGACAATGACAATAAAGAAAGCAGAACTGAACACGGAACTGGGCAAATTTTCAAGACCTTCCCATTCCTTACTTGATGGAAAAAGCAGAAGCTGTGGGAGACAATGACACACCTGAGAGAAAAAAAAAATAAGTACCAAGAGAGGACAAAGTCGGGGCATCAAATGAAAAGATTCATGACAGAATCCATCTCCATTAACACTAAGGTTACAGAGTAGAAGATAAAAGTAATCATAACAAACCCTTTGTGTTTAAAAGATAAACATTCAACTCAATAAAATACTTTGGTGCTTTAAAATAAAAATTTAAACTATAAGCAATCAAGAAAATTATATTTTAAAAGGGGGTCAAGAGAAAGCCAGTAGAAAATCGGTCCCGGGCTAACATTTGTAGAGCAGAAAGAATGAATGGGGTCCACATACAATCAGTCTACATTTCTTCAATTTATAAATGAAGGTAGGTAGCTATTAAAATCATGTTTTATTGTCTTACCCCTCCACTGCATGTCAATAGCAATCCTAAAACTAGAGACTAGGCAGCTCTCCACTCTGTTGTGGCGACGCAAAGAAAGCCAGCCCTTATACCTCAGCTCAAGATTCCACCTCCCTTCTCTTACTACTCCCAGTTTCTGCATATTCATGCTCCAGGACACCTGTCCCAGCTCTGGCCAAAACCTCAGAGATACAATCATCCATTGGTCCCTCTTGCAAAGCATGTGGTCACCAGCTTCTTGATGTTCCCTGAAGAAATCTGAGCTGCTTCTGCTGCCCATGGATCACTGAACTGTGGTGTAAGACCATTTAGCCAGGACATGCAAAGTTCCTGGTTATCTAGGATAAGAAAGGGGGTCATATAGACTCTGAAGAAGTGAGCAAGGCCGCTTGTTTCTTTAGCTTGCTAATTGTGTGGTGGGCAAAAGCATTGCTAGAATAGGGGCAGAGACAGGCCACTTTACTTGAATCTCTGGGTAGCCTGTGTCTGTGTGCCATGTATAACTAAGAGTTACACAAAAGTTGGCTGTTTTCATCAGGACAGAATTTAGTCAATGAATAGAATACTTCTTTTTTTTTTTAAGTTTATTTTATTTTATTTTTATTTTTAGTTTAATTTTTTATTAAATCATAAGTGTATGCAGTTATGGGGTGCAATGTGATGATTTGATACACAACGTGGAATGCTTAAATCAACTGATTAACACAACCATCTTCTTCTTCTATATTAAAGAGCATTGAATAAAACTAGAATGTGGATTATAGTTTTTTTAAAGCATAAATGTGTGCTCAGCTCCTTGGTGGAATAATTTTTTTTTTTTTTTGGGTGGGGGAGAGTGATGCTTATCCCCTGTTCCCAGTGGGAATAGTACAGACCTATTGAGAAAGTGCTCCCAACCATCTGGAGTGCTACAGTGACATTTACTTTCCTCTAATTCGCGCTCAGTGTGCCACTCAACTTTTTTCTGTTCTCCAAGGACATCCCTGAGTTTTAAATTGGCTGTTTTCTTTATTCATTATCAAAGACTAACATTAGGACAACGCAGAAAATAATGTTGCATTTCAAAGCAACAGCTGCGCTGTCTGCACCGGCGCTTTATTAAAAGTCTCTAAGTTGTACAGCACATGGAGATTTTAGCTTTTCAGAGAATGACACCGATTTTTACCCATGTCCCCAGATTTTTTAATGAGCAGTTATTCCCCTGATGTGTGTGTCAGAGGGTGGAGAGGTATAGTTTTTTGGTTTCCAGCTGTTTCAATTAAGGGGATGATCATTATTTTGTGTACTGTAGCATCTCTAATAAATCTGATTAGGGTCAATTCTGACACAAAAAGTGGTTGAGTTGACATTGATGGTAAAAAGACATTGATAATTATTCCAGATTGATAAACTTCATCTGCTCCAACAACAGACGCTTTTCCACCAGAAGGCTCACGACACAATTCATCATCCTTTTTCCTCCTGTATTTTCTCTCCCTCATCCTGTACATTCTGGAGTGTGTAGGAATAAATAATCTCCCACAGAACAAAAGAAAGAACTGCAGACTTACATCTGAATCGAGTCATCAAAGCCCCCCAATTGCACAGTAACGCAAAGCGGCACAAATCATCATTCTAAATCTATCAACACTTTCATGCTGTTTCCTCAATAGGCATAATTGGATGATTTATATTTCCTGCTGACTTTTCAACATGACTGTCAGTGCATAAAACAAATTGGTTTTAATAAGAACCTTTGCTTAAGCACAGAGAAATGGAATGAGGAGAGAAGCAAATGGAGGTTTTCAATACATTTATTGATAGAGCTGCTGCAAAAGAATATCCAATAATTATGATGATTAAGCAGTAATGAGCATCCCACTTATGACTTTAATTTATTTCAGAATGTCTAATGAACATATTACTGAATAGCAGACTGTCTTTAGAATAACGAGCCCTTTCCTTTATCACCAGTACTGACATGTTATACTGATGAAATTCAAGGCCTTCACACTTGACAAAGTGATAAAATTCAGACCTCATCGATTCATCTAAAATGCAAGTATCTCTTTGAAATATCTTAAATGAACTATGCTTTACCTAAATTTATGATTTTCTTTTTTTTTTTTTTTTACTTTAGAATTTAGGTTTTTCTTATGAATGGGGAATTCCTTCCAATTCTTTATTCTTTAACTTTATATTAGTGGTTCTCAACCTATGGGTCATGACCCTTTGCGGGGTTGAAGGACCCTTTCACAGGGGTCGCCTAAATACATCCTGCATATCAGATATTTACATTACAATTCATAACAGCAGCAAAATCATAGTTATGAAGTAGCAATGAAAATAATTTTATGGTTGGGGGTCACCACAACATAAAAAACTGTATTAAAGGGTCACGGCATTAGGAAGGTTGAGAACCACTGCTTTAGATTATTGTGGGGGTACATGAGATTTTGTTACACAGTTTGTTTTTGTATGGTAAAAGTCAGAGCTGTAGGTGTGTCTTTTACCCAGCAAGTGTGCTATATACCTGTGAAATGCATCTGTTAGGTACAAAATTAACCACCCCTTTCTCTCCCTCCTCTCAGTTTGAATTTCCCTGAGTTTTGTTTACATATGAGCATGTAGGTGTTAACCTATTAGTTCCCATTTAGCATTGAGAACATGCGGCGTTTGTTTTTCCATTCTGGTAATACTTCACTAAGGAGAATGGTGTCCAATTCCAGCCAGGTTGTCAAAAAATATACCAGATATTAATCTTTTTATGGTTGAATGATATTCCTGTATCCATATGCCACAATTTATTAATGCATTTAAGTATTGAAGGGGTCTCGGATTGTTTCCAAATCTTTGTGAATGTCAGTTGTGCTGCCTTAAACATTCAAAGTCAAGTGTCTTTATGATAAAATGCCTTCCCCCCACTTTGGGCAAATACTTAATCATGACTTTGCAGCATCAAGTGGCAGGTCTACTTTAAGTTCTTTGAGGACTCTCTATACTCCTTTCCTTTCAGATTGTAATCGTTTTCAGCACCACCGAGACTGAGAGTGTTCCTTTCTCTCCACATCCACACAAGCATCTGTTGCTTTGAGATTTTATGATGTGAGCCATTCTCACTGAAGTTAGGTAATATCTCAACATGGTTTTGATTTGCATTTCCCTGATGATTCGGGATGATGAGCATTTTTTCATGGGTTTCATCTCTAGAATCTCTGTTCTGTTCCATAGATCTAAATCTCTATTTTGTTCTCTTGGCCATTAGTTTATCTTCATAAGAAAAGTTTCCACTTGTGTCTCTTGCCTAATTTTTAATGAAATTGCTTGACTATTTCTTTTCTTTCTTTTTTTTGCAGTTTTTGGCTGGGGGCCGGCTTTGAACCCTCTACCTCTGGTATGTGGGGCCAGTGCCCTACTCCTTTGAGACACAGGCACCGCCCATTTATTATTTCTTATTGGTTTGCTTGAGTTTTTAGTAGATTCTGGTTATTAGTCCTTTATTGGATGTGTAGTATGCCATATCTTCTCCCATTTGTAGGTTATCTTAATTGCTGAGGAAGTTAACAGATGGAAAAACTTATGGATTGTCAGAATCGACATCATTAAAATGTCTATACTACCTAGAGGGTTCCACAGATTTGATATTATCCCCATTAAAATACTAACATCATATTTTCAGATCTTGAAAAAATCTTCTGTGCTTTATAGGAAATCAGAGAAGATCCTGAATAACGGATGAAAATCCTATGAATTAAGAACAAATCCGGAGGTATCAAGTTTATAGCAATCAAAACTATGTGATGGAGTAAAAATAGAGACTTAGATCTATGGAACAGAACAGAGATTCTAGAGATGAAACCGTCTTCATATTTCCATCTGATCTTTGACAAAGAAAAGAAAAACATATCCTGGAGAAAATAATTCCTACTCAGAAAATAATAGTGCTAGGAGAACTGGATAGCCACATGTAGAAGATTGAAACAGGACCCACACTTCTCACTACTGACAAAAATTAACTCACAAGGGATAAAGGACTTAAATCTAAGTCTTTAACCAAAAAAATCCTAGAAGGGTGGGAAAAAGTCTTAAAGATATCCACGTAGGGAAAGAATTTATGAAGTAGACCACAATGACCATCACAGCAACAACAAAAATAAATAAATGGGATATGATCAAATAAGACACAGTCAACAAAGTTTGTGATTTTACTAGATTCTAGAACATATTTTGAATAAAATGCTAAAGATTAATTACTGTTTCATTTTGGGGAGTGGGTTGATTGAATTATGCAATGTTTGAATGTAATAACTTTGTTATTTTATACACGTTGTAAATGCTAGAAGAATTAATCGAGAAAATAAAATTCATAACTTTTTTTTTTTAAAGGTACAACATTGTCACACATCAGAGAGGTTGAGGTCACATGCATAAGAGCCCTTTCACTTAAAGTGAGTGGCTGGATCGAGGTCAAATAAGTGATGCTTGTGACATTGGTTGGGTCAAATTAAGTTACTGAGGAATCCATATGATAAGCTTTGTTTTCTAGAATCTTTAAATATAAAACAGTTTAGTTGATAGAGCCAATAGTTAATAAAGCTGTTATTTAATATATGCATGATTTAAGGGCATTGATCCTCTCCATAGGTGAAAATGGAGAGACTCACACAATACACACCCACATGAGTGAGAGAAAAACTCAATTCAAGATGGAGGAGGAGTATGGAGGAGGATTGGTGTGCTCCCACTTAATGGGCACAATGTGGGGGTATATGGCCTACCTCCTGGGGGTGGGACACAACTACCACAGGAACTATACCTAACAAAGGCAAGCGTTGTTACCTAATTCTTTGTATCCTTAAATTGGATGAATAATACAATAAGAGAAAAGAAAATACAAATATACCTTTTGATTATCCCCAGACTTAACTGTTAATAGCCTACTGTTGACTGGGAGTGTTACTGATGACATAGAGGGTTGATCAATACATAATTTGCATGCTACATGTATTATATATACTGTATTATATATACCATATTCTTACAATACAGTAAGCTAGATAAAAGAAATCATCAATAAAATTATAAAGAGGAGAAAATAAATTCATCATTCATTAAGTGAAGTGGATCATCACAGGATCTTCAGCCTCACCCTCTTCATATTGAGTAGAATGTGAAGGAGGAAAAAGAGAATGAATTGGTCTTGCTTTCTCGGTGGTAGAAAAACAGAAGAAAATTCATGTAAAGTTGAACTAGTACAGTTGAAATCCATGTTGTTCAATGATCATCTTTATATTACTGCTTTGTTTTAATCATTTAAAAACTTAAACTATTAGAGAAAACAGTTTGTAATGGATTGCAGACATTTGATGCCTTTTCTGTATTCCTTGATACCCTATATAGCCATATATATCAAGAAATTATTTGCAAAAGTGACTTTTTATATACTGATGTTAAATAAGTCACACACTATTGCATAATTGCATTATTTCCTTGGTGTGACATTTGTAAATTTAAATTGAAAGATTCAGCTCATCAGATACCATGAGCAAAGGCTAGCCAATGAACTTAATTAAGATTACTTCTCAGTTGAAATTGAGACGCGAAAGAGAAAAAAAATACCCTTAATCTCTTGTTTATAACTGGAAGCTTACATTTCTGAAAATAAAACAAATAAACTTCATAGAAGCCGCAATCTCGTTCTCACAAAAACGACATGGTAGTGAATCATTCATTGCACCTGCTGTTCTATATATCTGCAAGTCAGTAGACGCCAGAGACTGCTCACACCCAGTGTGTGCAATATGGAATTAAAATCATTTCTGGTGGGCAGAAAAAGAGTTGGCTTAACTACCTGCAGGACCATCAAAAAAATTTTAACAAAATTCTCATTGAACCTATTAATTTAACAGTCCTCATCGAAACTGAACCAGGTAGAAAGAAAGCTATCATGATAAATAAGGGTCAAATGGTCAAAAAAAAAAAAAGAAAAGGAAAAATGAATACCAACATATAAGCTAAAGTTTCATATTTCAAATAGAACGTCCATATCTCCCTATGTACATGCCCACATCTATGCACACATATGTATGTGTACATAAGAATAAATATAAAGATGTGATACTGTATATAGATATGAATGCATCTGATAATATAATGTAGAATGTCTTTATATTTATCCTCACATATAGTACATGGACTCATGTATAATGTTCTGGAAGGATATAAAACACATTAATGAAATAGAGGGTGGGGAGGGCAATAGGTTTTCAAAATTGAAAATTTTCAGCAACTCAGACCTTAGATATCCCATTTTAATATGTTGAGAACATATACACATTCTATGTTCTCTTTTTATATATTAATTTTAAGAAAGTTATGTGTGACACAAATACAAGGGTCTTAATCGCCAGTTGAATTTTCAGCAAACTCATGCACGGTTGATTTCTTGCTTTGAGGCACAGGAGGAGCCAAGAGAGAAATACAAGCAGATACTGCTGTCTGCTTTTCAGCTGTCAGTCTCACCATAGCTCTGTGATGCTCACACATGCTTTACCTTTGGCAAAGAACCTGCAGTTGCATGTGATCTGTGTGTTGTGCCTTAGTGGCAATTTATTCTTGGGGTTACTATGGCTGCTTCTTAAATCTTGTGGACCCTAGCAAGAGCTCAAGTCAAAAAAAAAAAAAAAAAAAAAAAACAAAACAAAAAAAAAGAGCTCAAGTCAAGATCTATAGGAATGTGGGCAGTGCCTGTGGCTCAAAGGAGTAGGGTGCTGGCCCATATACTGGAGGTGGTGGGTTCAAACCTGGCCCTGGCTGATAACTGCAAAAAAAAAAAAAAAAAAAAAAATCTACAGGAATGTGCAAGACAGAATATTAAAATGTAAATAAAACATCAGTTATAGTAAAGTCGTTTTATTTAACCTGTAGAGGAAGAAAAGGCAATATTTTTTCTTAATACGAAGAGTCAATAAGGATGTGAAATTTCCCTTCTTTGTATATTTGTTCTGCTCCTAATTTTTAAAAACTGTTTACTATATCTGTGGAACAAAATATACAAACTTGCAATATTTTTATCAAATGCTTATAATACTGGATAGCAGGAATACTGTATAGAGGGAATTTAAAATTAAATTAGTAAGTTCCTCACCTTAAGAAATATATTAGCAGGTTAGAGAAATCAGCTCTGTTTGGCGTAGACAAATATGAAAATGAAATAAGAGAGATGGTCAGAGCTCAGAGAGAAAGATGTTTTCTGGAGTAATGAAGAAATTTTTACTTAAATTGGGCTCAAAGAATATCATACAGTTAAAATCTCTGCGCTAGAATTGATTATAAAATAAATAGAAACACACAGATTTTGTGTGCGTTCAGAGGTGTACGATATATATTATTTATATGTGTGATTATGAATATATGTATAGAGCATGTCTTTATACGCAAGTATGAATATTGAATCATTCAGATGCGTGTACACGCACATTATACATGTGTACACAATATGTTTATAACATACGTCTACACACAACATGTATGTTATATAAATTTATACACACTGAATGACTTCAATGTTCCATGGAATGAGAAACAAACTTGCATTCACTTTCTTGTGGAGGATATTTAATAAAAACCTCATCATTCATCAGTGCATATAAGCATTTTTGTCACAAATCTTACAAAATAAATACAATATATAAACAAAAAAAAGAAAATCTATCATTGCGATAAATGCTCCACCTCAACCAAATAAATACGCTCACAATTAAGAACAAAAACAAAACTTATGTATGGAGTCAAAAGTTATGGAAGAGCTCTAAAAGAATATGCTTTAAAACCAGAGTTCTTTTAAAAAAAAAATGTTGAATTTTATGGGGCCAAGATAATGGAAGGGAACAAAATATTCTCTAGGCCATAAGAGAGTGTAATTAGTTAAGGAATTTAAGAAAAGCCCCATCTGGGTCAAACTTTTCCCATGAAATTAGAAAATGTTAGTGAACTTTGGAAAGGCTTAAGGTGTAATATGATCAGTGTTTATGCTGTTATAATGATATAAGACTTGAAAAGGTATTTAGCACATAAGCAAATATACAAAGGCCTCCCAATGTATCTTCATGAAGATCAAGTGCATGTTGTACAAGCCCAGCTAGAAGCTAGGAAGTGCGACCGTGAGGAATGGGAAGAGTTTGGCCAGATAATGAAGAGCATTAGAAGACAAGAAGATGACATGAAAGGAATCAGTTTGTGATTCTGTAAAAATCTTGGCTAGAGTAGACTGAGTTATAGAAAAAAAACATTCTATGAATTAAGGTATTGAATTGTATCGATTCCTTTTAAATGTCAATTCATATTCTTGCTCTGTAATTCCCATTTGGACAACCACACGCATATTTTTTATGTTGATAGAAAATGGTGATGAAACCAAACTAGAAAACGGCCGGGTTTTGAATGTGAAGGTTCCTCCAAGTCCATGTGACTTGCACAGGGGTTAGACAACCCAGAGGGATTCATGACTGAGCAGGAGCGGAACCGGTATGCACGTTCCCTAATCGTGAGGCAGCTGTTGGGATTAAGCAGACTGTAAACTCACCCTTGAAATGTCCTAGGTCTCTTCGTGAAATAGCACTAGTATCATCTTTAACCAAATTTTGTGTCTTAAAAGTTTTTAATGTCAATACAGCACAAGGAAAACTTTTTTAAAAATTTTATCATTTTTTAGAGATACAGATCTTTCATTTTATTTATGTTTTTTTTTTTGAGACAGAGTTTCACTATGTCACCCTTGGTAGAGTGCTATGGTGCCACAGGTCACAGCAACCTCAAACTCTTGGGCCTAAGAGTGATTCTCTTGCCTCAGCCAAGTAGCCGGGACCACAGGCACCCGCCACAACACGCAGCTATTTTTTGTTGTTGTTGCAGTTGTCATCATTACTTAGCTGGCCCAGGCCAGGTTCGAACCTGCCACCCTCAGTGTATGTGGCTGGCACTGTCACCACAGTACTACAGGCACCAAACCTGAGATACAGGTGTTTTTGTTACATGGATACATTATATAGTGGTGAAGGCAAGGCTTTAGTGTACCCATCGCTCAAGTAGTGTGCTTTGTCCACCCAGCAAGTAATTTTTTATCCTTTGCTCTCACCCACCAGCCACCTTCTTAATACCCAATGTCTATTTATCCACTTTGTGTGGCCATATATACTGAATGTCTAGCTCCCACTAGTAAGTCAGAACATGCAGTATGTTTTTTTTTTCTGTTCCTGAATTACTTCACTTAAGATAATGGTCTCTACTTCCATCCAAGTTGCTGCAAAGACACCATTTCTTTTCTTTTTATAGCTGAATAGTACTCCATGGTGTGTTCGTATATATATTCCTATATATGTCTGCATACATATATACACACATATACAGAAAAATACACACACACACACCTGTACATACACACGCACGCTACATTTTCTTTATCCACACTTCCAGTGATGGTAACTTAGGTTGATTTCATAACTTTGCTATTATGAGTTGTGCTGTGAGCAATACTTGGGTACAGGTTTCTTTTTGATATAATAACTTATTTTTCCTTTGTGTAGATACAAAGCATTGGGATTTCTAGATCAAATGATAGGTCTGCTTTTAGTTCTGTGAGGAATATATTTATGTCCATTGAGTTTGTAGTGATTCACATTCCTACCAACAATGTAAAAGTGGACTCTTTTCACTGCATCTGCAGCAAAATTGAATGTTATTTGACGTTTTAATAAAGGCCATTTGGACAGAAGTAAGGTGGTATCTCGTTGTAGTTTTAATTTGCATTTCCATGGTGATTAGTTATACTGAGCTTGTTTTTTTCACGTTTGTTAGCTAGTTGTATAACTTCTTTTGAAAAATATTTGTTCTTGTATTTTGTTCACTCTGTGGTGGGCTCTTGGTCTTTTCCTTGCTAATTTGTTTACGTTCCTGGAAGATTCTGGATATTAGTCCTTTGTTGGATATATAGCTTGTGAAGATTTTCTCTCAACTTAAGTGTGGAAAGAGTAGACAGCACGAGTTATAGTCACCTTGGTAGGAGAAAGATGATGTAAACAGAAGGTAGTGTTGGTAAAATAGGAAACAGCAGCTCCAAGCATTGAAGGCAGCAGTGATAAGCTGACTGATTACACCGCTGGGCTGCACGATTAGCCCCCCGCCTCCCAACCAGGTCCGTTTGCTGGAAGCAGACTATTAGGGTTTAGCGTTCTGGCCTTAGACACATAAAAAAGCAGGCTGGGCGTGGTGGCTCATGCCTGTAATACTAGCAATCTGGGAGCCAAGTCAGGTGGATTGCCTGAGCTCAGGAGTTCGAGACCAGTCTGACCAAGAGCCAGACCCCTTCTCTACTAAAAAATAGAAAAGCTAGTCAGGCATTGTGGCAAATTCCTCTAGTCCCAGCTACTCAGGAGGCTGAGGCAAGAGCATTATTTAAGCCCAAGAGTTTGAGTTCGCTGTGAGATATGATGTCATGGTACTCTACCCAGGGCAACACAGTGAGACTGTGTCTCAAAAATGAAAAAAAAAAAGAAACATAAAGCTACTCTTCTGGTGTGGATTCTGAGTTCATTCATAAACTTTTTGATATTTTTCTTGCAAAGAGAAAATATACTGACTAGGCCAAAGCAAATGTCCAGTTGATTTGACATTTCGGTTCGTCCTCTAACTTTATAAATTGGAATTTCTAATTTTTCTATTGTATGAATTTTGTTACAATGGCACATCCCTGAAAGAATACCAAAGCCAAGTTTTAACATGCAGAGCTGAGTATCTGAGCCCACGTTGGTGATAAAGATTGAAATACAACATCACTCATGTGACTTCTTGCCTGCACTGGTGATATGAGGCCACATCATTTAACTTTGCCAATGATCAAGGTGGTATTACATAGGACACTCGAACAACCTTTCCTTTACAGGCAGTCACTTGTTGACTGTGACTAACATGTAGCTTTCTTTACAATGGGGTTGTAGCCCATCTCTAGTTCTAATAGCATGTAAGACACCAAGATGCAAACACCATCAGATCACTCATCTATGTATCCATGAGGCCAGATGACTAATCAGAAAGGGAATGAATTTCATGAATCAGTCGATGAAGTTGAGATGTTTGGCAATTGTTTGTCCTTTTAAAGAACCTAAAATGGTAAGGGAAGAGAAAACTTCAAAATATTTTTCAATTATTTTACAAAATTATTATTTATGCAGACCCCAAAAGATACTAGCCTGTGTGCCAAGTAAAATTAAAAGTAATTTTAGCCGGTGCTACAAAAGCTATGTTAACTAATGTGATGAAAATGTTTCAAACGATCTATGAACCAAGTATATGGTGCCCCACGATCATACTAATGTACACAGCTATGGTTTAATAAAAATAAATAAATTAATTAAAAAAAAGTAATTTTAGACCACTGCATTTGCTGGATCTCACCTTTTTTATCAAAATATTATGCATTCAATAAAAAGTATCACCATCCTGCAGAGAGTTGTGACTAATGTCTTGAAGACAATTTTTTCCCTGTTGATTTTCTTACTGTGTTCATTTGCTTTTTTTGCCTTTATGGAAATTAGCTGCTAATTTCTTCTTGAAAGAGTGTGTGCAATGATAATGCTAGCCACTGAGCTATCTTCAGACAGATGACCCTCCCTTCTGTTCCTCCACAAACTGATGTAGGTGAGTTATTACTTCTTGAAAGAGAGACTTAGCCTCGTGTATTATATGGGTTATTTTCACTTTGGGGAGCTTCAGCCCTGTTTGAACCATGGAATGCTGATGACTCATCTCATCTTCCACAGTGACCACCTCTTGCCAATAGTGCTATTTGCTTGGTGTTGCTGGCTGTCAACCATTCTGGTACAGCTATTGACCTGCCACCTGTGTGTTCCGTGAGGCATGGCAGCAGGTGAAAAGGCAAATGAAGTGAAGGCATATTTTAGATGTTCACACCTGGTCCTCAAATCTCCAGATGTACAGGCCAACAGCCAATGAATGATAAAATGGGTGATTAAGCTAGACTAATTGGTGTTCAGAAGACTGAAATAATTAGTTTGTTTCCCAGTGGTCTGGCTATGTGGATATTTGGTGAGCAAACACTCGGAATTGCACAACATGTTAACTCTAAGGGAGTCTTTGTCTAGGATTGGATTAGCTGGGGCTGCTGAGAATATGCCAAGGCGTGAATTGGCCAAGCCTCTTGCACCACAGCCTGCTCATTTCTGATAGCTGTAGATTTGTGGTGGAGGCTAGTGGTGATTATGTGAATTCCTGTTGAACACCAAGCACTTTCAAGTTAGATGTTGATATTACAAAAAGGTTGGGGCCAAATTATCTCGGTGATATCAGTGGTGAAATAGGAAAAATAATCAATGAAATAGGTACATGATACCTACCGCATGGAGTCATTAAGAGGATTAAACAAGTTCGTGTATGTAGAGCAAAGAGAATGATGTACAGTTTGTAGTAAATTCTCAGCTATGACAACAAGAATTATAATAACGATAGAGAACGTATGGGTCATGATTTTATCAGATGTTTATATCTTTTATGGTCTTTAATACTCCAAAACAGAACCAGACTTTTTATATGAAAATATAATCCCCAAATTCTCATTAATAAAGAAAAATAGAGACTTCAAAGAACCTCAACTAGTTATGACACTGCATTGCATTTTATGGGGTCAGTGAGAGAAGGCCAAAGTTACATAACTTACCTGGACATCTGGGTATTCAACATATATGATAATAAACTTAGAAGTACTTCTCTAATTACCCTCCCTCCACCCATCCACCCCCTCCACTCCCCTCCCTTTCCCCTTTCCCCATATTCCTGGGCTATAATTGGGTTATAGCTTTCCTATGAAAGCTATCAATTAGAGGGTAATTGGTGGGAGCACACCTATGGTGCATCTGGCAAGGGTACATGTGAAACTTACTAAATGTAGATTACATTTAGTAAATGTAGATACAATAAGACATTTGAATGTAGAATATATATGTCTTAACACACTAAGAAAATGCCATGAAGGCTATGTTAACCAGTTTAATGAAAATATTTCAAATTGTGTATCAAACCAGCACATGGTACCCCATGACTACATTAATGTACACAGCTATGATTTAATTTAAAAAATGCTTTCAACTCCTATAAAAAAAGAAGTATTTCTCTAAATAGAAAATTAGGAGAGACAAATATTGTGTTGATTAATTAAAATGCAAGAACTGTTTCAAAGAATGCATTCATTGCTTTAACATTTACTGGGAACAGAATCCTTGCATTAATGGTACTTAACATTCTAGTGTGAAGATAATGACAAGATACTAAATACATAAATGCATACATGCCATTTCTCAAAGACATAACTGGTGCTGAAAAAAAACAGTGCAAAGAAAATACATGCTGTGGGGCTGGGAGATGGTTGCACCTTTCTTGTGAGTATTTAAGAAGGAATCACTGAGGGGAAAGGACAGACACAGACCATCAGAGGAAGAGGGATGTGAGCTGCAAAGGATTGCTGGGAAAAAGGTAAAGGCCAGGTAAAGGCCATATCAGATACAAATGTCCTGAGGCATTTAAGATACAGAGATAGTTTAGGTTATTTCAGAAAAAATAATAATAAACTGGAGTGGGTGAAACCAAACAAACAAGGCTGGGAGCCCTAAAGATAATATCAGATGGGTAGCCAGAGACCAATTTATATAGAACTATCCCTGAATTGAATGAGACAGAGAACTGTCCCTGAATTGAATCTGCTGACAGATTATGAGCAAAGGAATGAAGTCAACTGGTTCCCATTTTTAAAGAAGTGATGTAGTGCTGGGTTGAGAATGGGCCTGGGGAGGGGAGGAGAGGGAGAGGATGGGTGGAGGGAGAGCAATTGGTGGGAGCACACCTATGGTGCATCTTACAAGGATACGTGTGAAATTTACTAGGTGTAGAATATAAATGTCTTAACACAATAACTCAGAAAATGCTGTGAAAGCTATGTTAACCAGTTTGATGAAAATATTTCCAATTGGGGGGGGCGGAGCAAGATGGCAGCCGAGTAACAGCTTCCTTGCATCTGGGCACCGTGAGTCTGGGGAGATAGGACTCCAGGCATCTCTGGCTGGTGGGAACTGCCTATCATCACTCCTATGAGGATACAGGGAGTCAGCGAGAGACTTCTGGACCCCAAGAGGAGGACTAAAACAGTGGAAAACCGGCAAGTGGTCGCGTGTGTTCAACCCGTCTAAACCCGCCCACAACTGTAAGTTCAGTAGCAGCGAGACTGCAAACCAGAAAGGCCTTACCTGTGAACTCTTTTGATGTCCTTGGACTTGGCACTGAGTTGAACTGCCTTGGGGAAGGCCTGAGTGGGAGTGCGGAGAACTTTGGCCGTTGTCTAGGGCCCCAGTCTGAGCCGCTGAGCCAGACGGAGCTAATAGTGTTTGGCGGTGGGTCACACGGATCCATTGTCAGTGATCTGCCCCGGCAAGCTCCGCCCTCAGGGTAGCAGAGCTAGAAACGGGTGGGAGCTGGTAACCCAGCAACCAAGTAGCCTAAGGGTGGGGTCTGAGCCGCCTTGCAGCCCTAACCCTCAGGGGCAGAGTGAGACCGGTTTTGGCACACTGAGTAAGTGGATAGCCACTTCAGCAGTGATTCCAGCGAGAAAGCTGGGAAAGCTTCTGCTCAGCAAGTTTACAAGTTCAAAGTGCCTTTTAAGTGGGCTGAAGAGAGATTTAGGGTGTCTACCTGCTGGGGTTTGAGAAATCAGCAGCCTCCAGTCGTATCAGAACTGTGACTAACATCTCATACCCCAAAAGACCACGTGTTGCCCAGACAATATTCAACAACATATACAAACTGCTTTGTTTTTGGTTGTGTATTTTTTTTTCTTTTTTTTTTTTTGTTTGGTTGGGTTTTTTTGTTTGTTTATTTTGACGTTGTTGATGTTCTTTTGTTTCTTAATTTCAATCTTTTCCATACAGATCCCTTTTTCTTTCTCAATTTTTCTAGTTTAATTATAATTTCCCATTGCTGCCTTTTTTAATAACTACAACTTCATTTTTGCTAGTGTTTCTACCGCTATCACTTGGTTTTTCACCCAATTTTATCGCCATAAAGTTTTCTGTTTGCTTGTTTTGGTTTGATTTATAGCATTTTTGTCTTTCCTCTCTACTTGGTGGAGGTGGGGTACTGTGTCTGACCAGGTTAGCAAAGAGCTGCTGACCTCAAGGGAACCACCCAACTGGGCACCCAACCCCCAGAAGGTGGGGTTTTTTAAGGTTGTGTCAAAGTACCCTACTGTACACCTATATTGCCCTGTCTCCCTCTTTCTGTGCCTCTCTTCTTTTTGTCAATATTCCTTATCCCTACCCCCTCTCCTTTCTCTATCTTTCTTTTTTTTCTTATCACTCGGTCATCCTTTCTTTCATCCCTTTTTTGCTCTTCAACCTTCTCACCTTTCTGGTCCTGTAACCCTTAGTCCACAGGCACAAGAACTTAAAGAGCAAGAGGAAGTGAAAGGAAAATTAGGGCAAGGAAACAGATAAAAGAAATCACTCATGAGGAAGAATCAGCAGAAAACTCCAGGCAACATGAAGAACCAGTCCAGAACAACCCCGCCAAGGGACCATGAGGTAGCTACTGCAGAGGATTCCACCTATACAGAAATGTTAGGAATGACAGAAAGGGAATTTAGAATACACATGTTGAAAACAATGAAAGAAATGATGGAAACAATGAAGGAAACTGCTAATAAAGTGGAAAATAACCAAAAGGAAATCCAAAAACAGAATCAAATCAGAGATGAACGATATGAAGAATATAAAAAGGATATAGCAGAGCTGAAGGAAATGAAACAGTCAATCAGGGAACTTAAAGATGCAATGGAAAGTATCAGCAACAGGTTAGACCATGCAGAAGAAAGAATTTCAGAGGTAGAAGACAAAGTTTTTGAGATAACTCAGATAGTAAAAGAGGCAGAAAAGAAGAGAGAGAAAGCAGAACGTTCACTGTCAGAATTATGGGACTTTATGAAACGTTCCAACATACGAGTTATAGGAATTCCAGAAGGGGAAGAAGAATGCCCCAGAGGAATGGAAGCCATACTAGAGAATATTATAAAAGAAAATTTCCCAAACATCACCAAAGATTCTGACACACTGCTTTCAGAGGGCTATCGGACCCCAGGTCGCCTCAACTCTAACCGAGCTTCTCCAAGACACATTGTGATGAACCTGTCCAAAGTCAAGACAAAAGAAAAGATTCTGCAAGCTGCCAGGAGTAAGCGCCAGTTGACCTACAGGGGCAAATCCATCAGAGTGACCTCAGACTTCTCTAATGAAACTTTCCAAGCAAGAAGACAATGGTCATCTACCTTTAATCTACTTAAACAGAACAATTTTCAGCCCAGAATTCTGTACCCTGCTAAGCTAAGCTTCAAAATTGATGGAGAAATCAAATCATTTACGGATATACAAACATTGAGGAAATTCACCACAACAAGACCAGCTCTACAGGGAATACTTCAACCTGTTCTGCACACTGACCACCACAATGGATCAGCAGCAAAGTAAGAACTCAGAAATCAAAGGACAGAACCTAACCTCCACACTGATGCAAAAGATAAAACTAAGCAATGGACTCTCACCAAATAAGACGAATAGAATACTACCACACTTATCAATTATCTCCATAAATGTTAATGGCTTGAATTCCCCACTGAAGAGACATAGATTGGCTGACTGGATTAAAAAACACAAGCCATCCATTTGCTGTCTGCAAGAAACACACCTGGCTTCAAAAGACAAATTAAAGCTCCGAGTCCAGGGTTGGAAGACAATTTTTCAGGCAAATGTAATTCAGAAGAAAAGAGGAGTTGCAATCTTATTTTCAGATACATGTGGATTTAAAGCAACTAAAGTCAAAAAAGACAAAGATGGTCACTTTATATTGGTCAAGGGAAAACTACAACAAGAAGACATTTCAATTCTAAATATCTATGCACCAAATTTAAATGCTCCCAGATTCTTGAAACAGACCTTACTCAGTCTGAGCAATATGATATCTGATAATACCATCATAACAGGGGACTTTAACACACCTCTTACAGACCTGGACAGATCCTCTAATCAGAAATTAAACAAAGATATAAGAGATTTAAATGAGACCCTAGAACAATTATGCTTGATAGACGCATATAGAACACTCCACCCCAAAGATAAAGAATATACATTCTTCTCATCACCCCATGGAACATTCTCCAAAATTGATCATATCCTGGGACACAAAACAAATATCAACAGAATCAAAAGAATTGAAATTTTACCTTGTATCTTTTCAGACCATAAGGCACTAAAGGTGGAACTCAACTCTAACAAAAATGCTCGACCCCATCCAAAGGCATGGAAATTAAACAATCTTCTGTTGAATAACAGATGGGTGAAGGAAGAAATCAAACAGGAAATCACTAACTTCCTTAAGCATAACAACAATGAAGACACAAGCTACCAAAACCTGTGGGATACTGCAAAAGCAGTTTTGAGAGGAAAATTCATCGCTTTAGATGCCTACATTCGAAAAACAGACAGAGAGCACATCAACAATCTCACAAGAGACCTTATGGAATTGGAAAAAGAAGAACAATCTAAGCCTAAACTCAGTAGAAGAAAAGAAATCTCCAAAATCAAATCAGAGATCAATGAAATTGAAAACAAAAGAATCATTCAGAAAATTAATGAAACAAGGAGTTGGTTTTTTGAAAAAATAAATAAAATAGATAAACCATTGGCCAGACTAACTAGAAATAGAAAAGTAAAATCTCTAGTAACCTCAATCAGAAATGATAAAGGGGAAATAACAACTGATCCCACAGAGATACAAGAGATCATCTCTGAATACTACCAGAAACTGTATGCCCAGAAATTTGACAATGTGAAGGAAATGGATCAATATTTGGAATCACACCCTCTCCCTAGACTTGGCCAGGAAGAAATAGACCTCCTGAACAGACCAATTTCAAGCACTGAGATCAAAGAAACAATAAAAAAGCTTCCAACTAAAAAATGCCCTGGTCCAGATGGCTTCACTCCAGAATTCTATCAAACCTTCAAGGAAGAGCTTATTCCTGTACTGCAGAAATTATTCCAAAAAATTGAGGAAGAAGGAATCTTCCCCAACACATTCTATGAAGCAAACATCACCCTGATACCAAAACCAGGAAAAGACCCAAACAAAAAGGAGAATTTCAGACCAATCTCACTCATGAATATAGATGGAAAAATTCTCAACAAAATCCTAGCCAATAGATTACAGCTTATCATCAAAAAAGTCATTCATCGTGATCAAGCAGGCTTCATCCCAGGGATGCAAGGCTGGTTCAACATACGCAAGTCCATAAACGTTATCCACCATATTAACAGAGGCAAAAATAAAGATCACATGATCCTCTCAATAGATGCAGAAAAAGCATTTGATAAAATCCAGCATCCTTTTCTAATTAGAACACTGAAGAGTATAGGCATAGGTGGCACATTTCTAAAACTGATTGAAGCTATCTATGACAAACCCACAGCCAATATTTTACTGAATGGAGTAAAACTGAAAGCTTTTCCTCTTAGAACTGGAACCAGACAAGGTTGTCCTCTGTCACCTTTACTATTCAACATAGTGCTGGAAGTTCTAGCCAATACAATTAGGCAAGACAAGGAAATCAAGGGAATCCAAATGGGAGCAGAGGAGGTCAAACTCTCCCTCTTTGCTGACGACATGATCTTATACTTAGAGAACCCCAAAGACTCAACCACAAGACTCCTAGAAGTCATCACAAAATACAGTAATGTTTCAGGATATAAAATCAATGTCCACAAGTCAGTAGCCTTTGTGTACACCAATAACAGTCAAGATGAGAAGCTAATTAAGGACACAACTCCCTTCACCATAGTCTCAAAGAAAATCAAATACCTAGGAATATACCTAACGAAGGAGGTGAAGGACCTCTATAAAGAAAACTATGAACTCCTCAGAAAGGAAATAGCAGAGGATATTAACAAATGGAAGAACATACCATGCTCATGGATGGGAAGAATCAACATTGTTAAAATGTCTATACTTCCCAAAGCAATCTACCTATTCAATGCCATTCCTATCAAAGTACCTACATCGTATTTTCAAGATTTGGAAAAAATGATTCTGCGTTTTGTATGGAACCGGAAAAAACCCCGTATAGCTAAGGCAGTTCTTAGTAACAAAAATAAAGCTGGGGGCATCAGCATACCAGATTTTAGTCTGTACTACAAAGCCATAGTGCTCAAGACAGCTTGGTACTGGCACAAAAACAGAGACATAGACACTTGGAATCGAATTGAACACCAAGAAATGAAACTAACATCTTACAACCACCTAATCTTCGATAAACCAAACAAGAACTTACCTTGGGGGAAAGACTCCCTATTCAATAAATGGTGTTGGGAGAATTGGATGTCTGCGTGTAAAAGACTGAAACTGGACCCACACCTTTCCCCACTCACAAAAATTGATTCAAGATGGATAAAGGACTTAAATTTAAGGCACGAAACAATAAAAATCCTCAAAGAAAGCATAGGAAAAACACTGGAAGATATTGGCCTGGGGGAAGACTTCATGAAGAAGACTGCCATGGCAATTGCAACAACAACAAAAATAAACAAATGGGACTTCATTAAACTGAAAAGCTTCTGTACAGCTAAGGTGACGATAACCAAAGCAAAGAGACAACCCACACAATGGGAAAGGATATTTGCATATTTTCAATCAGACAAAAGCTTGATAACCAGGATCTATAGAGAACTCAAATTAATCCACATGAAAAAAGCCAACAATCCCTTATATCAATGGGCAAGAGACATGAATAGAACTTTTTCTAAAGACGACAGACGAATGGCTAACAAACACATGAAAAAATGTTCATCATCTCTATATATTAGAGAAATGCAAATCAAAACATCCCTGAGATATCATCTAACCCCAGTGAGAATGGCCCACATCACAAAATCTCAAAACTGCAGATGCTGGCGTGGATGTGGAGAGAAGGGAACACTTTTACACTGCTGGTGGGACTGCAAACTAGTACAACCTTTCTGGAAGGAAGTATGGAGAAACCTCAAAGCACTCAACCTAGACCTCCCATTCGATCCTGCAATCCCATTACTGGGCATCTACCCAGAAGGAAAAAAATCCTTTTATCATAAGGACACTTGTACTAGACTGTTTATTGCAGCTCAATTTACAATCGCCAAAATGTGGAAACAGCCTAAATGCCCACCAACCCAGGAATGGATTAACAAGCTGTGGTATATGTATACCATGGAATACTATTCAGCCATTAAAAAAAATGGAGACTTTACATCCTTCGTATTAACCTGGATGGAAGTGGAAGACATTATTCTTAGTAAAGCATCACAAGAATGGAGAAGCATGAATCCTATGTACTCAATCTTGATATGAGGACAATTAATGACAATTAAGGTTATGGGGGGGGAAGCAGAAAGAGAGAGGGAGGGAGTGGGGTGGGGCCTTAGTGTGTGTCACACTTTATGGGGACAGGACATGATTGCAAGAGGGACTTTACCTAGCAATTGCAATCAGTGTAACTGGCTTATTGTACCCTCAATGAATCCCCAACAATAAAAAAAAAAAGAAAAAAAAAAAAAAAAAAAAAAAGAAAATATTTCCAATTGGGGTGGCACCTGTGGCTCAAAGGAGTAGGGCGCCGGCCCCATATACCAGAGTGGTGTGTTCAAACCTGGCCGTGGCCAAAAGCTGCCAAAAAAGAAAAAAAAACCTCAAAATGTATATAAAACCAGCACATTGTACCCCATGATTACACTACTGTACACAGATATTTAATAAAAGTAAAAATAAAAAGAATGGGCTTGGGAATGAGGGTAAGTGTGACACATGAAATCCCCCGTCTGCTACACTAACCTAGAGAAGTTGGTAGTTGCTTGAATCACGGCAGCTGTGAAAGTATTGGGGCGAGAGCTGGGTTCCTGTCTGTAATAGTGTGCTTTATGGAGGTGTGGGTGGCGAACAAACAGCTGTACGACTTACTTCATATTACTCAATGAGTTTGCAGTGAAGTGCACAGCCAGGAGATCATCACCTCGATCTGTGTCCTAAACACATTCATCATCTCCAAGTTTCATCCAGCTTTTAAAATTTATTATTACTGTGATAACACCCCACAATATACAATTTACCCTCTTGGAAGAATTTTAAGTACACAATACAATATTTTTAAATGTAGGCACTGTGCTGTAAACCAGGCCGCTAGGATTTATTTATCTTTCATAACTGAAAGAGGCTGAATTCTGAATGTGTTTTCAAGTCAGAGCTAAAAAGACTTATGAATTGTATTCCTGATAGAATACAGAAACAAGTGTCAAGAGTTTTTGAAGCAGATATTTAGAAGAATGTGACTGCCTTTGGGGAAAATCAGGGCAGAGCAATTTGGCAACAGTGGAGGTGAAATTGGCCTGTCGGTAAAAGACACTAAAGAAAAACAGCAACCGAGAGAGAGGGATATTCCAGATGCCAAATGAGGAAAATATTTTGAGCATAAATGTACAAACTGTGCCAAATGATGCTATTAATTCAGAAAGGTGAAGAAAAGTTGTCACTGTTAGACTTAGCAACACAAAACTCTTCAGCCACCATAAATGAAGTGTGGGAAGTCCCCTACTTATGAACGTCTCACTACATGCAACTTGAACTTACAAACGAAGGCCATTGCAGTAAAATCCATGAGTTACAAACATTTGATCAACATACATCTCACACTTCTGAACAGAGAAATTATAGGTAATACCTGTCCCAACTTACATAAAAATTCAACTGAAGGACAAATCTACAGAACCTATCTTTTTAATTTTTAATTTTATTTTTTTATTCAGTCATAAATACATAAATCACATATACATTAATGCATTTATGGGGTAAGAAAAAGTATTCAATGTACTTAGTACTATTATGAAACCAATTTATAATCACCCACACTTTCATATGAAAGATAAAACACAACTACAGCCCAGGATGATGGCGGGTTGAGGAGGGGGATGAAAGGGGAGAGGAGAGGATGGATGGAGGGAGGATAAATGCTGGGACCACACCTATGGTGTGGCACATGTCAAATCTATTAGTGTAGAGTATAAATGTCTTAACACAAGACATTAAGTAAGTGAGGTGAAGGCTATGTTAACCGGTTTGATGCAAGCATTCCAAATTGTATATAAAATCAGACCTATTTTGTTTGTGACCTGGGGACTGCCTGTGATGTGGATGAGTCTTCAGAGGTGGGTCAGTCCCTTTCCTTTCCTGAGCACATTTTAACAGGCTATAAAGTGTCTAAGGTTTGCTGCACTAATGTCACTGAGCTCAAAGTGGTATTTATTGGTACTGGCTCAGCCAGATTCTTTTTCGTAATCTATATGCATTCTGTTAGAACACAAAATCTTTCCCAGAGTTTGAGTGATTTTTCTATTATTCTGATGAACCAGGCCTAGCAAGTACTTTGACATAAAAGAAATATAATGGATTTGATTAAATTATATTTAATAAAACAGTTTCCAGCGTTTGTATGGGTACTCGTTACAGTTGTCAACCCTCAGTGACCTCCCTGTCATTGTTTCAATCATGGACCTCCAGTTGGATGCTGGAAATGTGGTGATGAATTTTACTACATATGTCAACTGACCTAGTACTCACTGAAGAAGAAGCATCATAATCATCTCCTTTAGGAATCTATTGTGTAATCCATCAAAAATTAGTTTGCATCCTAGCATCTGTGAGATCCATTTCTAAGTGTGAATTATGCTATTTGACAATGGCTTCTAATAACATAGTTGAGTAGACTTTGCAAATTTAACACGACAGGACCTGACCTGCTTCTCTTGGAGTTTCCCATTTCCAACTGATGGAAATTCCATCTTTCTGATGACTAAGGCAAAAATAATTGGAGTCATCCTTTTATCCTGTTTTCTCCCATACCCCAAATCATCAGGAAATACCACTTCCTTGACCTTCGGATCATAACCGAACCCAGGGACTTCCGATCACTTCCACTGCAGACATCCTCAGGCCACCATCAGTTCTCCTCTAGTTTACTAAAGTAGCTTTCTAATTCATTCTGTGTTTCTGTGTTATTCCACAGCTCCGTGCTAATGTCCACACAACAAAGGATTCTTTTTAATGTAATCCAATGACGTCACTGCTCTGGTCTCGGTTCTGTAATATCAGAGTTCCCATGCTCTTTAGTGTCCTACCAAAACTCACACTATCGTACTTCCCCATGCTATTTCTAATCTAGTTTTCCCCTAATTTCTTCCTCACTCATTGTGTTCTAGCCAGCTGCCCTCCTTTTCTCCCTTGGGCAGTGTATACATAATCCTGTCTTAAGACTTTAAAATGACTGCACCACCTGTCTGATACGTGCTTCCCCTGGAGATCCTCATAACTCCTTCCCTTTAAGTCTTTACTCATATCATCTTTCTAAGATGCCAATCCTCAGCACCTATCTAAACTGAAAATCCCTCCAACCTAGACTGTCCCAATGCCTTTGAGTCTGCTCTATTTTTTTTTCTGTGTGCCTAACATGTGCATGATGACATATTGTATAATTTATACATTTCTTTCTTTTTATTTTCTGTATAAACAATAATTTCCCCTTGGTAGAATGTAAGCTCCATGAGAAAAATCTTTGTTAGCTTTGCTCAGTAAAAACATAAAAGTGCTTGAATATGTCAGGCACACAGTAGAGGCTTCATAAAAAGTTAGCACTGAATAAATTAAATGAATAAATCAAGCATTTAATCTTCGAAACAGTCCAATGATGTAGATGCGTGGTTATTGCCTGTTTTTCAGATAAGGAAATCTACTCGCAAGTGATTAAGCTTGGACTTCAACGTAAAAAGCTTAAACGTTGAACAGGTGCTCACGTTAGCATTCTTGAAGACTATATTCCTTCTCTCTACTCTATGTTAATATTATGAAATATTATTCATTCTGGAATTATAAGAATAAGGTATGTTTATGTGTACAGATATAAAGAAACAGCTTTGTCATTTATTAAGTAAAAATATAATAAAACAAGTTCTATAGTATATCATTTTGAAAATTTTATATATATGGGTATATATATACTCATAAGTATATCTATATTTCATCTCTTCATTAATATACAAAAGAAATTATCATAAAAAGTAGGACAAAATATTAATAAATGAAAATTTTAGAGTAATCTTTTTTATTCTGAAATGTTTTACAAATAATAGGTTTTTCTTTCTAAGTTTGAAAATTGATAAATTGAAAAATAACCACTAGAAGATATACTAAAAATAAGTCCATATAGAATCAACTTTCCTTTTTCCCACTCAGTTTCATAACATGTCTACCCCTAAACAGAGACCTAGCCTTTAGAGTGGTAATTGGCTGAGCTAATCTGGTCTCTAGAGGGATGAGATGCTACAAGAATCTCTACCACTCCTTGTAAATATCATTACATTTCAATTTCAAAACACTTTCTTTAACAAAATCCCAAAAGACCTATAGAAGATGCTGATATTGTGTCCTTCTTTCAAATGCAATTTAGTTTTCAAACTGAATTCCCTCACTCCTCCAAGTACAGCTCTGGGAACATGACTAGTAATGTGGCATGATCCCAATAGTAATAGCAGTAGTTTCCAAAAGGGAAAGAAAGCTGGGGCAGGAAATAGTTGAGTTCTTTATAGGACATAATTCTTTGATAAATTCTTGAGGGCAGACATTTATTATTGAGAACAGAAGTTCTAATTTGTTAAATAAGTAAGAAAATTGATAAATCCTAATTTATTCATTTATTCAACCTCAAATCCAGGACTAAATGCATCTTTATGTAAATTACAATCTAAGTTATTGTTGTCACATGTCTTAGTTGAACTAGCTTTCAGTGTACACAGTAACTGATCTGTGGCATTCAGATAATTTGTGAAATTCAAACACATCTATTTGAATCTTAAGAAGTGGCATACAAAGAAAAATTCAACTCTTCCGTTTTCTTGGCTGAAATAAATCAATAGCATATTCCAGGGATAGTCTTCTGTTCCTATTGACATGTAATATATACTGTCTATATATTTGTGTCATTCTATCTCCATATAAATTTCATGACTTTATCTATATGGTATATATGCATATCAATTTATGTATATTTTTATAGAGTACTTTTCTTTAAATCATTAGCAGAAAAGTGAAAGCAGTGAACTAACTGAGGGTGAGCAAATGTACTATTCCCAGAGCTTTTGAGTAGAGGCAGACACACGAAGGAACGAGTTTATGCTATGTCCATGATGCAGAGACGGTAGCACAAAGGAGGAGATAAATACCGTCTGTATGGATCACATGAAAAATAACATAAAAATTGAATTAACATAGACTTCTTCAGCGCCACCTATAGCCCATTTGTGTAATACTAAATACTTTAAACTTTAAATTTACAATTAAAAATTTTTTTTTTTGTTAAACCATAGCTGTGTACATTAATGCAATCATGGGGTACAATGTGCTGATTTTATATACCCTTAAAATGCGGTGAAGGCTATGTTAACCAGTTTGATGAAAAGATTCCATTTATAAATTTTTATGTTCTCGTTTTTGATGCTCAAAATCAGCTAATTTATTTTTTCACTCATTGTCATCAGCTGTCAACTGGATTGGCCATCCAAGAGGGTTTCAGGGCCAAGGTCATTAAAATGTTTCTAAACAAGAAGGAATTTCCCATGAGGTCTCCAAGGTGTTGGATTTCAAACCAATACATTTATTATGGCATTTGGAGCTCTGTGATTTTCACTTTGGCATATCCCAGTCAGCACATGATCACAGCTAGAAAAAAAGGCTTGAGTAATGAAATAAATGAGGTGCCAAAGCAATAGTTCTTAGAATGGAACCCATTAGGCTAATTGCCACAGATGAATGATAAATAGCTCTCACAGCCCTGTCACTTGGAGATGCCTTTTAAACTGTAAATATGAATATAATATTCTCTTTCACCCTTTGGGTGGTCACCCGAGTGGAGAAAGAAATTATGTCCATGATGAAGAGTGCTAAATTTACAATTTCCTGAGGGAGTATTCTGGGACTTCTAGAGTCTCAAAGTGATTCCTCAAAACCTCTAGCTCATGAAGTTCCGTATCCAGGACGTGGTGAGTAGAGATGTTTACCCGGGTCCCTCACCTATAAAATGAATATTAACATAGTAATCCACCTCCTTCTCCTCCACCTCCCATCATCATTGCCGTTATCACCATCATCATCACTAAACTCATTATAAACCCTAATGGTGTTGGATTTATTGAGACATTTGATGCAAAATATTTGGTACATTCCTTTATAGGCAACACCCACATACAAATATTCATAACAGGTTCTAAACATAGCTTTTAAAGTAAAAATATGTTTTTCAGATCTTGGCTATCTCAATTGCTGCTTAATAAAATAGTAAAGTTGTGAAACCTTGGTGAGCCTCAGATTCTTTACCTATAAATGAGGATTATAAGGCTTCTTTCTAGGTTGTCTACAGTATAGGTATTATGTTCCACAATGTCTGTATAACAAATAATAACTTGACATATAGTATAAGCTATAAAAGTTGAGTTCAAATCCAGCAACTCAAGAATATTCTCACAAAACAGGTAATCAAGGCTATGTACTATCATGAGTTTTTAATGAACATTCACTCTCTGAGACTAAAAGTCAGTGGGCGTAATTTCTTATTCCCCTGTTTTTCTTCATTTCACCATATCTTGCCCATAAGAACATTATATAAAGTACATTTAATTTTTATAAGAAATATATCTTTAATACAATAAATATCAGACAATTTTTAACATTCCACTGAAAGAAGAATCTAAAGTAAATGTACTTGATACATTTCTGTATATATTAGATCTTTAATCTACACCACTGCTCTTCCTAGATCAGCCACAGATTAGCAGCAAACTTTCCTTTAAGAGGTCCAATTTCTTGTTAGAGAGTGGTGCTGTAGTGGAAAAAGCAAAAACTCTGGAGCAACACTAGCCACGTGTTTACTATTAGCTTTGCTATTTGTAGGTGTGAAACTTGGGCAAGTTATGTGACCACTCAGTTTCCTCATCCGTACGAGGTGTATCAGTCTGCTGGTATTGTCAGGTTCTTACAAGGATTACATATAACATATGCAGAATGCCTCAGAGATGCTCATTGAATTGTAGCTTTCATAGTTCTCTGTAAAAATTTCTCAAGAAAGAAAGAATTTCTCAAAAAGTATCCAATGTACTCAATACAACTATGAAATCAATATATAATCACCTACACATTTGTATGAATGGGAAAACATAACTATAATCCAAAAAGTAGAAGGGAAGAGGAGAGAGAGGGGAAGGAGGAGGCAGGTGGGAGGAGGGAGGGTATCTGGGGAGAACTCACCTAATGATGCAATGGTACATTTCAAAACTATTAAGAAAAGAGTATAATTGTGGTGGATGTGTTAATCAGGTCAATTAAGCATTTCACATTGCATATCAAATCAGGACACTGAACCCCATAAATGCATCCATGTATACAGTTATGCTTTAATAAAAACCAAAAATAAAAGAATGTACCCTCTGTTTGTTACTTGATTTTTTTCCATGGATGTAGTTTCTTGAAGAATTTTTTCGAAACATTCCCTTGCAAAATGTTTCTAAGGTGAACTTGCCAGGTGACTTCAGCCTCCCTCAGTTCTATTCATCTTTCATTCTCCTTCAGGAATGGGAGATTATGAAAAATGAGGGACATTTATAGAGGCTGGAACTATGACCAACAGTATCACATACACGAGGGAGGGTTTCTTAAAATATCTGTCTTCTAACAAGAACAGAAAACATACTCCACTTTCATTCTACAAACACGAGATCTAGGCCTTACTATCTACAAGTATCTACATTCCAGAAACAAGGATGACTGTGTTTTACTTTCCAGTAAGATCTGAGCTCTCCCTCCCTTCAGCATCCAGGCCATGTCCAGCTCACCCTGTCCTCCGAACGCCCGGTCCCTGTGCCCACCTCACTCTAACCCAGACAAGACCTCCTCTTCCCGCAAGTCTAGGTTCAACTCATAAAAATGCTTTGTCCTTGTTTCAAATTGGAAATATATTTACTTGTATGCTATCTGAAGCCTCTTTTCAATGAGGAATATGACAGATGTGATTATTTTGTTCACATCTATCTTTCTGGTGCTATGTCCATGAGAATCAGTAAGAATACTTGTGTTGCTACCTGTGTCACTCCAGCATAGGCAAGTACCAAATATCCCTCAGTCATTTTATAATTATTGAATGCACACAAAGAGAGGACCGAAGAGAGGGTGAGCCGGCAGTGCCAGAAACTCTGGGTCTGAAGTGTCCTAGAACTCTTTTTCTTTGTTCTCTTATTTATCTTTAATGGTGACACACTTACACTAGTAATTATTTGTATGTACTCATAAAATAAAACAAAATTAATAGAGGAGCACTTAATAATCTAGTGAAAATTATTTAAACTATCATAAATTTTGATTGCGTATAATTAAAATGTACCTATATAAATCATAGAATTTTTTTTGTTCACATGTTCAGTTTCTTATTCATTTTATTAAAAAAGGCAAGGAAAAGGACACCTGAAAAAGCCAATTTAATTACTTTTAAATCTGGTTATAATTTCAGCTCAGCCATATACAAGGTGATCTGGGGCACGTCACTTAATCTTCGTATGACCAGTCCTTGCCTAAAAGTCAGGGGAATAATACAGTTTACGTCATAGAGTTTTTAAGATGATAAAGTGAGTCATATACTTGAATAAATCGCTTACAATATTATTGTTATGTAAAAAAATGAACGGTATTTGTACCATAACTTCTTCAATTTTTAGAGATGTAATTTGTACCATCAATTTACACGTAGGTTGTCATTTTGCCCCTCTATTCACTTAAAACACCTAGTTCGTGAGTTAGCATTTACTTTTTAATGACTAATTTGCTCACAATGGTTTCGACACTGCATATACCTAATTTGTTTGAAATACGGAAAAACTTAGAACTCGGCAGAAGTTATTTTTGGTACATGTTGTAGATGAAATTGAAATGAAAATAAATATGAATGCTCTGGTTGAGCTGACTGGCTACCTCAACAAATATTAAAGCTCTTTCCTTATACGTGGAGTGGAAATAAGGAAGGCCCTTAATGAGTTTTCCTTAACAGTTCAGTTTACTAAACAGCAACTTAATAAGTGGAAAACCTCTCACACGGTGTCTGGAAATCATATTGAAGTGTGGAAGATTTTGAAACAACAGCTGTACCAGTCAGCAGGATATACCCAAAATGTTAATTCATGAAAGTCTAATGAAGGCTTAATGCAATGTCTATTTACAGACATGGGGGTAGGATTTAAGGACCTGACAAAGGGTGGTGAAGCACTTGGGGCTGGCAATATCTGGATGCCTATACACCCTTACTACTTGTCGACCCACAGCAGCATTGAGACACAGGAAATTGGGGCGTTCAGCAGGGCGGGACTTCCCTCTAGATGGAGAAAAGACCAAACTACTTTCCCTCCATTGGCCAAGCCCAAGCTGAGGATGTAGGAATTAGAATATGCGGTATGAAGCTTCCCATAAAAACCAACCTCTTGTGGCCCAGAGCAAGGTAGAGAAGAAATTCTAAAGAAAGCGTCTGACAGCAAAGAGGAGATTACTTAGTCCAGTGGCTAGAGAAGTTTTGTAATTTTAAGTTACTCTACCCTTAAACAAAGTGAGCTCAGTTTTTTTTTTTTTTTTGCTCATGATAAAATTAGAATAATAATCAATCACAAGTAGAAAGAAAACATATCTCTGTCTGTATATCAATGCCACCCCCACTTTTTTCTTGACTAAAAATGAGACAGGAATAATGTGATTGCTTAGTAAGCTAAAATAACTTTCTAATAAAATATAATTGTTTCCTAATCCCATTAAAATTTTAAATATTCTTGCTATGGGAGCCCAGCTAGCACCATTTTAGAATATTGTGACTGTTTACTTCTCTATTCTTTTGGTGTTAGTATACAGTAGAGTAATGTACCAGCACTTAGGTTACAGTTGCAAAGAGTATTACCCTGCATTGTTCAAACCTGGAAACCTTTCACAACTGACTCATTGTCCAGACTATCAATATTTAGGTCCCAAACAGATTAGGATATACTTACACATATGGTTATCTTGCCTAATTCTAATCTCATAATATCACCACATTTACATAATTTGGGGAGATTCCATAGCAAAACCAATTAATTTCAGATCTTAAACACGGATGCAAATAAAGTGAATATATACTGTCAAAATAAATTCATGGTTTGTTCTCACATTATATATAGACAAATAATAAAATATTGACATATAATAAATATATGTTATAGGTAAATACAGATATATATTCCATTGAGATTTTTCTTTCCGTAAAGAAGATATCACAGCCTAAACTTACATGGTTGTCGTGAAGGCCAAGGAGTACCTGTTTAGATGTGCAGTTCTCCAACATTTAAATCTCAGGAATCTTTATACTCCTAAAAAGCATAGGATGTCCCTAAAATATTTCTGCTTATGTGGCTCTCACCAGAACCAGATACTGGCACCATATTTGTTGTTTAGTCTTCAGAAGCATGAGCCAAATAAAACTCTTATTTATAAATTACCCTGCCTCAGGCTCAGTGCCTATAGCTCAATGAGTAGGGCACCAGCCACATACACTGAGGCTCAGGGTTCGAGCCCAGCCTGTGCCACCTAAACAACAATGACAACTGCAACAAAAAATAGCTGGGCATTGTGGCAGGCACCTGTAGTCCCAGTTACTTTGGAGGCTGAGGCAAAAGAATCACTTAAGCCCAGAGTATGAGGTTGCTGTGAGCTGTGACAGTACAGCACTCTACTGAAGGTGACATAGTGAGACTCTGTCATAAATAAATAAATAAATTTAATAAATAAATGGGCTTTAAAAAATAATAAATTAGCATTTATATCTGCCTCAGATATTCCTTTATAGCAATGAAAATGGACTAAGACTCTTTGTAAATCTCTGATTCTTTTATAGTGGAATGTTCTGGTTCCTTTCTTTCTGAATTTTGGGTATCTCTACAGGTTTTTGCTTTGTGGTTACCATAAGGATACATCAAACATTTGACAGTTCTAACAGTCTATTTGGATTTGATTTACTAAAGTAAACCTTACATTTAATCACATACAAAACTACATTTTTATTCCCTCACTCCAATTTTGTGATTTTGACACCACAATTTAATTTCTTTATATTGAGTATCTATTCATAAATTATTGTAGCTATTATTATTACTAATACATTTACATTTCTCCTGTAAACTAGACTGATGAATGATGTACACACCACCCTTAAAGTATTCAAGCAATCTAAATATTAGTATATTTATCCTTATCAGATAGTTTTTATTCAATTGCTAGTAATTAGCATCCTTTCATTTCAGCTTGAATAACTCTCTCTGGTGTTTTTTGTAAGGCTGGTCTAGTGGTGATGAATCCCCTCCATTTTTGCTTGTCTGGCAAAATCTTTACTTTGCTTCATTTCTGAAGGACAGTTTTTTTCAGGGTACGTACTTATCAGTTGGCAGTTATTTTTATTTCAGTACTTAGAACATATCCTACAACCATCAAGGAGGTTTCCTTAAATGTGACGAAGCACTTTTCTATTACTGCTTTTCAAAGTTTGTTTGTTTGTTTGCATTTCGTCTTTGAGCATTGACAAAGTGCTTAAATTGTCTTTTCATGGAGTTTTGGTTGGGGGCAGTGAGGTCTGAACATGATTGGAGAATCATGAAGTCAAGTGGCCACATCACTCTAAGGGATGTTTTCAGCCCTTTTTTCTTTCAGTCAGCTTTCTGCCCCACTCTCTCTCTCTCTCTTTTTTGGAATTCTCATACTGTACAATTGAAAACTCCCAATGGTGCACCTTAAATCCCACAGGCTGTCTTCATTCCTTTTTATTTTCTCTTCTTTATTGTTGTTTTATTCTCTAAATGTTTTCAAGTGTGTTGTCTTTAACTTCAAATATTATTTTCTTCTGCTTAATCATCTGTGGTTAATGCTCTCAAATACATTTTTAATATTATCCACTGTATTCTTCAGCTCTAGAATTTTTGTTTGCTTTTTTATATTTATATCTTCATTGAAGTTATAATTTTGTATATAGTTTTAATAATTTTTCCTGAGTTGTTTGCCTGTATTTTATTATAATTCGTCTTTTTTTGTTTGTTTGTTTTAGTTTCCTTGAGAGGATATTTCCAGATCCCCATTTATTTGGCGTAGGTTACTAGAATATAATTGTGTTACTTATTGGGGTCATGTTTCCTATTCATTTCATATTTTTTGAAGTTCTGTGTTGTGGCCTTCATGTCTGAGGATGCTGTAATCTCCTGTAGACTTCACTGATTGACTGTGAGAGAGAATTGCCTTCACGTCTCAGCCCCGTTATGGAATCAGAAGCTCTCAAACTTTTTCTAAGGATGTGCCCACTTCACTCCTCTTGTTCTCTCTTTGGGGCAGGAGTTCTTAAGGGTACATGCTTTTTCTTGATTCCACAAAGCCAGCTTGGGTTCTGAGAAGCATACATTAGTTTCAAGTTTATGTCTCTTCTATCACAATCCTCTAAGGTAAAACAGACTAAAAGATACTTGCATTCACCATCCATGGAGTGTACTCAAGGAGCTGGCCAGGTCCTGGGGCATAAGACTGAGATATGTGGAACGTGGGGAAAGTATTAATCAATTGTGGGGTCTTCATGGGTAAGACATCCCAAGAAGTTCATAGGCAGGCTTCTTCATGAGGACCATAGAGCAGTTTGTTGAATCTGTGGCCTCTTTCCTGTATCCAGGCTTTCTAACCACTCGCCTCATTTCTCTGGGTGAAAATAGAAAGAAATAGGTCCCTTGGGCAGTTTCTCCCACCACTGGAGGAGTTGGGCACACAGTCACTATACTCTCCCTTTCCCCCTTAAAAGAAATTACAGGTCGAGGGGGGTCTCCCTTGCCACTCCCTCCCACCCGACATTGGTGGAAGTGTCACATAGATAAAGTGAAACTTATTTGTACCATTCTCAGAGCATCTATTATTAAATTGTATTTTGCTCCAATGATGTGTTTGGACTTCTGTGCTGGACTCCTAAACTCTCAGAAAGTACTATTTTTCATGACTAGATGTAAAAATTGATGTTTCTTAGGGAAGTGACAGGAGAAAATTCCTATTGTACTATTTTTCTGATATCACTATAATTTAATTTCTTGATCCATATATGAAAGCTTTCCTTCCTGAATTTCATATGCATTGTGTTAGCAGCCATTTAGGCTAATGGTATTTTTTTGAGCTTGAACTTTACTTTTTCTTTTCAATACAAAATCACCTGTGTGAATGAAAAGAAGAGAATTTTTTTTCTACATTGCCATGAGTTGAAAGTTCAAGGAAAATATCATTAATAGTCTCCTTTATGGCAGCCAGATAAAAAGCACCCTCTGTTCATAGTTTTCTCCATAGCTCACAGCTTCAGAACAGAAGCCTGTTCCATAACGCCCTCTAAATTTCAGGCCCCACACTCAAATGGAACACAACTTTTAATGACATGGGACACTTTGCAAAATGCCAGAATGCTTGTGCAGTTGTGGATTCCAAGTCCATCCTTTTTCTTTCCTTGTTTGATTTGTTTTAAAAATATAAATATGGAGCAACAGAGCAGAGAATCCTGAAAAAGCCACATACCTACAAGTATCTCTGCACAGCAAAGAAGTGAAAAATGTGATTTTAAAATATGAATAATATGTAATATTCTATCATTTAGTTGTATAGTTATGTAATTAAGAATAATATTATTAGTAGGGTTTTCGAAAGATACTAGTATGTAAAAATATTTTGAATTCTGTTACAGAATTCATTAGTTTTAGTATAGTGACTTCCAGTGTTACTCTCCCCAAACAAAATTTATAAGAATCTTTATTTCCCTATATTCTTGCCTTTAATATTGAATTTATTTTTGCAGCTCACTGAGAGTCTCTTGCTTGATAGGCACATGGGTAGGTAGAAAGAATGAAAGAGAGAAGTGTACCTGTTAGTTGAGTCTACTCACAGGACATTTATGTCTTCTCATCCTAAACAGATTTTGTGTCTATTTGTAAGGAAAAGAGGGTATTGAGTAGGCAAGTAATAATTTCTGCTATGGAGGTAAGTAGTTGATAATGAATAGATAAAGCAAGTTCACATCTCAGCTCTGGCATACACCAGCTATGTCTTCATCCATCAAATAAGGCAAACAATAGTACCACCATCACACAATTTTTAGAACAATTTTTAAATTATGTAAGTATTAGTCACGCATTTAACATTTTGTAGACACTCATTAGATGCCAGCAATTATAGTAAAAACTATTATTGCTATTTTGAATAGATTTTTCAAGTGTATAATCTTTCAAAAGTGTAACATTAATATTGCATGTATTTAATATTTTAAGGCAATTATTTGTATTTTGAGGTTAATATTAAAAATATCCATCATATATTCCGGTTGACAATAGGATGAAAGATACGAAGACTATGGTATTTTTCTTTATAATGGGGCCAATTTTAAAATATTTTGATTTTCTACCTGTATAGTTTTATTATCTCTCATTTCCTCAAAAGTTATAGGTTGTTTTTCTCTGTCATGTATTATCATTTTGGAAAATTTCTCTAAGACAGTATTGTAAAATGATGGTATAAGTGAACTTTTTATCTTACTTCTACATTGATGAAAATCCCTCATATATTGTCATTAGGTAAAAGGATAACTGTAGTTTAAAATAGATGTATTTTTAATCACATTAAAGATTGTGTTTAATCACTCTAGTTATGAATGGGCATTTAATTAAATAGAATTTCTTTCTTATATTATTTTTTGTATATCTCACATCAAATGAATTTGTCAGTTCTAGAATAAATCCTATTCAGATTTTGTCCTTTAATGGTTTCATTCCTGTGTGATTTAATGATCTTTTCAGACAATATGATACTATTTTAAATTATACTACAATATTATATTATAATGGTATATTTCGTTTTTTTTTTTTTGTAGAGACAGAGTCTCACTTTATGGCCCTCGGTAGAGTGCCGTGGCCTCACACAGCTCACAGCAACCTCCAACTCCTGGGCTTAAGCGAGTCTCTTGCCTCAGCCTCCCGAGTAGCTGGGACTACAGGTGCCCACCACAACGCCCAGCTATTTTTTTGTTGCAGTTTGGCCGGGGCCGGGCTTGAATCCACCACCCTCGGCATATGGGGCCGGCGCCTTACCGACTGAGCCACAGGCGCCGCCCTATAATGGTATATTTCAACATGCAATGAAGTGTTTACTACATAAGCCATGGAAAATATACATTATTTTATTTAAACTTCAGACTATTTCTACTCAGAAATAAGTGTCTCTATTTAGCAGAAACTAAAATTTAAGCTTTAAAAGTTACATAATACGATGTTGGTCAGCATTGACAAATGGTAGAACTGGGATGTTCCCTAATCTTTCTTGCTCCAAATTTTATACATTTAAGCACTATGCTTCAGTTTTTTATGTCATTCACAGAATTAGCACTCTATAAATTAGAGGTTTGCATGTGTTGAAGAGATATTACTTATCCAGTAACTGTTTCAGTATAGACCTCTACGACACTTTAGGACCCTGACATTTTGAGTAGTCAGTACTTTATCATGCTTTTATTATATTTTCCCATTGTTTTTATAGATAAATACATAATTTAAAATGTATAATTATTTAAATTTTATTTTTAACATTTAGCAACAAATACTTTAGAGGTATAAATTTGCCTGTAAATAATTCTGCTTTTATCCAACAAGTTTAGTTAGTGTATGTCAACTTCATTTGTTTGTTTTCAAATTTATGTTAAATTATACACATAGATTACAATTTATACCTTTATACTTGGGAAATTAAATCTGCTTTAATATGTGGGTAAATTTATAGTAGGTCATTGACAAACACATTCTCTGAAAATATATATCCATTATTGATGTATTTTTGATAAAGACCATAAAAATATGTGGAGGGGGAGCATGCTTATAACCTTGACTTAATTTGTGCAAAAGACAAAGCATGTAAACAAAACACATCTACCCCTTAATATTTTGAAGTGAAAAAATAAAGATCATAAAAAAAAATTGTAATTCAATAAGCCCATAATAAAATACTAAAATTAAACCAAGGAATGTAGAAGTGAAGCAGTATTTGAAATTCATTTGAAAAATGTATTAATAAAGGCAATAAGATTGAAATATTATTGTAAGTGTGAAGAGACAGATAAGTGGATAGACCAGACTGTTTTGAAATGCATCAATATATATGGAGGAATCTTGCACGTGATGAAGTTAGCATTGAAAGTTTGTCAGGAAACAGACGGGTTTTTACATAACTGACATTGTGACAGCTGGCGATCTGAATTATGCTTACGGAGGCCTCTCAGAATAATAAAAAACAATGAAGTATAGTTGTTACACGTAAGGATGCTAAAGTCATAGTGAAGTCTAAGATTCTCAGCTCCCACTTGTTTAGTTCATAACTTTGAAGATTTTTTTTTCCTTTACAAGATTCAGTTTCTTTTTAAAATTGGGCATAGTGATGGTAACGTATTAGATGATTATAAATTTCAACTAAATACATGCTATTTAGCACTTACCACAGTAACTAACATATCATCATTTTCTTCAATAGAAGCTATCAGTGCATCAAAAATAGAGAAATATGTGCATTTCAGAAGAGTTGATTGCATGAGAGGAGCAGAATGCCACACTGGATGGGGCAGGAGAGAGCAGGTGGGCGAAAAAGTATCAGAAGATGCTTTGCGACCCTGTCTGAGTATAAGAATATAGCAAGGAAATAGCAACAAAGCCTTAAAAGCTTGAATAGTTAGTATATTGATTGAGACTTTTCCTCTTTTAATAAATGTGTTGAATAACTAGGAGCCAAATAACACTGTGTTCTAAATTAGAATTTTCAAAAGTTGGTTAAATCTGGTTCTAGAGTTCAAGCTGATGTGCAGGCACAACATAAATGAATTACTCTCAGGCCTTGGCAATTAAGTTTGCAATAATTATAGCGTAATGAGATAATGAAGAGACTCTGTCAGGCTTTTTATTTTTCTTTTAGACAGAGAGGCTTGAGATACAAATGTTTGAAAACAGAGAATACCAATTAGTTTTCAAACTGCCCTATTAGTGGGACAGAGGGTTATATTTTGTTAAATCTGCGGTGAAATAAAGGCAGGAGGAAAACAAAACGCAGCTCACATTGTGGTGCTCGTGTTAAACAAGTCATGGCCACCATTCTATGCTGGAAAACAACAGAGTAATTGAAAATCAGATTTTCTTCTTTCCAGCAAAAGCCACCCCTGCCTATTGCAGCACAGTGACTCACAGAATGGAGGTTACCGCCTGATTCTCACATTCTCTCTGTTTCCTCGGAATTAGGTCCACGATGTGATATTTATTAGTTCTCATCTAAAGAACATCTTAGCATTGTTTTAGTTTTTAAGTATCATTATATTCATGTCCTAGCTGTTTGATCTCTACCAGGCCTGGAAGGGTTGATTAATCTGTACTTAAATTTATACTGCTTTGTGGGTGTCCCGTTAAATGAACATTTCAAGTAGCTGTGCTCTAAGGTTAATTTGTTCTGTAAAATTACTTATATTTCTCCGGAGTATTCATTAGTGAACTAAAACAGAGAACTAATCTAGATGCTGCAGGAAGATCGCTCATCTAGATGCTGTAGGAATATACAGTTATTTTTGATAATATTCCAATTGGGATTATCTCCCAGGGCTTGAATAAACAAAGTATATTATGACAACTCTTGGCTTTCACATATGTCTTGTGAAAACTACACATGAAATTCAAGAGAATTGCAAGCCAATCAAAACATGAGGAAAGTATTTGCTACAGTAATGTACTGAAGAGATTTTCAACATTTTGATGTTTAGCAGATAACGCTAGCAAATATTATTAAGCAATAATTAAGGTTCATATTTTGCTATAACATGCAGCACATTTCAACAATTCAAATTCATTTTCAAGAATCCCCTGCTCTTTTGAGGCTGAAAATAACATACATTTTCTGTAGGAAACAAAATGTATCTTTAACACATACACACAGAGAAAGAAAAGAAAAACAAATAAAAATATCTTAATGCGGATTCCCTTTTGGAAACACACACATCATAGATTTTGATATTTTCTACTTTTCAAAAAGATGCTGTCGCTTGTGTTTATAGTAATTGTGTTACAAAAGACTCAGGCTGTAGGTTTGTGTAACAAGTAAAACATGACAGGTCTTAGCTCTTCACCAAGCTCTTCATCAAAAGTTCTAGCAGGTTACAGTTTGCTATAAAGCTTTTCGCTTTCTGTTTCATTCATTCTCTTATCAAACATGTGCGAATTGTCATTTTCTTTTCATATCACATATGTGTGGAGTAACGTTTTTTTGTTCACCTTGGGCTAATTAACATTTTTCCTGTAATTTTGTTTTTCTAACACAAAATTTTGGTTTGGTAGAATTTCTTGAAGGAGGCAGGGTAACTTACAGAGTAGAAGAAAGATTTGAACACCCACTTGGGCAGTTCCTCTGCTCTTTTCATCAGTAGGAGTTTGGTCACTACTCTGGACTGACATTAGTGTAAAAAGCCTTTAATTTTTCGATGCTACATAAATTTTAAAACAATAGAAATATTATAGAAAATGCATGTTTATAAATGACCTTTTTGCCCAATAATATGCCACTAGCATTTCTACATGTATTTACCCCCAATTTTAAATTTTTATGTTGGTTCATGGCATGTTTTCACCATAATTTACTTAAGTATTACATGGTTACACAATTTTATTTTTAACTTTGGAGATTTTATTTTTCTTTCAACAAATAATGCTAAGATTAATATCATCGAACATGAATCCTTTTTTTTTTCCATTTAATGTCAATTTCTTAACAGAGATTCTCGGAAGTGAAATAATATTTTAGGACACAATTACAAGAGGAGCTTTCGCTAAAAACGGCATTGGTGTAACCTAATGCTTTGTACCCTCAGTGAATCCCAAACAATAAAAATAAATAAAATGAAATAAAATAATTAACACCTTAAAATTTCATACATTCAATAAAGAGAATTTAATTCAGCTGACTGTGATCCAGGTATAAAAATGACAAAGCACACATGGTGATTAAGGCTACAACTCTCAGTGTTGATGGGTCAGAACAATTATCATGAGCAGGCCACAGCCTAGTTGTCCTGATTAGTATCATCTACTCTTTCTAAGCGTATTGGTGGTTATCAGGGGTGATCAAAAAAATTGCCACATCTAAGTGAGAATTCAGGTTCAGAGACTGGTATAGGGAATTTATTGCATTTGTCTTTTGAAAGCAACTGGTATGTAAGGTTCTGCCTAAAATTGGGAGTTATATAGAAGACATTTTTCTGTTTTGGTTAGGATTGAGGAAGCTATAGTCAAATGGAAGCCCAACCATTATTAACACATTTCCTTTTTCTTACGCACTTTGGCCTTGATTTTTCAATTATCTCTTCTTCATTTATCATGTATGGCACTGTAAATTGCAATAAATCCTGTGTCAAAGGTCAGACACACATAATAGCAATGGAAATTAATCTTTTTCATAAGTTTGTATAATTTGGGACCCGTATTAAGCCCTGGATTTTTGACTCAAAAATAGCTTCATTTAATTTATCCATCACCCCTCAAGTCAACACTTTTACACTGCTGGTGACACTGCAAACTATTACAGCCTTTTGGAAGGAAGTACGGATAATCCTCAAAGAACTCAAACTAGACCTCCCATTTGATCCTGCAATCTCATTACTGGGCATCTACCCAGAAGAAAAAAAATCAATTCATCATAAGGACATTTGCACTAGACTATTTATCGCAGCTCCATTTGCAATTGTCAAAACATGGAAACAACCTAAATGCCCACCAACCCAGGAGTGGATTAACAAGCTGTGGTATATGTTTACCAAGGAATACTATGTAGCCATTAAAAAAGATGGAGACTTTACATCTTTTGTATTAACCTGGTTTGGGTCAGAACACATTCTTCTTAGCAAAGCATCATAGGAATGGAGAAGCAAGAATCCAATGTACTGAATTCTAATATGAAGGCAGTAGATGACCTGATATAAGGTGGTGGATAGGGGAATGAGGGAACAGGGAGAAGAAAAGAGGGAGGCAGATGGGGGTCGTGATGTATGGCACGCCTCTTGGGGGTGGGACACAATTGTAAGAGGGTCTTTATCTAACAAATACAATCAGGGTAACCTAATTCTTTGTACCTTCAATGAATCCCAGCAATGAAAAAAAGAAAGAAGAAATAGAAAAATACTCTCAAGTCACTCGAATTTTCTACTCCACTGTTATTCCCATAACTTCCTTTCTTTCCACTTCTCATATTATTTTATTAATAATGGGAATTTATGCTGACAAGTTTAGAATGGGTCTGCTCATTTATTCTATTATTGTAAACATGTAAACACTGCTAATGATGCAATTGAAGTATTTGCTCAAAATTCCTAAAATTTGAACAGATGAAATCGACAAATCATAATTTATGTCACTAATTATGTATTCAAATAATTAGTTTTTATCCTGCGGAATGAAACTCAGCTTGAATTTGGGAGTTTTACAAAGATGATAATTCAGAAACTTATAACATGATATTGATAATGTATTTTTTTTTAATTTTTTAATTAAATCATAACTGTATACAATGATATGATTATGGGGCATCATACACTCACTTCAAAAACCATTTGACACATTTTTATCACAGTGGTTAACATAGCCTTTCCGGCGTTATCTCAGTTACTGTGCCAAAACATTTACATTCTACATTTACCAAGTTTCGCAAATACCCCTGTAATATGCACCACAGGTGTGATCCCACCGATTCCCCTCCCTCTACCTACCCACCCCCTTTCCCACTTCCCCCTATCGTTAAGTTGTAGCTGGGTTATAGCTTTCATGTGAGAGTCCCAAATTAGTTTCATAGTAGGGCTGTGTACATTGGGTATTTTTTCTTCCATTCTTGGGATACTTTACTAAGAAGAATATGTTCCAGCTCCATCCATGTAAACATGAAAGAGGTAAAGTCTCCATCTTTCTTTAAGGCTGCATAGTATTCCATGGTATACATATACCACAATTTATTAATCCATTCGTGGATCAATGGGCACTTGGGCTTTTTCCATGACTTAGCTATTATGAATTGGGCTGCAATAAACATTCTGGTACAAATATCTTTGTTATGTTGTGATTTTTGGTCTTCTGGGTATATGCCCAGCAGAGGAATTACAGGATTGAATGGCAGATCTATTTTTAGATCTCTGAGTGTTCTCCATATATCTTTCCAAAAGGAATGTATTAATTTGCATTCCCACCAGCAGTGCAGAAGTGTTCCCTTTTCTCCGCATCCACGCCAACATCTCTGGTCTTGAGATTTTGTGATATAGGCTAGTCTCATTGGAGTTAGATGATATCTCAAAGTAGTTTTGATTTGCATTTCTCTGATGATTAAAGATGATGAGCATTTTTTCATATGTCTGAAGGCCGTGCGCCTGTCTTCTTCAGAGAAGTTTCTCTTCAAATCCCTTGCCCAGCCTGCGATGAGATCCCTTGTTTTTTTCTTGCTGATGCGTTTGAGTTCTCTGTGGATTCTGGTTATTAAACCTTTGTCAGAGTTATACCCTGCAAATGTATTTTTTTAAAGAAGAAATTGAACAGGTAGGTACATATAAATGACAAGTTCTATACAATGAAAATGACACTGGTCATCTCTAAGAAAGGACCCAAGAGAGAAGTTCAGAAACCTAATTTTAATAGGGTGAAAATGTACCACTGACATCAGAATTTTCTTAGATAAATGGCAATCATTTTTTAATGTAAAACATCTTAACAATTTACTTTGAACCTAGAAATAGAGATCTTGAAAGCGTTATCTTTGAATGAATCATCAAATCTAAAATTCACCTTAAAAAACCTAAGTTGGAAGTTGGGATATATGAAGAAAGAGGGAAGGAAATGGGTCTGGGCAAATTAAACCACAGAATATGACTTCAGTGTAAGTGTAGAGAGCTGGGATACATGGTCAGGGTAGAGATTTCCAATCTTAGTTTTCCTAAAGGACTTTTGTGAACAGGAAACTTCTTAAAAATTTTGTATATTAAACTGTGTTGTTGTGACATAAATGTCCTTTCTTCAAATGTGTAAAAATTATTAAATTCTACTATGTGCATGAATCTTACTTCAAAAATGTGATAAGATTTAGTGCAGCAAATGAAGCTTAATGAAATTAATGAGCTTCCTTTGTTTGAGAAGAATTATTCCAGAGAGCCTTGAAGAACTTGTGAAAGTGATGACACCTCGCAAATCAGTGTCCTTTGGTAAGTGGTTAGAGAGGTGTAATGACAGAAGACTGGTCTTCTGTTTACTGTCTTTAAAACTTTACCTTATTTACTCAGGTCTGATTCAACAGACAGCAGGTATGTAATTGGGTATGATGATTTGACCTTAATTTTTTGTCATTTGTCACAGTTCCACTTTGAAGCATCTGTTCCCTTGTCTGCAAGTAATTTGCTACTTGTGAAAAGCATTAGGAGCAGTTGACACTAATCATGTGTTGCCTGGTAAATGTCTTTATATTTATTGGAGGCATAGTTCATTCTGTTTGTTTTTATTTTAAATACTTGTATGAAGTCACACAAGAAGGTCAAGATCGTCACAGAGAATTGATCACAGTAACTAAAACCTTTCCATTTGAATTTGAAGGAGATAAGAGGATTCATGTAGAAATACACTCAGTAGTTGACTCAATGATATATCATTTTATACATTGCATTAAGTACTTATTTATGGAGTCAGGCTGCCCAAGGTTACATGACACACATCAGCTGTGTCATTCACTAGCCATGGCCTATGGTGTACTATTCAACTTCTATGCTCCTGTGTTTCCTCTTTGAGTGGATTACAATAGCATAAACTTAACAGGTTGTAGGGATAAAATGTGATGGAATATATATATATGTGTATATATATGTATATATAAATATGTGTATATAATGTGTATAATGTATATGTGTATAAAAATGTGTATATAAATATATATGTATATATATATAAATCATCTACAATTACTATTGTTTTTCACCTATAATTTTTGCCTTAAATAAAACAGTTTTAATTACCTACCCACTTTGTGGTTAGGCATTTTCTTCTTTTATTTAATTTTTTATTAAATCTTAACTGTATACCTATATGGGGTACTATGTGATATTTCTTCCTTCCAATGACTCCCATACTCCTATGGAACTTACTTAGGGCTGCAAAATCCAACTTTTAGGAAATTACAATCTTTCTCTCTTTTTTTCAAGTGAAGAATTTTCCTTGACCAATTTCTAAACTTAGTCTGTTTTGATGATTCTGAATCCTGTGCCCACCATGGACTCAGTGGAAACCAGTGTATCTGCCCTTGGTTCTCCAAACATGGCTTGTCTTCTCTCAAATAGAAAATGTTCCAGATTCTATGCAGCATTTGTTTTGTTTCCACTGTGTGGATGTCTTTTTTCTCCTGTAGCAAAGAGATATATCTCTAGTATTCATTTCCCTCGGGTGTTCCCCAATATTTTCAGAAAGGCTCAGTTGATTTTAAATAGCTGTACCTTCTACTTGAGTCCTTTCCTTCTCTACCACTTACCACTCTGGTATTGTGTGTGGGAACCATTTTCTTTTTCCCTTATTTCTTTTTCCCTAAGTTTTCATTTCCCTATTTCTAAGCCATTAATTTTTCCGATAGTCTGTTTTAGTTATGTCTAGATGACTCTTTCATAATGAATAACATGAACTATACAATTTTGGAGTCATGTGAATCCATTCAATCCTGAAATTACTAAACAAGTATTGAGGAAAGATGATTAGACATATATGAAGTTTGACAGTTAAGTCTGCAGACTCGTCCTGGAAAGAATGCTACATAGCTCACTGCTGGATGTCACTAGTCATCTTTGAAGTACCCTCTTGGGAACCTCTTCGTCCAGGCCAGCACCCAGTCTACCCTTCAAAGCAATTTCAGAATTCTTTTTCTGGAATGATCATCAGAGCTGTCTTCCTAGAGCACACAAAAACATGCAACGGCAATAGTGAACACCACTCAGCACTTCACTGCCACACATCAACAGGAGCACAGTTGAGAGGCACTGTCAATCCAAGGTTATAAAACCTTACTGAGTTGTTTGCACAGTGCTGCCAATGAAACCTACAGTGGCAAGTTAGAGAACTTAATTGTCAGACTTCAAATGATGACAGCTCTGATGGCCATTCCAGAAAAAAAGGTCCCAATTTGCTCTGAAGGGTGGACTAGGCACTGTTGAGGTGCATAGCTTCCCAAGGGGGGTGGGGGCGCTTCCAAGGTGACCATAGTGCTGGTCAGCAATGAGCTATGTAGCACTTTTTCCGGGATGAGTTCATGAACTTCATTGTCAGGCTTTGTATATTCCAGGAGGAAAGTTGGAAAGAATCAGAACCAAGTCACTGATGAATACCTACAAGAACAAGATCAGCTCTCACCACTTAGGAGAATTTTCAGAGATAACTAGCCCGGTCTGTTACCCAGAGAATTGTCTACTCCGAATGCAAGTTCATGGCTTATCTTGTTTGCAGTTTTCCCTCTGCTTCTTTCACACCTTCTCCTTCATGACATTATCTGCTTATTTTTTTGCGTGGGTTTTCTGTTCCTCAGACACACTTTTGGATCCACATTTGGGAGTCAAGTCACCATCTTTGTTTGGTTTACCTACATTGTTACAACCTGTGTCAGAGGCCAAAGCCCCACCTATCCAGGGAAGGATTGTGGGGGCTCAGTGTTTAAAAAGTGATCAAAAGGGTACTGCTTAAAATCTCTAAGAACTGTTTTGCCAGATATACCTCATTTTATTTATTAATAAGAATAGAGAATGACATTTACGAGTGCTCCCTAACTTTTTCAGTTTTGGTATCAGGGCAACAGTTGCACAGCTGTGCCCAAATGCCACGAGAGCTGAGCTGACCAGCGTCTGGTGGGTATGTGTTTCCTTGGGGTACACTGCAAGTCCTGGGAACAATTTTTTGGAATCTCTTCCACAGAATTAATTAATCTGGAGTTCAGTAAAGTAAGTTAGAATATAGATATGTAAATGATACTATTCAATACATATTTGCTAATCACTAAGATATTGGTAAGTTCTGCTTCATAGAATTTGCATGCTAATGAGGAAGAACAGAAAATATGTTAATAAGCAATATAATACACAGAATTTATCAAACAATAATAATTGTTTTGCACATCATATTCACCAAGAATTGTTTTATGATATTAGAGTCATTTTTTCTTTTCTTTTTTCTTTTTTTTTTTTGGTAGAGACAGAGTCTCATCCCATCGCCCTCAGTAGAGTGTGAGTGCGGTGGCCTCACACAGCTCACAGCAACCTCCAACTCCTGGTCTTAGGTAATTCTCCTGCCTCAGCCTCCCGAATAGCTGGGACTACAGATGCCCGCCACAACGCCTGGCTATTTTTTGTTTGAAGTTGGCCAGGGCAGGTTTGAACCCACTACCCTCGGTATATGGGCCGGTGCCCTACCCACTGAGCCACAGGCACTGCCCCTCCATTTTCTATTTTCAATATTAATAATGTCCTATTCATTATTTTCTATTATGTATTTATTTTTGGTCTTTTAAGCAGTATAATTTCTTTTGCTAAATGAGTAAATTTGACTTTTTGAGAACATTTGAAATCAGAGAAATTTTATTTGTAGCTTATATTCAAAGTAGTTTCTTAGTGTTTCAAAGAAGTTTTCTGTTTTCTTTTCATTGTTTTCAGTTTTTAATATTAGTGCCAGCTGTTTGAGTCCTGTTTCTTGAAACTATTTGTTCGGAACAATTATTTTATCTCTCTTTTATGGCTAACTCAAAATTTGCAAAGAATCAATTTACACAGGTTTTCCTTGGGAGAAGCCTGAATTGACCTTTGGAAAATACATCTCATTTTATATTATAGTTCCAACACGAGAGAGGGAATCAGGAAAGTGAGCTCTATAAAACCTACTCTTGCAACATTTCCAGCGTAATCACATGCAGATATGGAAATAGATTCATAGTGATTTGTTCTCTGTCAAGGAACTTGTCAATAAGAGATGCAAGTTGTGAAATACAGGCTTACCCATTCTTTTACCTTCTAGGAACAAAGAAAGCAGACTTTCACATTTTCAATTCTAGCCATATGTCCATATGAAAGAAAACATACCAGAAATTTGATATTTTTAACAATGTCATAATTAGAAAAAGATGTACAAAGAACTTAAAGAGTAGCTATTTATTGATATTTATAGGAGCCTCCTTGTTATTGTGGAATTATTCCCAGGAAAAACGGAAATTGGAAAGCAAACAGGAGGGCCATTTCTTCCTTCAACAGCAGTTTATTTAAGATAGATATAGACATATGGTATTATCCATGTAAATGAATGTAGGAAATGAGTATCATAGAGGCATGAAAAGATGCAACTAATGACAGAGCAGACTTACACGTCACGAGAAAAACAGATCTGTCTTAAATATGTCATTTTTCATAAATTGAATTGACTTGTAATGTTTTTGATAATAAAATTAGTGTAAGCGTATCGTTGAAATTTAAATAATTAGAAAACATAATAGAAAAAAAAAGTGTTTATTCCAGACAATTAGTCTGAGGACTTACCTTTGGTAGGGGCAAATGTACATGGAAACACACAAGTGTTAATATAAATTAAGAATTGCCATATTGGGCGGCGCCTGTGGCTCAGTGAGTAGGGCGCTGGCCCCATATGCCGAGGGTGGTGGGTTCAAACCCAGCCCCTGCCAAACTACAACCAAAAAAAATAGCCGGGCGTTGTGGCGGGCGCCTGTAGTCCCAGCTGCTCGGGAGGCTGAGGCAAGAGACTCGCGTAAGCCCAAGAGCTGGAGGTTGCTGTGAGCTGTGTGACGCCACGGCACTCTACCCGAGGGCCGTACAGTGAGACTCTGTCTCTACAAAAAAAGAAAAAAAAGAAAAAAAAAAGAATTGCCATATTTAACATATATAGGGATCTTTTCACATTCAAATATTCTCTGCATTTTTATAAATATTTAACAATTTCTCTTGTAGATGTTTTTCTAAAACTTTTCTTCTCTTAAACAAGTATATTGCATATTTATAGTTACCATGAGAGACAATGTTTTGTTTTGTTTTTGTGTGTGTTGTATGCTATCAATTTTTTTATTTTTATTTATTTTTTATTAAATCATAAATGCATAGATCATGTATACATTAATGCATTTATTGGGTACAATGTGCTGATTTCATATAGAATTAGGAACGCTTACGTCACACTGGTTAATATATACCTCATCTCATTTACTTCATTATTGTGTTAAGATGTGTTAAGACGTTTATACTCTATACTAGTAAATCTGACATGTACCCTTGCATTAATGTAGGATAATTGAGACAAGAATATATATATATCTGCTAAGTGTAAACAATATATATATATAAATATATATAAATGAGACTGTTTCTGTATTTTTTTTGCAGAAACAGAGTCTTATTTTATCGCCCTGGGTAGAGTGCCGTGGTGTCACACAGCTCACAGCAACCTCCAACTCCTGGGCTTAAGCAATTCTCTTGCCTCAGCCTCCCCAGTAGCTGGGACTACAGGCACCCTCCACAACGCCCAGCTATTTCTTTGTTGAAGTTTGGCCGTGGTGGGGTTTGAACCTGCCACCCTTGGAATATGGGGCCGGCGTCCTACTCATTGAGCCACAGGTGCTGCCCGAGACAAGAATATTTTTTAAAAATTATGCTTGATGTAAACTGTCAATTTTAGGTCAAGAAATCCTAAAATACAGAACATTCCATACCGGAAGCAGCAGCATAGAGAATTGTTGATTTCTTCTTGCACCTTCTACTGTTAGAACTAATGTTTATTTCAATTTTTGCAAATTGGACTGAGGAAACATCTCTCATCATTTATATATGTACTTTACAAATTGCGTGTCAACATTTTTTGCAGAGTCTCATAGGTTTCTTTGCCTTTCTTATTTATTTTTCTTTTTCCTAGCAGGCATATTAAACAAGCTATGCATACTTGAAGTTAGTGTTCTGTTTACAATAGATTTACTTTTTAATTTTATATGCCATTTTGCAATGTGCATTTTAAAATATTTACATTATAAATGCTGTTAAATTTTATTTTAGGCATCGTGTAAGACATCTTTGAGAAGTAAGATAGATGCATCCCTATATGTTTAACCAATTCTCTTATATTGTTTACACTTAGCATATTTGTTTTTGGTAGATCAATTGTTATTTTATTTTATTTTAAACAGGAAACCAAGTGTCCAAAAATCATTTGATCAATGTTCCATCTTTTCACACAACGTTGAAATGCCATTATTTTTTGTACAGATGAATAAACACATATAAACAGAATTATACTCATACACAGAGTCTTAAAAGTTCCACTATGACTAAAATTTTTCTCATGTATTCTTTACAATATAGTTTGTTATATTTTATATCCAGCCAATATAAATTTCTCCTTATAATTTATTCACTTTTCTAATTTTCTTGACAATACTTAAGGAATTTTTTTCTCAAATAAATATGAATATCTTTTCTCCTACTTAAGATACTGGTATTTTTATCTGATATATTCAATTATAAAATTAATCTTTGAAAAATATATATCTCATAAAGGTTTCCGAGGACAGTAGGAAGAGTATAATTACTTTTCAAAATCAGTATATATTAAATACCATCAAATCATGCCTAGGCTAGGCACCGTATTTTTACTCTTTTATTTTGACCTATCGATATCATGAAGGCTATTACTAATAGTGTCTAAATACACATTTCCTAATGTGTATTAGGAAAAAATATTTTTAAAAAATTAATATAGAAAGTACTTCTTTTTTTATTTTTTAATTTTTTTTCATATATACATGTGTTCATTAGGCTTCCACTTTTTGCCTTCACAAAATTAAAAAGGCTTAAAATTTAATAACAATAACAATGTTTAAGATAGGGACCAGAAACAATAACCTGGTAAAGAATGAATGAAGACAAATACATTCAGAAAAGAAATCAGATGAAGTATTAAGCAATAATAATAATAGTAATGCAAAGAAAGTAACATTCACATTGTCAAATAACAGTATGTCTATCATAGAACGCTTTGACTCTGAGGTTCAGTATGGAGTCATCAATTAACTACTTCTTATTATTTTTTCCCCAAGTATCAAAGAATAAACAACTAATATTATAAATAAAAATATAAGATAATTTCAAAAAATAGATCATGCCAAATCTTAAAGACAAAAAAAAAGAAGAAATACCTCAAAATTATTCTACTTAATCTGGATACACCTGATTTAAAATTAGAAAAAATACATTAATATAAAGGGGAAATTGCAAACATAATTCTCTTTTAAATGAGGATGCAATATCCTGTATCGTAAACAACATATTAACAAGTTGAAGTAAAAATTAGTGTTTAAGTAAATGTACTTTAGTCAAAATTGAATCCAATTTATGTGAGAATTAGTCACTATTTTCTTTCCTTTTTTTTCTTTTCCTTACCCTTACCCCCTCCCTCTTTTTGTCTGAATGATGCTACTTCCGATGACGCTACTTCTTAATAGTATCACCTATGTTACAAAAAGAAAAGGACCTTGACTATATATTTGTCTTCTGATAGCCTTCAGATTTCAACCTTGTACTTTGCAATGGGGAGAGCCCACCCCAGCAGACATGAATCCCCCAAAGCCGATGACGTGGCCTCCATGATCATTTGAATAAAATCAAGGGGCAGATCTTTCAGAACCCAGATTCCAATTTCATGTCCATGTATAATCTTTTAGGAGCAAACCAGGGTAAATTAAGATTCCATTATATCCCATTTAGCTAATCTGACTCCAGCCTCCCAGAATGAGGCTGTCACTCTGTCTTCTCTTTATCTCCTCATCAACTAGAATTCTAATTTTTGGAATGCTAAAGGCTTCAGCTCCCATTCTTCTCTTTTTTTTTTTTTTTTTTGTTGCAGTTTTTGGCCGGGGCTGGGTTTGAACCTGCCACCTCTGGCATATGGGGCCGGCGCTCTACTCCTTTGAGCCACAGACGCTGCCCACCATTCTTCTCTATTTTTTTTTTTTTTTATTAAATCGTAGCTGTGTACATTGATATGATCATGGGGCATCATACACTCGATTCTGAGACCATTTGACACATTTTCATCACAATGGTTAACATAGTCTTCCTGGCACTATCTCAGTTACTATGCCAAGACATTTACATTCTACATTCTACATTTATTTTGTATTCACAAATACCCCTGTAAGATGCACCACAGGTATAATCCCACCAATCCCCCTCCCTCTACCTACCACCCCCCTCCCTCCCCTCCCTTTCCCACTTCCCTCTATTGTTAGGTTGTAACTGGGTTATAGCTTTCATGTGAAAGCCCCAAATTAGTTTCATAGTAGAGCTGAGTACATTGGATACTTTTTTCTCCATTCTTGAGATACTTTCCTAAGAAGAATATGTTCCAGCTCCATCCATGTAAACATGAAAGAGGTAAAGCCTCCATCTTTCCTTAAGGCTGCATAATATTCCATGGTGTACATATACCACAATTTATTAATCCATTCGTGGATCGATGGGCACTTGGGCTTTTTCCATGACTTACCAATTATGAATTGATCTTATAGGCGGTGCCTGTGGCTCAGTTGGTAAGGCGCCGGCCCCATATACCAAGGGTGGCGGGTTCAAACCCGGCCCCGGCCAAACTGCAACCAAAAAATAGCCGGGCGTTGTGGCGGGCGCCTGTAGTCCCAGCTACTCAGGAGTCTGAGGCAAGAGAATCGCTTAAGCCCAGGAATTGGAGGTTGCTGTGAGCTGTGTGAGGCCACGGCACTCTACCGAGGGCCATAAAGTGAGACTCTGTCTCTACAAAAAAAAAAAAAAAAAAAAGATCTTATCTAGTCTTATGGTTTTGTATACTGATGTCTTTCTAGTTTAACTCCCAACTCCTGGACTCAACCCAGAATTTCTGAGGTGCTAGTTATTATATTATTATGCTAAGATTATTCCTAGCACACGTTTTATTTAGTGATTTTTTTAAAAGTCTAGATTATCGTTATTGATCTCTGAGTCTCCACATGCTATATTGAGCATATTGGGTACTGAAGTTATAGTAACAATGAAATAGTTGATTTCGTTTTTCAGTTGTTCTATGCTGTGTAACAGTATACCCAGTATGGAACTTATCTGTTCAATTAGACGAGTTCAATTTTAATAAAATAGATAACTCTCAGATGACATGTTAGTAAAATTTACTTAAGAAAAAAGATAAAACAAGAACGTGATATTCATTTTGGAAAAGTAGTTATCAATAATACTTTCTTCAAAAATTTCTGATTACAAATTTAAAAATTTATTTTAGATATTAATTAAGCTATACTGGTCTATTCATTTTATTTTTCCAACTTTAATCTGTGATGATTTGTAATAAATATGCCTGAAGAAAAGTGCACAGGAAATGATGCAAAGTGTATTTTGAGTAATGCCAAAGATGTAGCATTAACTTGAAGGAACAAAGAAGTCACTAAAATTTATTAAGTATTGGGATAATACTACAGATTTTCATTTTGTGGACTGCCTTCCCATTAGGGTATTTTAGAATGAATTTTTTTTTTTTTTAATTGTTGGGGATTCATTGAGGGTACAATAAGCCAGTTACACAGATTACAATTGTTAGGTAAAGTCCCTCTTGCAATCATGTCTTGCCCCCATAAAGTGTGACACACACTAAGGCCCCACCCCCCTCCCTACGTCCCTCTTTCTGCTTCCCCCCCCATAACCTTAATTGTCATTAATTGTCCTCATATCAAGATTGAGTACATAGGATTCATGCTTCTCCATTCTTGTGATGCTTTACTAAGAATAATGTCTTCCACGTCCATCCAGGTTAATACGAAGGATGTAAAGTCTCCATTTTTTTTAATGGCTGAATACTATTCCATGGTATACATATACCACAGCTTGTTAATCCACTCCTGGGTTGGTGGGCATTTAGGCTGTTTCCACATTTTGGCAATGGTAAATTGAGCTGCAATAAACAGTCTAGTACAAGTGTCCTTATGATAAAAGGATTTCTTTCCTTCTGGGTAGATGCCCAGTAATGGGATTGCAGGATCGAATGGGAGGTCTAGGTTGAGTGCTTTGAGGTTTACTTCCAGAAAGGTTGTACTAGTTTGCAGTCCCACCAGCAGTGTAAAAGTGTTCCCTTCTCTCCACATCCACGCCAGCATCTGCAGTTTTGAGATTTTGTGATGTGGGCCATTCTCACTGGGGTTAGATGATATCTCAGGGATGTTTTGATTTGCATTTCTCTAATATATAGAGATGATGAACATTTTTTCATGTGTTAGAACAATAAAAAAGGATAAATATCATTTCATGTGAGTATTGGCCTGAACATCAACATAAGTCATGTAGGGAGACTTCTAATTAAAAAATAATAACATATACAATTTAATAAGAGTAACTGTCAGCCAGGCATTGCTCTAAGTGCTTCATGTTTATTATCTAATTTATTCCGCTTGTATATTATCAATTATTATTCTCATTTCCTTGAAGAGCCTAAGGAGGCACAGACATTTAGGTTATGTCTCCCAAAATGGGAGTGGATGCACGGTTTGAGTGCATTTAACTCACCTTAGAGATCCTAGTTTGTTGATTATTAAATGCATTTCCCCAAGATGTGCGCCAAGAGAATAAGAGTATGTGCAAAGAGAGGTTTTAATTATTCATTACTATAATTTGAGCCCTTTGGTAATGCCAGCACAGTAGAGCACATCAAAAAAATAATTGAATTCAGTAGAAGACAGTTTCATCTTCAATCATGGATCTTGGGTTAGTCAGATGGAGTTATTCATCGATTAGGTAGACACCTGTGATCTCAGAAATGAGGTTCATCTAGAGGATACAATCTAAAGACATGCCCTCATATGAAGTAATAGTTGAAATCACGGATACATACATTTTCTCTGTGAAAACAAGCCCAAACCTCCTTTCTAGAAAACAAAGAATGTAAAGGGGATTGCAGTAATAGTAACCCATTAGGTAGAACGTATAGAGTAGGCTGGAATAGGTTGATAGATAAGATAGAGAAATAACTGAGAAGGGAATGGAAGAGTATCGTTATAGCTGGGAGTAGTACTGTTAAATCAGAACGAAAAAATACACATGAAATGTGGCAAATAAAAACATAGACCGGGACATCCAGCATGATAAGGTAAAAGGTGTTGCTTCAGAAAGCTAAAGGCACCCTTGATTAGTATGAGAAAAATGAAACCAAGGACAAGAAACCACTCCAAAAATTCTGTCCATGATTTTGTTTTAAAAACAAAAAAGACCAAGTTAATTCAATGCTTAGAGGAGACAAGGCATCAGGAAAAAGCTTTTGAGTTTGATTATGCCTGTGTTTTGCTTGTTTTAAAAGAAAATAGAAAACCATGAAGAGTGGGTTTTGCTGGCTAGTCTTATAGTCAGGGGGCAATGATACACCTATTTTGAGAGCCTGCTTCTAAAGGTACTTTTTTATCTCTTCTGATTGACACACAGCTGTTCCCAGGACATTGCTCAGCTTCCTATAAGGCTGGATTGGTTTTTAATTGCCCCCCAAATCCATTTATAGCATCTCACACACACACAGACGCAGACACAAACGTGTGTGTACGGTGCACGGCACCAACAGCAAACCAACAAGCCAAACACTATCATATAGGATTCACATACTAATTAACATGCTGAGCTGATGAAAATATTGACTCATTCATTTAATGCAACATACATTCATGAAATTCACACTGTGCCTGCACTCTTAAAGGGGCCAGAAAAAACTGGTGACCAAGAAACCCAAATCTATGCTCTCTTACCTTTACATTGTAGTGGTAAGAGAGAGAATAAAGAAATAAATCAGGTAAGATAGAGTAGCGAATAATTATAGGAACCATGTAGAAAATTTAAGAGGGTCAAAGGAATGCAGAATGTTGGGGGGAAAAGGGTGCTTGAATGAGGGTTTAAGACTTAGGAGCCCTTATGACTTACTCCTGGGAGCTGGCACGTCCTGAACTCGAGAGGCACAGTGCCAGAGCCAGGATGAGTTTGACAGTGACAGCCCAGCAGATCCCTGAGCACTGAGGCTAGAGGGTTAGCCAGAGACCACTCTCTGCACCTCCTCACAGTCAAGGATAAGGAATTTGTTTTACTCTAGTTGCAACAGATTTCAGAAAGAGTGTAAACCAGGAAGAAACTTGATAATTACATATCATATTTGATTCTGTGGAGCCAACAGCTGTATATGAGAAGTCTGAATATGTAATACACAGAGTTTCACATTCTCATAAATAAAAATGTTAATAAGGAGCATAATCAGAACAAGTAATTATTTAAAACCTGATTTACTTTTGGTTATCTTAGGGAAATGGAGCTAGAGTTTGCATTAATTTGGATGGAAATAGGGAGTGTTTCTACTTCATATGTTTACCACATTGTGGTCACACCACACTGTTGCCACATTGTCATTTAAATTATCCAAGTACGAGATTGAGGTCAATTTCTAACAAAATTAGAGTCACCAGAGCACCATCTGACTCCAGATGGCTCTTTGAACATTGCTATTAGAAAACTTTGTTTTAAAGAATATTCAAAGATGAAGATTTATTTTGCTATCGTTGTTTCATATAGTCTTCCTAAGACACTGTAAAAACTGAATTATTACTCTAAACTTAGAAATGATGTAATATTCTATTTGGTATAAAAAAAGAAGAGCCTCCCCAGAGACACCAGCCAAAATCTTGAAAAGAGTTTCCATAGTTTTAACTTTTATTGTAAGGGGTTTGGGAGTGTAACGGTGCACAGTAGAGGCACCACGTAACACTATAAAATCCTCTGTTTTGTTTATTTGTTTGCTTGTTTGTTCTGGCCTGTGACTAACACTCTTTGCTGCAAAGCATTTGTGGTACACTATGTGTTCGTTGGTACAAAAAAACAGCATTACTTTATGAGCACTTTTCCTTTTGCTGTATTAGATGGATCCCCCAAAGCATCCTGATAAATAGCAGATGAGGTGTGTCTCGTAACAAATAGGTGAGCACACATTCTGTCTTTCAACTGGATGTATAACCTATATTAGGGTAATGTGAGTTGTGTTTTCAACATAAACTTTTAAAATATATCGATCACTTTAAAATTATATGCAAGTTATATGCAATAAAATTTAGCACTGGATGAAGAAAGTACTTTGGACAGTACAAAAGTGATGGGAATGGACTCCAGTGGTAATTATTTCATGCCAAAATCGAACAGCTTTTGTCCTTGATTTTTTTTTCTTGAGCAAAGCTTTCATTTAAACCCTTGTTAGAAGGTTAAAGTAAAGAATTTTTTTTTTTTTTTTTACTGATCTAAAGACCTGAAGTTAGAATTCAATTATTTTCTTTCAAAACAGCAGGAACCACATTAATAATTTATCCTTCTCTTCCACTCATCTTCCAAACACCTCTCACGTAAATAGCTCAGAATGTATTTGGGACTTATTGGATGCTGTAATCCACTTTAAATTCTCAGAAAGATATCAGTAATTTTTATTTTCACTAAAATCATCCGATGTGCTTTTCATGTCCTAGGCAGATTCTTACTGCTGGGACGTGGAAATGGTTGCTGGCACCAATTTATTTTCTCTACTAATTTGCTGTTACCTGAAATTCTCTTCATTAACATCTCGTTTTTGTTTTGTTTTTTTTGTAGAGACAGAGTCTCACTTTATGACCGTCGGGTAGAGTGCCGTGGCCTCACACAGCTCACAGCAACCTCCAACTCCTGGGCCTAAGCGATTCTCTTGCCTCAGCCTCCCGAGTAGCTGGGACTACAGGCGCCCGCCACAACGCCCGGCTATTTTTTGGTTGCAGTTCAGCAGGGGCTGGGTTTGAACCCGTCACCCTCTGCATATGGGGCCAGCGCCTTACCGACTGAGCCACTTTTTGATCAAAGCACTGTGCCTCCAAAAAGGCTCCTTTAAATTAAGGCTAATGTAAGATTTCAATTCATTATTTAATCTGTTACTGAGACTGCATATCAAAATGAGAACTAGAAATTAAGACTCACCTCCAAGGCAATGGAACTCAGAAAAAAATACTGTATATTAGGAGGAGATATTATGAAGGTGAAACCAGGAGAAGGTAAGAAATAAGAGCCTGGGACAAGTAGGATTCAGGTGTGACACTGCAACACATTCTTACATAACAAAAGTCTTAAATTTTCAAAAAACAATTTCTATTCCGGCAAAGCATAATTACCCAGAACAGGCACAGCTTTTAGTGTGAGTGAAGATGTGGGGAGTGTGTGTGTGTGTGCGTGCGTGCGTGTAACAAACTTAGCCCATCCTAATTCCCTTTCTCTTTTTCCATCTGAAGAAATAATGTTTGGTCACGTGAGCATTTGTCTTTCACTCCAGATAGAAGACAACAAACCATTGCATTAGGGAGAAAATATTAGAGTGATCGTACCCAAGTCTTCAAAGTGGGGTTACGGACCCCTGAACTAACATTAAAACTTCTCAGGGGCAAAAATTATGTTAGAATGGGGCCTTCTGATCACCCTATTGACATTTTGGGTTAGATTATTCTTTATTGTCAGGAATTGCCTTCTGAATTGGAAATATAGCAGTGCCCTGATTGATTGAGTCTGGTAATACTACCCAAGCTGTGACAACCCAAATCACCTTCCCTATTTTTCCAAATGGCCTCTGGTACAAGATGAAATTGTCTTGAATCTTGAATCAATGTTTTACAAAACCCAGATGACTTACTTTTACATGAAGTCTTTCCTTGAACATTCTGCCCAAGAATGTAGGATGTTAATAAACCCTAAGTTAATAAGGCAAAATAAACCCACCCTGGAGCGTCATGATTTAAATGTATTTCTGATAAATCTGAAGCTTTATATAGGACCCAGATGTACAGATCTGCTAAAATGTTTTGAATTCAGATGAAACTTACTAAAGGCAGAATACAAATGTCTACATACAGTAACTAAGAAAATGCCACGAAGGCTACGTTGAACAGTTTGATGAAAATATTTCAGATTGTATATGAAACCCGCACATTGTACTCTTTGATTGCACTAATGTACACAGCTATGATTTAACAATAAAAATAAATTAATAAAAAATAAATAAAAAGATCCCGCCGCGTTTCCGGCCCCTGCACGTCCGCAACCTTCTCAGCTCCTACGGTGAGGTTGGACGAGTTTTCTTTCAGGCTGAGGACCGGTTCGTGAAACGGAAGAAGAAGGCAGCAGCGGCCACGGGAGGAAAAAAGCGGTCATACAGCAAGGACTACACCGAGGGCTGGGTGGAGTTCCGGGACAAGCGGGTAGCCAAGCGCGTCGCGGCCAGTCTACACAACACGCCTATGGGTGCCCGTAGGCGTAGCCCCTTCCGTTATGACTTATGGAACCTCAAGTGCTTCTAGTGGTATCAAGCACATCATGGCACTCAGTGTATGTCTGTCAAATGAATGATCCCTGGCTGCAGAAGTGATTCCTAAATACAAAACAAGGAATTCAAAGGAAAAGAAAGGTGTATTTGAAGAAATTATCATCTTAAATATTTTAAAATTAAAAAGAAATAAGCAGAACAAGTGGGAAGTCATACAATAATCATAATGCATATTAAAAAAATTTAATAATGGAGCGGAGCAAGATGGCAGCCGAGTAACGGCTTCCTTGCATCTGGGCACCGTGAGTCTGGGGAGATAGGACTTCAGGCATCTCTGGCTGGTGGGATCTGCCTACCATAACTCCTATGAGGATACAGGGAGTCAGCGAGAGACTTCTGGACCCCAAGAGGAGGACTAAAACAGTGGAAAACTGGCAAGTGGTCGCGTGTGTTCAATCCGTCTAAACCCGCCCACAACTGTAAGTTCAGTAGCAGCGAGACTGCAAACCAGAAAGGCCTTACCTGTGAAATGTTTTGATGTCCTTGGACTTGGCACTGAGTTGAACTGCCTTGGGGAAGGCCTGAGCGGGAGGGCGGAGAACTTTGGCCGTTGTCTAGGGCCCCAGTCTGAGCCGCTGAGCCAGACGGAGCTAAAACTGTTTGGCGGTGGGTCACACGGAACCATTGTCAGTGATCTGCCTCGGCAAGCTCCGCCCTCAGAGTCGCAGAGCTAGAAACGGGTGGGAGCTGGTAACCCAGCAACCAAGTAGCCTAAGGGTTGGGTCTGAGCCGCCTTGCAGCCCTAACCCTCAGGGGCAGAGTGAGACCGGTTTTGGCACACTGAGTAAGTGGATAGCCACTTCAGCAGTGATTCCAGCGAGAAAGCTGGGAAAGCTTCTGCTCAGCAAGTTTACAAGTTCAAAGTGCCTTTTAAGTGGGCTGAAGAGAGATTTAGGGTGTCTACCTGCTGAGGTTTGAGAAATCAGCAGCCTCCAGTCGTATCAGAACTGTGACTAACATCTCATACCCCAGAAGACCACGTGTTGCCCAGACAATATTCAATAACATATACAAACTGCTTTGTTTTTGGTTGTGTATTTTTTCTTTCTTTCTTTTTTTTTTTTTTTTGTTTGGTTGTGTTTTTTTTGTTTGTTTATTTTGACGTTGTTGATGTTCTTTTGTTTTTTAATTTCAATCTTTTCCATACAGATCCCTTTTTCTTTCTCAATTTTACTGGTTTAATTATAATTTCTCATTGCTGCCTTTTTGAATAACTTCAACTTCATTTTTGCTAGTGTTTCTACCGATATAATTTGGTTTTTCACCCAATTTTATCCCTGTAAAGTTTTCTGTTTGCTTCTTTTGGTTTGATTTATAGCATTTTTGTCTTTCCTCTCTACTTGGTGGAGGTGGGGTACTGTGTCTGATCAGGTTAGCAAAGAGCTGCTGACCTCAAGGGAACCACCCCACTGGCCACCCCCAGAAGGTGGGGTTTTTTTAAGGTTGTGTCAAAGTACCCTACTGTACACCTATATTGCCCTGTCTCCCTCTTTCTGTGCCTCTCTTCTTTTTGTCAATATTCCTTATCCCCACCCCCTCTCCTTTCTCTATCTTTCTTTTTTTTTCTTATCACTCGGTTCTCCTTTCTTTCATCCCCTTTTTTGCTCTTCAACCTTCTCACCCTTCTGGTCCTGTAACCCTTAGTCCACAAGCACAAGAACTTAAAGAGCAAGAGGAAGTGAAAGGAAAATTAGGGCAAGGAAACAGATAAAAGAAATCACTCATGAGGAAGAATCAGCAGAAAACTCCAGGCAACATGAAGAACCAGTCCAGAACAACCCCGCCAAGGGACCATGAGGTAGCTACTGCAGAGGATTCCACCTATACAGAAATGTTAGGAATGACAGAAAGGGAATTCAGAATACACATGTTGAAAACAATGAAAGAAATGATGGAAACAATGAAGGAAACTGCTAATAAAGTGGAAAATAACCAAAAGGAACTCCAAAAACAGAATCAAATCAGAGATGAACGATATGAAGAATATAAAAAGGATATAGCAGAGCTGAAGGAAATGAAACAGTCAATCAGGGAACTTAAAGATGCAATGGAAAGTATCAGCAACAGGTTAGACCATGCAGAAGAAAGAATTTCAGAGGTAGAAGACAAAGTTTTTGAGATAACTCAGATAGTAAAAGAGGCAGAAAAGAAGAGAGAGAAAGCAGAACGTTCACTGTCAGAATTATGGGACTTTATGAAGCGTTCCAACATACGAGTTATAGGAATTCCAGAAGGGGAAGAAGAATGCCCCAGAGGAATGGAAGCCATACTAGAGAATATTATAAAAGAAAATTTCCCAAACATCACCAAAGATTCTGACACACTGCTTTCAGAGGGCTATCGGACCCCAGGTCGCCTCAACTCTAACCGAGCTTCTCCAAGACACATTGTGATGAACCTGTCCAAAGTCAAGACAAAAGAAAAGATTCTGCAAGCTGCCAGGAGTAAGCGCCAGTTGACCTACAGGGGCAAATCCATCAGAGTGACCGCAGACTTCTCTAATGAAACTTTCCAAGCAAGAAGACAATGGTCATCTACCTTTAATCTACTTAAACAGAACAATTTTCAGCCCAGAATTCTGTACCCTGCCAAGCTAAGCTTCAAAATTGACGGAGAAATCAAATCATTTACGGATATACAAACATTGAGGAAATTCGCCACAACAAGACCAGCTCTACAGGAAATACTTCAACCTGTTCTGCACACTGACCACCACAATGGATCAGCAGCAAAGTAAGAACTCAGAAATCAAAGGACAGAACCTAACCTCCACACTGATGCAAAGGATAAAACTAAGCAATGGAGTCTCACCAAATAAGACGAATAGAATACTACCACACTTATCAATTATCTCCATAAATGTTAATGGCTTGAATTCCCCACTGAAGAGACATAGATTGGCTGACTGGATTAAAAAACACAAGCCATCCATTTGCTGTCTGCAAGAAACACACCTGGCTTCAAAAGACAAATTAAAGCTCCGAGTCAAGGGTTGGAAGACAATTTTTCAGGCAAATGGAATTCAGAAGAAAAGAGGAGTTGCAATCTTATTTTCAGATACATGTGGATTTAAAGCAACTAAAGTCAAAAAAGACAAAGATGGTCACTTTATATTGGTCAAGGGAAAAATACAACAAGAAGACATTTCAATTCTAAATATTTATGCACCCAATTTAAATGCTCCCAGATTCTTGAAGCAGACCTTACTCAGTCTGAGCAATATGATATCTGACAATACCATCATAACAGGGGACTTTAACACACCTCTTACAGAGCTGGACAGATCCTCTAAACAGAAATTAAACAAAGACATAAGAGATTTAAATGAGACCCTAGAACAACTGTGCTTGATAGACGCATATAGAACACTCCATCCCAAAGATAAAGAATATACATTCTTCTCATCACCCCATGGAACATTCTCCAAAATTGATCATATCCTGGGACACAAAACAAATATCAACAGAATCAAAAGAATTGAAATTTTACCTTGTATCTTCTCAGACCATAAGGCACTAAAGGTGGAACTCAACTCTAACAAAAATGCTCGACCCCACCCAAAGGCATGGAAATTAAACAATCTTCTGTTGAATAACAGATGGGTGCAGGAAGAAATAAAACAGGAAATCATTAACTTCCTTGAGCATAACAACAATGAAGACACAAGCTACCAAAACCTGTGGGATACTGCAAAAGCAGTTTTGAGAGGAAAATTCATCGCTTTAGATGCCTACATTCGAAAAACAGAAAGAGAGCACGTCAACAATCTCACAAGAGATCTTATGGAAATGGAAAAAGAAGAACAATCTAAGCCTAAACTCAGTAGAAGAAAAGAAATATCCAAAATCAAATCAGAGATCAATGAAATTGAAAACAAAAGAATCATTCAGAAAATTAATGAAACAAGGAGTTGGTTTTTTGAAAAAATAAATAAAATAGATAAACCATTGGCCAGACTAACTAGAAATAGAAAAGTAAAATCTCTAGTAACCTCAATCAGAAACGATAAAGGGGAAATAACAACTGATCCCACAGAGATACAAGAGATCATCTCTGAATACTACCAGAAACTCTATGCCCAGAAATTTGACAATGTGAAAGAAATGGATCAATATTTGGAATCACACCCTCTCCCTAGACTTAGCCAGGAAGAAATAGACCTCCTGAACAGACCAATTTCAAGCACTGAGATCAAAGAAACAATAAAAAAGCTTCCAACCAAAAAATGCCCTGGTCCAGATGGCTTCACTCCAGAATTCTATCAAACTTTCAAGGAAGAGCTTATTCCTGTACTGCAGAAATTATTCCAAAAAACAGAGGAAGAAGGAATCTTCCCCAACACATTCTATGAAGCAAACATCACCCTGATACCAAAACCAGGAAAAGACCCAAACAAAAAGGAGAATTTCAGACCAATCTCACTCATGAATATAGATGGAAAAATTCTCAACAAAATCCTAGCCAATAGATTACAGCTTATCATCAAAAAAGTCATTCATCATGATCAAGTAGGCTTCATCCCAGGGATGCAAGGCTGGTTTAACATACGCAAGTCCATAAACGTTATCCACCATATTAACAGAGGCAAAAATAAAGATCACATGATCCTCTCAATAGATGCAGAAAAAGCATTTGATAAAATCCAGCATCCTTTTCTAATTAGAACACTGAAGAGTATAGGCATAGGTGGCACATTTCTAAAACTGATTGAAGCTATCTATGACAAACCCACAGCCAATATTTTACTGAATGGAGTAAAACTGAAAGCTTTTCCTCTCAGAACTGGAACCAGACAAGGTTGTCCTCTGTCACCTTTACTATTCAACATAGTGCTGGAAGTTCTAGCCAATACAATTAGGCAAGACAAGGAAATAAAGGGAATCCAAATGGGAGCAGAGGAGGTCAAACTCTCCCTCTTTGCTGACGACATGATCTTATACTTAGAGAACCCCAAAGACTCAACCACAAGACTCCTAGAAGTCATCAAAAAATACAGTAATGTTTCAGGATATAAAATCAATGTCCACAAGTCAGTAGCCTTTGTATACACCAATAACAGTCAAGATGAGAAGCTAATTAAGGACACAACTCCCTTCACCATAGTTTCAAAGAAAATGAAATACCTAGGAATATACCTAACGAAGGAGGTGAAGGACCTCTATAAAGAAAACTATGAAATCCTCAGAAAGGAAATAGCAGAGGATTTTAACAAATGGAAGAACATACCATGCTCATGGATGGGAAGAATCAACATTGTTAAAATGTCTGTACTTCCCAAAGCAATCTACCTATTCAATGCCATTCCTATCAAAGTACCTACATTGTACTTTCAAGATTTGGAAAAAATGATTCTGCATTTTGTATGGAACCGGAAAAAACCCCGTATAGCAAAGGCAGTTCTTAGTAACAAAAATAAAGCTGGGGGCATCAGCATACCAGATTTTAGTCTGTACTACAAAGCCATAGTGCTCAAGACAGCATGGTACTGGCACAAAAACAGAGACATAGACACTTGGAATCGAATTGAACACCAAGAACTGAAACTAACATCTTACAACCACCTAATCTTCGATAAACCAAACAAGAACTTACCTTGGGGGAAAGACTCCCTATTCAATAAATGGTGTTGGGAGAATTGGATGTCTACATGTAAAAGACTGAATCTGGACCCACACCTTTCCCCACTCACAAAAATTGATTCAAGATGGATAAAGGACTTAAATTTAAGGCATGAAACAATAAAAATCCTCAAAGAAAGCATAGGAAAAACACTGGAAGATATTGGCCTGGGGGAAGACTTCATGAAGAAGACTGCCATGGCAATTGCAACAACAACAAAAATAAACAAATGGGACTTCATTAAACTGAAAAGCTTCTGTACAGCTAAGGAGACAATAACCAAAGCAAAGAGACAACCCACACAATGGGAAAGGATATTTGCATATTTTCAATCAGACAAAAGCTTGATAACCAGAATCTATAGAGAACTCAAATTAATCCACATGAAAAAAGCCAACAATCCCTTATATCAATGGGCAAGAGACATGAACAGAACTTTCTCTAAAGACGACAGACGAATGGCTAACAAACACATGAAAAAATGTTCATCATCTCTATATATTAGAGAAATGCAAATCAAAACATCCCTGAGATATCATCTAACCCCAGTGAGAATGGCCCACATCACAAAATCTCAAAACTGCAGATGCTGGCGTGGATGTGGAGAGAAGGGAACACTTTTACACTGCTGGTGGAACTGCAAACTCGTACAACCTTTCTGGAAGGAAGTATGGAGAAACCTCAAAGCACTCAAGCTAGACCTCCCATTCGATCCTGCAATCCCATTACTGGGCATCTACCCAGAAGGAAAAAAAGTCCTTTTATCATAAGGACACTTGTACTAGACTGTTTGTTGCAGCTCAATTTACAATCGCCAAAATGTGGAAACAGCCTAAATGCCCACCAACCCAGGAATGGATTAACAAGCTGTGGTATATGTATACCATGGAATACTATTCAGCCATCAAAAAAAATGGAGACTTTACATCCTTCGTATTAACCTGGATGGAAGTGGAAGACATTATTCTTAGTAAAGCATCACAAGAATGGAGAAGCATGAATCCTATGTACTCAATCTTGATATGAGGACAATTAATGACAATTAAGGTTATGGGGGGGGGAAGCAGAAAGAGGGATGGAGGGAGGGGGGTGGGGCCTTAGTGTATGTCACACTTTATGGGGGCAAGACATGATTGCAAGAGGGACTTTACCTAACAATTGCAATCAGTGTAACTGGCTTATTGTACCCTCAATGAATCCCCAACAATAAAAAAAAAAAAAGAAAAAAAAAATAAATAAAAAATAAAATGGGTGGCAGGTAACGCCAGTTTTTATTAAACAAACGTACATTTTTATTTGGCCATGCTAAGGAAAAAAGAAAAGAAGGAACAAAGGTAGGTAGGAGAGAAAAAAGAAACAAAGGTGAGCGGAAGAGAAGGAAGGGAAGGGTATAGGAAGGGAGCTGGTCCTTCTCCAAGAAAAAGCAGAAACACTGGACGGGGTTAAATATATTAAAGTGGGAGCACATTGTTTTATCAAAAAAAATAATTATTGATAAGAAGTGATATGTAATTTATGTAGTTGCCTTTAAGTTATAAAAAGAAGTGATTCGTTAAAATTATAATTGTATCATTTTTAAAAATCATTTTAGAGTTTCTTAAAATAGGTAGTTCCCACATCAATGTGTGAGTGATATCAGAACAAAATTTGAATACTGTTGGATTCACTATTTTGGATTTTGTCAATCATCAATATACGGCACAGACACAGGATTAAAACATTTATTTATTTGTTTGTTTGTTTATTTATTATTTCTCTTTTCTTGACACAGAGTCTTAACTTTGTCGCCCTTCGTGGAGTGCTATGACATTACAGCTCAGAAACCTCCAACATTTGGGCTCAAGTGATTCTCTTGCCTCATCCTCCTGAGTAGCTGGGACTACAGGCGCCCATCACAATGCCCGGCTACTTTTTTTTTTTTTTTTTTTATTGTTGGGGATTCATTGAGGGTACAATAAGCCAGGTTACACTGATTGCAATTGTTAGGTAAAGTCCCTCTTGCAATCATGTCTTGCCCCCATAAAGTGTGACACACACCAAGGCCCCACCCACCTCCCTCCTTCCCTCTTTCTGTTCCCCCCCCATAACCATAATTGTCATTAATTGTCCTTATATCAAAATTGAGTACATAGGATTCATGCTTCTCCATTCTTGTGATGCTTTACTAAGAATAATGTCTTCCACGTCCATCCAGGTTAATACGAAGGATGTAAAGTCTCCATTTTTTTAATGGCTGAATAGTATTCCATGGTATACATATACCACAGCTTTTTTTTTTTTTTTTTTTTTTGTAGAGACAGAGTCTCACTTTATTGCCCTGGGTAGAATGCTGTGGCCTCACACAGCTCACAGCAACCTCCAACTCCTGGGCTTCAGCGATTCTCTAGCCTCAGCCTCCCGAGTAGCTGGGACTACAGGCGCCCGCCACAACGCCCAGCTATTTTTTGGTTGCAGTTCAGCCGGGGCTGGGTTTGAACCCTCCACCCTCGGTATATGGGGCCGGCGCCTTACCGACTGAGCCACAGGCACCGCCCACCACAGCTTGTTAATCCATTCCTGGGTTGGTGGGCATTTAGGCTGTTTCCACATTTTGGCGATTGTAAATTGAGCTGCAATAAACAGTCTAGTACAAGTGTCCTTATGATAAAAGGATTTTTTTCGTTCTGGGTAGATGCCCAGTAATGGGATTGCAGGATCAAATGGGAGGTCTAGCTTGAGTGCTTTGAGGTTTCTCCATACTTCCTTCCAGAAAGGTTGTACTAGTTTGTAGTCCCACCAGCAGTGTAAAAGTGTTCCCTTCTCTCCACATCCACGCCCGGCTACTTTTTAGAGATGAGGTGTCTCTCTGGCTCAGGGTGCTCTCGAACCCGTGAGTTCTGGCAATCCACTTGCCTTGGCCTCCCAAGTGCTAGGATTCCAGGCATGAGCCACCGTGCCCAGCCAAAAATTTATTTACTTATTTTTGTGATTAAAAAAATAAATAAATAAAATTTGCTTACTTTTGTGATTGAAAAATTTTTTGTGGAATCAAATTAAACAGCACAATTTTCCATTTTCAGTGTGTTTTTATGCCTGTTTATAGCAAATTATCATTCTCTGAGTTTATTTATAAGATTATACAAAATTAAAGTTAACATAACATTTCTCTGATTCTGATAACGATTGTCTAATAATACGCTTTAAATTTAAATGTAAAATTTAGAGACAGGAAAAAATTACTATTTTTTTCAGTTTCTTCATTTATACACTATTGTTTCCAATATTCTCAACATCAGTTTTTAACGCCTTTTAACGTGCTAAAAATGGTGAGTTATGCTTCCCAGACTTCCCAAGAAAAAAGACCATATTCACTTGATTGTAACATTTTTAAGAGAATATTTTCTTCTTAACCATCAAAATTTTCGATAAGTGAGCTTGCATTTTAGTTTTGGATCTTGTAGTAAATGCCAAGGTAAGCAAGTAAGAGACTCTTGTAAAAATGTGGATTCATTTTAAGCATATTTTTGAATAAATATGACTCTTCAGTTAACTGTAATGTAAATATTAAAATTAGAGCAGGATCTGGTGACTCAGGACTATCAGAATTCAGAATTGAGGGAAGATTATCTGTCATTCTCTAACTCTTCACATTTTAATATCACTCCTGTATATTTCACTTTTTCCCAAGGCACATGATGACACTGTCCTCTGTACATGGAGAAAGGAAAGGAATCTTTCTCGGATAATTCATAAAAAGACACATTTTAACCTGTTCTTCTGACTGTCAGCTTTGCTTTAATCACACATGAATGCTTGGTTTGAATATGTTTCTAAAAATAAACAGAATGGTCTGGGAAACTCATTCCGTAGGTATCATTTTCAAATGAAGTTTATTCTTCATCTAAAGAAAGAACAGATACTACTAAACATAAATTCAAACAGTCCCAGTTGTAAGTTAGGATACTTGACTCTTGGAAAGAAAAAGCGACTTCAGTGTTCATTTTGTCACAATACACATTGAGGTGTGAGCTACTTATTTTCAGAAACTTTAATAACATTAAAATGGGAGTTCCTTTTTTTTTGAGACAGAGTCTCATTTTGTCGCTCTTGGTAGAGTGCTATGGTGTCACAGCTCACAGCAACCTCAAACTCTTGGGCTTAAGGGATTCTCTTGCCTCAGCCTCCCAAGTAGCTGTGAATGAACTCGTAACAGTTTATAGTGACAAAGTACTTTTGGGAGTTTAAGAGGCGATACATACTCATATGTAAGTAGCTGGAACTAAAGGTGCCTGCCACAACGCCTGGCTATTTTTAGAGAGGAAGTAGCACTCTGGCTCAGGCTGGTCTTGAACTAGTGAGCTCAGGCATCCATCTGCTTTGGCCTTCCAAGTGCTAGAATTACAGTCGTGATGCACCAAGTCTGACCTAAAATGGGAATTCTTATTCTATCACTACTCAAAACGCCACTTTCTTCTAATTGGCAAGACATTTTTTAATAATTAACTGTAGCATTTTTAGGGAACAATATGCATTAAGAGTCCCAAAGATACTAGAGCTTATTGCAATCATAATCTTGACTTTGTAACAAAAAATGGGAGGAATAATGCACATGGATGCATATTTCTTTTGCATTTGAGTATGTATTGCCTCTTAAACTCTCAAAAGTACCTTTGTCATTATAAACTGTTACTAGTTCATTAACTTGGTTTCCTTGGCTAAAACGATTACCCTATGGGAAATCAGGCTATGAGAGTTGTGGTTCCCTTTGTTCTGTCAAGAGGAATACATTCTCTTTGATTGAAGAAGAAAAAATATATTCCATAATTCCTGAAAGGAAATTATATTTTATAGAACTTATTTATTAGTCATAACTAGAGGATTTTCTAATACCAGCAGCTGAACAATTTTGACTGTTAGCCCACTGTAAATGGAAAGAAGGCATATTGGATTAACAATCTATGTGGAATCCTAACTTTAGTCCAACTTACATGGTTCAACTTTATAATTGGTGAGAACATGATAGCCATTCAGTACAATCCTTAATGTATCATGGGGTTGCCTCTAGATTAACCCATCCTACATTGAAAATATATGAATGTATGAATTCTAAAATGCACATTAGAATTAAGATATTTTCCCATACAGTGGGTTTATTGGGACATCACCCCATCATAACCAAGAAGCATTTGTATAGCATTGCAATCCACATTTTCCTTAATAGCTCAAAGCATCAACCTTCTTGGGCTCTGCAAGTTGTCTAATTTGAGCTTTGGGGTCTGACATTATGATGAATTTAATGATGAATCTGACCTTTATTTGCTCTGAAGGAGATATTAATCTTGTTAGAAAATCAGAAACGTCAACGCCAGGCCCCAGAACTTGCTTAAGGGTTATAAGAATTCTAAGAATATAGTAAACACACACATACAAACTATTTTTACCTTACAGAGAATAAAATCATTTTACAGAAAACAAACAAACAAAACTCAAGTGAACACATTGTGAAAAAAGTTGAATTTGAATGGAATTTAGAGATGGTTAGAATTGTCCATGATGGAAGACTGAAAAAGGTTTTATTTCTACACCAGGCAGCAGCATGAAGAAAAAAATGAAGAAAGGAAATTACTGTCATTACAGGTCAAGAACATGTTATAAACTAGGTATCACAACAATAATTTAGAAAAAAAGCTTAAGGTATAATTGACTAAGAATAAATAATTGTGTGTATTGAGAAAAACTTATTACCTATATCTGTTTCTGTTTTCCATTTATTAAAAAGCCATATTTGTCATAGCAATGTTTAGGTTGTGCCACATGAGTTATTAGGTATCAGTTTTAATTTATGTATTCATAGATAGAAACATTCATTGATATAAAAAAATTCAACACACTAAAGCATAAAGCAGCTAGTCATCATATGAGGTCTGACAATTAAGTTTGTGAACTTGGCACTGTGCACTTGTGTTGGCAGCTGTACATGAACAACTCGGGAAGGTTTCAAAACCTTGGCCTCTCAGTGTGTCACGGTTGTGTTCCTGAGGGCAAGCGGCAGTGTCTTGCTGAGAGTCATTCATTAGTGTTGTCCTATGTGTTGTGTGCCCTTGTGAGAATGCTGGAGCTTAAAATAGAGCAGAAAACAAACATTTCTAAATTTCTTGTTACACTTGGTTAGAGTGGAAGTGAGATCAGGGACGTCTGAGTTCAAGTTCATGGGCATAATTCCATGAAGAAATTGGCAGTGTAGAAATGGATTAAATATTTTTCTGAGAGGAAAGTGTCACTGATGATGAGAGCTTAGGACAACCAGTAATGAGCAGGATCAATGCAAATGTTGCAAAAATGTGTCAAATAGGACACCCATACCAGGGGACTGTGAGAAGCATAGTAGAACAAGCAAACATTGATACGGAAACAGAAAAGTCGCAACTGAAAATCTTGGCATGGGAAAGGTGTGTGGAGAAATATTCCTGAAGGAGCTCACCAATGAACAAAAGCAAAGGAGAGTCGGTTTGCTGAGACCTTTCGGAGAGGCAACACAATGTTTTGGGTGGGCTGTATTATCACTGGTGATGAAACATGGTGGTACCAATACAACCTGAAACAAAGCATCAAAGTACATAAAGTTTCCACAAGCAAAAACTTTCCATCAGTGAGGCAGCGCCTGTGGCTCAGAGGGTAGAGTGCCGGGCTACATATACCGAAGGTGGCAAGTTCGAACCCAGACCCAGTCAAACTGCAACCAAAAATAGCCAGCGCTGTGGTGGGTGCCTGTAGTCTTAGCTACTCAGGAGGCTGAGGCAACAGAATTGCCTAAGCCCAGGAGTTGAAGGTTGCTGTGAGCTGTGATGTCACAGCACTCTACCAAGGGCAATAAAGCAAGACTCTGTCTCAAAAAAAAAAAAAGAAATTTCTATCAGTGCAAGAGTCAAAACTATCTCGCTAACCATTTTTATATCAGAGGGATTATGTATTATGAATTTGTACCAACTGGACAAACAATTAACCAAGTTTACAATTTGAAGTCCTGAAAAGGCTTCATCAATAACTTAGATTTAACAATCTAAACTTTTTGCCAATGCACCAGCTCGCATGGGATTGCCTGTGACGGAATTTTTAGGGGGTACAAAAATTAACTATATTGAAATACTCTCCCCATTCATCTGCTCTGACTCCCAATGTCTTTTTCTGGTTACCTAAAGATAAAGGAAATAGTTACAGGAAGCCATTTTGAAGATGTTCAGGACATCAAAGGTAATAATAGCTAATCAAAGGTACAGGAAGTCAGCCTTGATGGGCATTCTTGAAAACAAGTTCCAAAATTGCTTTGAAGGGTGGTCTATGCGCTGGCATTGGTGCTTTGCTCCCCAAGGAGAGTACTTGAAGGTGACCATCGTGTAATCTGCAATGAGGTATATAGAACTTTTTCCCGGATAAGTCCATGAACTTAATTGGCAGGCTTTCTACTTTGAATCATCTCCTATTCTCCAAGTGCTAATTTCTTACCTGTTACTCTAAAGAACAGAGAGGTAAAATTTTATTCTTTTATGAACATGAAATGGTATTGGGATTTTAATAACTTTAGTAAGTTTCATAAGGTCATAATGAGTTTATTTAAAGAATATTTTATTCTTTTGATAACACCATGCCAAACTTTTAGACAATTTAGTCTTTCACTTACTTTCTCTGCATACAGCTGCCAGCCACGGTATCTTTTAAATAAACCATCTCAAAAAATTCTTCATAAAAAGTATTTCATCATGAATGTGTGCTTTCAGGAGAAAGTCTTGTTTTAACAGCTATTCTTTGTTGAAAGTCACTTACTATCATAAGATTTGTTGACACACAGTACTAGAGGTGACTACGGTTTCCTCTTGGGTATGTAAGTTACAAGTGAGCTCTCACTTTTATAGCCCCTGCTGGACCTATCAGTCCCGAAAGCATGGCAAAACATGAGAAAGATGTTACATTATTTGTAATTAGACTTCTGAGAAGTGACTTTCACTTGCTAATAGTTCTGTTCACTAATTTGAAAAATCAACTGTTGTAAAACCCCCCACATAAATAAATCATCCTTGAGTGCGTCCACCGAGATGAGATAAGCTCTTTATTATTATGCTTGTATGTGTGCAAGATGAAGTGTTTATAGTCACCCACCATGACCTGGATTTGGATACTTTAAAAAAATCAAAGAGGATATAATAATCCCAAGATTAAAATACTAAACCTAATGAAATTATTTTTTTCACATTTTGTATATGAACAGAATATTTTGAATACTTAAAAACTAAGTACATTAAGCTATTCAGAATGGGTTTCCATTTTAAGTTATTTGAATGTTGATGCTGAAGTCAGTAGAGAAATAGGGTTTATTCCTGAAATGCAATATCATTATTTATTCTACTAAATCAGTAGTCACATAGCAATATATATGTTTACTCTTTAAAGACTGTAATTAAATGAAGTTGCTAGGTGGAAAATAGCATTTATCTAAGTACTCACTAATTTTATCATTCAGTCTTTCAAATATCAATATTCAGGTCAAATGTTCAGATTCATTTTTATATATTTTTTTTAAAATATCACGATTCTGTAAAAATATCTAAGATGGGTATAGCACGATATAGTTAACATAACATATCCATCTGATTATCTCTATAATGACTCAATAAGTAAAAAAGCTTCATGACATAATAAAAAAAATCACTATTGTCAACCACTAACTTCCTGAAATAAACCAGTTGTACCATAAAAAAAAAATATGTATTTTTATTAAAATTTAGACATCTGGAGAAAGAGAGGTCATGGCTTTCACCCTCAAATTAAGAGTCCTATCATAATGTTTATGACAAGTAGTAAATTAATAAGTTGCTCTAAAATTTTATGTCAGAAAATAGACTGAAATGTAACATATCCCAGACAGAATATGTAACATAGTAATCAGTTAAAGAAATAAACCACACATGATCAATTCGATGATCATCCATTCATCATAAAATGTATAAGCTAATTATAAATAGAATGATACTTCAATAAAATAAAACACAATGACAATAAATCTTATAACTTTATAAGTGATGTCATTTAAAACTGGGAAATATTAAATGGCTTCCCGCTAGATTGAGAAAAATATGTGGATGTTGTCTGTCACAATTCCTATTTATATTGGATGTCCTAGCAAGTGTAAGAAGAAAAAAAAAAAAGAATAAAAACAAAAAAGATTATAAAGGAATAAGTCAAACAGTCCATATTCCCAGATTCTCCAGCACAATTTTGTTTTATATAGAAAAATGTCAAAGAATCTACCAAAACAATAACAACAAAATTCTTGTAGCTATAAAAGGTATAAAAAGGAAAATAGCAGGCTTTGAGGACCTAGACTATGTAAATAATACATTTTATTGGCAGTGTCCATAGCTCAGTGAACATTCACCAAGGCTGGCAGGTTCAAAATTGGCCTGAGCCAGCTAAAACAACAATGACAACTGCAACAACAACAACAACAAAAATAAATAAATGAAATAGCCAGGTGTTATGGCGGGCACCTGTAGTCCTAGCTACTTGGGAAGCTGAGGGAAAAGAATCACTTGGCCCAAGAGATTGAGGTTGCTGTGAGCTGTGATGCCACAGCACTCTACCAAGGGTGACATAGTGAGAGTCTGCCTCAAAAAAAAAAAATAATAATAATTATACATTTTATTTTCATATAGCAGCAACAAACAAGTATAAAATGAAATAAAAATATCCATTTCCAATAACATTAAAAAGCTTAAATTTAACAGCAGTCAAGGCAAGACATCTATTCTGAAAAGTATAAAACATTTGTGAGAGTAATTAAGGAAAACCAAATCAATGGGGAAACTTGTCCATCTATAAAGATTGGAATAGTAAATATTGTTAAAATAATAATTCTTGAAAATTGATCTGTGGAGTCAACACCTTCCAAATCAAAACCTCAATGGGTTTTTTTTAAAGGCAAAGGATTATTGTATTTTTAAAAAATTATTATTATTTTTGCAGTTTTTAGCTGGGGCTGGGTTTGAACCCACCACCTCCGGCATATGGGGCCAGTGCCCCACTCCTTTGAGCCATAGGTGCCGCCCAGGATTATTGTACTCTTAATAAACTCAAAATACTGAGAATAGTCAAAAAACAATTGTGAATACTGGAAGTTAACTGGAAGACTTCCATTTCCAGATTCCACAGCTTACAATGAATGCATCTACAGATACTGGCAGTGACAGATGTAGACAAACAGATCAATGGAACAGAACAGAGTTGAGATGTAAGGTAACAATTGTGAGTACAATTGATTTTTCAATAAAAGTTCCAAAGCAATTCAATGGGAAACACAAAGATGGCTTAACAAATGGTGCTGTTCCAAGTGCACATTCATATGGAGAAACAAAAATCAACCTTGCTTTATGTTTAATATCACATGCGGGCTTAATTCAAAATGAGTTATGAAGAAACTATAAAAACGGGAACAATGAAGGTTAGAAGACTACAAGTGGCTCAACTTTGACCTCGGGCGAAATGAAGTATTTTTAGAATAAAATGATCACCATAAAAGAAAACAGTTATAAATTATGGTTCATCTTACTAAAAAAAATTGCTTATCAAAGGACGCTATTCAGAAAATTAATAATAAAATCACCGATAGGAACAGATATCTTAGACATATCTGGAATGTATTTTTAGAAATATTACAAATCAAGAGTTAAATTTCAAAAATCTCATAGATGAATGGACAAATGGCGTGAACAAACATATAAAAAAAAAAAACACAAAAAACATAAATGACCCTAAAGCTCATTAGGAGATGGTGTTTAAAACAAATTAACCAAAGAGAGAAATGCGAATTTTATCTCCAATGAGATACCTTTCTATAATCACTTTAATGATAAAAATTTTCAATAAACCATTAATACCAAATATTGCCTGGGTTTAGAACAATGAAATTCTCATACATTGCTGGTGTTAATGTAAAATAGAGCAATGAGTCAGTAAAATATTAGGCAGTTTCCTCAGTTTTCTATGAAGTTGAGCTTATAGCTACTTTTTGGGAAGCAATGCTTCTCATGGTTTAAGACACATTAAAATATGTCTACAAAAATCAGATATATTTCCAAATGTTTATAGATTTATTTATAATACAAAATTCCATCAAGAGGAGAAGAGATCTATCCTATGCTGTGTATTCATACCATACAAATAAATATTGCTCATCAATAAAAAAGAACAAACTGATTTCTTTAACATGTGTAAATCTCACAGATATTTTGGTGAACAAAATGAGCCAGAGAAAGAATACAAGAAGAATACAGATGTTACCATTTATCTCATGCAAATTTGTAAAGTAGGCAAAACTAGTATATGGTGGGAAAAAAAAAATCTAAGTGCGGCTGCTTCTGGGATGAGGGCTGCAGATGGACATGCTGGGCTGATGTGGGAATTGAGAGATTTCTTTGGGTGGGAAGAAATTTTCTATACTCTTACTATCATTGTTCATTGCATAGGTATACTTGTTAAGACTCATTAAACTGTGGGGTTAACTTATTTTTACTGGCAAAGAACCACCCGATTGATTTCTTTTTTTTTTTTTTTGGCCGGGGCTGGGTTTGAACCCGCCACCTCCAGCATATGGGACCGGCGCCCTACGCCTTGAGCCACAGGCGCCGCCCCACCTGATTGATTTCATCAGGATAAATACGCAGTGATCCACTACACGGATAGCTACAACAAAAGGCTTAGTGGAGAAGTTATTGTCTATTCTGAGACTGGAAATATCATAAAGAAAGACAAACATTCATTTTAGGATGGGTTATCCTAGATCAGAAACATGTCAGCTTGTGTTATAAAGTCCCAAGAGGAATTGAAGAAAATTGTCCAGGCCAGAATATTTATTGTATATACAACTGAGTATAAAAAAGATAGGGTCTTCTTAGTGGGCTAGGAAAGAAGACAACTTTATTTTAGAAAAATAAGCAGAGGAGGCTTTGCAAACAAGGTCATGTTCAGATTCATATATGACTAAGTGCAGGGATCCTTAGTTGGTTCTAACAGGAAGATCTAAACGCTACAAAATTGTCTAGCAACATTGTGCTCATGGGGTCTAGGTATAAAAGGATAGAGAAGAAAAGTAAGAATAAGGTAACAGAGAAAGAAAATGAGTAGGAAAAAGAGAGGGAGAAAGACTATAAAAAGCATCATTAGTATAGATAATGGGAAATTAGGGTGAGCTTTGCTCTACGGGAGCAGACTTTTAAAAATAATATATCTAATATCTCCACTTCAAAACGTTTAAATTATTCAGATAAAAATATCTCTATTTTAGATTTGAACATTTTAAAACTTTTAACCAAAATGATCAAAATCAAAACAAAATAAGGCAAAACTCTACATTCCTTCATACTTAACCTTTTTAAAAATTCACCGTCAGACGGATTCTTCACAATGAGGAGCTGTGTGCTAAAGAAATTGCTCTCACACACAGAAGTTTGTTTCTCTGGATGTGCATGCGGAGTGAGAGTTCAGGGACAGGAAAAGATGGAGCAGAATGGATCATAATCTCACACTTCTAGAATACAATTTCCTAAAGATTCTGTCTCATGTGTAAGTATCATCTATAGAGTTTATTAAATAGCAATTTTTTAATTCAATCACCAAAGATTTTAATTCAGGTAGACATAGGCTAGGAACCTGTAATTTAAATTTTTAGGAAGCACCTCAAGTAATTTTGATGTAGATGATATAGAAACCATTTGAAGAAGTCTGGAAACATCAGGGTTCTACCCTGATGACTAAAAGGTGGACATTCTTCCGAGGACTGTGAGGTATTTCACAGAAATGTTAAAAATGGAACAAGTGCTATCTAGTCCTGATAATTAGTAAGACCCTATCCCAAACATTTTTAGCACCTAAACCCCTTGCCAAATGTTGGTAATGACTTATTTGATGCACTCTGCACTTACAAGTTATAATTAAACAGTGATTAATTCACTTACACAGAGTAAATAATGGTGAATAAAAAGGAGTGTAGAATGGTTCTGCACTTAGTTTGAACATCCTATAAGGTAAAAACAATGGTAAAAGTGAACAAAACATTTGGGTTAGGTAGTTTGAAAACCTCAGATATACTCTGTACAGGGTGAAGATACATAATTTAAGTTTATTAAAGCACTTCTGCTTTTCACATGTGTCATTTTGAAGAACATTTTTAATCAATAGTTTATTAAAACAATATTCCACTTGAAATACTTTATTTCTGGCATTTAAAATTTTAATGTGACACATATTAATCTGTATTACAGTACCACTTGTAATAAAACACTCCACAGGAGGCATTTTCTTACTTTATTATGTCCTGTTTCCTGAGATAATTTTTTTATATCGTCTTTTTTTTTTTTTTTTTTTGCAGTTTTTGGCCGGGCTGGGTTTGAACCGGCCATCTCCAACATACGGGGCCAGAGCCCTATCCCTTTGAGCCACAGGCCCACCCATCTTCTGATGTTTAAAAATCTTAAAGTATAAAATGAATTATACTCTAAAATATATAAAAAAGAGTGTACCATCTATTGCCACTGATGTTTTTGGTTTTGCTGTAGTGTCTGTGATGACAGCAATAAGGAATCATATGGCAATTTGATGTTTAGTGAAATGTATATGTCTGTATATTTTAATTTCCCCAGGGAGAAATCCCTAGAGAATTGGAATGGAAAGCAATGATGATGTAGATTATTTCCAAGTTGTAGATTCTCTTTTAGGGTATGGGAGAAAAAAATACACATACACACAAAGACTCACACACACCAGTACACACAAACACAGCATTAAAACCAAGCGACTATGTTTAATATTAATTTCTTATATATTTCAAATGAACTAAAACTGTAGAACTAAAACGGTTTCTTACATATTTCAAATAAACTAAAACTAAAACGGAACTGGAGTGTTCCAAACACAAATAATTTCTTGAGATAATGAATGTCCCAATTATCCTAATTTGATCATTCAACACAGTATACCTGTATGTATCAAAACATTTTATGTACCCTACCAGCATGTAATAATATTATGTGTCTATAATAATAAGAAATACTGATCAAACTAAAAAGCTTCTGCACAGCCAAGAGCACAGTTAAGTACAGCAAGCAGACAGCCTTCAGAATGGGAGAGGGTATTTGCAGGTTATGCTTCTGACAAAGGTTTGATAACCAGAATCCACGGAGAACTCAAACTTATTAATAAGAAAAGAACAAGTAATCCCATTTCATGTGTGCAAGGGACTTGAACAGAAGCTTCTCTGAAGAAGACAGGTGCATGGCCTACAGACACCTGAAAACATGCTCATCATCTTTAATCATCAGAGAAATGCAAATCAAAACCACTTTGAGATATCATCTAACTCCCGTAAGAGTGGCTCACATAACAAAATCCTACAACTACAGATGTTGGCGTGGATGCGGAGAAAAGGGAACACTTCTGCACTGCTGGTGGGAGTGCAAGCTAAAACGTCCCCTTTGGAAAGAAATATGGAGAGTACTCAGGGATCTAAAAGTAGACCTGCCATTTGATCCTGCAATTCCTCTACTAGGTGTATATCCAAAAGACCAAAAACCACTTTATAACAAAGATATTTGCACCAGATTGTTCTTTGCAGCTCAATTCATAATAGCCAAGTCATGGAAGAAGCCCAAGTGCCCATCAACTCATGAATGGATTAACAAATTGTGTATATGTATATCATGGAAGATCATGTAGCCTTAAAAAAGATGGAAACTTTACCTCTTTTACGTTTACCTGGATGGAGCTGGAACATATCCTTCTTTGTAAAGTATAGCAAGAATGGAAGAAAAAATATCCTATGTACTCAGTATTATTATGAAACCAATTTACAATCACTCACACTTTCACATGAAGAATAGATCACAACTATGGCCCAAGATGAAAGAGGGAGGAAGGGGTCTGGGAGGGGAGGGGAGAGATCAGATTGAGGGAGGGTAAATGGTGGGATCACACCTATGGTGCATAATGCAAAGGTACATGTTGGATCTATTAGTATAGTGTATAAATGTCTTAACACAATAATAAGTAACCGAGATGAGGTATATATTAACCACTGTGATGTAAGCATTCCTAATTGTACATGTAACCAGCACATTGTACCCCATAAATTCATTAATGTATAAAAAATAAAAAATAAGAATAATAACAAGAAATAAAAAAAAACTACAGCTTTTTTACAAGATACATGTTTTTGTTTTGTTTTCAAAAGATAACTCAACCTAGTTAAAACCTAAAAATAAATGAATTAACATAATAATCAAGTAAATGAGACAAAAGCTATATTAATTAGTTTGATGTCAGCACGTCAAATTGTATAAAAAATCAACACATTGTGCCCCACATATGCATAAATGTATTCATGATCTATGTGTATATGACTTAATTAAAAAAACTCAAAATATTCATTTTTTAAAAAATTGGATGAAAAGTTAAGACAATTTGGAGAATATACAATGTGAGGTACAGATTAAATAAAAGAAAATACCTGGGAGACCAATAATATTAGGCTGCTAACCATTAGTATTCAGGAGGGAAAAAACAATGGGGCCTTCTAACAATATCGCTATAAAAATCTTCCTTATTTACTCCTAAATCTTCACTCTTGCTGTTTCTACTATTCTAACAATAATAATGTTGATAATAACCAGTAAAATTTTAATGGCACATTTTCACTTGCATAGTATTCTTTTTTAATTTAAAATTAATATGAGGGCACACATTTTTAGATTACATTATTCTCACTTCCAAGGTTCCAGTTGTAAAAGAGCCCCTCACCCAGGGGGCGCGCTGTACACCCCTGCATTGCTCCCAGTAGGTGAGATCCCCCCAAATGCCCTCCGTCCTTCTGCTAATCGTCCCCCCCCCCACCGCCTTGTACTAGACTTTGTGTTTTATTGTTCATATTTCATAATATTCTTACTGTTTCCTTTTAAAAATTAATCTCTCTCTCTCTCTCACAGACACTTCACATCTCCTATCACCAGTTATTTAACCTGTAAACATTTTCTAGATCTTTGGGGCTTAAGACACTTCCATCCAGAAAGCTTCTGGCTGCTGCCTTACAGTACAGCGCGTCCCTGATGGCTGCAGTCTGCTCACACTCCACCCCAGCCCCTGTGTGCCCGTTGTTTTCTCTGCACTGTTCTTAGCAACTTGGTGCAGCAAGTTCTCTGCGTTACTTACCTGTGGAGCTCAGCAATTTGTTTGCATTTTAATTTAAATCCATGTGACAACTGTGTGAGGTACGTTTTACTCGCCATTGATCAGAGGAGCTAAGAAGTTTTTCCATGTTCATGCAACCAGTAGATAGTGGAGAGAGGCCCTGGAAACACACCTGGTGGTTCTAAATGAAGTTTCCTTTACAAATAAAAACCGGGCCTCACCTCCTGCCTGCGCATAAATCTGTCCCCTGCATGTACATTGAAATGACCACTCCTAGGGTTCCAGGGCCCAAGACTTTTTAATCTCTTTACTTTTCACTGATTGAGAATTATTAGACTTTTAATTTCATGTGTTTTTTATGAGAAGTAGTTGAGTTTTTTCTTTTTTTTTTTTAATTCTACAGATTTTTGTTTTAGAATTGTAGGCACTCGGGATTGAGCCCATGCTTCTAAATTCATCATACACCATCATCATTGATTCATGCAAATCAATCCTTTATTCACGTATTCCTTTGAATCCCCATCCCCCCTCCTGTTCCTGCTCCTGTCCATAAAGCAGTCATGCTTATTTTTGTTTGTTTTTTCTTTCTTTTTTTTACTGTTAAATCATAGCCGTGTACATTAATGCAATCGTGGGGCACCATACACTGGTTTTTATAGATCGTTTGACACATTTTCATCACACTGGTTAACATAGCCTTTCTGGCACTTTCTTAGTTATTGTGTTAAGACATTTACATTCTACATTTACTAAGTTTCACATGTACCCTTGTAAGATGCACCGCAGGTGTAATCCCACCAATCACAGTGGATTGGATGCTTATATATTTAATGTATTTCTGTTACAAATAGGTTATTTGGTTTGTGTTAATGTGTTACATATAAATAAATTGTTCTAGACACACTCATTTTTTGTCATATATACATAACTTACTTTTTGTTCAGCAAAATACTTGTAAGATTTGATCACTTAATTTGATTATTTTCTAACTGCTGCATGGAACTTTATCATCTATTTCTGCAGATTTTCCCAGTTTAATCTCCCAATAACAACAGAAGTGGATTGCCTTCCCCTGTATGGCCAATATTACTGCAGTTAACATCATTGAACACTTATTAAGGTTCTATTCCCAGAAGTAGAACATTTAGAGTATAGGCTTGCACATATTGTATTGATTAGGTAGCCACCAGATTATTCCCCTTGAGACTATTTGTAGTATTTTGTAACCCTAACAGCAGAATAACTATAATACACGCTGTAATTTAGGGGAGGAAAGAGAGATGGATACCAAGTGGCAAGCTGATCTACAGAACCCCAAATACCATAGGTAGATGTTGCAAATGTCCCATTTCATAGGGAAGGAAGATGCAGATTCTGCTCTCTGAGGGAGAACAGGTTCCATGGAATCCATTCCATTCATCTCTATAGCCTCTATCTCCATATTCTGGGAGGTTCCTCCAAGTCCATTATCTCGCTCAGAGAACACCTAGTTAGGTCAACCTTAGGGGGCCCAACCATTGTTTTCATTCTTTTTTTTTTTTTTTATTGTTGGGGATTCATTGAGGGTACAATAAGCCAGGTTACACTGATTGCAATTGTTAGGTAAAGTCCCTCTTGCAATCATGTCTTGCCCCCATTAAGTGTGACACAGTGGATTGGGTTAAATCTTCAGCTGTGACAAACTTGATGCTTAAGAGCTCTGGTTTCTTTGGTGTACAAATTTCTTACAGTTGGCTTTTAGCTCCTTGATTCCTGTCAACTCCATGTGAAAATCTACATAACTGCAGATCCCTTCCTAAGCATTCTGCCTAGATTTGATACTTTTCTCTCTGTGTCTGACCCAACCTTTAGCTCTTTTCTCAACTGAATTGTGGGTGATTTGTGCACTTCGGGAAGAGAGCAGCCACGTTTCTTACTCTGCCTTCCCTTCGCTGCTTTGCCTAATTCAGAGAATCTATTGACTGCCAACTTAATTTACTAAAAGCTTTTATAAATGAATGTGAAAGCTGTATTTTTCTTTTAAATCTTCTCTGGAAAACCTGTTTAAATTTGCTTTTGATTCCAAAGATATGTTTCATTTTATTTTATTTTTTAGGATTTGCAGTAAACAAACTGTTGCCTTTGCAACCCCCAAGATTTCTGAATTTGTGGCTCCTGCTTCTTTTCTTACTCGTTTCAAAGTATCACGTTCTTTTATGAGCCCAGCTTCTTGTAGTATCCTTCAACATCCAGCCGCAGTAAACATCAAATGCTTCCAATATTCTTTCCTGCAACCATTTTCTTTAAGACATAAGTTCCCCTCAAAGAGGTCTCAGCAAAATAACTAAGAAAATGCCACGAAAGCTATGTTAACTAGTGTGATGAAAATGTGTCAAACAGTCTATGAACCAAGTGTATGGTGCCCCATCATCATACTAATGTACACAGCTATGATTTAATAAAAAAAAAATAAAAAAAATAAGACATAAGTTCCTTGAGGTAACAATTTTACCAAATATTTTTTCCAATATAGAACTTGCAATACTTTTCTTCCTGTTCTTATTCTATTTCCTAAGCCAAGAGCACTTACTTTGTTATGTTATGGTAACAAATCATCATCGATGCTAAGCAATAAATTAAAAAAACAGACGTTTATTTCTTGATTGGGTTGCATCTTCATGGAAATATACCAGAGCTTGTGTTCCATTTATTTCTTCCACATTTGAAAGGGAAAGAGTAGCTGAGTGGCAACTACTTGGACTATTATTAATGGTCATGACAGAAAGAAAAGATCTAGGCACGGGGGTGACCAACTTGTGGCCCACGGGCTGCATGCTATTTATTTGAGTCAGTGGTTCTCAACCTTTCTAATGCCGCGGCCCTTTAATACAGTTCCTGTGGGTCGCAACCCACAGGTTAAGAACTGCTGATTTGAGTGCCGTTTTGCTTATTTGTGGTCTTAGATATTGAGATAATATGCACAGGTCTTTTTTATTTTTATTTTTTGCTCATTAGCTTATGTTAATGTTTGTATAGCTACTATGTGGTCTAAGACAACTCTTATTCCTCCAATGTATGGCAGAAAAGAAAAAAGGTTGGATACCCCTAACAGGATCTTATGACAACAATTATTTGGTCTGGAAGTCACACTATGTATTGATTAAAACAACTTCCATAGTCTTTCTAATCATAGGACCTAGATGGCAATGAACCAGGTATTCATAAGGTGGAGAAATACAATAAGGTAATTGATGAGCAGTTTGCTACAATTACAACGCCACTTTTCTAAGGAATTCTGAGACGGCTCAAATGCATAAAAAGCAATCACCATTTTGATTGGTCTCTCTGCTTTCCAATATAAAGTAGCTTCATCCTGGAAATTGGAAGCTTGAACAACTATTGAAAAGATGATGGAAAAAGGACAGAGGAGGTTTCAAAAGAAGTCACTTTTAGATCAGGTAATTTAGAATCACTGGAAATATCTCCTCTGCCGCACCCACGGCACCACAGCCGTAGTGAGGTGGCGCTGTCCGCGTTTTAGAACGCTGGTAAGGAGGCTTGTGCTCCACGGAGCTTCGCCCCCAGCGACCCCTGCACAAACGATATCAGAAACGGTGCTCTACGTGCCAAGTCACCCGCAGGAGCTTGAACGACCGTGGCAGCCTTTAAAATTTATTACTTTGTTTTTCTTTAGCATAGGTCTGCGTGCTCTGACACTAATCACAATGTACTTTCTCAAAGCTGAACCCACCGCACTACAGGATAAGATAAGGCACAAGCCTGCTAGACTCAGGGCCGCCTATAAGTCAGGCACTAAAACGTTTAAGTAATAAATACCATCACAGTAAATACCAATGATTTAGGAGTAAAACAATTTCACAACCATGAGTGGTACTGTTTATTTTAGGTATGCTTTTAACTGCTATCAATTACGAACAGAGACAAAGTAATTACATTGTTAAAAATATCTAAAACAATCAGAGCTTACCTAAACACAAAACTGCAACCGTAAGGAAAAAATTTGTAACTTTCCCAGTAATTCAGAATGACCCTTGTGTAACCCATGACACCCCTGCCTGTGAGCAGAAGTGTATAAGTACTTGCATAAGTTTCACAGTAAAATTACAGCTGCATACTTCACCCGTGGTGTGCCAGACTGTCATTCCTGCGCCGACCTCTCAACTTTCCTCGTTCCTTCTCCCTGCTTTCCCTCGGACTGGAGCCCACCGACAGGGTGGTCCGCGGCACTCCTCCTTCACTCAAAATACTGTGAAGAATTATATAATTCTCAAATATCTCACCTGAAAGCTGCTTCAAAGACTATTTTTATGCCTGTGTTTGTTTGCAAATACCTACTCAGAATAATGCCTCTCTCCTTTATACCTTTCAGATCTCCTATGAAGTTCTTTTCTAGGCAACTTTAAATCCAGCACAAGCTAGACAAAAAGGATTTGTTTTCTAGTCATTCTTTCTTAAGGCAGAACAGATCATAGAAGGAGATTAGTCATGTTTCGTTGGCAACAGGTAATTCAGCATGCACGTAAAACCATGTGATCACATCAAGACATATAAAAAACTATTTTCACAAATATCAACATTAAATAAATTTCGACACCCATTCATAGTATAAAAAACACTTAGCCAATACAAAAAAAAATAAGTTATAAAGTCCATTCATCAGAAATCTATAGCAAACGTCATTCTCAATGGTGAAAATGTAGTTCTCACATTAAAATAAGAAGCAAGTGTGTGATAGTCACTATCCTAACAATTCAACGTTTGGCCAGATGGCCTAAAACACAAATGCCTTCAAGTGGGAGTGATTTCATCTACATATCTGTGCTTCCGCGGAGTTGTTAGCCTGGTTAACATTTTCACTTGGATGGTTCATGACCATCTGGCATTTAAATTTTGATTTCCCTCTACCTCTATTCTCCCACTGGTCTGATTCTGCATTGCTGTATAGCAAACCATGCTGATACTTAACGGCTTAACCCTTGTTGATTTATTTAGTTTTTCATGGTGGTGTGGCTCAGGCATGCCTACGGGCTGACAGTCAGATGGTGTGTAGGGCAAGAGACCTTTGAAAGCCTTTTCATTCACCTGTCTGCCCCCCGTGTTGGGATAGTTGGAACAACTACAGAATCTCGGCTTTATTCTGTGTGCCCTCTGTTCCTGGCTAGCTTAAGAGCTTTTCCACTAACGCAGTTTCTGCGCAGTAGGAGGATGACTGGCTACTATTGGATGAGTGTTATAAAAATCTCAAGTAGACACCTCATTACTTCTTACTATCTGGCCTTGGAATTCCCAGAAGACAGTTTTTCACGGTCAATCAAATCACAAAGCCTTGCCCAAACGCAAGAGGAGAAGTATTACAATCTGCCTTTCAAGAAGAGAGATAACCAAGTAATTGTGTCCTGTTGAATTTATTTCACATACAGTGTCTCCCATTTTAACACATAGTAGTTCCGTAACTCTATATACATATCCTTTCTCATATACTCACTATGAATCTATCAATTAGCTTGCTGTGAATCTGTCGATTAACACCTCTTACAGGTATCTCTTCAGTACAAGCGATCGCCGTCGCATGTTGCCTAAATCATAATAGCCATTCTATGAAAATCTAGCCATTTGGGGGTGTACACCAATAATACAGAATTATCCTTCAAAACTTAATTCTCATGTCTAACATCTTAACACTTTTTATGGCTTTTCGTTTCACCCAGAAAACACAAAGCCCCTACCTGCTTGTAAAACCCTAATTTATCCAGCTACTTGCTAATTTTTTGAATATGTATCTTTCCATTTTTTCCCTCAGTCAAGGGGCTTCACTCATAATTTATTTTTTTAATTTCATAAAACAAATCAATCCATGCTCACCCTACGGGACCCCTGTACTTGCTGTTGTCTCTGGCTAAAACCATCTTCTCCCAAATGTCCTGCATCTCAGCCCTAACAACTTTCATTCTCTGTTTCTTCCTCCATGGTACTGTGGTCTTCCTTATTTATTGCTTAGAATTTTAGCACACGGTAAATTTTACAAACACACACCCACACACATATATGATTTCTCACCCTGAATGAGGGCACTCAGATCAAGTGCTTTATAAAGACAATTATCTGACCCATAAAAAGTTTTTCAAAAATAGACTTGCTGAATGGCACTTTTACAAAATTAGGATAGTCTCTTTGTCATACTGGACTTGAAAATTTTACATTTACTTAAATTACTTTGCTAAAACATTTCTTTCATTTCTGATCCAATAACCATTGTGGAACATTTTTTAATTCTCAAATGATGAGTTTTAAATTCATTTAAAAATAATGCATAGTTTTATTAGAAAATTTGAACTTTTAAAATATATTATTCCACTGTTTAATATGTATTAATATTAAATAGGCATTTAATGAATATTGATGAATATTTTATGGATATTTGAACAGTTGTACTTTTAAATATATAATTCAATGTAAAATATAAATATGACTTTAGGTACACCATGAAAACCATGACCAATTTTATTTTTTTATTTTTTTGACCAATTTTATTTTTATATACTTAGATAAATGTCAAATTGTTAGGTAATATACAATACATATACATATTTGATCATATTACATTTATAATTAGCAATTTAATATAATTTTCTAAATATATTGCTTATGTAATTACCCATAAATGATTAATAGTTTGTGATTTGTTATGGTTATATTTTCATTAATAAAATAACAAATACTTTGTTCACTTTGTACTGTTATGTCAGATTCACCTTTCGTGGTGATAATTTGTTTTGCTTAACATACTCAGAAAGTGGATGCTTACAGAAATTTCTTTAATGTGTATTTTTTAAACATATAATGAATATGTATTTATGAATAATCTTTATGAAATGAGCAAAGAAAAAGGCATCATTATGGTCACAGGACATATTAATGTAAAATGTTAAATAGCAATGTAGGAATAAGTATGTGAATACCCATTTAAAGAAAAATTACAATATACATATGTATATGTATTGTCTATTATAATATTATGTATATGTATTATGTTAAGTATTATTATGTATATTATGTATACATATATTATAATATACAATACATATACATATGTATTTCAGTTTTTAAAAATTTTATAGCATTTTTAGTATATGAGAATGTGTGATGAGGAATGCCTAGTATTTCACAGTATTATCGAAGTTCTCTTATTTTGGAGTAATTGACTTAACTATTCCTTAACAATGGACATTGCCCCTGGTCCGAGGATTTTTGTACCATGAATAATGATACAAAACATATTTTTATGCATAATTCATTGAGAGTATCTCTGATTATTTCCTTAGGACATATTCCTAAAAATGAAATACTTGGATAAAAGAGTATGGGTATTTTATTGAGCTGGGTAGATGTTGCCAAGTTGCCTTCCGGAAAGTTTCCATACATTCATATTCCCACAGCAACATATTAGACTGTCCATTCGCATTTCTTTAATGATAAGTCATGTTGAGTATTCTAATTCATTTCCTAATAGTTTGTAGTTTTTGAGTTTTCTGTATGCGTGAAATTAGACCAGCTTGTAATTTACTTATTACCTAATTTTCCTATTGAATTACGAATTTAATTTTCTGGCTGGGTGCAGTGTCTCATGCCTATAATTCTAGCACTCTGGGAGGCTGAGGTGGGAAGATCCTTTGAGCTCACGAGTTGGAGATCAACCTGAGCAAAGCAAGACCTTGTCTCTACTAAAAATGGAAAAATTATAAAGTCATTGTGGTGCGCACCTATTAGTCCCAGCCACTTGGGAGGCTGAGGCAGAAGGATCACTTGAACCCAGGAGTTTGAGGTTGCTATGAGCAAGGCTGTCACCAATCCACTCTAGCCTGGGTGACAGAGTGAGACTCAGTCTCGATTAAAAAAAAAAAGAATTTAATTTTTTGAGTAACATTTTTTTGCAGGTTTTTTTTTTGGCCGGGGCTGGGTTTGAACCCGCCACCTCCAGCACATGGGGCCGGCAGCCTACCCCTTTGAGCCACAGGTGCCACCCAATTTCTGAGTAACATTTATAGCAAATTGTTTTCCAATTGCCATTCTACTCTTACTATTATGCATGTTTAAACATATACATATTTATAAATAACTACACACCCACATGAAAACAGAAACACACAAGTATAGTCTAATGAGGGGAAGGGAGAGGTGGAGGGAGGAGGGGTGACTGACAGGGTGTCATTCAATGTGTACAGTGTAAGAGTATTCAGCAGGCCCCTGGGTGAAGGGCTCAACTAAAACTGGAACTTTACCTTAGAAATGAAATGAAGGTAACCTGAGCATTTGAAACTTCCTATTAATCTGAAGTTAAATACGAACATGCATACCTACAGATTTGTAATGTGTTCAGGTTTTGCAACCTTTTTCTGTCTCCCCTTTGTGTTATTTTCACGTAACTCACAATTATTTCCACATCATGATAACACATATCTACCTAGATTATCTTCTTTTTCATTTCTATTTTTAAAATATTTATTTCATCAAATTAACATATTTTATTATATTATGTATTTTTCTGTACCTTACTGTTTGTAATTTTTCCTATGACTCTTCTTTAAAGCCTGTGATTTACCGTTCCAATTTTAGTATATGTGCTGCCGAAGCGAGCACAAGCCTGTGATTTACCAAGACATTAAGGGTTTTAACACAGATCCTTACCAGAGGATGAAATCTTCTCACGTTTTTGTTTGTGTCGGTATTGGGGGTAAATAGACAAATAATAAAATATTAAATATCTGACTTCATAAGGTTAAACATATGGTTTCCATTCTGTTAATTCATCAAATATTTCTAGGTATCAGCCTCCACTTTATACTTTGGGGAAGATAGACTATTTTAACCATATTTAAAGGTTAGTGATTTCTCTTGGCAGACAATATTGATTCTGCTAAAAAGTGAGCATGTAGACAATTTAAATAAAGAAGATATAACTTTCAATGACTTAAGTATAGAATATGATCATTTTAGTTTAATGTTGGTAATTTCCATAATGGTCCAAGGTCTAAATGAGATCATTTGAGATTTCTTCTTCTTCATCAATGATATAACAGCAAATATCTTCCTTTGATTTTTGAGTTTCAAGTTTCTCCCTGATTTCTGCATTTCCCTGTTATGAAAGTCTTGCCTATTTACTGACTTAATCCCTAATTCTCAGGCATCTGAGTCTTAATTAAGAAAATTTATGTATGCTTGTGTGGTATGACTCTGAATTTCAACTTCAATCCCCTTGTGCTAAAATGCTGGAAATAGATTCTTATTTGTGTCATTGTGATAAAAAATACCAATAAACCTATAAGATAATCCAGGCCTAATACGACTTATTAGTTGTTCATTGAAAGCAGAAACTTGAGGTAATTATCTATGGAAGGTTACGTTTTGAGAAGTATGTAAGTTGATGAATCAGAGTGTGGGGTATGTCCAGGGCACACCTCACACGTTACCTACAGAGTACAGACAACTAGGGAGGACAGAGGTCAAATGAATGACTCTGGGATCATTTCACTCAAGTCGTCTACTAATTTATGAGTACATGGCAGAATAGGTGATATAATTCCCTTACTTCGCAGATAGAGTTTTTTCACATCTTACGAGAGCTTTAGATTATTTTTTCATGTCTGTGCATCTTCAAACACTATTCAAAGTGAAAATGTATTTTATTTAGTAAAAATGTAAAAGATGACATGATACTGCTTATTGTATGCTACATAATTTTAAAGAGTTCTGTCCTTCATAATTTGTAAAGCAATCCATATTGTAAGTGTATCCATTTGCCTAAGAATCTGGTAAGTCAAAAACTATTGAATGAAATTAGAACATTTTCCCGAAGCAATATAATTCTGTGTTGAACAATCAGGCCAAAAAAGCTGGCATAGGGAAGGGCCTGTTTTGTAACAATAGATCTGCAAAATACCATCAAGGCTTCCCTTCTTCATTAAGATGTGTGTTTGGTAGGAGCTCACTCACTGGCCTTTATAGAGATTATTGCCGTCAGAGTTGCCAAGGGATTGCACTGTTTTATCCTCAACTGTAATGGGAATGTCACAGCATTTTATATCACCTGCCAACTCCCAGTTAATTCCCTGGACTCTGAAGTTGACATCTATCACGAGCAATCTGTACACAAGCGTCTAATATTTTAGGAAAACAGTACTTGAAAGTTTATCATTGTTTATTTTTTAATAAGTAGCAGAGATAAAAATATTCCTCTTGGCTCCTAGGCACATTATGGAAATAGATTAGCTGTAGAGAGGCAAAAGTTAACTCAAAAGTTAATTTAATTTAGGTTTGTGAAATTATTTTGATGTCTGGGTACCATTGCCTTTCTTAGTTTTCAAAGTTTACATACTTTGATTAATAAGTATGGGCTTCTTTGGATCAAGTAGTTACTCTCCTTGTGTTAGATCAGAAATGTCTGTGAAACTGTATAAAAACAGTTTCTGTGAACATGCCCTTCCAAATAGCTAAATGCATAATAGATAATTATGTTCATGTACATTTTTCTGTGTTACATGTGGTGCCGAGAATATAGATTTATCTATTCCAATTTATCTACTCTATCTCCAAGTAAGAGGAGATATTCATTATCAGCTCCAGTGGTCTTATTTTCTCGTTAAAAACCTTTACTAAGAAAAAAAAAAAAAAGAAGAAGAACAACCACAGACATGGGTATTTTACCTTCTTTTACTGACATATGTTACTGATTTTAACATGAAATAATTATTGAGGCAGATGCAAATCTTAGAGCTGAAAGTAAACTCATTCAGCCGTTCTCACTTTAAAAAAATATAGAAATTGGGGCCAATCATAATTATTTATTATCTTCAGAAAGAAGCTCAGTAAACCTTCTGAGATGGTATTTTACGTGGAGGATGCAGCTGATGAAAACAGAAAGTTTTTGTTGTAAGAGAAATGCAAGAGCATCTGGAAGACTCAAAAAGAGAGTACAGATTATCCCTGACTGAAATACATACACCCGTTGTAATGTTGTGGAACATATGGCCATATGATGGCTTGACTTACAACTCTTTGACATCATGCTGGCTTTATTTGGGCTATTTAATGTAGTTTTATTTATGATATTTTTTTATCCCACCATGAATGGGTTCACCAGTATACAACCACCTCAGAAGTTGAAGAGCATTTGCATATGTTGGAAAACATTCTAATCTAAGAAGAACAAAGCAATACTCAAGTCAACAAGTCAAATACGGACCAAAACCACTTTATGTCTCCCTAGAAATAAACAGAATTTTCACCCAAATTTACAAGGTTCACAGGCCCCCATTTATGATCCCTGAATGCTTAAGCTATAGATTATTAATCTTGCATTACAGCATTTGTTACATGCTGCATGAGAATTCAACACAAAATAGTAATAATTGTACTCCACTGCAGCATGCAGTTTTGAAAGGTATTTTTTCACAATTGCAGACTGAGTGCCACAGTGTTGAAAGGAAGGTGAGCATCTTTACTAAGGGATAAAAGATGATAACAAGACATAGAAATATTCTAAACAAGAGAGTAAGGTCAGCAAAATATAAATAAATTGACCAAGGAGAATAACAGTGAGCTCAGAAACTATCTAAAAACATATGAAAACTTGGTTTAGAATTGTCAGCAGCCTTCCGATTCCCTTGTCTCCCCTGAATAACTCGGTTTAGGAATTTCTTCACTGTATAGTTGTTCTTTCCTAATGATGCATCACGCTACTTGTCAAACACCAGACTTTTCTATGTGTGTACGTCTATTTCTGGGCTTTCTGTTCCACTGATCAGTTTTTCTCTCTTTCTACCAACACCACACTAGGCTACCTGCTTCCAGAGACAACTAGTCACTTGCACCAAATCTTTTCTTTTCTTTCCAAAGATAACTTAGTGTGCACTTTCTAAAACTATGATTTATTGCAATATGTTAAATGCCACAAAAATTTGCACTGGGATGTTTATTAGGAGTTTTTAATTGATCAGTTGGTTATGTTCAAGTGGAAAAAACATTGACTTCTCAGAATGTTAAGCCTTAGAGCGTGCGCTGTCCCCCCATTTTCTTTTTCTTCTTCTTCTTCTTTTTTTTTACCTTGTATAAGTTTATTAACAAACTTAAGGATTTTTACAAATGTCATAGGTGAATAATAGCATCTCAAGTTAGATAACTTCAATTTGTTTTTCTATTTTTTTATTTTTTTATTGTTAAATCATAGCTGTGTACATTAGTGCAATCAAGGGGTACAATGTGCTGGTTTCATATACAATCTGAAATATTCTCATCAAACTGTTCAACGTAGCCTTCGTGGCATTTTCTTAGTTATTGTATGTAGACATTTGTATTCTGCCTTTAGTAGGTTTCGCCTGTACCCATTCTAAGATGCACCATAGGTGTGGCCCCACCCATTACCCTCCCTCCAGCCTGACTTCCCCCCTCCCTTCTCCTCCCTTGGCCCTTTCCCCATATTCTTGTGCTATAGTTGGGTTATAGCCTTCATGTGAAAGATGTGTAAAAGACTGAAACTGGACCCACACCTTTCACCATTAACTAAGATAGACTCTCACTGGAGAAAAGATTTAAACTTAAGACACGAATCTATAAAAATACTTGAAGAAAGTGCAGGGAAAACTCTTGAAGGAATCGGCCTGGGTGAAATTTTATGAGGAGGATCCCCAGGCATTTGAAGCAGTATCAAAAATATACTACTGGGACCTGATAAAACTAAAAATCTTCTGCACATCTAAGAACATAGTAAGTAAAGCAAGCAGAGAGCCCTCAGAATGGGAGAAAATATTTACAGGTTATACCTCTGATAAAGGTTTAATAACCAGAACCCACAGAGAACTCAAACGTATTATCAAGAAAAGAACAAGTGATCCCATCTCAGGTGGGCAAAGGACTTGAAGAGAAACTTCTCTAAAGAAGACAGATGCACGATCTACAGACACATGAAAAAAACTCATCATCCTTAATCATCAGAGAAATTCAAATCAAAACTACTTTGAGATATCACCTAACCCCAGTAAGAGTAGCCCACATAAGAAAATCCCAAAACCAGAGATGTTGGCGTGGATGTGGAGAAAAGGGCACCCTCCCAATTTTCTTAAATCCTCTCCAATGTCCTTTATTACAGTTTCATTATTTATTGTAAAGAAGATGTGCACATGATTTTTTAAATTTATTCCCAAATACAAAATTTTATTACTATTTTAAATGATATAATTTGTGGCTCAAATGTTTGTTGCTGATGTTCAGAATAAAATTAATTATTTTAAATTTCACATCCTTTGTGGCTTCAAGTATCATAAATTATTTATAGTAAACAGTACTCACATCTGTTTTCCCTTGCCCACTACTGTACATCAATTTCTTATTGGACTGTGTAAATCTTCCAGTGAAAATTGGGTAGAAAAGGGATCCTGGATGTCCAACCTTTTTTTTTTTCTCTGCTGCATATTGGAAGAATACTGTTGTCTTGAGCCACACGTTAAATACACAAACACTAATGAAAGAGGAATAGAAAAGCGGGTTAGTGCATACTTTTCCTGATTTCTGACACCACAAGAAAAGCAAAACAAGTCCTGACAGAATCTGTGTGCACCCTGTAGGCCACAGTTAGGACTTCCATGGGCTGGAGCATATCTTTTTCTTTTTTTTTTTTTTTTTGTAGAGACAGAGTCTCACCGTACTGCCCTCGGGTAGAGTGCCGTGGCCTCACACGGCTCACAGCAACCTCTAACTCTTGGGCTTACGCGATTCTCTTGCCTCAGCCTCCCGAGTAGCTGGGACTACAGGTGCGCGCCACAACGCCCAGCTATTTTCCTGTTGCAGTTTGGCCGGGGCTGGGTTTGAACCTGCCACCTTTGGCATATGGGGCCGGCACCCTACTCACTGAGCCACAGGCACCACCCTGGAGCATATCTTAGTATGTATTATTTACCATGTTATGGGAAATGTTGGTAACATTTATTCCTTGAAGTAATTTTTTATTAATGTTTTTAGTTTTGTTGTTGGCATTTCTCAAAATAGAGTTCCCTTTTATTTATTCAATAAAGAGCAAATGCATTATCTTCCTTGTGCAAGGAAATATTCTTGCTGCCTGAAATATACTAATAAAGAGAACCCAAACTCCCACCTCTATGAAACTTACATCCTAGAAGTCTTTGTTTGCTAATAGATTTTATTTGTTTTTTGTTCCTTAGTTATTATTATATATTAAGGTTTATCAGAACCATTTTCTGTATCAAGGTCATTACATTCCTCTCCTCTAATCAAGGAGTTGACATATTAAAATGTAATATTTAAACATTCTTATATATCTAAGAGAAGGCCAATTTACTAAGTGTTAGTTTTTTTGTAAATACAAGTTAGCCGTTAACCTGCTAATATAGTAAGGTTAAGAAAATGATACAAGCAAAGATAGATAGTTGGCAGTGAGTTACAGGGAGACTTTCCTGCATCATTTAAGTCAGACCCAAATCTACTGGGACCACGTGAGAGTGATTTTACGATCAGATTTAAATGTGTGTTTGCCATATACATATATGTATGTATGTACATGTCTGTGTGTATTGTATGTGTGTGTACATATTATATACTATGTACTACATATATGCAATATACTACATACTAGTATACAGCATATAGTGTGATCTATCTGTGTGTATCTTGCATTTAAAAATCACAAATTCTGGGTGGTGCCTGTGGCTCAGTGAGTAAGGCGCCGAGGGTGGTGGGTTCAAACCCAGCCCCGGCCAAACTGCAACAACAACAACAAAAAAATCACAAATTCCCACACCGGCACAATGATATCAAAGATTTCAACAAGGGTATATGTGAATCCTAGTAAATGTGGAATGTAAAGGTCTTAGCAAAATAACTAAGAAAATGCTACAAAAGCTATGTTAACTAATGTGATGAAAATGTGTCAAACGATCTATGAACCAAGTGTATGGTGCCCCACGATCATACTAATGTACACAGCTATGGTTTAATAAAAATAAATAAATAAATAAATAAATAAATAAAGATTTCAGAAGTATCCTATTCATTACATGTTATATGTTTGGTCCAATCAAGAGTTACTGAGCTGAGAAAAGTCTAAACGCAAAGGAACTACTCTTCACACCGCTGCTCCTGGGAAAGCATGTGTTGTCCCTTCAATGGCCACGGCCACACGTCTCTGCATTTTCCTCCTATTCCCTAATTTGTACGATTTTAACCTTCTTTTACATAGAAAGGGAGTTGGTTGACTGTACAGTGGCAGCTTACCAATGGCCCTATTTTCTTATTTGCATTACTGGAAGTTTTACAGAATTTAATTAGGAAGTTTGTATATTATTCATGGAGTAAGTTAGTCTGCCATTATCATTTCTCATGCTTTTTATCTAGTTTTGGTAATTGAGGTTATTATTAGCTCTATAGAATGAGATGCAGAGTATTTAATATTTGGGTTTTTTCTTTTTTTTTATTTTGAAAGCTGATATCAGAAAATTTGGAATCAATGTCTTCTAAAATCTGGGCTTGGCATTTTCTTTGTACAAAGATGTCAACATATGACTTCAATTTATACTACTGAATCCTTCCATTTCTCCTTGATCAAATTTGTCCAGATAGGTGGTCTTTTTACATTTTTTTTTTTTTGTGGTGTTTGGCCTGGGCCGGATTTGAACACACCACCTCCAGTAAATGGGGCCAGTGTCCTACTCCTTTGAGCCACAGGCACTGCCCCAGGTAGGTGGTCTTATAAGTATTTTGATTTTATACTATTTATCAAATGTATTGTCATAAATTGTTGATAATATTCTTTTATTATTCTTATAATGTAGTCTAAAGTGTAGTTATAATTTCCTTTTTATTTGCCATTTTATTATTTCTATATTTTAATTTTAGGATATTATAGGGGGAGTAGAAATGTTTTAGTTACATAATTTGCTTTTGTATGTTTTAAATCAAAGTGTAAGTGTGCCCTTCACCCAGAATATGTGCATTATTCCTGTTAGGTGTGAATTAACTCAACACCCCCCATCCACTTGATTCCCATTGAATTTTACTCCTATATGTGCACAGCGTTGACTACTTCCAGCTTAGTATTAAGGACAAGTGGTGTTTGTTTTTCCTTTTTCATGATACTTCCCTTAGAAGAATGCTCTCCAGTTCCATCCAGGTTGTTAGGGAAAGTACCAGGTCACCATTTTTTTCCTTTGTATTTATAATTCTACCAGTTTGTGAATTCTTCTCTTTTTCTTGAATGGTATTTTTAGAGTTTGACCCTTGTTTTCAGTATTACCTAAATATCAATTTTTGGCTTTTTAAATTCCTTACATGTTTTATAAATTTCATTGATTTATGATTTTATCTTTATAATTTTCCTTGATAATCTTAAAATTTTATACTACTTATTTTGTGCTACCACCCACATTCATTCTGTTACATCTACCAAAACTTGAAGTTAATGTTGATCCCTTTCATGACCCCTATGTAAGTGTACCTTTACCTCATAAATATCTCTCAAGTCTATGCACTTCTCTCCCTTATCCAAAAAGAGCTGCATAAATGCACATTCTTTGCATTGTTATCTTTTTCTCATTTATTCTATTAATTTTCCTTCCAACTTTTAAGAATCTCTTAGCACCTAAACATTTGTTCATGGCTTTTATCCTAGCTATCATTTTGTCATTTGTTGTGAGTTATTTGATCAATGATCTCTTATTAGACTTAAATATCTTCAGGGACACAGTCTATCATGCTCATTAATATAATCCCATGTCTGGATAATCAATGATTATATTTTTAATAAATAAATAAGACAAAGTATGGGCTAATAAACTTCAAACCTGGATAAAATTATAGGGACTCGGGTAATGACCCCATAAAGTAAATTTTATTTCGGATCAGTCAAAAATTGTTAATTTTCTGCAGTAGTTTTATTAGCCAGTTTACAGAAATAGTATAGAGGTGATTCATGAACTAAGTAAGGACCAACAGGAAGTGTTTTATAATCATTCAATCTGAACATACTAGAATTAGTGTCAAGTAAAAGGGAAAAAATAATCTAAAGGAAATAAGATAGGAACAGTCTTGAACGTGTCTCCGTTCGTTTTTTCACAGCACTTGAGATGGTGTATACTTTGTCATCTGATTGATAAAATAATTATACCCAGTTTATTTATGTTGAGTGAAATGTGTAATCACTTATCCCAGGTTTAATTTATAATGCTATTTGACTTTCTTTCTGATTAAATGCTACAATAGTTATGTGAATGGGACATGATGAACTGTTGACATGGTTGATAGGATTTTGCTGTGTGTTTGTTAAAAAAAGAAAGAAACCGTTAGCAGTGCCAACATTGATACAAACAAAGTAGACACAACTTATTTGAAGAATAAGATAAGAAAAGTATTATTTTAAGAAAGTATTTTATTTGATTTTATAATTGCAATTACTAATGTAAGATTCAGCGCAAATCATTCTTACAATGCTTAAAATATGAAGTCAGGAAAAAGAGTTAAAAGTAGAGTTTGCACTGAAAAGTAAGATTGATGGGTGATGTTTAGAAAATATCATGATGATTATTCTGATTTCAGAACAGTTTTATGCCACAGCCTTTGGGAAAGGTCTTCAAAACTCTCAACGGCAACATACTACAAGTGAAATAAACCACTATGCTTTAAAAAATGTGAATGAAATGTTTTAGACAGGTTGCTTCTCTAAGAAAAATAAATACACCATTTTATTAATGTGGGTCAGGCTATTTCCACACTAGATTTAAAACAAAACAAAACATTGTTACCTAAGGATTTTTTTCATTTCTTTTATTCTATCTGTTTTGAAACCATTTGAAATAGCATTTATTGGCTCATCAAAGATCAGAGAGCTCTCTTCATACTAAATATCTGTTCCCTGAACTAGGAAAAATAGCAAAACACTTTATTTCTGAAAAGAACTAAAAAGTATATGTTATATAATCAGAGGACAGAATTTTATAAGCCAGCTAGCTCACTGAATAATCAATGACACTTTTTTAGTAGAAGAGAATTTGACTTCACTTTGAAATACTATTCAAGTTTTATTTTTCCCATAGAAATCACTCTTTCAACAGGACAATTTATCAGTGCATTTTGAGTTCTAAGTCATGGATTAATCATAGTATCCCTATAATTTTATTTAGTGATCTGTCAACTTTCAAGGTTATGCCACAATTGATAATTTTATTAAACTAATTCCACTAGCCAACGCCCTCATTGAAAATAAATGCTACATCATGGGGCACCATACACTGGTTTTATAGACCGTTTGACACATTTTTATCACACTGGTTAACATAGCCTTCCTGGCATTTTCTTAGTTATTGCGTTAAGACATTTATATTCTACATTTACCATGATCGCATTAATGTACACAGCCATGATTTAATAAAAAAAAAAAAAAGAATAAACTCAAAAAAAAAAAAAGAAAACAAGTGCTAGAGAGAGGGAGACATGTGAACAGTTATGACGACATTTGTTTTGAGGGAAACACACTTCTGAATAGTAAAGCCACCTCTCCGTGTTTCACTTTAAGATTTTGACCCATGGGTCCTCATTGCCTTAGTAGTCATTCCACTTTTACCAAATTGATATATTTTATTTATCTAGCCCTGAAGGTTATTTGGCCTAAAGTAAATATTTGGCAGTTATTGGTGGCAAGAAAATGCATAAGTTAGGTCCACTCACGTTAGTGGAAATTCTCCCTGCATACTACTTTTCTTATATCAGCAAGACAGATCATGCTACATTTAAAATCATGCCATTCTTCAAATTGGCGTACACTTTTCCATTATATGACAAAGCTTACATCCCTGTGATGGTCTACAAAGTCTACAAGGTGGGCCCATGCCAATACCTTGCTGGCTGAACTCACTTTGTGTTTCCTCCTCCTCCTCCAGATTTGCGCCCCTCTGTTCTTCTGTGGGCATTTTGGGCCTCCCTTGACATACTTTGTACTTGTTCCCTGCAAGAAAACTTCTTTCTCCAGATATCCTAAAAGTGGTCTGCTTTACATCTGTTTATATTAAGTCAAGAGTCCATAAAGTATTTCTTGGCCATTAATATAAAAAAAATTGTGATGCCATCTTTTCATACCAAACATTACCTAACCTCTAACTTAATCTTACTCTTTAGAACTCATAACAACCTCATCAAAACCACAGACACATCAGCTAACTCCAGTGAAAATGGCTTTTATCAAAAGTCCCAAAACAATAGATGCTAGCATGGCTGTAAAGAGAAAGGCTTGCTGATACACTGTTGATGGGACTGCAAACTAGTACAGCTTCTATGGAAAATAGTAGGGAAATTCCTTAGAGAACCAAAAGTGGACCTACCATTTGATCCTGCAATCCCACAATTGCATATCAACCCAAAGGGGAAAAGTCCATTTAATCAAAAAGACACTTGTACTTGAATGTTTAGTGCAGCACAATTTACTATTGCAAAGATGCAGAATGAACCCAAGTGTCCATCAGATCATGAGTGGATTAATAAAAAGTGGTATATGTACATCATGGAGTACTAATTAACAATAAAAAGGTGATGAACTGATACTTTTTGTAACAACATGGATAGAACTGGAGACTTTTCTCCTAAGCCAAGTATCACAAGAATAGAAAAACAAACACCATCTGTGCTCACTATTAAATTGGCTAAATTGGCGCTAGTTGATTTAGTGGTGTCCAGCACTCATGAGGACACATGAAGCTGGGCACGGTCGCTCACACCTGTAACCCTGGCATTCTAAGAGACCAAGATGAGAGTATTATATTGGCTCAGGAGTTGGAGGCCAGCCTGAACAAGAGTGAGACTGTTTATACTAAAAATGGAAAAATTAGCCAGGTTTTGTGGTGCACACCTGTAGTCTCAGCTACTTGGGAGGCTGAGGCAGGAGGATCATAAATCTGGGAGTTTGAAGTTACTGTGAGCTAGGCGTTAGGCTGAGTCCATGGCGGTCTACCCTGTGCAACAGTATGAGACTCTGTCTCAAAAACAAGCAAAAAAAAAAAAAAATCAAACAAAAAACAAACAAAAGAAAAACACTCAAGTGCACATATGGAAATAAAATTAAATGGAAATCTAGCGGATGGGGGGGTCACTTACAACTTTGAATCAAGCTTTACAAAAGCAATTCTTACAGTTAAAACATTTATATGTGCATAATATTCTGAAATGTTAAAAAATAAAAAGAACTCACAATGAAATAATTTTCTCACATACAGAGTTATACAGAATAAATAGACTTACTTAAGAATCATGAGGTTCCTCTTATATAAGATTTTCAATGAAGTGAAGGATTACCATGTATAATAAGGAAAAGTCAAGAGCAATTGGGCTCATGTGCCACGTATATTTTAGTCACTACCAGCAATATCTCCTGCAGTCAGGAGACTCTATGACTATGAATAATGGTACATTAGCTAATGTTTCATATCCTTACTGATCCCTTATATTGCCTTTGAAATATTGGCTTTCCCGGAGAAATAACATTTGAGTTGGTAGCATTATAGTAGATCATCAAACACTACATTTTTTGTCAAATGTTAAGTACAAGAAATATTATGTTTTTGTAGTATGCATTTTAGTCAATAATAAAAGCCATAAAAATGATTAAACTTTAGGAAAATACAGTCCCTGAAGAAATATGAAAAGCAACATATATCTAAGAAAAGAGCAGGCTGAGAAACATCAAGCATTAAAAATGAAGACGCATTTAATATTAAAAAGAAACTCATAAAGGAAGGCTAAAATAATCCCTACTTCTGTCTACCCACTGCCTTCCTTGAGTCACAAGTATTGCAAGTTGTGACTAGATTTAGGAATGAATATCCAGTGTTTAAAGGGTTGGCAAGCATCAGACAAAGAAGGAGTACATGGTAATTATTAAGTACCCCCAACAGTGGATACCAAAAGAAGGTTTTGTCTGCATAAAAAAAAAGCAGGCCCTCCAATAGTGAAAATATGATGTCTAATACGTCAAAAGTAGCTGTTAACTTTATGAACACTTCGTTAACACTCCTGCATTCTGTCTCAAAAGGGTAGAGGCTAAATTTCTTATCTGTGCTTCTATTCAGGTGGCTAAATAGGTTGCCGTAACCAAGAATTGAGGAATCATGGAGACACAGGGTTATTTCTGGTACTTATCCCCTCCACTATTCACCATTCTCAATATTTTAAAATCTGGCCAATAAATCTTGTGGTAGATCAGGATACGCCTGCAATCATAGACACTGTCCCCAGTATCATTGCCAGCCACATTATTCATTGTCTTAAAACAGGAGCAGGCAAACACCACATGAGGTGTTGAGCTCTAGCAGAAATCATGACTCATCTGGCTCTTCTGGTGAGCTAGTTGTGCAAGCTTGAATTGGCTATTTTATTAATCTAAATTTTTTGAAGTCTCTTTATTGTGAATAAATATATGAGGACCACTTTCGTTGGGATAGGACAAGAGTTGTCCTGTAATTAAAGTTCTAAAATGCAGAATACATGCGTTTTTTGCACCTCTTAGTGGTCTTTGTACTTTAAATATAGAGTTTCAAAATTTGTTACCCAGATGCTGAAAGACAAAAGAGAACATGAAAAGTTACACTTCTCAACAGGATTTCATATTTGTCTTTTAATTTATTACAGCAATGCTTCCAATAAAAGGGGTCAAAAGATTACTTGGTGGCTCTTCTTAAAGAGGTTAAATGCCATATAGTGATTTTAAATTAGTATTTATACAATTGAAGAGTGTTCTGATACAACTTAAAAATATGGTAACTTCATGCTACATTATTAAGATCTATTTTTTTTTTTTTTTTGTGGTTTTTGGCCGGGGCTGGGTTTGAACCCACCACCTCCGGCATATGGGACCGGTGCCCTACTCCTTGAGCCGCAGGCACCGCCCAAGATCTATTTTCTTGATAGTTAAAGAACAGTCTCGCTGCATTCCAATACTCCATTTAGTGGAGAGCACCTTTCACCGTGAGCAGCTTTGGCAAACCTAACAATGAAAGGTTAATCCCCAAGGAAAGGACCTAAGATATGACAGTTTATAATGAAATGTAGGGTGGGAACTTAAGGGACTTAAGAGTAAAAACATGATAAATAATTTTAAATTATTGAAGTTCCACTGCAAAGAAGAATTAATTTTGTGTTGATACAGATGGGAAAAGCTTTGATCAATGGGTGGATGTTCCAGGGAGCCAGAATTTGATTTACTATGAAGAAGAAATAAATATTAGAACTCATTAAAATAAAAGTGGCAGGACCATTGGAGCTAAAGATTAATGATAACTTGTTCTATGCACTCACACTGCTGTAGATTGTGCATTGAACCAAGTTTTGTCACTATCGTGTTTAACTCCAGGTTTGTGCTACTTTCTGATGACTATTTCCTGAAATTGAGACTGGAACTAAAGTAACTAAATCGTCGTAAGTACAACAGGGAAGTATATAAAGAAGACAGAGAAAAGCACTTCACTTTCTCTGAAACCAATAGGAAAATAAAAACAAAACTAAAGAAGATTCTATGGGAGTTATATTCGAAGTTGCAAGACTTGCATTTTATTTTCGTAAAATAAAGAAGCAAAATGTGATTCTCTCTAAGCCACATATTTCTGCTGAAGTTTATAAAATACTTTTGACAGTGAGAGTAACAGTTTTAGCCTTGGCTCATTTTATAAGAGAAGAGCGTGAAGATAATTGCATTAGGTCATAAATTGCAAAGAGTTTATGTGTAGGGAAAATATAAGACCAACTTGTTGCAATGCTTTTTGAATTGTAGAAGTTAAATCTGAACGCTGAGGACCATAAGTTACCATGTAGAGATTAAGATATAACTATGTAGATAAAGAGTCTTGTGAAGGTTCTTGAATATCATGTATGTTTCCAGCCGTCTCATATAATCTCTCCCCAAACAGCTGTAAGGGATTCTTGGCAACATCTACTCAACAATAGCCAGACTTCAGGAAATACAAGCAAGAACACAAATCCACCAAAATGTTAACAACACTTTCATTATTTTTAAGCTTTAAATATCTTCAAATGTTTTAATATTAATTTAAGCATGATTTAGATTGTCATTCTTTATCATTTATGGTAGCAGTGTCTTGTAGGTAGAGATTCATTACATGGTACCATTAAAATTTAGAACATAAGATTCATCTAGATATCTAAATTTGGTAGTTTAGCATTAAATAATCTATATCCAATTTCATTGGTGACTTAATATGTTAAATTTTAGTTTAAAAAACTGCATTTACTTGTCAATTAAACTCTCCATCTTTGCAGTATGTGTGTGTGTGCCTGTATATACGGATATATATTAACATATATATACACAGACATAGCTGCACCTTATTTGAAAACATGGGCATTAATGGTTTGTTGTATCTCTGATGGAAATATTAACAACTTAAATTTTAGAATAATTGATTCATGGCAATTAGAGAAGAAAAAAGAGAGGGGATTCTGTAAAATGATTTAAATCAACGTGAAGTGAATCTTTCCAAAGCAAGTCTGTCACAACTCTGATATTTTGCTTTAGGGAGAGATTTAATGACTTTTGTAATTTCTTCTAAATTGTCTTTTGTTTTAATATTTGATGTGTTGAAAGAGAATTTGGGCAGTATTGGTGATCTTGGGATCTGGATATAGAAGATTCAATTCTCAGAAGTAATGCTGCCTTTGGAAAAATGAAATAAATTTCTTGTTAACCTCTGAATGAACGACATTTAAAAGATCAGAGGAGATTCGGGTACCAGACTTATGGTATATAAATAAAAATAGGGTTGATATAAAAATGCAGTCATGGTGAAATTTGACCATGACAAAAATAATTACACAACAACTTTGATTGTGCTGGTATTTCTACCATTTGACTTTTGGCAATCAAAAGTATTATTTAAAAATAACATAAAGCAATATAAATTCATTGAGTGTGTAGTAACACAAGTGACTACTGAGTTTTAACTTAATCAGGTAAGACTTCATAACTCTTTATGACTTGCAAATATTTAACATACAGGTTTTGTTTTTCTTGCTCTAATTAAGTATTTGTTGCATGACCCTATTCTAGGTTTTGCTCCATATTTATTTGTTTTGGTTTAAGAAGTCTATTGTGGGTAAGTTTAGCACCAAAAAATTAGAAGTACTAGAAAAATGCAATGACCATAATTACTACGAAGAAATACAATGTGTTGACAGAAGAAAAGGGGGGAAATACACCAAAAGAAGTGAAAATAAAAATGAAATTAAGTACTAAATATAATGTTTCAATGTCAGTATTTTTATTTCTATTTAACACATATACGTATTTTAATTACTCAAAGTGTACCCCTCTTAGTACCCTATCAATAATACTATGTATCTGATAAGAACTCAAACATGCATTTTGTTTACTGTGACATCCTGAATATTTGTGTTTCCCAAAAATTCACCTGTTGAAATCCAATTATGGCAACATAATTAAGTAAAAGTGTATTGATACAGAAGAACAATCATTTTAAGTCTGTTTAGAACAAATAAAACAATTTTAGACCCTTATTTATTTCAGAAATGAATATTTAATGCTTTTTTTGAAAAATCTTCGTTCTAATTGTTATTTACATCTATACAAATAGAGGTGAAACTCATTTGAAATCTACAAATGTGTAATGAGTTTATTGATGTCTCCTGGAGTTTTCGGTATTATGCAGTAATACCAGGGTGGAGCCAACACCAATCAAATGAACAAAAGTAAAATTTCAATCATTTGCCATGTGGCTGGTAAGGTACCATGCTAAATGTTTTCCATGTATTAGGTCATTTTTACTTATAATTACTCTACATAGGAAATCCATTTATTATTTTGATTTACAGGTGAGAAAATTGAGATACAGAGTGTTTAAACAATTAGCATGGAAGAGTGAACTAGGGTGGTAACATCAGTATTCATACTGAGTTATATTTAATCTAAAGATCATGCACTACAAAAAAAGGAAAACAAACCACTGAACTGAAACCAAATAGCTCCTCGATTAAGATAAATAATGTAACAAAAGCACTATATGTATTTTTTCTATTTTTTTATTAAATCATAGCTGTGTGCATTAATGCACCATATGTAAATGTGAGGTGTTGGTATTGAACAAAAACACACAAATAGATAAGAAACCCCTGTGCTCTAAAACTATAATAAAGAGAAGCAGGGCACTAGTCCATGGCTAGAGCGGCTCAGCCATGAATGAAAAGAAAAAAATGTAAAGACTAAAAGCCCCTCTAAATTTCATAAAACTGAATTTTAGATAACAGAATTTCAAACCCGTAAGACACAGGCATGTATTTTTAATAGATTGATTACCTTTGGAAGAAAACTTAAATTAGATCTGAGCTTCATACAATGAATTAAGCATTTAGATACATTAAAAATAAATGAGGTAGAGTTCTCAAAACAGTATAAATATCCATTATATATTACATATATGCTTTCTCTCTCCTGTATAATATCTGCACATCTATACATCTACATATGCACATATCAGAGAAGAATGGAAATGCATTTTTATTATCATTGTAATTAAGGCAAGACCATTCTATTTAACAATATTAACTAAAAGAATCCTAAAACAAAATAGATATTTCTTACAGGATAAATATATCTTCAGGAAATACATAAACTAAAATAAGAATCAAAAGTAAAGTGTCAAAACACCAAAATATTTGGAAAAAAACAAGATTGTGGTCCTTATTATAAAAATATTTCATCATAGTAAATAAACATCTTGGTAATTAATAGACAAAGAACAAAGAATTATAGTTAAATGGAGCTCACTAATACAAATAATCTCATGACATAGAAAAAGTCTGCCTCAATAGGTGAATTAATTTTAAAATAACAGCTTTTAAAATACAATCAATCAATAAATTGTTAGATATGAAAATACACAAGTCTCATGTATGTAGTAAACTGGGCAATTTTGATTCTACGTAAGATTATACTAATTGGAGTTTATATAGATGAAACCTTAACATTTTTCATATTTTTTTTATATTCTACTAGTAAGACTTTATTATGGATTAATTATGAAAGATGAGATTCAAAAATATATCTTCAGAGATTATGTCATTGAGTTCTAATGCCCAATGTTCAGAGAAGATTATAGTGAAAATAATCATTAAAACCAGAGTGATTAATACTATTTGGTTATTCATAATGAATTTGATACTTTTGAATAAAAACAAAGTTAACAAGATCGATATTTAGTATGATCACAAGTGTACACTGTGTAATACATATAGATTTATATTCATTTTTTCACATACATGTTTGAAGAAAAGCAGGAGAAAAATACTGCAACAATATTCATAGTGCTATTGTGGAATTATGTGATTTTTACTTCTTTTCTGTTCTTTCCAAAATATAAATGTGACCCTTCTAGCAGAAAAAGATAATTGTTACAGGTTGAATTCTGTCCAGGACCTCAGAATATAACCCTCAGAAAATAAGATCCTTGCAGATTTAATGCAGTTTAGGTGAGTTCCTTAAAGTGGGCCCCAATCCACAACTTTTATCCTTAATAAAGGGGATAAAGTTGGTGATTGATACAAACACAGAGAGAAGCAAGACGATGTGAAAACACAGAAGGCATGTGAGAATGTAGGTTAGGAGCAATGTCTCTACCAGGCAGGGGGCATTAGACATTCGGCAAACCGCCCCACCTGGGAAGGAGAAAGGATGGATTCCCCTACAGGTTTCAGAGAGAGCAAGGCTCCGCCAACACTTTGGGACCATCTAGTCCCGCACTTCTAGAGGTGATGAATTTCTGTGGTTTTAAGCCATCTGATTTGTTACTGCAGTCCTAGAAAACCATAGTGATGACTACATCAGGGAATAATGACCAAACGTGGAGCTAGAATTACACCGAGTCTTTATCTCGAAAACACGCAAATGATCATTTCTTCAGAGCCAAAGTGTGTTTAGGAGTTTGAAATCAAGAAAAGAACATTTGATTATTCAACTTTTATTTTCTTTTAGGATATTTGCTGTAGTTTTTTTCTTTTTTTTTTTTTAAATTCATTTATTATCAAATCATAGCCGTGTACATTAATGCAATCATGGGGCACCATTCACTGGTTTTGTAGACCATTTGACATATTTTCATCACACTGGTTAACACAGCCTTCCTGGCATTTTCTTAGTTATTGTGTTAAGACATTTATATTCTGCATTTATTAAGTTTCACATGTACCCTTGTAAGATGCACCGTAGGTGTGGTCCCACCACTCACCCTCCCTCCACCCATCCTCCCCCCTCCCCTCCCCTCCCTTTTCCCCCTCTTTATTTATTTATACACCTTCTTAATGGTACAAAATATTAGATTATAATGTCCATTGTATAGATATTGTATCTGCTGCAGTTTTTGTTATTTATTTTGAATATCAAGCTCAACCATCCTAGCTTAACTTTGGCATAGAAGCTGCTTTCAGGGAATATCCATCCTATAAATGTACAGTATATTACTTACTGTGTAAAAATCAAAAGCAGTGATTATTTGTTTTAGCCTGCCTCTCTCGTAACCTCTCTCTCTCTTTATTAACTAGTATTTTTTTTTTTTCTTGGAAACAGACTCTCACTCTATCACTCAGGTTAGAGTGCATTATAGCTCAAAGCAACCTTAAGCTCCAGCGACTCAAGTGATTTTCCTGCCTCAGCCTCCCCGGCAGGTGGGATTATAGGTGTGTGCTACACACCTGGCTAACATTTCTGTTGTGAAGACAGAGTCTCACTCTTGCTTACACTGGCCTCAAATCCTGTCCTCAAGCAATCCTTCGAGCTCAGTTTCCCAGAGTCCTGGATTACAGGTGTGTGCCACCACATCTGGCCAGTAACTAGCATTTAATAGCAGTTGGAATGGTGGAGACTGGTTTGCTTTTTTAATGGCTTCTTCTCAAAGCACTGGCTGGAATATTTTTATGTAAGCAGTAATTTCTTATTTCTTATCCAAATACTTTAGTTATGAAATTCGCTTCTATTATGTCCCACCTCTATGGATTTATCCCTTTAAGAAACCCAATCTTTCTCAATGAATCCCCAACAATAAAAAAAAAAAAAAAAAGAAACCCAATCTAAATCTAAATCGGGGCAGACTTCAAGTTCGCTTTACTACTGATGAAAGTTCTTGAGCAAATAGTCTTTGTTCATATCATCATTGTCTACTTCTAGCTATATCCTTTCAAATAACAAGATAGTTTGTACAGAAAGACTTTAGAGAATGTCATATTTTATTTCCCTAATGTTTGAATTAATTGAGCCACAGAAAGATAAAGGCAAGAAATAAATAAATGAAAGAAACATCTCAGAAATGTGATGAATCTGTGAGATTTCTAAAAAATAGCACAACTTTTGTTTATCTCCTTGCATTTTCCTTTATGGAAAATATGATACATATTGCATAATTCCACCCAAATAGGGATGTTACCAATCACTGCGTTTTCTTCTCTTTCATTCTCTGTAAGATGGTCTTCAGACATGAAGTTCAATTAAAAAATTTCCAGATTTGAATTTAAGACACCTGAGTTGAGTTACAGCTGTATGACTCGGACAAGCAAATTGCCTCAGAATTTATTTGTATTCATATATACAAAACCATTACGGTGTCTATGACCTCCTCCTCAAATGTTTATAGAAAATAAAAGAACTTTAAAAATGTAACTTTGCTACCTGCCTCCTTAGAGCGGTATCCAGCCTGTCAATCGCATAAAAATATTAGCTTGCTAATACATATTGTGTTTAGAAACAATCTTCCAGTTACTACAAATTTCTTGAGACAAAATTAATAATCACCCTCACTATTTAACTAAATACAAGACATACTCTGGGTTATCCCAGGAGTATATAAAAAGCAACATTATCTGGAGCATTTATCTGGCTTTGCATTGGGTATCAGCTGTATGCAAAAGCCACTTATGTTAACGAAGGGATGAGTGCTTTCAAATGAGAATGAAGTAAATGAGTCAACAGGGAATTAGGAAGAAAATCACATCATGATGAAATTTAAAACATTAAGTAACTGATGAGAGGGTGATATGTACATCTAACAATTAACTTCTGGGTCGGTTGTGTATAAAAACACTATCGTGAGGAAAATCTGCACGGGATCACAGGAAACAAATGAGACCCTCCCTTTGCAATCTTCTAATCTCCCCAGTGTCACTGCCTTGTATGCATTATATCACTTGTTTAGTAGTGTATTTAACATTACGTGCTCTAGTTTTAAATATAACAATCTGTCTGCATATGTGGAAAGCTTAATACAGAAGGATGGACTTAACCTTGAAGCTTAATAGAGAAGGACGGACTTAACCTTGATGCTTAGTAGAGAGGAATAGACTTAACTTTGTAAGTCTATTCAAAGTAGACTTTAGTAGAGAAGGACGAACTTAACCTTGATACCCTGAATCACAGGTAGCCTGACTGCACCCCCCTGGCTTTGATCACCTCATAATTCTTCATTTCTCATTTTTTCTCAACTATCCATGTGAAGTTGGTCTTCACTATTTGGATGCTATTATTCTTTTCTTCACTAATTATTAATTTCTGTCACACATTAGCTGCTCTATTTACCTGCACAAAATACAGCCTTTCAATATATATTATTTTAAGTTCCATGACAATAAACGCCACGGTGGATTTCTTTATTATTTTAAATCCAATGTGTAGGACAGTATTTGAAACACAATAGTTACCAAATAAATATATGTGGAATAAAAAAAAATGAATGGCCCTATAATTTTGAATATTGTAGGCACTATTCAATCCTGTGTGCACACATTCATTCATTAAATGTTTATTGCACACATACTAGGCACATGTAATAGGTCAGAAAACATATGAATAAGAAACACTGCCTTCTTGAGTTTACATTGTATAAGAGGATAGAGACTGGAATAATAGTCAATAAACAATTTAATAATATGTTAGAAAGTGGTAAGTTGTTTTTAGACTAGTAAATGGCAATCAGGAATTTGGGGGCAAGTTCAAAGGCAAGTTATAGTATGAAGAAAGAGCAAAGCTACGTTTATGCCTTTTCTTTGCTACTTGCTATCTTACTGACCTCATTTTCAAGGCACATTTGAAAACGTTGATATTTAGGAGAGGTTTTCTCAAGGAAGCTTATATGCTATAATAACTATAATATTCTATGACTGTCTGAGCTAAACAACACTTATGAACAGGATGAATCAGTGATGTAATGTTCATTACAATCTAAGAATACAAATGGGAACATTGGATTTAAACAAAATCCTGGCTTTGATAATTTGTGAGAAAACCACATTTGTTATTGTTTAAAATTCAGTCCTAATTTTGCTCGTTACCCAGAATCTCAGCACATGAAAACTTAAGTTGTAAGTATGACATGTCACACAATTTGTGCAGGTGTTAAGTTAATAACAATGGTAAACGCAAACAAAATTGCAGTAGAACGCAAAGTACATTTTATCATTTATATAACATAATACTATATTGTATTTACGATGTTACATTATGCCAAGCTTGCTTGGATTTCAGGAATACGGAATTATGATGGAAAAAATGTTAGATATTCATATTCTTGGCTTTGTGTTCCGCATGCACTGCCTGTCTATAATTTTCCAGATGGTTCTTCAAACTAAAGCTTAACTACTTAAGAATTTTAAATATGACAAACAGCTCTTTGAAGTTGACTTTTGTGCGTGCTTCAGAGAAACACAAGAGGGAACATAAATAAAAACAACTCACAGAAACAAGGTTTAAGAAGTGACATTTCTAAGCAGCAGGCTTCTTCTGTCCTCAGGGAGATAAACAAAACTATTGAAAACCCCATTAGGTATATTTATAGCCCAGGTTTAATATCTGGGGTGTAAACTAAGATGCCAGCCTGCCAGCCACCAACTTTGGGATGGAAAAAAACAGCTGCTCAGAGGAAGGTTTTCATACCTTTCCAAAGACACGGCACCTTAATCTTTTGTACAGTACTGGGGGAGGCTTCTTTCAGATTACTTTCCATGAAAAAAACTTATTTCCTTATACAATGTGGTCTGGGGGAAATTCACTAATATATTTCTGTTATGCTCTACTTACTTATTCTTGGGTATGGGGGAAGGGGCCAGACAGTGGCTCAATACTCTTCATGGAAAAGAAACATGTGAATTCATAACCGATTCCAAAGGCAATATACCAAGGCACGGTCTTGGCAAGAACAATTATAGTGGAGGACATAACATTAAGGAGAATAAGAAAGAACAGAACGTTGAACATTGCGTGTGCTCACTCACCTATGGAAGCTAAAAAAGTTCATCTCACAGAATAAAACGTAGAACAGGATTCTAGAGCCTGGGAAGGGGAGAGGAAAGGGGGAAACAAGCAGAGAATTGTTAAAATTTGCAAAATCACAGCTAAATAGGAGGAGTAAGTTCTAGGGTTCTATATTGTTGTAGCATTCTATAGTGAACAATAATATATTAAAGTTTAATACCTAGGAAAAAGAATACTGAATGTTCTTAATACAGAGAAATGATAAATACTCCAGGTGATGGACATAATAATTACTCAGATTAGATCCCCATGTATGTGTTTATGTATGTATTGATACATATATATGATGTGTGTGTATTATGTATTGAAACACCACTATGTACCTCATGACTATATACAGTTATTATTTACCAAAATAATTAAAATATTATGTTACATTATATTATGTTATTATATTATATCATATTAAAATATAACTTAGGGCGGTGCCTGTGGCTCAGTGAGTAGGGCACCGGCTCCATATACCGAGGGTGTCGAGTTTGAACCCTGCCCCGGCCAAACGGCAACAAAAAAAATAGCCGGGCGTTGTGGTGGGCACCTGTAGTCCCAGCTACTCAGGAGGCTGAGGCAAAAGAATCACCTAAGCCCAAGAGCTGAAGGTAGCTGTGAGCTGTGACACCACAGCACTCTACTGAGGGTGACAAAGTGAGACTCTGTCTCTAAAAAAAATTAAAAAATAAAATAAAATATAACTTAAAAATTGAAAAGAAAGAATACCTATAGCTACTGGGACACGTATAAAAGTCAAAGAAAATTGGATGAGATGTTTCACCTGATGGATGTACAATCCTTTTATAGGATATCAGAAAAAGACTTTTCCATATAACCCCAAGAGATTAAATCATTGCCTTGTACTGAACACTGTGTCCTCCCCAAGTTCATGTTGAAGCCACAATACTTAGCATGGCTTTATTTAGAGTAAGGAAGAAATTAAGATTAAACAAAGTCATAAGTGGGGGATCCCAGTTCAGTAGGATAAGTGTCCTTATAAGAAAAACACCAGAGAACTTGCTTTTTTTCTCTTAGTTTCTTTGTCTTTGCTCTCCTATACAAAGGAGGGGTCATGTGAGCACACAGGGCGATACTGGTCACCTACAGGCCGAGAGAAGAGGCCTCTGAATGAATCCTACTTTTCTTGAACTTTGAAATGGGACTTTCAGCCTCCAGACCTATGACAAAATAAATTTCCGTTGTTTCAAGGCATCCAAGCCATGGTGTTTTTAATGCCATACAGAGCAGCCTTATATAATACATAAAATATAGGAAGAACAATTTGATTTTTATAAGCAAAGTTTTCTAAGTGTTCTAAGGTGAAAATGACTAACTGGAGGAAAACCATGCGTCCATTATCATTTAGTGTATTTTTTTTTTTTTTTTTTTTAAGAAAAGTCAAATAGTAAATCATTTTCCTGAGTTAGTTTACAGCTTAAATGGAATTCTGGCTTCACTGCCTGAGTGAATGGGGCGCACTTACAACTTTGACGCAGTCTGGAAAATATGATGCATGTAAACAAAATGTGCACCCCCTTATATTCTGATTTTTTTAAAAATAAATTAATTAAAACAAGATAAATAGATTAAGTAAATTGCAGTAATTTGAATGGAGTTATCTGATTCTGTGGACTGACTTGGAAATACTGATCAGGGAATGTGTTTATAAAAGGGATGTTATTCACTGAACTTGTGTATTTTGAACCTATAAGAAGAAAGGGATCTAGTAATGAAAGTTAAGAAAACATAGTGAGTTTCTTGTATATAGAAATGTATAGAAGAAGAGACGGTACTGAAAAGTATTAGGAAGTGACCCTGGAATTTGAAAAGAAACTGTATTTTGTGGTAGAGCCAAGAAAGTTATTTAAATCCATGAGTTCACTAATTAACAATTGTCCATAAGCATGGCTAGAAAAAAATTACCTTTAGTTTTACTTTGCTATCCCATACAAACCAGAATTTTTTTTTTCTATTTCTTTTCATGTTTATTAGGGAATGGGTTCTGCGTATCCATTCAAAGCTACTCTGTAAGAAAAGGATCAAGTTCCATGTATATAGGGGATTGACAGATATCGATCCCCAATTTTTATTTTTTTCTAATAATTGCAGAAACAGAAGAGGTTGATTTTAAAATATTTGGTCACTTTTAAAGATTGACTATGCGTAATTGTCTTGGAGGTGGTCAAATATTGCTACTTTTTTTTTAGAAACAGAGTTTCACTTTATGGCCCTCGGTAGAGTGCCATGGCCTCACACGGCTCACAGCAACCTCCAACTCCTGGGCTTAAGCGATTCTCTTGCCTCAGCCTCCAGAGTAGCTGGGACTACAGGCGCCCGCCACAACGCCTGGCTATTTTTTGGTTGCAGTTTGGCCGGGGCTGGTTTGAACCCGTCACCCTCGGTATATGGGGCCAGCGCCTTACCAACTGAGCCACAGGCGCCATTCAAATGTATAAGAAATTTCACAATGCTTTTTCTTCCATTCAAACATCTTTTTATTGTCAACTTATTCCGTGGAATCATTAACTTTATGCTGAATTAGTATTTGTCTTAGAAACATTCTAAATATAGCAGGAAATAGCCTAGAGAATTTTACTACCCTGTGGCTTAAACTAACAGTCCAAGTAAGAATCTTAAGAAGTAAGCACAATTTACATTCTAACAAATTTACACATGTATTTCACCTTTGTATAAGCAGACACCTTTAAGTCTTGACTTTCTGTGCCCAATGTGTTAGTACTTAAAACTCGTTGAAGTTGCCATATGAAAATATAAAGGTAAGATATTTGACCTTGCACAAGACTTTTCAGCTGAGATGTTCAGCCAGCAAAGTTGGGCTCACATGAGCGCTTAGTAAAAGCTTTTACCTTCTGTCTTTCCATTGGCAAAGGTAGAAATCAGAAAGGTTGTGTCCACAGATTCCACAAGTCAAGGCTTCAGCAAATGAACATCCTATCTCCCGTAGTATCACAGGTACTTCATCCTCCAAGAGAACGAAAATATTTTTGTTACTACATTTGTCTCATGGAATTTCTGAAAGTTTTGGTTTTCTCTCTTCGATATTCTCATGACATAATTCATTGCAATTCCTTCAAACATCCCTTTGCTCTTCTGGTTTTCAGTTTTATGTTCATCTACTGCAGCTCTGATTTGCTGCCATAAAAGTCTTTCAAAAACATAAGTTTGTATGTTAGTTTTAAACAATTCAGTATCACCCACAGGATGAAGTCCACACCCTATAGACCAACGTGTCAATGTGTGCATGTGTGAATGTACTTATGTGTGCATTTGTGGGTGTGTTTGTGTGTGCAATCACACTCATGTGCATCCGCTATCCCTTTGCAGACTACTATCACGGCCAAACTACTTCTAGTCCTCAGAAAGTGCTACATTTTTTTCTGCAATTTTTTTTCTTTTTTTCTTTTGGCCTGGGGCCGCATAACTTTTACTTTTGAAGTGTCTGCTTTCTTTCACTACCAGGAGCCTAGAAGACCAGCTAGAATATTTTGCTTACTTTTCAAAATGTATTTCAAAGGTCTACATTTTTATTTTAGGAGTATTAAACACCTTCCTTCCGCAAGATAACTTTATTCAGAGCATCCCTTGTGACCCTGCTGAAGTCTAGATTTCTAGAAGATTTTTGCCCTTATTTATTTTCACGTTAGCTATCTCTTCAAAACGAATGACTCTCAATAGTTGAGAAGTATGTAAAAATATATACGATAGTTGGACGTGATAGGATCTGGGGTAGGCATCAAGCCCAGAGATTCAATCTTCTTTACCGACGGGTGTGTGACCCTAGAGTAGTGATTTTCACCCAGTGTGCCGTGGCACCCTGATGTGCCCTGGGAGGATCATAGGTGTGTCGTGAAATGTTTAAAGATTCATTAATTCAATGATTTCACAAGATGTTCAAAGCACAGTTTTTTTTACACTTTTTTTTTGATCAACAGAAATTCTGTGTGCTGTGGAAGTTTAACGATAGGTTCAAGTGTGCTATGAGACAAAAAAAGGTTGAAAAACACTACCCTAGAGAGATGAACTTGAGCTAAGGACTATTTTTTTTTTCTTCATAACCAGTACTCAGCAGAGTGCCTAGTAAACATAGTATGTAAAATAAATACTTAGTGCACAAATGCATAGGTGGTTTTTCATAAGACAGTTAAAATGTGCATATAAAAATTTCCATAATCTTCTTTCCTTTGCTAAAACGTGAAGTTGTGAGAAGGAAATTAGTCTTTGTGTTAATTTGGATGAACGTGGAGGAGCATATATAACTGTGGCACATAGGCCTGTACCGTGTAACTGCATTTGAATACCTGGGCATGTTTATACAACGTCATATACAACGTAGATCCAGCAGAGTCTGACGGCACTCAAAAAGAATAGGGTTAGGCCTGTTATAGTTTAGTCTTTGCATTTCTCATCTTTAATCACATGTCTAAGAGGGTGTTCAACAAATATCTGTTGATTAAATATGTGCATTTTTGATAGGGATGGGAAATAATTGATGTTTTAAAAGCTGCCTCCCTTTTCCTTAAGTGATGGAGTGCGAAGTAGGTTCGCTCTGCCCTGATAACCAACTTGTCTGAGGCGCCTGGAACAGAACTGCCGCACACTCAAGTTCACAGCAGAAGCCTAGGGTTCATTGTTGGCTGGTCCTCCAAAGCTCCGGGAAGCTGTGTGGAGTGGATGGAGGTAAGCTAAAGGTACCCCACTTGCATTGCAGCTAAGAGACCCTGGAAAGCAGTCCACGTCGTGTTTTGTTCTAAGACAGAATCTCACTCTTTCACCCTTGGTAGAGTGCTGTGGCGACATAGTTCCCGGCAACCTCAAACTCCTGGGCTGAAGCTATCCTCTGGCCCTGGTTTTTCATTTTTTAAGTAGAGATGAGGTTTCACTCTTGTTCAGGTTAGTCTCAAACTCCTGAAATCAAGCAACCCACTTACCTCGGCCTTCCAGAGTGCTAGCATTATATCCATGAGCCACTGTGCCCAGCCTCCACTTTGTGTTTTCTATCTTGGAGTCAGATCAATCCTTTGGCTAAAGTGTTAAGGGCATCCACCTTCCAAGGGAGACTAGAACAGAGTCCCAGGCTGTCCTGGCTGCTCCCTCCTTCATTTCAAGTTGTTGCATTCCCAGCGTATTCTATAGTTATTCTTGATAATTACAGCAAGGAAGGGGAGAGAACAGTTTTTGGTCCAAGACACCCATAAAGTATTTTTGCATCTAGAAATTCAACATCTGGAGATTTACCCAATTTCACATCATACTTCTTTCTCGTAGGTTGGTAAAATCTTGCAATACCGGGCTGAAAATAAAACACAAATTTAGGGTTAGAAGATGAAGACATTCTCTTCTTTCCTATTTATATAGGTAAATGGTATATGGCACAACCCTTGGGGTGGAACAAAATTATAAGAAGAACTTTAACAAATGCGATCAGTGTAACCTAATTCTTTGTACCATCAATGAATCCCAAATAATAAAAGAAAAAAGGAGGGTGGCGCCTGTGGCTCAAAGGGGTGGGGGGCCAGCCCCATTTCCCAGAGGTGGAGGTGGTGGGTTCAAACCCCACCCTGGCCAAAAGCCACAAAAAAAAAAGAAAGAAAATAGGCCAATTTTATTCTAATTTAGAGGCAAAGGGAAAAGTACAACAGTGCCCAGGATATGTTAATTGTTTGTATATATTTAATTTTTTTGTCTCTGATTGAATATTTATATTAAAATTTATATTAAAAAATTGTGCTTTATATATTTTACCTTTCCAATAGGTAATTGTTTCTTCATACTAAATTATAAAGGAGATGTTTCAGAAATTTTGATCACTATTCCTTTTCCAAATATTCATTCCCCAACAGATATTTTAGCAATTATAAACTGGCTGCACCAAGATCATCAACATTAGTATGTGAGGAAGTGCTTGCCTTCCATGTAGCTGAGGCTAGGGCACAGTTAATTGCCACTTTGTGCAAAATTGCCAGGTACTACAAAAATCCTCTCTGCTTTCATAAAATAGTGAGCTTTCCACCCAGAACTCTTTCCACCCAGAGACATTTTGAAAGGCAAAATTTGGTCTTATTTATTGAAATATTTAATATGAAGTATGTGATTTCTCTCCCTCTCATCTTCATATGAACGTTACTCAATAATTAGTACATAAGGCATGTGAAATTTTATGTCTTTTCTATTCATACACCTAAATAAGAGGTATCAAATAACTTAGGAAATTAGCTTGGTTGGTTATAATTGGAATCCTATAATATATCTTAATAAATGATGGCGTTAATTCTTAAAAGAGCTTAAAAACTTATTAGGCATAATTAGGCATATTAACGGTAAGAGTTTTACATCTCTTTTAATCAATACAAACTTGTAAGCAAGGTAATGCTGTCTTCTAAACAATATGCACTCTCTAGGCGGCCCGTGGGCATAATCAATGGTATTATATATGACTGGGTCAGCTTGATTTGTTACTGTTCATTTGTTAAAACAAATTATTAAGATTCATTTTTTCATTCAAACATCTGATTGAGCTCCTACTATGGACCAGGTCCCATTCTATGTTTGGGAGACAACGCTAAAAAAAACCAGCTAAGTCTCTGCCCCGGAACTCACATTCTCTTCTTTGTTAGCAACGTGAACAGGAAGAAAAATCCCATCCCTCCCTGTTTCTATTATTTATCCTTATCCTACAGGGGTTTTTTTGTTTGTTTTGTTTTGTTTTGTTTTTGTTTTTAAAATTAAACAGACCACTGCAGGCATTCTTGTTATTTTAATTATCTTAAACTGTACTTTGGCTTTGAGCAGACTTTTATGTAAACAAAGCAAATGAGCTATAAAAGGGTCTATTTGCGGGCGGCGCCTGTGGCTCAGTGAGTAGGGCGCCAGCCCCATATACCGAGGGTGGCGGGTTCAAACCCAGCCCTGGCCAAACTGCAACCAAAATATAGCCGGGCGTTGTGGCGGGCGCCTGTAGTCCCAGCTACTCGGGTGGCTGAGGCAAGAGAATCGCTTAAGCCCAGGAGCTGGAGGTTGCTGTGAGCTGTGTGAGGCCACGGCACTCTACTGAGGGCCATAAAGTGAGACTCTGTCGCTACAAAAAAAAAAAAAAAAAGGGTCTATTTGCCTCTCCATGTATGTAGATGCATGTAGGGCACACATTTCATGTATCTGCCTCTTTGATATCTAAACATAACAACTCTGGCAGTAAATGTTGAGTCAATAGTTTTCCAGATAGGATCCAACAACAGAAGGCTTTTTCATGGTCTGCTCTTAAGTATTCAAATGTATCAGCAAATAGATTAGCTAGAAACTTCTGGTTTACGCTGAATTAAGAACAACTGATTTAAGCAGCTATACATCTGCCATTTTTTTGTTTTCTTGCTGCAATTATCTACCTAAAAATGAAGGATTTGGATTGATAATTAAATGGGCTATAATATAGCCAATATATAATGTACATAGATCAATGATTCTTAACTGAAGTCGTTGTGCTGCCCGAGGACACTAAGCGATGTTTGGAGACATTTTTGGTAGTAACAGCAGGGGAAAAGTTGCTGGCATCTAGAGGGTAAAGATCATAAATGCTCCTAAATATTCCAAACTGTGTAGGATACTCTCCCACGACAAGGAATTATCTGGCCCAGAATGTCAACAACACTGAGGTTGAGAAATACAGAGTGTAAAAATCGACAGTGTGAAAGGAGAGTCAAATTTTCATTTCTAGTATAATGTCATTCATATTTAGAGGGTTGCCAGATTTAGAGAAAAAAAAGCCCAACAACTACAGAATGTCCAATTACATTTGAATTTCAGATAAAGACCTTTCTTTTCTTTATCTTTATTTCTATCTTTCTCTTTCTTTTTTCCTTTTTTTTGTGTACATATTTCACATGCACTATTTGGGACATTCTTTTATCAATTTTTTAATTGAAATCATAACTGTATGCCTGTATTGATGAGATACAATGGGATGATTTGATATACAATGTGGAATGCTTAAATCAAACTGATTAACATTGCCATCACCTCATTTACTTATTTTTGGGGGGTAAGACATTTAAAATGTACTCTTAGTTATGTTGAAACATCCCCTTGCATTATGCACATTAGGTGAGTTATGAACAAGTTTAGATTTTTCCCCCTGAAATGAAAATGTCATGAATTATCCTGTGCTTTACATTGTATCTCTATTTGTGAAGCATCCAGTATCTATAGGCACTGGGACTTAGGCATATGCTAGAGACTTCGCCCTTCTCTTTGTTTTCCACTGTAATATTTAACACACCCAAGTCACAAGATACAATAAAACCAGAGGTATAATTTGGAAAAAAAATTGAGTGATAAGGAAGATGGCTAACTGAAATTGGAAAAATAAAGAGAAAATTAAAAATCCACAAAATTTTTCAGGGGAAAGCAACATGTCTAAATTATTCAGGTAATTTTTATTAAGAACAAGATATAGTTTCATGAATTTTGATGAATTTCATTATAAGAGGGTTTATGAGAGTTTGGGATATGCTTAGTTTTACTAATTTTTATGATCATGATGATTATTATGACAGTGGAATAGCTCCTGTCCAAATAATTTTATTGTAAAGATAATATAGATGATAAGTATAATTGAAACCCAGAGGCCATGTTGGACTCCCGAGGAGCTGTTCTCAGCAAAAGATTCTATGCAGCAAAAGATTCCACCCAGTGGGAGGAATGGGCTTTCCTGGTTGTTGTGAGATCACTTGCTTTCCTCCCTTCAGGACCAAACAAAATAGGATTCCTCAGATGGCTCTACTAAGTCCCTCTGTGGAAACTGCCCTGAGGAGATCTGCCTGGCCCAAGTTTGTGCTTGCTGCCCACATTCAGTGGGTGGGCATTTGCTATAAAGCCTGAGGCTCTTGCCTTAGTAGGATAAGTCAAAAGGGCCATTGCAGCTCAGAGGCCCTGGGTAATCAGCTCCTTCTCCTTTGCATCTGAGTCACTGTTCAATGTCTCTGCCAATTCTTTCTCACTTCCTTTCCTTTCCTACAGTGTTGATCCCAAAGAATTCGATGATCTTCCCAGTTGCAAAAATACATCTCAGAATATGTTTCCCTCATAGCCAAATTCGAGGCAGATGAGTTGTTTGGACAGTGGTATAGCCTTTGCGGCCTGTATTTGAGTAGTACATGTTTCTGTGCATACAGACAAACATACAAGCACCCACACAAACATACACGCACACATGCACACACCAGCTTTTGTTTGCACGTCTGAGGATGGGATATTTCTCTGTGCTTATGAAAATAGACTTGGACAGAGCATTTTCCTCTCTGTGTAATAGACAATACAGTATTTTAACCTTCATTTGATCTCCCAGTCAATCAAATCATTCTTACTATGCACTAACTAATTCTTTGTACACTGTGTAAAATACCATCTATAGATGACTCAGGTAATAAGAAGGGGAAAACATTGTTTTTTATATTATTTGTATTAACTTTATTTCTAATAACATATTTTATTGTGTAATATGCTTAACAAGAAACTTCTACAGGCTTTTTCGTTGGTTTGTTTTTGTTTTGTTCTGTGTTGTTTGAGACATAGTCTTATTTTGTCAAGCTTGCCAAAGAACTGTGGCATCACAGCTCATAGCAACCTCAAACTCTTGGACTCAAGTAGTTCTCTTCTCTCAGCCTCCTGAGTAGCTGAGACTGCAGGGCCCACCACAGCTCCCCTCTCTAAATTGCCAGGGTCTCGGTCTTGCTTGGGCTGGGACAGGCTTCTTCTCAATTTATTCTCAAAAAGAGCACTGTGAGCTGTCAGACATCACCATTCTCTTTTATAGGGAAGTAAACTGAAGTTTGGTGTGACTGATTACCCTGCCCCAAATGGCCCAGATAAAAAGTCTTACAGACATTCATCTCTTACAGATTGGTCTTTATACGTTAAACCCAGTGTGGACCTGGCCACTCGAGCACTGCATCTGCCAGCAACCTTGTGGGATAGGCCAGAATCTGCTATTGGAGCCTGGAATCATTTTTGTCCCAGGAGTAAAGGAGAAAAGATACTTGTGCATTAGAAGGAGAAAAGCAAACAGGGAAATGTTGAGTATGCTTATTTTTATGGGTGAATTCAGTATCTAGAATGTTACAAACTTGTGCAGGGCTAGCAGCCCATAATCAGGATGGGAAAACTTACAGCAAAGAATGGCTTGTCATTGGAGATCATTTAGGGGCCTAAGACACAGTCGACTTCAGACTATTTGCAGAAATAACTGATGAGTAGATCTACAGTGAATGTACAAGTTCATCTGATGCAGTAAGCTGATAAGACATATACCCTTCAGCTTCTGGAAGAATCAGTCTTATGAATGCCCCTGTGGGCTGCACGTGGGGAACTGAAGGGCTACAGGTGTGGCCTTGGGCATGCAGGTTTCCCACCCTGAAATGTGGAATTGACGACTTCAGCCTGAGCCTCCTGGCAACACTCCTTGCTAGAGTCTCAAATGTAAGGACCAGATAAGGAACTGACTCTTACACTTGATTTGCTTAATAATTTTGTTTTAAAAAAGTATACTCATTTTTAATAGAACCAATGTTGCATAGATTTCGAGTAGTAATGTATATGGTAGACTGCAAAAGAAGTTTAATCCCTGTCACTTGATCTGTGACCTTGAGAAATTTACTTTGAAAGAACAAAATTCTTCTACTGAAACCAGCATATTATTTTTTTTTAATTTTCTTTAAAGAAAGTAAGTTTCATCTTAGTAACTGTGTGCTGTTTATAAATAATGACCTGTGGATAATTACTTTTGCCATTAACATTTTAGAGAAATAGTATTTATTTTTCTTCCTTCATAGGGTCGATATGAGCATCAGTGAAAACAAAATGGTGTCCTAGAAGAACAATAAAAACAAGAATCATTTTCTACATTGTTTTCTATTTCATCAACTACTAGACTGAGTTTCAAAATATTCTCCTTTTGCCTCAGATAAATTTTGAAAAGATAAATAAAACAGCTATTTTAGTGTGTTTTGTAACTGGGAAATCACATGTGTATATTATTTCAGTTCTCACAGTGGACTGAGAATTGAGTTTATTCGATTCAATTTACTTTATCTACACTGCTCAGAAATAGGCTAAAAAAATAAAATTTTGAAATCTGTGCACTATATTTTTTGCTCGTTCTTTTAATATTTTATTTTCCTCATTCCCTAAAAAAATTTGTATCATAGCTTTTTTTGTCTTTTTTTTTTTTAATGAATTAGACATATACATGTATGTATATACAGGTGTACACACACACATACATGTGTATACACAATGACAAAATCTCTTTCAGGGCTTACCCTTATAATTTTAACTGAGTGTTTGACATCATCTCAAAGATGTCCCATGCAGTCTAAGTAAATCAAACATATATTTCCATCTCAACATTGTCCACTGTTTTTTCCATCTTCTTGACCTCGGTTAATTACACATTGCCTAAGTATCTTCAACGCTTCAAATGAATTCTTGACATCAAGTTTCATTTTCTCTCTAGTTCTGAAAACTGATTCAATTATATAGATTCTTCCTCCACACCTCATTCATTTATTTACTCTTTCCTTAATATTTTTATCCATGCATAATTTGTACATCCGATTTTAGCAGGGATCCCAGTCTTCTGCCCAAGCTCTATATTTCTTCTTCCTGTTGATATTGGAAACAATTCTAACTTCAAAAAATAGTTTAGTTTTCTAAAACATAGTTCTTCTCATATACGCTTTCATCGGTAAACTTAAAGAATTGCTATTAATTTCCAGTTTCACATAAAGGCCTGACATGGGTCATTCATGGTCCCCAACACTGAGTCAAAACCTTTTTGGCCCAGTTTATTTCCCTGTGCACCTGACTTTACAGTTTACAATTAAACAAGTCTAGATCACCTGTCATTTCCTAAACACTACTTGTGAGTCTCTGGTCATAACTGTTGTCTCCTAGTGCTGTTGCCACTGCTTGTTGTCATCTGTCGAGGCAGATATCAAATGTCCTCCTCTTTAAAGATCCCTTTGGGATTCCCTTTATTCAGTGATGTCTCTCTTCCTAGAAAACACCATAAATCTTTATTTTTATGTTCCTCCCTGAATTTTTCATAACCTAGTCTTTCAGAATGGAAGTCAGAGAGCTGAGTATGTCCTCATAGGAGCTTCAGAAATTGTCCTGTAAGACCAGTGAGAGCAACAGTTGTAGAGATGCAAATTGTAAAGTCCAAGCTTCAGGCAAAGCCATCATACTGTTATTTGTTATAGTGTATGTTTCTGCATGATATTTACTATTATTATTATTTTACTTTTTTATTTTTTCAAGACAGAATCTCAAGCTGTCACCCTGGGTAGAGTGCTGGGGCATCATACCTCACAGCAACCTACAACTCTTGGGCTCAAGCAATCCTCTTGCCTCAGTTTTTCTATTTTTAGGAGAGACGAGGTTTCACTTTTGCTCAGGTTGGTCTTGAACTCATGAGCTCAAGCGATCTGCCCATCTCAGCCTCCTAGAGTGCTAGGATTACAGGCGTGAGCCACGGTGCCAGGCCCATGGTATTTATTTTGAAGATGGTGTTTCACAATTTACAAGAACAAAGTCCTCATGTAATTTATGTTGTGTGTTTCTTCAGCGTGCATTTATTATACTGTCAGCTCCTTAAGAACAGGGGTTATAATGTGGTTACTTTTACTTCCTAATCCCTCCCCTAGCATCTAACACAGTTCTACAGTGGTAAAATAATGGAGTGATAAATGGATTTGGCTATTTTTCACTGTGTGTGCAGTATGCATAGCAGAAAATGTGCATTTCTGAATGTGGATCATGATTCATTGAGGAGACCCAAGGAGAATCAAAAGAACTGTGTTTTTCATAGAGAAGGAATTCAGCATAACAGTGGGTTAGAACATAGCCTCTGGAGACTGATGACTCTTGCTTTAAATCCTGTCACTGTCACTTCCTAGCAAAGTGATTATGAAACTTAGCAAAGTGGTCATGAAATTTTATCTTTCTGCATCTCAATTGCCTCCTCTGGAAGACAATGAATAATAATAAAGCTGCCTACTTTACATAGTTAATAAAAATAATGAGCAAAACTATGTAAAGTTCTGAGAACAGTGTCGTATACAAGGTAGAAAGTATATGTCTTATTTTCATTGTTATTTTATTAGTGTATATGTCTTAGTCAGTTTTATATTGTGGTAAAGGAATACCTGACACTGAGAAATTTATAAAGAATAAGAAGCTTATGTGGCTCACATATAAGTCTTCCTGGCTGGACGATTGGGCATCTGGTGAAAGCTTGAAGTTGCTTCTACTCACGGCAGAAGCCAAGCAGGAGCTGGCGTGTGCAGAGATCACTTAAGGAGAGAGGAAGTGAGGGTGGGGGTGGGGAGGCTCTTTTTGACAGCCATGCTCATAGGAACTGATGGAATGAGAACTTACTCATTACTGCGAGCATGGCGAGAAGCCGTTCATGAGAGATCTTTTGTCATGACTCAAGTATTTCCCCCCTTCTGACATTGGAAATCAAATTTCAATGAAGTTTGGAGGGAAAAATATGCAAACCATAGCGGTGTATAAACGTCATCTTTGGCCATTCAGCATCTGAATCCATTTAGTCTGATAGAAAAACTCTCACCTAATAAGGGACCAAAAGATGTCATCTAATACAAGAGTGAAAATAGTTTTGTACTCACAAATCCTTCTATGCAAGCATTTGATACATGCTTATTTAATCAGATGAGCATTTCCAGGGCTTTGAGCTAAGACATATTAATGAAAATAGTAAGTAAAATAGAGAATCACTTTGACTGATGGTATGGCCCAATAGAACTGCTTTCATATCATATCCAAGGAAAACTAGTAGTGGCAGCACCGAATGTAATACCCAGGTATTTACACCTCAGCTATTATGAATTCCTTACTGCTGTGGTTCCAGTTTTTTCCTAATTTTTTTGTAGGTTGTTTCTCATCCTTATGATATTATAAGCTTCCAACTGTCTATTTACAAAATAGTAATTTTATTGAGATGTAAATTACGTATCATGCAATTTGTGGAGTTGTGCAATAATCATCACATACATTTAAAATATCTTTATCACTCAAAATAGAAACATCATAACCATTACTCATCAGTATTTCCCCCTGACCCTTCCACCTCAGCCCTAGGCAGCCTCAAAACTACTCTCTACCTTAGTAGTCTTTCCTATTCTAGATATTTTATATAAATAGAAGCTTAGAGTATGTGGTATTTTGTGGCTAGCATATATCACTTAACATAATGTTTTCAAAGTTCATCTGTACTATGGTAATTACCATTTTATTGGAAAGTGATATTTCAATGCAATGATATGTGCCTTTTTTTCTAGTTATCAATGATAAAAATTTGGGTTATTTCCATTTTGATCAATTTTTGAGCTTTGTTCTCATTCCAGGAGGAATATATTTAGGCTTTCCCCTACTTTGGTGAATTAACTGGCCAGAAGTTTAGCTTACTGTGGTAAGGGAGCTACCAGCCTCTTCCTTATCACTTTAAATTTAACTTCCTGTACTCTGCTCCAAAAAAGTCAGATCTTTCTTTTTTTTAATTTAATTTTTTATTTTTTTAAAGTAGATTATAACTGTGTACATTACTGAATTTATGGGGTACAATGTGCTGATTTCATACATAATTTGGAATGTTTACATCCAACTGGCTAACATAGTATTCGCCTCACTTATTTAATTGTTTTGTTTAGACATTAATAGTCTACTCTTAATATAGTTGACACCTACCCTTCAATATGCACAGTACATGAGGTTCTACTGATTATCCTCCCTCCACCTGTTCATCCCCTCCCCTCCCCTCACCCTCCTCTTCTCTCCTTCTTTCTGGGCTACAATTGTGTTTATCTTTTGCACAAAAGTGTGGGTGATTATATATTGGTTTCATAATAGTATTGAGTACATTGGATTTTTTTTCCATTCTTGAGATACTTTACTAAGAAGAATTATCCAGCTCCATTTATGTAAACATAAAAGAGGTGAAGTCTCTTTTTTTGTAGCTTAGTCAGATTTTTCAAAGAGAGAGCTTCAGAATTCTGTCTTTACAGCCTGCCTCTCTGCCTGTGAAAAATTCCTAAACCACTGTTCCAGATCTAGGAACAGGGACAGTAACCCACTTTCTCAGAGTGACACCCAGAGTGAATGGTGGTCTCTGCTTTGCTCTGCTCTTCCAGTACAGAACCTCCAGCATAGAAGTTAACTGGGTGAGGGCATTTGAGGCTGCAGTATTCTGGTACTGCCGTGTCTGCAGGAGAGGCTACACCCTGTGAGTGGGGACTTAATCGAGGAGAGAGCCTTGTCATTCAGAGGAGCTGATCTGAAGTATAGCTTCTCCTATACAGAGACAGGGATAATATGAAATGCTAAATGACTGTAGTTTTTATGTACATACACGAGCCCTTGATTAGCAGCTGGCGATATAGAAAGCCCTGTCTTGGTAAGACCCACCCAGAGTGGTGCCTCTGTGGTGCTGAGCTGTGATTGAGGAGAGGTGGAGGGAGGAGCAGAGCTGGTGGTAGGAAGTGTGCATGGTTTAATTCCTAGAGTACCCTGATGTCCTCACTGAGGTTCAGTTTCTTCATTTGTTGTTTTCCTTTAAAAGCCCTTGCAGAGACTTTAAATATTTTTTCTTTTTTTGTAACATAATTTTCATCATTTGTAGTTGTTTGGCTAAGAGGCAGGTTTGTAGATTTCTTAATGCTGCCATTAGAAATGATACGCTCGACGTCCTATTAATAAATCCCTTTCTACTTATATCACCCAGTTTTGGGTTTTTATTTTTATTTTTATTTTTTTGTATCTCAGACCCCCAGCTAGTGTTTTATCAAATATCTGATTCAGATAACCAGATGTTGGAGTGTCCTATAAAATTCCATCCCAAATTTGTGAGATTTAAACTGTTCTAGTTTTCTTCAATGAAAAGGTTTATTCTTTATGTCCAAATCTAGATGTATGTAAAAATCCTTTTTAATCTGCAAAATAATTAATATAATTATACTGCATTTAAAATTCTACTTTCTGTAATTGAAATATTACATTTAAGCAGGTTTTACTGTTTATCTATAAATTTTTCAGTTTGAAATAATTTATATAAAATTAGTCTACACATATATAGAATAATTTATATAAAATTAGTCTACATATATATATTTTGTTTGTTTGTTTGTTTTGAGAAAGAGTCATACTATGTCACCTTCAGTAGAGTGCCGTGGCGTCATAACTCACAGCAACCTCAAACTCTTGGGTTTAAGCAATTCTCTAGCCTCAGCCTCCCAGGTAGCTGGGAATACAGGTGCCTACCACAATGCTTGGCTATTTTTTTGTTGTTGTAGTTGTCATTGTTGTTTAGCAGGCTCGGGCTGTGTTCAAACCTGCCAGCCCTGGTGTATGTGGCCCGTGCCCTAACCACTAAGCTACAGGTGCCAAGCCAGATTAGTCTATATTTGTGAAGAATAAAATGTGTGATAATGCGATTTCATCCTTATTCCTATATTAAAACTTGCATTCTTTAAAATGTCAAGTTTTTCTAAAGCAAACATTTAAGGCAAGGTGTTTGAAAGGTGTTAGCTTATCAAACAAAATTTTAACTTCACTGTGAGAACATTTTGAAATAGTGTTTTTCTCTTTCTTCTAATAAAGTTCTTTCACCATGTGAATTTATACCTGTTTTGAACAAAGATTCAGGGTTGATTCTGAACTACAAGACAGCTGCAAATGTCTATACCCACAATAGCTGGACATACCAGGCTCTTATCAGAGGTCCGGGGTCTCTACATAGCCTTTTTGGCCACAAAACTATGCAATAGAACAAAATCAACAGACTGGAAGTCCTCCATCTTATTGGTATATTCTAGTTAGATACTTACACTTTCACCACTAAGAAATCAAAAACTCTTCATTTTTAATTTTAAAGTATTAATGGGTACATAAATGTTATCCATATTTATAGGGTGCATGTGATGTTTTATACAGTCATACAATGAGTATTAATCAAGTCAGGGTAACTGGAGTATCCATCAGTATGGTATATATCACCTCTTTGTGTTAGAAACACTCCAATTCCACTCTTTCAGTTATTTAAAAAAAATACCCTATCTTATTGCTGATGATTGTCACTTTGTTGTACTATCAAATATTGGTTATTCTATCTAACTATATTTTTCTATGTATTGACCACCTGCAGTTTAGTTTATCTTCCCTCCTTATTACCCTTTCCAGCCTCAACTTTTTGTCATTCTACTCTCTGTCTCCATGAGATCGATTACTTTATTATTTATTTATTTTGCAGTTTCTGGCTGGGGCTGGGTTTGAACCCGTTACCTCTGGCATATGGGGCTGGCATCCTACTCCTTTGAGCCACAGGAGCCGCCCGAGATCAATTATTTTAATATTTAGCACCCGCCTGTAAATAAGAACATGAGAGTTAATAGGAGACTTAAGGGAATTATTCTGTTTGTTTAAAACATCCGTTTAGATCATAAATCATGGTGTGTGTCATGAATTTTATACATTTAAATGTCCAACTAATTTTCATGTTGATTATATTCATATACGTATACTTCTTTTTTGATTTTATTTCAGAATATTATGGGGATGAAAACGTTTGGTTACATAAATTGTTTTTGGACCATTTGAGTCAAAGTAATAGGTGTGCCCATTACCCAAAGAGTGTGCGTGAGACCCGTCCAGTGTGGATTTACTGATCCTTTCCCCCTGCCACCTGGTTTTTGGTGAGTGTTATTTCCATTGGTTCACACAGTGTTACTGAAGTGCTGCTCAAATATAAAATAAAAGGGTGAACTAATCCCTCTTGTATCAACCTAAATGAATATCACACGAATGCAAAAATAAACACTGCATGTACTTCCTATTAAATTGTTTTTTACTTTTTGACTTTTTCAAAGTCTGTTAATAAGGGAAGATGGCTTTTAAACAATTACCATAAAGATGATATTGCATTAGTAGAATTAAAGTGTTCTCCTGCTAAAATTTAATAATTGGTATTTACTTAATTTGTAGGAAAAAATACCTACTAGAGATAATTTTTCTCAACTTTATGTTTTTCATAGAAATGTATTTGTCTTAGAACATGGGCTCTTGTTGCATCTTATGGATCGCATGTGTGTTTAAGATGATGAATGTAACATGCCAAGAAATGTTGGACTTGGATTTCATATGGGCATAGTACTCAATGTGTCAGAGTTTTTAATGGTATTCCACAGATAACACTGTGAATTCTAGCTGCTAAACCAAGTGAAAAATTCTGAGAACCACTAATCTAAGAATCTTAGGAGAAAAAAAGGAAAATTATAAATGTGGAATATATGAAGTTCATAATGTGTCTAACATCCCCTTGAGTATGGCATATATATTAAACCATGCAGTGTACCTACAGCAAATCATTCCTCAAGTGCCCTCAAGAATTTCCCAGTAGGAAAAATATTAGAAATTACTTCCAAAACAGAGTAGATTTTAAAGTTCAATCTTTCCTTATCTGGATAGAAACGGTCCTCATCATCTACTGTAAAACATTTATATTAGCTTATCCAAATACTAGCACTAATTTCATTTAAATTATTATATTTAAAATAAGACCCATTTTGATAGGTATAATTTTGTGGGAAAAAAAGGTACAAATTTACTTTCAATGGCAGCGATAGGGATTTCAGTTTCCAACCTAGAGAATCAAAATTGAAAAAAAAATACAAAAAAGGGAAAGAAAGAAAGAAAAAGAAGCAAGTTTGAAGAACAGCCATTTGGGAAAGCAAGGGGGTCACTAAAATACATAATAAGTTATTACCATCTGTGTCACACAATGAAATCTTAAATTTGAGTTTTTGTTTTGGAAGGCTTTAGCATTTTTCCTTTATTCGCTTGATTTTGACCTGCAATTAAAAATAATTTGAGAAGATAATGCCATTATTTGCATAATCAAGTAATAGAATAGCCTTTCCTCTCCTTGAAGTCGTTATGCATGAGAAAGATACATACTTGAAAATTACAGACATCTATGGAAAATTCCACACAATGGGGAATATCAGTAACATGAAATATATTTCTGTGTTCAGTTGACACTTAAAAACAAAGACTTCTTTACAAATAGAATATATGAATTTTTGTTAAAGGTAATTATTTCCATTTTCAATGAATTAGGTTTTTCCATTTATTCAACAACATTTCAAAATTAATTTGAGGTTAAATTATTCACCACTCTTAAATAATTTATTCATACATTCCCAGGATTTTACCTGTACTTGATCAGGTACATCTACTCTTGATTTCCAGGTGATGTGATTTTTCTGCAAATGAAAGTCTTTGTCAAATTTACAAAGTCTTATAGTTAAAATAAACCACTGTCATGGATCTAGAGTGATATGACAGAAGGCTTTAATGTAAAATTGAATCCATGCTAAGAAATCTTCCTTTCAACATTGTCCCATCTCACTTTAACAAAATGCTACTATAGCACTATTTGCAGCTGTAGAATGAAAGACATTTATACCTGGATCTCACTAAGATGTACGATTGTCCTTGATCATGGAGCAACAGGAGTAATCTTGAAAAAGCTAGAAACTGCCTTTAAAAACCCCAAATTATGTTAGATTTTAAGAAAAGCATCCACGAGGCTACTTGATGATTGAGAGCCTTAGAAACACTAAAATTGGTCACTGTCTACTTTGAGTTAGTGATTCCTTGCTCATGAAAGTCAGGCTTTCTGCCCTGAAATCTTAACAGAGACTCAATTTCTCTTCACTTTAAATGAAAAACATTACTCAGGAGAATATGTTCCAGGTCCCTCCATGTAAGTATCCAATGTATTCAGTACTTCTATGAAACCAACTTATATTTACTCACACTTTCTTATGAAAGGTAGAACACAACTATAGCCCAGGATGAAAGAGAGAAATGGAGTGGGAAGGGCGGGGAGGGGGGACGTTTCATGGAGGGAGGTAAATGGCGGGAGCATACCTATGGAGCATATTGCAAGGGTACAAGTCAAATCTGTCAAGTGTAGAACATAAATGTCTTAACACAATAATCAGGTAAATGAGTCAAAAGCTATGTTGATTGGTTTGACGTAAGCATGTCAGATTGTATATAAAAAAAAATCAATACATTGTACCCCACATATGCGCAAATGTATTCATGATCAAAAAAATAAATAAAAAATAAAATAATGAAAAACATTAGTGCTGTCAGCATTTAAAACTCTCAGTTTTCAAATGTATAAATAAACTTTAAATGCCAAAAATAGTTTGGAACAGTAATGTGAAAAAATACAAAATGATTTAAGACTGGGTGCCATGGCTCACATCTATAATCCTAGCAATCTGGGAGGCCGAGAGGGGTGGATTGCCTAAGCTCACAGGTTTGAGACCAACCTGACAAAGAACAAGCCCTCACCTCTAAAATAGCCATGCGTCGTGGCAGGCGCCTGTAGTCTCAGCTACTCAGGAGGCTGAGACAAGAGAATCGCTTGAGCCCAAGAGTCTGAGGTTGCTGTGAGGTATGATGCTATAGAAGTCTACCAGGGGTGACAAAGTGAGACTCTTTCTCAAAAAAAAAAAAAAAAAAATATATATATATATACACACACATATATGATTTAAACTGATCTCCAAAACATAAATATGGTTATTAACAAACAATTGCTTTATATGCAGAGACACGATCTTACAATAATTATTTTTCTCATCTGTTTTGCTTCATTTTATACAATTTTCTTCAGTATTTTTTCTCAACTGAGGGGACTTTTTGTATAGTAATGCACAAAAACAAGGGCTCACTCTACAGAGACAGTGATACCATGTTCAGGATGAGATCGCCATGGCAGAGAAAGACTCTGGTTGTGTATTTTGCCAGATGTCTCTGTTAGGCAACCAGGGCATGAAAACACTTTCTAATTGTTGGGAATCCATACCCTTCTTAAAACTTCCATAGGTGTTATGATGTTCTACCAATTACATTCAATACATAACTCAAGAATGTTCTGTCATATAATTTTGTTAAAAATGTTATTTAGATGAAATCAGTATTGGTGAAGCAAATACCATTTTTTTCCTACTTAAGTACTAACTGAAAAGCATTGTATTAAGAAACAGGTGCACAACAGGAAGTTTGAAGTTTTAAAACCGAGGAATGTGTTATAGAGAAAATGTTAACCTAAAAGACAGTCTGCAGAGGTCTGGCCAAATACACTTTTAAGTTCTGAGAATACTACTCTTATGAGGCTGTATACAGTAGATCCCTCAGAAAATTCTACCTAAGTTTTCCCTTCAATACAGAGTATATGAAAATGTTTACTTTATAAATGAAACAGGACAAGATCCCAATATGAAAATGTTTGTTCGGAAATTCAAGCCATTTTTCTTTTTCATTTTTTTTTTTTTTTTTGGAAACAGAATCTCACTATGTCGCCCTCAGTAGAGTGTCATGGCATCACAGCTCACAGCAACCTCAAACTCTCGGGCTCAAGCGATTCTCTTGCCTCAGCCTCCCAGGTAGCTGGGACTACAGGTGTCCACCCCAACGTCTGGCTATTTTTTGTTGCATTAGTCATTGTTGTTTAGCTGGCCTGGACCGGTTTGGAATCACCAGCCTCGGTATATGTGGCTGTGTAACCACTGTGCTATGGGTGCCCAGCCATTTTTCTGAACAAATGTACCATTTATAATTATTATCCCCCTTTTAGGTTTAATATTCAATAAAGAATTATTGGAAGCCACACTTGAAGTTTTTTATCTATACTATGATTACTTCACCCACTTTGAGTGCATGGAACAGAAAACTTCTGTATTCTGGATTTTCAGCTTTGGCCCATGATCGATTTATTATTATATCAACATCATGACAGTTCAGTTAAAGTATATGGCTTTACAAACAGCTGGATCAAGATTTTAATATTTAAAAAATTTTTAATGTGTGTTTTATGTCCTCAGAGAGATAATCTACTTCCACAGGGACATTAAAAGCAGAGTCTAACAAAATTGAAACATAAACCTATGCATAAAAAATGTAAAAATTTTTATCCAAAATTTTGCATTAATGATTGAATGAATGCTAAAATTAGGCTAGTCCTCATTAACAAAGACATCCATTGATTTTTAATTGGAACAAAATAAACTGGTTGCACAAATAGGCACAGTCACTCTCAATGTTTAGGAATATTTAAAAGAAGAAAAAAACATATTTTAATACACTTTGGGTGATGGTTATCTATCTTTCAAGTACCTTTATTAACCATGCATTCACTTTCCTCTGCGGATTCTCATTTGTTCTCAATTCCCCAACTTATCATATATGTGAATGAGGACCACATAATCATATAAAAACAAATTATTGTTTCTAGATAGCATACAGATCATGTATAAAAACTATACTCATATACAAACATTTTATACCTGCCTATATCTAATCTCTATATACAGTGCTATGTAAGCATCTCATAAATAAATATGTACTTTCTATATATTAAGTTATGTAAGTATCTACATACATCATTACCTTCAACCATTAGATTAAACATTAATATCATCACTTGGTAACCGTTTAACCCTTTCGAAATTTTTGAGCAAAGGGTTGCTTTGAAAAAATTGACAGCTAGTTATAGGCCCTGTTCTCTTTCAGCTTGCCTATTTTTTCATGTTATTTATATGTCCTTATCCTTCCTATACACAAACAGCATCCACAAAATAAACTCCAGTTTAATATCAGTTATAGTGAACAAGTGGGTGGATAAGAGAGAGTCCATGAAGCTTCAGTTAATAGAGGTGCTACAGACAGCAGTACGCCTTTCAGAGTTGAAGATCATCATTCTGTTTCTCTACAGTGTGGTTAATGAGGATTTGATATTGGTCTAGACATCATCTTCCAAACATGACCAGTAGAATTAGAATGCATTATTGGAAATTTAAACTGCATAAAGTAAAACCTTCCCATAAATTTGTTTGTAATAGACATATATTTTTAACAACCAAATACATACTGATTTTTCCTTTCTTGCTTCATTAATGTTTTTTACTTCCTTATTATTTTTAAGGCATGTGATTGAGTCAGTTTGTGCTCTTAGAGAACTTGTAACTCAGGATATAGGCAGTTACTGTTTTGTCTTTGAATGTGATCTGCTGTCTTTCTTTATAACAGATTGTTTTATCCTAGTCCAACCTATTTACTTCCCTTTGGGGATTATTTGCATAGATTGAAAAGCATTTCAGCTTCCTTCCAGATCTCTTTTTATCTAAGTGTTTCTCAGCCTTAATCCATTTTCCTGTACTAATGCTGTAATTCTGCTTCCATATTCGTTTTCCTCTAAGAACTTACCTGTAATCAGAGGCAATTTTTTTCTGCCTAAAGCCTGTGATATTCTGCGTTGCTGTTCATGTTACGTGGTTCTCAGAAGTTCATTAGATCAGCAGGTGTTTTAATATCCTGTGTCTTGGGAATCCATTCTTCTAGCTAGTAAGTCTTCCTTTAGAGACCTTGACCAAATGGGGATGGGTGTCTACACAGAAGTTTGTGACAACTGTCACTGTTTATGACATGTCATTGTTTTAGTCATTTGAGACATTATCATTTGCTATACAAATCCAGAAAGAATAAAGTGGACTACAGGTATTTCCTACTTTTGCGCCTGAACTATCTGATTTCTGAGTTTTGTATGACAATTCTCCCCTCCTGCTTAAGGAGTTTAATTTACACCTAAAGAGATTGCTCCAGCATCAACACCTGTCTTATGCAGCTGATTTAGAAAAGTACGTAACCAACAGTCTGAACACAACATCAGGTTAACTACTGTTTGAATTCTGACTTTGTTTCATGATTCTGATCTTTTGACTTACCCAGAGAATACTCAAAATAGTAACATGCCTAATATCTGTTTATTCACAGGACTCAGGGGTCTCTTTCCTCACCCCATCTCTCCTCACCTCGCTGCCTCCCATCCTTTATTCCTTTCTTAAGAGAGTCTTGATACTAAAATCTAGCTTTTTACTAATAAAATTAGAATCACAACCACTAAAGCTTGGGTTTCTGTCAGTAACGCCTGCTCCTGTGTTTGTCAGGACTCTAAGACCTATGGGGGACCCTGCCACATGGCATTATCCTCTGGATGGTGCATCTCTGCTACCTAAGGACACATTTCCTCATCCTGCAGCCTCCTGAGAATCAGATGTAGGTGCTTATATTTCCTTGTACATCCATATGCGTCTCAGACTTCCGCCAGCTGGCTTCCCAGAGCCTACACACAGTTGCACTCACCTGCTGCCTTGCTCAGTATAAATGGTCCTTGGCTGTGAACATGGCCGTCTGGGCGTTAGCTAGGTCTAACTTATGTTTCCTACCTTGCATTGTTATATGTGATGCCCATGCTTTCTTTTATTTTTTTTTTTTAATTTCAATAACAATGTTTAAGATAAGGACTAGAAACAAAAACCTTGTAAAAAAAGAACGAACATAAATACATTCAGGAAAGGAATCAGACAATTGCTACATTGAAATATTGAGCAATATTAATAATGCAAAGAAAGTAACATTCCCATGGTCAAATAAGAGTATGTCTATTATAGAATGCTTTGAGTCTGAGATTCAGTATGGAGGCATCAGTTAACTTATTACTTTTTTCAAGTATCAAGAAATAGACTTATGCCTACGCTTTCTTAATCATTTTCCCATGTTGTCGCTGTTCTCATTGTTGATTTCATCCCCTCTGTTCCTTTCCATTCCATTTCTGTTTCCACGCATCACCAGTGTTTAACCACCATGTGTATACGCCTGCACGATTTAAAGCACCGGGGATGCAAAGGTAAATAAAATGGGATGTGCTCAGGGGGCTTGTATAAGTCAGACTACAAAAAGAGACCCGGAAGAGTTACAATCACATGCAATTGCAATGACTTCCAAAAAGACGTAAAAGATCAGGATATAATAGAGATAGATGAAGTCGGGAAAGGAGTCGCCCTGCAGGACTTTGAATAAAAGCCTTGATGAAGGAGTGGAAGAGTAAAGGAGGGACCTGTGCAAAGGAACAGAAGATCAGTGTTCCAGGAAAGGAAAATGAAAGGAAATCTCCTGTGAGGTTCGTTGTTAGAAGAACAAGAAAACCTGTGTGGCTAAAGCAGAGTGTCTGCCCAGAAACATAGGGACGCAGTCAGTTTGAAGGGTTATAAAAGCCTGTGAGACATTAATACAATGAGGAATGAAAAGCAGGCTCTCAGCCAGAAAGTTCAGGTTTAAAAAGATTCCAGCCATGACGTAATGCAGGTGAGAGATGGTGATGTCTTGGACCTAAGGATGATGGAGAGAAATAGACAAATAGTTGGGTACATTTTGTAGGTCAAGTTGATATATCACCGATGACTTTTTGGGAAATGTCATTCACCTCTTAGCATGACTTTACAATTTTTACATCTTAGTAAGAGAACGTTTTGCTTCACGTGCAGAATGATTCCACGTGAATATCACCATGTTTTCTGCTCCAGTGACCAGTGTTTCTTGGAGAAGAATACGATTATTTAGGAATAGAGAAAACTATTCACGGAGAGCAATATAAAAATGACAGACTAAAATGTTATACCAATGGAAAATGTGATTGCTAGAAAGGAGAAGTAATAAGAGTTAGCAATAAAAAGGGCAGTAGTTTTCAAGAAAGGCAAGTGGACATTGTCTATAATGATGCATAATCCTGAACGTAAGTATAAAGACATTAGCTTTGATTTAAGGATGTTATTGGAGAGACACATTTTCAATAGTGCCTTCTTGAACCAAAATAAGGAAAATTCCTTAAAATGCAAATTTTGTTTGAATCCTTGGTGCTTATAGTAGAATGTACATGAAACTTCAGTATAGTATTCAAGGCTTTTTACAATCGTATCTGCTCCCTGTTACTGCTCATTTTCCTAACATGCAAACCATGGTTTTTCTTCATTCATTTTTTTCATTATTCTCTGAATACACACATTTTTTAGAGTGGCCATTGTCTCTACTTGGAATGCGTGTTCCTCTTGTTTAGCCACCTCTGAAAATACCACTTCAAGCGCCACTACAAATATAACTTTCTTTATAAAACTACCTTGAGGGTGCCAAAGGCTTTCTTTCTCCTCTGTAACCCTATAGAATTTACTATAAATCTTTACTTTAGGAAAGCTGAGTTTCTCTCTAGGTAAGTGTGTACATTTGTTTTATCTACTAACTCGGATGCTCTGTGGAAACCACAGACATTTTTATTATTTATCTGCACACTGAATACACAGAATAATACTTTTCATCCAGTAGGCTCCCCAAAAGATATGTATGGAATTAAAATATTATTTTACATGTAATCTAGCCTCCAATCCACAGCAATTAAGTTTGTGTTTAATGTGAAAGAAAGGAGGAACCATTGTGTTATATGGCTCCTAGGTTTCCCATCAAGGTAGGCTGTGTTGGTAATCACATAGAGATTGCAGTCAAGTTCAGATGGCTTTCTTACATTTTCCTGGTCTTATGCAACTGTGGGAGGATGACATACTTTATAATTTTCATTATAAATCTTTATTACAGTATTGCCAATCATATGTTAATAACATTCTCCTCCATTATCAGAATTAATTCTACAGCACTGGTTTGGTGAAGTTGTTGCTAATTTCATTTTGAGGGGAGAAAAGACAGAAGCTGAGAGGGGTTCAGCAAAGGTCCCAAGATGATACAGTCAGAGGACAGCAGAATAGAGGTAGAAGTCCCTATGTATTTGACCCCCGGGAACGTGCTCTCTCCTCTGTGTTACAGGAACACAAAGCAAACAAGTCATCCTCTTAGCAAAGGGCGGGTCTGCCCTGTAAGCCTCTGTCACCTGCTCTGAGAAACAGAGAGGCCGGCCTGCACGCTGTAGCTACAGGTAAACCTGTGGCGTCCGGTGGGTATTGAGAAGGTGTGCTGTTGGCCAACCACTAAGGGGCAGTGATATACAACAATCCGAACCTCTGTGGCTCTGCACCGACAGCCATGGCAGCTACATGTCCATTGCAGGAAAAAGAATTGAATCTCTTGGTTTTATTTCTCAGAAGAGAACTGGCGCAGAAACAAAGCAAAACACTTTGTCTCCTCCCAGGATCTAGCTCTGCCTGTTACTAAGACAAACACATCACATTCAATTCTCCCATTCCACGGCTGAAGTGAGAGAAATAAATTCGGAGAAGCAGGCAGAGCAGGCAGCTCACCGTCCCACAGCAGCAAGCGGCGGCTCTGTTCACACCTCTCTCTTGTCTTTGCCGGCTGTCCTGTACTCAAAGAAGTGAGCAAGTTAACTTCTAGCATGAAAACAGGTTGTCTGTTTTGTGACTGAAGTTGAAGATTTCATATGGGCAGTGATGTCAGAGCGCTCTTAGCAATTAGCATATTGGTGCTTCTCATCTTTCCTGTTCTATCAGCTCCAGATCCTTTGGGTACTATCCTCAGATATTGCTTTTATACCAGGCAAGAATGGATGCAGGGATATTGCTATTATAAAAGGTTAGGGAGAAAATCTCTGTACTGTAGTTGACAAGCTGCATTGATCTTGTATGAGATCCAACCATTACTGAGACAGATGGGGGAGCTCTGAGACTCTCCATCCGAAAATTGCATCCGTTTTTGCTGATGCTGCTGTACACGCTGACAATAGCTACAGTCCGAAAAGCAGGGTTTACACGCCTGAAATAAATTGTTTTGATTAGAACCTTTAGGAGAGAAAGTCATAAGGTATGGTTTTATTGACTACTTGCCAAACATCACAGACCCAGGCACTATGAGCTTGTTTTGCTCTTGTAAGTCAAGCACCAAGTAGGTTTTTATTTTCTGAGGTTATGGACTTAGAGTGTAATATATTATCATTTACTCTGAATTATTGCACACGAGGCATTCTAGGAAATGGAATTAATTTTCAAGGATTGCTGACCTCCGTGTATATGTTTGCTTATGAATTGGCTTCTTCCCTTGTAGCAGGTATACAGTAATTTTGTGTGATAAAGAATGCTTTGATTTCTTGATAATCTACTAAGTGCTGAGTCTAACAATGAAGTGGGTTCAAGAAGCTTTCACTGGGCTCTAAAGAAACGACTTGGAAAGAGAACAATCACGCAACTAACTGTATTAATAATGCCGTCTCTCCCTTCTGTTCTTTTTTCTGAAGTGCAGTTTTCCCCCTGCAGAGAGCTTTCTTTTAATCTCTGTCTGTTTTTCAAAAACAAGACAATTTAGTGCACTCAAACAACAAACAACAACAACAACAAAAAGATTGGAAAAATTGTTGTAAAATGCAAAACAAGAAGCCAGCATCCTTGTGTTCTGAAGCTGTGTTGCTTTATCCCCCATGAAAGCCATTCACCATGATGTTCTTTTTCCCAACAAAATGCCTGGAGATGATTCTTCTCTTTTACTTTCTTACATTCTTATATGAGTTTCACTGTTGGCTCTTGTGGATAGAATTGATCATACATAAAGTTCACCCTAAGTGCTACTTGTAATGATATGATTCTCAGATGCTTGTTGGGCTTACATGAAAACAAATATCTTGCTTTGAAAGAGAAGAATGTGCGTGCTTTCCATACAACCTTTTTATGGACCGTAACATTAAAGGCAGGAAGAATGGGAAACCAAATGTTTTATATCACCTATTTTATTATAGGCACAATATTGCATGTTTTACAGATATTATTTACCAAATTTTATGTCCAGTTTGCCAAAACAAAGCAAAAACACCTAACAAACATATACTGTTGTGCCTATTAAGTGTGAGCTTGGGTTCATTAACCTTCTGGTATTTATTAATCCCATAAGTTCTAAGTTTGTGTCAGATTAGTTATGATTAATAAAATCCGTGGAGAGTGTGATGACTACCCTCCAGGACTTTGTAATCCATTTAAGATATATGACTCATGACACTCCCCCGTTAGCTAAGAAATGCTAAATGTCAAATGATTATGAAAGCTCTTAATAGGACACCAATAAGGTCCAGATATTGCTAGCTGAGGAGAATATTACTTTTTTTATATAACAAATACCTATTTTTAAAAAGATCATGTACTAATTAAAGTGGCAATAGCAGTATGTATAGCTAACATTGGACCACAGGATTTAAGGTTTCATAAATTGTTATTAATATGTGCTGACACCATCAGATTTGGAAATGGTGAGATCCAGAATCTCAATTTTTAATAACCCATTTGAATGACAAGTTGCCTAGCTTTCAGTTTATATGCTATAGGAGAGCTAACGGTAGAATTAAATCTGCTAGAATCTGCACCCTGGATTTGGGGGTTAGCTCTGAAATATAGGAGCATAAATTATATTTTTAATACCCAAAATGCATTGTCAGACACCACCCACAGTAAAGCGAATTAAGAAAGGACTTGCCGTGTTTTCAAATGACATGTACTGCAATCTGTATTACAAATTTTTATCATCACTATTTTACAGGGTAAATAAAAAGATTATTACATGAAATTAGCCAACATTTCTCCATAAGCCGGAAATGGCAGGTGTGATCGTAGGGGGTCTACTTATCTCCACACCTCCCTTTATCCACACATGGCTGTCCTTGAGAATTTCAGGCTCTTGGATGCAGCGAGGAATATACAGTAAGTTCAGCTGCACCTAAAGAGTTAAATCCCATCTCCCTGCTCTTAAGCAGCCAGGAGGGTCATAAGCATTGAAACAAATGGAGCATCATGTGTTAGCTCTGTCTCCTTTGCTGTGTTCTGAGAGAAGTATTGGCACTTACTTCACAACAGATTTGATCTTCTGTTCTCTGAGGAAATGCTGTCACTGGTATTATTTACTCTCTGAGCAACAAATCCTCGTAAGTTATAATCGTTCTCCAGACAGTCATTTATAAATTTCATCAGGGATGATTTCCTTGCCTTTTTCAATTATCACCAAAAATTATATTCAGGCACTGAAATGCACTAAGTGCTGTGCCATATGTATTCCAGAAATACAACTACAGCGAGCTTCCAATCTAAAAGAAAGTAGATGAAGTCATAGGTAGCTTATAGCCTATTGAAAACATGTTATTCCTTTTGACTGAAACTGTATCAGTGCTGGAAGATATTCTAAAGTATCCTGTGCTCTCCTTGGCAATGCATACTATATACAAATAAGCAATAATTACAAACCCTTAACGTGAACTAGAACCTCATCCCTATAGCAAGACTAAGGACACAGACAGACCTGAGTTAAATGTGTATTCACGAGAGTATTTTAGCTTCTCTAGCACTTTCTACAAATATAAGATGGGTAACATTGACACAGCTCATGCAATTATTGATAAGACCAAATGATACAATCACTATAAAAAACTTAGACCACCAAATCTATTTTTTAAATAAAAATATATTTTTAAATAATAATAAAAAAAAACAATCCTAGCACTCTGGGAGGCTAAGGCGGGTGGATTGCTTGAGCTTACAAGTTCAAGACCAGTCTGAGCAAAAGCAAGACTCCATCTCTACTAAAAGTAGAAAAACTGAGGCAAGAGGAATACTTCAGCCCAAGAATTGGAAATTGCTGTGAGCTACAATGACGCCATGGCACTCTAATCCAGGGCAACAGCTTGAGACTCTGTCTCAAAACAAACAAACAAACAAACAAAAGGGAACATTTCTACACTGCTGTTGGGAATACAAACTAATACGTTCCTTTTGTAAAGATGTTTGGAGATCACTTAGGGATCTAAAAATAGACCTGCCATTCGATCGTACAATTCCTCTACTAGGTATATATCCAGAAGACCAAAAATCACATTATAAAAAAGACATTTGTACCAGAATGTTTATTGCAGCCCAATTCATAATTGCTAAATCATGGAAGAAGCCCAAATGCCCATCGACCCACGAATGGATTAATCAATTGTGGTATATGTACATCATGGAATATTATGCAGCCTTAAAGACAAATGGAGACTTTACCTCTTTCATGTTTACATGGATGGAGCTGGAACATATTGTTCTTAGCAAAGTATCTCAAGAATGGAAGAAAAGGTATCCAATGTACTCAGCCCTACTATGAAACTAATTTATGGCTTTCATATGAAAGCTATAACTCAATTATAACCTAAGAATATAGGGAAAGGGAGGGGAGGGGTTGGAGAAGGATAGGTGGAGGGAGGATGATTGGTGGGATTACACCTACAGTGCATCTTACAAGGGTACATGTGAAACTTACTAAATGTAGAATATAAATGTCTTAACAATAACTAAGAAAATGCCAGGAAGGCTATGTTAACCAGTGTGATGAAAATATGTCAAATGGTATATAAAACTGGTGTATGGTGCCCTATGATTGCATTAACGTACATAGCTATGATTTAGTTAAAGCAAACTAAACAAAACAAAAAAAAAACAATTATGGTATAACAGTGCAAATTCCCTTCAAAATAATCTTAATTTTTCAATTATCTTAGTAATTGTCCTATATATTTATTGCATTTTCTCCCCCACTGGTAGTCTGCCCAAGCAAGATGGCATTTCCGTTCTGTTTTAATGAGCTTTACATAGAGCTTAAAAGATGATTTCCATTACCTGGCATGCTCTTGTGATCTAATATCATACAATACAAGTTTAATAAAACCTGCATTCTTAAACTTTGTGTTCTGTTTTGCACATTTCACGCACATTTGAAACATCCCCCTCCACCCCTCAAAAAACGCTACCTATTGCGAGGTAAGTCTGCTCTCCCAGCATATAAGAGATTTTGTATAACAGAATCCAAAATTTATTGTCTCTGTTAAAAATCTTAACTGAGGAATATATGGAGATATTGCCACTATTGTTATTCAAGCACTGAGGGCATTTCGCATCACCTTCTGAAGTTCATTGTCTCTCATTCCTGAGTCCATAAAACACATTAAGACAAGCAAAGGTCCATAAGGACAAGCTACAAGCTCACTGTTCAAATGTGGAATCTCTGTTCCTCTCCTTCTCTCGGCATATCCCTAACATAGAAAACAATAGAATCTGGAGTTTTGTAGCTAGATGTTAAGTAATTAACAATGATGGCTAAAGCATTTATTAACTGTCATCTTCTTTTGCGGTCAAGTTGAGAGAATGTCCATGTGAGAAAGTAATAAAAAGGATCTATTATCTGTCACTATTCTTCCAGTCAAACTGGGGCCACATGGTTGATATTGAACATGTGCAGACAGAAAGCATGCCTAATTCCAAAGTTAGATATACAGTGGCACCTCTGTAAGTTGACCGTCCAAGGGACTGTAACAAGGGGCTCAACATACAGAAGGGGTCAACATAAGGAACGAGGCCTTCTGTACTCTCACACATACGTGGTGCATGTCTGGTCTATGAAAATCATGTCAACTTGAAGTGCTCAGGGTAGGGAGGTGGTCAACTATGGAAGTTCTACAGAATTTAGAAATCTAGCAGTGCTTCCCATAGTGTAGGTCAAAAAATATGGACCTTTTTCTGTCTTCGTGTTCTCTTTTGGAAAGGGGAGTGACTTTGAGATGGAAGAAAGAGAAGATGTGACGCAGCTCCTCCCTCTCTGCTCTCTGACATGTTTCCTAGAAGCACATCATCTCTGCAGCACCTTCTTTAGAGTTTCAGAGGGGCAGGACGCCATGGAGACGTCTTGCAAGTCCCTGGAATGCTTGAAGCTGGGTAGGTGAGTTCAACTTCAAGTTGTAGTCTGAGCAAACCCGCACGGCTGTAACAGAAAGGCAAGCGTCATTCTCCACGTCAGGCGCGAGCCGTGTTCTTGGGGCTCTTTTGACCTCTGTCTGTTCCTGCATCTCTTAATTGATTTCCACCTGAGGAGGAGAAAAGAAGATGCTATTTATTATTCCTTCCTCAAGCAATAGATCATATTTATTGATGTTTCGTTTATTTGAATTTTATAAATTTATATTGCTCATAAACACGAATGAATTACAAGTCTGTGTTTCACAAACAATTTTTTAACTACAGACACAATTATAATTTTCATCATATTTATAGTAGCTTTAATTTTTCATTACTTAGATGCATTTGAGCATTAATAAAATCTCACACAGTGATCACTGTTACTTAGTAACAACAAATTCTATGAAATGTAGAAGAAATCAACTCAAATGAAATCTAAATTTTTTTGAAGAGTTGCAAGTGATGCATGTAAATTCATCTTTTTGTGCATGTATTTTAATCATGTTCATATCCAGGAAATCACAGTATTGCCAGATTTTTTAACAAAAAAAAGCTCTGAGTTTTTCAATCTTGGAATATATTGGAGATTTTCATGTTTTCTTTGTTTTTCTAACACATCTTAGAATCATTACCCTGGCATGTCTCTGAGTCTTTGGAAATTTAGTCAGATAATTGAAATGTCTTCTACATAACACATTAGTGACAGAATTTATCAGCATATACACCGTTTCAAGGCATCTTTAATGTGTGTTTATTTGAGGGTGGCGCCTGTGGCTCAAAGGAATAAGGCGCCAGCCCCATGTACTAGAGGTGGTGGGTTCAAACTCAGCCTCCGCCAAAAAAAAAAATAAATAAAAACGCAAAAATAGATGTTTGTTTGATCCACTAACGAATAAGTCACCAGGAAATAAACTGCTTTTTTCACCTATAGCCATAAATTATAATTCTTCCTCAAAAATATATATTTAGGATCTATACTTGGCATTGTACACTTTTACCTTACTTACTGTATTATATTGCATGTAGTATATTGTACTTTATATTTAAACTGACCCTCACCTCCACCCCCTCTAAAAATCAGGGGAAAATGATAGAAAGAAGAATTTTCAGATTCCCTTGACTCCCTGTTGTATTTTTTGTCCTTCAAATTCAAAGGGATAACGTTATCTGTAGGCCAAGTGCTTTGAGTTCATTTTCCATTTATGAAAATTCAAGCATGCAGATATCCCCGTGCTCTCAGAAATGCAAGCTCAATTTAAGCTATGTCACTGAGGAACAAAGGCAATTAAATTAGCCTTCCCTGTTCTCCTCGATGCCTTTCTTCTGACCCTTCCACTTTACTGATAATTTGTCTCAAAAACCATGTCAAGAGAGCTCAAGATCAAACTCATATGCTACTCACCATCATAAGCCTCACTTGACCTCTGGAAGAAAAAGGCCTACGTGGGACAGACTTCTCTTATTTACTTTCCTCTCTGATGAAAACTTTCCTGGATCTCTGCTGGCACTGATGCTCTCCCACCTAAAATTTAAATTCTAATTTCCACTTCAAATGTCATTGAGGTGACCTTCTCTGTGGCAGCATAGTGACTAAAACAAATACATGGGCCTAATATTTTCTTCAACTTACATTTGCTGGTTATTCTGGTCCCTCTTAGAATTTTAAAGCTGTTTGGGATCTTAACAAAAATAAATAGGCAAATGCACTGTGCAATTCCAGGACTCACATTTAACCATTTGGTGATTAAGACACATTCAGGGAAGACCTTGAATAAAAAACGTACTTATCTAGGATTTGGGAATTGAATTTAACCTTTATGATTAACATAATAGAGTAAGAGTAGAAATATGTGTGTATAATTTTAAAATCTAGAGTTGCAATCATGAATAATCTTAAAATTTTATTCTGAGTGTTTCATACCTAGAAAGGAGCCCAGTCCATGTTCTCTGCAGACTGTCACATGGGCTGAGCATGTTTATAGCCAGTTCATATCAAAGTGCCTCACACAAATCAGCGTAAGTTGACTGATGGATTCACCGACATTTTCCAGGTGATTGATCTAGAAATTTGACCTTTCCTAAGTATTTTGATGAAATGGATTTACCCCATTTCTCAGTAGTTTGAGAGCATATGCCTGTCTTATCTGATGTCTGGGAATCAGTTATAAAATGCAGAAAATATAATCACATCCACTAATACATGTCTATTCATTGCAAAACTATCCAGGCGAACCATCATTAGATATTCACTGTGGTGTCATTCTGGTGAATTTATGAATGAAACATTGGGGGGAGTTTATTATATAGTTCTGTGTGATTTCTTTTCTTTTCTTTTTTAAAAAAACAGAGGTAACAACAGAAAACCATAGTTAATGCTGAAAATCCTTATTCATACAATGAGGAAAACATGAATAAAAGGGTAAGCACAGCTATGAGTGTGGGATCAAGGAATGCTGAAATGCTTCACTGTCACTCTTTTTAAAACCTTTTTTCAGCCAACCTGTGAAAATAGCAAGAAGAAATGTCAACCTGGAGACACTGTCCTTTAGAGGATAGCAGAGTGGAAGCATCTGGTAAGTATATTAGAGCCCCATGGGGACTCAATTTGGGCGCTGACACTTTATGTCTTTGCACTACTCTAGTAAAGGCTAAATGCTGAATGGAATTCACGCAGGGATTCATGTGCATCTTTACAAAGACCTGAATTAGTTGGGGAATGATGGCCCCAGACCACGGAGTGCAGTGACAAGTATTTCATGCTGTGATAAGGGACGAGACCTGGCCTCTCCTGCAGCAGCTGGGTCTGCAGGCCTCTTCTTGCTCAGAGGGGCTACTCCATGTGCGGTCTGGAAAAGAAGACAGCTCTGCTAAGTACACACGGTTGGAGGAGGAACACAGCTAACCACCCCCCTGCCCTGTCTTCTGAAGAGGTTATTCTTTCAAGCACTCGTTTTAGCAATTAACTTCGATTTGGAAGAAATGACTTTTTGTTACTTGACTATCCCATTCTCAGAAATACCTTTAGCTTGTCAATGGAAAAGGCCCATCTGGGGTTCATTCGGTACAGAAAGGAGGTTTTTCAGTCACAGGAGATCCTTACTTTTCAATAGAGCTGCTTTCCCACCCTTCCTTTCCTACGTAATTCCCAGGCTCTCTTACAGCTGTATTGTTTGAAAACCATCGCTGTTAGTAATGGTAGGAGGATTGTGATCTAAAACTTGACTGTAACCATTTCAAAGTGTAAAGTTAGTGCTAATGCCACCTCAGTGACTAAAGGAACGCAAGTGAATTGAAATGTTCTCTTGTTAATGGGGGGAAAAAACAACTCTACAACTTCAGGGAGAGTGGCAACAATGACTTTCAACAATGCTGAGCACAGCAGGGAGCTTTTTTGTACATGTAAGTTGAAATAATCATGTCTTGGTCATGTTGGGGATGGATTTCTGTTAAGAGTTGATGTGGGTCTTTATGCTGCAGGCTATAGGGCTCTGAAGGGGAATAAAACGCCTTTCTGGGAAACCTAGGGACCTTTAGATGAAGGATATCAAATGGCCTGGGGTGTGAATATGACACATTTCCTGATATGTTAGAACAGAATCAGAATTTGACATGAACTTCCAAATGGCACTAATTCAGAAACTCACTTTTTAATCAACTTGGCTATTTCCATATGTCTATTTTTATATTTCTTGTTGTCACTCTAATATGAAGTCACTTTACAAAAGTGCTATTTTGGGATTCCACTTCTAGTCCTTCTACACACCTTGTGTTTTTTGTCTTTTTAATTTCAATTATAATTCCCACTGGATATAAGAATAATAGCTAAGCCAGATTGTGTCTTACACACAATTGGAACTCAGAAGATGTTAATGAGTCCTTATGAATATATATAGTTCATATCATTTCTGTAATGAACTGTGATCTCGTCATTACTATAGTAGGTTATGTGACTTAAATAAAAAAAAAAAAAAATCAGCATTCTGGAGATACCAGACCTCTTGCGAGGGTGGTATCTTTACCTATTAAATGGATATTAGTCAATAGTGATGAAACTAATAATGAAGGGTAAAATGTAAAATATGGCATTAGCTTAAAAAGGGCAGGTAATTTCTTTTAACTTACACTTTATATTTTTAAATAAAATTAAATGACATTGCTACTATTATCTACTTAGGGAAGGAAAAGGTATCCCTACTCCTTTTTTTAAAGAGTATTAATTCTCAGAGAGTCACATAACGATTGGGAGTTCTATTACTTACTCAAAAGTCCCTTCCCATTATTTCTTGTGATTCTAATTCTGGAACACGTCAACTTTTAAATTGCCTTGTCAAGGGGGTAAATTTCTACACATATATTCAGGTGCTCATTAAGTTCAATAACCATTTTTTTAAATGAATAGTTTACTAGAGTGGAACCAACTCTTCAGTTTTAAGAATATATAGAGGTGTACTTTCTCATTTTTATTTATGGGATCTTAGAAAAATAATTGCTGTGTTATAGCTGTGTTTCAGATGTATAGGGCATGCACATCTGTCAGAATGCAGAAGTCTTGCACAGTGTGGTATGTGCTTTGGGCATGCATCAAAAAGAATTTCCAAATTGTATATTGGCATGTGAAGGGAGGGTGGATGATCACTGATATTGAGATATTAATTATTCAGTTTTACTGCCATGTGTTATGAATAATGTATATGATATTCAACAGTAGAAAACAGCAGCTCCCGTCAGCATGAAATGGCCTATAAACATATACTGGGACAGCAAGGGATTAGTCATCTAAGAAATTGGTCCCAGATCTTAATATGAAGACTTCATCTTCATCAGGACTACTAGGGTGGGTCTGCGTTTTCACATACGTCGGTGTTGGCCCAGCAGGTATTGTGAGATGGAATAAAGGCATATATGGCAAAGTGAATTCATTCTGTTGAGAAAGAGAGCTGAGAAAAATATTTGATCCCACCCATCATCCTCCCTCCGCCCATCCACCCCCCTCCCTTCTCCTCCTTCTCTCCCTTCCCCATATTCTTAGGTTATAACTGGGTTATAGCTTTCATATGAAAGCCATAAATTAGTTTCATAGTAGGGCTGAGTACATTGGATACTTTTTCTTCCATTCTTGAGATACTTTACTAAGAAAAATATGTTCCAGCTCCATCCATGTAAACATGAAAGAGGTAAAGTCTCCATCTTTCTCACCTGTGGTGCATCTTACAAGGGTACATGTGAAACTTACTAAATGTAGAATATAAATGTCTTAACATACTAACTACGAAAATGCCAGGAAGGCTATGTTAACCAGTGTGATGAAAATATGTCAAATGGTCTATAAAACCAGTGTATGGTGCCCCATGATCACATTAATGTGCACAGCTATGATTTAATTAAAAAAAAAGAAAAGAAAGAAAAATATTTGAACTGTGATTTGCAGCAAACTAAGGTAGAGGATATTTATTTCATTTTTCATGTTTTTCTTCATTACTTCTTTCTTCTTTCTTTTTCTTGTTTTTCTATCTTGTTCTTTTCCTTTCCCTCCTCTTTCTTTTCTTTCTTCTTTTCTTTATAATCCTTTCTTATTCTTTCTAATGCTCTTACTCTAAACCAGTAAATGTTTTCCAGTGTTTATTTGACACCAATGGAAATATATTGTAAGGATTACAAGCTCAACTTCTGGGGAAATTCAGATCTTGGTCCAAATGTAAGCCCTAATTTCCAAGACATTTGTTCCTCTACTAATTACTTTTTTTTAAAAAATGTAAATTTAATACCTAAAATAATTATTTAACATGAGGACTAAATTAAATAATTCTTCAGAATAAAACTAATTAAAATTATTGTTATGTTTATCAAGGATGTAACTTGGGTGCTATGAAAATTATGAGGATGAAATATTTCTTAAGAATAAGAACAACAATAACAACTTGAGATTAACACACCTGTGGTGCATATTACAGGGGTATTTGCGAAACTTGGTAAATGTAGAATGTAAATGTTTTGGCACAGTAACTGAGATAACGCCAGAAAGGCTATGTTAACCACTGTGATAAAAATGTGTCAAATGGTTTATGAAGTGAGTGTATGATGCCCCATAATCATATCATTGTATACAGTTATGATTTAATAAAAAAAAAAATAAAGTCAACAGAGGGAAAAAAAAAAAAGAAATGTAGAATCAGATAAAAATGAATTCAAATTTATTAAAACCCATGTGTACGTAATGAAATAAGCTATTATTTCTATCTTGGCACATTGTCCCAAATGCAACACAGACAGGTAAGGACAAAGTTTCGTTTCCTGGAAAGGTGGAAATCAGCTTGATTTGATGATGCCCTCCCCCAACCTCAGCTCTGGGGAAATTAAAGACAGGAGGAAAACACAGACTGTCAAATAACAACAATGAAATAAGAGTAACTAAAACACAATGAAGACATCCATGGCTTCATCCAAGATAAAATGTTGTCTCAGATCAGTGCGTTTGGGAGGAGCCTGACTTCATTCTGAAAAAGCAGACCCCTGGACCCTGCAGAGAGAATGGAGGTTAGAGAAACTGTCTTAGACTTAGTTCCTGTCTCGGCTTCTGACCGATGTGTTTCTTCAGGCCAAAACTCCAGTCAGTAACCCAGTGCCCTTAAGATTTTGCCACTGCATTAAAAAAAGTTGGCAGAGATGAGGCATTGAAGAAAACAGGTGTGAAGGGAGTATCCCTTGGCCATCACTGCTTTAGTCTGACCATAGGGTTTTCTTGAAAAACTGACACGAAATGATAATTATCATACTGGCTAAGGGTGTTGTTTTTTAAAAAAGAAAAATATTTGAGCTCGAAGCCTTACTCAAGCCATTTTAACAGACCATATCTAATAACCTAAATTAATGTGAGCCCATGAGCAAGAAGTAGATTAATCTGAAGAGGACAGACACCCTAAAAGATGTGGATAAATGATAACAGGAGGCAGAATTATTAAATGAGGCAAATATCTTAAATAGGAAGGTAAAGATTTTTTTATATATAAGATTTTCATATATAAAGAAATTTTATATATGAAACTATAATGGTTTATATAAAAAAATAGATAAGGGGTCAGAATTGTAAGGATATAGTAAAGAAGAAATAGTTGATTTGGAATATCAGATTCAGGAACTCCTAGATGTCTGAAGGAAAAAAAAAAACAGAATTAAAATCTATAAGGAAGCTTGAGACGTAATTTCAAACCATAAATGTTAATAGCATTTTGTTAGATTAGAGATAAATAATCAAGCTCACCACAAAGACCTAGTGATTAAAACAGTGCAGATTGGTTGAAGAATAGACAAATGGAATTAATTACATATTTGGAGACAAAACAGAACAGGAACAGAAACTACTATAACCAAGCTGCCGTAAATCAAGACACCGATACAATGGAGGATTGTACACTCTGTAAAACTTATTTCACATTATGAAAAAAATTAGAACTGTATATTTATAGAATATCAGGTGGACTCCAACTGGATTAATGATAGAAAAGTGAAAGGTAGGGCGGCGCCTGTGGCTCAGTGAGTAGGGCGCTGGCCCCATATGCCGAGGGTGGTGGGTTCAAACCCAGCCCCTGCCAAACTGCAACGAAAAAATAGCCGGGCGTTGTGGCGGGCGCCTGTAGTCCCAGCTGCTCCGGAGGCTGAGGCAAGAGAATCGCGTAAGCCCAAGAGTTAGAGGTTGCTGTGAGCCGTGTGATGCCACGGCACTCTACCTGAGGGCGGTACAGTGAGACTCTGTCTCTACAAAAAAAAAAAAAAAAGAAAAGTGAAAGGTAAAATGATAAAGAAAGATAAAGTAGAAGAAAATGTAGCAAATATCTGTGGCCTAAGGAGAAAAAAAAAATCATATGTAAAACTGCTTATTGATAAGTTTTTAAAAAGGGGATTAATTGGCTCGGTGCCTGTAGCTCAGCAGCTAGGGCGCCAGCCACATACATCAGAGCTGGTGGGTTCGAATCCAGCCCAGGCCTGCCAAACAATAATGACAACTACAACCAAAAAATAGCCGGGCATTGTGGCAGGCGCCTGTAGTCCCAGCTACTTGGGAGGCTGAGCGAGGCAAGAGAATCACTTAAGCCCAAGAGTTTGAGGTTGCTATGAGCTGTGACGCCATGGTACTCTACCAAGAGTGACTTAGTGAGACTCTATCTCAAAAAAGAAAAAAAGAAAAAAAAAAAAAAACGGGGAGGGGAGTTAATTGCATACATCACAATTAACAACTTCTGCCAGTGAAGTCACTATAGACAAAATTATTAGAAGGATGACAGAATGGGAGACAATATTTACATAGGCAACATCAGCAAGGGATGAGTATTGAAAAAATAAAAAAACTACACAAAAAAAGGAGGTCTTGAAAAATCAACAAGATTCTATTATAATGGCCAATTTCCAAGCAACAAATGAGCAAATTTTTGGACTGCAATTAACAGAGAGACAGGAAAGTGCTAATCAGCATATGAAGAGAGGCACAGAGTCATTAGGTATCTGAAACATGTAAGTGAAAGTAGCAATTAAACATTCGGTTCTGAGTGGTTCCTATTTCTCAGCAACACTTTTGAAAGCTGGGTCACTCTCAGCAGATATGTGGATATTAGAACATAACAAGTCTCAAGTGCCCTTGGAGTCACCACAGACCGCAGAATCCACTCTGGATAGTAACCAGCCAATACACACCTTACTCTTACACATACATTTTGTCTCGGAATTTCTCTTCATGGGAATACATAATGCAAGATGATGTCTACATCTCCAAACTGGGTCATTTATTAGGAAGTTCAAGACACAGCATTGTGAGATAGTAACAGATTATAGGCAGTCCAGACGTCCATCACTTGTAAAGCAGATGAAGAAGTGTAATGGATTCCAAATTCATATAGCAATTTGAAGCAAGAAATAAACACACTTATAACAGCACGGTTGGATCTTATAAATACAGCTTTGAGTAACAAAAAAGAAGAGCAAGAAAAAAATAGGAGATACAAAGTACAATATCATTTATTGAAATTAAAAGCACACATACACATATAATCCATCTATTTTAAAATAAACATAAGTAATAACCAGAATAGAGAACCAAGAGATGAATCCAGCTGCTTACCGTTATTTGATCTTTGACAAGCCAATTAAAAACATTCAGTGGGGAAAAGATTCCCTATTTAACAAATGGTGCTGGGTGAACTGGCTGGCAACCTGTAGAAGACTGAAACTGGACCCACACCTTTCACCATTAACTAAGATAGACTCTCACTGGATTAAAGATTTAAACGTAAGACATGAAACTATAAAAATACTAGAAGAGAGTGCAGGGAAAACCCTTGAAGAAATTGGTCTGGGCTAGTATTTTATAAGGAGGACCCCCTAGGCAATTGAAGGAGCTTCAAAAATACACTACTGGGACCTGATCAAACTAAAAAGCTTCTGCACAGCCAAGAACACAGTAAGTAAAGCAAGCAGACAGCCTCAGAACGGGAGAAAATATTTGCAGGTTATGTCTCCGACAAAGGTTTAATAACCAGAATCCATAAAGAACTCAAACGTATAAGCAAGAAAAGAACAAGTGATCCCATCACAGGCTGGGCAAGGGACTTGAAGAGAAACTTCTCTGCAGAAGACAGGTGCACGGCCTACAGACATATGAAAAAATGCTCATCATCTTTAATCATCAGAGAAATGCAAATCAAAACTACTTTGAGATATCATCTAACTCCAGTAAGATTAGCCTATATCACAAAATCCCAAGACCAGAGATGTTGACGTGGATGTGGAGAAAGGGAACACTTCTGCACTGCTGGTGGGAATGCAAATTAATACATTCCTTTTGGAAAGATGTTTGGAGAACACTTAGAGATCTAAAAATAGATCTGCCATTCAATCCTATAATTCCTCTACTAGGCATAGACCCAGAAGACCAAAAATCACCTCATAACAAAGATATTTGTATCAGAATGTTTATTGCAGCCCAATTCATAATTGCTAAGTCATGGAAGAAGCCCAAGTGCCCATCGATCCACGAATGGATTAATAAATTGTGGTATATGTACACCATGGAATATTATGCAGCCTTAAAGAAAGATGGAGACTTTACCTCTCTCATGTTTACATGGATGGAGCTGGAACATATTCTTCTTAGTAAAGTATCTCAAGAATGGAAGAAAAAGTATCCAATGTACTCAGCCCCACTATGAAACTAATTTATGGTTTTCACATGAAAGCTATTACCCAGTTACAACCTAAGAATAGAGGGAAGGGGGAAAAGGAGAGGAGGGAGGGGGGAGGTGGGTAGAGGGAGGGAGATTGGTGGGATTACACCTGTGGTGCTTAGTAAATGTGGAATGAAAATGTCTTAGCACAATAACTAAGAAAATGCCAGGAAGGCTGTGTTAACCAGTGTGATGAAAATGTGTCGAACGGTCTATGAAACCAGTGTATGGTGCCTCATGATCACATTAATGTACACAGCTATGATTTAATAAAGAAAAAGATTAGAAAAATTAAAATAAACATAAATGCATAATAAATATCTTAGAATGGTTGTCTCTAGGGGGAGTAGAAGAAAAAGTCTAGGAAATAGAGAATGTAAGAACAGAGGAAGGAAATAAGGAAGGGAGGGAGGGAGAGAGGAAGGGATAGATGGAAACGGAGGAAGGAGGGAGAGAGAGAGAGGAGAAGTGCAAGAGGGTAGATTTGAATGGACTGATGATGATAAAAGACTTAGAGTTGTATGATTAAATGAATTACTTGAATTTGAGGCCTTAAACGAGAGACCAATAATATGGAGAAAAATATCTTTTCCTTCCCTGAAAGATTCCTACACACACATAATTATGCCCTACTTTTTCTAAATACATCCTGTAATTACACACAGATAACAAAGCAGCTAGGAAAGTTAAAAAAAAAAAAAGAAAGAAAAGAAAAAGAAAAAATGAAAAAATGATCATTCTGAAGTCCATGACTCAAAAACTTTGATATAATTTGTCTGATGTACAGTAGCATACGGTCTGACCACTAGTGTACTATCAACGGACAGGCGCTCATTAAATCAATGGTGCCATAATTGATAGAAAGAGTGGTGTATTTATTGTGGCTTTTGAAAAAGTTGGAGTAACAGAAACTGGACTTACCTAGACCTTTAGCTGTTTATTTAAAAGAACTAAAACCATAGACAAACATTTGAAAATATCTTGCATTCCCAGGATAAATTTTATTCTCACTTAATGAAGAGGTATAATCTTTAGATACTGCATACAGTTGGATTTTATTTACTAAATTTCACTTTGAAATTTTGCATCTAAATGCATACAGGATATCTGTAGTTTTTTGTAAAATCTTTTCTTCTAGTTTTATCATTAGAATAACACTGACCTCAGAGAATGTACTACCAAAGACGGCCTTCTTTTTAATTTTCCAGAAGGGTTGTATGAAATTGGTTTTATGTCTTTCAATGTGTATAGAAATTACAAAGAAAGCCGCATAGGTTTAGACTGTAGAGTTTACTTTTCTTTGTGAAAATAAAGTACAAATTAAGTTACCTTAGCTGATGTGAGCTTATTTGTGTTATTTTTTTGCTTAGTGAGTTTTGGTAGTTTGTATCTTTAATAGAGTTTTTCCAGTTCAGCAGAGATGTTAAATCTGTAGCCATAAGTGGTCTGTAATACTCAATATTCTCCTATAGATCTTTCAGTATCGTTAGAATCTGTAGGTGTCGTCCTTCTCTCGTGACAATATTTATTATTCTCTCTCTCTCTCTTTTAAATTTCAGGTTAATGTGAGGATACAAACGACCAGGTCACAATATTTGCATTTGTTAGATGGAGTCCCTCTAGTTGTGCTATATCCTGCTACGTCCCCATTAAGTGGGGACACCCTGAACCCTCCTCCTGCCTGTTCCCCCACCTCCTTCACCCTTTCCCCAACTGGAACCAACATGAGATTTTCTCCTACATGGATGTGAATTAGATCGTCTGCTGCCTTCATATTAATATTGCATACATTGAATATTTGCTTTTCTAGTCTTGTGATACTTAACAAAGAAGAATGTGTTTCAACTCCAACAACAAAAAAGAGCACACGAGCTCTCTTTTCATTGAGCACTTTGATTTCATGTTCAGTTTTTCCATCTTAAAACATCAATTTTTCATTTAATTTTGATTTTTTTTGTATTTTTTTTTTCTGATTCCTATTTCATGATCAGGAAAAAACAATTTGAAAAATTACAATGTATCCATTTCTGCTCTTGGAAACGCTGATAAGAGTGACGGATAATCTATGCTCCAAGAGAAAAGTAGTGGGAATTCATATATCTCAGGAAGAACGTACATCTAGCATAATAGAGAAATCTCAAAGATAATTTTTGAAGGGTGAAGGTAATGGATACTAAACAGAAGAAAATACATGCTTAGCAAATAGCCACAAGAAAAATATCTGCAGCATCCTTAGTTGTCAGGAAAAAGCACAATGAGATAAGCCTACGCACGAGGTAATATTTTCATATAACATACACATCCTCCTCAGTTCTACATTTCTTTTAATATCTCCAACATTGTAAATTCTATATGTCACTATGCCACATTTTTAAAATTAGAATGGCTGCTAGAATGGCTAAATGAAAAGGGTCACCTGTACCACGTGTTGGTAAAGATGGAGAGAAACTGAAATGTTCATTTACATCTGGAAGGAATGTAAAATATTGTAACCTTCTTGGAGGAAAGATTTGCAGTTTCCTAAAATATTAAACATCTACATACCACAGTCGTTTTACCCCTAGGACAGTAGAAAGCATTTTCTTATACACAGATTACACATTCATGTTCAAAGCCTCTTTATTTTTAATAAGCAAAAACTGGAAACAGCCCAAATATCCATTAACATCTAGATAGATGAAGTTATATCAGCATAGCTGTAAAATAAAATACTACTTGGCAATACAAGGAATGAATTATTGATACACATAACAAAAGGGAAAAATTTCAAAATCATTATACTGAGTAAAAGAAGTCTGAGGAAAAAGAAGACCAATCATGAGGTCTTTCATGACGTTTATGAAAACCTGGAAAATGCGAACTGATTTATTACAGCTGAGAGGACACCAGGGGCCACCTAGGGAGGGGTGTCACAAAGGGAAGTCAGGAAGCTTTGGGGAGTTTCCAACATGTTCACCATCTTGATATTCACGATACCTCGGTGGTGCTCAGGTCTGCATTCACTAGTCAACTAACCACTAACCACAATTATTTGAAAATTTAAAAAAAAATTAAAAACAACAATACAAAAATAAATATAGAATAAATTTTAAAAATGTGGCATAGTGACTATTTATATAGCACTTACAATGTTGGAGATATTATAAGAAATTGGGAACTGATTTAAAATATAGATGAGGATATGTATGTGATATGCAAATATCACCTCATTGGATGTCAGAGACTTGGGCATCATCAGGTTTTGGTGTTGAGGGGGACTGGAACCAATCTCTCGATCCCCTGTGGTTACTGAGGAATAATAGAGGATTGTACACATTTGTTAAATTTTATCAAATTGGACATTGACATGTGTACAGAATGTCATAAGTCCATTGTATCACTACTAAGCTGTGTTTTCTGGTAAGGAAATGTATAGTAAAGACATAAAAGTATGCTTGAAGAAAATCGCCCCACAGTGTAAAAGAAGTTGTTTATTTCACTTACACAAATGCATAGTTATAACCAAAACAACACAACTAACCCAGAATGGCGTGCCTAAACTTCAGCGTAGGCTTGTAAAACACCTCTATTAGCTTTCCTCCCACTGTGAACATCAGGGCAAAAAGCTTTTGACCTGAAGTGAGATTTTTCTATCCTGTTACTTTAAGTTCCTGAAGCCCTCAAGCTACATGCAGACTCTTTGCTACAAATGTGTCAGGTAAGTCTCAATTTCCACAAGCAAGAAATATCTTATTTTAATATTGATGCAATTAATTATAGATCAGGCCCTGTGGCTCACGCTTGTAATCCTAGCACTCTGGGAGGCCGAGGCAGGTGAATTGCCTGAGCTCACAGGCTCGAGACCAGCCTGAGACAGAGTGAGACCTCATCCCTAAAACTAGCCAGTGCTGTGGCGGGTACCTGTAGTCCCAGCTATTCGGGAGGCTGAAGCTAGACCATCTCTTGAATCTAAGAGTTTAAGATTGCTGTAAGCTATGACTCCATAGCACTCTCCCAAGGGCAACAAAATGAGCAACAAAATGAGACTCTCTCTCAAGAAGAAAAAAGAAAAAGACTTCACTTTCTAAGAGAAGTTTTCTTTTTTTTTTGCCGGTTGTTGGTTCTTTAATAGAAAATATTTGTTATAGGTGGATCATTACATTAAGAAGGTTTTAAGGTACCCCAAAATCAAAAATTGTAACTGCAGGGATGGAAGCGAATGAAGCCAGCCCAGCCACACTGATGAGCTCAGCCAGTGACAACCTGCACTGCTAAATCAGAGAAGACGCTGTCAACTCTGTTTCTCAGAAGTGAAATAATGGACTCTAACACAGTCTGTCTCAAAACTTTCGAGGGGCCTATGTACACAATTTTTAATAAATTGTAAAGTTTCTGGAGGAATAAGCCATTCATGAGATATATATACTACCAGACACCTGTGAAGCATAGTTAAGCGTGGTGTAATATATTTTTGCTGTTTGCCTCCTCAAATATACTCTCCAACTGTTCCTCTGTGTTTACTGCTCTGAGAAATTGATCCATATCAACTATATAACTAGAAAAGTCAGGCTTGCCGAATTTGTTTTACCTATGAAAAGGGAAAAAGGAGAATGAGGTCAATGTCATTACTCACCTTGCTGACGATGTGTGAGCGCAACTTAGGTGGCCTGCTCTTTAAAATACAGCCTCACCTACTAGATTTTTCCTCCTTGTAGCATTTGGAAACCTCTCTTTTTTCCTATCCTTCCAGCCTTAAGAATGATAATAGTCCTGCTGCTAATGTGAGGCATTTCACATTATCTTTTTCTTCTTGTTTCCTCCACCAATTTACACCTTTGTAATTCATTTCTTTGTGGATAAGCCCTCATAGAATTATTCTAATTTGACTGTGCCATCTGTTTCTTACTTGGAAACTTGATTAATAAAAAATTACTGTGTAAACTTCTAGAAGTTAGCCTGCCTATAAAAATGTATATCCATTTTTATATAATTTTCTTTTGCATAAACAGTAGTATTTCCTGCACATCTTTTGTCTCAATTTACATCTTGTAAATGTCTCTTCAATAGCCCATTGGGGCTTACTATGTTATAATACTCCGTAAAGAATATTCAGATGGAAGACTATCAGATGAAAAGTAACTATTATTTATAATGGAATGGTTTACGATCACAGGAAGACTTTAATTCATAATCTTTTCTTTTTTAATTTAGAATTATTTTTAAATTTTGGATTAATGCGAGGGTACAATTAGATTACAATATTTGCATTTGTTAGGTGGAGTCCCCAGTGCAATTGTGTCCTGTGCCCAGAGGGGTGCCATAGACATAATCTTTTCTTTTTAATTTCCCATAACTTCAGAATGTACTGAATGAGCATGTAATATGACTTCAAGACGGAAGATGATTAGCTTTTTGCAAAGGAAGTCACTCTTTTCTTCTAATTCACCAAGACAAGTACTACATATTTCTTTTGTAATTCTTTAGAAGTAAATCCTCGTGTAGCTACGTGGTAAAACAGAGCACATTTAACCACCTTGGTAAAGAAGGTGTATCACATAAATGTTGAAAAATATCAGTGTGGGGCTCATTATCAGTGAGATGAAAATTGATTACCTCATATTGCAATATTCCAAAAACACTGCTGCTTTCCCAGATTTAGGAACTTGTGCAGGAGGGAGTGAGCCCATCTTCTGACTCTTTTAAGAATGAGCCACAGGGTTAGTCTATCCCTTTATTAGCTCTCAGGCACCTGCAATGATCATCTTTCTCATGTTGCATCTGTATACTTGAGACTACCACTGCTCTCCGTGGGACTTCTGAATCCACAGATCTGGATTTTACTGATGTCTTCTTAACTCACATTGATAGATCTATTATCAATATGCTGTTATAAAAAAGCATGGGAAATGCCTTTCCAATGACATACATGTGCGAGAGAAGTGTTACATAATATTTAAAAAGAGGAATAACATAACCCTGAGGAAAAATTATACTGTAACTGAAAATAAAGCCACATGGCCATGTGAGAATTGCATTTCCTTCTTTATATCATCTTATTATAATTATTCCACGGGCTATTGTTTCGGGGGGTGTTTAAACATAATGTTTAAATATTATGTTTAAACATGTTTCATTCTATTCATTTAATACAAACTACAAAACAGGATGATTCTTTATTTCCAAAAAGGACTCTTTCTTGCAGCTCTGTTCATTTTTAACCTTGAATTTCTATCCCTACCTCCTCTCAATGCACGTTAGCGCTCTCCAAGAAATGTGGAAGGAAGGAAGGTTGTTGTGACATCCACACTGCCTCTCTCTGCTGATTAGAGCTTCCTAATCTGATATTGGAAAGATGTAGAAGAAGGTGGCAAAACATAGCCCCCACCTTGTCTGGAAAGCCTGCAGCTGCCCTTCAGTGCTGTTCAAGCTCATTACCTATGATCTCAGTGTGTACAGATCACGGGTCTACACATGCCGCACAGACAAAAAGTTTGGTCTTATACAAACATTCTGAAATTTGATTAAAAGATTACATTAGGATTTTCTTCAGAGTAACAGTGCAATATATATATATAAAGAATGGTCATAAAGTTCATGTGCAATTTAAAATTGTACTCTAAGGCTACCTAGTATTCCATGGTATACATATACCACAATTAAAAAGATGACGACTTTACCTCTTTTATGTTTACATGGAAGGACCTGGACCATATTCTCCTGAGTAAAGTATCTCAAGAAGGGAGGTAAAAGTATCTAATATATTCAGTACTTCTATGAAACCAACTTATATTTACTCAACTTTTCTTATGAAAGATAGAACACAATCATAGCTCAGGATGAAGGACAGAAATGGACTGGGGGCGGGGGTGGGAAGTTTGATAGAGGGACAGTAAATGGAGGGACCACACCTATGGAGCATATTGCAAGGGTACAAGTCAAATCTGTCCAGTGTAGAACATAAATGTCTCAACACAATAATCAAGTAAATGAGGAGAAAGCTGTATTAATTAGTTTGATGTAAGCACGTCAAATTGTATAAAAAAAATCAACACATGGTACCCCACATATGCATACATGTATTCATGATCTATGTGTATATGACTGAATAAAAAAATAAATAAAGATAAAATAAAATAAAATAAAATTGTACTTTAACTCTATGGCCACTCTGATTATAATTTTGCATTTTCATGTAAAATTTTCAATTAGTGTCAGTTTTACAGTTGCATCTCAAAAATAATTTCCTCTACAATTATATTTTCAATGTTTATCACGTTCCGAAGTCTTCTTGATAAGAAGATCAGACGCCAGCCTGTCCAGGCTCCCAGTTCTATACTTATTTTTTCCCTTTAATTTTGGCAGATTTAAAACGTTATTTCAAATATAAACCATACATGCTCATCTTATATAATGCTGTACCTTTGACTATGGTCCCTTCAGTCAATTGCTACTCACAACTATCCTTCAGAATAGAATATATAGTGAAGGTTTAAATTCGTGATGTATAGAGACTGATTTTACTGCATGTGACCATGGGATGTATGTAACATGTGTATTTGCTTACAATATATGTCCACAGCCTCTTTCACAAATATTCATCATTTCTCTACATCCAATTAAATATGTATTTTTAGCCAATCCATTTATCATAAAATTCCTGTACCACCTTCCCTCCAGAGAAGTGCTTATTTTGGTATCAGCCAGAGGCTCCATTTCCCAGCTAGCAGGTTGCAACCAATCATAAGAATTAAAGTTCTTTCCAAACTGATAGCTCTTATGATTTTAAGTTGACATCTGGTTGGCAATAATCTGTTCCAATCACGCATCCTTGATGAGAAGGTACTGCAATTCCACAGGGAAAAAACAACCGAGAGTTCGTGGCTGGACTATTCCTGGACGCTGCTGTAAGCAGTTTTCCCCTTGGTTGATTTAAATTTGTATCTTTTCATATAATAAACCGTAACCAGCGGTGTAACAGCGTTTTTCCTCTAAGCACTAGACAACTAAGGAACACCTTTTATGCATTTCTGTGAGTTGTTCTAACAAATTAATGAGAATCAAGATAATTTTGGGAGCCCCATAACTTGCAGTTAGGAGTCAGATGTAAGAACGTCTTAGGGACTGTCCTTTTAGCTTTTCTGCTCCCCATTAATAAACTTTGCATTCTTGAATCCAGTATTTTACCATCTAGTTTCTCAAGCCCCAATCTTATTTTTATTTATTTTTTATTAAATCATAACTGCATACATTACTGCATTTATGGGGTACAGTGTGCTGATTTGATATACAATGTGGAAAGCGTACACCAAACTGGTTAACATAACCATCCCGTCACTTACTTACTTGTTGTGGTAAGACATTTAGACGCTACTCTTAATAGTTTTGAAATGTACCATTGAGTTGTGCACGTTAGGTGACTAGCCTCAATCTTGTTTCCACATTTTTCCGGACATATATCCTCTATTCTAGACAAAATGCTTTAAAGTGATTCCAGCTCTTCCCTGTTTTGGAATACAATTGCAGTAATGTCCTGTGCTATTCTTACCTCTTTTTCTTTACTCCTTGGGCAACTATTTCTACAATAGCTTAGCCTTTGGCATGTGATATGACATGGCTAATGGGCAACAGCCAATAAAATTTGAGTTGAGACATTAAAAAAGTGCTTGCACATTGGGACGTGTCCTCTCAATGCTCTTAAAACCATTGTGCTGACTTGTTAATAAGCCTGCTGTAGCCTGAATGACGAGAGGCCTATGGTGACCCAGTGGCCCCTCCTGGCTCAGATGCCAGCCCGCCAAGCACCAGACCTCTGGATGAGGCTGCCTTAGATTATCCAGCCATCAGCTGACCTGCCAGCTAAACATAAATGCATAAGCAAGCTTAGCTAGCAGTCTTTAATCACATTTTAAATCTCAAAAAGAGTTTGGAACTGATTAGTCCTGACCCAGGAATCCATTCCTTATAAGGAACAAGGAGTAGAAAGAGGATGGTTTGTTTCTGGGTCACTTTGTTCTTACGGAGATTATTCGTGAAATGGGGAAGGAAGGAGCAGACTTCAGTTTCATTGACTAAACTGAAGGCATAGTCACTGAAAGGCGTACATGACTGAAAGAGGTGCTAGATAATTTATGACTTATGCATTGCAGTTATTTATACCTTTAGAATTGGATTTATAGTTTCTAGGGTACTCTACAATACAGCATTTTCTCCAGGCAGACATATTAAGGAAACTGGTTGTTCAGAGAAGTCTACTTATATTCTCCTTAGATCCATAATCTATTAAATGTTTTTCTTGGCTGCTCTAAGCAGGGACTGTGCTTGCAACCCTTTAGAGGGCAATAGAGGAGTGGTTGTTTCTTGCTATAGCATCAGTGAATATATTAGGAATAGTGAGGTACATACAGCACATTAACCCGTAGATTGGTTATATTGAGTGCAATCGGAAACATTATAAGTTTGCCTTCAGAATTGTAATGCACGCTTTTCTAAAATTTAACTATTCAAGACTATTGCGTGATATCAAAACTTTCTTATGGTCTAAATTGTATTCCTAATTAAATTCATAGATTGAAGTCTTAATCCCAAGGGGACTGTATTTTGACAGAGAGGATGTAGAGAGGTAATTAATGTTAAATGAGCTCTTAAGAGAGGGTTTTTAATCCAGTATCACTGGTGTCCTTCGAAGAACAGAAAAAGACAACAGAGATTTCTCTCTGTCCCTGCAGGAGCAGAGTAAAGGCCGTGTGAGGACATAGCAAGAGGAGGCCAAATAGACGCCAAGGAGAAAGGCCTCATAAGGCATCAACCCTGCTGGTACTTTGATCTTGGACTCCGGCCTTCAGAACTGTGAACCAGTAAATTCTTGTTTAAGCCGCACAGCCTGTGGCCTCCGGTCTCCGCAGCCTGAGCACAGTGTTTACTCCGCATTTTAGACTCTCCTGATCATGGTTCTTGTTTTTACCCATCCAGTTTTACTTTGCTGTTCCAGACTGCATGATTCTTGTCACCCTAGAAAGTAACTGAAGTTTCTAAATCATTTTAATTAGATAGTTCAACAAAATATTGAATAGTGGAAAATTCATCATCACTAACCCCTTTAAAAATGATTAAAACTTCACTAATCCTTTATTTATATTTATGCTAGCTTAAAATAAAATAAATGATACACATTATTTTTGGAACTCCACGTACATTCTGAACATTGCATCTGGACTTCGAAAAACAAAAGGAAAATTTGAAATAAAGACCGATTTCTAGGTGTGATACATTACATCGCATGGTTTTGCTTTTCATACACTTGACAGTTACCATCCCATGGTTAAAAGGCATTGGACACTATATTCTTCCCCTACAAATTAGTGAATTAACTATTACATCTCAATCTGTTTTTCCATTTTCTTCATCCTAAAACATAAAGAGAGCATCAATGCAATTTGCCAAGATATCTGGCTAGAATCAGATAGTAGGAAAGAATATGAAATAGATTAAAATTATTTCCTGCTCTGCTCAGAATAATTAAACAGGCTATGAATTATGAGTATCATGCATCATTTAAATGAAGCAATGTAGAAATATTAAAATATATATTTATTAATCCATCCGAGTGTACTAAAGGGCCTCTGAGAGGCAAAGAATGTGTGACTTGGTTAATGAATTAAAACAACAAATAAGATGCAGAAAATTTATGTCTGAAGAGACTTTTTAGCAGAGCAAAGCCTGTGGGCAGGAATTTATATATGTTAGAAGAAGGAAATTGGACTCCACCTAAGGTTGTGGCCCTCTGGACGGCAGGAATTATGTGGACAACTGACATGGCAGAATCACTCCATACTTTTCATGCTCCAATACTGTTAAAATTTTTTCAAGAAAGGCTTAGCCCTTTGAGACCTGTCTTAATATGTTTTCTCCTGCTATAGCAAAATATCACAGCCTGGATAATTTATAATTAATAGAAATTTATTAGCTCATGGTTCTGGAGGCTGGGAAATTTAAGACTGAGGAGCCAGTATATTGCTCAGGCTTCCTCTTTGCACCATGGCATGGTGGAGGACAAAAAAAGATTGGGGAAAAAAAAAAAGAGGGCGGTGCCTGTGGCTCAAAGGAGTAGGGTGCCAGCCCCATATGCCAGAGGTGGAAGTTCAAACCCAGCCCTGGCCAAATAATAAAAAGAACAATTAAATTAAAAAGAAAGAAAGAAAGAAAGAAAAAAGCAAAAGGGGCCTAAACCCAATATTTTATAAAGACTCCAATAATAAAGGCATTAAATTATTATTCTATGAATGTAACTGATTTCTTTGATTTTTGAGCACTTACCGAATTTCTGGAGTAACAATTGATTCACCTATGGCTTATAAGAAGTGTGCTTGCCTATAAACAAGCATAGACCTCTATTTGTATTCTGAACTCCAAGCACTCGCTATGCTGTTGTTAATATGTTGACTAAATTCCCAACCTGCTGAAGTACTTAAATGCCAATATCAAGGACTTTGATGGCATCAATTACATTTTTTAAAAGCTCTGATCGTGTAATTTGTTTTGATTCCAATTTGCTCTGAGGTGCAAACAAGCCCACTTATTTTTTATCACCTAAATTATAAGTTAATGGAAAAATACATACTATGACTATATGCAAAAATAAAAGAAACTTATTGATGTCCAAAATTAAATACACTATAAATAAAGAAAAGCTTTCAATTCGAAAGAGAATGTACCATCCAATGCTTTGAAATGTTTTTATTGCTGTTGAATATCTAAAAGTAACACTTTAGAAGTTGAATGTGTTCTTTGCCACAAATGTACTGTTATAATTCTTCTTTGAACTAAAAAAGGGATTATTGAATGAGCCAGGTACGCACTGAGCAGATTCTCAGAGTTTTAGGAAAGGGTTTAACAGAGAGAAAACACACACACACGAACTGCAAACTGCAAATACATATGAAAGCTTTTACTTTAAATATTTTGTCTCGTATGTTGTGATTTTTTTCCTTCTATATAGAAAAAAATGTACTTTAAAAAATACTTCACTTATATTCCTTATTTTCAATGTAATACTTTGCTTACAGCATTGCACATGGGAAGAATGCCTTAGATGGATTTTTAAAATGAACTGTCAAATCATATCATTAGAAAGGGATATAAATATGCATTCATTTACATTTTACCCCCCAAATAAATTCTGTATGATATGAATAAGATCCCTCATCTAGTGACTCTAAAAACATTTACACTTTTTCTTTCTCTCTCTTTTTTTTTTTCTTTTTTTTTGGAGACAGAGTCTCACTTTGTTGCCCTGTGGTGTCATAGCTCCACAGCACCTCTAATTCTCGGTCTCAAGTTATTCTCTTGCTTCAGCCACCTGAGTAGATGGGACTACTGGCACCTGCCACAACTTCCAGCTATTTTTAGAGGCAGGGTCTCCCTCTTGCTCGGGCTGGTCTCCAACGCATGAGCTCAGGCAATCTACCTGCCTCGGTCTCCCAGACTGCTAGGATTATAGGCACAAGCCACTGCACCTAGGCTAAAATTCATGAGTTTTCAAGGAAAACTTTAGAAAATATAGAACACATTTCTATAATTTTATAGTATAGTAAAATCAACTTCTCTTTTTTAATTTTTTAAATATTTATCTATTTGTTTATTCAGTTATATTTTTATTGTACATTGTTTTAAATTTGTATTCCAAATATTCCAAACAAGTATTTGAGATATCAAAATATTTCAAACTGGGAGGTGCCTGTGGCTCAGTGAGTAGGGTGCTGGCCCCATGTACTGAGGGTGGTGAGTTCAAACCCAACCCCGGCCAAACTGCAACAGTAAAAAAAAAAAATAAATAAATAAAATATTTCAAATTGTGTAAGAGCAAGTGCTCTCACATTAATGTTTCAGGGTTTGCAGAGAGTTTGTGTATATGTGTGTATGTGCACCTGTGTGCATATATAAAACTACAGATTAGGATGAAAGGTCTTCCAGAAACCTTTTCATCCTGTTGTTATTTAACCACATTTACCATCTCAATTAGCTACATTTTACATTGGTTGTACATATTTAATCTGCTATCATGTATTTATTCAAACAAATATTTGTTGAGTGCCCATTAGAAATCAAGCAGTCTCTTGAGCAAGGCAAGGACAGCAGAGTTCAACATTACAATTTTTTCAAAAATAATGAAAATTTATGTATTTACAAATATGCATAATATTGTTTACACAGCTTTTAAATATTTTAAACGATGATAGAGATTTATATATGTTTCTTTTTAGCAACTTTTAAAACTTTTATTAAATAAAATAGTTTAGGATAACACATGGTAATAGGTAATTCGTGTAGCAGAATGTATAGACTTCCCATGTAGGAATAGACTGTGTGTGTACTCATATGATAGAATACACTAAATTATTCATAAATTAGGTATTCTTACTAACCGATCTTTCTTTTGATGTGGAAAACTATGCCTCGATGAATATTTCAAATATGTCCTTCCAGAAAGCTTTAATTCATCCTCATTAATGGCTATATAAATTTCCATAATATATAGATCATAATAATCCATTTCTATTATTATCATATTATTTTATTAATCATCTTCTGGAATTAGATATGTATTAACATAATCCTCAGGAACCTTTCCATGCTAATAAACAAGGGATAGATTGAATTATATCTAAATTTCTTAAAATACAAGGGCTGATTTTTGATTCTACTGAGTACCTTGACATTTCAAAATTTTTTATATTTTTAAGTTTCATAAGCCTCTTTATTTCCTTCCTTCCTTCTTTTCTTCCTTCATTTCTTCTTTTTTTTTTTTGACAGAATCTTGCTCTGTCACCCAGGCTGGAGGGCCATGGCATCAGTCTAGTTCACAGCTACCTCAAACTCCTGGGCTTAAACAATCCTCCTGCCTCAGCCTTTGAAGTAGCTGGGACTATAGGAGCCCGCCACAACACCAGTTAATTTTTTGATTTTTAGTAGAAATAGGGTCTTACTTTGCTCAGGATAGTCTTGAACTCCTGACCTCAAGTCATCCTCCTGCCTCAGCCTCACAGAGTGCTAGGATTACAGGCATGAGCTACCATCCCTGGCCTTCACAAGCTATTTTCTATAATATTTTATAGATTGTTTTAATGGTTTTAAAATTAAATTACTAATGTTATTTTACTAAAAATGATTCTTGGGCTTTTATAACTACTCTTTAAACAGTAGCAATTAATGTTCAGGCTAAAAAAGCAGGTAAAAAAACATGTAAGAAGGAAATTGCTAATTTCAAGTGTTATATTGGAGGTTCCGTAATCATGCAACTATGAAACAAGAAGAATGGCTTGATCTTTTTCTCTTTTGTAGAGAAATATCAAGAATCAAAACCACTGACTATTTTTTCCAAAACAAAGAACCTATTACATATTTAGTCAATAAGTAAAGAATGGCTGGTTACACAGTGTGTTTTGTTCATTTATTTCCCCAGCTGCATTTACAAGATTTTGTTTGAAATTGCAATAAAATGAGATGGTCTCTGGGTAGACAAAAGAGAAAATAGTGTTTCCTCTTTTAAATAACGGTCCAGCAGTGCCCCATCTGATGCAGAGGCAGGCTTGGAATTGCAGGGAGATGAGGTCGCAGAGGAAAACTTTTCTATGGTGGAGACTAGAATTACTTCAGCAGGTTCCACTGTGAGAGGAACTGGCCTGTGTATGTGCACAAGGGGTGGGTCTTGGGAGAAGTGAAGGGAAGAGTTCTAGGTAATATGCATATTGGAAAAGGAGAAGAAGACGGTCAATGACCTTTAAATGTTTCCCCTTCTCAGGGACGCTGCCCGCTGTTCTTACATACACCTCTGCTATATTTTCCAGGTCGTATGTAAAAGCATATTGGACTTGACAAAGCTCATGGACTTAATTAGAGTGTGGAGGGCCCTTGCACAATGTATCGATCAGGCACAAAAACAGGATGGTGGAGGCGTACTTTAGGCAACCTGCTCGGCAGGCTGCGCCCTGGCAACAACCTTGTCGCCCCGTGCCCTTTGCGCTCATTGGAGAGTTATCTAGGTCAAGAAACCAACAACAGGAAGTGTCCTAGAGTATAAATACAGAGTGCTGTAAACAAGGTTAGAGCTTTTCCATCCTGCTCTCCCTGGACAAGCTGCTTACCCCCGATAATAAACTTGCTGAAAGCTGTTTGCGTTGGTGTGTTCGTCCCTGCTGGTCGGCAGCCGAGCGACACCGACACAGAGAAAAGCACCTTGCTCAGGATAGGACCTCACACCAGCTCCCACAGTCAGCAGTCACCAGAAGAGAGCTCCAGGCTTTCACCTGGCTGCTTTGGGCTTGGACAGTCCAGTATTCGTGTTTGGGAAGAAAGGATCTTGACTTTGCAGCCAAGTGCACTATGCATGCATGTTGTGCTAAAAAAGCTACTGTTTTCAGCGACTGGGTGAATTTAAAGTTTGCACTCTCAGCTCCCAACAACTGTTGTCATCTGAAGTTAGCCTAAGGAGATCAAAGGCTATTTTACCAAACTGACCTCAGGCCTACCACCAATCTATAGCTTCTACAGGAAATATTGAGACGCAACATCAAAGCCACTGTCTGCTCTGGAGAAAAGACTAGGGATAAAACCCACTAGAACTGCCAGGGAGAGAATAATGGATATAACTTATTTATTCCTGGTTTGGGGAAGGCATCAAAGAAAAGAAAAAGGTCTTGAGGTGTTCTCAGAGTGAGGTCAGACAATAGGAGGACAGAAGTGAGCAACTTGTTTCACCCAAAAATTAAGTTAGCTGATTATAAGCACAACCTCCTCACACACACACGTTTTGCAGTTTAGATATTGTTATAGTGGGTTCAATGTATATTTGCCAATATAGTTCCTGTTTGGGGTAACTCAAAACTGAAAAAATGGGAAAAACACACACATATCCAAAACAAGGTCATCAAAGCTTTAGCTGAATATTTTCAAGGTTCTTATCCATGCTTAGTAGCAGAAAATGAGAGAAAATAACAATTTCTGAATCTTTTTTGTGTCATCTCTTCTTTTTCTTCACATGTCCTCTTTGGTTTGGGTAATAAATGTGGTTTTCTGTAATACAGCTTCTATAGGAAGAACACTGCATATTTATCTGGGTATAACCAATCAATTATTTTGATAATATGGTATTATATTTGTGTATTTACACAAACATATAAATATCTGTGTGTGTATATGCCTACATACAGAGAGACATAGCAATCATGAATAGACATAATGACTTATTTATAAAATTTACAGGGTTTATAATTACATTGGATTATTTTACATAGTCAACACTTTGGAAAACTGATTTTGAACAAAAACCATCCTAGCAAAGAGGCTTGTGAAGTTGGGACCTGAGATTTCAAACACATGCATTTTTCTACATCTTTGAAAGAATGAAAGGATTTCATTATGATTCAAATGGAAATGACAGAGGTGACTTAAGGGTTTCCTTTTTGATTTGGTACAGGGAGTGCTCTCTTTGTTATCACATCCTTAAAGATCTTCAATTCCATTAATCAGACAGTAGATTATTTACCTTAAATCTCAGAAGCTTAACCATTTAGAGTTTTAAACTCCTGCATCAATCTGCCCTAGAGTCACACTGGGTTGAGTCAAATGGTCAGACACTATCTCATTGGGAAAGAAAAATGACCATGTCTGAGGACCAGGAATAATGATTCTAAAAATGAACAGGCCTCTTTCACTCAACTTTCAATAATGGCCAAGTGACACATGCTGGGAGGGCTCAACCTCCAGCATGTAGAGACAGCTGGGAATTTAGCTCTTTGGAAAGATGTGGCAATGCAAATTTGTTGAAGATGAATGACATATCACTTTTCTGGAGTGAATGGATGGGCTAGCCAGGAAGAGACCTTCTGGAAATCTTAATAATTATGCCACTTCCCCTCCCTTAACTGTTTAATTCTCTTCATCCAAAAAAGTACTGTGACCCCCCACTCATTCTCCCCACATACATTCATTCCTGATATTAATTTTTGTTTTGTCGTTTAAATAGTATATTAGTATATTACTATAAATAACCATATTTTTTCTCCCCTGGGCAATTATTTTTGCAATCTGGTTGAAGAACTGTAAAACTGTCTGAAAACTGGTTTAAAAAAAATACATGAACAGTGCGGTGCCTGTGGCTGAAAGGAGTAGGGTGCCCACCCCATACACGAGAGGTGGGGGGTTCAAACCCAGCCCACCCAGGCTAAGAACTGAAAAAAAAAGCAAAAAAAGAAAAAAAAACATATGTTAAAGGTATTCTCAGAACTACATAAAATAATAATGTAATATCGTCCACTTATCCTGCCTCACCAAGGCAATAGGTTCAGTGCTAATGACAGAGTCAACAAAAGCATTATTACATATTGGTATTGGTAATATCTCTGCCTAATTGGCTACCTTTCAGACCATTTTTGCAGAAGTATCTTTATAAATGTTCTCCACCTCTTTCTGTCATAGCAAACAACAAAGCCCAAGTGAAGAAAATTGATGTGCAAGGAGAAGAAGGGCCTGACAAAACCAACACCTCATCAGGATTTTGTCCATGGTCTAAGAAGCTAGGATAATGGGTTGAATTTTGAGTGAATTTGGGTATCTCCTTGGTTGATTCACAAAATGAATCCCATAGCACTATCTCTGTATTTCTTCTAAGTAGAGACTTGCGTTGGGACAGGACAAATGAAGGGATAGGGGGAGGAAGGATGAACACCCAGATCACACCTGACAGCGTTACAACTACAGCAGCAAGTCCAAACCATCTATAGAAATGGGGATTCCACGTAAAAATCTGCTCTGCCTTATTAACCTCCTATATTTGTAGGCATCATAAAAATTGTTTCTGATTGTGTATACATTTTGTTCAGATGCAGGGCTCAAACATTCCCTAGTGTCTAAAAAAAGGTTGAAATCCTAGCTGTAAGAAGGCTTTTGGGAAATCACTAATTTCTTTCTTGCTAAAACTAGTTCATTAGTGGACATGAATGAACTATGATATTCATAAATTCCTAAATTTCTTCACAAATGAAGACTAGTTATCATAAGTTTTGCCAAAGGAATATAGTCAAATAATATTTTCAAAGAATTAAACATTTTTTTTGTTTGTTTAGTATTTACTGTATGTCAGGCACAGTGAAAGATACTGGATATATAGTCATAAACAAAATATAAATGGTTTCTATGTGATTTAATTTAATTTTTACTTACTTTAAAACTTACAAAAATTTGATAAAGTAAAATTTTCTCATACAAAATACTTAAGCCTTATCTCATTGATTCTTTTTCTAATTCTATGAAAAAGTACAAACAGGTATTGTCATTAATTTCATTTTGCTTATGTGAAGAAGAATAGAGCTCTAAAATCTTAAGTAAATTTAAAAATAATTTTTTGCTCGTGATGGAATTAGGACTGAAACCTAGTTCTGTTATCACCGGATCATATTTTATAGTATCGCTCTAAAATGTAAAGAAATGTATTTTCCACTTTCTAGATACCCTAAACACTTCTGTCCTTTTATTCTCCTTCTGTGGAAAGTTCCAGTAATTTTAATTAATGAATGTGCAAAATTATTTACAGTGTCCTAGGATAAGAAGGACTGTATTAGATATGGTTTAACGCACTTCCTCCTGATAAGTAAAAACATCAATAACTCCCGATGCTGGGTATTTCATCTGTCCTGTCCCAACACAAATCTCCACTTAGAAGGAACACAGAGACAGAGCTACAGAACTTATTTTGTGAATCAACCATGGAGATAACAAAATTCACTAAAAATTCAACACATTAAACTAGGATTAAGGATTATTATTTTTTTATTTTAGTCTTTGGTAGGTGTATTAACTGGTTGTTTTAGGACTTAATCATCTTTGGAGTAAAGGAGTAGAAATGCTGAAAAAAAATTTCCCCAGATACAATTAAAATCTATTACTTTCTCACTTAAAGTTGAGAAAAATTGATAAAAATCTTACTAGAGCCAGATAAATGTCATCTCTGCCCATTCTCAATGCCAATAATATAACTTCTTTAATTATAAGTATTAATAATTTTTAGGAGTCTGTACTACATAAATAACATAGTAAAGTTTGAATCCTATTTTACTGTCATCATTTGAGTCTCATATGCTTAAATTCCATAAATTGTAAACTTGTTAACGCATTGTATTTTGCTCTATCTATCTGTATTTAATGGCACATTATGCATAAATGAGGTTTTATTCAGATGGGTCCTCAGCAGATTATATAGAGTCTAAAATCCAGAATTAAACTTAATTTCCATTTTTCTATTTTGGCCTTAGGCTAAGGTCCATTACATCCAATGGCTAATGAGGAAATTTTGTGGGCAATGCCTAATTCTAACTAATAAACTCCAGTACAGCTATTTTCCAAAGCTCCTTTAGATTAATATCATTCAACTTCATTTGATAGACATGTGCATTTCTTAAATCAGTGTGATTTGTCTCAAAGTAGCAACTGAAATTATTACAATTGTTTGGTAAATACCATTTTGCACGTTCTAGCAATTAGACAATAATCAAGAGATTTTACACAGTAGAAAATCTTAAATCCCATCCCAGCAAAAGCATACAATTTTGGGAGAAAAAAATGCATATTAGCATTGATTAGGAAAGATTTAGTAGAGGATATTTGAGGCAGGCCTTGACGGATAACTAGGGCTTGGGTAGATATTAATAGAACCATGACCACAGTGAGAGATCTGCTAGTCAAGAAGAGTTATCATTAAACTCACTCATGTGGACAGTATTACAATTTTTTACAATTGTGTAAATAGAGGTAACTTCATCATCTAAGAAATGAAAAGCCATCCCTGGCCTACATGTAGAAGGACAGTTGTGTAGAAGAAAGCATGTTAGAAAGTTGAAATAATCGAATTTTCTTTTTGATGTTATTTCTAATTACTTCATTGTCTAGTAAAGCAATGGAGAGTCTCTGAAACTCACTTTCCAAGTCTGCAAAACAAACGATAAGTTAATATTCATTAACCTCCCTCCAAAACAAATATTTCAGATCTTTTAAAAAGGATTACGTTTCTTGCCATTCTCTTGTTGTTAAAAAAAAAAATACTCTGATTTTGAAATTTGAGGGTCTTTTTCATTGCCTTCTACTTATCTGTCTGGTAATGCTAGATTTAAGGATGATTAGTAGCCATTCACACCATTCCAATTTGATCCATTAGGATTAAGCCAACAAGGAATAGGTTAAAACAAAAAGGCGAGAATATCAAGGTGAATTCTGCTAACCGGAACTATTTTGAGCGGCTGGCTTGTAAGACTTGAGGCAGAGATGTCTAATAGGCAGAACAGGCTAAAAGGGATATACCATGTCATGCTAAAGATTTTGTATTTAATGTATGGTGTCAAGAAAACACTGTAAGACATGCTAAATATGGCAAAAACAAAACCAAATTCAAAAATGTATATATTTGAAGAGACAGAGCAAGTGTCATCAGACTCAGATATAGCAAGGGCATTAGAATTATCTGAATGGGAATTTTAAACAACTATGACTAATCTGCTAAGGGTTGTAACATGTAAAATAGATAGCACAATAGTACAGATCTGCTTCAATGTAAGCAGAAATTCTAAGCAGGAATAAAAAAGCAAAGCTAGAGATTAAAGCTCTATCACAGAAATGAGGAATGCCTCTGATATGATCCTTAGTAGACTGAAAAAGGCTAAGAAAGCGTCTGTGACATTAAGGATATTTTAATAGATAGTTCCAAAACTGAAAAATCAAAGAAACAAGACAGAGAAAATAAAACACAAAGGATATAAAATATATTGCACATAAAATCTTTTATACTTGAAAGATAACAAATATAGAAAAGGAAAAGAACATAGAAACAGAGGGGATAACTACAAAAGGTTCAACAAACCCATAGAATTATTTGGAGAAAATAATCACTGAGAATTTTCCTCAAACTGGTGTCACCCATTGAACCAAAGATCGAGAAAGTTGTAGAACACAAGGCAGAAAAATACCGAAACAAAAGAAAGAACAAAAAGGCCTGCACCTAAGCCTGCTGTGTATAAACTGCTGAAAATCAAACATAAAAAGACATCTTGAAAGAAGGCAGAGGGAAAACTCCTTATCCACAGGGGAACAAAGCTAAGAATTACATCAAACTCCTTTTCAGAAGCCATAAGAGCAAAAAAAAAAAAAAAAAAAAAGTGGAGTAAAATATTTGCAATGTTAAGAGAGGGGAAAAAAACAAAACACAAAAAACAAACATTGACCTAAAATTCTCTATCTTGCAAAATTACCCATTAAAAAAGTGGAGGATAAATAAAGAATTTTTGAGACAGTCATGGAAGAAACTCTTTGTCAAGTAGACTTGCCTTCAAAGAAATGGTTTTAAAAAGTTTTTAGAGACAGTGAAAGAAAACAATGTAGGTTAGGTACACAAATGTACACAAAGAAAGGAAGAACAGTGGAAAAGGCATAAGATAAGCAAAGGTCAAATTAAAAACTCATTTTTCATTAGCAGAACTAAATAAAAGCAGCATTCTATTCATTTATGTGTGGTTATCTGTCTATATTTACACGTGCTTTTGTATAATTAAAATAAAATGAAGTCAGCAATGATGTAAAAAACAGAGGAGAGAGGAATTAGGATTAGTTTTCATTATAAAACACATGCATTAACTGTGAGGAGGCATCATGTTATGAAAGGGGACTTGGACTAATTGTAAATATCTACTGCAAAAAAATACACACACATATATATATGATTTTATATGTATATAAAATTGATGCCAGGGACAAGTATAACTGACATGCCAATAAAAGAGAAAAAATAAATAAAATGCTCAAAAGGTTCAATTAAAATCACAAAGGGCATAAAAAAAGACAAAAATAGAAACAAAGAATCCTTGTTAATAAACACAGTGGATATTAATCCAACCATATCAATAATAACTATAAATATCAATGGTATAAATGTACAAGTTAAAAGATAGTGATTCACACAGTAGATCAAAAAACAAGACCCAAATATATGATGCCTACACACACACACACACAAACACTTTAAATAAGAAGACATACATAAATTAAACGTAAGGGGATAGAGGAAGATACACCAGACTAACATCAACTAAAACAAAGCGGGGGTAGCTTTTTAATAATTTTCAGACACAGTAGAGTTCAGAGCAAGAAAATGCATCAGGGATTAAGTGGCACATAAAAGGTTCTTTTTTTTTATTTACATAAAATTTAACAATCCTTGGTGTATGTGTGCCTAAAAACAAAGCATCCGCATGCTGGCAAGCAGTGAAAGAACTACGAAGAGAAACAGAGGTAGCTGGAAACCCCAACACCCGTCTCTCAGATCCAGAACGATGCAGCAGGAAGGAAATCAGTACGGACATTAATGAATTCAAAAACACCATCAACCGACTGGATATGATTATCATCTGTCCACGACTTCGTCTAATGACAGAGGAATACATCTTCTTCTCAACCTCCCATGGAACATTCGCAACAACAGAGCACATTTTAGGCATAGATACACCTTAAAACTTTGCAAGAATAAAACGCCCGCAATGCCTGCTGCTCTAGGACCACAATGGAATAAAAGTAGAAATCAATCACTAACAGAAACGTGGGTGTAACAATCTTCAAAACAGGGAGATTAAACTATATATTTATAATTGATACACGACTCAAAGAAGAGAGATTTAAAAATATTTTAAACGAAATGAACATAAAGACACACAGGGATGTTTGTGCAATGCAGTAAAACAGTGCTTAGAGAGACTCTGATGGCATTGCATAGAGGTATGTGCTTCTTTCTGGTTTACTAATCATGAAAATTGACTCTGAATTGCATAATCCGGTTTTTTAAGAAGCAAATTACAATTTGTTCAGGTTTTCTATGTTTGTTCCCCTGTTCTCAGAAATTTTCATGTATTTAATCTAAGTAATGGCCTGGTAAGTGATATACAGTTACTGATTTATGGGAAACTGAGGCTCAGAAAGTTTTATTAACTTTTCAAAGGTCACACAGCTAGTAAAAACAAAAAATAAATTAAATTCTCACCGCTATGTAGCAGAGAACTTGATTTTCCAAAAATATTTCTGACTTTCTGAGAATATTTATTTCTCTAGAAATGTTAGTGTACCTGGTATTCGCTGCCTTCATGTGATTTTTAAACTTAAAAGCTCTCTTTCAGGAGACAGCTCATATATATATATTTTTTTGATTCCAAGTAAAATTGTATTTACACTTTCTTTCCTGATCAAGTCTCCTGTGGATTTTCTATTTACTTCCCTCCCCAGGGGAGTGAGGTATGTTTGCTAACCTGTTTCATGCTCTGACCTTTTAGTACCACTTCAAGTTCAGGGTCCTGGACATTGTTCCCTTCCCATCTGCTTTTGTTTCTACTCTATGAACCACTGTTTGCATTTAATTTTAAAGTAGCTCCTTCTATAATCGTCTCTTGTTGAGATTTTCTATACTGTTTTCATTTCTACTTCTCATATTTTCCATTTTACTCAAAACCTTTTTCAAAAAAATATAGCCTAAAGTATAAGAAGTCGACTGGTAGTGAATTTATGTTGGAGGGAAAAAAGAAAAACAAAATTAAAGGGGACAGAAATGAGATTGAACTACAACAAACAGCATATTTACACCAGCTGTTTGGATCTGAAATTTTTCCTCAACAGAAGTAAAAGTGATAAAGTGAAAGTAAGGAAAACGCTGTAGTAAAAGGATTGGTACAGCAACGGCGTGGCTAAAACTGATAGAGATTGGCCATTACGTCCTAGAGACCTAAACCATGGATCAAGCTGTCTCTATGTAAATAGGAAAGAAGAATATGAATTGATTTTCTGTTTAAATGAGAGAGTGAACACATGTACACAGACAGAAGGATCATCTGTAATTTCTTACAATCTTACAAAATGGGAATTTGACCTAAATTAATTTACCTAATAGTGTATACGTTAAGCAGACTCTCCCATTCATCCGTACTACTAAGGAGATGGCAGGGCTAATTTCTGCCTCACATTAAGTTAACACAGAACACAATTGCGTGACCAGTTCCTATACTTCTTGCTTTTTAATTTTAAGCCTTTTTTCTCCTTCCTACTATGCCTTAGGATTCCAGTGACTTCTTATCTTCCCTTTTAACAAAATTCCCCTAAGCCTCTATCTGACTGCTGTAACAAAGTGTGACAGATTGGGTAACTTATTAATAATAGTAATTTATTTCTCAGAACTCTTTGTTTTTGAGATGAAGTTTCATTCTGTTGCCTTTTGTAGAGTGCAGTGGAGTCATAGCTGCTCACTATAACCCCAAGCCCCTGGGTTTAAGCTGTCCTCCTGCTTTGCCTCCTCAATAGCTGGGACTAAAGACAGCTGCTACTCTGGCTGCTGAGGGTCCTGCTCTTGCTCAGGCTGGAGTTGAAATCCTCTCCTCAAGTGATCCTCCCAGCTGTGTCTTCCAGAGTGTCAGGATTACAGACAAGAGCTGCCACACCCAGCCTTTTATTGTTCTAAAGGTTGGGAAATCCGAGATCAGAGCACCTGCAGATTCGGTGTCTGAGGAGGCTTGTTCACTGCTTCCAAGATGATGCTCTGTTTCTGCCGCTTCTGAAGGGGACTCCTGTTGTATCTTCTCATAGTGGAAGACAGAGGGAGAAAGGGCAAAAAAAGAACCAGCTACCTCCCTTGAGAACTTGAACTAATCCTCTAATGAGGTTGGAGCCCTCCTGACCTAATCAACTGCTGGGGGCCCCATCACTTAGTACCATTCTCTTGGAGTTTAAATCCCAACATATGAATTTTGGAGGAACACATACATTCAAACAGCGGCAGTATAACTTTATTAGGCACATCAAAATCTCACTAAAAATGTCATTGAGTGTGGACTGTGCAGGTGTTTTCATGGTAATATACAGAGTGGCCATAAAGTTCATGTGCAGCACACAATTTTAAATTGCACATGAATTTTACCTGTATTATTTAGCCTAAATTTATATAGTCAGTCATACACCCCATAATGTAATCTTCAGTCAATTACAGTGATTCCATATGTTTATAATGGAGTTGTCCCGTATAGGTGCATCATCTTTTATCTTCTAAACCATATTTTTAGTGTACTTCTATGTTTCACTACACAAACAGTAACCATTGCCTATAGTATTTAGGACAGTAATGTGCTGTGCTGGCTTATAGCCTGGTACCATCAGGTTATACCATGCAGTGTAGGTGTGCAATAGTCTAGACCATGTAGGTTCATGTTAGTAGACTCTATAACGTTCACACAATGATAATACTGCCTATCAAAGCATTTTTTCAGAATCCATCCTTGTCATTAAGTGATCCATGATTGTATACAGAAAGTAAAGTTATACTTTTGTCAAAGCTGGGTGCGATATTTTGGTGTCTACCAAATAAGGGTAAGGGGAAACTCTCCTTTGTATTTTACGTGTGGCGTGCCCTTTAGTTAACACAAGGATCCGTTGTAAAAAGCCCGTCTTTTGAAATATTTCTGAAGTTAAAGACAGTGAATGGTAAAGTTGTCATGTAGCTTCACGTGACTCTGGCTTCAAAGCCTGAACTCTGTTATAGGAGACTACCCAGGTGATGTAACCTGGAAGCTTACCCAATCTAAGGAGGCTGCTTTAATAAAATAACTCAAAATCACAAACGCGTTGAGTGTTTAGCATGAGAAAAAAAAGCAAAAATTACACATTTAAAAAACCTGTACAACCACAAAAGTATTACACAATCCAGAAAAATAAAATATTTTAATTAACTGCTTAGTAGTACATGTCTATACTGTTTTCTTACGTTCTGTAACTTCATATTCATATCTTAAACGTTTTATATTATCATAATCTTTAGAGTGAATAGAAATTATTCAGACTGTTTACTCTCAAGGTTGATCATATTTGATCTTTTATGAAGACTTTTTAAATGCTCCCAATTTCATAACTCATTATTTCTGCTAGGGCTGCCATAATAAAATGCCACAGCCTGGGTGGCTTATACAACAGAAATTTATTTCCCACATTTTTGGAGTCCAGAAGTCTAAGATCAAGATGTGGTGGGGTTTTATTTCTCCTGAGGCATCTCTCCTTAGCTTGGAGACAGAAACCATTCCTCTGGGCATGCCCACTTCTGACATCTGCCCCTTTTATTATAAGGAGACAAGCCCTGTTAGATTATGGGCCCAGTCTTACTACTCCATGTAAGCTTAATTACCTCCTAAAGGTCTTCTCTTCAAATACAGTCACAATGGGAGTTAGGGCTTCAATTTATTAATACGGAGGGTGCCATTCAGTCAATGGCAATTAGTATTTGCCAAGAGGGTCTCTAATGTCAACTTTTGACAAATTATCTACTCAATTTCTTATAAATAGATGTGTGCTCTACAAAAACGGGATAGTTTTTAATTTCACATTAATATGGGGGTACATACGTTTGTTTTTGTGAGGTTAAAATCTGGGTTGTTGTAAACTTCACCCAGGAAGTGTGCAGTATGCCTGTGCAATGTACCCACGGTGGGAATTTGCACAACTCTTTCACCGACTAACCCCAAGCCCCCTCCGCCTTACTTGAACTTAAATTGAGATATTTCTCTCACAAGAGCATGTAGCTATTAATCTACTGGTTCTAATTAAATATTGAGTAGATGCGGTGCTTGCTTTTCAATTCTTGTGGTACTTCACTTAGATGAATTTTTTCCAAATCTATCCAAGTTGTTACAAAAGATACAAAATTTCACTTTTTTAAATTGATGAATAGTATTCTGTGATATTCATTAATGTCCTGTTTTCACCATTAATGAATCGCATTTCATTAATAGTAATGAATAGTATTTCAAAAATGCTTCCAGGTATACAAGGGCATTTGTGTTCTTTTCCCATCTTTGCAACTGTGAATTGTGAAAACAGCAATTCTGGTAAATTTTATGTTCATAATTTCTATCAGAAAAGAAAAAATAATTTATAGTTCACTTATAGCAACATATGAAATATTATATAGACTACATAGAGATAATATGTACTGCATATTCATGAAAATAAAAAACAAGAAATTTCATAAAATACTTAATTCGGTTTCTCTGGGACAATACTAGGCGCTACACTGTTTACTCACAGGAAATCTACAACTTAATTTTACTTACATACCAGCGCACATGTCTGAGCATAGTGTTGGCACGTGGTCTGCTCCAAACATCTCGTTCACGTCCCTGCCACTGATTATCAGTCCCAGTTACACTCCATTTTTGCTTCCTCAAACATAAATCCTCTATCCACCTCTGAACGTCTCATTAGTTGTTTTTTCTGTGTGGAATTTCTTCCCCCAGATCTTCATATGGAACTTCCAGAAGACCTTTTCAAGTGATTTCTGCTTTCAGGAAGATTGGGGTAATGGAATCTGATTTACTTCCTGCCTGAAACAAGTAATAGTTCAGACAAATTATAAATAATCTTTAGATATTGGATCAAGTAGGGCATTGTTGACTTACATAAGGAGATGAAAATGAAGTTATTCCTAAAATTCCCTAAATTTACTAACTAAAGAGAAGTTTTGAACAGTTTGGATGATCTATGAATTTAGAGGTAGATATCCAGAAAAGCCATAACTAGTAGAATTTATGGGGGGTATTGCCAAATTGGAATAGATTTGTTATTCTGGTCAAATCCAAAAAAGTTTAAAAGCACACACATCTCAAAGAATCAAATAATTTTTAAGTAAAATTGCATTGCAGAGCAAGCTCAACAATGTGGAGTAATATAAAAATATCCTACCATTAGTGTAGTAAAATTCATAGTGTCTATAATCCAAAAATACTTACTAAGCATAAAAATATTCCATATTAGATAAATTAGAAAATACAGATATATGCCTAGAAATTAAACATATGATAGAATTAGCTAAAAGTTTATTGCAACCATAATTGTAACTGTAATCCATAAGCTTAAGAAAGATTAAATATATTAATTAGAAATGTGGAAGAGATAGATGGGATTGTTTATTCCTTTTTTGTTGATTAATTTGAGTTCCCTGTAGATTCTAGTTATCAACCCTTTGTCAGATTCATACCCTGAAAATATCTTTTCCTATTCACAAGGTTATCTTTTTGCTTTACTTGTTGTGATCTTAGCTCTGCAGAAGTTCATCAGATTTTTATTGCTAGTACATTCAATGACAACTGATTTTTTTCTGTGTTAAACTTGTATCCTGAACTTTTCTGAATTAGTTTATTAACCCTAAGAATTTTTTAAATTAAAAAATTTATCAATATGTCCTTTTTGTAGATTTGTCCACATTTTACTTTTCCTCTTGAGTCAAGATAGCTATTTTAGGGTCTGTGGCATTACATGTAAGTTTTAGAATAGGCTTTTCACTGGTTATAGTTGCACTGAACTTCTACATTAATTTGGGAATAATTGACATCTTTACTATGTCAAAACATACATGTTGTGACTATTCTAATATTTCATTGGTTAAATCATGCTAATAGAGGGGTTTGTATTTTTATAATAATGAACAGCAAAAATTATGAAAACATATATTTATGTATTGAGGCAGAAAGATTGGTTGAAAGTTGGGCAGTGATGTCAGGGCTTTGTCTGGAAGAAAAAGGAGACGTCCAAGCTGGAAATGAAAATGAGAAAAGCAACCACTGGACTAATCAATGAATCAGAGGGAGGAATTCTTAGATTCTAAGAATCATTCCCCATTAAAAAGGAACACAAGGGCTCTTTAGAGAAATGACTACTTCCAGTTCAGTAAAAGAAAAATATTATGGAATGTTGTGACACTTTTACATCAGAAATTAGGGGAGAACTTGAAAACTATTTTGAAAAAATACTGAAGAACAAAGAAGTCAGGCTAAAGAGGTGCCTAGCAGCAAAGTCCAACTGAGTTGAAAGCTAACATTAGTACTTTATGAACATCAGTTCCATAATTGATTATGGAAAGGTGAGTTAAAAAGTCTGTAAGTCCTTCATACATAGACGTGTGGGTGGGAGAGAGCAAGAGAGAAAAAGAGAGTGAGAAAGAGAAGAGAGAGAGGAGGGGGGAGACTCACACAAATAGTGCTAAAACCAATGCCTAAGGATTCCTGAAAACAGAAATCTGACAAGTAAAAAAGGGCCACAACATAGATTATCTAACAATTGCAAAGGGAAAAATATGTTAGAAAAATAAAGTGCCCTTTTCTTAAGAAGATCTGCTGGTCAATTTCTTTTTAAAAAGTGAGGAAACATATACCGAGGGTGGCGGGTTCAAACCCAGCCCCGGCCAAAATGCAACCAAAAAATAGCCGGGCGTTGTGGTGGGCGCCTGTAGTCCCAGCTACTCGGGAGGCTGAGGCAAGAGAATTGCCTAAGCCCAGGAGTTGGAGGTTGCTGTGAGCTGTGTGAGGCCACCGCACTCTACCGAGGGCCATAAAGTGAGACTGTCTCTACAAAAAAAAAAAAAAAAAAAAGAAAAAAAAAAGTGAGGAAACAGCATCATTAACACTCGGATTCTTGTTTGGGGAAAAATAAAAATTTTCAGGATAAAATGGGAAATTGAATATGGATTGATAGTGGTTGGTATAAGGCAATTACTGCTGATTTCTTGTGTGAAATGGAGCAAACCACTAATGTCCATATTTTAGGGGATGTACATAATGTAATTTGGGGTAAAATGCCAATACTCTTGCCACTTACTATTGAAGATTTTTTTCAAAGAAGATCTATTTAGATGGTTACATAGACAAGGAAAATTGCAGCGTATTGAATTTAGATCTTTCACCTCAGGTGATCATTGTATTTGATTTTTTAACTTTAAGATACCACACAGTTTTTCCATAATAAGTGTTGCAAAAATAGTTTAAATAAAAATCAAGAAAATATTGATATATTTTTAAGTTTCGAAGACTTAATACTAGGGAACCACAGGATAAAATCGTCATACATAATTGCTTAAAATAAAAAAGTTACATACTACAAAAGTTACATATACAAATAATAAACCGAGAGTTTAACTTACAAGCATGAAAAATTTTTGCAAGCACATTAAAAATATAAAATTCTCATAAAGACGAAGAGTTTATGAATTGGTAGTTTACAAAAAAAAAATGAAAAAAATAAAGAGAAAGTGAAACAAATGGTCAAAATGTCATCATAGAAAACTGTTCATCGTTATTGATATTAAGGGAAATGAAACAGCCCAAGCAGTACAATTTTTAATCTATTGTATTTGCAAATATTTCAAAGATTAATAGCATTCACTGATTTTTAAATGTGTGAGGGAAAAATTCACTTAAACATTGCTGGCAGATGTGTATACAGAAATAATATTTTGGAAAAGACATCTACCAGTAGATACTAAAAGTACACGTTTCTAAAATAAAACATAACAGAGCAAAGCAAAACAACAACAAAAAATTCATATTAGGGTATTTATACAAGGATACTTACTGAAGCAAATTATCTCACTGAATGCCAAATAATGTGGGATTATTAAATACATTATACCAAATCTGTAGTTAGAAAATGCAAAAGTTTATTTATGTATTGCCTTAGAAGTATGGCTACAACATATTATTCAGCAGTGGATAATTCTGCTTGCTACTTTTGAAAAAAGATTAAAACAGAGTAAAATACGCCATACATCCCGGTTACGTTCATACCAGTTTTAAGGAAAAAAGAAAGTGAAGTTTGAAAGCAATAATACCAAACTGCTGACCCTGCTAAGCTCACTTCAGGTTTAAGAGATACAAAAGGAAAGGAAAATAAAACATTACTGACGCTTAATTTATAAATGTCTGTATTCTTTGAATTTTTACAAATATGTGTTCATTTTCTAATTAAAAATAAGAATGAAGTTAAAACACACACACACACACAACAATAGCACCCAAAGAAATTGCTATTGAATGAATCATATCCATTCAGGCACAAATGAATATTTTTTAATGTGCAGAAGTTTGACTGTAGGCTGATAGCAAAGAGAAAGGATTTATGAATCTTTTCATGTCAAATTAATGATGCAGTATAATGTGTGGTATTTTTACTTTAAAAGAAGGTATCACAATGTGATACTCTATTACTATTCCATTTTAATTACTATATCTCTGTGTGCTTTACTGTGAATATTTTGGTTTTGAGTTCTTGACCCTAGGCAACTTCATTATGAAGTCAGTTTCCTTTTCATAGATTAGAAACTGTTACAAATCAAAGGGATGAATTATAAACAAAATGAATTAAAACTTCCCTCTTACATTTTCTCATAATTCCTCTTTATGCTGGTGGAACAAAGTGGGCATTCAGCAATTGAGTCTGAAATGAATACATGAAAGAAAGAGCTGCAAAGTTATTTTATAAAGAAGTTTAGGGGAACTATTTCTTCAGTTAGTCAATTAGGGAAATCAAGAAGCATATTATCTCTTTAAGGCTAAATAATCAAATAGTATAACTCCGAACCTGGAAAAACACCATGTCGTGACATCTTGTAATAACTAAATAGTAAGTATGATTTATACAATTAGTAGTGTCTCTTCAAATCTTACAACATAAACATTAGCATCGCATTTTAAGAATAATATTATCTCAAGCCTTCTTATTTCCCTATTATCCTTCTCACCCTTCAAGATCCAGCTGACATTTTAATCTTTTCTATAACGTTTCTCCTGTCCCCTGGAGATACTAAAATATACTAAATAAACTATGGTTAGGTTCTTTCTCCTTTTGGATGGCACAAGACAAAGGCTTAGTATATGCTCTTTGCAGTTATCATTTCACTTGATATTTTGACCATCAAACTATGAAATTCTGAGAGTGACGGTTATGTCACTAATCTTGGTAACCCCAAGATTTAGCATGGCGCCCAGCTCATATGCAGCGTTGGACATTGTTTGTTGAATCCTTCCTTCCTTCCTTCCTTCCTTCCTTCCTTCCTTCCTTCCTTCCTTCCTTCCTTCCTTCCTTCCTTCCTTCCTCCCTCCCTCCCTCCCTCCCTCCCTCCCTTCCTTCCTTCCTTCCTTCTATCTATCTATCTTTTTTTTTTTTTTTTTATACAGAGTCTCCACTATGTCACCCTGGGTAGAGTGCAGTGGTGTCACAGCTCATAGCAACCTCAAACTCTTGGGCTTAAGTGATTCTCTTGCCTCAGCTTTCCAAGTAGCTGGGACTACAGGTGCCCGCCACAATGCCTGGTTACACAATTTTTTTGTTGTAGTTGTCATTGTTGTTTAGCAGCCCCAGGGCTGGGTTCAAGCTGCCAGCCTTGCTGTACGGGGAGGGTGCCGTAACCACTATGATAGGGGCACTGAACCTGTTTGCTGAATTTAATGAATCTTTATGAATATATACCATTGGATACCATGGATATCTTTAAAATAGAGAATTAAATGAAATATCTTACAACTCAACCAAATGTGACAATTCTTCTCTCCTTGGGAAAAACCAGCATACTGTCTCCTAGCGTGCTACTTTTGTTAACACTGTGAAATGGTAATCTACTCCGTGTCCACTTGCTTTCTTCAATCCTCTTCCATTCCCTTTGCCCTCCATTCTCAGTATACAGCTTTGTGATTATGTCATGAGAATAATTACTGCATTCCAACTGGAACTCCCAAATCTTTCTGCCTGCAATCAAGCTCTCTGCTTTTCTTCTCTTTACACTGGATAAAATGTCCTCACCCCCACTAATGGCCACTTTTGTAACTCACTTTGATTCTCCTCCCCACTTGTCTTCCCAGGATGTGCATTAATATGACTACCCTCTTTGTATCATCAATCCGTCAAATTTACTGCATTATGCTATTAGCTTCCTATTGCTGCTCCTAAAACAACAGAAATTTATTATCGCACATTTTTGGGCATCAGAAGTTCAAAATAAATTTCACTGAACTAAACTCAAGTAAAATCTGGGGCATTAGTGAAGAATGTATTTCCCTGTCTTAGCCTACTTTAAAGATTGTTCACAATTGCTGTATCATTACTATATCACCCCAATCTCTGTTTTCACCATCACTTTTTTTCTTTGATTCTGACACTTTTGTTTTCCTCTTCTAAGGACACTTGAAATCTGATTGAACCCAGGGGGATCATTCAAGATAACTCGCACTCCCATATCTTTAAATTAATCACCTTTGTCATATAGGTAACAAATTCACAGACAATTAGGGCGTGGAAATGTTTGGGGGATCATTTTTTAGCTTGCCTAAATTCCTTTCAACATAGTACATATAATAGCATCTTACATTCTCTTCCAATTTATTCCATTTCTCTCTACTCTATTTGCATGTTAATTTGAAAAATCTCTGAATATTCTCTCAAGCTTTATGACTCAGTTCTTCAATTAATTTTCAATAAATTAAAATTAGGCTCCTCCACTTCATTCATTCATCTTATATAAAGAGTACAGATAACTTTCAGGTTTCCACATGTACTGATCGATCTCCATTCTGATCCCACGAGACATCACACACCTTTGCCTCAAACTCTCTTCTTGACTTGCACATAGCTAACTTTTCTCTCCCTTTGAGTATAATGTAAAAGAGTTTCTTTCTTTGACACTTAAATTAGACCCCTCACCAACTCTCTATTCTAGCTTTCAGTCATAATACTCTCTCAAATTACCTTTCATTTGTTTACTTAATTATAATCTCCTGCCTCCTCCTCTGCCAATAAAATCGAAGGTCTATGAAAGAAAGAAACCAGATCAGCTCACACCTGTAATTGGAGCACTCAGGGAGGCCAAGGCTGGTGGATTGCTTGAGCTCATGAGTTCCAGACTGGCCTGACCCTGACAGCAAGACCCTGCCTCTATGAAAAATAGAAAAATTAGCCAGGCTAGTGGTTCACACCTGTAGTCCCAGCTGCTTGAGAGGCTGAGACAAAAGGATTGCTCAAGCTCGAAAGTTTGATGTTGCTTTGAGCTACGATGCCATGGCACTCTACTCTGCATAACAAATTGAGATTTGTCTCAAAATAAATAAATTAATTAATTAATTAATTAATTAAGATAAAATAAAGCAAAATATATAATAAATTGAAACCACATCTATTTTCCTTAATGCTTTATCCCAAGCATTAAGCTGTGCAAATATCTTAAGGAGTGAATGATTGTCTTATATAATTTTTGTATAATGGCTCTATTAAAATTTGAATTATAGTAACCAATAAATAGGTTTTCGCTTTCCCATTCTTTCTCATAAAGATGACTTCTCTTTTTTCTTTTCTTTTAAATGTATTTTATAAACTTTTTCAATAAATATTAATTTAAATTAGTGATACTTTCCTATAACTAAGCCAATTTGTATAAATTAATACATAATTATGTAAAATACTTGAATCCAGAAAAGAGTTTGTGTAAAATTAAAAGCAAATTCCAATGTTGAAGAGGAATGGGATAGCCCCCAAAGAGTGATTATACCTGTAATATATATGCACATATATATTTATTGTAGTACATTATATAGACAGATGCGTGGAAGCCATGTGTTTACACATGCACATGTCCGTGAGTGTATGTATGCATATAATGCATACACATGTACGGACATATATCCCAATGAAATTTTATGTGGCTATCATCTACTATTATTATCTCATATGGTTTTCTGTTGTTATCTGCAAATATATTTAACTATAAAAGAGAAATGTTTTTTAGTGTGTGTCTGGATTTGCTACCGGAATTGTATTCCTTAAGTAGTAAGGTTATCACTACTTGAAACTTCAGCTAAATTTATTTACTTATTTATGGACAGAGTCTCGCTCTGTTGCCCCGGGTAGAGTGCCGTGGCATCGTCACAGCTCACGGGAACCTCAAACTCCAGGGTCAAGATCCTCTTGCTCCAGCCACCTGAGTAGCTAAGTCTACAGGCACCTACCACAATGCCCAACTACTTTTTCTACAGTTAGTAAAGACTAGGTCTTGCTGTTGCTCAGGCTGGTCTTGAACTCTTGAGCTCAAGAAATCCACCTGCCTCTACCTCCCAGAGTGCTAGAGTTATAGACATGAGCCACGTCAGCTAAGTTATCTTTGGAAGGAGTTAGTGTTATAACCTGACAGTTCAGATTATAATATTATCATACATTTTTTAATAGATGTTCAAATGTCAAGGTAAATTTCTTCCTGATCTCCTGTAGGTTAAATTCGTGGTGAGAACTTCTGCAGTTAGCAATGACAAGAGAGAAACAAGCTGAAGTTTCAAATTGTTACTAGTCCATAATATTTAGTACAATGGACAAAGAGGAATGTGTATAACTAAGGATTGTCAATTAAAGGTGTTCTAAGTGTCCTGCATCATAGAATTTCTAAGAAAAAAAATGTTTAATTTGAGACTGTTTACATTAAAATTTGGAAAATATTGAACAGAGGGGAAATAATATAGTTAAAGGTATCTGAAACATCAATAAAAAAGCAAAATATATATTAGAAGGAACAATTTTGATTTAATAGGAAATATAGGTTCATATTTTAAATACGTAAATTCAATCAGGAGCTATGCATCTCATTTGCATTTTCCCTAAGGGCTATTGGTCTATGCAGTGATTCTCAAAGTGTGTTCCACTAAACTGCACGGTGATGGCGGGCCGGGCACGGTGGCTCATGCCTGTAATCCTAGCACTCTGGGAGGCTGACACAGGTGGATTGCTTGAGTTCAGGAGTTCGAGACCAGCCTGAGCAAAAGTGAGACCCCGTCTCTACTAAAAATATAAAAACTAGCCAAGGGTTGTGGCAGGCGCCTATAGTCCCAGCTACTAGGGAGGCTGAGGCAAGAGGATCGCTTGAACATAGGTGTTTGAGGTTGCCGTGAGCTGTGTTAATGCCAGGGAACCCTTCCAGAGCCAGCAGAGTCAGCAGAGTGAGACTTTGCCATTAAAAAAAAGATGTCAAAGATATTTTTAAAACAGCACTAAGACATTACTTGTCTTTATCACTGTAGTAACATTTGCTGTGATGCTGCAGAACCTTTAGTAAACAAACTTATGGTGTCTTAGCAGGGATTACAGGAGTGGCACTGAATTGCACCAGGAGTCCCTCTGTTCTTCGCTGCCTTCCTATTGCAGAAACACATTCTTGCAGAGACTCTCTCTCTCTCTCACCAGCCGCAGTGAAGAATTTGCTGTATGGAGTAGTAAATGTTGCTATTCTATAAGCCTTCCACCCTTCAGGTGCTCTATGATGGACACGGATGTCTGTAGAAAGTGTCTCTGTTCCTGACTAACATACACTGTTTATTCAGTGAAAATCACTATGTGATTTTATTCCAAGAGGGACCAGCTACTCTTTTCAAGGAATACTGTTTGTTGAAAACAATACTGACAAAAATAAGGTTATTTTGGCTTAGGTATTTGCAGACATTATTTTATAGAAGAACAAAGTGAACCTATTAGTTTGTAAAATAAACAAGTGGCAGTATTCCTTACCAATGGTAAAATTCAAAATTTGAACCAAGAATTAAAATGTTAGAGAACGTGCATTGCCTATCTGAACTTGACTGATACCCGAGACTTTTAAGATTTTCCTGCTAAAATAAGTAGTAATGTTGACAATTTTTACAATGTAGTTAAAGGTATCTGAAACATCAACAAGGATTCATTGATATAAAATATCCTGAATTTTCTCATTTTCATTTTTATTATTTTTCTGCTAGACTTAGTGTGACCTAAATGCAACTCCTAACCGGCACACTCAGTTCTAGGCTACCAACTTCTTTTAGAAAATGCGTATAAGCCAGTGAAAAATAATGTCATGATTACATGCTTAGGTAAAATATCCATTTTAAGTTCGAGATAAACCAATGGATTTTAATATCACAGAGCATGAGAAGTTTCAGATTCCACATTGCAAGAAACTTTAAGAAATTATCATAGGATAGTCTGGTAGGCTACCAAAAGAAAAACATTCAAAATTATCTAAAGAGGCCATTAAAATATCCCTCCATTTTCAAAATATTTGTCTATGTGAGGCTTCTTTTTTTATATACTTCAGCCAAAACTTTATTCCACATCACACCCAGCCACAGATAAGAAAATCAAGTTCTTGATTAATTAATCAGAAATTAAGGGGTTTTAGAAAATTAATTCAGAAATTAAGGGGTTTTAGAAAAACATGTAACAGTACCCCTCTTGGCACTTTTTTGTTTTGTAAATATAGTTATTACTTTACGACATATACATATATTACATTATCGTATTATTGGTTTATTAATATTTTTAAATAGTTGGTAAATATATGTATTTTTGTTTTTAATTAAAGAAGACTTCAAAGTGTTTAAACCAGTTTTGATTCGACTTCAATAAATATCAGTAAATATAATGCATACAAATAAAGGCTCTTTTGAGTCTTTAGTAATTTTCAAGAATATGTAAAGATCTTGGGAAAAAAATGTGTGAGAACATGTGTTGACTGAATAGTCTTAAGATACTATTGAAGTTCAAGGAAAAATCAGTAGTCCTAAACATTTCAACAACAACAGAGAAATATATTGTGAAGCTACTCTTCTGGAAGGCAGCAAATTCTACCAGCTGACTACACTCAAACGCACACGAACACACATCCATAAAATAGAAATATATTGGTTTATATGTAACCATTCGGCTTTGTTCGAAATGTTGAAAAGTGGTGGCAAGGCAAATACTTGTAAATTTTCAAGGATTGTATGAACTATTGTGTGTATTGCACGAATCTCCTTCCTGGAATATCGTGATACTTAGGTTCGCTGTGAATATGAAAAGGTATTTCTTCCACATCAGTCTGAGTACAGTCAGGTCAACCATGGAGTATAGAGGCCGAATAAAACCATCTGAGGACAGACAACAGATGGATGAAGGATTCACATAATTACTTAAACAAACACAAATAGAGCATACATTTACTTAGCCAAGAATTAGTAAATTCAAAGAATTAAGTTGGTGAGACAATTTGATTTTGAAACCAGATGAGATTCTTTCTCCATTAACTTATTCTTAGTGTAAAGTTTCTCTTTTTTTTATAATCTTTGTTGCAGGAGGGGGTGGATTTCAAATGTAGTATGTTAAGCTGTTAGACGTTTAAGTTTTTAAACAGGTTGCAAGTTTTTCACCAGAGAATTCTAAATGCATAGAATTCTACGCATGGATCTTAAAATATAGACACAGCGGCGTGCAGCAGTGATGTCTGGTTCCATGCTGGCGTCATGCTTCTGTTGGCTAACAGAGGATTTTGCTCCACTGATTTGGCAGCAGGTTGGTCTAGGTCACATTTTAACAAGTTCGATATCTGCTAACAGACATGTTATCATTCTCTAGAGCTTTCTTCTTTGCACAGCATTTTCCAGTGGAGAGAGAGTGTGAGTGTGTGTGTGTGTGAATGAAATGCTACTCATATGTTCCTGAGTATTCAATAAGCAAGGTCACTTTTAAAAGCATGCTCTTTAGTATTGCTAGCGCTGTCTCTTCTGGCTTGTTTCTCTTAAAATATGGGCTAATGGATGACTACAGGTGATTTTAAAGTAAGAGCATTCATCAGAGATTAGGCTTTCCTCACCTGTGGGAGACAGTGCCAGTGCGACGTGTGACAAATGGTCTCACCCAGTTTTAGGAGCCTCTCTCTGTGTTTGTATGCAGCATCTTGGACTACATGAGAAATAAAATCAATGCATGAGAATATGGTGTGTAGCACAGGTCTATTGGAATAGTTTTTAAATGGTCTCTATGTAACAAATGCCACCAAGCAATACTAACACGAATTTTTGTGTTGTAGCAACGTCAGGCAGGTGACTGGCAAAGCTCTGTGTGGTTTGACAGGATTGGAAAGCGAATTCAGAGAGTTCAACACTTCACATGAGTCAACTACGGAGATTTCTTCTTAACGGTGTACTGTATCCTTTCAAAGTACACGTCGACTGTATCCTTTCAAAGTACACGTCGAACTCCTGATCCCCAGTATCACCTCATGTAACTTTATTTGGACGAGATATCAGGTGTAATTAGTGAAGTTAAGATGACTGGACTAGCATAAGCTCCTATGTCTGTGTGACTAGTGTCTATATGAATGCTATGTAGCATTTATTATATGGATACCATTTTAATACTATTTTATTTATTTATTTATTTCTGAGACAGAGTTTCACTTTGTCACTGTCATTAGAGTGCTGTAGCATCATAGTTCACACCAACCTCCAACTCAGACTCAAGCAATTCCCTTGCCTCAGCCTCCCAAGTAGCTGAGACTACAGGTGCCCACCGCAACGCCCAGCTATTTTTAGAGACGGGGCCTTGCTCTTGCTCAGGCTGGTCTCAAACCTGTGAGCTCAGGGTAATCCACCCGCCATGGCCTCCCAGCATGCTGGGATTATAGGCGTGAGCCACTGAGCCAGACAAAAGTTTTTTTTTTTTTTTTTTGAGACAAAAATCTCACTGTGTCCCCGTTGGTAGAGTGCCTTGATGTCATAAATCACAGCAACTTCACACTCTTGAGCTGAGGTGATTCTCCTGCCTCAGTTTTTCATTTTTAGTAGACATGGAGTCACACTCTTGCTCAGGCTGGTCTCCCAGAATGCCGGGGTTACAGACATGAGCCACCGTTCCCAGCCTCACTTAAAAACTATTAAGTCTACAAGTTACTCAATAGACCTACGCTCCACACCATATCCTCGTGTATTGATTTTATTTCTTGTGTGATGAAAGATGTTGCATATGAAGAGAGAGAGAGGGCCCTAACGTTAGATGAGCTCATCTGTCACATGTCAGACTGGCATCTTCTCACACACGTGGGGGACGCAGTCGCCCTTTAATCCCTGACTAATGCTCTGACTTTATAAGAGATGAGATGAGGAGACATGGTGATAATGCCTGGTACAGATGGAGGTAGAGGTTAGAGGGTTGAATCTAAACGTCCAAGGGTAGAGATGTGCAATTTGTTAACGCCATTCGTCTCCCATTAAGTTATGACTTCAATATTTCCTTTTGTATTGAGAAGCAGGGAGGATCATATAAAGATTTTTTTTTTCTTCAAAGACCTCGCAGTACGTTCTAGATTAAAATTCAGAAGTACTGAAGATGCTTGCACTTGCGGTTATACATGCTGGAATAAAATTTACATATGAAAAAAAATATAGTGGAAATGTATTTTTTAATAGATATTGGTAATCTCACATTCGGCTTCTAAAAGGTCATCAGTCAACGCTGTGGCCAGGGAAGAAAGACCCCCCTTCTCTTAGCAGAACTTTTACCTTTACCCATTAAACTGACCCTTTCTCCAACTGGTGTATGGTTGAAAGGACTCATCTTTGAGGAGGTGAGTCGAGGTGGGAAAACATTCAGAAACCAAAAGTCTGTTTTCATTGGAAAGTGCGGAAGTAGAACATGACTTGTCAATTGAGGAAAATCTTTGATTCTGACACTTGACTTACAGAAATTACTTTATAAATTATTCCTTTATAAATTATTGCCTTGATTCAGCTTATGTTTTTCTATCATAAGTTTATATTTTTCTTCACCATTTTGTTATTCCATTTTTCTAAAGTCATTCCAAAAGGATGACATTTATTCTGAATCATTATTTAAATCACCAGTTCTTTATATTAGGGTTAGTTTTTCATTTAATTTTATCTTCCGTACCTGGATGAGGAAAATCTCATAGTCCTCTGTGAATGGAACATTAGGAAATTTTTTTGATATTGTATGGATCTCACAAAGCTTGTGAATGTCTCATTCTTTCCATGGTAAATATTGTGAAAAACAATGCTGCAATGGAACTGTGAACTAGAGATGGAAAGATGCTTTGGAGATCATCCAGTTCATCCCTTTGTATTCTCGATGTGCGAACAAACAAGGCTGTGAGACGAATTCATACCAACTAATATTGTTGATTATCATGATGTAGCAGGCTTTGGTCCAGAAAATTTACTCATATTATTCCAAGTAATCCTTAGTAGAAGTTTAATTATCTGTGATTTATCAGTGTGTGAACTGAAATTCAGATAAGTTAAGTAACATATCAAGGGAATATGGGAATTAGTGGCAAAATAAACACAGAGTTTCCTGATTCTTTATACTATGATTATGGCACACATATATATTTTTTAAATCCAATTTAAAAAATTAAAGTTACCGATGGATACAACTCCGCTTATTGCTTTTTTCCCACCTAGAAGCCCTCTTACAGATATTTAAGTGGTTGTCAACATAGTGATTTTGTGGTTTTAATTTTCTGCTTTGAAGTAGCATACATTTTCAATTAAAAAATATGCTTTCATAGTTCATTCAATTATAACTTGAAATTTATACATGCTTCCTTTTTATCAATGTACCATAATTTTTCTACCTGTACTACTAAAATGGGATTGTCTTTTTGGTATTTTCATTTGCTTGGTTATTTCAAATACATCACAATACAAAGTTGTTATGTTTCATGGTACTTTGCATGATTGAAATTGTCATGCCAAAAATATAAAACACTTAAGAATCATATTTTTCCAAAAAAATAATGTAAAAAACTATTAGTTCTGCACTTCTCATGCTAATTATTCGTGATCCCTTGGTATTGAGAATTTATAAATATAGTTGTCTTTCTAATTTATAAAAACAGAATTCTATTATTTAATTTTGCTCATTGTTATACATGAAGTTCTTTATAACTTGCATTTTCCCTGGTTAATTTTATCTATATATGTAGTTTGTTTATCTTATGGACAATTGACATTTTCCTGACAACATAATGTCTTCTAGTTGCAGAAAGATTAAATTATCTATTTATTAATGAAATTCTTAATATTATTTCAGAAGACAGCTATTATTGTGTATGTGTGTTTGTATACATATTTATAATCTAAAATTGATACATTACGCGATAGACTGCATTTGAACATGACTGTAATAATCCTGTTGTCTTCTCTCCTCTAAAGCCTCCTGTTTTATTTATCTATGTAAATTAAATATCAAGGTGAGATTTCTGGATCTCACAGGTCCCTAAGAAATTTACACATAAAATTATCAATTCCTCAAACACTTATTACATACTATCAATAAATAGTCTCCTCACTCTGAAATATAAACTCCCATGGCAATTTTGGATTGTAATTTTCTGGTAATATTAACCCTATTTGATTATATTAGGAGAAATTTTGGTAGTTAACTTTGAACTATTGTCTGTGCTCCTGACATCTGAACCAGCAGCAGAGTAGACTCTGCGTGTTTGTAACTGACAGTGCCTATGGCTCCAGATGGGTTTGATTCATCTGTCATGTCATCTTCTGAAAGTACTAGAAATAGCAGTGAAGCTAGAGTGGTTTTTGATGTCCTTTCACACTTCCATAAGGTTATTGCACATCCATTAACTTGAATGACAAAGGAAATGTCATCTGAGTTGAGTGAATGGACGCCAGGAGGCTAAAAGCCCTGTTGTCTCAGTTGAAGGGGCGAGTGTGCAGCCTTGGGGGATGGAAATTTATAATGCTTTATCTCAGCAGTCACTTAGGATGCACGTTATCCTTCCAGATTTATGGGAAGGATGATCATCGACCACTAAATAACACGACATCTATAACCAGACCTCAGGTTGACCTACCCTTATTCTTCCTCTGTTTCTTACTGATGGTCTCTGTCTAGTAATAAATATCAACTGCCTACGAATGTGAAGTCACAGTGGGGACAGGACAAAGCCAGGCCCCCAAGTAAAGATACACTTTGAAGAATGTGAGAAAGATGTCACAATTCTGAGCGTGACATTGGAGCAAAATTGGTGGAGTAGAAGTGGGGGTGCAGGTTAGGAGTCACATTTAGGTAACACTAAGTCTAACAGAAAAATAATAAAAACGAAAATGAGAAAATGCAGGGTATTTTCTCAATCTCAAAAATAGTTAGAAATAAGAACACGTGGAATGAATAGAAATGATGGAGAAATATTAGAATATGTGTTGTCTCCTTGGGTAAAATAAACTGAAAGTCCAGTGTGCTAGGAAAAGGCTTTGATAACATGAGGACCTGTATCATCTAGATACATTGTTTTTGACATGCCCTATGTAGTTTTTGACAGGCCCTTTTTTGCTAGTTAAAAATTCAGAATTCAGGGTCTCATCAGATCTAACGAATCATGAATTGTTGAGAATGAAGTCTGGGAATCTTAATTTGTACCAGCATGTAGTTGATTCTTATTGAGATTTCTTGTGACATACCAAGGTCTCAAGCTCACTTTGGCTCCAATCATTTCTCCTCCTGCCATCACCATCTTCCTCTGCCACAGTACTTACTGTAATCTCCACCGCAGTGTGTTCATAGAAGGAGGCCTTGATGCCGTCTCCTCCAGGTCTGCGGTGGAATGGACATTCCAGAGATTTGTGCATACAGGAAAGATATGTGATGGAAAGCACACATAATCTAAAGCAGCCAATGTACTAAGAGAGAACAAAGTGGCTTTGTAGAGATTTTAAAGCCCTTACATCTTTGAATCATTATCACTTAGGATGCTGAAGATTAGTAGATAGGATACTGGCAGGTACATTTAGTAGAAAACAATTTAAATGGAATCTCTGAGTAAAATAAAAGGAAATTTTTCTTCTGATAAATCTGGAGTCAAAAAGAATTAATATATAGAAGGCAAAATGGATAAAGACCAACGGGGTTGAATATCATTAAATTTGGATCCAGAATCAATATGCAAATAGTATGTAAACAAAAAGTAAATAATATGCAAATAATATAGTACAAGTTAAAGTCTCCTTTTCACGGTTGGGGTTCAAGTTCAGTCTTTTGAATAAAATCCCACAAAACCCAAAGGTATTACAAAAACTTTAAATCACCGTCTCTCTTCTATAAACTCCCATTACTTTTTATAAACTACCTTTAAGGAGAAATTGTACACTACCCTGTTTCCCCGAAAATAAGACATCCTCCGAAAATAAGACCTACTTACAGGAAAGATAAGACGTCTCCTGAAAATAAGACCTAGCGCATCTTTGAGAGCACACCTTAAATTTTCGAAGAAACAGGGTAGTTTCCACTCAACCTACTGAAAATAAAATGTAAAATAATATTTGTAGAAATGTGAAGTATTGCTTTGGGGTTGCATTTACACTCTTCATAGCCAAGACTTAGTTTTGAATTCTTTTTTGATAATATACCACCTAACAAAAAAACAAAACAATTACTAAAATCAACAATTTATACATTTGCTGATTACTTATTTATATTATAAAATTGATGGGTAACATCAGCCAAGTATATGATGACATGGATACTAATAATAAACATTTATTTCTGGCACATATTCTAAGCAATTAACAGTCACAAACCATTTAATTTAATGTAATAAAGTAATTAATAAGATTTTTGTTATTTGGCAACTTGAAAATATCCTTTATGGCATTTGATTGTGGTATCTTGTGTTTTCTAAATCCAGAACAGGAAGGCATGGGGAGATTCCAACCTTGGCACTGCTGCTTCCCAGCTCCCCCCGGTCCTGTGGTTCAAAGGCAGGTGAAGCACAGCTGGTGGTGGCAGTGGCGAGCGCACAGCAGTCAGCTTCGCCCATGTTTGGTGGCAGCAGAAGCAGCACAAACATCCTTTTTGCCCAGGTCTGTTATTGGCATGGCTACCCCAGCAGCAATGGCGGGAACTGGGGGCTACTGGTGCCTGGATCTCATGGCAGCTGTGATGGGATGGCCACCCAGGCAGTGGGAGCAGCCACAGGGTCCATGGAGACCTTCTCTGTTTCAGTCCCCCAGTGGAAGTGAGGGCACATGTACCTGCTCACAGGGTGCAAGAGAGCACCCGGCTGCCCAGCCCTTCTGGGGGGGGGGGGCAGCCGTGGATCTAATCCCAGGTATGTACCGCACTCTGTGGCTGTCACCTCTAAATGGCCACAGTGCCTGGGACTAGAAACCAGCAGTACGGCACTGTGCCTTGTCTACAGAGTAAAGCTGCCCACAGTCTCTAGTCAGCTCTCTGTTTATTGGAGCAGAGCCTGCTCAGTGGAGGGCGCCCCTGTAGCCCTGATTGCAATGAGTGCCAGGGAAGCGACAGCCCTGTGTTCTCTCCTCGGTTTCTTCCCCATTAGCAGGCACCTCCTCTGGGCATCTTTAATTTCTCTACTTCTCCTTGACTGTCTCCCATTGCCTCTTTGTTGATTCCCAACATTCTCTCCTAGCCAATGTATCTAAAAGCTAATTTATCTGTTCATCACCACTCTTGGTGAGAGTGGTGTGTGCAGATTATTGCTAGTCCTCCCATGCAGGCCCTGCATGGTCCAGTTGCCTGATCTTTTACTTTCAAAATCCCTTGTTGGTCTTACCCCTACCCAGGAAAGTTGCTTTTCTAGGGAGCACCAAGTGATTTGTAGCTAGGTCAAATATTTACTATTAATAATACTAGGTGACTTAAGATTAGAAATAGCAGACTTTCATTATAGAAACAAACATTATTTTTTAAAAAATCAATTGGGCCTTTGGCTTAAATCACCTGATCAATATTTTACTAGTGACTTGTGGCACATGTGTTTCTAAGTAGACTTTTGCTGCAAATGTCTCTCAAATGCTCTCATGAAGAAGTGCTTCACCTTTACATTAAAAAGAAAAATCAATGTTCTTTGTCATGGTTTCACTGCTAGAATGACTTGAGGGGTAATGTGAACTGATTTTATGGAGATATAACACCTAAGCATTTTAACAGAGCAGGAAAATATTCCGTAAGACTCGTTGCCTCATTTAGCTTTTATATTTGCATAACGCTTTACAGCTATTAAGAGCATGGCCATCACTTTCGTTAGTTAATGGTGAGTAAGGTCAATATTATTTCTCCCATTTTTTTTTCCCAAAGAAAATACTTAATCACAGAGACATGAAGTGATTTCAGTCATGTAATAAGAAAGTGGTGACTTGTGAGTTCTGTTGTCAGCTTTAAGGATATTGTCCAATTATTATACTCGCTTAAATTGACAGCCAAATATCTGTCTATTCTCACAAAAGAATGAGGAAAAATTTCCCAAAGATCACGCTTAAAGTCACTGCTGTTTTAGGTCTCCACCTCCATTTAGAGAGAACCTATAACAAATAAGCAAACAAACAGAAAACTAGAGGTAAAACTATCGAACGTGCTGTAATTGTTATCTTCTTTAGTTCTTTCCCTTCTTACTACACCGCTTATGCCTGAGATGCTCTAGATTCATAGAACATTAAGAAGTAGGGAAAAGGCAGCACCTGTTGCTCAGTGTGAAGGGTGCCAGCCCCATATACTGAGGGTGGCAGGTTTGAACCCAGCCCCAACCAAACTGCAAGAAAAAAAATAGATGGGTGTTGTGGCAGGCGCCTGTAGTTCCAGCTACTTGGGAGGCGGAAGTAAGAGAATCACTTAAGCCTAGGACTTGGAGGTTGCTGTGAGCTGTGACGCTACAGCACTCTACTAAGGGCAATAAAGTGAGACTCTACCTCTAAAAAAAAAAAAAGAAAGAAAGGAAAGAAAAAAGAAGTAGGGAGAGAAATAGAGGACTGTAACAACTGATTTGGGACTGAATTGTAGCCTAAGATGATTGCATTGCTAGATACACATTCTAAGCTGTCATAATAATGAATTACTTGGTGTCATTGTAAATTCTAGCAAAATCTGCTTTCTAAAAATATATGCAAAATTTGGTTGTGTTAGGGTAAGGATGAAATTAGCTAGAGATTGGTATCAGGAAGGACCATCATCAGGTCCAGAATTTCAAGGAAAAACAAATAATCCTAAAGAATACATACTTCTTGGTCAAAAAATAAATCATTTACTTTGGTACAATCCAAGATAGCTACAGATTTTACAAGTAAAGAAATTACATATGTTAGCAAAATTGAGAATCAGAATTTCTGGAGCTATTTCATAGACAATGTGAAAGCAGAGTAGTCTTGTCTAAAATTATTCAAAGTTGGTCACACATGTTGGACACTTACTGTGCTGTCAGAAGAAAATATGTAGGTAATAGGTAAGAAAAATCATGATTAAAATTAAGTATGTGAATTAATATATGAAAAAAACACTTTGGAAATGGCATCATTGTAATATGGCTATCTTTTTCTTAGAATAACATTTATTTAATATCCGCTATTTGTTTTGCAAGTTTATTGCTAATGCTTTGGGTTACCAGGAATACTAAAATGAAAGTTTCTTAGATGAAATGGTGTGGCACAGAAAGAGCAAAAAATCCTTCACTGTAAAATTGTCACCATGATTTTCGTTTTAGTCTACATAATACTTTTTCCCTTTAGACCTAGATTTGATCTTCCAAGATGTAGATGACTAGTCCCTCTTCCCAACTTCATATTTTACAGAAAAACACTGAAGTAGAGTAGAAAAAGTGTGAGAAACTGAAGTCCTATATTTCTTTGTCACAAAATAATCAATTTACCTTAGGCAAATCAATTAATGCACTGGAAAATCAGTTTCCCCATTAGAAATATAGAAATAATGATGTCTTCTGTGTGCCTCAAAGAGTTTAATTTTTTATAAAATCCATTGAATTAATTACAAATGGGCTAATATCCAAGCCCCATAACTACCATCAAAGAATATATGTTGGGGACTTAGTCAGATGGAACTTATCAGGTTTAACCTGTAGATTTTAAGACATCTACCATATCTAGTACTTTGGGTTTTTTTGCATCAAGAAGAAGGAAAACAGTTTTACAGAAGAATTGTGCTAAAATTTCTTTTTTAGATACCACTCAAACTATTAAATCATCACAATTATAGGCCAGTCTGTTGACCTGGTGTCAAATATGCTGATACTTATAGGTAAAAAAAAAAATGATCAAATTAAAAAATATATTTAAAAAATATATATATATATATATGACTAGTGACAAAAAGAAGCTGTTGAGTGACTTTGATCATGGGAATGGTATAAACAGACTTGCATATGTCACTTGGAGAGAAAATTGCAAAGAAGCTAAAACATAGTCAAATGGATGTTAGATTAATTCCATGAGTGACAATAAGGCTTAACCTAGGGTCATTATCAAGAATCCTGGAGGGAATGAAATAATACTTAATGGACAGGAGAGATAGATTTGACAGTACTTACCGATTAGTTGAGTGTGGTATGTAAAAGTGATGAAAAAAAATCAAGACTAATGCACATATTTTGGTGTGGGAGCTGGTAGCGCTCTTCAAGGATAAGGAGCCAGTAGAATATCAGGTATGACAGGAAGTAGAGTTAATTCATCCAATTTAGACCTGTTCATATTTATACATATATATGTAGTAGTTGAGGTTAAGAGACAGATTTGGACTGTGTATAAGAATTGGGAATTATAACCATATGGGAAATATACAAGGTCAGAGAATTAAGTTTAAGAACGCATCCTAGAAGAAGTGCTTTGTACATTTCTCACCTTCCTCTTGGGAAACTGTGCACTGATGCCAGCACCAAGACCGCCCTTCAAAGCAATTTTGGAACTCTTTCTTCTGGAATGGCCATCAGAGTGGTTGTCATACTAAATAAGACAATTAAGTTTGTCAACTCACCCTGGGAAAAAGTGCTCTGTACCTCATTGCTGCATTGCTGAATATCACTACTGTCACCAGGTGGCCAAGGGGAGGACTTCAAAGGTGACCATAGTGATATTCAGCAATAAAGTATGTAGCACTTTTTCTAGGATGAGTTTGCAAACTTAATTGTCTGATATTATGTATACTAAGAAAAAAAGATTGGGAGCAGAATTATGGAAAGGCCCAAATTTTTATAAAACTAGGGAGGAAAAAAACAGAACAACAGAAACTTGTCTGATATTCTTTTTCGTTTGTGTAGCTTTCAATTTCTACCTGGATTTAAAAAAGTATTTTGGGCTGGGCACGGTGGTGGAGGGAGGCCGAGGTGGGTGGATTGCCTGACGTCACAGTTTTGAGACCAGCCTGAGCCAAAGTGAGACATAGTCTCTAAAAATAGCTAAGCATTGCAGCAGGCACCTGTGGTCCCAGCTACTTAGGAGGCTGAGGCAAGGTAATCACTTAAGCCCTAGAATTTGAGGTTGCTTGAGTTGTGACACCATGGCACTCTACCGAGGGCAACAAAATGAGACTCTATCTCAAAAAATAATACTTATTATAATAATGATTATTTTATTATTGTTTTAGATTGAAAATTCAAGGGCCTTGTTAATTCACTGGTTTCTTAAAGTCATTCATTCTTTTATTGTTTGTTTGTTTTCCAAATAAGTAATATTGAGAATCCTCAAGTTTCATTTTAGGTACTATCCTAGGTGTTGAGGATACAAAGGCAACTAAAAACATTATCTGTGGTAGGAACATGAATAGCTCTTTCTCTGTTGAAATTTTACAATCAGTTGCATTTTTTTTTCTATCAATATATTGATTTGGGTAGCAGGAAAAAAATAGAGATAACATAGTGCAACAGGGCAATGTTTAAACAATGAGAGTAATGGTAATGGCACAGAGAGTTTCTGAAGGAGAACTGAGCTGACCATTCCTGTTATTCAACCTGTTACTTACTCTTCCCCTACTGGGCAAAATATGGCAGGATTACTCTCCCTAAATCCCTTGAAGTGATATACAAATAAGTGACAGGATTTGGTCAACCAAGTGATGGTCTTTCCGTATTAGCCCATCATTTAGCATGCAAGGGTCCTTCCTGATAATTTGGATTCCATCAGCATTGCTTTAGTTAGCAATGATCCTGATAATGTGCACTCCATCATCTTGGGATCCCAAGTAATGGGAGTACAAAGATTTCTGTTTTCTTGAGGTGGATAGGTAGCATGAGGAAAATAAGATTTTATGGTTTCCAACTTCTAATTTTGCTTGTTGTAGCACCATAATCTTATCTATCTAATTTAGTTTCTAAATTACAAATAAAAACAACAAAGAACCACCAATGAGATGGGTAGAGGGGAGGCAGAGATAAGATAAAGAGAGGCATGCGGGTAGAAATTCTCCTGCTTTTTATATTAATCACATTCATAATTGATTTAAGAGATGTTCTATGCTGTCCATAGCCAGTATGTATATTGCTAACTTATTTTGGCAACATTCTAAATTGCCTAAAAATAATGGAGATATAAGGGACATTGTATGGAAATATTTGCTGAGTCATTTGATTTGTGTTCTCTAGAACACAAACTCCAAACTCCACTGATAAACTAGGTTCAGTTTTTTACTAATTAATTATTTGAAACATTGGGGGAAAGAGAAAGAGAGAGAGAAATTGATGGTAAAACATTTCATCCTATATATGATATTTCATTCAGTGTATACAACAAAGCCTGACAGATGTATTATACTCATTTTTATTTAACCAATTTGAAGGTGTAACCATCAAATGTGTGCTGTTATTAATGTAATATCTTGGCAATTCCCTGCTTGTTTGATTCGAGGATAAGTACACAGGAAAGAGTCTCTTGATCACTAGGTAATATCAGAAAGGCTTTATTTCATTCATTGTGGGCTACATACAGGGTGTTCATAAAGTTTGTATGCAATTTTAAAATAGTTTATTGTTTAAAACAGTTTCTTATTTTAACCTGGAAGCCAATTCACTTAAAGTACTGGTAGTTTAAGTATCATCTGTGCACATTTAATAAGAAAACAATATATTTAATAGTCCGCCCATGGCAAAGATGATAAAATAAGAACAAGTACAGAAAAATTAAAGCCATACTCATTAACTTCAAACCAGGGCAACAGATCAGCTCACTGATATTTCATCTTTTCATTCTGCTATGTGGATGACAGAAAATCTTTGGTGGACAAAATCAAAGAGCAAAAGATAGAATAAGAAGCCTGGTGGTCCATTAGAGGAGCAGATGAGAAGCTCAAAATAGTATTTTATAAAATGTTAGAATCTTCTATAACAGAGGTTGGCAACTGAAGATTATTTTGCTCCAACAGTAATATCTAAAGACTTGGAAATATCTAAAGACATGTTTGGTTGTGCTTGGAAGGCCAGGATAGGTTGTACTAGCATCCAGCAAGTAACTCAGAATTTACCCCTAAAATGATAATAGCATCTCAGTTGAGGAACACTGGTCTCGATCAAGCTGTTCATTTTACAGAAATTAGATTTGCAGCTCAACATCCAGACCAAAGCAGTTACTAAATGCTCCTGCTAATCAAAGCTGTATGTTGAATTCACAGGCTACAGAATTGAACCAGAAGAGTCAAAAATCCTAACCTCAGGACATTTGGGGGTAGAGGAAGAATAAAAAGAAATTACAATACTTAGAAATCTTTTATATCGGGCGGCGCCTGTGGCTCAGTCGGTAAGGCGCCGGCCCCATATACTGAGGGTGGCGGGTTCAAACCTGGCCCCGGCCAAACTGCAACCAAAAAATAGCCGGGCGTTGTGGCGGGTGCCTGTAGTCCCAGCTACTCGGGAGGCTGAGGCAAGAGAATCGCTTAAGCCCAGGAGTTGGAGGTTGCTGTGAGCTGTGTGAGGCCACGGCACTCTACTGAGGGCCATAAAGTGAAACTCTGTCTCTACAAAAAAAAAAAAAAAAGAAATCTTTTATATCTCTCTCCTGGCTCATAAAATTCTAATAAATATCAAGTGAAAGGACAGATTAAACCCATTATTATTCATTAAAAGAATAAATCCCAAAGTATAATTCTTCAACTACTTATTCATTGAACAATGAGAGATTCTCTAAATGTTCAGCATATTGAAGTTAATAAAGGAGGCAAAAATCCTTTCTCCCATCAAACTTACATTTTAGAGATAGGAGATACAAAAAAATAGCTAAGTGAACTACATAATATTACAGCACTTAGCCAGGAGAATAAGAGGGAAAAAGAAAGAATGGGAGGTCATTTGCCCAAAGGCTAAATTTCAGCAATAACTTTCACTAAAACTTACCTTAAATTTCCATGAGATTTGCTCAAAACACTTGTTAAAAAAAATAACTAAGCATAAAATAGGAAAAAATAAGAAGAATGAGAGCTAATGAACAGCCAGAGCAATCCTAACAAACAGAACAAAGTATCACATTACCTAACTTCAAATTATACTGCACAGTCATAGTTACCAAAACAAAGTGGTATAAAAGTAGATCTATGATCTATATGTCTACTTTTATTCTCTTTAGTAGTATAGATTATATAGATTAATGGAACACATAGATCAATAGAACAGAATAGAGAACCCAGAAACAGTTGCCAAATGTGGAAACAACCTAAATGCCCACCAACCCAGGAATGGATTAACAAGCTGTAGTATATGTATACCATGGAATATTATTCAGTCATAAAAAAGATGAAGATTTTACTTCTTTTGTTTTAACCTGGATGGAGTTGAAACCCATCCTTCTTAGTAAAGTATCACAAATGTATAGTGTACTCAATAAAGCAAATGCATAATGTACTCAATACTAATATGAAGTCTATGGACAATCTAAGTCAAGCCCACAGAAGAGAAAAACTCATTTCAATCAAGTTAGGGGGAGAGGGAACACAGGATGGGAAGGGTGGGTTGGGGTGCTCCAACTTAATGTGCACAATGTAGAGGTGTACAGCACACCTTTGGGGTGAGGACCAAAAACTACAAGAGGGACTCCACCTAACAAATTCAAATATTGTGACCTGGTTGTTCGTACCCTCATATTAACCTGAAATAAAAGAAAAAAATCTAATTACAAAATTAAATATTTCCTAAGTTTAGAAATGTCTATTAACTAAAAATTACAGATTATTATGAAGATAAGAAATTATATAAATTGAATAGAATTATGCCATCATATAGTACTTGAAAAGAGTTTACACAACAGCCATTTTTAACTTTTTATTCTTAGAGTGTCTGACTGAAGTCATATATTTGCTTGTCATTTTTTTTTTTTTTTTTTTTGGTCTCATCTTTGGTTCTTTTTGTTGTTCATTTGTTGTCTTTTGGTGAGAATTACCTGGGTGCTCTGAGAAAACTAGTTTAAAAAACATCTTTACATCTTTGAATGTTTCTCCATCCAGAAGAAATATCTATGTTTAGTTACTGTCTTATAAACAGACACAGTTTACTTGTGCATCTTTGTGTTACCCACGATGTTTAGGGTTATAGGGTTAACAGGTTTTTACACAACTTATACACTTCCATTCCTGTTGTCTGTAGTCCTGTGTGCTGGGCCTGCTAAAAGCTGTATTCCCTGCCTCTCCTTCCTTCCTAGGATCATTCATCCAGGGGTAGTTGATGCGATTAGACTTTCCAGTTCACATTTCAGAATGGATATGGAGGAAGTAGGAGAGGAATCAGCTTCGCACATAGAACAAACAAATTTTAAAGGATATTATTTGTCCTCCGCAGGCAGTAGAATTACAATATTGTTTTGAATGCTTTGTTGTATTATTTATTCACCCTGTTCTATTTTTCAATTTCATGTCTCACAAGCATAAAGCTCCCATGTCTATTAGAATCTATAATGACAGACCCTCGTGAAGGAACACAGAGACAGCAGATGAGATTTCCTCAAGGCATATGCTGTGAAAATATGCTTCCCAAATAGCTCAAGGATGCATTATACATATCACAGTAAAAGCACTTCAGAAATCATGGCATTGTGCCTTGAACTTCAGGCCAGTATAGAGATTTCTTCTGAGTGACTGGCACCGATAAGACCTTGTAAAGAGTCTAGTTTATAGCCCTTCATTGACAAGGACAAATGGGAAAATTTGCAAGGCAGTGAAGGTTGAAGGTATGGACTACCTTAACATTGAGATTGGAAGACCTTACAACTTTTCATCGTAGGCTCTACCCTCATGGTACAGTACATTTATTTTCAGGGAAATCATTTAGTAACATACTGGAACTTTAAACCAACCCCCAGGTCCCTCTGCTGATGTTTCTTTATATTGAAAATTGTATCTGTTATATCCTGGATATTCTTAGGAATCATGAATAAGGAGAAAAGAAAATGAGAGAGACTGAGAGAGAGAAAGATTGAGAGAGACAGAAGAGAAGAGTCTCAGTCCTTAGTCTGGGAACTCCAAGATCAAGGCAAAAACAGATTTGGTGTCTGCTGAGGACTTGCCTCCTGCTTTATCAATGGTCATATTCTTTTCTGTATCTTCACATAGATGGAGGGGCAAGAAAACTCACTAGGGTCCCTTTTATAACAGCACTAATCCCACTCCACTGCCACGTATTAAAAGTCCAAATTGGGAATTAGATTTAAACATAGGAATTTTGGGAGGACACATGCATTTAGCATATTGACGAGAGTGAGGAAGTGGAGAGAGAGAGAATATATTGGGAAAATTCTATGGAAAAAGAATAGTCCATGAGTTACAAAGAGACAAGAGTGCAATCTTTACACACATTTGAGTGCCTGAGTCATGCCCTGACAATAAGTTTAGACACTGAGCTTCTTCCTGACGAGGAAGCTGGTTATGAGTATTATGTCATGGTATATTTTTTGATCTGTTAACTTAACAATATGACAGTGAGACAGTAAATGACAATTGGTGCAAACCAAGCTCCTTCCCTAACTATACTATTAATAGTTGACACACTTGAGCATCTAACAGTGGTTCTCAACCTTCCTAATGCCATGACCATTTAATACAGGTCCTTGTGTTGTGGTGACCCCCAATCATAAAATTATTTCCGTTGCTACTTCATAACTGCAATTTTGCTGCTGTTATGAATCGTAAAGTAAATACCTGATATGCAGGAGACCCCCAAAGGGGTCATGACCCACAGGTTGAGAACTGCTGATTTAAGAGCACCAGACAATTCCTGCTTTACTAGTTTTTATAAACACAGTATAACAGGCCTAGGAATAATATTAAATTTTTATTCTGAATCTGGGAAGAATTCATTACAGTTAACAGTAAGAAAATAAAACCTAGGTCATGAATTATTTGACAGTGGCTAACACAATCAAGCCAAAGGTAGGAAAAATCTGCAAGAGCAATAAACTATTTTAGGTCTTTATGGCACTGTATCTTATGGGGCTTCTTCAGATGGTTCATGCTAATCACTATCTAACCATCATTACCTGCTGCTAATGATATGGTTTGGCAATATATAAAGTAGGAAAGAAATTAGAGCCATCAAAAGAAGAGAGAAGGCTCGGCTCGGCGCCTGTAGCTCAAGACTAGGGTGCCAGCCACATACAGCAGAGCCGGCTGGTTTGAATCCAGCCAGGGGCCTGCCAATCAACAATGACAAATACAACTAAAAAAAATAGCCAGGCATGTGGTTGGCACCTGTAGTCCCAGATACTTGGGAGGCTGAGGCAAGAGAATCGCTTAAGCCTAAGAGTTGGAGGTTGCTGTGAACTGTGTGAGGCCACGGCACTCTACTGAGGGGGACATAGTGAGACTTTGCCTCAAAAAGAAAAAAAGAAGAAGAAGAAGAGGAGGAGGAGGAGGAGGAGGAGGAGGAGAGAAGGCTCACATAAACTCTTAAAAAATGTAATAATTTCATTGAGCAGCACCTGTGGCTCAAAGGAGTAGGGTGCCAGCCCCATATGCCAGAGGTGGCGGGTTCAAACCCAGCCCCGGCCAAAACTGCAAGAAAAAAAAAAAGTAATTTCATCATGAGATTATTATATTCAATAACAACGTTCATCGAAATAAATACCTCTCTTCCTCTCTATGGATATTTGGTAACCATGGCTAGTAATTGGTTATAACCTTCTCCCTGTGCAGATACCAAAATCCAGGGATTCATAAGTTTCTCATATAAAATAGAATAATATTTGCATATCACCTATTTAAATCATTTCATGTACTTTAAATCATACCTAGATTACTTATAATATACAATACAATGTAAATAGTTGCTCTACTGTATCTGTTGGGGGATACTAACAAGAAAAATTAAATTGTACAGGTTCAATAACGACGCAACCATTGTAGGCTTACCTAAATACATCTTGAATCCAGGAGTGGTTGAATTTAAGTTTGCCACACCTGTGAATATGAAAGGACACCTCTATGTGGAAATTCAACAACAGTTTGAAATGACAATTAGACTGTGGTATAGATCATAGATGTATTAAGCATTTGTGCATAATTAAGTTAAATTTCCACTAAAGGTGACTGTAAAAATTTTTTAAACTGTAACATATCCTTGTTTTTCTATATATCAGTACAGGTGTTCTACAGTAAGTCCCTTCCTTAGAACTGAAACAATTCAGATCTAGACATGTCGTAGATTTATTTATATCCTCAGCAATGAGTCCAGCCCCTGAAAATAAAAGAAAGCAAGACTTCGAGTCAAAATGGCCAAAGAGAAACCTCCAACAACTGTCCTGTTCTACAAACACTAAATTCAACAACTATTTATGCAAGCAAATGCCTTCAGAAGAACCCCAAATCAGGAAAGCAAATATGATACCTGTTTTAACATCAAATCAAGGAAAAAGGTATGGAAGGGGACAATCTTGAACTGCATACAATCTTGTCAAGAAGGGACAATCTTGAACTGCATACAACACTTCTCTGCTGCCCTCAGCAGCGCCATACCAGCACATGGACTGGAGGGAGAATCTGTGCTCCGGGAGGGAGACTGAGGTGATTGTAGGAAGTTGCATGGGAACTCAGGCCTATCCTGCCTTCGGGGCACAGGGCAGAATTCTACTGATGCCCATAGAGGGAGCATTTAGATCCACACAGCCAGAAGGAAATCGTCTGCCCCAAACTGGAGCTCCAGTCAGCCCCACCTCTGCTGAAAACAGCAGCGTGGAGCCTGCACTAAATTTGTAAAGCAGTGGACCACAGATTCTTCAGTCTTTGGGGAATTCCTGTGACTGTGCGGGCTCCAAACCAGTAGCAACACGGTGAATATGACCCAGTGAGATGCCAGCAATGGTGGTCACTCTTACCCCAATTCTAGCCAGCGCAGCTCAGGGACAATCTTCTTCTTCTTGGGGAAAGGAAATGGAGAAGCTCAGAGGACTTTGCTTGGCAATTTGGTACCAGCGGAGCTACAGCAAAACCAAGTAGACTTCTGAAGCCCCTGCCTCTAGGCCTGCAGTCCCCAAATGGCATTTCGAGACTCACCCCGAGCCAGAAGGAAACAAGCTGCCCTGAAAGGAAGGACGCAGTCCAGGCAAGATTCACCACCTGCTGACAAAAGAGCCCTTGGTCTTTAAATAAGCATCTGGCAGCAGTCACCACAATCATTGGATGAGCCTGGACTGGCTTCAGACCTGACCCAGTACAGTCTTAGTTGCAGTGACCATGAGGGACTGCTCATGTCTCTCATTCCCAAGTCCCACAGCCCATCACAGGGAGAGAAGAGACTGAGAAACTGCCTGATAATCTATGTAATTACCAAGGTTCACCAAGGAGGGTGTCACCAGAGTCTGCAAGAGTCACAGTATCATAGGGATTGGGGCACCGTGGTGCTGATACAGCTGTACTGACCAAAGACTTCAATTGCAACAACTCAATTCTCTTTGAATATTTGAAAAGCCTTCTCAAGAAGGATAGGTTTGAACAAGATCCGACTGTGCAGATTGAAACGCATACTTAACTCTTCATTACCCAGATACTGATGAGTATCCATAAGGATCAAGAACAACCAGGAAGACATGACCTCACCAGACAAAGTAAGGTATCATACTGACCAGGAAAACTGAAAGCCTTTCCTCTAAGACAGTGGTTCAACCTTCCTAATGCCACGCCCCTTTAATACAGTTCCTGTGGGTCGCCACCCACAGGTTGAGAACCGCTGATCTAAGATCTGCAACAAGACAAGAATGCTCACTTTCACCACTGTATTCAACATAGTACTGGAAGTTCTAGCCAGAGCAATCAGAAAAGAGAAATAAATTAAAGGGCATCCAAATTGGAAAGGAAGAAATATAATTATCCTTGTTAGCAAATGATATGATCCTATATTGAGAGAAATCTAAAACATCCATACAAACTATTACAACCGATAAACACATTCAGTAAAGTTGCTGGATACAAAATTAACATACAAAAATAAGTAGTATTTCTATATGCCAAGAGTAAATAAACAATCTGAAAAAGAAACAAAGGAAGTAACAATTCTAAATATGTATGCACTCAGCACAGGAGCATCCACATAAATATTATCAGAGCTAGAGAAAGACATCTCAATATAATAATTGTTGGAAACCTCAACAGCACACTTTCAGCACTGGACAGATGATCCAAACAGAAAACCAACAAACATTGGACTAAATCTTCACTATAGAACAAAAGGATATAATAGATATTTATAAAATATTTCGACTACTGCAAAATACACATTTGTCTATTGTTTCATTTACAATGGCTGTAAATAAAGTAACATGCCTAGGAATACAACTAGCAAAACAAGTGAAAGATCACTGTTAAGTAAAAATATAAAATATTGGTGAAACATATTGAAGATATTCTTTCACACTCATGGAAGAATCAATATTGTTAACAAGTCTCTAGTCCCCAAAGCAATCTACAGATTAAATGCAATCCCCATCAAAATACCCTTGCCATTCTCCACAGAAATATAAATAACAGCCCTAAAGTTTATATGGAACCACAAAAGACCCACAACAGCCAAGCAAGCATGCATGTTAAATGTTGCTTGTAATATTTATAACATTCATGTTTGCTCAGTAATGAAACTTGTCTTTAATTAATATTAACATCCCAAATTGCCTCCTGAATTTACTTGAACCATTTCCCAAAATGACAATGACATTTATGTAAATCTTCGGTTCTTAACTCCCAACTTCTATTCATGATCGATTTGATTTAGCCATACAAATTAAATATTTCAGTTCCCAGATCAAAAATCTAGTACCAGTATTAATTTAAGCATTTATGACACCTTATAATAAACGGTGCTTACATTTTTAAAAAAATACTGCTTTACTACTAACCTATCATTATTATGGAGAAGAAATGATGATATGTATTTTACTAGATGGGATAAATATTTTGAATATGGAGATAACTTAGTGAGATATAAAACCACTTTAGGTTCAGAAATGCAGTGTCTTTTTTAAAAGCTCCATTCACAATTCCAGACAAGATTGTCACAGATATGGTCCCTGGTGAATTGCTGCCCACCTGAGGAGGATTTACTGCAATTACTCACGCTGTGATTTAGATTAAGCCACTTGCAGCTTCAATTCACAAGCACTTTTGAACATTCTGATTCAGATTTACTTTAAAGAGTTTCTTAAACTTCAGACTGTCCTGTAAGATAATCAGAGCAGCTCATTTATCATAAGTGGTGGATAAAGTAAACTCTAATATAACCTTTACCAAATTGCAGCAGCACGGGAAGAAATTACATTGCTGTTAAGGTTTAGTAAACCCCTTATCTTACCCAGTGTAGGTAGGTGATATAGTAGAAAGGTGATATATATATAATAGCAGGTGGAATTTAAATGTTTGTATCACAACTCGTCCCACAGGCAAATAATTTATTCTCAATAGTCGTATGGAAAAATTCTTCTGTGATTGGATCCCTTAAAAATTTCAGAGTTTTGGGACTTCATTGGGGTTTTTCCAGTGAAGTCCCAAAACTTCTCTTAAACTGTGATCTATATGAAATCAGCACATTGTACCCCATAAATACATTAACGTATACATGATCTATGTATTTATGATTTAATAGATCTATGTATTTATGATTTAATAAAAAAAATAAACTGTGATGTCAGAGGCTGTGTCCTTTTTGATATTTTACTCCTTACATGCTTTTAACAACACAGGGTCTGTGCAAAGCCTGAGCTCTAATACCCACCAGTCCTTTGCCTCTGAACTTGGCTGTTTCTCTTTCTGTCCCCCCAAAAGGCTTGTGCACCCCACTAACATCACCTATACTGACATGGTAACAAGCAGTGTTCTGGAGCTGTCTACAGGATAAAGCTTCTAAGTTCTGCCATTTAAGTAAAGATAATAGTAGACTTCTGTCTCAGGATGAACTTTGTGGTTTCTACCTAATGTAGAGTTAACTTACATTCTCCAGATCTCAAAAATATAGACACTGTTCTTTAGATTTACAAGATTGACACAGAATGATGAAGAGACGGAGGTAGACGCTATTTTCTCTTTTGCATGTTAAGTACGTAGGTGCCCAGGTATGACCTGTCACTTCTGTACCCAATGGAAGGTGAATACTTTCCCTCCAGGAAGGCAGGGTAAGAAAAGGAAAAGACATGATTATAAAAAACAATATAAAGGGTTTTCACTTTCATTTTAATAGGACTGGGAATCATTAATTATTTTAAATAGAAGAGTGATTTAATATATAAAGATTTACTTATATTTTTAAGTTTATATTTACTTTTGAAGATCTTGTAGTGGTTCTGTGAAGATTACATTGTATGGAATTAAGAAAGAATGTAAGAGATCCAGTTAGAAGGATCTATAGCTTCTTAGCAAGAGGATGGAATAGGGGCAGTGCCTGTGGCTCAGTGAGTTGGACGCTTGCTCCACATACCAAGGGTGGTGGGTTCGATCCCGGCCCCAGGCCAAACTACAACAAAAAAGAGCCGCCACTGTGGTGGGCGCCTGTAGTTCTAGCTACCCGGGAAGCTGAGGCAAGAGAATCACCCAAGCCCAGGAGTTGGAGGTTGCTGTGAGCTGTGACGACACGGCACTCTACCCAGGGTGACAAAATAAGACTCTTTCTCACACACACAAAAAAAGGATGGAATAGGATTTATCAATGTATGTGGATAGGAATCACACGGAATGGTTGAGGAAAACAGAGGGTTCATGTTCCTTCAGCTTTCAAAGCTCCTTTTTAAATTAAAGGGTATCAACCAGGTGCAGTGGCTCACACCTGAAATCCCAGCACTTTGGGAGGCAGAGGCTGGTGAATTGCCTGAGCTCACGGGTTCAAAATGAACCCAAGCAAAAGCGAGACCTTGTCTCTCAAAATAGCTGGGCATTGTGCCGGCGCCTGTCGTCCCAGCTACTTGGGAGGCTGAGGCAAGTGAATTGCTTGGGCCCTAGAATTCGAGGTTGCTGTGAGCTGTGATGTGAGAGCACTCTACCCAGGGAGACAGAGAAAGAGACTCTGTCTCAAAAAATAAATAAATAAATAAAAATAAAAATTAAAGGTATGACTGTGACGTTAAGTAGGCCTTCCCATTCTGCTCACATCCCCAGTGAGAATAAACCTTGTCAAAAGCTTTGTATTTGTGATACCTAATAATGTTGCCATAACAGATTCTATTTTTGCAGTTTATCTTTTTAAAAAAAATACAAGCAAATACAAATATTCCGTCTCCTTGAAAATCATCTGTAGTTATATTTCTATCTCAATTATTATGTTTCTTGGTCCAAAAACTCTCATGGCTGAAACTTCTCTACCTCTCCTCTTTTGGACATTTCCACACTTAACTTGATAACCCATTCTGTTCACTTGCTCAGTAGTAACCTTCTCCACCTGCCACCACCTTGGCCTTTTGTCATTTACATCTTGTTGTCACTTTCGCACTAGATTGGAAAATACTCCTCTCAATTAAAGACTCTGCCAACATAATAGGTTTTTGGTTTAGTCCAATTTAAGAGAAATAGGAAAAGAAAATCCACTTAATTATCTCTATTCTAGAGAAATGAGAGTTAACAAACATTTCTGAAAAAAGTCAGGGTACTTCCTAATTTTGCCATGTGGCCCAGTCAATTCCTTGCATGATAAGGTACAGAGTAGTTTGGATGCAAGTAGAGCTGGAAAGAGGGTCAGTTCACAACTACTTTTCATTATATTGCTTTTTCCTGTGATTCCTCACTACCTCATGCCCTAAACTTTGCCCTAATACCAAAATCAAGTAAGAACGATTGTTTGTAACCACTGTGTCAGTTGTTTTCGGCAGTTACTTTAGTAAGACTATTTCTACCTGTGTTACAGATTCGCATTTATTCCCCTATTTTTCTGGTGTTGCCATAATTTTAGATAAGACAACATGAGTAAGAGAATTGTTGCTTTAAACACACACACACTCATGACACAGCATTGTCTGAAATCTATCTTTTTAAACTTAAAACAGGGGTAAAATATATTACTTCATTCAAAAACATCATATTGAGTTTCTACTGTGTAAGAGTCATTGTGCTGGGTGCTGGTAATTCCAAGATGAAATAGACATTGTCTCATTTCTTTGGGTAGAGTAGAGGGGGTGTAAGAAAGCATGGAATTGCTTCCATGTCCCTTGGAGTTTCGGGGGTGAGATGGCACCTTCAGGGAATTGGATCTTTCTCTCTCTCTTTGCGATTTTCCAAGCACCTTACTCACAAATCCAGAAGACTAAAGGAGTGGACATTCTCCCAGCACAATTAAAGAGTTAAGGCAAGTATTTATATCATACCTAAGAAGGTCTAGATACTTATTTTCAATTAAATAATTAATTCATTAATTTTTCTTGGCCGGGGCCGGGTTTGAACCCACCACCTCTGGTATATGGGGCCGGCGCCCTACTCCTTTGAGGCGCCGCCCAATTAATTAATTTTTATTCCAAATTAGTATGAGGACACATATGATTTGCTTATGTTGTTTGCCTTTGTAAGGTAAAGCCCCAGATGTAGTTGACTCCTTCACCCAGGAATTGCCCTATTTACCGATGCATTGTACCCATTAGGTGTGAACTTATCAACCTCCACCCCCACCCCTTCTTGAATATAATTGCTCATTTTTTTTTTAGTCTGGCTCATTGAGTACCTTTCACATGAAGTACTTTGCTTTACTTTTTGCCATCTGAACCAAATTGTTTCCTGGACACACAGTGCCTTTATATGAGTAATACCCAAAGGAAATAATGATCTGAATAATCACTAGTATAATTTCTTCATTTCCAAACGTCACAAAGGATTGTGTTCTATATGATTTAAAAACGAGTTATTTTCCTTCTCACATATAACTAAGCTTTGGAAAATGATATGGTTAATATATTTCCATTTGGATTTTTATCTAACTTCGAGGACAATAATGATGTTGTCGTTTCCAAAAGAGTACCAAGAAAAAGAGGGGAAAAGAAACATGTTCTAGTATTCTAGGATTTAATTGCTTTTTTAAATGGAGACTTTCCATTAACTTTAATGAAACATTTAATAGAAATTGTAGCTGGAAAATATTTTCCCATTGAAATTAAATTACTTCCCCCCAAAGAAAACATTGTGGGTGTATAACAGGGTGGGCTGGATTCTCCATGGAGTCCTATCTGTCTTCTCTGTTTTTAGAGTAATTACTGACCTGTCATTAACACTCCAGGGAAAACCCTTTTGGTGATTTACATTTCCAGATCACTCTCCCCTTTGTCTGCCACTACACTAAACACAGGATTTATCCATTGTTCAGCATGTGCGGGAACAGATGCTTCAGCTACTAATTCTTTGTCTCATTTGAAGCATTAAAACATGAGAGACTAGTTCCTGAACAGATCTAGGCTGTCCTCGCACTGCAGAGCCTTTTCTGTTGCTTGCAGAAAGATAATTTGAGAGCCTTTGTGTGCCCAGGGCACCAAATGGAAGAGACGCTGCTTTCACCTTCTCATGGAAGTTCTTTTCACGTGTCTTTTAAGTCTTCCCCACCTAGAACCATCTCACATTCTCTAGGTTCTGTCAATTCATTAAATGCTGATTTAGAATTTTATGGCAACATTTGTCTTAGATGAGAGTTACAGTAAAACTCTTCATTAAACCTTATAATTTTTAGTGCCGCATGTAATTTATGGTTCCACTTTAGAATCAAATCCACCATTATAAAATGTCTTAAGACTCTGAAGATACATCCCGTAGTTAGCTTTTCTTGCAGCATTATTTATAAAGACAGGATCTGACTTCATGCCTGAGGAATATGTTTTATTTAGAGCACGACAAAGCATTGATGGATTTGTCATAAATCATCCCAAAAGAAGCTCAGAACAGCACACACATAATGATCCACACCCTACACAATGGCACTGGATGATTTCAGAAAAATAGCAGATACTCAGGGAAAAGAAAAAAAGCTATTTTTCCTACCTAACTTGAATCACATCATTAATTTCTCTGTGAAACAACTGACCACTGAACTCGGACATTTTTCTCTCTCTCTTGTTCAAATTCCTTTCTAAGAGACCAAGTGAGTCGTACCCTACAGACCATACAATTTCCTTAAATGGGGTATTTTTATGAATTCAGTATAAGGTGGCTTCCTCTCCCACCTGACTCTAAGAGAACACCCCCTTACCTTAACTCAAGCATTCCTGTCTAATAAAACTCCAGGCCTTTAGACCAAACTTAACACTTTCAATCAATTCCAAACTAAAGGATTACTAAAACCCACCTATGACCTGTTAGCCCTTGATTTGAGATGCACCACCTCTGTGGCCAAATGAATTTATACCTTCTATGTATCGATTTGTGATTTTACCTGTAATTCCTGTCTTCGTGAATGTGTAAAACTAAACTAATCCAGCAGCAGATGCACTTTCTCAGCAATCAATTCTTCACCTGGTGAATCTCCAGGTCATGGTCACTCGTATTGGCTCAGAAAAAAACCTCATTAAATATTTTGGCAAAATTTGAGTTTTCCATCTACAACATTTGCACATTTGGGGTGTAATTTATCTTTTCCTTCTAAGCTCAGATTCTGTAATTCAGGTCTTCTTATAAACATGATACCACAGTTCTATTGGTAGATAATTTGGATTCCTGCTCTCCTAGGGAAAGGGGAAGAGAGGCAGCCTCCCAGGATCCCATCTTGGGGTTGCCGCACCTCAACCTGTCTCAAGCGATTGTCCACACCCAGCGAGGAGGGACGCACTACCAATGTGCCAATTCAGAACCTAGTGCCAACTCCAAAGGACGCAGATGATTCTTTCTTTAGCCCATGCCCAGCAGCACGGGGACAAGAGAGCCAGCCAGGTGACCTGGAAAAACCTCAAGCTAGTTATCATACCATCAGCTGAAGCCCCCATTGCACTCACTCCCCTCCCACTGTGGGGTCTCAGAGAGGGCCGAGGGAGGTCTGCATGCACAGTAAGACTCCGTGGTTCCTACGTGGCCTCGGAACCAGGAGGTGGGTGCAATCCAGACAATATAAAACACAACCCCGGGCCATAACCAAGGCTTATTTTTGTCAAGACAAGTGGATCTTTTTCCTTCCTTCCTTCCTTCCTTCCTTCCTTCCTTCCTTCCTTCCTTCCTTCCTTCCTTCCTTCCTTCCTTCCTTCCTTTCTTTCTTTTTTTCTTTCTTTTCTCTCTCTCTCTCTTTCTTTCTTTCTTTTTCTTTTTTTTTGCAGTTTTTGGCTGGGGCCAGGTTTGAGCCCACCACCTCCAGGATATGGGGCCAGCATCCTTTGAGCCACAGGCGCAGCCTATGGATCTTTTTCTTGCTTATGGTAAATGTATCTAGCTTTGTAAACCTGTATCTTGCTCTTACTGTGCAAAAATATCTTTCTTTTCCTCCATGAACTTTGTTTTATACTTGCCCTTCTTTGGGGTGTCTGGTTGCTCTTCGGCCGAAGCACAGCAGGAACCGACAACGCAGATGGCCACCTGCACCCCAACAGTTCTACTCAGGGATTTGTCCTTTCACCCCAAACTACTATATTTTCATGATATTCACCTGTCCTCCATTTTTACCCTTACTCTCTACGTCCTTTTCATTTTTGCTCAAATCATCTACGTAAGGTGAAAATATGATTGTGAACCCCCAATGGTGGTTGAAGTATTTCAATGATTTTCTTACTTATAGAATAAGGTTCAAGCATTTTAACAGAACAAACAAGACTGTTTCTTCATTGTTATCATTTCCTCCAAATCACTACTTAGGACTTTCACAATAGTCATTGTGTCTGACCTCATTATTTTATGTAGCTCATTTTTCCCCTAAATATTTATTATACACCCCCTCCTGTGTTGAAAATATCATGCTGTGTCTCAGGTGAACAAAACTGGACCTGATCCCTGACAATCTGAAGTGGAAACAGTTATTACTCAAACAATCACATAAATAAATTTGCAACTGGGACAAGAGGTATACAAGAGAGGAATCCAGTGATATTTATGTGAATTACAGAAGAATTTGATCATGTGAGACAATCAAAGAAAACTTTCCGGAGAAAATTTTCAGAGAAATAATCTGAAGGATTTAGATGCTTTCTGTGTAAGGAGAGATGGGGAAGAAGAATACATAGAAATAAGACGTACTTTCTTGCAGGTTGATTTCCTTGAGCTTTTTCTTCTGCCTATGACATCTTTTTCCCTCATCCATGGCTCCCTTTTCACGTGATACAAAACTGAAATCTAGAAATACCCCTCACTCTGTCCTTATTGAATATGCAACACTCCTCTGTGTTACCCTCCCTCAAATAGCATTTTGTCCACATTGTATTATTTCTATTATTCTACTGGAATACTTTCAGCATTATTTCATAATTACTTTTTAATGAGTGTGGTGCCCTTTTACTAAAGGCTTTGGGGGATAGAGAGCTCATGTTTGTTCTCACCCCCGTTTTTGTCCTTCAAGCAGAAACAGGAACCAGTCTTCTCTGCCATCTATAAATGCTTTTATGCTGTTTCATTAGTTTCAGACACAATCCCTGCCACCGTTAAAGAATCTGGTTGTTAGAAGAGAGAGATCATTATCACCTGAAGCCTGAAATGGGGGGATCCTGTAGTTCCCACTTAAATTAAAAGACAGAGAAATGCAGACGTACACAGTATCTTAAGTGCTAGTTGGTAAGGAGGTTGGCAATGAAAGAGAGAGTGTACTTCTTTTATCATGGCTAGATAATACATTAAGCTCCTTAAGTGCATGCTTAAAAGATATTCATTGCTAAAACAAAAGAAAAGAAGAAAGAAAAAAAGAAGCCAGGACTTGGATAAAAATGAGCCAATCTTATTTTCAAAGTAGTACCATACTTTACTAGGACAGAGTTTCAGAATATGTTCTTCAAGTGTATTAAAATGTATGATACTATATGATGTATTAAATGATATTCATAGTCTCATAACAATTCTTATAATAAGCTACAATAAACGCTAAAGTTTAATGTGTTTCTTCTTCTCTCTGTAGATGCTATTCATTCCCATCTTTTCTAAGGTGGTATGGACCTTTTTAAAATATTTAGTAGAGACCGTCACTTCATTTCTGAGTCTGATAAAAGTAAAATTTTTCTTTAGTCCTTTAAACATTAAAGAAGCGATATAACTAACATCATTTTTTCCCTTAGAAGAGAGTTCTCAAATTATCAAAATGAAAAACTCTTTCTTCTCTCACCAAATTTAGTCTGCAAACACTGAAGACAATAGGAGCCCTGTGGCACATGCTAATATAACAAAAATATTGATGGAGACTATAACGGTTTTCATCCTCCAGACTAAGAATTTTATGGCATTCATTAAGAATCACCTTAGCTCTGTAACTATCTCATATCTATTAAAAATATTAGCAAAAATGCAGTTCAACACACATGTTTGTAACACCAGGCTAAGAGGAAAAGCAAGTCAGTTACAGGTTCGGGATTCCCTCCATGTAACTGAAAGGTGTGGACTGAGAGTCTTAATGTGAACTGGGACCTTAACCAGGCACCAAAACCCTAGGTGAGGGGTGTCCAACCCATGGCCCACAGACTGCACAGGGCCAGCATGTCTATGAATGCAGCCCAACACAAAACTTATAAACTTACTTAAAACAGTATGAGGTTGTTTTGTGATTTTTAGAGTGGAAAATATCGATTGCTTGGTTCTAGAGTGTGAACTTTACAGAGGACAACATCACATCCCAACAGCATGTAAAATAAACCTATGTGCATTCTTGCGATCTGCACAGATGTCTGGCTTCTGTTTTATGACTTTCAATGTGTTACCTTCCAAATGTAGTCAAATTGACACCATCGGATATTGCATGTGCTCATGGGGATGTGGTGAGGCAGGGATTATCAATATTCACACATCCCTCACCCTGCTTTACAGTCAGCCCCCCGCCTGGCCCTGCATCAGCAGCCAGGATGTAGAAGGGCCTAGACTTACTGTTTTCCTGTCCATTAATTTTCTTTTTTTTTTTTTTTATGGGTAACGTTTTTTTTTTTTTTATTTTGGCCAGGGCTGGGTTTGAACCCACTACCTCTGGCATATGGGCCTGGCGCCCTACTCCTTGAGCCACAGGCGCCGCCCTGGGTAATGTTTTTTTTATTGTTGGGGATTCATTGAGGGTGCAATAAGCCAGGTTACACTGATTGCAATTGTTAGGTAAAGTCCCTCTTGCAATCATGTCTTGCCCCCAGAAAGTGTGACACACACTAAGGCCCCACCCCACTCCCTCCGTCTCTCTTTCTGGTTCCCCCCCATAATCTTAATTGTCATTAATTGTCCTCATATCAAATCGAGTACATAGGATTTATGCTTTTCAAAATAAAAATATATAAAGTCCCATATCTATTATAATTGTTTTAATTCCGGCATGGCTTCTACAACATCTCAAAAGAAATCAGGACACCCCCCAAAAAAAGAAAAATTACAGATGAAGGAATATGGTTCAACCAAAAATGGACAGATGACTAAGTTTTTGTCAAGGCAACTAAATAAAGCTCTATGCTTAATTTGTAGGGAATGTTTGCAAGTTTTCATAGATTATAATGTGAAAAGTCATTCTATACAAAAGTATCCTGCCAAATTTGATGCATGTGAAAGTTGTGTCATAAGGACAAGAAACAGAACTACTGAATGCTCCAATGCAACTCCTCTTTTTCCAATGTGGTCCAAAGAAACCAAAAGGTTGGACACCCCTGCCACAGGTGGAGTATTGAAGCCTAAGGGAGGGAGTCTTTAGGTTATTATATGAACAAAGGGAGACATTGGGTTATTTTAAACAAAAGAGTGACACTAACTCATTTATATCTTATAAGATCACTGTAATTTCTTGGGGGATAATGGCCTGGAGAGAGACTATTATGAAAATAAAAATTTCTGTTTGGAATTCGTGGTTAATTTTTAAATCATTTGATTACTTATTCTCTTAAATATTTCTATAAGAAAAAAATCACTAAGTTTTCTCAACAATCTTAATGTTCAACAATATAAAGTAACAGTGTCTTTACCTGAGGAAAAATCCATGGAGTACAGGGGAAATATAGGAGCAAAATTATTAAAAATATTTGAACATATTTGAAGTATTTTTATGTCTTTTAAATTATTTTTCCACAATGAGATTTATTGATGTATATAGCCAGATGCTTCCTTGAACATAGACTAAATTGCCCCACATTATCCCCTGAAATCGGATGAAAATAAGATTCTTTTCACTAGTTAAAAAGTCCGTACACTGTATCAAGTCTGGGATCACCACGTGAGAAGAACAGACTCATTACAGAGCCAGACCAAGTTCCCTGAGGAGTAACTGTGGTGCAGTCATTGTGAAGGAGGCAGTGTGATATAACATGTACCAAAGTTTAAATCAACAAAATTGCTCTACATATTTGTAGTCCCTCCTACGTGTCTGGCCATGGGCCAATGTCTGGGTAAAGAGAAATAAAAACAAGGAAATATTGATCATGGAACTTATATCTAGGAGCAGAAATCGCAATATTTTTCCTAAAAGAATAGTTAATATCAGGATTGGAAACATTGTGTACCTGGATAATATGAAGACTCTTCCTGCCAGAAAGAAACTGGAGAAACATTTTTAAAAATTGAATAGATCTAACAGAGAAATATGTCAAAATAAAGGTGGTGAATAGGACACCTGCCTTTCCTCTTTGGACTCATTCTATATAATAAGGAGGACTGGAAGGACAGAAGGAAAGGGAAAGGTGAAGGGTAGTGCTCTAAATGTATATATGTGTGTGTATACTGCCAAAGAAAAACTGGGAGAAACAGTTACCAAAGAAAGGAAGACTTTATTCAAAACTGTTGCAACAGCAGAAAGAGATTGTGCTCAACTCCAGTAAAACAGAAGACAAAGGCTGGGGAGATTTTAAGCACTGGTGTGAGCTAATTGCACAACAGTGGAAAATGTTAATGGGAAGGTTGGTAGAACTGTTTGATCATTGGTACTTATCAAAATTAGCCCCTACCCTCCTACAGACACTGGGAGATAAGGACCCCCTTTTCTTCTATGAGTATATTTCCAAGGGATAGCTCCAAGGTCCTTGAGAAAAATATCTCTGGGTTGCAAAATTGGCAAGAACTTAAGTAGATACTTACATCTTGAAGAAGCTAAAATAATTTGCAATTTTTCTGAAGTAAATGCTGTAATACCAGGAAGGCTAGAGGCCTAATAATTAGAAAAAATATGTTTAAAATTTAGTCAAGCTGAAGGAAAAGTTAAAACCATCTTTGTCAAGGTGTCTGGGTGTGTGTATTTTTTTTTCCATTTTAATACTCAAATAATACATAGTAAAGGAAGGGTAATTATAGACTACTTTTCTGAGTGAAAATCGATGTAAAAGTTCTACATAAGTAATAAGAAATCCATGTCCAGCATTGGATATAGGCAGTAGAAACGGAATAGAGTCAATATTTGCTTCGAAATGAATGCACTCTGTTACATTGAAGTTCCAGAAATCATTTAATAGTTTCAAGTATATGGGTAAGTTAGCATCTCTGGGTCTGTTTTCCTATTGCATGTTTTTTTTGCAGGATTAAATAATGTCTCTTGATGGAGAGGAGGTGAGCACAGTGGTTGGTCAAAATAATCCTTCATAAATAGTTATTAATATGAATTAGAGGATGATTTTATGAGAAAGTATAAAAGCTGGAATATTATTGAAATGTGATGAGTATTACGTATTTGGACGGTCACATGTAGATTAACGCAGCTGCAGAATAGAGTAAAAATAAGTGTGCGGTCAACCGTACAGGTATTTAAAAAGATAAGAGAACTAAAATGGTGGGGAATTTCTCTACACGTTGGGAAATTTAGACTTTATCTTGAGGAACTGAAACAAGAGAATCACGCGGGAAGATTCAAATTTTAGAATGACCCCTCTGGCAGTCGTCTGGAGATTGAAGTCAGCAAAATTAGAGACTTTCACAGAACCCTGGAAGATAGTAGACAATCTGTGGAACCTGTTGAATGAATGAGAGAGGAGTAAGTGAGGCCATTATATGATAGTAACATGTTAATTCAAATGTTGTTGCTGGTCGATAAGTGCCAGCATTATTGAAAGGAGTGAGGAGCAGTCTCAGGCGTAAGTTCCAGACTCTGGATCTTTTTTTTTTTTTTCCAAAGCTCCTATCCCAAATGTTTAATTAGTCTTTGAAGTTGAATTGGAAAATTCCCTGTGGGGTATGAGGAGTTAGTTGCAGAAAACAGACAGGATAAGACTTTCTTCACATTTGATATTGTTCACATTTGATATTATTAGTTGACTATCCACCATTTAATCTATATAAAGTCAAGGGTAACCATTATAATCAGATGAGAAAATACAACTGGAATGTTAAAGTTGTCTGTATTTAGCTTCTTATATGTGATGCTGAGGATTTCCTGCACGTTAATTTTACTATGCACTTCCTTGCACTCTAGCCTTATGTTTAGCAACTCACAGCTGAGTTCCGTATAGGGGTCCCCACCTGCAGCCTTGGGGCCATATATAGCCTTCTGGATCCTTCAGCGCAGCCTTTTAACTGAATCCAAATTTTACTGAACAAATCCCTTTATTAAAACAAGTCCTGCTAATAAAGGTCTCTTTATTTCTCTTTCAACCACTCCTTGAGTAAGTCCTGAGCCCCTTCCCAGTGCTTAGAGAAAGCTCCAATCTCAAGGGAGTTTACTTTGTTTGCCTGTGGGAACTTCACATGCCCTTTTCAGTCATGGACTACTCCATGACTTATGATGTCACTTCTTTCTTTCTTTTTTTTTTTTTTTGTAACACCTAATTTCTTTTTTTTTTTTATTGTTGGGGATTCATTGAGGGTACAATAAGCCAGTTACACTGATTGCAATTGTTAGGTAAAGTCCCTCTTGCAATCATGTCTTGCCCCCATAAAGTGTGACACACACTAAGGCCCCACTCCCCTCCCTCCGTCCCTCTTTCTGCTTTCCCCCCCATAACCTTAATTGTCATTAATTGTCCTCATATCAAGATTGAGTACATAGGATTCATGCTTCTCCATTCTTGTGATGCTTTACTAAGAATAATGTCTTCCACTTCCATCCAGGTCAATACGAAGGATGTAAAGTCTCCATTTTTTTTAATGGCTGAATAGTATTCCATGGTATACATATACCACAGCTTGTTAATCCATTCCTGGGTTGGTGGGCATTTAGGCTGTTTCCACATTTTGGCGATTGTAAATTGAGCTGCAATAAACAGTCTAGTACAAGTGTCCTTAGTGGTCAAGACAGCATGGTACTGGCACAAAAACAGACTCTGGATCTTAAGACATTTGTATTCTTGACTCACGATTTAGAAAAGTGGCTCACCATACAGTCAAAGGGCCAGATTTCCTGCGGGTGTAAAATCCCAAATCAAGGAGTGGCAGTCAGAGAAGAACTATTGTGATTTTTAAAACAATAAGCAGTCCATATGTTTACCTTACATTTCCTCCTTGGCCAATTCTTCCTTTCTGTCTTCCCTTAGACAAATGATAGTGTGTGTGGTGATGGAGGGGTGGCTGCTCATCAAAGGATAGTCTAGGCCAGTGCAATACATTTCTAAATGAAACGGTTTTCTTAACTATTATGCATTCCGCAATTTCAAGGTTCCAATAGGATTTTATTTTCTTGAAATAAAGTGGTCATATATGGTATAAACAAAGCGAGCACAAACAGGTGTTACACTATAAGCAAGCAGCCCAAACCCTCTTATTTCAACATTATTTGTTGTGTTTTGCCGTGTGATGACCTTAACCCAGCCATCCTCTCAAGGAATCCGTACCATGAGGAAGCACTGATGCTAACAGGTGTATCCATTTATACATATTTGTATGCATGATCATAGCAAGGAAGGTGACAGCAGGTTTATTACTCAAAGGTATAAACAATATATTTTGTGTTGTAGATTTTTTTTTGAAATACACGAGGCAGTATCATAAAACAGGTGTAACATCACACAACCAGAGAAGGTGCGAATGAGTCTTTCTCATTAATAGTATAAAAAAGTGTTGTATCTACCAAGTGTAAGATAATTAAATGGCTTGCTCAGGATATCACTGCTAATAGGTAGTAGATTTGGATTTCACTCCAAACATATGTGTTATTTCCTTCCAATTTTTGCAACGTAATTATTCTCATAAGTAGAAAATAATGACTTGCTTGGTTAGAGAATATTTCAGAAGCTCTGTATAATTTAGTATGGGGTACTAGTATTAGGAGGTGGGAATAAGTTATTTGTAATTGTAATTATATCTTGAGGAATGTTTGCACAATTTTCATATCATAAATCACACACAATAGTATGCGTGTGTATACAAGTCACAAAGACATTCACGAATCTCACAGAGAGTCATTAAAATAATGTATTGTCAAAGGTCTAATACAATGACATGGATTTCTGAGGCACACTTTAAATGCTGACGTCTGAAAACTGCTGTGTGTTAATAGAGGATGCACATGACCTTGCTGCAGAAGTCATAGTTGATAGTTAAAAGGAAGTGGACCTCAGGTCAACCTAAGGCACTGTCTGAAATAAGTGTTTGCTTATAACTGAACTGGTTGTCTGGTAAAGTGGCTGGCAAAGGATTTCTGAGCCACATGTGCTGGCATTCTTTTGTGAAGGTGAGAGAAACCACTGCTGTGTGGAGGAGTCTTGGATCTGTTCCCCTATGGGGCACAATTCTACAACAGGGAAACAGGAGTGTTTGGCGTCAGACTCAGCAATTGTTAGCTCACAGCAAGTTTGTTTATTTTCTGCATAGCAAAGTTGCAGGATGTGAATTAAGGGCGATTAAGGAGAGGTTGTGACAAGAGTCTGAGAGCACGTAAACTACCAATTGATGTGGTTAGCCAGAGGGAGAAAGGGTTTGAGGAATTGAGGTAACCAGATGCAGACATCTGCATAATGTTGATTGGCAGCTTAATGGCTCCTGCCTTCCAGAATTAGGTATCCAATGGCTGTTTCTATTCTTTTTTTAACTTGTTGGTATGTACACTGTGGCAATTCTGAGGAGCAGGAATCTAGTGAGAGGACTGGGGAGAGTACTGAATACTAAAATTTAGAAATGACTGGAAGAATTCAGCATGGAGCTGGTATCAGTTCCTACCCTACTGAGGAACAGACGGCATTCTCAAATTAGAATAATCAAAGGAGAGTTGAAGAAGGGAACGTTTGGAAAACGTAGGAGCACAATGTTCAAAAACATAGGCATTACACAGGCCCCTGCTCTTAACATTGGTGCTATTGCCACCCCTCCACCCAAAAGGGCAAAGCTTACAAGTTCAAATCCCACAGAACAGCGTTTCTCAAATCACCTGTGGTAGGGTCACCAAATAAAATACACACAGTATTTGGGACAGATTATACCAAACAAATCTCTCACCATCTTTCTGAATTTAAAAGTAACTGACATACTCTATTTTAGTGGCTAACTCTGTCAATGTATCTATGGTTGAAGAATCATTTTTGGTCTATTTCTCTTGTTTACTCTTTGTAAACAGAAACTTTTGTGAAATACAATAAAAATAAATACCTAGAAAGTGCAAGGAAGACAAAATGAAATCTTCACCTTTAGAAATTTAAACCAAATAGACCTAAAATTTCTGTGTATAATAATATGATGGTGAAAGTTCCCAGATGCTTTTCATCACAAGCATTGGGTCATGGATTATGGTTTGAATAGAAGATAGGAAGAAACAGGCACCCGAGCTGGAGTTTGGGGTGGGTGGGAGATGTAGGAGACTTCAGGGAGGCGGCTGGGGAAAAGTAAGTCCCCAGTTCATTTCTCTTGAACTGAGAACTGAAGTTCTGCCATGGACAGAAAGCAAAGGGGTCACCTGATACAGCTGTACAGGTGTCTACAGGTCAGCTGCCTGGGAAGAACCGTAAGGTAGAGAAGGAGAGAGAATAAGATTTGAAAGGAAAGATTGAATGTAGGTAGCACAAAACCCCAAAGCTGCTGTGTCAAATTATGTAAGCATCTGCCAAATGGAACATACCCTTCTGGCAGATACTGTTATGATTAATGGCTCAGAGAGTCATTATTTGATGAAACGAGATCTCATCCCACGGAAACCAAATCTGGAGGAATAAAAGAGTTAGATGTTTTCCTTATAGCCAGCAAGGAAATAATTGCCAATATTTAGAATCCGATGGTTTCAGAATGCTAAGATTCAGGGTCAGTGGACCAACTGCTCCTTAAGTGTCAGAAGCAGAATCATGCATTTCATATACTCGTATTCATTTGCAAATGAATTACGATTGTATCAGTGGTGATGTTGAAAATTCAGAGAAACTATCACATAGGATTCTTCCTTATTCCACAGAAAATAATGGGCAATCATGCATTTGATAAGAGCTTCAGAAAGATGAATTAGAAGCTGAAACCAGTCTGTAGATTTTTTTTTAATTTTAATTGGCTGTCAATAACATTTAAAATTTATAAAATTGTAAAAATGTTACAAGGCCTCAATCACTCAGAGCAGGATATTTGCTAACCGCTTAGTTTGATAGAGATGTGAAACCAACTTTCCTACACCTGATTGTTTTACTCATGAATGTTATTCTCCTGGCCCCTGGACCTTTCTGTCATGCACCTTGAAAGTAAGCCAAAAGGAGTTCTCTCTCTCTTCCTGGTTAGTGTTTTGTAGGACACGTACACATGTGTTAACAGTGTGAAATGGTAGAGAGGTTTGTGCAATGCAGGAATCCATAGGAGTAAATCATTGTAGAGTTTCAAAAATAGGCCATGCTGATCAATTACTTAAGAAATTTGTTAAAAATACAAAGCCTTAAGCCCATCATCTACACATTCTGATCATATCAGTTTGATACAGAAAGCAGAGTCTATTTTTAGTGTGTGTCCTAGAGGTTTAGATCCAAGTGTCATGAACCATTGTCTGATCACAAAATTGACGTGTCATAGTCATACTTTTTTGTCAGGAGCTTTGCTTCTGAGTGCAACTGTCCCAGTAGGGAAAGTGATTTTTCCTATCCAAGCGTTCACTGCCTCTCACAATCCAGCCCTTTGGTATCTGCACTTGACATTCAATTTGAATATGTCTAACTTGGAAATATTTAATCTGCTCCCATCAAAATACACATTGGAACAATAATTTTTAATTCAACTTATTAATATGTTGTTTAGGATATTGCATCCTCATTTATAAGTGAAATACATTTGTAATTTTCCTTTATGGTAATATTTTTTCCAATTTTAATATCAAGTATATCCAGATGAAGTAGAAGGAAGGTGAAGTATTTCTTCTTTTTCTATTGCCTGTAAGATCCGTTTTTTTTAAATTATCTTCTATTTTTATTTATAAATATTAGGTGTCTATTTTTTGAGACTTTGGAAAAAAACTCCTCCAGTGACTTTGCCCTTTACCTTTCATTTGCACAAAGTCCCCATTTGTCTAGAACGATGAGACATCTCTCATTACTTTTCATCCTCAGAGAATTCTTGGCAACTATTGCTTGCTTATTTTCCCACAGAAAATTTAGAATTACTTGTTCTGTTTCCTAAAATAATCTTATTGTTTGTGTTTAGATCTTATGAAACCTCTAGGTTGACTTAAAGAGAGTCGAAGTCATTATGATGTTGAATCTTCTCATGTTAAAACTATGGTGCTGCCATTTGCTCTAGTCTTACCAGGAGCATAGGAAAGTTTTTTCTACATATACAACTTGCTTAATTCTTATTGATTATATGCCTAAATATTTTATTATATTTATTGCTGTCATAAAGGCATATTTTCAGTCTTTGTACTTTCTAATTCTATTAGTGTACATACGCTGCTAAATTTTTGATTAATTTCATGTACTGAATTATGTTACTAATTGTGGTTATATTTTAGTCAGATTTCCTTTGGTTCTGGAGAGATAAAAGCAAAACAATCTATTTACAATTCTAATTTCACCTCCTTCTTTCCAATTTGTATTCCTATATTTTCTTTTTCTTGCTTAACTCTTTTGCATAAAGCTTTCGAACAATTAAAAAAAAAGTACAAAATGCCACATAACAGAATAAACACCTTTTTTATTCTGTGTTTACATTTCACCAGCTAGCACCAGCAGCCCCCATTTGGCCAAGCCAGAATCATCTGAGTCGTTCTCATCCGTATCTTTTGTCTAACTCTCAAGATTTTACCAGCAGCCAAATTCCTCATAGAATCATACAGCCCCTGCTAAATGAATATTTTCAAGATAAATGTTTGAATATGAAAGCACTTTTAATCATTTATCTGTTCCTAACTATTCATAAGATAAAGGTCAACCTTTTATTTGGTACATAGATGTAATTTCTAAATAATTTTTCCATTTTTTTTTTTTTTAAGATAGTCTTACTCTGTTGCCCCAGGGGAGAATGCCAGGACAGCATAGCTCTCAGAAATCTCAAAAGCTTGGGCTCAAGTGATCCTCCTGCCTCAGCTACTTGAGTAGCTGGGACTACAGTTAGCATTTAGATAAAATGTTCAGTTAGCATTTAGATAAAATGAAGTAACAAACAGGTCAGTTTATGGAGATGAAGGTGAATTTGTAAAAGAAATTAAGGTCAATAGCCCCAGGTGTAGGAGCAGAGCTGAAAGAGCTTGTGGAGGTCAAGTGAGGAAAGCACCAACGGTGGAGTGGCCACGCCTGCCAGCCGGTCTCTCAGTAAAGAGCTCACAGTAGATGTGGGAGACAATTGAAAACAGGATTTGGCAACAAAGGGATCTCTGGTCTCCTACAAGGGTTTCATAGATAAGGAGGAGGGAAAAGAAACTGGAGAATATGAGTAGAAATCGACTCTGATTTATAGGAAGCAGATGAAATAAACTTGCAGAGAATACACTGCCAAAAACAGGCTGCAGGCTCCCGAGGGCAGAGGGGAAGGTTGGCAGGTACCACGTGTTTACATCTCTGGTTTCCTTAGGTGGTGGTGTGGATGGGTAGGGCATACTCCGTCTCTCGCCTGGAGCTTTTTATGTATCACACATGCAAAATGTACTCTAGTAGAGGTATGTGAGAATCGCACTAATTACCAATCTTTTGAAATCATTTTTATCTCATCTGACTAGATAACTCAGAAAAAAATGAGCTTATGAATGTTCTGCATTTCTAAAGTCTTAAAAAAAAAATAAGCTTATGTAGTTATTTCTGATTATAATTACTTTTAACCAATAATGAGAAGCCTTTATTTCAATGGGGAAAAAAGGATTGGTATAGATTTAATAAAGTATATTTAATAAAGGTTGAGGTTACTTGTCAATAGATAGCCCCAAGTAAATATATGAACCTTGGAATAGCAGCATTGGTAACTGATCAATGCGCTCTGCTTTTTTCTGAAGGTCTCTTGGTCTTGTCTGCGTCAGTGAAGGCTGGCTGTCTCCAAATAGCACTGATTTTCTCCAAAGATGTGTCAAGTGCAGGCTCTTTTCTCTATCACTCTGCACCGAGGCAAGGTTATGTACTAACAATGGTTAAACTCTTCTAACTTCCTCAAGCTCAAGCTCTATGAGATACATGCAGTCAGATTTTTTTTACTTATTCTTTGTTGCTGTTACTATGGACATCTAGCCCATTCTCCCCTCATTTTTTTTTCATCACTTGATTCATATCCTTCCTCCTCATTTGTCTGCCTGTTGCCTCATTGACTGTTCCAGGATCTGGGAAAACTGTACATGCACACAACACTCTGATATCCAGTCCTTTTAGCTTAATAGTGATTTTTCCGTCATGGTTTCATTTGTTTTTTGTTGTGTATGGGTGTTTTTGTGTGTGTCAAGGTCAAGCACTACATCTTGTCACTACAAAAAAAAAAAAAAAAGAAACCTGTTTTCAAACATTCAAACATCTCACACTCTGTTCATCCTTTCCATCTATTAGCTCACTTACTATAATTTTTCTTCAGCAAGAATTCTCTAACTTATCAAGATTTCTATTTCATTTTCTTACTCAAATTAATCACGATTTAGTCCACTCAACTGATCATTTCCTTCCTACTACAAGTAACTTCCATAATTGAAAGTTCTGTCTGAGCTCCCTTAACTCATTTATCTATTTGTATTCCAATTTACTTACTTTTAAAACTCCAGTTATGGATTTACTCAATTACCTCTCCTTATCATTTTCCTGGACTTAGGTAGTTGAATATCGTTAGAGAAAATTTATACAACAGTGATGGCTGGACTCACGTCTACTGAGTGGTCAGAAATATCAAATATGAACTCAATAGTGTGAGTCAGTATGATCACTCTTCTCTAGTAAAAGCAATTTTTCCCACTTTGAGACAGCTTACTCATGTAATTTCCACTGGAGTCAAATACTCAAGTCCCTTCCATTCAGTCTTCTTCCAGTATAGAAGTCATAAGAAAATTGAAATGATTCTAAGAGACGTATCTTATTAACCCACTAGCGTTTAAGCAATTTAGCTAAATTGGTAAGCATGTGCTCCCATCCTGTTAAAGGAGGGGGTATCCCTGATTCTAATAAGAGCTAACTCCACCCTTACTGTAAATAGCCTTTATTCCTCCTACTCAAACCTTCTGGATGAGTTTCTTCTGGCAACTGTGTCTTTTTCTCTATGTTAATTTATCTCTCTTTAAAGAATCAGTCCAATGAGCTGATAAATATGCATTCATGTAGCCACTGGAGAAGAACAACATGCAAATAATAAAAACAAAAATCAGAAGGCAACTCCTTTGATTCCCACCCTATCATCCCAATGACTGCCTTATTTTTCTGGCCTGCTTTATAAAGAAAACTTCCTAAAATTCAGGGTCTTTATAAAGAAAACTTCCTAAAATTCAGGGTGTCTAAAAGTTAATAAACTATACAATACTCCCAAAGACTCTAAATACTAGAAATTTAGTATACCTAATATATTATTTACAAATGCCCTGGAGCTTTGGATTTATTTATTTTTTTTTTTTTAATTTTTTTATTAAATCATAAGTGTATACAATGATATGATTATGGGGCATCATACACTCACTTCATAAACCATTTGACACATTTTTATCCCAGTGGTTAACATAGCCTTTCCGGCGTTATCTCAGTTACTGTGCCAAAACATTTATATTCTACATTTACCAAGTTTCGCAAATACCCCTGTAATATGCACCACAGGTGTGATCCCACCGATTCCCCTCCCTCTACCCACCCCCCCCTTTCCCACTTCCCCCTATTGTTAAGTTGTAGCTGGGTTATAGCTTTCATGTGAGAGTCCCAAATTAGTTTCATAATAGGGCTGTGTACATTGGGTATTTTTTCTTCCATTCTTGGGATACTTTACTAAGAAGAATATGTTCCAGCTCCATCCATGTAAACATGAAAGAGGTAAAGTCTCCATCTTTCTTTAAGGCTGCATAGTATTCCATGGTATACATATACCACAATTTATTAATCCATTCGTGGATCGATGGGCACTTCGGCTTTTTCCATGACTTAGCAATTATGAATTGGGCTGCAATAAACATTCTGGTACAAATATCTTTGTTATGTTGTGATTTTTGGTCTTCTGGGTATATGCCCAGCAGAGGAATTACAGGATTGAATGGCAGATCTATTTTTAGATCTCTGAGTGTTCTCCATATATCCCTCCAAAAGGAATGTATTAATTTGCATTCCCACCAGCAGTGCAGAAGTGTTCCCTTTTCTCCGCATCCACGCCAACATCTCTGGTCTTGAGATTTTGTGATATAGGCTAGTCTCATTGGAGTTAGATGATATCTCAAAGTAGTTTTGATTTGCATTTCTCTGATGATTAAAGATGATGAGCATTTTTTCATATGTCTGAAGGCCGTGCGCCTGTCTTCTTCAGAGAAGTTTCTCTTCAAATCCCTTGCCCAGCCTGCGATGGGATCCCTTGTTTTTTTCTTGCTGATGCGTTTGAGTTCTCTGTGGATTCTGGTTATTAAACCTTTGTCAGAGTTATACCCTGCAAATATCTTCTCCCATTCTGAGGGCTGTCTGCTTGCTCTGCTTACTGTGTTCTTAGCTGTGCAGAAGCTTTTTAGTTTGATCAAGTCCCAGTAGTGTATTTTTGAAGCTGCTTCAATTGCCCGGGGGGTTCTCCTCATGAAATACTCACCCAGACCAATTTCTTCAAGGGTTTTCCCTGCATTCTCCTCTAGTATTTTTATAGTTTCATGTCTTAAGTTTAAATCTTTAATCCAATGAGAGTCTATCTTAGTTAATGGTGAAAGGTGTGGGTCCAATTTCAGTCTTCTGCAGGTTGCCAGCCAGTTCACCCAGCACCATTTGTTAAATAGGGAATCTTTTCCCCACTGAATGTTTTTAATTGGCTTGTCAAAAATCAAATAGCGGTAAGTAGCTGGATTCATCTCTTGGTTCTCTATTCTATTCCAGATATCTACTTCTCTGTTTTTGTGCCAATACCATGCTGTTTTGATCACTATCGATTTGTAGTAAAGTCTGAGGTCTGGTAGTGTGATTCCTCCTGTTTTGTTTTTATTTCTGAGTAATGTCTTGGCTATTCGAGGTTTTTTCTGATTCCATATAAAACGAAGTAATGTTTTTTCAAGATCTTTAAAATATGACAGTGGAGCTTTAATAGGGAGTGCGTTGAAATTATATATGGCTTTGGGTAGTATGGACATTTTGATAATGTTGATTCTTCCTAGCCATGAGCATGGTATGTTTTTCCATTTGTTAACATTTTCGGCTATTTCTTTTCTTAGAGTTTCATAGTTCTCTTTATAGAGATCTTTCACGTCTTTTGTTAGGTAAATTCCCAAATATTTCATCTTCTTTGGCACTACTGTGAATGGGATAGAGTCCTTAACTGCTTTTTCAATTTGACTGTTGTTGGTGTATATAAAGGCTACCGATTTATGAACGTTGATTTTGTAACCTGAGACGCTGCTGTATTCCTTGATCACTTCTAGGAGTTTTGTAGTAGAGTCCCTAGTGTTTTCCAGATACACAATCATATCATCTGCGAAGAGCGAGAGTTTGATCTCTTCTGACCCTATATGGATACCCTTGATCGCCTTTTCTTCCCTAATTGCGGTGGCTAAAACTTCCATTACAATGTTGAAAAGCAATGGAGACAATGGGCAGCCTTGTCTGGTTCCTGATCTGAGTGGAAATGATTCCAATTTAACTCCATTCAATATGATATTGGCTGTGGGTTTGCTGTAGATAGCCTCTATCAGTTTAAGAAAAGTCCCTTCTAGACCAATTTTCTTGAGTGTTCTGATCATGAAGGGATGCTGGATATTATCAAAAGCTTTTTCTGCATCAATTGAGAGAATCATATGGTCTTTGTTTTTTAATTTGTTTATGTGCTGAATTACATTTATAGATTTACGTATATTGAACCAGCCTTGAGACCCTGGGATAAAACCAACTTGGTCATGATGTATAATTTGTTTGATGTGTTGCTGGATTCTGTTTGTTAGGATCTTGTTGAATATTTTTGCATCTATATTCATTAGTGATATTGGTCTATAATTTTCTTTTCTTGTTGGGTCTTTTCCTGGTTTGGGGATCAGGGTGATGTTTGCTTCATAGAACGTGTTGGGTAGTCTTCCTTCTTTTTCTACATTTTGGAACAGGTTGAGTAATATAGGTACTAATTCCTCTTTAAAGGTTTGGTAGAATTCTGACGTGAAACCATCTGGTCCCGGGCTTTTCTTTTTAGGGAGGTTTTGTATAGTTGATGCTATTTCTGAACTTGATATGGGTCTGTTCAACATTTCCACTTGATTCTGGTTAAGTCTTGGAAGGTGGCGTGCTTCCAAGTATCGGTCTATTTCCTTCAGATTTTCATATTTCTGAGAATAAAGTTTCTTGTAATATTCATTAAGGATTTTTTGGATTTCTGATGAGTCTGTGGTTATTTTGTCTTTGTTGTTTCTGATTGATGATATTAGAGATTTTACTCTTTTTTTCCTGATTAGGTTGGCCAGAGGTTTATCTATTTTATTGACCTTTTCAAAAAACCAGCTTTTTGATTTATTGATCTGTTGTATTATTCTTTTGTTTTCAATTTCATTTAATTCTGCTCTAATTTTGGTTATTTCTTTTCTTCTACTGGGTTTGGGGTTGGAATGTTCTTCCTGTTCCAGTTGCGTGAGATGTCCCATTAAGTTGTTAACTTCCTCTCTTTCCGTTCTCTTGAGGAAGGCTTGCAGTGCTATAAATTTCCCTCTTAGAACTGCCTTTGCAGTGTCCCAGAGGTTCTGATAGCTTGTGTCTTCATTGTCATTTTGTTCCAAAAAATTGGTGATTTCTTTCTTAATCTCATCTCTGACCCAGCTATCATTCAGCATAAGGTTATTTAACTTCCATGTTTTTGTATGGGTATGCAGATTCCTGTTGTTACTCAATTCAAGTTTTATTCCATGATGGTCCGAGAAGATGCATGGAATAATTTCTATTCCTTTAAATTTACTGAGGTTAGACTTGTGACCTAAAATGTGATCAATTTTGGAGTAAGTTCCGTGGGCTGATGAGAAGTATGTGTATTCAGTTTTGTTGGGATGAAATGTTCTGTAGATGTCTGCTAAATCTAAATATTGGATGGTTAGGTTTAAATCTAAGATTTCTTTGCTCAGCTTCTTTCTGGAGGATCGATCCAACACTGCCAAGGGAGTGTTGAAATCTCCAACGATTATGGAGCTGGAGGAAATCAAGTTACTCATGTCTGTTAGAGTTTCTCTTATAAATTGAGGTGCATTCTGGTTGGGTGCATAGATATTAATAATTGAGATCTCGTCATATTGAGTATTACCCTTAACAAATATGAAGTGACCATTCTTGTCCTTCCTTACTTTTGATGGTTTAAAGCCTACTGTATCTGCAAATAAAATTGCAACACCTGCTTTTTTCTGATTACCATTTGCCTGAAATATGGATGACCATCCTTTCACCCTGAGTCTGTATTTGTCTTTTAAGTTGAGGAGCTTTGGATTTAAATTTAGAGGTACCACAATTAGAAAAGTATCCAGAAGGTTTTATATATATATATATATATATATATATACAGCAGATTATTATAAAATGTAGCTAATATTTAAAGATAAGTTTATTACATGCCTTCTGCATTTATTGAGTTTCCAATAGTATTCTACACTCATTCATTTTTTTTTTTCACTTGTTTATTCCTTCCAATTGGTCCATCTTAACGTGGACAAATTCTAACTCCCCAAACGCTTTTCTCATTGTACCCCCAACTGATCTCACAATTATTACTCTCACTTACTGAGATGCATCTACTTTTGAGCAGTCAATGTGACTGTTCTCAGGTAGAAAGTAGATGGTGAACAGGCCCTTTGATAGATTATCAAGATATTGGAAATAATCTGGCAAAGGCCTAGAAATTCCTACATCTTCAATTATTGCAAATATTAAGATATTTGAAAACCCTAAGCACAGGCCCCAAAATTCCTACATCATCTGTCCTCTGCTGACTCAATCCATCTCTTTATAATCTTTTCTTCATTGCCCATGCTACTTTCTACTTTTGGAAATTTTTTTAATCACAGATATTCTAAATTTATTCTTGTGTTAGATTTTCATCCTTGTTAGTCTTTTCATCCTTGTTAGTCTGTAACCTTTAAATGCTCTTTCTGCGAGCTTATGAATTCTGCTATCTTTTTTTATTTAGATTTATTCCCAAGTGTCTCTTTCTCTAAAAGGCCTTTCTGAACACTCAAGGGCATCCTCTATAGTTCTCTGGAGTTTCTGTTCAGTGCTCTCCCCTCTGTTCCATTAATGCTAGATTCCTCATCCTCCCCATTCTCAGATATCTGTTTTCTTAATCCAGTGATATCTTGCCGCGGACCGCCGGTCGATGGGCCTCAGTCCGAGGGTGCTCAGGGCGAACGGTACAGGTTGGTTGAAAGGTCGAGGCAGGATAAAATGACAGACTGCCACACACCACGAGTGATGAAGAAAGCAGCTGTACTTTACTGAATTTTTGTATTGGTATTTATACATTTTTGACAAAGCATTACAAATCACAAAAGGTATTTTTACAACTTGCTGAGCCTTACAAGTTATTATCTAACTTGCAGATGTGAGTATTCGACCATCCCACTTGCACAATGTCCTGCCCGCAAGGGGTTCTGCCCGCGAGGGGGAACAAAGGCTGCTGGTTATCAGTTGTGTCTTTCACTTTATCTAAATGAATGCTTCAAAGGCTAAAGTTTTAAAATGTGAAAATTCTTTCTTTATAACTACTAGTATTAGTAATAATTCACAAATTATTTACTTCTGATGTGATTAAAAGATCTCATATATGTGTGGGTTATGTAAGTGATTATAGTATTAGGAAATATATGAAATGTAAAGGTATGTGGAAAGTTTTAAGTCGTGGGTGGGTGTGGGTGGTGTAAGCACATATCTAGATGGAACATCTTGTTTGCTGTTCCTGCATTGTCTCAATGCATTGTCTCAATTCACTGACATTTATGATAGGAACGTGCTCTTACATCGTTCCCCCTGGAGACATTGAGTCTTCACAGGCATTCTTTGCTATGTTTAATTATGGATCAGTAAGTCATTATGTTTATTCTTAGTCTCTCAGGACAATCAGGCATTCAACTGAACAGACAGGTTTCATTCACAGGCATTCCTCAGGCTTTTATGCCGCACCTCGTGAGTCATTACGTTCAACAAAAAGTATGCTAGGCAACTTCTGCGCTGCTGTCGCATACTAGGGGTGCTGGGGGCTTCGCTCCGAGGAGCACAGACCACCTACCCATGCGTTTTACAACGCGGACAGCGCCACCTCGCTGCGGCTTGATGCCGAGGGTGCGGCAATATCTCCAATCTTTGTTTGAGTTTTCAGCCATATGTGTGCATAAATATAGGACTTACTTTCCCTGACACCACTTTCCACCTCTTAGGGGACCCAGACCTGAACCACCTATTACCCACTATCTGTAATTTTTTTGTTATAAATTTATCTAGCTTTTGTTTGTTTAAAGATTCAAGGCAAATCTGGTCCCTGTTACTCCATCAAGGCTGGAAACAGAAACCTCCTTACAGCATTTAGGCACATGCTTTCTTAATGACATGATATGTCTCTTGGTTTCCTACTAGAAAGGGATGAATTTTAGGGGAAAATTTTAATGTGAGATTAGGTTTTGCAAGTATTTTATGTGTTTTTAGAAATAAACTGATTCCCTAATGCTGAAATTTAGAGTTAAAACTACTGTATTGCAAACCTTGCTTGGATCTTCTATATCCTCACAGTTTCTTGCTCCCTTAATTTGCCAGAGCCAGACAGACATTAAGTTCTCAATTAATTCTGTGCTTCTTTCTATTTCCCCTACTGTGCCCAAGAGGTTCTGAGGTTGGTAAGCACCTGGTGAGCTGGAGAGAATTAAAGGAGAAAGGTATGATGCCTTCTGAGAAGCACATTGGAGCCTTAGTCAAAGACCAGCCCCGGTGGGCTTCATAAAACATAATTATCAGTTCTGCATTTTGTCGTAAGGCCAATGTGAAGTCAGTCATTGAAGCAATTTCTTTGGCCACCTAAAATTCTGTGACTTGCGTGACTTTGCTGCTATGTGGATGATGCAGTGGGAAGAAAGGGAAAGGGACCAGCATCCGCTGGGAGGCTGGGGCAGTGGCAGCCCCTGTTAATGTGGTGGGGCACTAACATTGGAGGAAAGAATCAAGACTCCAAGAGGAAACAAGCTCTAGTTTCTCAGATCATAGAGTTCCAGGAAAGTGATATCAATATAGATTTAGGGTCACCCTCAGGAAAGATTGTGCTGTCCGTATGCTGTATTTGTAAGACTATAGGACTTATTCTAACTGAGACAATCTTGAACTATGCCTTCTTCAAATAAAAGTTGTAAATTCTCAAAGATGTTGTAATATGAATGATAAATTGTAAAGTTACAGAACTCATACAGAAAGCTACACCTCATGATAGGAACCAGGGTGCAGAAACATATTGTAAATTTGACATGTGGGTGACATGCCTAATTTTGAGAGATAATCACTCTCGGTTTAAAGCTATGGTTAAAATATTTTTAAAATTTCTGAAGGTTTAGAATATATTAAAAACTGCAGGCTCAGCGCCTGTGGCTCAAGCGGCTAAGGCACCAGACACATACACCTGAGTTGGCGGGTTCAAATCCAGCCAGGGCCCACCAAACAACAATGATGGCTGCAACTAAGAAAAAAAAAAAAAAAAAGAGCCAGGCATTGTGGCAGGTGCCTATAGGCCCAGCCACTTGGGAGGCAGAGGCAGGAGAATTGCATGAGCCCAAGTGTTGGAGGTTGCTGTGAGCTGTGATGCCACAGCACTCTACCCAGGGTGATAGCTTGAGGCTCTGTCTCAAAAAAAAAGAAAAATTGCATAGTAGAAAGATGCTATGTATCCCAGTGAAGCAATATTTATTACAAAGCAGAAAAGCAATTTTTATAAAACAGAAAGCAAATTACAAATGATTAAGTCAAATACTAGGCATAGTTTTCTGAGGATAAACATGAATAAATAGAATTTTTTCAAAAATGAATACTTAAATAATTTGTTTCCTTTAGCTATCTATTTACTATTTGCTCTAAACTTACTTTGCTTTACTTTAGGGCAATAATCACAATAACTAATACTTCTATATTATTTTTATATATTTGGGCCTTTTCTAAATACTTAACATAATCACTCATTTAATCCTCACAAACCTTTGAAGATTGTCTTTTTAATAAGTGAGTTTCCAAAATTAATAAACAGATAACCCCAAAGGCTTTAAAATTAACCTTGGCATATATTTTTAAATGTATTTCTACTTCTTTGTATCTTAAACCATTAATTTTCTTCTTTGTCCTGCAATTTTATCTGACATGAAATTCATATATAAGCTAAATTTGAGTTGGACATATCTTACATAAACACTACTTGAACCATATGTACAAAGTGTTCAGTTAATCACACAGATCACAGCAACCTCAAACTCCTTTTGAGGAGCAAGCAGTTCTCTTGCTTCAGTATCCAAAGTAGCTGAGACCACAGGTACCCACCACAATACACGCTTTTTAAATTTTTTAAAAATATTTTTAGAAACAAAGATCTCTGGCTCAAGCTAGTCTCGAACCTGTGAGCTCAGGCAACCCACCCGCCGTGGCCTCAAAGTGCTGGGATATATTAATGAATGAACTACCTCTCTTATTGTCTCTCACATCCCTGTTTTTCTTCTGTTCTCTCACCCTCACGAAAAAACATGGGTACTTTTCATTTATACCTTACTATAAAATTTGTATTACTTCCTCTTAATAAATTGAATTCATCTTTTTTTTTTTTTTGAGAGTCTCACTATGCCCCCCTCAGTAGAGTACTGTGATGTCACAGCTCACAGCATCTCAAACTCCCAGGCTTAAGTGATTCTCTTGCCTCAGCCTTGCAAGTAGCTGGGACTATAGGTGTCCGCCACAACGCTCAGCTTTGTTTTGCTGCAGTTGTCATTGTTGTTTGAACCCGCCAACGTGGGTGTATGTGGCCGTCGCCTAACCACTGTGCTACAGGCGCTTGAGAGAAATGTATATTAGAGCTGAAGTATGTGTCAGCCTTTCTTCATGGAATGTAATCAACTTGTGAGCAAGAGGCAAGCTGGTCTTTAAATAGTGGTCTTGCTCTCTTTGGTGTCCACCAGGCTGGACATTTGAAAGTGGCTGTGACTAAATCAGCCTGGGTAGTTTGGAGTCTCTGACCCGTGTCCTGAGGAGTCTGTGTCTCTGCCACTGCAGCCACTGTGTTCATGGACTCACACCACAACTCTGCAATGGCTGATGTCGAAACTGGCTACAGGTAAAGGGCCAGATAGTTTTAGCTACTTGGTATTGAGTTCCTCGTCCTCCAAGGGTATCCCATGGTTACTACCAATACCTTATACAAAATCACCACTTGTGCCCACACGCATGCCTCCATTCACATACCTCTGTCTTTAGAACTCATTGTTCAAGGTCTGAGAACCTTTATTGTTCACATTCAACCAGCTCATCAGGAAATTGTCCCTGTGCATGAGCTATATATGATAATCTCAAACAACTTTTTCATGTATTTTGAAAGATCAGGTGCACTGCCTGAAACTTTAGCCGTTGAGAACATTTGCTCCATGATTGTGTTTAAAAGCCCCCTTTTTAATGCAGGTGCATTTGATTTTTCACCTTATACCTCCTACAAGGCTAACCCATATGCAAACCAAACTCCTCTTCCAGTTAGTTGTACAGATTTCCTGTAGAGTTGTGGTTGTGCCCTGAGAAGAACAGCTGTGGAAGCAGAGTAGTGAGGGCTATCTGCTTATGCACTTGAATCATGGCTGTGCTCAGTCTCCAGGGGGGCCTGCCTTGTGATTCTCCCACTGCATTGCACCACAGTCATCTTTTCACACCATAGATAAGTCTATTACCATAGGATATCTTTAATTCATCAGATTTTATGATGCCACTGGCATCACTCTTAATCAACCCCAGAGTCCTTTCCTAATTTGGCCCCCATTGAAAGCTGGTAAGAGTTGTGTTTTCTTCATTAAGAAAGAAATGCAAGGTGCAGTAATTTGTCTTTGCTGCTTGTCCTTGTTCATACCTGACAACTGCAATTAAAAGTATTTTAAAGATGTAGAAAGTCACTGAATTTTCATCTAGGAATGTTACGTGAGCTTCTGAGTCTAGCATGGCAGAGCTTCCTGCACAGACTTGGCCAAGTGAGAAGCAGCTCAGTCACAACCCAGAACCTGTTCTGTAGAACATACACTTTCATAATCCTTAAATTACAAGAGTTTACTTGGTATGCCTTTCCATATACCTATCTAGATGAATCGTTTCTCCTGATTTGCAGTCGCAGAGTTCTCTGATTTTTACCCAGTTTCTGCAGTTATCTGTGATCAGTGATGCTCTTTTTTTTTTTTTTTTTTTTTGTAGAGACAGAGTCTCATTTTATGGCCCTCGGTAGAGTGCCATGACATCACACAGCTCACAGCAACCTCCAACTCCTGGGCTTAAGCGATTCTCTTGCCTCAGCCTCCCGAGTAGCTGGGACTACAGGCGCCTGCCACAATGCCCAGCTATCTTTTGGTTGCAGTTCAGCCGGGGCCGGGCTTGAACCCGCCACCCTTGGTATATGGGGCCGGCACCCTACCGACTGAGCCACAGGTGCCGCCCTCAGTGACGCTCTTTAAGGTGACGCTCTTTAAGGTGACGCTCTTTAAGGTTTCTTTGGGGTGGCTGCCTACAATTTTGTACACCCTAAAAAGACTACATGCCAATTTAAGATATCCAAAACATACCTTCTAAATTTGATGAATATCTGTCAAACTGTAGCTCAGGTATGGCTGTGGTAAGTGGAAGGAACATTACTTCATTTGAATGTATTTCTTCACATTTCCACTTTCAACATTTTTTATGAAATTTTAGTCTCACTGGTGATCAGAAGCTACATGGAAAGAACTGGCTCAGAGTTGGTGGTAGTATTTTGTGTTATCTGTGTTTCATGATTTGGATAACAGGGAAGAAACCAATTATTTAAATAGTCCATCCATCTATAAGCAATACTTAAGTTCAAAGACTAAAAATCAAAGGGTATACTTCTTTTTTTTTTTTTTGCAGTTTTGGCTAGGGCCAGGCTTGAACCCGCCACCCCTAGTATATGGGGCTGGCGCCCTACTCCTTGAGCCACATGTGCCACCCAAAAGGTATAAATTTTATCTTTAAACATCTCTAAGAAATGAAGATAATTAACCTTTCTTTTAGAACCAGTACTTTTCCTTACAATTAACAATGAAATATGTATAAAAGTCTTCCCCGTGTGTTTTAATGGATACAGTAAGTCAAAATATTTTGTTCTTGATGCTGGTTTTCTTTTTTAATGGACATCTCTTTGGCATGGTGATTGTACTTGTAAATAATGCATTCAAATGAATTGCAGTTGGAATTGATTTTGATGTTTACTTTTATATGTATTTAAAGTTTCACAGGATACTTGGGATTCATTAATTCTTAACAACTTGTGTGACCATATGTCACTATTAGAATTGGACAAAGGAAATGGACAGATTTCTTTAAAGTTTAAGTGACTTTGAGATCCTGTCTTCTGATATTAAGATCATATCTTCCGTAAGAGGGTAAAATGTAAAGAAAACATTACAACTGATTCTCACAATTATTTTTTTTCTCTGACTATCCTTTAAGAAGGGGAATACAACACCAATTATAGCTGCTTATAAAGCGTTTTAGAATGGTAAAAAGGCCACCTTGAGAACTTCTATTTTTAATCTTCTAGAGAGACACTGTGCTCTTTCATTTCTGTTGAACCAGGGTATAAGAAATCCATGACAGGTACATCTGTCTTGTAGGGAATAACTTTTATAACCTTCTCTCAAAAAGTCTCTATTCTTGGCATGCCACCCACAGTTCACTGACTTTGAACTAGTCATGTCCAATTCCCAGCCCAAATAGGTTGTTTCCGACATCTCTGGTGGAAGGATCTCCTGAGACTTCTTTGCTGAAGTATTTTCAGTTGCTCTTTCCATAATAAAGACGACTTTTAGAGGCCAGCCACGCTACTTGTCAAATGAAGTTCAAGGCTTACATATTTTCTTTTTTAACATTTTGAAGGTCATATCATTTACTAGTGTATATGTATAAAAAGAATATTGCCTACAAATGGATTCTTTATCCCTGTGGGTTTTTTTATATCAATATTCTTATGTAATGATATCTTTGCTCATTTTATTATTTTTGCTAATGAGGGAATTTCTCTTTTAGGGAATAACCCTAACTTTATTCACAACTCAACAAAGTGGGTTCCACTGTATCTTTGGCTATTAAACAGTAAACAGTGAAATACTTAAAATCTGAAAAAGATACATCCTTCTTGTGGCTATTGAAGCTTACAGGAGTCTAGACTATTTAAGTCTTGTTTTCCATTAACTGGTTACTTTACTAAATATTGATTGAGTCCCTGTCGTATACCAGTCACTATATGGTGTACTTATAATTGCCGTAGGAACAGAGAAAAACAAGGAGCTCGTAAATTTGCTACCTAATAATGGGCAGATAAACAGGGTAAACACATAAATAAGTCACTACATAATGTTTTAGAATATGAGATAGGCTAGGGGAAGCTAAAAATGATAAGGGGCCTGGAGAGGACATGAAGGAGTTTTTGTTCTATTTTCTGTTAATTTCAAGAAAGCAAGGCAGGAATTGAGGAGATGGTCACACTTGGGCAGAATGTTTCGTTAGCAGGAACAGTAATGGTGGCCTAAGACATAAACATTCCTGGCATATGGGAGTAACAGACATAAGGCCTGTGGACAGTGTGGCAAGTGAGACACCAGGGCTCTTGAGCTCAGAGTTTTAATTAGGAATTGGGTTGTACAGAAAATATTAGGCTTTATTCTGAAGAAGATGAGGAGCCACTGGAGAGGATTTAGTATTCACTGACAAGCTAAAACAAAAAGCACTGTTTCCAAGACACTCGATGGAGCACAGTAATGGAAGTACAGACAGGTGACTCTCGCAGTGGGCAGGGAGGAGGTGGTGGTGCCTTGGAGAATGGAACGTGTGGGAGGTGGTGGGAAATTTTCAGGTTCTATGTGTGTTTTGTAAATAATTGTCCAAAGTCAAATTTGCAAAAGTTTCAGAGGTGGTGTTTAAGTGAAATGTTTCAAGGATCAATCAGGTTTTGTTTTGTTTATAACTGAGGGATTGAAATGATGGAGTCCAGTGATGAGGAAGAATATACATGAATAATCCCAGCACTCTGGGAGGCCAAGGTGAGTGGACTGCCTGAGCTCACAGGTTCGAGACCAGCGTGATCCAGAGCGAGACTTTGTCTCTTAAACTAGCCAGGCGTTGTGGTGGGTGCCTATAGTCCCAGCTATTTGGGAGGCTGAAGCAACAGAATTGCTTAAGCCCAAGAGTTTGAGGTTGCTGTGAGCTATGAGGCCACAGGGCACTCCACCGAGAGTGACAAAGTGAGACTCTGTCTCAAATAAATAAATTAATTAATTAAAAAGTGCACGGGTGGGGTAGGTGCAGAGGGATACTCCATGGTCCTACTTTACGCACTGTCAAGTTTGTGATCTGCCAAGTGAACCTGTCAAGGACCTAGTCACATGTATTTTTATACAGTTTAGGGAATGAATGTGGACCAGGGATCTACATTTAGGTGTTATGGGTACACAGATGACAAGTAAAATTGTGAAGCTAGAAGAAATTACTGACTTTAGGAAACAATGGTAAAAGGTTAAAAAAGGATCCCTAGGGTACTCTAAATTTAGGAAATTAGTCAAAATAAGGATTCACAAAAGAGACAAAGTATGCCCACTGTCAAAGGAGTAAATGATCAGAAAATGTGATCTACAGAAGAGAAGTGAAAAAAAAAAAAACCACTTCTAGGATGAAGATATTATTAGCTATGGCTGGTGCTGTTAAATTGATGTGATGAACATGAGACTTCTGTCTGTGGTCTTAGGAACCCAAACACAAAACTCTATCTATTATGAGAAACACATGAGCCAGATTCCTGTAGAACAGTGGTTCTCAACCTGTGGGTTGCAACCCCTTTAGGGGTCAAATGACCTTTCACAGGGGTCGCCTAAATACATCCCGCATATCAGATAATTACATTACAATTCATAACAGTAGCAAAATTACAGTTACGAAGTAGCAACAAAAATCATTTTATGGCTGGGGGTCACCACAATGTGAGGAACTGTAGTAAAGGGTCACGGCATGAGAAAGGTGGAGAACCACTGCTGTAGAGAGATACATTATAAAACGTCTGACCTCTCATAACTATCAAGGTCATCAAAATCCAAGGAAATCTGAGAAACTGCCATAGGCAGGACGGTATATGGAGACATGATGACTAGATGTAATGTGGGATTGGGTATAAAATTCTGAAGCAGAAAAGAGCAGTGGTTTTCAGTTAAGGAAGTCTGAATTAAGTTTAGTTAATTAATTTTTGTTAATATTACAGTAACAATATATCAATCAACAGAGGTTCCTTTATTATACACATAAGGCACCATAGTGATATAATCTATTACTAATAATGGGGACCTCTTTCATATGCCTGAAAATCTAAAACTGTCCTACAATGAAATTTTTTTTTTGCAAGATATATTTGTTTTTATTTTTTTATTTTTTTTAATTATGAAATCATAGCTGTGTACATTAATGTGATCATGGAGCACCATAAACCAGTTTTATTATTTTTTATTATAAAAATTTATTAGATACTAGCTAAATTGGTCAGTCAATAATTGTTAAATAAAGAGATACATTATAAAAATATAGGAAAAAATACAGAGATTTTTTTTCTAGTTAAAATCTAGTGAATTTGACTTCCACGAGATTTTTGAATTATTGAAAAAATACTCTAGGGGAGAATTGCTTCAGATGTGCTTATTCCTACTTGTTGTGGGCTCAATAACTAGCACTTTTTTTTTTTTTATTGTGCTAAGACACTTACATTCCACATTTACTAAGTTTCACCTATACCCTTGCAAGATGCACCGCAGGTGTAATCCCATAAACTGGTTTTATAGACCATTTGACATATTTTCATCACACTGGTTAACATAGCCTTCCTGGCCTACAATGATAATTTTTATGTAAATATGTTTATTAAAAAGTTTTGGTAAGACCTTTCTCAATATTAGATAACTTTCTACTCTTCCTACTTTGCCAAGAGTTTTTAAATACAAAGGTTTGATGAACCTATCGAAGTGTTTTCTCATTTACTTACATAATCATTCTATTTTCCCTTTTGATCTCACAGCTTTATGGTGAATTGTATTTATGTATTTTTCAATATTAAAATGTTTTAGTCCGGATGATATAGAATAGTCTACGGTAAAAAAGAAAAAAAAAAAAAAAACAGAATTATAGAAACAAGCAAATCCTCATCTCAATAACATGAAAATCAAGTGTTTTATTTCTCTCTTGAACTAGATTTTCATTTTAATTCAATGGGCTTTTTCATCCATGCCATCCTCATCCTCACATTAAGGAAATCTGTGGTCTAGAAGTCACTGAACAACAAAAATGGAAGGAAAGACAATCAAAGACACAGAAATACATTTTTGAAAAATACTTTTTGTTGAATCATTGGCTTCTATTGTTGTAGTTCAATCTCGGTAGTGAATTTTTAATTTCAGACACTCTATCATTACTTTTGGGGAGTTCCACTCATCTTTCTTCTCATTATGCTCACATTTTGCCCTTCAAACAGTTGATTTTTTTATTTTAATATTTAAAGAGTACAAGGGAATGGTGTTTGTTCTGTGAATGAATGGTGTAATGATGAAATAAGATTTTCAATGTACCTGTCACAGGACTGGGTACATTGTATCTGATAAGTAACTATCGTCCCTTTTCATAATTTCCAGTGAATAGCATATCACTTTATGACCATATATGTCCATCATTTAACTCATATTTACAACAAAAATCAATAACATTTGCTTTTTTTTATTTCTGAGATACTTCAATTAGTATAATGGTGTCCGGTTCTCATTCAGGTATTATTTCATTCCTTTTTACAGCTGAGCAGTATTCCATCGTATAGTCACACACACACACACCCATCACATTTTTATTTTATCTATTTTTCAGTTGATGGGCACTTTAGTTGATTCCTTTTTTTTTTTTTTTTCTTTTGGCCGGGGCTGGGTTTGAACCCGCCACCTCCGGCATATGGGACCGGCGCCCTATTCCTTGAGCCACAGGCGCCGCTCCACTTTAGTTGATTCCATACATTTGCAATTGTGAATTTTGCTGCAACCAACAATGCGTGCAGGTGTTTTTGATACAATGATGTTATGATGAATTCTTTGTAGAGTCTAGATTTTAGTCCTTTGTTTGGACATGCAGATTGCGAATACTTTCTCCCATTCTGTGGGTTGCCTATTTCCTCTGTGACATATTTCCTTTGCTGTACAGAAACATTTTAGTTTAATTAAGTCCCATTTATTTATTTTTGTTGTTGCTGTCTGGAGGGTACTCAAGAAACTAAAGACAGAACCTACCATATGATCTACCAAGCCCCCTGCTGAGTATATCTGGTGTACCAAAAAGAATGAAAATCAGTGTGTTGAAGAGATACTCACACTGCCTTGTAAATGCAGGACTATTCAAGCAGCCACGACATGGAATCAGCCTAGTTGACGACCAACCAATGAATAAGTGTGGTAAATGTGGGGCACAGAGACAAGAGAATATCATTCAGTTATAAAAATGAAAGAAATCCTGTCACTGGGAGGACATTATGTTAAGTGAACTGTCAGGAATGTAAAGGCAAATATTGTATGCTCTTACCACCTGGAAGTTAAATGAATTTGAACTCATGGAGATGAAAGATAAAATGATGGTTAGTAGACGCTATGAAGATTAGTGGGAAGGGGCAATAAAGTGGGGATGGATAATGAGTACAAAATTATAGTTAGGCAAAATGAATAAGATCTGGTATTTCGTTAGCAGGACAGGACAATTATGGTTAACAATAATTTATTTTGTATATTTTAAAATATATATATATATTATACTGCTGGTTCTCCCAGCAATGCAGCCTGTCAAAAGAAAAAAATAACTTTTCTCTTAGTGGTTATAAATGTGTTCAGAGTATTAAATTATAAGCATATATTTGATTTGCAATACCTGGCACTTCATTAATGATAAATGAAGTAGGCTGGGCATGGCAGCTCATGCCTGTAATCCTAGTTTGAGGTGGGTGGTTGGTCTGAGCTCACGAGTTTAAGACCAGTGTGAGCAAGAGCAAGATCCCTGTCTCTACCAAAAAAAAAAAAAAAAAAAAAAAAGGATTGCTTAAGGCTCTTGAGTTTGAGAGTGTGGGCTGTGAGATTCTGTCTCAAAAAAAAGGAAAAATAATAATCTAGAAAGATAAGTTTGAACCAGTAAACAAGAGGCAAAAACAAATATTACACATAGGCTCACAGCAAATACAGACAAATAAAATCATAGACATAGCTAGGAACCTGATTAATAATGCAATGGGTTGTAAAATGCACAGCAAAAAATTAGAATAAAAACATAAATGAAATGGAAATTTTAAAATTGAATTTTTCTTTTTCTCATCTCAGTTTTTTTCTTCAGCTATACTTAATCTTCTGCTAAATAAATCCATTAAATTTTACTTTAAATTATTTTTTTTGTGATTTACAACAAGTTATAAACGAATATCTGGAATAAAATAGAGGGAATTATAAGATAAATGATAGAATGAAATTTTAATGGAGAAGAGTATAAACCATGTTCAGAAAAGAGTCAAAGAAAAAAATAATTTACACATAGATAAAAAAACAAGAAAATCTAATCTGTATTTTTAGATGTCTTAATCTTATCTTCAAAAAGAAGAAGGAGATAGTAATTACTATAGAAGGAGAAAGAGGTAGGGGTTTGGGGGTGATCATAATGTTTTATATTTGGGCCTAATCAGTAGTTATACTGGTGCACTCATTTTGTGATATTTCTTCAGACTATACAATTACTGATTTTTCATTCATTTTCATTTTATAAATCAGAAAACATTTGCTGCCAAATAAGGGTCCTTATAACTTTTAAAACAATCAATGATCCCCTCACATTACCCGCCGAATTGAACACTTAACTACCACATGAATGTTTACCAAATTTGTTTTGGAAGACATCTGTTAATTTTATGTTTTCCTACTGATAACAATCTTGAAATTTAATATAAGAATGATTGCAATCACCTAAATGTCTAATTATTATTGCTTTTGATTTTTACCCTTATGTTTGTCAGATGATCAGCTGAGCTGAAAAGAAAGTTGAGATGTCAGGTTTAAAGAGTAGCTGATTAGTCCAACAACTATGACAAAAAACATGGAAAGCAATGATCAGCCTTTAATAATCTGCTGTGGTAGTACAAGTGAGAGATTGAAACTGTCCCATTTTCTCCCATGGAACAACACATTACCAGGTAAACACAGAATGGAAGAATGTCAAAATGCATTTTGGGTCCCCGGACAAAAGTTCCTGGCAGTGTTGTGGACCTTGAGATCACTGTCCCAAGATTATCACTTTTTGAGTCCTATCAAAAAAAAAAAAAATGCTTTGTCTACCCCAATGCTGTGAAAGTAGGTACCATTGTCTTAATTTACAGAGTGTCCTGAATGTGCCTATCAAGTTGCCATACAGGGGAAAACGGGAAACTGTAGCTAAATGTACTTTTATTTACAAAATAGTCATTACACAATTTTACAAAATATTTAAAGGATATTTCCAACTCTTTGGAAATGACAAATTTTTATCAACTTTTAATGCAAATGAGTCACTGTTCATTACTTCCATAAAGTGTGTGTCTCATAGTATTACTTAGTCAACTGGATTATTACATAAAAATGAATATTTCATTTGAATGGAATAAAATTATAAACACTCCTTTGGATGTTTGCTGCCCATCCAAATGACAAATGCAAAATATTTTACAAAATATTTACAGAATATTTTCTACATGTTGGGCATCTCTTTGTAAAATTGTCTAATTTAATCTATAGTTTCCCATTTTCCCGATGGATGGGGACTTTACAAATGACTTCTAGGGCACTCTGCAAAACTTTCATAATGTTTAAGTTTTACTATTTTGTCTACAACCTATTATAAAGTAGTTTTTGAATATATTGTGGAATGGAATAAAGAGTTTTTTAGTTTGCTTGTTTGTTTTTTAATGTGGCTAGTACAACTATCTTTTTTCTGAATACATTGTATTGACAATTTTGTTGAAAATAAATTGAACATATGCTTGCAAGTGTATGTCTAAACCCTATTCCATTCCATCAATATATTTTCAATCTTTATTTAAAAACTACATTCACATGTCAGTCATTGTGTGAAAACAATCACTTCATACATGGTAGATTGTGTTCTTAAATGCCTTTTTGAAAAAATTAAATCACAGCTGTGTACATTAATGCAATCATGGGGTACAATGTGCTGGTTTTATATACAATTTGAAATATTTTCATCAAACTCGTTAACATAGCTTTCATGGCATTTTATTAGTTATTGTGTACAGACATTTACTTGGATGCTTTTTTTATGAAGAGTACATAGGCCTAAGCATGAGAACTGTGCTTTGGCTTTAAGTGGAAATCATATTTTATTTCTATCAGGCTGAAGAAAACTGGACACATTTGGTGTGATGTAATTATCCATCAACATTTTTTTTTTTATAGTTAATAAAAATATTGTATTTTTGAAAATCACTGAGTAGATTTTAAGTTCTCATAACAAAAAATGATAAGTACAGGAGATAGTGAATATGTTAATGAGCTCAATTTAGCCATTCCACAATGTGTACATATTTTTTTTTATTGTTGGGGATTCATTGAGGGTACAATAAGCCAGGTTACACTGATTGCAATTGTTAGGTAAAGTCCCTCTTGCAATCATGTCTTGCCCCCATAAAGTGTGACACACACCAAGGCCCCACCCACCTCCCTCCTTCCCTCTTTCTGTTTCCCCCCCCATAACCTTAATTGTCATTAATTGTCCTCATATCAAAATTGAGTACATAGGATTCATGCTTCTCCATTCTTGTGATGCTTTACTAAGAATAATATCTTCCACGTCCATCCAGGTTAATACGAAGGATGTAAAGTCTCCATTTTTTTAATGGCTGAATAGTATTCGATGGTATACATATACCACAGCTTGTTAATCCATTCCTGGGTTGGTGGGCATTTAGGCTGTTTCCACATTTTGGCGACTGTAAATTGAGCTGCAATAAACAGTCTAGTACAAGTGTCCTTATGATAAAAGGATTTCTTTCCTTCTGGGTAGATGCCCAGTAATGGGATTGCAGGATCAAATGGGAGGTCTAGCTTGAGTGCTTTGAGGATTCTCCATACTTCCTTCCAGAAAGGTTGTACTAGTTTGCAGTCCCACCAGCAGTGTAAAAGTGTTCCCTTCTCTCCACATCCACGCCAGCATCTGCAGTTTTGAGATTTTGTGATGTGGGCCATTCTCACTGGGGTTAGATGATATCTCAGGGTTGTTTTGATTTGCATTTCTCTAATATATAGAGATGATGAACATTTTTTCATGTGTTTGTTAGCCATTCGTCTGTCGTCTTTAGAGAAAGTTCTATTCATGTCTCTTGCCCATTGATATAAGGGATTGTTGGCATTTTTCATGTGGATTAATTTGAGTTCTCTATAGATCCTAGTTATCAAGCTTTTGTCTGATTGAAAATATGCAAATATCCTTTCCCATTGTGTAGGTTGTCTCTTTGCTTTGGTTATTGTCTCCTTAGCCGTACAGAAGCTTTTCAGTTTAATGAAGTCCCATTTGTTTATTTTTGTTGTTGTTGCAATTGCCATGGCAGTCTTCTTCATGAAGTCTTTCCCCAGGCCAATATCTTCCAGTGTTTTTCCTATGCTTTCTTGGAGGATTTTTATTGTTTCATGCCTTAAGTTTAAGTCCTTTATCCATCTTGAATCAATTTTTGTGAGTGGGGAAAGGTGTGGGTCCAGTTTCAGTCTTTTACATGTAGACATCCAGTTCTCCCAACACCATTTATTGAATAGGGAGTCTTTCCCCCAAGGTATGTTCTTGTTAGGTTTATCAAAGATTAGGTGGTTGTAAGATGTTAGTTTCATTTCTTGGTTTTCCATTCGATTCCAAGTGTCTATGTCTCTGTTTTTGTGCCAGTACCATGCTGTCTTGAGCACTATGGCTTTGTAGTACAGACTAAAATCTGGTATGCTGATGCCCCCAGCTTTATTTTTATTACAGAGAACTGCCTTAGCTATACGGGGTTTTTTCCAGTTCCATACAAAACGCAGAATCATTTTTTCCAAATCTTGAAAGTATGATGTTGGTATTTTGATAGGAATGGCATTGAATAGGTAGATTGCTTTGGGAAGTATGGACATTTTAACAATGTTGATTCTTCCCATCCATGAGCATGGTATGTTCTTCCATTTGTTAATATCCTCTGCTATTTCCTTTCTGAGGATTTCATAGTTTTCTTTATACAGGTCCTTCACCTCCTTCATTAGGTATATTCCTAGGTATTTCATTTTCTTTGAGACTATGGTGAAGGGAGTTGTGTCCTTAATTAGCTTCTCATCTTGACTGTTATTGGTGTACACAAAGGCTACTGACTTGTGGACATTGATTTTATATCCTGAAACATTACTGTATTTTTTGATGACTTCTACGAGTCTTGTGGTTGAGTCTTTGGGGTTCTCTAAGTATAAGATCATGTCGTCAGCAAAGAGGGAGAGTTTGACCTCCTCTGCTCCCATTTGGATTCCCTTTATTTCCTTGTCTTGCCTAATTGTATTGGCTAGAACTTCCAGCACTATGTTGAATAGTAAAGGTGACAGAGGACAACCTTGTCTGGTTCCAGTTCTAAGAGGAAAAGCTTTCAGTTTTACTCCATTCAGTAAAATATTGGCTGTGTGTTTGTCATAGATAGCTTCAATCAGTTTTAGAAATGTGCCACCTATGCCAATACTCTTCAGAGTTCTAATTAGAAAAGGATGCTGGATTTTATCAAATGCTTTTTCTGCATCTATTGAGAGGATCATGTGATCTTTATTTTTGCCTCTGTTAATATGGTGGATAACGTTTATAGACTTGCGTATGTTAAACCAGCCTTGCATCCCTGGGATGAAGCCTACTTGATCATGATGAATGACTTTTTTGATGATAAGCTGTAATCTATTGGCTAGGATTTTGTTGAGAATTTTTGCGTTTATGTTCATGAGTGAGATTGGTCTGAAATTCTCCTTTTTGTTTGGGTCTTTTCCTGGTTTTGGTATCAGGGTGATGTTTGCTTCATAGAATGTGTTGGGGAAGATTCCTTCTTCCTCAATTTTTTGGAATAATTTCTGCAGTACAGGAATAAGCTCTTCCTTGAAGGTTTGATAGAATTCTGGAGTGAAGCCATCTGGACCAGGGCATTTTTTGGTTGGAAGCTTTTTTATTGTTTCTTTGATCTCAGTGCTTGAAATTGGTCTGTTCAGGAGCTCTATTTCTTCCTGGCTGAGTCTAGCGAGAGGGTGTGATTCCAAATATTGATCCATTTCCTTCACATTGTCAAATTTCTGGGCATAGAGTTTCTGGTAGTATTCAGAGATGATCTCTTGTATCTCTGTGGGATCAGTTGTTATTTCCTCTTTATCATTTCTGATTGAGGTTACTAGAGATTTTACTTTTCTATTCCTGGTTAGTCTGGCCAATGGTTTATCTATTTTATTTATTTTTTCAAAAAACCAACTCCTTGTTTCATTAATTTTCTGAATGATTCTTTTGTTTTCAATTTCATTGATCTATGATTTGATTTTGGATATTTCTTTTCTTCTACTGAGTTTAGGCTTAGATTGTTCTTCTTTTTCCAATTCCATAAGATCTCTTGTGAGATTGTTGATGTGCTCTCTTTCAGTTTTTCGAATGTAGGCATCTAAAGCGATGAATTTTCCTCTCAAAACTGCTTTTGCAGTATCCCACAGGTTTTGGTAGCTTGTGTCTTCATTGTTGTTATGCTCAAGGAAGTTAATGATTTCCTGTTTTATTTCTTCCTTCACCCATCTGTTATTCAACAGAAGATTGTTTAGTTTCCATGCCTTTGGGTGGGGTCGAGCATTTTTGTTAGAGTTGAGTTCCACCTTTAGTGCCTTATGGTCTGAGAAGATACAAGGTAAAATTTCAATTCTTTTGATTCTGTTGATATTTGTTTTGTGTCCCAGGATATGATCAATTTTGGAGAATGTTCCATGGGGTGATGAGAAGAATGTATATTCTTTATCTTTGGGATGGAGTGTTCTATATGCGTCTATCAAGCACAGTTGTTCTATAGTCTCATTTAAGTCTCTTATATCCTTGTTTAATTTCTGTTTAGAGGATCTGTCCAGCTCTGTAAGAGGAGTGTTAAAGTCCCCTGTTATGATGGTATTATCAGATATCATATTGCTCAGACTGAGTAAGGTCTGTTTCAAGAATCTGGGAGCATTTAAATTGGGTGCATAAATATTTAGAATTGAAATGTCTTCTTGTTGTGTTTTTCCCTTGACCAATATAAAGTGACCATCTTTGTCTTTTTTGACTTTAGTTGCTTTAAATCCACATGTGTCTGAAAATAAGATTGCAACTCCTCTTTTCTTCTGAATTCCATTTGCCTGAAAAATTGTCTTCCAACCCTTGACTCGGAGCTTTAATTTGTCTTTTGAAGCCAGTGTGTTTCTTGCAGACAGCAAATGGATGGCTTGTGTTTTTTAATCCAGTCAACCAATCTATGTCTCTTCAGTGGGGAATTCAAGCCATTAACATTTATTGAGATAATTGACAAGTGTGGTAGTATTCTATTCGTTTTATTTTGTGAGAGTCCATTGCTTAGTTTTATCTTTTGCATCAGTGTGGAGGTTAGGTTCTGTCCTTTGATTTCTGAGTTCTTACTTTGCTGCTGATCCATTGTGGTGGTCAGTGTGCAGAACAGGTTGAAGTATTTCCTGTAGAGCTGGTCTTGTTGTGGCGAATTTGCTCAATGTTTGTATATCCGTAAATGATTTGATTTCTCCGTCAATTTTGAAGCTTAGCTTAGCAGGGTACAGAATTCTGGGCTGAAAATTGTTCTGTTTAAGTAGATTAAAGGTAGATGACCATTGTCTTTTTGCTTGGAAAGTTTCATTAGAGAAGTCTGCGGTCAATCTGATGGATTTGCCCCTGTAGGTCAACTGGCGCTTACTCCTGGCAGCTTGCAGAATCTTTTCTTTTGTCTTGACTTTGGACAGGTTCATCACAATGTGTCTTGGAGAAGCTCGGTTAGAGTTGAGGCGACCTGGGGTCCGATATCCCTCTGAAAGCAGTGTGTCAGAATCTTTGGTGATATTTGGGGAATTTTCTTTTATAATATTCTCTAGTATGGCTTCCATTCCTCTGGGGCATTCTTCTTCCCCTTCTGGAATTCCTATAACTCGTATGTTGGAACGCTTCATAAAGTCCCATAATTCTGACAGTGAACGTTCTACTTTCTCTCTCTTCTTTTCTGCCTCTTTTACTATCTGAGTTATCTCAAAAACTTTGTCTTCTACCTCTGAAATTCTTTCTTCTGCATGGTCTAACCTGTTGCTGATACTTTCCATTGCATCTTTAAGTTCCCTGATTGACTGTTTCATTTCCTTCAGCTCTGCTATATCCTTTTTATATTCTTCATATCGTTCATCTCTTATTTGATTCTGTTTTTGAATTTCCTTTTGGTTATTTTCCACTTTATTAACAGTTTCCTTCATTGTTTCCATCATTTCCTTCATTGTTTTCAACATGTGTATTCTAAATTCCCTTTCTGTCATTCCTAACATTTCTGTATAGGTGGAATCCTCTGCAGTAGCTACCTCATGGTCCCTTGGCGGGGTAGTTCTGGACTGGTTCTTCATGTTGCCTGGAGTTTTCTGCTGATTCTTCCTCATGGGTGATTTCTTTTATCTGTTTACTTGCCCTAATTTTCCTTTCAATTCCTCTTGCTCTTTAAGTTCTTGTGCCTGTGGAAGTTGCGGGCGGGTTTAGGCGGATTGAACACACGCGACCACTTGCTGGTTTTCCACTGTTTTAGTCCTCCTCTTGGGGTCCAGAAGTCTCTTGCTGACTCCCTGTATCCTCTCAGGGGTGATGATAGGCAGATCCCACCAGCCAGAGATCTATCCATCAACATTTTTAAGAGACATGCAGTCCACCTGCTTTGGATCTAAAGGTGAAATTAGTTCGATTTAATTGAATTTGGATTAACAAGCTATATGTATATGTACATACATATACACACATACCATGGAATACTATTCAGCAATTTTAAAAGATGGAAACTGAGAGAGGGCGGAGACAAGATGGCTGACTGAAGCCAGATCTCTACAGAGGCTCCCATCCAGAAGGAGAGTTAAAAGGACAGAAATTTAGCAAGTAACCTGGTGGATTAGAGCTACACCAAGAGAGAAGGTTGAAGAATGCACATCAACCCCGCTGAGGTGAGTTGTGACCTCAAGGATACAAACAAAAGATACAAAATCCATCACCAAGCGGATGGGAGTCCCCTCCCCCATGAGAATGGCTCAGAGTGCCCCACAAACAAACTAGCAGAGTTCAAAGGTCCTCCCACTACACTCCAAGGGAGAGACCCTCTAAAAACTGGACCTACCTCCCCTACTAGGGCGCCACAGCGTTCTCCTGCCAGGCATAAAACTGTATAAAACTGTATATATTCTCTATGTACAATTCTGAGCTCCCAGTGCTCCCCTCCTAATGGGCACGACGTTAGGGTGTAAGCCACATGTCTTGGGGGTGGGAAATAATTATAAGAGGGACTATACATAACAAATGCAAACATTCTAACCTAATACTTTGTACCCTCAAATTAACCCGAAACAATAAAAAAGGCATGCTAAACTAAAAAAAAAAAAAGATCCTGATAAAAACAGCTAGCATTAAATATTTTTATTTCTTTTACTTACTAAATACTTAAGAATACCTAGTGAAATCAACATATTAGGAGACAGAAGGAATAAGTCCTTTGCTCAAAGTCACACTTTCAGGATGTGTGAGATTTGGGGAGTTAATAGAAATGGCCTCAGTTCGTGGTTCAGCTGATGTGTTAATTCCTGGAAGTTCAAATGGGAGCTTCAAAAAGGTGCTTTTCTCCACTTCTTGCCATATAACTTTGTTTTGCTTAATTGCCTCATAAAATCAAATTGAAATGAAGTGTAGAAAAAAGAGAGAGCATAATCTGAGTCTAAATTGTAGACAGGGGAACTTCTACCAGCAAAGATACTTTTCAGGAAAAAGCACTTATGATGAGACTTATCTATCTCAGAATTGTTTCCACATCCAGCCCAGACTCCATTTTGAGGAGCTATGATTTATATTTCAAGACACAGTTTAAATGTCCTTTCTTCTGAGAAGACTTTACTAAATACTCACTATGATCTAACTTCCAGGTTGGATGAGAGGCCTCGTTCTGTGTGTTGAAATCTTCATGACAGTACTCAGGAAACACTATCCTGTAAATCTTCCGTTACATATCAACCTATATACGCCAAATACAAACTATGTCCTTAAAAGCTGGACCTGATGGTATAAGAGTAAGAATCATTCTTAAAAATTTTCTTAGCCCAGTGTTTCAAATACAGGTATATATAATACTGCTAAGAACAGTATTAAAAACAAGTTGATTTAAGGATGTATAAAGAATTAAGCAGATAGTTCCCTTCCTTTCTTGAAACAATTTTCTCCATTTTGGTCTGTCAATCAGTGACATAGGATCAATGGCTGGACTTGTCCCCTACATTGAAATGCCAAGGCCAATAACTATCATTGAGAGTTTGGGGTTCCTGTAGGTTCTGTCTTACATCTTTCAGATCAATTTTTATATTGCCTTCTACTCTGTTTTTATTTAAAAAAATAAAAGCTTATAAATGTAAAAAAAAAAACAAAAAAATAAACAAAAAAACAAACAAAAAAAGTTGATTTAAGAAACAAACAAATAAACAAAAAAAAAACAAGTTGATTTCCACCTTTGTTCCCACTTTGATAGTGCAACTCTGTCCTGATTTTGCTATGCCTATTTTTAGTTTTCTGGAAACATCTGCCAGTGTGTGCACTGCAGAGAATGGGCTCACACGTCCATGGAAATAAGTCTAGCTGGGAAGTAGTAGTGTTTATCAGAAGTAGAATCTACTAAAATTTTCATATAGCCATTTATAGTCTCAAGGAATTGTTTTAGGAAGTAAATGACAGCTGATATATTTTCTACAACATATGAGTTTTAAAATCTAAAAGAATTACTTAACATCATTAAATTTTAAATTGGGCCATTTAATTAGCAAGAAAATACTACTTTTTTCTTACACAAATATACAGTTACGGTATGAAGACAAGTGGCTCAAACTCAGGCCTAACCCAAGTTTCACATTTGGGAAGATACGAATGATTTCAGGAAAATAATATTACAAAAGTACGTAATTCACTCTGTCTCAATATAATGAGTTTTCTCACCCATTCTTCCATTTCTTTCTCTTGTAGTGGGTCTCACTTAGTCAACTTTTGAGGTTGCCTCGGGGTATAAAATCTGTCAGGAACATTATTGAGATATAGGGGAAATTTGGCAGCATCTTCTCCATCAGAATAGTTGACAACTAATTATAGTCCAGAAACTGGAATCCCCAGGGGAAGAAGTAAAGTCTAAGGCTGCCCAGATATGTTTGTTTGAGGCTATTTTTGACGGGGAGAGTATTTATGAGTTGTATTAATAATAGATGAACGAATGTTGTAGCACTAACATATGAAAACATTCTTATTTGACCACTAGGAAGTTTCTTTCCTGATGACAATAATAAAAGGAAAATAAACATTAAATAATAAATCACCTCTTTAAGAGAAAGTTTTAATGGAATTCTTTAATATTCATAACGTCATTAACAAATGCCTTTAAAGCTTTAGAGTGGCATTCTAAAATAAAAGAAGGAATACATTTTATTTAATTGAAGACCTCCTTTGTGATTTCTTTCTACAATTGTGCATTTCTTAATGTGAACATTATTCTCTGTCTAGTCTCTATTTTTAAGCAATCAATGATATTTATAATAATGTGACACTATTAAGTTATCCTATTTAGGGTTATCCTAAGCCATCCTATTACCTAATTTTTAATAATTAGACAATGACCCTTGAGATTTTATTCTTTTTTCCTAGGCTTCCCTTTAGCATCTGAATGAAGAGGTTTTTTTTTTCTAAGAATGCAGACTTAACAGATGTAGGGGATACACTGGAGAATTACCAGCAGTGTTTTGATTGAAGGGGTATCAGGCAAACTCTTATATTCTGAAGCCTCAGACAGACAGTGGCACCACAATGCCTAATATTTTACTGTGCATATAAGAACTTTTTATTGAATCCTACCCTTTTTCCTCTTCTTTTTGTTGCAAAATAAAATTTGGATATATGTGAAGGAAGACAGTCAATGCTATTACTTTGGCATGAATGTGTTCATTCCTTTTATCCTAGTTTACGGATGTGTGCAAAATAGCAAAGACACTTTTTTTCTCTCATTTTCTGGCCCTGACAAAAAATAGATATAGACCAATTTGATAGACAGATCATCTTCTTATTCATGAACTAATTTTCCTGTTGTTTATAACTTCAACCATTTTCACTAACATGATAGTCATCAAAGCTACAGAAAGAGAATAAATTCCTTTCTTTGTTTCCCTTTTATCACTGACTATTATTTCCACTGTTAAAATTGACTCATAGTGGCATGCAAAAATGGAAAAGTGCTTTGGAAATTCAGTAGGCAAATAGAAGATATTTAGAATAGGAATGAGTTTAGAATTTTATAACATCCTACAGATTTCAAACATATAAATCCTGTCTCTTTCTCCAAACAACATTAGACTGTCTACAACAACAGACTCAAGTTTTACAAAATCAAAAAAATGCTATGTACATGCATAAATTACAGTAGAACTGTCCTGTTACAGGAGCAGTAAAGAGACTATTAGAAAAGAAGAAAGAAAACTTAACTCTGAGTTTCTTCAAAAACAGATAAAGGGGGCAGAAGAGAGTGTGTTGTCCTATGTTTAGTAAAAAAGCATAAACCTCATTATTCAAGAAGCAGAAAAGTGTTTATGACTCTAGATTCTGGGCTAATTTACCTATGTGCACAATTATATAAAGAGTAGTGAGCTCTCTACTGAGTATTGTTCTTGATAGCTACTGTAGAGAAAAGTCTGAGAAGCTGTAATGTCATATTAAAATTACTTTATGAAATTCAAAATGCAGTTATCAGCAGTCATGACATACGATGCATTGATGTGTTGAGAAAGTCGCAGGCTTTCACCTCCATCCCTTACTTTATGCATCTCCTCCTCTTGATGTTCCTGAGTTGCGTCCTTTATAATAAAGGAATAACCATCAGTAAAGCACTTTTTTTCTTTTTAGTTCAGAGTCCTTCCAACATATATTTAAATTTGGCAGGGATATTAGTCCCTTGTCAGATATGTAGTTTGCAAATACTTTCCTCCATCTTGTATACCGTTTAATGTACTCTGCTGATTATTTCCTTCAAAGTGCCAAAACATTTTAGTTCAATTAAATCCCACTTATTTTTGTGATTGCTGAGTTTTCATTTGGATTCTCTGCCTAGGTCAATATTCAGAAGAGTTTTTCTTATGTTTTCTTCTAGACTTTTTATAAATTTGGATGTTAGGTTTAAGTCATCAATCCATCTCGAGTTTATTTTTGTATATGGTTAGAGATATTTATCCAGTTTCATTCTTCTGCGTATGGCTATGGGGCATCCTTTCCCCAGCTGTGTTTTGTCTCCTTTGTCAAAAATTAGTTGATTACAGCTATGTGGCTTTATTTCTGAGTTCTGTGTTCTATTCCCTTGGTTTGGTGTCTGCCTTAATACTACTGTCCTGATGTTTGGGTTATAATAGCCTTGCAGTGTAATTTAAAATCAGGTAATGGGATGTTTCCAAATATCCAGAAATTACAACAAACTCAAACAAATCAGCAAGGAAAAAAAAAAAAAAAACGAGGAAAAGACATGAAGAGATTTTTTTTCAACCCTCAGAAATGCAAATATCATGGGTAAATGCTATGACAATCTCTAAGCACATAAACTAAAAAACAGAGGAAATGAAGAAATTCCTGGAAACACACAACTCCTCAAAACTCTATGAGGAAGAAATAAAACTGCTGAACAGGCAACTAACAAGCTGTGAGATTGAGGCATTAATGAAAAATTTTCCAAAAATAAAACGCCTGGACCAGCTGGATTCACAGCTGAATTTTTCCAGAACTATAAGGAAGAGCTGGTGCTCATACTGCAGAAACTATTCCATAACATGAAGATGAAAGATGTCCTCCCTAACTCATTCTACAAAGCCAGTATCACCTTGATACCAAGCCCAGGAAAGGACACAACAAAAAAAGGAAAACCACAGACTAATATTCCTTATGAATATAGATGTAAAAATTCTCAATAAAATACTAGCAAACCAAATTCAACAACACGTCACAAGATAATGCACCATGACCCAGTGGTCTTCATTCCAGGGATGCAAGAATGATTAACATGTGGAAGTCAATGGATGTGATTCACCACATAAACAGAAGCAAAAACAGAGACCGTGGGATCTCCTCAATAGATGCAGAACAAACATTTGACAAAAGGCAGCACATTTTCATGATCAAAGCCCACAGGAACACACATGTGCACACAACGAAGTAAAACTCACAGGAAATCAAACCAGGGAGGGGGGAAATGGGTGGGTGAAAATCTACCCCAAATGTCCAGTGAACAGTGCTGGGGTGGTGGGCAGATTTATAGACACAACTCAAGTATTACTAAAGCAACTCATGTAACAAAATACAAACATTTGTACCCCCTTAATACTTTGGATTTTAAAAAATCGTTAAAAATAAACCAAAACAAAACAGGGCCAACAAACATATGAAAATATGTTCAACATCACTAATTGTCACAGGAATGAATGCCAAGTAAAATTACAAAGGGATACCACTTTACGCCTGTCAGAATTGCCGTAATTAAAAAGACAAAAAGCAATAGATGTTGGTCCAGGCGTGAAAAGGGGATGCACATACATTTTTTGTGGGAATGTAAACTAGTGCTTCTATGGAAAACAATATGGTGGTTACTTAAAGAATTAAAAGTGGACTATCATTTCATTCAGCAATCCTAGTACCAAGTATTTACACAAATAAAAAGAAGTCATTTCGCATAATATATCACGTATACTCAAACATTTACTTTGGCACAATTTATAATTGCAAAGATATGGAATCAACCTGAGGGCCCATCCACTGATGAGTAGATACAGAAAATGTGGTGTACACACACACACACACACACACACACATCAGAAAGTACTACTCAACCACACAAGAATGAAATAGTATCGTTATTTTAATTATTTCAGATTTCATAGCTCACAGCAACCTGAAACTCCTGGGTTTGAGTGATCCTCTTGCATGAACCTCCCAAGTAGCTGAGACTACAGGTGCCTGCCAGAAGGCCCGGCTAGTTTTTCTATTTTTAGTAGAGACAAGTTCTTGCATTGCTTAGGCTGGTCTCCAATTCCAGAGCTCAAGCAATCCATCCGCCTCAGCCTCCCAGAGTGCTAGGATTACATGACGTGATGTCTGGAGATGTTTTGATTTTCAAAATGAGGGATTTGGGGGGTGCTTTGGTGTCTGCTTAGGCGAGGCCAGAACTTCTGGCCTTAAATGCACAGGATAGTCCCTCACAACAAAGAATTGCCCAGTCCCGAATGTCAAAGTGCTTAGGTTAAGAAGCAGCTTGCCCCATGTGCATACCATATCTCAGATGTAAATCATCTAGTCAGATTACTTAATAGGACCTTTCCCCAATTATATGAGTTAAATCAGATCTCCAGGAAGAAAAGGCAGGTTTGTGTCATAGCCGAGGACACTGAGGGTAAGGGCCCTGTCCCTTGCCTGCTGGACAACTTTGAAGGAGTTGCTTCACCTCTCTGGGCTCCCGGCTTTCCCATTTCCAGATTGGTATGATCAGAATCCCTTTCTTGCATAAAGATTGAATGACATAATATATGTCAGGCTCCAGCACAGCAGCTGGGATTCTGTGGTGCTCATTAAATGGTAGTCGTTATTAGAAATCGATTCAACAATGTCACAGTGTCGCGATGGAGGATGGCCAGGGGAGTTGCGCAGGTAGCACTGCCAGGAACTTGGAGGAGGGCAGGATCAGAGAGGGCTGGAGAGCTCAGGTGCAGGAGGGAGGGACAGAAGGATCTGGCAAAAACCTTGTAAAAGGCAGAGGTGGGACTCGCAGGGAGTGTTCAGGGTCTCAGTTTGAGAGAAATGACCAGAAGAGAGGGTTATGTAGGGGGTGATGACCCAGAAAGGCCTGGGAATCAGGTGACATCCACCCCATTGCTATGTGTTAGGAGTGCCAACCTTTGGTGAGCTATGAAGCCATGGCACTCCACCCAGGGTGACAGAGTGGGTCTCTTGTCTCAAAAAAAAAAAAAACTGAATTAGGTTGTTCTACACCTAGTTGTTTTGGAAAAACATGTATTTATTGCAAAAAAAAAAAAGTCCTACAATTTGGCATCAGATATTGTCTTAGAAAACACTACATAAAGTCATATAAAATCTGTATGTGCACACATATATATTTTTATAGCATGCACATATATGTGCATAAACATAGTATATGTTTATATGTAAGGGATATATAGAGACATATATATATGATTTTTATAATTGCATACCCATACACACATAATATGAGCAGGTTTCAAGATTTAGCAAGTTTTGCATGGGGCATGCTTGTACTAGCAAATTATTCATAATTTATCCTATCTTCAAATGTAAGTGGGAATTCTTTATTTTATCTAGCGACTCTAAATATAAAGCACTTGCCTAGCTAGATGCCAAAACTCACATATTCAAATCAGCAAGTGTTTGCCTGCTGGTATACTTAAATTAGGTTTACTGCAATATTACTTTGGTTGGCAGAAAAAGAGAAAGGAAGTTTGAGAATTAGAAGTCAGCAAACATCTTAAACAGACATCCCTTGTAGAGCCCCAGCTTTTCAACATGCCTACTTACTCTGAGATACTAATACTAAATCATATCATCTTAAACTAGAAAATGCTTGAGACTTAACATCTGTGTGTAAGTCAATTGGTTGGAACTTGACAGTTACGCTTCCCAGGAATAATATTTTCTACGAGACTATTAGCTCCCAGACCATATCACAAAAGAGTATTTGACACATAGATAGCTAACTACTTGTTAAAATATCATTTGGGTTACGCTTTAGAATTCAGGACAAAGTGGCCAAATTTCATTCTTCCTTCTGTGACCCTGGAGAGAAAAAACGAGGGGGCTCTTTCACTACAGGATTCACTATTCTGTTTTAGAAAAGACTTTGACCTCCCGGCAGAGCTCACTGGGTTATATAATTAAGGGTTTTGTAAATGTAGTATCGGTGCCTCAAAGTTGCTTTCAATTCTACAGGAAATAAATTTTCATCAGCTTCTCCTTTTTAAACTGCCTCCTACTCCTATGCTGTGAGTTACAGTTTGCCTTAAAGCTGTCTTAAAGATTTTCCATTGCACGTTCTCAAGCATTTCCTGAGAGAGTTGTAAGTCTGATGAGGAGGAAGAGGAGAAGCAGGCGAAGGACACCCGCACCCAGGCTGCCACTTTTCAGCACGAGTTAAGTGCCACGCACTAGGCGCATTGTTATTTACACTCTACAGATCTTAAGTTTTAAAGCATCCCTGTAAGTTACGCGTCATTTGCATTAGAGGGACATGAGTCACAAAATGATGATTCAAGTTTGTGTAGTTTCATAAATAGTTGTGGTGAGATATAAACAGATTTTTCAGACCCTAAAACATCTGGGTTTTTTAAATCTATAATGCAATGTTTGGGGGCAGAAATTCCACAAGTAGCGTAGTTGATAACTGAAACATTTCAAGGAATTAAAGAGAATAGAACGAGATAATATGATTGAAAATGTCTCAAATAAAATTATCTCTATTTGGTGGACCAATGGGACATACCAATGTTTTTCATTTTATGTTTGCGATTTTCATCTTTTTATTAATTTGTTTCTTGTGATACTTACACTGACACTTACCAGACCATTATGTTTTACAAAGAATAAAAACTCCCCCAAATTAAATTAACAGAAGGCAATGAGAGGGAGATTCTCAACAGTGTGAATAATGACCTTGAGCTTTTATTTTCTCCAGCACACAACCTTTTCCAAGATATTATACCAGAAGTATTTCATATTACATTTGTCTTAATAAGCCTTTTGCATTGATCTATTTTATTCCAGATTAATGACTTTTCAATAGAAATTATGGAATTCTCTAAAATATATTCTTCTATGAATCCAATAGATCACAAAAACATTACAAAGCTTTCTAAGCCATTTTTGGCCTGGCACATAATTTGTAGTTTGGCCCACATTGTAGAAAACTTAAAGGTAATGACAATAACAAAAATTAAAATATTAGATAAATATGTAGCTATAATTCTATGAAAGATTACTAAGTGTCGGCCACTAGGCTCAGAACGTTAGTGGAATTTTTTCATTTAAGCCACAGAAATAAGAAAATCGTTCAAACAAAATAGCTGGCTTCCCCCACAGTTACTGCTGTGGTCTTTTACAGTTAACAGCCTCAGTGGCACAGGCTCCTTTCCCCCCAAATCTCAGATAGTTATGTCAATATTATAAAAAATAGAAAGTACAGGAGCACTATATGACAACTGAGCAAACATTCACAGGATGCTAACCTGATAAATGAGGCATTAACACAGGGTTATCATCTCAAAAGGAGAGAAGAAACATTTACCCCGTTAATCCATTGTTCCTGCCTGAAATGCCACTTAGATTCCTGAGAAATGTCATAGAAATTCTAGCATTTCTTTTCCAATCTCCACATATTTCTATCCATCCTTCAATATACCAATGCCACAGTTAACTTCTTTTAGAACCTCATAAAAAAAATAGCTCAATGTTGGGCGGTGCCTGTGGCTCAAAGGGGTAGGGCGCCGGCCCCATAGGCTAGAGGTGGCAGGTTCAAACCCAGCCCCGGGACCAAAAAAAAAAAAAATAGCTCAATGTTATTGCCAGGAGAAGAGAAGTATTCAATATTTCTAGGTCTTCCCACACCTTTCCAGGGACCCCAGAAGGACTCTGCAAAGTTGAATCAGAAGTCTTCTATCCTAACTCTCCCCCATGGGATTCTGAATGCTCACTCTCTTTTTAAGTATCTTTTAAACATTAATTTTCTTTCTTTGTTTAAATTATTTGTTGTTAAATGATAACTTTGTACATTGATGCATTTATGGGGTTCAGGGCATTGCTTCAATGTACAATGTGAAATGTTTACACTGAACTGAGTAACACATCCATCACATTATACTCATTTCTTAGTAGTTTTTAAATGTACCATTGCATCATGCACATTAGGTGAGGTCCCCCAAATACCCTCCGTCTTCCCATATCCCCCCTCCCCTCCCCTTTCTCTCCTCTTCCCTTCTACTTTCTGGACTATAGTTATGTTTTGCCATTTGTATAAGTACTGGTCCCATGGGCGCAGCCATGTTAAACATTAATTTTTCATCTGCATTTAATTGTCAATTGTCTGTATTTTGGGTGGAGAGATGCATATAGCTGGTTTCCACGTTTAGATAGGTGAAGAGCACTTATACTTTTATCATTTGTCATAGTGGCAGAAAATCAGGTGCAGAACTCAAATGTAGCAGCTACAGCCCAGATTCTGAGCCCAGGTAGACTGTGATCAAACACACCTGTTTGCAGATGGTTAGTCACTGCTGCAGTGAACCTCGAGATTTCACCCCTTGAGAGACGCAGAAAAGACACCACTGACTTGATTGAGTTATTCTCAGGTTTACTTCATATAGTGCTAGCTCTGGCCCTTTTTTGAGGCTTGTTGTGGCTCTCTGAAGTGTCTTACAACATAAAAATCACCACGACCAGTTTCTTCACTAGAGACAATGGTATTAGATACGCAGGAGCTGTAAGTACTTATTAACAGTTATAATGCACTGTTAGCTACAAAATAATGAAATCAAAAGTTGTCCAGTTTTTCAAACATCTATCAGCTGGTGAATATCTATGGAATGAAGTGAATATGTCTAGACAATGAAATACCGTGATCTAGTGAGACAGGCAACGTCATGGATGTATCTGTAAAATACCATGAGAAGTGAAATGGGCCAGTCACATATGACACAAACTTGTGATTTCCTCCATTTGAAATATTTAGAAAAGCAAAACTACAGCAAAGAGAGCAGAAGTGTGAGGCTTGGGGCTGGGCGCAGGCATAAGAATTAAGAATATTTGCGTTGATAGAAGTGTTCTTAAACTTGATCATGGCGATATTTGCACAGATGTACAAAAAACTCTTTAATTATAAATGCAAAAATGTGTGGGTTTTATGGCAAATTATACTTTAGGAAAGCACTAAAAAAAAAAGAAAACACAAAATATTGAGGGAAAAACGTATTGAACCAGCTTTTCTGTTATATAAAATTTAAATCATCCCTAGATTCTATGGCTTAAAAATAAAGAGCTTATCTTCAAAGTTACCTATATAAGACATATGTAATTAACCTTACAGTTTTTTCTTTAATATTAATTTCCTAATCTGTATGTGCTATGAACTGGTTAATAGAAAAATAACTTGGAGATAATGACTAAGCATTCCCTAATGTCTTATGAAATTTTCTAAGTATAGTCATTAAAAATGGGTAAATTAAATAAATATAGGTGAGATAATACTCAATAAATGTATTTCTTTTGCAATAATTATTTAATAATATGTTTATTTTAAAGATTTCCAAGTTCATTAATAAGTACACCTTTAAAGTTTTATTAATTAAGTTAAATGATAGGTATTCTTCAAATTTCTAGATCATTTCTAAATAAGATATAATTTTTAAATATTAAGAAATTTGTTTACTTTTGACTTCTTATTACTAAGAAAAAATATATCTTTGGATATGCTGGTATCTTTTGTTCTTTTATACATTTTAAAAAATTGTGGGAACATATATGTAAAAATTATAAAGTATGTAGTCTTAAAATACCGGCATGTGACAAACAATGAAAATTGCTTACTTACCTGGTTTTCACTAGAAATTAAAGTTACTAAGAGTTAAGCTCCTAATTAATATCTATAATTGTAACTATTAGAAACTGTACAGAATAAGCAAGAGACAGTTTGGTAAGAAAGTTAATAAGAAAGGCATGAAACTGTGGTTTGTATGAAGGAAAATCTATTGTGTTTAGTTTATATGTATTTTAAAGATTGTTTTAGAATGAAAGGCTAAAAATATGTGACAAAACTGAATGGACAAAAAAATTATACAATGTTATGAAATATAAATCTTATAAAAGAAATATGTGTTAGCAAAAGCAATATTGTTAATTTACTGGGTTTTATAATGCATTAAACCTTAATATAAAAAATGCCTTAATACAAAACTAGAGTTTAGTTACTTCTTTTATAGAAAGTTCGTATCATAAGATATAGTAAAAGACTTTTGTCTAACTTTTACGTAAACTGTGAGAAAAGAAAAAATAGAGGTTGAGAGACAAAAACAGATCTTCATGTCTCATGCTGTATTTGTAAGTTCACTTGGTTAAATGAATGGCTATGATTTCATAACGATGTGTGAACCTATTTTAATTGTTTTAAACCGTTGACAGATTTAACAGACTTCCTTAATTGAATTTCAGGTTTTAAATTAAGTCTTTTCAATCTCACACTAACTTTGGGACATTTTAGAAGAGCCCCTGGAAGTCCAGAAAATTATATTAAACTAATTAGGCTTTTGTAATGTGTTAAACTGATGCAGAAAACATTGTCAAATAAAAATTATGTTTAATGTTGTTTGAGTTATATTTGTATAAATACGTTGCCAAAATATTTGTACCAGAATTAAATCACTAGAAATCTCAGATGTTATCAACTATAATTTTGGTTATTATTTTGAAATTTGAATGCAAATTTTCTATGTCAATTGCAAATTATAATGAACTCCCTTCAGATCATTAACCATGGCCAGTTCGCTATTCACAGATAATGGCTTTTTTCTATTTTTTTTTTCTTGAAAGCTCTTAGTAAGTAATTATAATTCTGAAGTGTTTTGTCTTCAAGAAGACACAGGCATGCTTCTGAGATACTATAGCTCTAGGTCCAAACCCCAACAGGAAAGTGAATATTGGGATGAATAGAGACACAATGACTTTTTGGTTTTCCAGTGCCCATAAAATTATGTTACACAACATACCGTCATCAATAAATTTTCAATAGTGTAAGATTTAAAAAATGCATATAACTTCATTAAAAATAGTAGATGACCTAATATATACCCACATAAGAGAAAACCTCAAATCAATTCAAGGTGGAGAGGGAATGAGGGAGCTCGGGGATTAGGGTGTGTGGCACATCTCCTGGGGGTGGGACACAATTATAAGAGCGACTTTACCTAACATGCAAACAGTGTAACCTAATTCTTTGTACCCTCAATGAACCTGAAACAATAAGAAAAAAATTTTGGCCACACAAAATTATAGATAATTCAAAAAAAATGTTTTTTCATGCTAAAATATGCTAATCTGAACCTTCAACCTACAACCAGTGAGTTGTAATCTGTTTGAGGGTGGAGAGTCCAGCCTCAGGGTTCATGGCTGCAGACTGATCATGGCAGTGGTTCCTGAAGGTTGAGATAGCTGTGGCAATATGTTAAAATAAGACAAGAATGAAGTTTGCCACAAAGATTGACTTCCTTTCGCAAAACATTTCTCCATAACATGCAGGTGGTTTGATAGCCTTTTACCCACAGTAGAACTTTCAAAATTGGAGCTAATCCTCTCCCAACCTGCCGCTGCCTTCACAGCTAGGTTTATGTAATATTCTACATCCTTTCTTGTCATAAAAATCTGTGCTAGTAGATGCTATCTCAAAAAACCACTTTCTTTGCTCAAAAAAGAAAGAAGCAACTCCTCATCTGTTCAAGTTTTATGTTGAGATTGAGATTGTAGCCATTCCGTCACACCTGCAGACTCTATTTTGACTCTTGTGTTTTCTCTCTGTTCTCACCATATCTGTGGTTACTTTCTCCACTGAAGTCTTGAACCTCTCCAAGCCATCCATGAGGTTTGGAATCAACTTCTTCCAAACTCCTGTTAATGTTGATATTTTGATCTTTTCCCATGAATGATTAATATATATACTAAGGTCTAAAATGCCAAATCCCTATCTGTGGCAGCCATAGCCATATAAAAGGTATTTCTTAAATAATAAAACATGAAATTCAAAGTTACTCCATTATCTATGGACTGCAGAGTGGGTGCTGCCTTCACAAGCATGAAAACAATATCCATCTTCTAGTACATCTCCATCAGCACCATTGGATGATTAGAAAAATTGTTAATAAAATAATATTTAGAAAGACATCTTTTATTCTAACCCATAAAACTATCAACAGTGGGCTTAGAATATTCAGAAAACTATGCGACAAACCCAAGTGTGTCATCCAGGCTACGTTGTTCCGCTTATATAATACTACAAGCAGAGTAAGTTCTAAGGACCCTAGAATAGTTGGAATGGAAAATTAAAATTGGCTTTAATTTTACTGTCCCCTGCTGCATTAGATCCTCACGACAGCCTGGCCTTTGAAACTTTTTGAAATTTTTATTGATACATAACGTTTGTAATATTTATAGAGTACATGTAACAGCAGAATAAATAATTAAATCGGATAATTTATAATTTTTAACATTTCAAACATTCATTGTATCTTTTTGTTGGGAGACATTAAAATCTTTTACTTATTTTAACATAAATAATACGCTTTGTTATCTTTAATTGTAGTCACCTGACTGGGCTTTTGAACACTAGAATATATTGGTTCTATCAAACTCTGTTTGTATCTATTTATATACTTTTTTTCCCCCCCTCCCACATATGTCCTTCTCAGAATCTGGTAACTATCACTCTACTCTTTACCTTCATGACATTAATTTTATATTGAGTATGAATGAGTGCATGCAATAAGGGTCTTTCTGGGTCTGGTTTATTTCACTTAACATAATGACCTTTAGTTTCATCCATGTTTTCCAAAGGACAGAGTTTAGTCCTTTGTTTATGGGAAAATAGTATCCCATTATGTAGACATACCATATGTTCTTTGTCTACCCCGTTTCCCCAAAAATAAGACATCCCCCAAAAATAAGACCTACTTACAGAAAAGATAAGATGTCCCCTGAAAATAAGACCTAGTGCAGCTTTGGGAGCATACCTTAAAATAAGACACTGTCTTATTTTCGGGGAAACAGAGTGCTCTTATGTTAATGGACATTCAGCTTGATTTTATATTGTTGCTATTGTGAGTAATGCCACAGGAAACGTGGAGTTGCAGGCAGATCTTTGGCATATGAATCTTTCCTTTGTAGTGTGGGTTCTGCATCTTATGGTATTTCTATGTTGAAGTTTCTTAGATGTCTCCATGTTTTTTCCTTAGTGGCTCTACAAATTTACATTTTCCCAACAGCATATAAGAAATCCCTTTTCCCTGTATCATCATCAGAATTTGTTATTTTTGTCTTTATTTTGATAATAGACATTCTAACTGTGCTAAGATAATATTTCATTGCAGTTTGGATTTGCGTGTCCCTGAGCATTTTGTTGTCACAGATATGTTTGCTTTCTGTAGTGAAATTTTATTCAGATATTTAATGAGATGATTATTATTTGCTGTTACATTGTTTTAATTTCTCGTGTATTTGGGTTATTAGTTCCTTGTTAAATGAATATTTGGCAAATATTTTCTCCCATTCAATAATCTGTTAATTGTTTTCTTTCCCCTGAAGAAATATTTTAATTTGGTGTCATCCCATTTGTCTGTATTTGTAGTGGTTGTTGGTATTGCCTGTGGTCTAATCTATAAAATCTTTGCCTAGACCAATGTTCTGAAGCATTTCTCCCATATTTTCTCTTAGTATTTTTACAGTTTCATGTTGTACACTTGAGTCTTTAATTCATTTTGAGTTTACTTTTGTTTATGATGAAATATAGGGGTCTAATTGTATTCTGCTGCATATGAATATTTAGTTTTCCCAGTAACATTTTTTGAAGAGATTGTTCCTTCCCTAAATGTATGTTCTTGGCATCTTTGTTGAAAGTCAGTTGGCTGTAAATACATGGATTTATTTCTGGGTTCTTTATTGTGTTCCTTTGGTTTATGTATCTATAAGTACACCAACACCCTGCTGTTTAGGTTACTATACCCTCCTAGTATATTTTGAGAACAGGTAAGGTGATGCCTTCAGCTTTTTTTCTTTTTTCTCAGTATTGCTTTGCTATTCATGCACTTTTGTAGTTCCATACAAATGCTACATTATTTTTTCTGTTTCTGATGAATGCCAATGGTATCGTCACAAGATGCATGCCATTGGTATCTTGACAAGAATTACATGAATATGTAGGTGGTGTTAGATAATATGGTTGGGCGGTGCCTGTGGCTCAAAGGAGTAGGGCACCGGCCCCATATACCAGAGGTGGCAGGTTCAAACTCAGCCGTGGCCAAAAACTGCAAATAATAATAATAATAAAAAAATAAATAATATCATCATTTTAACAGTATTTATTCTTCCAATCTATGACCATGGGGTGCCTTTCCATTTGTTTGGACCCTCTTCAATGCTTTTTTCTTCAATGTTTTGTCGTTTTCTTTATCAAGGTCTTTCACTTCCTGGGTTAAATGTAATCCTACTCATTTTCTTATTTATAGCTATGGTAAGTGGAATTGCCTTCCTGGTTTCTTCTTCAGATAGTTTTTTACTGGTGCATAGAAACGGTACTGATTTGTGGTTGTTAATTTTGTGTCCTGTAACTTTATCGATGTTCTTTATCAGATCAAAGAGTTTTTTGGTGGAGCTTTTACGCTTTTTGCCACATAAGATCCTGTTATCTGCAAAGGGGGAAGATTTGATTTACTCTTTTCCAATTTGGATGCCTTTTTTTTCATTCACTTGTTTGATTACTTTGGCTAGGACTTCAAATACCATGTTGGATAAAAATGGTAAAAGTGGACACCTGTATATTCTTTTCACTTCATAGAGGAAAGGTTTTTAACTTCTTATTTAGCAGGATGTTAGCTGTGGGGATATTATATGTTGCCTTCAGTTTGCAGAGACATATTCCTTTTATTCCCAATTCATGGAGAGTTTTTTTTTTTTTATCGTGAAGAGACATTGAATGTCTTTGTCCTTCATTCTGTTGATGTGATGTATTGATTGTTCCATGTTTTATTTCATCCTTACATCCCTAGAATAAAGATCATAAAGCATATGATCTTTTTATGCATTCTTGAATTTTGGTTGTACTTTTTAAATATTTAATTTTTAGGATTTGAAAACAATTTTTTTAAAATTAATTTTAATTAAAATCATAACGGTATACATTTATGGGTACAATGTTGATAGTTCGATATACAATGTGGAATGTTTAAATCGAAGTGATTAATGCAGCCATCACCTCACTTATTTTTGTGGCAAGATATTTAAAATTTACTCTTAGTTATTTTGAAATATACCCTTGCATTGTAGTATTTAGTTGAAGAACTTTGTGAATATGTTTCTCAGGTATATTGGCTTGGATTGTCCCCTTGTTGCTATGGTTTCTTTGCTAGTTTTAGTATCAGGGTAAGACTGAACTGATAGAATGAGATAGGAAATATTTTCTTCTTGTCATTTTTTTGAATAGTTTAAAGAAAATGTGCTTTGCTTTTTCTTTAAAAGGTTGGCAGAATCTGGCAATGAAGCCATCCAGTCCTGGGCTTTTATTATTATTGATTATCTTCTAACATTATTACTGATTCAGTCTCAATAGTGAGTGCATTATTTTTTTGTGCAGGTTTCCTATTTCTTCCTGGTTTAACCTCAGTAGGTTTATCTATTTCCTCTAGTTTCTGTCGTTTGTTAGGTCATAATCATTTGTGATAGTCTTTCAAGAGCTTTTGTGTTATTGTGGTATTAGTAGTAATGTCTCCTTTTAAAAAATATATTTATTTGTATCATCCCCCAGTTTACGTTGGTCTTCTAGCTAGTGGTATTTTATTTTGGTTCATCTTTTTAAAGATGTATAGTTTTGTTGATTGTCTTTTTTAGTCTTTATTTCATTCAGTTCTTCTCTGGCATTTTTATTTTATATTTTTCTTAAAAACTTAATTATTTATGGGTAGATATTAGTTGTATATCTTTATAAGGTACCTGTGATGTTTTGATACAGGCATATGATGTAATTAATACAATTAGGGTAATTGGTGTATCTACCACCTCAGGCATTTATCATGTCTTTGTGTTAGAAATATTCCAGATCTACTCTCAGAGTTATTTGAAAGCATACATTGACATTTTGTTGATTATAGTCACTTCGTTGTGCTATCAAATATTGTTCATTTATATAATAATCTAACTCCGTGTTTTCACACATTAACCATCCTCATTTCTTCATTCCTCCCCACTCCCTTCCTAACCTCAGATAACCATCATTCTACACTCTGTCTACCCATGAGATCAATTAGGATTTTTTTAATATTTAGATCCTACATATGAGAGAGAAAATATGAGACCTACATTTCTGTGTGTAGCTTATTTCATTTAACATAATGTTCTCCAGTTTCATCTATATCGTTGCAAATGGCAGGATTTTATTTTTTGGAGCTATATAATATCACACTGAGTGTATGTCCTTCAAATTATTTTTCCGTTCATCTATTGACGGACGTGTATTTATTTATTTATTTTATTTATTTATTTATTTTTTATTTTTATTTTATTTTTTATTGTTAAATCATAGCTGTGTACATTAGTGCAATCGCCTGTACCCATTCTAAAATGCACCATAGATGTGGCCCCACCCATTACCCTCCCTCCACCAGAACCTCCCCCCTTCCTTGGCTATTGAGGGACATTTAGGCTGATTCCAAATCTTGGATATAATGAATAGTGCTTCAATTAACATGGAAGTGTGTATATTTTTTGGATATATTGAATTTCCTTCCTTGGATATATACCTGGAAGTGGTACTGCTGGGCCTTATAGCAGTTCTATTTTTAGTGTTTTGAAGAAACTCCGTACTGTTCTCCATGGTGGTTGCACCAATTTCCAGTCTCACCAGCAGTGGAGGAGGGTTCCCTTGGTGCACATGCCCAGCAGCATTTGTGACTGCCTTTCTGAAAAAATAAGACTTTGATGGAAATTTTCTGATATGCATAGGAACCTCAAAATATTATGGGGACTTCTACAAAAATAGAGGAATCACCCAATTTATACAGATATTACTGATACAGTCTAACAGTAAGTCCGTGGCTTGGCTCCTTATTCTCAGAAGGATTTTTCCAAGAAGACTCTAATCTGAAATTCCTTATGAAAAATTTCCCGCACAGCCAATGTAAAAAGAACCTATATGATAAATCACTATTAGTGTTGCATTTTATGTTAAAAATCAGATGAAGTTAATGAGAATAAACTTAGTTTGCAACCAAATTCATCATATAGTAAGTATCTTCGGTAGAAATGAGGCTTAACGTACAGGGAAAGTCATGTTTCAGAAAAAAAGAACACCCATGGTACCTGTTACTGGATTCTAGTTCATTGTTTCTGAGATTTCATCCTTTGTCTGCAATCTGAAATAATATTGATTTTTTTTTAGTTTTCTCCAATATCAAGCTTCAAATCTCCAAACTAATATTTCTAAATTTTCTCTGACCCTTCTGACTTAGAATCACTAAAATTGAAACTGTGCTTTTCCTGAGCTCTGCCAGCTGAAGGCTTGTCATCTTGACAGACACCAGAGAAATCACCATGAGGGCTTGTGTATGGACAACATTCATGACTTTCAAACTGCAAACTAGGAAGATACATGAGATGGTCACAGCCTGCCCCATCCCCAGCTGAGCATGCTTCATTTAGCTCTGATACAAAGCTCTGCTCAGGTGAATGCTCTCCAAACTTGGAAACTAGCTTATAGACTACTCCAGCCCTTAACTTTGTGGGGGTTTTGGTTTTTTCCATTATAAAAACCCTTATTAGGGGCTGGACACAGTGGCTCACACCTGTAATCCCAGCACTTGGGAGGCCAAGGCAGGTGGATTGCCTGAACTCACAGGTTCCAGACCAGCCTGAGCCAGAGCAAGATGCCATCTCTAAAAAAAGCTGGGCGTGTGGCAGGCGCCTGTAGTCCCAGCTACTTCGGAGGCTGAGGTAAGAGAATCGCTTGAGCCCAAGAGTTTGAGGTTGCTGAGAGCTATGATGCCATGGCACTCTACCAAGAGTGAAAAAGGGAGTGTCTCTCTCTCTCTCTCTCATATATATATATGTGTGTGTATATATATGAATATATTTTTATATATTTATATATATATGAATGTTGTCCATACACAATGTATATATATTCATATATATAATATATAAAATCCATAGGCTTATATATATATAAATCCATATGGTTAAAATGAGCTGTCCAACCTGCAGCCTGCAGGCCACATGCTTATTTTGTGAGGACATCTTTTGCTGATCTGAGGTGTCAGATATCATGAAGAGTATGAAGAGACCTTTTTTCCTAATTAGCTTTTCTTAGTGTTTCTGTATTTAATGTGTGGCCCAGACAACTCTTACTCTGCAATTTAGGGCAGAGAAAAAAAAAAAAGAAGAAAAAGAACCGGTGGACACCCTACTAGAGACTAACCTGGATGGGAACTCCTGAAAAAAGACACACTGTTTAACTTAACTAGTCTATTCTCAGGACTAGGAGATTGAGTCAAAAGATATGAGGTCATGGGTGGTGCCTGTGACTCAAGGAGTAGGGCTCTGACCCCATATACTGGAGGTGGTGGGTTCAAACCCTGCTCTGGCCAAAACAAACAAACAAAAACTGTAAAAGATATGGGGTCATGTATTCAAATTTTGGTTTTTTTTTTTTTTTCTGCTTATTCCAATTTCTTACTCCAAAACTTCTAACCCACATTTCTCCACAGTTGCAAATACTGCTGTAACATGTGAAGCTTTCTGAAAATAAAGTTTCAAATGAGATCTGGAGGAAAATAGGATAGTTACTCCAAAATATACTTTTTTGGAATGTTTTAATATGCCTCTTCAGAAGGCTATAACACACAGAAATAGCTATGAAAAGCTGTTCTTGAGAAAATTCACATCAGGAAGGAAAATCTGCGTTTGTGAGGTAAACAGTGGATACAAACAGGCTTTTTCCAAATCTAGAAGTGTTAATTCACAGGGAAGAAAGGACTTGACGTCTGATACTTTTAAACGTCCAACGCAGAAACTTTTGCCACAAGTTACTGTCTATTTTTTTCTGAAAGCTTCCAGGTCACCACTCTGAACTCATGAGAAGCCCAAGGCCTCTATTCCTTTATACAATATAAACTTCAATCCTTTGGCCTCTTTTCTGAGATTCATATTTGTGGAATTCCCAGGTCATAGGCAGTTAATGAATCTGTATACTTCCCCCCACCCCAGATCCTCTGTCTATTGTTACTTTATTTCAACAGAATTCGCCCTGAAAATTTAGAGAAAGTTTGAACCTCCCTGCACAACACTTCATCTGCTACCACGCCTTGGAAAATACTGTTTCATCAATTTGGAATCTGATTAACGCTTGCCTACTTGTTCTGTGGTCTCCTTTTTTTCCCCCTGGGGTCACTTCTTACAGAACGTCTTCCTTCCCATTCCACCTGTTGACTAGGGCCACCGTCTTTACACTCTCAAGGGATTCTGAGCTTATGTCATCAGTAGACTTTTCCCAGGCTAGTGGATAATCTTCTTTCCTGATCTGTGCCTCCTCAGTTCTCCAACTTCCCCAGCCTAGCATAGTGGCTGGGATGGTATAGCTCCAGAAACTAGAGTGGATCTATGTGTTGCTGGATGTTGTTCAATGCCATGGCTGATTGTACCATCCCTAATTCTGGTTACTGACGTCAGTAAACTTCCTACTAGCTGTGCGATACTCTACTACCCTGCTCCAAGGAAGCCTGGAAACGTCTCCTATGATGTCCGGGCCCTCTTGCAGCTGTCGTCCCTTACTCTCTGAGTTGTGTTGCTCTTTTCACATTTTTTACACTGAGGTAATTATGGACAGCAACTGTGGCAGCTCTTTTTCCCTAACAGGAATTTTATACCCCTTTTACAATGTGGTAAAGGGAGAAGGTGGACAAGTCAATTTCCCCAGTTCATAAATGGTTCATGGGCCAATTTACCAAGCTTGGATGTTCCTGTAGTTTGTGGAGAGCGGAAGCAGAGTTTTTTTTTTTATTGTTGGGGATTCATTGAGGGTACAATAAGCCAGGTTACACTGATTGCAATTGTTAGGTAAAGTCCCTCTTGCAATCATGTTTTGCCCCCATAAAGTGTCACACTTTATGGAAGCAGAGTTTTAACTAAAGAAATGAGAAGGCTAGATTTTCATTTTAGATACATCACTCTGCTAGCTCTGCAGAAGATGGATTTGAATAGAAAAATGAGAGACAGCAGGGAAATCAGTTATAAGGGTGTGCGGTTATACAGACCTTTATATTTGAAGCCAATCACAGAGTCAGCAAAGTTTCTTTTCTGTAAAAAGTCAGAAAATACATAGACTTTCTCAGCCATGTGGTCTCTGTTGCAACTACTCAACTCTGCCTCTGCAGCTAAACCTGTAGACAAAATGAAAATGAATAAGATGTCTGTGTTCCATTAAAATTCTCTTTATGGAAAATAAAATTAGAATTTCCTATGTCATGTAATATTACTTTCTCTTTCCTTTTTCTTTCTTTCTTTTTTTTGGATTAACATGGGGGTGCAAACGATTAGGTTACAATGTTTGCATTTGTTAGGGAAGGCTCCTGCCCACTGAAGGTGTGTCATATACCCTTACATTGTGCCCATTAGGTGGGGGCACACCCATCCCCTTCCTCCTCTCCTCCCTCTCCCCTAACTTGAATTAAATTGTCTTTTTTTTTCTTTTTTATGTGTATGTGTGTGTATTAGACTGCTTCATATTAGTATTGAGTACATTGGATACTCGTCTTCCCATTCTTATGATACTTTACTGAAAAGAATATGTCAGAATAGTACTTTTATTTGTTGCACAATACAAATCTTCTTTTGATTCTGTCCTAATAATAAAAATGTAAAAATATTCTTATTTTCTGGCCTAACAAAACTGGTCAGTAGACTAGATTTGGGTGATGTGTCCCCATTTACAAACACCTGCTCTTCAATATTTATTTCCTTTCTAGAAAAGAATAATTATTTTTTAAGTGCTTGAAGGATACAAAGTTTTGGTTTATCCCTAATTCATGGGGTCCTAGAACAGTACGAGCCAAATAGTAAATATTCTTTGTTGAATGAAGGAAAATATATCAAAACTTGGTGACATCAGATTCCGATGAGAAAGAAGGCAAGAATAAACATTGTGTTTTAAATTTCCAGGTGTTACAGCATTGCATGGCCACCAACCAAATGGTGAAATCTAGAAACTAGTCCCTGGAAAGCAGGGTGAGGAAATGATTATCTTCATTCTTGCTTCACTGGTCCTTTTACTCAGGACTAAGCATTAGCTGATTTGAAATTGACTAGAGTTATGCCCTTACCATCAGTGGTAGGTGGTGTTTTACCCAGACATTCCTGGAGCTCTGAATTAAAAGTTCTGTTGGCTATATATTTTCCAAGGAATATTTACCCCTTAACTATAAGTTCTCCTTAGTTGAAATTTTCTTTAAACTTTTCTACTAAAGAAAATATTTCCTTAAAGAAGTTTATTTGCTTTTGTTATTGTTATTATTATTGTTGTTATTATTATTATTTTAATGCATAGACATAAACAATTATGGCCACCAGCTAAAAAGCAGGCAGAAAAATTATTTCGCTTATAAGGCTGTTCTATTATGTAATTAAACTTTTTCTTAAGGTGCCCAAGGATAAAATGAAGATGGCTATTTGAGCTTCTTTGATATTCTGTTACTTTGCTTTCCTCCCTTTTTCCCTTCCGTTCCTTCTCAATCTCATGTATTCTAATTATTTCTTCAGTCTTACTAATGATTGTTCTTTTTTCCCTTCCTCACCCTTCCTTCTGCTTTCTCCTCTTTTTTTATCCATGGGCATTTATGCCTTTTGTACTTGTGCTTTTAAGAAAATATTACAGCATGACTAATATTTGCAGTACAATTTAAGCATTCTGTTTCTTAATTAGATCTATACTAATATTTTCAGAATGTAATTATATAGCCTGAATCTAGAAAGTAAGTGTCAAGAGGAAGAGAAAGGACATTGTAAAATATATATCTACCAGTTGTCATCGCGCAAATGCTGTGAGGAAAACTACGATGTCATTTAGTGTAACCAAAAACAGTCCAGTCAAAGCAGGAGAAGGAGTTTTCAGAGCTGTCACTGATGTGGGCCTTACAGAATTTTAGTTTTGTAAGATAACTAGACTTTTTTTATACAAAAGATCTTTGGAATTCAGAACTAAAAAGAATTTTACAAACTTCTAATTAAAAAATGGCATAGGGGAATCCACAGTCTGATTGGGTCAATTGCCTCCTGGCCTAGTTTTATGAATTGGAATTACTTCTGCCTTCTAATGGCATTAGAAAAAAACATTAAACTGTTTCTACATGTCAAGATTAGCCAGGTTAATGAAGAACAAATTCCTGAAGCTTCACTGAATACATTGTTTATAATATTTGAGCAGCAATTCATGAGTAAATCAGGGTAAATATGATGTTATCTTTGTATTTTAGTGTTTTGTACAAGAATAATCTTTGAATAGCCAGCCAGTTTTTTCGTTGATTCTATTTTTCTTTAGTCTTGCTAATAGCTTAGCATTTTATTCCTATTCTGACTTGTTTTCTTGATTTTTCTTCTGATTTTTAATTTTTTTCTCTTTACTTTTATATACCTGCAAAAAAATTTTCTAAGTATTTGTGCTAATTAAAATATTTTGTGTTCAGTGAATAAAATTAGCAACAAAATAATACAATACTGAAAATAATATTTCTTATCTTCCTAACAACAAAAATAAGACAGAAAAATAACTACAACAGGCTCGGACGACATAGATACTTCATTTCCATCTGATCCCCCTGAATTGTAAATTGTTCAAAACTTAAAAAAATAATAATAATAATTTAAACTGCCTTTAAATCAAATAATGTGTGTTTAGTCTAGTTAGAATCAAGTTGTTAATTTTCACTTTAATTAATATAATTATTTTCTCTCTATATACTTGTTGATTTTGTGTTATGAAGAAGGCATCGTGGTCAGAACATTCAATAGAAGAAGATTCTAAGTCATGACAAGAGGTCGCTGATACACGACTTTATGTTCACATCAGTATATGATGCCAAGCAAAATAAAGTGGAAATAAAGATGCTTTAAAAGAAACAAAAGTAAATATCAACCATATAATTCTGTAAAAGTTTGAGTAGATAACACAGAATGGCCTTTTAGGGGAAGTGTAATTGTCTTTTTACCTTCAGGAATAAAATGTATAAAGACAAAAAAAATTATAAAGACAACAATTAGAGGGGAGAGGTAGATAAAAATTTGGTTATTCGAGAATTCCAGGCAAGGAGGTGTTTATGTAAATAAATATAAGTTTGAGAAAATACATATCGTGTTCTGAATGTGTCTTGTAGAGGTACAATCACGGTTTATTAGAGGTGAATCATGAGATGCGATGCATTGGATACAAACTCACAGCCCTTGAAATATGACAATGGCAAAGTAACGTCAGTTCCATCCTCTCCCTGCCTCCAGCAAGCATCAGAATGATAATAATAATAAGATCAACACGACAGCAACAATAAACATTTTTAGTGCTTACTGTGTGCCAAACCCTACTCATAAACTACTATTAGCAACCCTTTCAGTTAAATACTAAAATTGATCTGATTTTATAAATAATTAATTTGAAGTAAAGCGGTATCAAACAGTTTGCTCAAAATAATACAGTTTCATGTAGGGAGAGCCAGGATTAACACTACCATGCTTCAGTCTCTTTGGTATTTGCAAAAGGATGGGATGAGGAGTGAAATACTACCTAAGGAGACATGGCCAGATCTGAGCACCGAAGTCACCAGCTTTCCCTGTTCTCTCTGTGCTCCAAACCTGAGAACAATCTTTGCTCTTCCACCGGCCTTATTCTCATATTAGGGCTACTCCACACTTGCATATTATCTATACGAATGACCTCAATTTGGCATTTATGGTGACAACCTCACTTCTGTCCCTGATTACCTCTAGCCTGACTTACCGAGAAGGTATCTACCGAATCTCCCTGCCTCTGGCTTTTCCTCATATTACCCAAACTATCTGCATGTATAAGATGCAGTTATAAAAATCTAACATTGCAGTTAGAATTATCTTCCTAAAATGCGATTTAGCATGACACTTCTCTGCAAAATGACCTGATTCATGCTCCTGAAAGCCCACAGAATCAAGTCTTGGATTCTTTTCTTTAACATAAAAGAACTTACAATTGTAATAATAGGTCTCCTTTTTGCTCCAGTTATGCCTAGGAACTAACTTGAATTTCCAGACATGCTTTGAATGTATTCTTTTTCCTAATAAGCAAAGTTCTGTCGTATCTACAAACTTCACAGTTTTTCTTCTTTTGCCAGAATCTATCTGGTGAATTATTAGTTTCAGTAAAATATTCATACCAGGACCTTTCCTGAGCTTCAGCAGTAAAAACCTACTTTTCAATTTGCAAACACAGAACACTTTCCTGAATTTTTTTTGAGCACTTAACAATACTTCAAAGATTTATACAGTTAAATACTGACTCTACCTGTAAGCTCTTTGAATCAATGCCTTATGATTGTTCATTCCTAGGGGCTGAGCACAGAGCCTGGTACACGGGAGGGGATGAATTGGTAATCATTGAAGGAATGGGGAGGGCTGTGGAAGTGATTAGATCCTAGATCCAGCTGTTGGCTTCCATTAGCAAGAAAAAAGAATGTAATTGAAGTTAAAAAAAGAAAAGCCACAGGTCTCTCTTCCCTCAGTCTTTTCTACCGTCCCATTCTTGGTATAATTTAATTCTACCATTGGGCTAAGAAGCCACGAGGATAACGCAGAGAGTTTGTGTCGTGTTTGTTCTGATGCCTGCACTTTATTACATGAAGTGAGAAAGGTCTGAATAAAAGTAGTTGAGAACTGTCACATGCCAGCCAGATTTGAGGGGGCGAGGGTGGGAGGCAGAGAGCAAGGCAAAGATGAGGAAAGAGGGTGTGGGGGCGATGTATGAGAAATCCAGGAGGGCAGAAAGAAACTGTAAGATAATTAGCTGCCATGGTGAAAAGGTTTCATTTTTCCAAAATCACTTTTCAATCTAATTTCATGTCATGTGAAATGTTAAGGTCTATTTCTAGACAGAGTAATATGCTGTACTACAAAATTTGGATAAATAATTATCTTCCCCTTTTATCCATAAAAAATATTAAGACAGATTCATTTAATTACCCTAACCAAGCTGGACAGGGTGCTGGCTGGGCCCTGATGGATGGCCATTTCCCGCCTGACCGGAGTACTTGGCCTTGAGCCTGGTGTGTGAACAGCTGGGGGCAGAAGCTGGCCCTCTCCTTCCAGTTCACGGTGGAGTGCAGCGAGTCACACTGCTCATTTTTCTGATGTGCAGGCTTTGCTCTTCCCTCAGGCAATGGGATTCTAACAGGAACTTTAGCTCAACGCATTGAGTTCTATATGAAATTGTCATTTTCTCTGGCTGTCTTGCTAGTTAATTCAATACCATGAAGAGAGATACACAGAGCCAGATTTTATATTGAAGTCAAGTGAAGAGGAGACTGTTGTTTCTCTTTACACATGTTGTCAAAAACCACGGAATTGGGGAGTACGAGGACATCAGAGCCAGGCCATTTGATCGGGAGATGCAGGTCCTCTGTGTGAACCACTGTTCACAAGTCCACCCACATTATTCTAGTGAACATTCACAGACCATCAAGGAATCATATCAGAGGCCCCACTTTCATCATTGGAATGTTGAAATTTTAGTAAGTATCTGAAAAAGAAGCTTTAATTTCTGGGTGTAATCTTCCTTGCACAATGTAACAGTTTATAAGTGAATTCATCGAAGTGTAACTATCAAGGGATGCGAAAAGCATTCCAGTTCATGCATTTAGGGGAAATACTTGTTAGTACAGTTTGTCACTGTTTAATGACCAAACCCATGTTTTCCTCATGTAACGGTCATTTACTCTTGGCAGCTGCTCCAGCTTCAGTGATTATGATTTTACAGCAATAGAATGTTTGTTGCTCGGAATCAGGTGTAAAAGGCTTCTGGAAGTCTCGTTCGGGGTGCCACAGCCTGCTAAAGGCAGGTGTGGAACTCTGCTCCTGTATCTGTTTCTCCTATTTGTCAAACTGTGTTACGGACGGCTGACTTCTAATTCACATTAAAATGACTACCACGTATAAGCAGATAAAGGGATGAAGACATGAAGACAAACAGAAGGAAAAAAGAACATAGTAGCACAGCATCTTAAAAGCTGGAGAACAGATAGGTCAATGGCAGCCAGCTCTGTACAGATCCCTGAAACACGAATTGGCAGAGGAGGCCTGGAAGCAGGGTCATCAGCACCAAGAAACTGGGCAAGTGTGGGGACTGGAGGCTCCATTTATTCCGAAATTGGGGGTGCCGTTGAGGCTGAAAACAGCTTTACTTTATAGTTTTACAGACACCAAAAGAGCAATGCTTTGATTAGGGGATACAGGCATATTTAAATTACAAATAACATCAGGGAAACAATGGAATTCTTACACTGAGCAACCATTTTCCTGCCTGAAAGTGTCCGGGTGAGTAACAGGGTGAGTCCTCTTTGGTGAAACACTCAGTGTCAATCAACTATGGATGTGTAATGAAGGTTAGTAGATGCCCAGAAATAAAATCCGAAAGCCGCTTTACGTTGAAATACACCAGCTAACAAACCCAACACATGTATTTAGAGATTCAAGTTAGCTTTTTATTCCTAATTTGTTAATATGAATTGACGGTCAAGAACTAAAAGAAATATATCAGATGAACGAAAAATTTAAGAAAAAGAAAAGCAAAATGAAAATCAAAATACATACACAAAAAAAGAAAGGAAAATAAATCAATATAGCCAATAACGACAAAATGACATGGATAAAGAAAAATAGATAAAAAAATAAGTAAATAAAACAGAGATCTCTGAGGAAAGAGAGACAAAAAAGCAATAAAGAAAGGAAAAAATGAAAAATAAGTTGTCAGGTGGCACCTATGGCTCAAAGGAGTAGGGCGCCAGGCCCATATGACGGAGGTGGTGGGTTCAAACCCAGCCCCAGCCAAAAACTGCAAATAAATAAATAAATAAGTTCTCAATCATGCTTGCTTTGGCAGGACATATACTAATATTGGAACGATACAATGAAGGTTAGCATGGCTCCTACACAAAGATGACACGCAACTTCATGAAGCATTCCATATTTAAGAAACAAAAATACTTAGAAATCTAAAAATAGATCTGCCATTCCATCCTATAATTCCTTTACTAGGTTTATACCCAGAAGACCAAAAATCACAATATAACAAAGACATCTGTACCAGAAGGTTTGTTGCAGCCCAATTCATAATTGCTAAGTCATGAAAGAAGCCCACGTGCCCATCGACCCACGAATGGACAAGCAAATTGTGGTACATGTATACCGTGGAATATTATGCAGCCTTAAAGAAAGATGGAGACTTTACCTCTTTCATGTTTACATGGATGGAGCTGGAACATATTCTTCTTAGCAAAGTATCTCAGGAATGGAAGAAAAAGTATCCAATGTACTCAGCCCTACTATGAAGCTAATTTATAGCTTTCACATGAAGGCTATAACTATAGCACAAGACTATGGGGAAAGGGCCAAGGGAGGGGAAGGAAGGGGGGGAAGTCAAGGTGGAGGGAGGGTAATAGGTGGGGCCACACCTACAGTGCATCTTAGAATGGGTACAGGTGAAACCTACTAAATGCAGAATACGAATGTCTACATACAGTAACTAAGAAAATGCCATGAAGGCTACGTTGAACAGTTTGATGAGAATATTTCAGATTGTATATGAAACCAGCACATTGTACCCCTTGATTGCACTAATGTACACAGCTATGATTTAACAATAATAAATAATAATAATAATAATAAGTTCTTGATCTTCCGAGACATCAGGGAAACTATCTCAACTGTTAAAGAAGAAAAGGGGAATTAAAAACAAAACAAAGCAAATAAAAATACAGGCAGGGATCTAAAATAGCTTTTGGACTTGCATAATAGGAGATAGTTAAAAACTATATATATATATGTGCACACAAAGATATATACATTTAAAAATTGATGACAAATTAAGGCTGTCACTCAGATATTAACAATAACAGTAAGATAACAATGTAAAATATGGAAATAAAAAGAAATTTAGAGAATCAGTCCAGAAAATCTAATTTCTAAGTAGTCACTTAGGAAAAGCAAAAATGGAATTGAAGAATTTATCAAAAAAATTTCCCCTGATTGAATGCTTTAAAATTATAGATTTTTCATGAAGCAAAATGTGTCTACTCCAACAGATGGTAAAAGATCCACCCCAAGGTCCATGAAGCAGCCTTCTATGTATTTGTGGGCCAGTTAACTTGAGTTTGGTTATCAGAATGACGTTGGATTTCTCAATAGCACTGAAATCTCTGAGATGCTGGGGCTTACACTTTTTGTAATTTTATTTTATCTGTATTTTTTATTTTTTATTTCTTTTTATTAATTTTTTTATTATTAAATCATAGCTGTGTAAGTTAATGCGATCATGGGGCACCATACACTGGTTTTATAAACAGTTTGACACATTTTCATCACACTGGTTAACATAGCCTTCCTGGCATCTTCTTAGTTATTGTGTTACACATATATATTCTACATTTACTAAGTTTCATATGTACCCTTGTAAGATGCACCACAGGTATAATCCCACCAATCACCCTCCCTCCGCCCATCTTCCCCCTATCTCCCCTCCCTCTCCCCCTTCCCCATATTCTTAGGTTATAACTGGGTTATAGCTTTCATATGAAAGCCATAAATTTGTTTCATAGTAGGGCTGAGTACATTGGATACTTTTTCTTCCATTCTTGAGACACTTTGCTAAGAAGAATATGTTCCAGCTCCATCCATGTAAATATGAAAGAGGTAAAGTTCCATCCTTCTTTAAGGCTGCATAGTATTCCATGGTGTACATATACCACAATAGAGGCAGGCTAAATGTGTGTGTATATATATATATGTGTGTATACATATATTTATATATATGTGTGTATACATATATTTATATATATATGTATGTATACATATATTTATATATATGTATGTATACATATATTTATATATATATATTTTTTTTTTTTGAGACAGAGTCTCAAAGGAGTCTCTGTGCCCTAAGTAAAGTGCCATGGTATTGTCATAGCTCATGGCCACCTCAAGGTCTTGGGCTCAAGTGATCCTCTTGCTCAGCCTCCTGAGTACCTGGGACACAGGTACCCACCATAATGCCTGACTAGATTTTTTTCTATTTTTTCTATGGGTCTCACTTTTGCTCTGAGCTCAAACAATCCACCTGCCGCAGCCTCCCAGAGTGCTAGGATTACAGGCATAAGCCATCGTGCCCAGCCAAACAACTTTTTAGAAATTTATTTTCAGAATATTATAGAGGTACACACATTTTGGTTACATAATTTGTTTTTATAATTTTAAGTCAAAGTTACAAGTGTGCCCTTCACCCAGAATGCATGCATTGTACCTGTTAGCTGTGAATTGATTAATAATGACATTTTCACATCTATCAATTCCCACAGCTTTAATATCTGAAGTGTTCTTTTTAGGAAGATACAAAGAGACTATTGCTTCCCTCTAATGAGGGATAAATGAAGAGAGAAGTTGGGTGAAGGAATTTTTCAACAAAGGGGAAAGATGGTGGATATTCCCCAGAATGATGATGAAGATGTTTCCATATGGGGAGGCTTGTACAAGAAAGCAACCTGGCTGCAATAACAAATACAGATGTCTAAAAAAGATGTTGCAGTACAATTAGGAATTAACGTGCAAAGTAGATTTGCTACTCAGGAGAGGACTCCCACAGTGCGGAGGATGGCAAAGATTATCACTACGCCAGCCAGCAGAAACAGAGGAGTCCAAACCCTTATACCCTCTGCACCCTGGTCCTTCATGCACTGGTTACCTGCTAGTCTGAGTTCAGTGAGACAAAGCACATTTACACACAGTTACGCTAAGTGGATTAAGTATTTCTAGACGGGTAGCAAGGGATAGACATCTCTTCTTCATTGTATGCTGGTTCCCAATGGCTGGAGAGAGCTGGCTCAGGTCTATGGAGCCTTGCTTGAGGTTAGGGACCATATGACTCACTAGGCGAGGCTACAAAGAACATCCTGCTTCGAGGGGAAAGATGAACAAAGCCCAAAGTCTGGGCAGTTCCTCCCTAACTCAAGATGTTACAATTGCCAGGGGACAGGGTCCAGACCTAAGCTGTTGCAGGCATCCCCTCGTCATCTCAAGATGTGGCATTCCCAGCACATCCCACAGTGGTATTGGGGAAAGTCAGTCAGTCCAAGGCCCTCCAGAGAAGCACTCTGCATAGTGATGTGGACAACTTTTAAATTAAATGTAATCACAGTATTCTACATGGCTGTGCTATAAACATTAGATAGTCCTGTATATAATATTCACTTAGCTCAACATAGTAATTTTATCCTCCCCCCACAAAAAGAAATATTCGCATGGCAGAGACTTTTACAGAGGAAGAGAAATTGAGGTTGCACACAAAACAGAGTTATAAACGTAAACTAATCACATGGTAAATCAAAATATACCAATAACAGCACTTTAAATGATAACATAGAGCTAAAGACAAGAAGAAATAGCAAAATTTTTGAAACCAGTTGCCTCAGATGAGACAAAATTAGAGTTAGGAAACAAGAACAGTCATAGAGTCTTGCTTTTCATTTCCTTTTTCCTTTTTTTTCCTTTTTTTTTTGAGACAAGAGTCTCACTTTGACACTCTTCATAGAGTACCATGGGCCTCAAACGCTTGAGCTGAAGCAATTCTACTGCCTTCCAAGTAGCTGAGACAACAAGAACCCACCACAATGCCCAGCTATTTTTACTTTTTAGAAATGGGTCTCAAACTTGTGAGTTCAGACAATCCACCCGCCTGGGCCTCCCAGAATGCTAGGATTATAGGCGTGAGGCACCTTGCCCAGCTTTTCTTTATAGGCCTTGCAAAGCAATTTGAAATTTTTGACTCTCTATCAATATAATCTTGACTAAAATAATCAAACATAATTAAATCATAAATAATATTTAGTAACCTTAGTGTTCCAGGTGTCACCAAAGTAAGCATAATGTTTAAGATAAAATGCTAATAATGAAATATACTGTACTAAAATACTTACCTTATTATAGACCAGGTACGAGTCAAATCTTTTATGTAAATCTTCTCATTTCCACCCTCACAATAGTACTCAGAAGACAACTGCCATCTCTATTCTGCAAACGAGTAAACAGAAATTTAGAGCAGTTGATCACCTTTCCACAATTCAAACACCTTCCAAGTGCCAGAAGTGGCATTCGGGGAATGCTAAGGCTTAACATAAATCAAATTATGGAAGAATAATTACCGCTCTGTAGTGTTCACTGAATGGACACAGAGCTTAGCAGTTGTTCCTAAAATTTACTCTTAACCTTTACCATGATCCAGCACAGCTGAATCATTACTAACCAGCAAATTCATCCTTACAAATCAAAAAAGAGGATAAGTCGAATCTGTCAAGTGTAGAATATAAATGTCCTAGGACAAAAATCAAGTAAATGAGGTGAAAGCTATGTTCATTGGTTTGATCTAACCATGCAAAATTGTATAAAATAAAATCAACACATTGTACCCCACATATGCATAAATGTATTCATGATCTATGTGCATTTGACTTAATAAAAAATACTACTAATAATAAAGAGAACAAGAAACCATTGATTGACATGCAGGTAACAAAGCATGATTGTTATTTTGAACCAAATGCAGTTAATTATATGCACATTCGGCCCACCCTGTGTTCCTCGATATCATAAACAAACAACACACATCAAAAACACATATGGAAATTCCTAAGCTTCAAAAAAAAAAAATTTCTAAACTTCCTTTTCTTCTAGAGTTCTGACCATCATTCAAAAGTATAACAATGATTGTTTTGCAAGTTAATCATTTATAAGGCAGGCTCTTTGAGGCATGCCTTCTGACATAATTAATTAGCTATGCTAATTATCTCAGTTTCAGGTTTTCACATGTTGAGTGGAAAAACTACTGATTTGTATCGAATGGCGTTGAATTAAACTGCTTGTCTCAAAATAGTGGGAAAAAAAGTTCCTTTAAGCCAAGGTACCTGAACAACTCTCACTCTTTAACAAGAGCCAGCTATGCTGAGTAGTCAACATCCTGGAATGGTCAGAGATATCTGTGCCGTTCAGCTATTCCTTATTCTATCAGCATAATTCTAGCTTCGTACCAGAAGGGGCATTCAGTCTAATAATAATCATAGCTAACTTTTATAGAGAGGGAGGCTGCATCCTGAGTGGTTAAGGAGTAGTTATACTATCCTTTGTCTCATATAATCGATGAGGATAGTGAGGCAGAAAGAAGGCAACTTCTCTAAGGCCACTCACCACTCGTAAGTGACCGGGGTGCGGATTCACACACACACCCTGGAACTCTGGCTCTACAGTTATGCTCCCAAATCAGGAAAAATGGGTGGTTGTGAAACAGGCCGCACGCATTTGTATTTGCGGGCTGGATTTGCAAACTGAGTCACTTTACTCCTTTGATTTTCTGGGCCTCCAGTTTTTCATCTGTAAATTTGGGAATGATAATAATGATATAATAATGATACTGAGAGCACTGAATGACAATAACTGTATGCAAGATATTTATAAACAATTAAAGAATATAAAATATTATGTACTTAAAACAAATAACAAGCAAATTCTATGCCTGATATTTTCTGAAACCCAGGTTCTGAACTAAACTATAGACTGGCTCCTGAAGCAACAGAGCATGTTTATAACTTCTGACCCCTGTAATTTCACGGAGCTGACCCGAAGAGACCTTTAAAATTAGGATGACTGAGTGACAAGTGCACCACCGTGAGCATGGCAGACGCTCTAAGATGTGTCAATAACCTCACCTGCGAGCAATAGAAATTGAGAACGCCGAGAGTCAGGGAGATTTTCAGGCTTAACAGGACAAATATAATTAACTGAATATTAAGTCTTCATTCTCACAGGACGGCATTGGGGATTGGCCTTTGACCAAATAGCATAATTCAGTCAATAATCACATTGAGGATAATTCAAAAATGACGGCTGTAGTACGATGCACCAGAGATGTGTACTCCTGAGTACTGTGCACATCCTATGGGTCTGAGCCTTCCTTAGTAATATTTTTTTCATAACCCATAAAATTTCTAAATTTGGGACTTGCAGGTTTTGAAGGTCCTAGGAAGCCAGGGACTACATAATGAAACACAACTCTTTCAAGGTCAGGAGGAAAATCTGTGTTCTAAGATCACCAACTGCCAGCTGTATTTTAAATCAAAGGAAAAAATTAAAATAGCAAATACAACTTGAATAGAATGTTAGGCCTTTTAATGACTGAAAATTCACATTTTACTTACTCTGTTAATTAGTAGCTGGCACATCAAATGATATCTGATGCCAGTTCTGGGTATAAAACACAACATTAAAAAAATAACTTATGAGTAGGTAGGGAAAGCTTTTAAAGTAAATACAGATCAGTAGATTTCTGCACTTGCATTGGGATTCAAATATGTCAAATTTAATCTAATTTTCACAGAGAATTATGCCAACTCTTCAAGGTTCATAATCATCAATGGATATTTCTCCTGCTTTTTACTCCTGAAGCTTTCAATTGGCAATTAAACAAAGAGGAAAGGAGTGAGAAGTGTGGTATCTAATTGTTGGTCCAAACTTGGTTGAATCCAAGGTCCGTAAATAAGAGCACCTATTTGGTATTAATTTTAAAATTTTGCAACTTTGATTTCTTGCTGCTCACATATGTGCTTAAAATTCCTAAGGAAAAAAAAAATTAAAAAATATATACATCCTAGGTACAAGGGCAAATGTAATGCTTATTTTCTTAACTCTTGTAAACTTTCATCTCACCAATTTTGCCCCCCCTTATGCAATGGTGTATATAAAAAATAATGAGGTGGCAGCACAGATGGGGACTAACTAAGTTATGCTAAAGTAGGCACTCGGGGGAAGCTGGCAGCAGTAGGTACACCAAGAACTACAGAAAAAAAAATCCAGCCTACAGAAATCGTGCCCCAAGAACACACAGCACCTGCCTTCCTGGTCAAATGGAAGGAAAAACTGAGGGCAGAACTTTATCCTCTTGGCATTACCAAGAGCAGATTCCTGGGGGCACTCCCATTCCCTTTTAACTATCTCCTTGAGAAAGAAAAGAACTATTCTAAAAAAATTGTTTTATAACATCGTCAAAAAACTGCTGAAAACAGAACATCCTTAAAGATGCAGCTCAATTATTCAATGAGCTTATTTTGGTTGAGTGAAAGCAGGAAACTTTGTTTTTTCCTCGGCTATTTCTTTGGATTATGCATTGTGAATGTCTCATACCAGTTTTTGAGGAGTCATGAGATGTCCATCGCAAAAAGGCAAAATCTAACTTTTGTTGAATTGAACATTAATTGTAGTCCTACACACATTCCCTTCGTTTTCCCACTGCTCTGCATGTGTGTGTAGAAAGCGCCTGATTGTGACAGTGCTCTCACTTCTCCACCCCATTTTTTGTGGCAACTATCTAAGAATAAGAATAGGAGATAACTTACCGGTGCTTTATAGATGAGACTGCCTTTGTAACAGGCTTCTTCGGTTGTTGCTTGTCTCCTGGTAGGCGCTGATGACCATTCATGTGCTTTATATGTCAAATGTTCAAATGACAGCATTTGAGTGGGGCGCGTTTTGAGATCTTCAGAGCCTGTCTGGGGAGTACCTTTTTGCTATAGTTATCTTAAGAGAGGATTTGTTCCAGCTTGTTCTCCTCCAACCACAGCTCCCTAATCCTTATTTCTGGGGTCAGAATTGGCCTTCTTAGGATGAGATATTATCAAGACATCTATAGCCTTCCTGTCTCTGTATTGTTTTGTTTAATAGTGAAGAATAATGCATACTTTTAAGGCAGCCACGAGGATGCAAGTAGCCATCTTTCTGCCCTGTTGTTTCTCTGCTCTTTCTTACCCTTCGCAAACGGGTCCAGATGAACACATTTGCCACAGAAACAGACATCCACCCAGCCTTAGACACTAGTTTCTGCGCCTCACAGGCATTCCTGTCTTTAAGATCTATTTTACTGGAGTCTTCTCTTTTCCTTTCACTCAGAGGGATACATATTTTCTTTGCATCAGGAGTGAGGGTATCAAACGCCAAGGTTAATCAACTGCATTTAGACTGGTGATTTCAGACACCAAAGATAACTTTCTTTTTTTTTTTTTTATTGTTGGGGATTCATTGAGGGTACAATAAGCCAGGTTACACTGATTGCAATTGTTAAGTAAAGTCCCTCTTGCAATCATGTCTTGACCCCATCCCCTCAAACTCCAAGTCCTCATACAGAAGAGAAGACTAAGATGGAAGAGCCAAGTATCCTGTGGGATTAACAGATTTCAATTTGATAGTCATTGTTTTTATCTTAGGGCTCTCTATCATCTCTAAAATGATGCTTCTGTTTCCCATGTATTTTGTCCACAACATAAACTCCAATTTCTAATCAACCTGTAAATGGAGTAGTAGACGATACTGTTAAGAGTTAAATACTTGAGTTCAAACCCTACCACCACCAATTACTTACTGGCTCTCTGGTTTGAGGAATTTAATTAAACTTTCTAACTTCAGTCCCTTAAGCTTCAAACGGATAACAGTAATGCCTATTTCATGGTGTTGCTCAAAATATTAATAATATAAGTTATTGTAGAGAGAGTATAATATTTAACGATCACCAATGTTTATTGAGATTCTTTTTGTCCTTACTACCTACTCTACTATATTCAAAGATAATATTAGATTAAATCTTCCTCCTAATCCCTTAAAATACATAATATTTTCTACATTTCACAAGGAAGAACTGAATGTTAGAAGCATAAGTACTTGCCCGAGCTCCCACAGGCAGTGAGTAGACCAGTCCAGATTTTAACTCAGATTGTTTTGAACTTTAATAACAACACACACACACATACATACATACATACAAACACAAAATAAAACATAAGCTAGCTGGCGTTTTCTTTCAAATGACCTTGCATTTTGACCTTCATTTCCTTCAATAACTCTTTAAATCCTAAGTCAAAGCTAAAGACCCTTCAAAGTCTTCTGCAAAAGCAGACAAAGCTTCCTTTAACTGTTTCTTTTTCATATTATAACAAAAATCTTCAATAATTTTCTTGAACAGCTGCGACCAAGCAAAGATTATTCTAGTTCCCTGAGTTGGCCAAGCCATTCCTCCCCTCCGTGTCTGTACGGGCCGTTCTTCCATCCCCACCTCCCCTCCCACCCTCCCACCTCCCTCTACACTGGAGAACTTGGCTGAAGACTAACTTCACGACTTTTTATCTCTGAAGTCTTTCAAGATTGCCTTCCTCCACATTTTTAGGTAACTTTATGTTATTTCATCATCCTTGCTGTTATTAACATTTATTTAAAACGTGTGGTGTGAAGCCCTCTGTAAAAAAATCCTGCATTGCTATGCAGGAGGCCTGGGTTTTTGTAATTACTAAACAAAACTTTTTGTGTATTCCTGGCATAAGAATTATGGTTTTTAATTTTGCCTCATTTGTTTTCAGGTTGAAGTGGGACCATCACACCATCCACATCATATTCAATGTGGCATCTCATGACACTTTCTGAAAAATTTGAACAAGTTTCCTTCATTCCTTTCTATGAAAAAAAGAAGTGTGCTGTTGAAGAAAAAATGTTATTTAAATTAATGCATGGGTCGAAACCAAAACAACTATTTTTATAATCGTGCCGTTCTCCTTTTCTCACGATTTATCTATCATCCACCTCCTCTTATTTTTCCTCCTCCTACAACCCGTTAGTGGAGAGACTTTTATTTTATATGTATATGAGACAGACATAAATTTAAATACATCATGCATATAAAACACGATCACTTTATTCATATCCCTTAATGTTCTCTAATTGCAATAATATAATCCTTAAGCACATTACTTTAATTTCTAATGTTATAACTGCCATGTCCATCTTAAAAATGATATGAGTTCATTAAAGAACTCACATATTTCTCAGTTTTCAAGCTAGAGATCAGAGGAAAGGTAAATTCAGTTTGGCATCTTGTAAAATGAAGGCAAAATAACCTCATAATTTCACATCATTCTAAATAGATAATGTGAAATTGTGCAACGCAGCATCTTTTACCTTCATTGATTATAATCTTATTTTGCTAAAGAAAAGTAAAATGTCTCCAGGAATGATGTCCAATTTAAGAATGAGCAGAGAAAATGAGCCATCAAAGTTTATAATTGCAGATAATTCTTAAAAATAAACTTTATGGGTTGTGTTATTTTCCAAACCCTTTAACACAGAGGTTAATACATTGCAAATGGGATTCTAGAGTTTTTTTCTTAATCTCTTTTATTTCATCAGCAATCCCCAGGCTCATTAAAACACTAAATCTTGGCGGCTCCTGTGGCTCAAGGAGTAGGGCGCCGGTCCCATATGCCGGAGGTGGTGGGTTCAAACCTAGCCCCGGCCAAAAAAAAAAAAAAAATTATAAGATCTAATGACAGGTCTAGTAATTACCCAAAAAACTAAATCTTGGGCCAGGTACAGTGTCTCACACCTATAATCCTAGAACTCTGGGATGCCAAGGATGGTGGATCACCTGAGCTCATGAGACCAGCCTGAGCCAGAGCCCACCTCCTCTCTAAAAATTAACAAAGCGTGTTATATGTACACCATGGAATATTATGCAGCCATTAAAAGGTGACTTTACATCTGGATGGAGCTGGAACATATTCTTCTCAGTAAAGTATCACAAGAATGGAAGAAAAAGTATTCAAAGTACTCAATAATATTATGAAACCAATATGTAATGACCCACACTTTCATATGAATGATAAAACACAACTATAGTCCAGAATAAAGGAGGGAAGAGAAGGGAGAGGGAAGGAGAGGGGAAAGGCCAGAAGGAGGGAGGATAATTGGTGGGACCTCATCTGTTGTGCATAATGCAAGGGTACATGTCAAAACTGTAAAGAGTAGAGTGTAAATGTCTTAACACAACAAATAAGAGAGGTGAAGGTTATTTTAACCACTTTGATGTAAGCATTCAAAATTGTAGATAGAATCAGAACATTGTATCCATAAATGCACTAATGTACACAGTTACGATTTAAATAAATAAATAAATAAATAAATAAAGCCAGGTGTGGTGGTGGGCACCTGTAGTCCTGGCTACTTGGGAAAGCGAAAAAGAGAATGGCTTGAGCTGAAGACTTTGAGGTTGCCATGAGCTGTGATGCCACAGCCCTCTACCCAGGATGATAGAGACTCTGTCTCAAAACAAACAAACAAACAAAAAAACCAACTAAATATTTACTCATACAGGTTTGAAAAATCTGAAAAGTATCCATCAGTCTAGTGAAAGGGCTTTTCTCTGGAATCCAGGGAAATTAAAAATGGCAACTCCCGCCCACACACTTAAAATAGAAGATACGATTTTAAACCTTCAAAACCATGAGAAAATATAAAAAATAGAAATATTTAGCATGAAATTAGATATTCAAGAAGGATTTAAGGGATATGGAGTTTAACAATGTTTGGCTTTGAAATCAGCCCCATTTTTAAGTTTGGCTCTTACGAGGGTATGAAGGTGAGCAAGTAATGGAACTTGGTGTGATTCAGTTACTTGGGTACAAAATGGGAATAACACAGAATGCGTGGGCTTATATAAAGATCACTATAATAATGTGTGTAAAGAACATAGGATATGAAGTAAGGCATGATAATTGTTCCACATGCCCTGGTTACTATCAGGCAAATTGTGTTGAACATTAGTAATATCTACAGAGTTTCTTCAGTTTTTTCAGGATTAATAAAACTGGACAAAATGACTGTTGACAAATGCCACTCTTAAAAGGATTTATTAAAATTGCATGTGTAATCCACATACATATATTAATAATACACAGACCTATATATACACATGTGTGTTTGTATTTTAGAATCTTAGTTTTAAAAGTAGAATATAAATAATTAACACCTGATATAAATGCTACATGATCTAAATTTTTCATACTAATCTGATGATAGTAGACTAAGACAAAGTCACATCAGAAGATGCTAAATACCAAGTGTGGAAAGAGGATGGAGGGAGTTTGACACAACTTACAAAATTAAAAGTAAACATATACTGGGCGGAGCCTGTGGCTCAAAGGAGTAGGGCGCTGGCCCCACATACCAAAGGTGGCAGGTTCAAACCCAGCCCCAGCCAAAAACCGCAAAAAAAAAAAAAAAAAAAAAGTAAACATATACTAATTCTTTTCCGATGTTATTGAATTTATACATTTAAATATATGTACATCTATATTTGCAAACATAAATATGTATATATAAATATGCAGGTGTACAGATAAATATTTATAAAGTTAACATTTATAGCAAACCTCAAAATTAGACTATGTAACTTTCAGTCAACACTAAAATACTAAATAGATTGCCTTTAAATATTTTCATTAAAATAATACCAGTGTGATGAAAATGTGTCAAACGGTCTATGAAACTAGTGTGTGGTGCCCCATGATCACATTCATGTACACAGCTATGATTTAATAAAAAAATAAATAAATAAATAAAATAAAATAATATGACTCAAATAACTAAATACGTAGGGTTTTACATGCCATGAACTTCAACTTAAGTAAATAAAAACAAAGCAAATAAAGTATATATTTTTATATCAATATTAGGCAATAAAAGAAAAATGAAAAAAAGTAATTTTTATGAAGAAACATTAAAAGTCACAATATTAAAATTGAGATAGTTTTATTTTTGCCACAAATAATATGTCCCTTAAGAATACAATCAAACAAGGAAGGGAATTTAAAGAAAAACAGATAAAACACTTAAGAAAACAAAAATATATTTCTAACATTATATAATATTAGAAACACACATGTTGCAGAGAGTAGGAGAAAGAGATTTGAGATAAACAACCAAGGGAATCAATTATCTCCTAAACTGCACCAAGAAAAAATAAGACTCCTGATCACAGTATCTAAAATACATCATTGTTGAATGATTACAGACTACAAACCATGAACTGTGCTAAAAGGCATACCTAAAGCAATATGCAACTTACTAAATGCAGAATACAAATGCCTACATACAGCAACTAAGAAAATGCCATGAACGCTACGTTGAACCGTTCGATGAGAATATTTCAGATTGTATATGAATCCTGCACATTGTACCCCTTGATTGCACTAATGTACACAGCTATGATTTAACAATAAAAATAAATAAATTAAAAAAATAATAATAAATAAAAAAATAAAAAAGGAAAAAAATAAATAAAGCAATATGCATAGAATTGACCACTTTCATAACTGAAGGTGAAAAACAAATATACCAAACATAAAATTAAATAAGATTTAAAAAATCAGAAATGGGAATAGAAATACAATTAGACATAAATAATTGAAATATGTTTAAGGTAAAATCTTTGAAGTATCTAAAACTCTTTTACAAATAAATTTAAAAAATAAATTTGATTTACATAATATACAAAAAAAAAAGAATCCCAGAACACAGTGCCTTAAACACATGAATTTTAAGGTTACAATACTTAATGTAGAGTGTTTTATATAATATCGTATTATTAAACTTGAACATTTGAATGATATCTATGCTTTTAAGGTAAAATGTTTCAAAAATCAATTTCTAAAATGGACATTTTTTGTTCAAATTAACCAATATGTTACTAATTGTTGTATGAAGTTTCTCAACTTTCAAAATATGGTTATTCTCCCAATAATTTAATATTATGTAGCTAAACAAAATAAAGGGAAAATGTCCGGCCTTCTTATGCTTTCCTAACACTTATATTAATAATTGATAGAGAAAAGCAAATAAAAATCAAAGAAATCACAACCTATTTTGCTTCTAAAATGTTATGTAAATCTCAAATTATATTTTTGGGAATGGATTAAAATAATACATAAAAGAATAAGGCATTCTGATAAATCAGAGTTAATTTAAGAAAGCTCACAAAATGAATAATGTAATTCAATATAGTCACAATTAAAGGGAGAAAAAATCATTCATCTATAGATCTAAGATAACTTGGTAAATAAATGTCCAATTTGTCTTTAAAGCAAACTGTCCACAAACCATGCAAATCAAACAGAAAGTGTCATCATTAACTATGAAAAGTATGCCTAACATTTCTATCAAAACGTAAGATAAATCTTTTTTGGGAGGGGCAAAGTCTCACTTTGTAGCCCTTGTTAGAGTGATGTGGTGTCATAGCTCACAGCAACCTCAAACTCTTGGGTTCAAGAAATCCTCTTGCCTCAGCCTCCTGAATAGCTGGGACTACAGGCACCACCACAACGGCCAGCTATTTTTTAGAGATGGGGTCTCACTCTTGCTCTGGCTGGTCTCAAATTACTGAGCTCAATCAATCCACTCACCTCAGCCTCCCAGAGTGCTGGGATTACAGGCATGAACCACCACACCTGGACTAAAATGTAAGGTGTTTCTGAAGTTAGTGTTTAATTAAAAATAAAATAAGACCTGAAAAAATTGGAAAAAACAAAACTGATGTTTTCATTTTCTCCCACACACTATATTTTTGTCACACCCCTTTATAGGAAAAGTACTCAAAGTAGTCATTTACACTTGACGTCTACTCTTGCCATGCCTCTTTAATTCCATTTCAGTTAGAATATTGCTTTCCAGCTGGGCATGGTGGCTCAGGCCTATAATTCTAGCTCTCTGGGAGGCTGAGGAGGGCGAGTTGCTTGAGCTCAGGAGTTCAAGACCAGCCTATGCAAGAGGGAGACTCTTTCTCCAAAAATAACCAGGTATTGTGGTGGGTACCATTAGTCCTAGCTATGCAGGAGGCTGAGGCAAGAGGATGCTTCAGCCCAAGAGTTTGAGGTTGCTGTGCTCTGTGACATCGTGGCACTCTATGGAGGGCAACAAAGTGAGACTCTGTCTCAAAAAAATAAAGAAAGAAAGAAATAAAAAGAATATTGATTTCCATTTAGTGCATGGAATTGCTTTCTTTAAGGTCACCAATGATCTCCCAGTTGCTAAATAGAATGCTTGAGTATAAATGCATAGATATAAAATAGGTGACCCTGTCTCCTCAATTTACCATGACACTTGACTTCTCAGACACTGAGCTCTTTTTTTTTTTTTTTTTTTGTCATATCTCACTGGCTGCCTTATTGATTTTCCCGGTTACCTTCTCGCCTCTTTCAAATCTCTTAACGTTGGAGTATTCCACTGGCCAGCTGCGTCGACCAGCACTCCCTTGATGTTCTCAAGTTGCCGCCGTTCATAGTCCTACATACTCACAAATCCAAAATTTGTATCTTCAGCTTAGACTTTTTGTTAATTGAAAAAAATTTTTATTCTCGGATAGATAATTTTGAAGATATCAATTCTTCTCATGTTAACAAATAAAGTTAACATGATCCTGGCCAAAATAACAATACTTGTGTGTGTGTGTGTGTGTGTGTGTGTGTGTGTGTGTGTGTGTGTGTGTGTGATGAGGAAGAGCACTTGAACCTTTATTTTCATTCATTTATTTTGTGGAGAACATATATAATGCATCATGCAACATATATAATGCTTACTACATGCTAAACACTTCCTTTTTGCTGATTTTCAGATACAATCATCTATTTGACATTGACTTAATCACCTCCCAGTATATTCACAATTTAAAATGTAGATACACAAAATTTTGTTATGTCTAAAATCATAATTTGAATTTTTCACTACTTTACTCCAATGAAGTCTTGCCATCTAAGTTGATGACAATTCCAAAATTCTATCTGTGCCTACCAAACACTCTGAAGTCATGCTTGATTCATCCCAAACTTCACTGGATTGAGAAACAAACCATTCCTCTTAACCCTTATTATAGATACTTTCATCTGAGCCACCATTAATTTTCATTTGGATTAAGTGCAATAACTTTAACAAATCCTCCTCCCATGTATCTGACCGCACTCTCTGCAGTTCTCAAAGCAGCAGCCAGAACATTTATACCTGAAAGTCAAACGATAGTCCATCGTTGCTCAAAACTCAGTACTGGTTCTCCACATTACTCAGGATCATACAAAGACTTAAATGCCCGCGTGAAACAGTTGTTCTTTTGTCTTTTGGTTCTTTCCTCCTTCCATTTCACCTTAACTCGCTCTATCCCAGCCACACTGATCCCTTTGTTGCTAAGTAACACCAAGTACATCTCAACATTCTCCCCTCTGCATGGAGATATCTTCCCCGACTCATTTCTTCAATCTTGGCACATCTTTACTCATATTGTATCTTCTCTAAAAGACTTTTTAATTTTCCCAATATTGTACAGATTTTCAGTTTATTTACTTGCAGTTTCAAATTCATCCCTCCTCATTAGCCGTGAGACTATTAGAGGTGAAGTCTTTAAACATTTCCTCTTTGCTGGCTGACACATGATAACCCTTGTCAAGAGAGGACACAAGAGAGACATTGTGAGAGAAGGGCGTTGTCCTTGTGGTTTTGGTGTGCTTTCTCAGCAAGACTCCGAGGAGCAGGTGTTCCCAGGGTCTACCTCCTGCAGCAGGGACGATTTCTCTGGAACCAGATTCTGCCACTTCATGATTTTCTCCAACATTGGGATCCTATAAAGGATTATGGTTGTCTCAGCAGCAAAAAGGAGCTTCTCCTGACACTATTGTCAGGAAACTTTGTGAAAATCTTTCCCCAACACCTGAAAAGGGTAGATTTCCCCAAGTACCATCATCACAGCACTCCAGTAACCCCTTCACCATTCACTGAGTCTCAGCCATTCACTCTCAAACAAGATCTGGTTTGCCATGTTCCTTTCTGAGTAATGCATTTACACTAATTTCTAGGATATTTTCAATTAGAAAATTTAGCTGTTGTGATCAGAAGACAATATTATTAAATACTAAAAATGTAGTCATGATGAATGCATTTTATATATTTCTTATATAAAATTACCTACATATCAGCATCACTTAGATTTAGCACTTTTATAATGCTTAAAACAATAGCTCTACAATCTTTGTTTATTAAACAACCATGAAAAGGTGAAATTTATAACTCAATTGTGACTCTGAAGAGCTGCTTGCTTTTTCATGATTTGCTCTTTTGTTCACTAATTTGATGACTCGTTGTCTGGTTATGCGGCCACATATAGGTTTAGCAAAGAAAACTCATTGTTTTTCTATAATGCCAGTAGGAAATTATTTAAATAAAGAGAATAAATATATTTTTAAATGTTTTAAAAGTGAAAAAGGAAACCATAATAAAATTCCAGCAATCTGGGAAAATGAAGGAAAGGGAGAAAGAAAAAAGGAGGGAGGTATGAAGGGCAGAGGACAGAGAGGTAGAGAGAAAAGAGAAAGAAAGAGAGAGAGAATGGGGCTGAAGAGACCAATGGCATTGAGCAGCCTGTACTCCTGTTATAATATTCTTTGGTCAGTTTTTTTAAAAAAGGAATGGCCCAGAGCTGAGAACTAAATTTTTCCTCTTGTTATCAAAACCCAGTTGCCTGATACTGCCAATGCCTGTGTGCTGGAAATTCATTTAAATGATAATAAAACAGCAGCATTGAAGATGATCCAGCTCAAGTTCACTTGACAATGGTAAAATATACTACGCTGTTATTGTAACTGCTGTCAGGCATGTAAATGGTCCTTCCACATGTATTTATTCTAAATTTATTTTTTCTACTATTTGTACTGGTGTCACTAGCCAGTCAACAACAGAAAACTATTTTTGGTAAATTGGGGGTCTTTTCACATTGAAAATATTGCACTTAAAAAACATGGTTATGCTACAGGCTGATTTATTGTGGTACTATTGGTTATTTACTGTATTATCAAGAAATAACTCTGTTGTATTTTTTGATCTACCCAGTGCTTTATGTACAATTCTAGATGGTGATTTGACACAGCTCTCTAAATAATTCCTCTCTTCTCTGTGTCTCCGGATGCTGACTTGATTTATGATGTCAGACTAAAACTGAGTTGCGTCCATATAAAATATATCTGTTATGAGTAGGTATCTTTAAATGACAGCAGTGCTAGTCATTGAAGGGTTCTCATTCAGGAGCTAAAATTCCAGTAGGCTTGGCCAGAAACTACATGTAGGATTACTGGTCTCCATAGTTTTTGAAATCTCATCCAATCTACCACGGCCAAGACCACCATTAAAGCTCTCTGAACTTTCATCCATCTTGAGAAGAGCTTCAAACAAATTTGGAAGAAAGAAATGATAGATCATAAATCAAGTTGGTGTTTGTTTTTTTTTCCTCTCTTTTCCATTCAACGGTGGTCACAGATATCAATTTTCTGGGTTTGAAAGAACCAAGTTATTTGATGTGCATGAAGATCAATTTTCTGGGTTTTCTTGACTGGGTGAAAGAAGGCCCATAAGAGATGGCAAAACATTATTTCTTACAGTGTCTGTGCTAGCATTTCTGGAAGAGAGAAACATTAGTAGCTGTAGACTGAGTAAAGAAGTTTGCCCTCACCAATGTGGGTGGGTATCATTCAGTCTTTTAGGGGTTGGAATGAAACGTAGAGAAGAGATTTGCTGTGTTGAGCTGGGCTATTTTCTCTTGTCCTTGCTCATTGGCTGTCCTGTGTCTTGATCTTTAATTATGAATGGAAACCACATTACCAGCTTTCCTGTCCTCTAACTTATAGGCAGAGCGACTTCTCAGCCTTCACAGCTCGTAAGTCACTCTCTAATGATAAATATCTTTCTGTATGTTTTGATATATCTATTTATTCTGTTTCTCTGGAAAGCCTTGAGCAATAGAGCATAATATTCTTTATTTAATATTTTAGGGATTCTAGACAGTAGATTAAGTTGGTTATACCATCAGTGTCTCTACCTTCACTAATTTTATCTCTTAATAATGGCCATGTTAACCAGACAGACAGCAATTCCTCAGTTAAGCTACGGGGCAGACAGGTCATGGTTGATTGAATCCATATTAATAATTGATAATAATGTTATTATCAAATTGGCTAGGTGACAATAGTTATCATTATGTTTACCCAACTGAACAGACTGTTGTCATCGTGGTCTACTTTTTTTTTTCTTTAAAACATGACTAACATTAATCCAATTTGGATAGATTAAAGGATTTTTTTTTAATTATAATAAAGATAACCAAGTTTACCCAAGTTATTTTGTTTGCTCTTAGCCTAAGGACCAATAATTGGATTCTTAGAGTCATCCAGTTTGTTACATTTGGAAACCGGCATCTTGTTCCATACCCACTTAGAAGCCATGAGGACAAATCCTTTGAGGCTCTTCTTAGGAATTAAATGTGTCCTGCAATTTGACTTAATTAAAAAATCCAGTCTAAATGTTTAGATACAGGTTCACTAGTCTTGTGTTTTATAGCACATCCACCATCAAAAACATAAATAATATTAGTGGTCATAATTTCTGAATATCCAGATTTATCATCAGGGTAAAGAAGCATTCATCTAAAATTATCTTGTATACAAGTGTAGACTTCTATTTCTTTCTTAAGTATAACAAAGTGGCAATTGAACACTCCATTTTTAAAGAGCAAATATCTCAATAATTGTATATAAGTCCGTCCATGCATATAATTTTGTATAAAATGCCTTTTCCTCCCTCTGTCGCTGTCTTTCTTTTCCTTTTTTTAAATTCCTACTTATTTCACCCAAATAGTTGTTTCTAGGGCTTCTCACCCTCTGTTTCCATTCTGGAAACGGATTTTCTACCTTGATGAATGAGCTCTGCCAGAGCTTATATACTTTGATGCCCTAGTGTTTCTTGGAGTAATAATGAGAACTCCTGCTTCCTAATAGGTATTGCTATTAACTCTAGCGAGGAAAAAGGGTTTTACAAGATGATTTATTGACTACACAACATGATTCCCAAACTGAGTTGCCGGCTGACAAATAACAATAATATTACCAGTTGATATTAAACTTACGTAAATGGAAAGTTAATATAGAAAGCTGATTTTTAAAATAAAATAAAAAATTCTGTGCCAATGTATCTAAAATGAAAAGATCAAAGCCCTATCTTAATGGTTTTCAGTCTTGAAAATCAACTGCATGTAATATGAATAGCCACGTACTTGGTGGCTGTGATAGCTCCTAGACAACCTTGAAGGAATAATTATCTTCAGACCTATCCGATTCCTTGTCTTTATTTCTCTCAACCTAGCAAACTTCAAAATTTGTGCTCCTATACCTGTGATAAAGACATGTTTATCAGAACACAGGATAAAATGCCATGTACCCAACTAGTCAATGTCTGGAACCTTGAGCTCAGCCTTCAAAAATAAAATCAAATCTGACCCTGTTAAGTATATTCTAAGAAAGGATATTTTTCTCTGCTTCATGAAATGGCAAAGAAATGCGTTGAAGTGCTTACTGAATGCTGTGGGTCAGTGGGTGTGTCCGACTTAATTCTGGCAATAGAGCCGGGAAGTCGGGGTAATTTATTTATTTTTTCTAGATGTAGAGTGAGATTCCAAGAGGAGAAACAATTTGTATTAAATCTAGAGAAATTAAAATCTAGGTCGGCTTAACTTTATAATCAAAGCACCTTCCATTATTTTAACCGAGGTACCAATATTCTTTATACAGGGTGGCCGTAAGTTCATGTGCAATTTAAAATTACTCACAGACTTCATAGACACCCTGTACATTTCTGGCAATGATTAACTTACTGTGGTAAGAAAATGTCCATGTTAAGAAAAGGCACATTAGGGAAACATTTCTCAATGTTTTTACCTTTGATTTCTGTGGGTTTCACCAAGAAAAGGAAAATCAAGCATCTCCTTTCCGCACCAGTGAAATGTACACAAGCTTTTAAATTTGATTCATTTGAGATTTCTGAAGAGGAAGAACTCTAGTGGTTTAAATACGTGCTAAAAAACAATTTGCTACTCCATACCACCCTCCTGGACCTTTTTGTCCTAAGTTTTTGTTTAGAGAAAACTTCAAAGCGTGTCAAAATAGAATCGCTGGTCACTCATCATTTTAGAGATCAGACATCTGAAGCCTGAAGTGAAGGAAATTATCTGAGCTTACACAGTTAGAGGGAGCTCTGGGATTTAAGTTGTGCTTTCTGATTCTCTGAGCAGAGTTCTTTGCACTTTACTAACCTGCTTTTCTGATATTTGACTAGCTTGGGAAATTGTGGATTCGAAGGGCTATGAATCCAAATGCTTGTACATTTGGCTTTTCCTTTGTACATTTTATAATAGCTCAGTGGCTGTGGAGAAGGTAATCTACTTCTCAGTGTGCATGTGCTTTTACTACGGGCAATAATCTACTGAGTTCTGGAATTCCCATAATATAAGCAACTCCCTTTGTGACTTTCAATTGCTGTAGGTTTGTAATGGTGCTTGGCACTTTAATAATTAGTCTACAGGGAGCTTTAATAGACTAGGGCAACTGTTTTAATTAACTTAATCCCCAGAACATGAGTTGACCATTAGACATCAAATCACAGTTTAGCTCCTAGAGTGTTTGAACTCTGAGGAAATCACATTTGTAACTACAGTGGGGAAAACATTATCTTCTGTTATAAAACAATGCAGCTGCAACCAATTTGGCTCAACTGGCCTCTGACACTGTGGAGAATGGAAGCCATTATTTCCATTGGAATGAATATAAACTGGAAATGGCTTAAGAGTTTGGCTTTTGGGAGTGTAGAGATGTGTGTTGGCCTAATTCATGAGAAGCAAAAGATAAATGGGAGGGAATAGCCATTTTAAAACTTGCAGACTGCCTATTTTAAGCTCAGTAAGGAAATGCATGTTACAAAACAACAATCTAATTCAGCTCAAAAAGAACAATATTGCAATAACATATTTTTATGCTCTGATAACTTACTTTACATTACTTTTTTAAACCATTGGACTGTCTAATCACTCATTTACTTATTCAAACAGCCTTATTATATGTAAAGTATGTATATGAAAAATGTTAGGTGCAAAGGACAAGAAGTATTTATAACTATAATAAAATTGCAAGCTAGATTTTGCGAAATACTTTTCTCATCCCCTTTAAGAATTTTGTTCTCGCACACACACATGAAAGAGATTCACTCCTTGATGCATAAATTCCTTTCTTTATTCCACATAGATTCTAAACAACTATTATATAAAGAGTTCAAAATGAGGCAGACACATAAGATGACCTCCATAAACTTAAAGTGAAGTAGAAATAGGGCAACCACCTAAAGGGGCCATTAAATACTGTGTGAACAAGTTAGATAATAACATTAATTACAGGGTTCTACAGAAGGACGTAAGAAGGACTCATACCAAGCCCCGAGATTTTAGGAGGTGCAATTGGTGCACGATATTTGAAAGAAAAAGCTGAAAATCAAGAGGCTATATTCAGACCTACATTTGGCTAATCTATTCCAGGCAAAATGAATAGATGCACCCAGACCTAGCTTCCGGAGCAAACGTGCTCAGTTTCTCATCACATGACAGTCTTATTGCTGGAATAGAAAGCACAGTGATAAAGCTAGAGCAATGATTATGCCCCGAAGACCCTTTTATGTGTTGCTATGAAATTTGTGCTTAAAACATAAACAACATATAGAAGCCACAAGGAAGAACATTAAACAAGGAAGCTCGTAAGCTATGAATAAGTAAACAGAATAACATTGTTCGATAACATGTTCAAAATACTAGTACATCGGCAGGTAATAAATATACAAATAATACTGGTGAGACATCTCGCATTATTTTTAGTACTGTGTGCTTGGGAATCTGGTGAGTGTTTAGTCCTGTTGTACACTTAAATTTGGGTCAGGTTCATGAATTGCCTGTAAGCGATGGCTGGAATATTGAATGGTGCACTACTTATTCTAAGCTAAAAAACCTCTGAATCTGAAGAAAGATAGCTCAGTGAAGTTCTTTCAGAGACTTGGCAGGAAAGTAAGCCTAATTGCACATTTGAGTTTAAACTAAACAACATCTGTAAATTATCAGTGATAAAAATGGCGAATTATCTAATATAGAGGTAGGTAGATAAGAATGCCCAATTCCACATTTGGGTTTTAAACTAAACCACATGTGGAAATTATCAGTGATAAAAATGATACATTATCTATTGTCTGACCATTTTTCCATTTTTCTATTTGTTCAGAAGATGTGGTGGGGAATTTGCTTTATTTATTGGGTGGGTCCTCGACACCCCAACTAACAGAATGAGAAGTAAATCTGCAAATGAGTAGATAATTTCTCCATTCTTAAAATCAGAGGACTCAACATAAAGGGCAGATTCAGGAGAATATGGGAGTTTTTATTCTGCTCTAGGTAATTTTAAAGTGCTGATGGGATATACAGATGGGATATAATTTGTTAAACATGAATATCTGAAGCTTAGACTCACTACTCCACATCAAAACTTCATTAGGTTTGTCCTGATACTTCAGTAAAAAGTGATATTTCCACATTCTGAGCCATTTATACTTTTATGGATAAAGTAATACATTGTTGTATGGTTGTATCATAAATCTAATGACACATCGAACTTTTTGTTTTAAATATTATACTGCTTCTCAAATTTTTTTAAACCATATTCATGCATAGTCCTGGGTATGTGTACATGCATGATATAATTTTCTTCTCCAAAAAATAAATAAATAAATTGGTACAATTATTTGAGAGCAGAGTACAGTATGTATTCTATTGACAGAAATTATCCATAGAATCAAAGAATATTAGACACAAAAAAGATCTTAAGTAACCAAATGTATAATGATTTAATTGATTCTTCAATATTTCTCTTAGTACTGGAAATCCTAGCCAGAGCAATTAGGTAATTAGAAAATAAAAATAAAAGTCATCCAAAGCAGAAAGGAAGAAATTATATTGCCTTCTTTCAGATGACATAACCCTCTATATAGAAAATCCTAGGGATTCCACAGAAATAAATCTTTAGTAAAGTCCCAGAATACAAAAATCAGCATATGAAATCTGTTGCATTTCTATACACTAATAGAAAATTATCTGGAAAAGAAATTAAGAAAACAATGTCCCATAGAATAGACTAAAAATAGAATAAAATAGTAAGGAACAATTTTAATCAAGGAGATGAAATATCCGCACAATGAAAACCATAAAAAACTGATTAAGAAAATTTGAAGACAACATAAATGTAAAATATGTCAGGTTCATTGATCAAGAGAATTAATAATGAAAATGCCCATACTACTCAAAACGATGTACAGGTTGAATGAATTCCCTATTAAACATTTTATGGTAATTTTTACAGAAATAGAGAAAATATCCTGAATTTTATGTGGAACCACAGAAGATCCTGAAAAGCCAAAACTATCTGGAGAAAGAACAAAGATAGAAGGATCACATGGGGTGGACTTCAGCTGACTGAAGCCAGCTTTCCACAGAGGCTCCAATCCAGAAGGAGCAAGTAACCTGGTGGATTAGAGCTACACCAAGAGAGAAGGTTGAAGAACGCACATCAACCCTGCTGAGGAAAACTGTGACCACAAGGATACAAACAAAAGGTACAAAATCCGTCACCAAGTGGACAGGCGTCCCCTCCCCCATGAGAACAGCTCAAAGTGCCCCACAAACAAATAAGCAGAGTTCAAAGTTCTTCCCACTACACGCCACAGAAGAGACCCTCTAAAAACTGGAACTACCTTCGCTACTAGGGTGCCAAGGCATGCTCCTGCCAGGCATAAATCTGTATAAAACTGTACATATTCTCTACTTGCAATTCTGAGCTCCCAGCACTCCCCTCCACTCTCACTCTGCAGTCTGGAGGCCTGTCCCCCAGGATTGGGTGATTTCTTGAGGGGTGTGGACAGGGGCTAGACTGCAGCTAGTCAGTGCTGATTCCTTGGCATGAGAGTGAGGGGAGGATGGTCGGCTGAGAGGGAACCACACCAGAGCCGCGGTGTCCAGGCACAGAGCAGCAGCCATTTTTGGCAACAATAGGGCTCACTCCCAGATATTCTGAAGCCACACCCCCTGTCTCCCTGAGCAACCAGAGGAGGCCAGGCATCTTTTCAGGTGGCAACCACTGCGGAAAAGATCTGGGATGGAAACACAGGCCTCATGAGTAAAGGATTTGCCTGAGGAGGTACCAGCCTGGGTGGAGCTCGGGGACTAGAAAACGCATGTGCAGGGCGGCCCCTGTGGCTCAAGGAGTAGGGCGCCAGTCCCATATGCCGGAGGTGGCCGGTTCAAACCCAGCCCCGGCCAAAAACCACAAAAAAAAAAAAAAAAAAGAAAACGCATGTGCAGAGCCGGGAAATTCCCAGGGCTGTGCTGACCCAGAGGACTGCTTTACTGGCCCTCAGGGGATCTCAGCCTATAGACAAAGGAAGCAGGAGGCTAGAACTGACAGCTAACTGAATATAAACCTGCAGGAGCAAAGAGAGGGCCTGAGGTGCAGGCTCTGGGAACTCAAAACAGTTTCTCTTCTGCAGGGGAATTTAGCAGGGACAGAAACAAATTTCTGCAAAGTTGTTCTGCTCTGTTCTATTGGTAACATCAATCAGGGGCAGGGCTGGAACTGAGTGAACACCACCCAGCCGCCATTAAGCACCCAAGGTTGTCAGGCCTCACCTCCCCCTGCTGGATAGAGGCAGAGCGCAGTGGCCTGGCTGAGCAGATATAGATTTCCTTGTGATTCAGGTAGGTACAAACCCCTGGAGTTTCTGTTCACTAGAGGCAACTGGGTCACAGCCCTGCAGGGCTATCAGTGACTGGGTGTGACAGAGGTGCAAGGTGGGGAAGGAGGCATCAACCTTCCCAGACTGATCTATTTGCTGGGTGGGTCCTCCTGACTTCACGGAGCACCAGAACAAGTTATATCTGAGTTGTCAACAGACCACTGTGATCCAGTTGCCAGAGACCTTTTAAACTCTCCCACCTGAGACAGATGCTGACTGAGACAATTGATTTGGACCCTTTGAACTGAGCCAATCGCCTGAGGACTATTCAAGTGGTGCCCTAGGTGTGTGGTTGTAGGAAGGTTTGATTTTCCTTTTCCGATTGTTGCCTGTGGGGGGTGGGATGACTTATTTGCTGGTATTTCTCCACAGCTGAGACTTCAACCCAGAGTAACTGTTTCACTAGGGTCAGACAGAGAACAGCTGAAAATAAGACAGAACCACTTAGCCCCACCACAACAAACAGGTCCCCAGTTTCTCAGGCCATAGCACTGTATGGGTCCTCGACAAAGCTCCAGGGGAAAAATCAAATGGTGTAAAACAATCATGGGGCAGAATCAGCGGGAAAACTCTGGTAACATGAATAACCAGAATAGATCAATGGCCCCAAGGAAAGATATGGCAGATGTAACTGAAGATCCCATTTATAAACAGCTGGCCGAGATGTCAGAAATTGAATTCAGAATTTGGATTGCAAGCAAGATTAATAGAATGAAGGAAAAATTGGAATTAGAAATTTGAAGAGCAATTCAAAAGTCAGAATTAGAAATTCGAGGAGAAATTCAAAAGTGATCTCAAGAATTTACAAACTTAACCACCAAAGATCTTGACTCACTGAAGCAAGAATTTGCAGCCCTCAAAGATCTGAAAAATACAGTAGAATCCCTCAGTAACAGAGTGGAGCAAGCAAAAGAAAGGATTTCTGACAATGAACACAAAGCCTTTGAACGCTCCCAAACTCTCAAAGAGGAAGAGAAATGGAGAGCAAAAATGAATCATTCTCTCAGAGAGCTCTGGGATATTTCGAAGAAGGCTAATATCTGCCTCATTGGAATCCCTGAAAGTGACGAAGTGGCCTTGCAAGGCACAAAGGCCCTTCTCCATGAAATTATGAATTTTCCAGATATGCCAAGAGATTTGGAAATTCAGATAGCAGTTTCAGAGCCCCGCATAACTCAATCCGAAAAGACATCCCCCAGGCATATCATAATTAACTTCAATAAAGTTAATATGAAGGAGAAATTTCTCAAAGCAGCCAAATGTAAGAAATCCATTACCTACAAAGGGAAGAATATTAGAATGACTGCAGATCACTCTGCTGAAACTTTACAAGCCAGAAGAGGGTCATCGATTTTTAATCTTCTAAAGCAAAATAACTTTCAAGACTGCAGATCACTCTGCTGAAACTTTACAAGCCAGAAGGTCATCGATTTTTAATCTCCTAAAGCAAAATAACTTCCAACCCCAGATCCTGTATCCAGCTAAACTGAGTTTCATTTATGATGGAGAAATTAAATACTTTAATGACATTCATATATTGAAGAAATTTGCCATAACCAAACCAGCTCTTCAGGATATTCTCAGACCTATCCTCCACAATGACCAGCCCAATCCTCTACCACAAAAGTAAACTCACTCAGAAACTTTTGATCAAACTCCAACTTCCACAGTGGCTAAAGGATTAAAAATGTCCACTGGACTTTTGAAAAACTTGATACCCAAAATTTTACCAGACTTATCAATATTCTCCATTAATGTGCATGGCTTAAACTGTCCTCTAAAGAGGCATAGATTAGCTGACTGGATACAAAAACTCAGGCCAGATATTTGCTGCATACAAGAGTTGCATCTTACCTTAAAAGACAAATATAGACTCAGGGTGAAAGGATGGTCGTCCATATTTCAGGCAAATGGTAATAAAAAAAAAGCAGGTGTTGCGATTCTATTTGCAGACACAATAGGCTTTAACCCAACAAAAGTAAGGAAGGATAAGAATGATCACTTCATATTTGTTAAGGGTAATACTCAATATGATGAGATTTCAATGATGAGTATTTATGCCCCCAACCAGAATGCGCTTCAATTTATAAGAGAAACTCTAACAGACATGAGCAACTTGATTTCCTCCAGCTTCATAATAGTTGGAGATTTCAACAATCCTTTGGCAGTGTTGGATAGATCCTTCAATGAGAAGCTGAGCAAAGAAATTTTAGATTTAAAAACCTAACCATACAACATTTGGATTTAGCAGACATCTACAGAACATTTCATCCCAACAAAACTGAATACACACACTTCTCATCAGCCCACAGAACATACTCCAAAATTGATCGCATCTTAGGTCACAAGTCTAACCTCAGTAAATTTAAAGGAATAGAAATAATCCCTTGCATCTTCTCAGACCACCATGAAATAAAAGCTGAACTCCTGAACAACAGGAGTCTGCATACTCATACAAATACATGGAAGTTAAATAACCTTATGCTGAATGATAGCTGGGTCAGCAATGAGATTAAGAAGGAAATTGACAAATTTTTTAAACAAAATGACAATGAAGACATGAATTATCAGAACCTCTGGGATACCACAAAGGCAGTCCTAAGAGGGAAATCTATAGCACTGCGAGTCTTCCTCAAGAGAATGGAAAGAGTGAAGTTAACAACTTAATGGGACATCTCAAGCAATGGGAACAGGAAGAACATTCCAACCCCAAACCCAGGAGAAGAAAAGAAATAACCAAAATTAGAGCAGAATTAAATAAAATTGAAAACAAAAGAATTACACAACAAATCAATAAATCAAAAAATTGGTTTTTTGAAATGGTCAATAAAATAGATAAACCTTTGGCTAACCTAACCAGGAAAAAAAGAGTAAAATTTCTAATCTCATCAATCAGAAATGACAAAGACAAAATAACAACAGACTCCTCAGAAATTCAAAAAATCCTTAATGAATGGTACAAGAAACTTTATTCCCAGAAATATGAAAATCTGAAGGAAACTGACCAATACTTGGAAGCACGTCACCATCCAAGACTTAGCCAGAATCAAGTGGAAATGTTGAACAGGCCAATGTCAAGTTCTGAAATAGCATCAACCATACAAAACCTCCCTAAAAGGAAAAGCCTGGGACCAGATGGCTTCACATCAGAATTCCACCAAACCTTTAAAGAGGAACTAGTACCTATGTTACTCAACCTGTTCCAAAATGTAGAAAGAGAAGGAAGACTACCTAACATGTTCTAGGAAGCAAACATCACTCTGATCCCCAAACCAGGAAAGGACCCAAAAGGAAATAAAATTATAGACCAATATCACTAATGAATATAGATGCAAAAATACTCAACAAGATCCTAACAAACAGAATCCAGCAACACATTAAATAAATCATACATCATGACCAAGTCGGTTTTATCCCAGTGTCTCAAGGCTGGTTCAATATACGTAAATCTATAAGTATAATTCAGCACATAAACAAATTAAAAAACAAGACCATATGATTCTCTCAATTGATGCAGAAAAAGCTTTTGATAATATTCAGCATCCCTTCCCGATCAGAACACTTAAGAAAATTGGTATAGGGCGGCGCCTGTGGCTCAGTCGGTAAGGCGCCGGCCCCATATACCGAGGGTGACGGGTTCAAACCTGGCCCCGGCCAAACTGCAACCAAAAAAAAAATAGCCGGGCGTTGTGGCGGGCGAGTGTAGTCCCAGCTACTCGGGAGGCTGAGGCAAGAGAATCACTTAAGCCCAGGAGTTAGAGGTTGCTGTGAGCTGTATGAGGCCACGGCACTCTACCGAGGGCCATAAAGTGAGACTCTGTCTCTACAAAAAAAAAAAAAAAAAAAGAAAGAAAATTGGTATAGAAGGGACATCTCTTAAAAGGATAGAGGCCATCTACAGCAAACCCATAGCCAATATCGTATTGAATGGAGCTAAACTGAAATCATTTCCACTCAGATCAGGAACTAGACAAGGCTGCCCATTGTCTCTACTGCTCTTTAACATTGTAATGGAAGTTTTAGCTACCACAGTTCGGGAAGAAAAGGCAATCAAGTGTATCCACATAGGGTCAGAAGAGATCAAACTTTCGCTCTTTGCAGATGATATGACTGTATATCTGGAAAACACGGGGGATTCTACTACAAAACTTTTAGAAGTGATCAAGGAATACAGCTGAGTCTCAGGTTACAAAATCAACATTCATAAGTTGGTAGCCTTTATATATACCAACAATAGTCAAGCATAAAAAAACAGTTAAGGACTCTATTCCATTCACAGTAGTGCCAAAGAAGATGAAATATTTGGGAGTTTATCTAACAAAGGGCGTGAAAGATCTCTATAAAGAGAACTATGAAACTCTAAGAAAAGAAATAGCTGAAAATGTTAACAAATGGAAAAACATACCATGCTCATGGCTGCGAAGAATCAACATTGTTAAAATGTCCATACCACCCAAAGCAATAGACAATTTTAAAGCAATCTCTATTAAAGCTCCACAAAGATACTTAAAAGATCTTGAAAAAATAATACTTCGTTTTATATGGAATCAGAAAAAATCTCGAATAGCCAAGACATTACTCAGAAATAAAAACAAACCAGGAGGAATCACACTACCTGACCTCAGACTATACTATAAATCTATAGTGATCAAAACAGCATGGTACTGGCACAAAAGCAGAGAAGTAGATGTCTGGAACAGAATAGAGAACCAAGAGATGAATCCAGCTACTTACCATTATTTGATCTTTGACAAGCCAATTAAAAACATTCAGTGGAAAAAAGATTCCCTATTTAACAAATGGTGCTGGGTGAACTGGCTGGCAACCTGTAGAAGACTGAAACTGGACTCACATCTTTCACCATTAATTAAGATAGACTCTCACTGGATTAAAGATTTAAACTTAAGATGTGAAACTGTAAAAATACTAGAAGAGAGTGTAGGAATACCCTTGAAGAAATCGGTCTGGGTGAGTATTTTATGAGGAGGACCCCCTGGGCAATTGAAGCAGCTTCAAAATACACTCCTGGGACCTGATCAATCTAAAAAGCTTCTCTGCACAGCCAAGAACACAGTAAGTAAAGCAAGCAAACAGCCATCAGAATGGGAGAAGATATTTGCAGGTTATGTCTCTGATAAAGGTTTAATAACCAGAATCCACAGAGAACTCAAACACATAAGCAAGAAAAGAACAAGTGATTCCATTGTGGGCTCGGCAAGGGACTTGAAGAGAAACTTCTCTGAAGAAGACAGGTGCACGGCCTACCGACATATGAAAAAATGCTCATCATCTTTAATCATCAGAGAAATGCAAATCAGAACTACTTTGAGATATCATCTAACTCCAGTAAGATTAGACTATATCACAAAATTTCAAGACCAGAGATGTTGGCGTGGATGTGAAGAAAAGGGAACACCTCTCCACGACTGGTGGGAATGCAAATTAATACATTCCTTTTGGAAAGATGTTTGGTGAACACTTAGAGATCTAAAAATATATATGCCGTTCAATCCTATAATTCCTCTACTAGGTGTATACCCAGAAGACCAAAAATCACATTATAACAAAAATATTTGTACCAGAATATTTATTGCAGCCCAATTCATAGTTTCTAAGTCATGGAAAAATCCTCAGTGCCCATCAATCCACAAATGGATTAATAAATTGTGGTATATTTACACCATGGAATATTATATATCCTTAAAAAAAGATGGAGACTTTACCTCTTTCATGTTTACATGGATTGGGCTGGAACATATTCTTCTTAGTAAAGTATCTCAAGAATGGAAGAAACAGTATCCAGTGTACTCAGCCCTACTATGAAACTAATTTATGGCTTTCACATGAAAACTATAACCCAGTTATAATCTACGAATAGGGGGAAGGGGGAGAGGAAGGTGAGGGAGGGGTGAGGATGGGCGGAAGGAGGGTGATTGGTGGGATTACACCTGTGGTATATCTTACAAGGGTATGTGTGAAACTTAGTAAAGGTAGAATATAAATGTCTTAACACAATACCTAAGAAAATGCCAGGAAGGCTATGTTAACCAGTGTGATGAAAATGTGTCAAACGGTCTATAAAACCAGTGTATGGTGCCCCAGGATCACATTAATGTACACAGTTATGATTTAATAATAATAAAAAAGAAGGATCACACATCATGATTTCAAACTATATTTCAAAGCTGTAGTAATCAAAACAGCATCACATTGGTATACAAATAGATACATTGACAGAATAGAAAGTCTGGAAATGCACCTACACAAAGACAGTGAACAAATGTTTGGCAAAGGCATAATTGTTAGTGCCCTCAATAAATGATGTCAGAAAAACTGCATATCCTTATGCAAAAATGAACTTGGATGTTTATCTTCTGCCATATACAAGAAATTAACTGTAAGTGGATTGAAGAAGTGCATGTAACATATGAAATCCAAAAATTCCCAGAAAAAGATATAAGGAAAAATTCCTTGACATTTTGAATAGGACATCAACATACAGACAACAAAAGCAAAAAATAAAATAAAATAAATAGGAACTACAAAAATGTGAACACCTTCTGCACAGCTAAGCACACAGCCAACAAAATGATGAAGCTGCCTACAGAATAGGAGGAAATATTTGCAAATAAAATATCTGATAGGGGCTTAATGTCAAAATCATATAAGTAACTCTAGAATTCAGTTAAAAGTACAAATAACTCCATGATTTTATGGGCAGAGGACCTGACACATTTTTGAAAAAGGACATCTAAGTAATTTAAGTGGTCAACAGGTACAGTATATAAAATGGCGTTCGACAGCTCTTCTCATGAGGAAAATGCAAATCACAGCTACCATGGGCCCTCACCTCACATCCGGGAGGATGGCAGTGATCAAAAGGAAGAGGTACAACAGAAACATGTTGACAAGGATGTGGAGAAAGGGCCCTCTTGTATATTATGGATGAGAATGTAAAGTTGTGGAGCCATTAAAGACATCACTAGAGGTCTTCTCTGAAGATTAAACACAGATGCTCCATGTGACCCAGAAATCCTACTTCTGTGTATGTATCCAAAGGAAACAAAATTAGTCCTGGCACCCTTACACCCTGCAACATTATTCATCATAGCCAAGATATGGAAATAACTTAAATGCCCATCAGTAATCAGATTGAAAATGAGATATAGATGTATCTAAACAGTGGGATGTTAGTCAACCTTACAAAAGAAGGAAATCCTGAAATTTATGACAACGTGGACATTCTCGTTTGCAAAATGGAATAAGCCAGGCGCAGAAGACAAATACTGGGGGATCTCACTATACATGAAATCTGAAAAAAGTAAAACTAATAGAAGTAGTGAGTAACGATACAATTGTCAGGATGGGGGCTGAGAGAAATGGGGAGATGTTAGTCAAATGATACAAGCCACCAATTAAAAGTGGAATAAATTTAGGGAGATGCAATGGATGGTGTGACGACTATATGTAATGATGTCGTATTGCTTACTTGAAATTTGCTAAGGGAATAGATCTTATGTATCCTTATCTCTCTCTCTCTCTCACACACACACACACACACACACACACACATACACACAAATGGTAATTGAGTGGTGATGTATTTGTTAATTAATTTGATCACAGTAATCGTTTAAGCATATGTAGATAATATCAAATTATTGGTTTGTATACCTTTCTTATATACAGCTTTTATGTGTCATTTAAATACCTCAGTATTGCTGGGAAGAGTTTAGAAAATAACACTGACTGAGGTGACAACTACATCTCACACAGAATAAATAAATGGGCATGTTTTTTAAAAGATACTTATTTAAGGCCAGCGTGTGGCTCATGCCTATAATCCTAGCACTCTGGGAGGCCAAGGCAGGTGGATCACTTGAGCTCAGGAGTTCAAGACCAACCTGAGTAAAAAGCAAGACCCCATCTCTACTAAAAATAGAAATATTATACGTGCATTATGGTGGGTGCCCGTAGTCTCAGCTACTTGGGAGACTGAGGCAGGAAGATTGCTTGAACTTAGGAGTTTGAGGTTGCTGTGAGCCAGGGTGAAGCCGTGGCATTTTAGCCTGAAGCAGCAGAGTGAGACTATCTCAAAAAAAGAAAAAAGACACTTAAATTTCTGAAGCTAGACATCAGGGTCTCATTTCAAATAAAAAAAAAAATGTCAATGTGAATAGGAGTCTTGTTACGGGTCTGCACTTACTTGATAAAATTGTAAATTGTGATAAGATTATAATAAAGCAATAGCTTTCAAAGGATGTACAATCGAAAAGTCAGACAATCTTGTGCAATGTTGACTCTGATGACTATGCACTAGGCACAGTGGTGTGTGCAGCTAATCCAAATAAATGCCACGTGTCCCCGGAAATGATGGTATGTTCTCACCCAAAGAGTAGGAAGTCTTACAAAGGAATTTGTATTACAGGTGAAATTAAAGAATGAGAGAGAAAAACACAAACTTGTGTAAAGGGCAATCTAGGATGAGAATCATTTATGTGCATGGCCTGTTCATTTTCCTTTTTTCTTGAGACGGGGTGCCTTTCTCACCCACAAAATTCCATGCACTGTTCAAACATAGCTCCCTCTAACCTCAAACTCCTGGTGATGCCCCCACCCCCGTCCTAAGCAGCTAGAAACCAGGTGTGTACCACCATGCCTGGCTAATGTGTTTATTTACGCTTTTTTGGTAGAGGTGAGTGTTTGCTATGCTGCCCAGGCTGAACTTGGACTTCTGGCCTAGTGGGATTCTCCTGTCTCAGCTTCCCAATGTGCTGGCATTAGTCCTAAGCCACCACACCCGTTTGTCTGCTCAGTTTCTGTAATGAAGGGGATGTTGTGGGGTATTTATAAGAATATAGGCATGGATGGGATAAGAAACAGTGTGGGGGTTCAAACCAAAGGAGGTCTAGAATGTTTTCCTAACTTTCAACAGCTATAATATAGACAGTGAAGCACTGGAGAAGTTGAGGGTCTGGTCTAACAGTAATAGCCATGTTGAAGAATGATTGAGGTGAGAAGTCCTCTAATAGGAAATTTCCCCCATTTTAAAGATAAGGACAGCATTTTAAAGATAAGGACAGGCTCTGTGCCCATAGCTCAGAGGTTAGAGCACTGGCCACATGCTCTGGATCTGGTGGGTTCGAACACCGCCCAGGCCTGCCAAACAGGAAGGAAGGAGGGAAGGAAGGAAGGAAGGAAGGAAGGAAGGAAGGAAGGAGGGAGGGAGGGAGGGGAGAGGGAGGGAGGGAGGGAGGGAGGGAGGGAAGGAAGGAAGGAAGGAAGGAAGGAAGGAAGGAAGGAAGGAAGGAAGGAAGGAAGGAAGGAAGGAAGGAAGGAAGGAAGGAAGGAGTTGTGGCCAGCGCCTGTAGTCCCAGCTACTCAGGAGTCTGAGGCAAGAGGATCATTTAAGCCCAAGAGTTTGAGGATGCTGTGAGCTATGACGTCACAGCACTCTACTGAGGGTTACAAAGTGAGACTCTGTCTCAAAAAATAAAAATAAATGCAAATAAAGATGAGGAAACAGACACAGGCTGTCTCATACTATCAATTATTTTAAACTGTTGCACAGCAATAATTGACCAAAACATCTTCTACATAAATACACATGAAAGTTCTTTTTATGTTTATGAAAACAGAACGTTTGCTTATATGTCTCAGAAATAATACAAAGTAAGTGTTCTCTGAATTGCCAAAAATGTACCTTTACGAGGTTTCTTTACGAGGTTTTTGTTTCTAGTCCTTATCTTAAACATTGTTATTGTTATTAAATTTTAAGCCTTTTTAATTTTGTGAAGGCAAAAAGCGGAAACCAAATAAACACATGTATATGTATAGAGAAAAATTTTTTAAAAAGGACAAAATACTGTTGAAAGAAATTTTAAAAGTTCTAAATAAATTAAGAAATGTTTAAAAAAAAATAAATAAATACAAATTTACTGAAGGGTTCCATAGTAGTATTTATAAAAATATATCATGAGCTTCCAAACCAGAGAGAGAGAGAGAGAGATTCCACTGCACAGAGACAAGTTATCAATTTGCAACATTATTTCCCAGCACTTTATAAAGGAGAGAAGGCCGATTAGCTGTTGTATTATGCTTGAACATGCTGCCATATCGCTTCTTTGCTGGTTGATTTTCTGAAGTAAGCTAAAAACTTTGAATTTTTTTGTTGTTGTTTAACCCTTGCACTATTATTCATTCATCCTATTAGAATTTTGACTTCCAGGAGGAGGAGGGCAAATGGCAGGATCTCACCTAATGTGCACAGTATGAGGGTGTTCAGGACACCCTTGAACTTTATTTATTTTTTTAAGCAAATTTCCAGGACTTTAATTAGCAAGCTAACATGTCCATGAGTATTGCTAACCCAACTTCAAACAGAACATAAATCAGTTACATAGAACCAAGCTGATTTGTTACGGATTTTTGTTTGAGACCTTGGAGATTCTTTCTGTGTTCTGTTTTCCAGAAGTCAAGAAAACCATTTTCTGTCGTTTGAGCTATTTGTAGCTTTCAGCAATGTATGTACTTATGAGCGAAATTTTTCTCTCTCCTTGATTTCTCTGGAATTTGAAAACAATTTGTAAATATTCTTAATTTCTTACAATATAGTTATTTGCGTAGATTGGATAAGGATCTGTTTTGTTCTATAGCTCTCAATGAAAGGCACTGGTTATTTTACCAAAGCTTTGCCTGGAATAGCATTTTCAGAGGTGTCCACACTGCATTAAGGAATTAAGGTTGACTTTTTGAAGCCAATAAAAAAGCCCATTGGAAAGACCGACCGGATACTTCATCAATAACATTACCTGATCTGCAGTGAGTAAAGAATGTCACTTTCTTCCTTTCTGTTTGTTTGTTTTTTTTTTTTTTAATTGTTTGTGATTCATAGAGGGTACAAAGAATTAGGTTACACTGACTGCATTTGTTAAAGTCCCTCTTCTACCTGCGCCCCACTCCCCGCCCACCAAGAGGTGAACTTTACTTTAGAATTGAAAACAATGTAACCTAAACATTTGTACTCATATAGAATCTGAAATAAAAATAGGCGGCGCCTGTGGCTCAGTGAGTAGGGCGCCAGCCCCATGTGCCGAGGGTGGCGGGTTCAAACCCAGCCCCGGCCAAACTGCAACAAAAAAATAGCTGGGCGTTGTGGCGGGCGCCTGTAGTCCCAGCTACTCGGGAGGCTGAGGCAAGAGAATCGCGTAAGCCCAAGAGCTGGAGGTTGCTGTGAGCCGTGTGACGCCACGGCACTCTACCCGAGGGCGGTACAGTGAGACTCTGTCTCTACAAAAAAAAAAAAAAAATTAAAAAAAAAATAATAATAATATTGACTTTCTCACAAAAGCCCAGAAGTCCTTTATATATTTGACTATGAGTTCATGTCATTTCTCTCCATGAAAGCTCCCAAAGTATTCTTAAAAGCAGTTTAATATTAAAATAACTGATAACACAATTAAAATGTATAAAAATATACTTTTGATTTTGGAAATCTATGCTCATAAATACTCATACTGAAGACAAAAATCATGCTTCCACAGATATCCGGTTAGGGCTGGAGTAGGGTAATGACACGTTATTTTTAGAGGGATCTATAGCAAAGGAGAAGGAAGGATTAGCCAAGCAGCCATTTCCTCTGGCATCAGTGACCCTCTGGTCAGAAGTTCTGTCCTCACTCCTGATCTTGGTCTTTTCTTAGGTTGTGTAAGGCTGAGGGCAGCAGTGTTCACATTATAAATCATTAAACTCTTTAGAACAAACCCCGTGTTTTAAGGACTCACGGGACTATTTGAACAGCATTCAATTGGTGTTCTAAATAAGGACCACAGGTGTTCATTGGAAAATTGATAAAAACTAGACTTCACCAAAATTTGTTTTTGTTCCACCTGAGCATAATTTAATAAACAAAAATAAAGAGGGCTATCATTCTTATAATTTTAGGTTCTGGCATCAATCTTAGGTAAAATATTATAGTTGGCAGGTGCCCTCTTATTTCAAAAGACTGCGCGATGTTGGCGTTACTGGATGGAGGCAGCAGTACCCTAGGGACTGGTTCCCTTCCTTGTGTTCCTTTTTTTTATAGACTAGTCTTTCAGCCCTACATTCATTTATTATAATTATATACTAAATATATATTGAGCATGTATTATTTGTCAATAATGCCCCTAGGCTCTGTGGATACATGAGAGATAAAAGCAGAGAATTATCTCTGTCTCTGGCAAGATAGATAGTAACCAGTGTGTGATGGATTATAAATGTTATATTGATAGGTTAAAATGCTATGGCAGGGGCAGCTCTTGTGCCTCAAGGAGTAGGGCGCTGGCCCCACATACTGGAGGTGGTGGGTTCAAACCCAGCCCCGGCCAAAAAAAAAAATAAATAAATAAAATGCTATGGCAAAATAGACCTTAGAAGAAAGAGTCTAGGGTCGAAGTTAAAAGTGGTGAATGCTGTTGATTTCATTGAGAAGGTGACAGAGACATGGCATGCACTAAAGGAGGAAAAGGATTGATGTGCACGGGGATCTAAAAGAATAGTCAGTGCAAAGGTCCTGAGGCAGAGAGTGCCAGTAGAGTCCAGTGCAAAGGTCCTGAGGCAGAGAGTGCCAGTAGAGTCCAGTGCAAAGGTCCTGAGGCAGAGAGTGCCAGTAGAATCCAGGAAAGTTACAGGTGCACCATCTGTGATCATAAGGGAGAGATGGAAGATGGTATCAAGAGGGATGAAAAGGCAACTAGTACAGAAGGGTGTAAGGTATTGTAAAGACTGCTTTTTCCTTGTGAGAACTTTGTTGAGTACCAAAGGGTATGACGCAGGTAGATGACATGTAATGACACCCTTCAAAAGAATCATTTGGGCCCTGTTCAAAAAGAGTTAGGAGGGAGTCAAGGACACAAGCAATGAGATCTGTTAGGATTATTGCAATAATCCAGACTGATAAGCCTGACTTAGATCTGAGTGGTAGCAATAGGTTTTAGAGAGAAGAGAATCTTTATTGAGGGTAGACATAATGTGATTAGATAGGGGGTATGAGAAAAATAAAAAATTCCAAGATGTCTCAAGGTTTTGACCTGAGCATCTGGAAAGAAATGACTGAGACACGTGAGCTCTGAAAGCCTGTGGATGGGGAAGGATTTGGAACTGGGCAGGAGTGCACTCCGGACCCCCTATTCCCAGTCTGCCAGCGCCTCTGCACAGCCTTTCCTGTGTCATCCTATACTACCAGACACCCTGTTGCTTCAAGGTCCCAGGTAGATAATTTGAAAAATTAAACTTTGAGAGCTCCAACAGTAATGGCAAGAAAATTCATCCTGGTAACCGCTATAACCTCAGGCTAAATCATATGTTTACAATTTCCACAGGAGCCACAGAACTTCTCCAAAGGAACAAAGCAAACATCTTAGGCCAACTATCAGATAAAAATAGAGTCAAAACAATGGTGTATGTTTTGGAAAATTAGAGTCTCAAGAGGATCACTAAATCATGCCATGGGTATAGTCACCTACATTGACCTTGAGCAGGGCCAGCAGGGTCAACTTATACTTCAGACACGGCAGCCACAGCATCTTAGAACCTATGACAATTTTAAAGATGTAGTTTAATGCTTTAATGTAGTATAAAATAAGAAAAATAAATTAATTTGCTTGTGTTGCATTCATCTTTATACTAAAAATATCATAGAATGTGATTTTAAAATTTTGTTTATTGGCAGAAGGAGCTGACAAAGGAAACATGCCTGGGCCCAGGAAAGTCATAATGGCCCTCAGCAGACCAGGTTGCCTTGTAACTGGAGTCCATGCTACTCCAGGCCAGGATGATTGAGTCCATTCTCTCCCACCACAACACCCAGCTCTACATCATTGGAAATCTGAGACTCTAGAGCAGGGGTCCTCAAACTGCGGCCCGCGGGCCACACGAGGTGGTGTGATTGTATTTGTTCCCGTTTTGCTTTTTTACTTCAAAATAAGATATGTGCAGTGAGCATAGGAACTTGTTCATAGTTTTTTTTTTAAACTATAGTCCGGCCCTCCAATGGTCTGAGGGACAGTGAACTGGCCCCCTGTTTAAAAAGTTTGAGGACGCCTGCTCTAGAGGAATTCTGTCTACAAAGATAGTCTGCCTGTTTTCTGAGTATCATCCACTATGCATTAATTCTTGATCACAGTATACTATTCATGTGCGTACAATGTATCTTTTCAAATTAGACGTGGGAGAAGAATTGCAGAAAAATCGGGTAATATTTCCTCCATTGCAAACCAATATTTCTCTCTTTTCTTATGAAATCCTTTTGGATATTGTCTGTAAAGTTTTGAATATTGTGGGCAGCGCCTGTGGCTCAGTGAGTAGGGCACTGGCCCCACATACTGAGGGTGACGGGTTCAAACCCGGCCCTGGCCAAACTGCAACAAAAAAACTAGCCAGGCCTTGTGGTGGGCACCTGTAGTCCCAGCTACTTGGGAGGGTGAGGCAAGAGAATGGCCTAAGCCCAGGAGCTGATGGTTGCTGTGAGCTGTGAGGGCACAGCACTCTACCAAGGACAACAAAGTAAGACTCTGTCCCTAAAAAAAAAAAAAAAGTTTGACTATAGTAACTATAACTCAGTATTCAAGGGAAATGACTGCATAAATGTTCAGGATCAGGATAATACAAAACAACATATAAATTTATTTTTGTTATTGTTTTAAACCCTTCTATTTGTAAGAATAGCATCTAATATATATTTTTATTAATGTTTAAATAAAATCATAATACATACATTTATGGGATGCAATGTGATGATTTTATATACAATGTGGAATGCTTAAATCAAACTGATTAACATTGCCACCCCTTCATTTATTTTTTGTGGTAAGACATTTAAAATTTAGTCTTAGTTATTTTGAAGAATACCCTTGCGTTGTGCACATTAGCTGAGATCCCACCAAATGCCAGTCCTCTTCCCACCAATAGTCCCCCCTTCCCTTCCATCTCCCTCCTAATCCTTCCTCCTTGTTAGACTATGTTTGATGTTTATCATTCATGTGTGCAAGTGTTTACATACTGGTTTCATAACAGTGTTGAGGACATTGGATACACATGCCCCCATTCTTGAGATACCTCACTAAGAGGAATGTATTCCAATTCTATCCAGGTAAGCATAAAAGATGTAAAGTCTCCATCTTTTTAATGGCTAAATAGTATTCCTTGTTATACATATACTATAATTTGTTCATCCATTCATGGGTTGATGAGCGTTTGGGTTGCTTCCATGACACGGCAATTATGAATTGGGCTGCAGTAAACATTCTGGTGCACATGTCTTTGTGGTAAAATGATTTTTGTTCTTCTGAGTAGATATCTAGCAATGGAATTGCAGGATCAAATGGAAGGTTAACTTTTAGTTCTTTGAGGATTCTCCATACTTCCTTCCGTAAAAGCTGTATTAGTTTGCAATCCTCCCGGCAGTGTAGAAGTGTTCTCTTCTCTGCATATCCAGGCCAGCATCTGCAGCTTTGAGACTTTGTGATGGGAATCAAAACCATTTGAGCTATCACCTAACTCCAGTAATAAGCAAATTTAATTTCAAATCTGATGCTGCCCAGCACTGCCAAACCTGTACTGTACTCACACTGAGGAGCCTGCAAAGGACTGACAGCCGATAGTGCAAGTGAGAAACAAGATGAAACGGTCATGCCAAACCTATTCCTTTTTGCAAAGAGAGCCAAACGTGATTCTTGATTGATTAACAGTTCGGCCCCTTCCACTGTGGGCTAAAAAACTTAAGTGAAAACAAATAATAAACATAAAAAAAATAGTCTGTGCCACACTCTTCTGATGCATCAATATCTACTTTTATTTTCAAACTTTGTTTTCATTTTGTCTGTTATTATTCGTTACTGTGTATAAATCAGAACCTTGAATGAAGGTTTATGTCTATTTGATGAACTACCTAAAAATATTGGGCATGGATTTTCCAGCAATCAAATGTCCTTGAACTCCCACTCCAGGTGCTCAGGAAGGCCTGGAATAGTGTCCTGGGCAAGAGGGAAACAGTTTGCTGGGGCTGCTGTATGTTAATGGGATATGGGTGGAGATAATTGTGGAGCGTGCATGTTCAGAACCAAAGAGAGGGACAGGAAAGAGGGAGTGGTTGTACATTGCACGAAAGTCCAAGTGGACAGGAAAGGCTCAGAAGCCAGTTGAAAGCCAGGGGAATGCCGCTGGAGCCGGCAGGAAGACATACAGACCTTCTGCATAAATTGCTGCCTGAAACGATGGAGCCTGCAAGTCTTCCTCAGAGCTATGCATTTGGCCTTTACACTTTCCTTCTACCGCTTTCCCTTCTCTCCCCTTTCCTTCTTACAAGAGGCAATACAACTCCGTGAATAAGAAAGTTGACTCCTAGAAGACCCAAGTCCTAACACTCATTGGCCATGCACAGTTGCCTACCCACCAGCGGCTTCCCACCATCGCTTCATTCATTAAGTCAGAGCACTAAGAGGAAACACCTCACAGGGCTGTTTAGAAATTTATATTCCAAAAATGCTAAAGAGCACAGAGCTTGACATCACACAAATGCTAAGTTATACACACTTAGTGTACAACTAAGAATATTAGTGTGTATTTTATTACCGCTGCTATACTGTTGGATGGGAAAAAGTCATATTGATGTAAAAACAAAATACATCATGTTTTTAAAGTTTTATTTCAAATGGGAATGAATTTTTAGTTCCTTACTTCTCTGAAACTCCCCATTCAACTCTTTATTGAACCTACTAACATTAGAAATAAGCTATAAATTTCAATGACTAAATTTACTAGCTACTCATCGGGATGTAATATATAACTTTGGCAAATAGTTATCATTTTTCTCAGTTGTTCCCTATAATATATTTAAAGCCCTGTCCCCTCAACAATACGTAGTGTAAACAGTTGATTTCATAGATACTGAACGTTTCTAACAAATACCACAAAATAGCTGAATTGGTATTTCTCAACATCAAAAAAAGAATACCATTTTCAGATGAATGCCACACAATCTAACAACAGCATAACACAACTGTTATGGTTAAATTTAAAAACCTGTCATTTAAAAAAGTCACTCTGAAATAATTGTATTACTGCTACAGAACATCTATTTCTTCTATAATTCAATTTTTATGCTTCTGTTCATTGAAAACCTTAGAACTCAAAATTTTAGATGGAAATATAATAAAATGCTTTGCCTCATTGCTTATCTGCACATAAGGGGAAGATGGGCTGAGAAGGGAAATGCAATCTGCCTTTCAAATACAATGAGTTTCAGAACACAAAACTGTTGTGTGCCATAGAAGCCCCTGTATACGGCCTCCTTCCCTTCAGCCATCCCTCAGCATTCTATTCCGTGTCTGTAACTGTTACTTGACTTTAAACCGGTCTCGTTCATCCCAGGATTCTTTCCTGTACACTCCATTTCTCTTTATTTTTTTCCTCCTAGTTCCCATCACCAGTACAATAGTTGGCCCCAAGATATGTATTTTGAAAGCATGAATCATTGTGATGATTCTGACCTCATTTTTTAAGAATCAGCTATGTTGAGGCAGTGTTTAGAAAGCTGAACATAATACAAAGAACAAGCCAGGCCAACCCCCTGCCCTTGTTGTGTTTTAATGGTCATGATGGTGACGCCCTTTCATATGCAAGGCCAAGTGACCTCCATCGAGAGGGACATCTGCAGGCCACAGTGTAAGGAGAGGGGACCCTGGTAACCTGAGTGATCATCAACGGAGGCCCTCACTGCACTGCCCCTCCTCCACACGCAGAGTATTCTGGGAGGAAAAACACAAACGTCAATGTATTTCATTCAGATGTCCAAAAAGGGGAGGTGGGGGTGGGAGCACTTTGAATTTTAAGCTTCTGCCCAATTAGTACAGAATTAAGGTATGGTGCTGCTATATCAAGAGGGTAGAGTATTGATGGGTCCAATTTGTGGGAAAAATAACTACAAATGTAAATAAAGTTTTGGGAGAATTTTCATTACACAGGATGGCCTCCAAAATCAGTGTTGAAGAGGAATAAGGAAAGCGATTAAAATTATTCTGTATGATAATGTGAAATCTGCACTCAGTCTGGGGCCTAGGAAGGTCTATGGATTACACGATCTGTAAGAAATTCATTCTCTTCTTTATATGGTTTCACATGATATTGAGAGTGTGTAAGTGTAAATGAGTGTATGTGTGCGTATATACTCTCTGCCCAAAAAATCAGAGGTTACTGGAAGGATTACAATGTAGAGGAACATAGTTCACCTCACACCATCCACAAGACTTAAATGGGATCAGGCCCTGCCACTGTTCCCCAGAGAAATGGAATCTCACCATCTCTCTCCTGTCTCTCTCTGTCTCTCTCTCTCCTCCTCACCCTCCTTAATCATATAGAGGCATCGGAGAAAACTCAGACAATGAAGTGTAGAAACCTGTGGCCTCCATCTTTTGCTTCTACTGAGGCCAGACTACGTACAGCTGTAGCTTGTGAAAGGAGGGCAGCTGTCTGGATGTTACGGGTCCAGAACTGGTGACACAGGTTGCCCAACAGCGGTAAGATAAATTTGACCAAAGAACCAGGCAACCATATGAACTGTCCCTGGAGCAGGCAAAATATAAACCCTTTCTCCCCCCCAAAATAATAATAATAAGGTCACAGAAAAAAAGCTTGTGTGGGTAATACAACTTGGGGTAAGAAGAGAGGCTTTTGAATTCACTTGGGAAGTCCATTGGCTTAGCTCTGAATGATCATCTGTGCTTACTTGGCTCATTCCCAGAGCTTCTCTGGCAGCAAACAGAAGCTTCTCTGCCCAGTTCACGTTTATCTTGACAAAAACCAAACGTACGTCTGTGGATGTTCATCTATCTGCGTGGTTGGTGTAGTCTCAAAATATACCTACAGAAGCAGTGCATCAAGTTCTTCCATTCAAAACCTACAGATTCCTCCTGCGTTTATTCTCCTGTACCTGTTAGCAGAGTGCCTGGACTGTGGAGTCCATCGCATGAACCTTTCTTGAAGAAATGCATGCAGGTGCTGTCCTGGGGGCTGTGATATTTTATATCTACCTAAGAAATGTACTCTTTTAGAGGAATTGTAACATCTTTACAAAGAGAAATGAAACTATCTGATCTGGAAATGTTTATCTAATCTGTCTCTAATAAAATATTGGACTATTTTAAAGGAAAGCAGCCTGAAGGAAGAAGGAAAGAATATTTGCCTCTGAGCACAAGGCACGCCCCATTCTAAATATACTTTAGCCAGGGCTTCCAGGCTTTCATTTATCTTTACTTAAATTCAAGTGTGCGACTGAAAGCTAAAGGTCACTTTATTTATCAAAAGCAAAATGCCAACAAATAAGCATTAGTGCTCCTGCCTCTTCAAATCAGGATGCACAAAACACCCCACACTGCTCTGAAAACTTCTCCACGGTGCTATTAACGGAAAGCACTAATCCATACGAAAATATGGTCATTCCTGCTCGACTTAGTCCACAGAACAGAAAGGGTAATGTGTCAGGAATCAAAACCCTGTGTTCTGAATAATCCTTTTGTAAGTCTTACGAAGCAGGAATTCCCAGGAATGATTGTAGTGATTCTGGATGTTCTGGCCTTGGAAATTGAACATGTGGGTTCTAAGGGCACCAGAACGTGTGCAACTGTCCACAAACTGCTTTAATGCCCTGGTCCTCAGATTTTACCTGGTGCTAAAACTCACCTTCAGATGATCCCAGGAATACAGAAGAGGATCCTGGATATGATGGGATTTGGGTACCCTACAAAAGCTAAAAATTATAAATTGCAATCGCAGGTGGCACCTGTGGCTCAAAGGAGCAGGGCGCTGGCCCCATATACCGGAGGTGGCGGGTTCAAACCTGGCCCCGGACAAAAACTGCAAAAAAAAAAATATTGCAATCGCTAATTGAATTTGATACTGATATCTGTTATATCAATATCAGATATCTTACGATAACTGTGAGTGTAATCTCTTTCTCCATGATGCTTTCTGGGCTCCTGCAAATGTGCACACACTGTGGGACGTCTATGCAGTCCGCCGTTCAGGAGCAGCATTTCGAAGCCTGTCCTTGCTCCTCGTCTATGCGAGACAGTAGGCTGAATGCTGCCCTCGATAATGGTGACAACTCCAACTGTTATAGACAGAATCTGTGCCTGACACTGAGAGATCAGTGGAAATTATATCGGCATGAGATCAGTGTTGTGCTAGAAAGCAAGGATGCTTGTGGGCCACATAGGAGATGACCCTGGTGTCAAGGGGGAAACATTTCAGAGGAAAAGATTGCCTAATGTAGTGATGTCTGCTGATGCTGTAGAAGTCAGGATAAAACTCTGAAAGTCTGGCTGGGTGTGTTGGCTCACACCTGTAATCCTAGCATTCTGGGAGGCCAAGGTGGGTGGATTGACTGAGCTCAGGAGTTTGAGACCCGCCCGAGCAAGAGTGAGACCTCCGACTCTAAAAAATAGCTTGGTTTTGTAGCAGCGTCTGTAGTCCCAGCTACATGGGAGGCTGAAGCAAGAGGATTGCTTGAATGCAAGAGTTTGAGGTTGCTGTGAGCTGTGACACCATGGCACTCTATCAAGTTTAACAAAGTAAGACTTTGTCTCACAAAAAAAAAAAAAAAACCTCTGAAAGTTTGGTAAGTTAAGGGTTCAAGTGTAACCTCCATTTCTCTGGCTTTTATGAAAGGTAGGAACTAAATTTCTTCGTTATGTAACTCTGTAAAAAGCATTGCTTTTTTTTTGAGAAGGAATCTCACTTTGTGGACCTTGGTAGAGTCCCATGGCATCATAACTCACAGCAACCTCAAACTCTTGGGCTTATGCGATTCTCTTGCCCCAGCCTCCCAAGTAGCTGGGACTTTAGGTGCCCACCACAATGCCTGGCTATTTTTTGGTTGTAGTTGTCATTGTTGCTTAGCAGGCTTGGGCTGGGTTCAAACCCATGAGCCCCATTTTATGTGGCCAACACCCTAACTGCTGAGCTATGGGTGCTGAGCCTGAAAGCATTCTTAAACCCCTTATAATCTGAAGGGGGAAATGTGCATTAAATTTCCCTTTTAGGAAAACTAGGATCGGTGTCCTTCACGCCATATATAATATAAACAGGCTATTAATGAAACAATCTGAACAACAAGCATCATTAAAGAAGGCAAGCTAAATCTTGTGTAAACAAAAAAACTTTGCTAGAAAACATGAGATTTTCTCTTTAAAAGAAAAGGAAGAAGCAGGTTGAGAAAACAGATTCCAGAAGAGCTGAGGCTGCTGAGTCATGAGGACAAGGTCAAAATGCCTGCAAATTGGGAAAATGACTCTGCGAACAGCACAGGTGGCCAGTCTGAGCCACAGAAGGGGAATGGACATGATGGTCAGGCCTGTTTACCTCAATTGCTTGCTGTGCTCCACTAATATTATACAAAAATTAACTGACTGGGAAAATTCACATTTGAACTAACACGACTTCTCCATTCTGCTAACCATCCCCCTATTTAACTTAACACTATTTTATTTTTAATTTTAATTTTTTTTTGAAACCGAGTCTCACTTTGTCACCCTTAGAAGAGAGCCATGGAATCATCACTCCCAGCGACCTCAAACTCCTGGGCTCAACCAGTTCTCTTGCTTCAGCCTCCCGAGTAGTTGGGACTACAGGTGCCTGCCACAATGCCCAGCTATTTTTTTAGAGACAAGGTCTCATTCTGGTTCAGGCTGGTCTTGAACTCATGAACTCAGGCCATCCACCCACCTCCACCTTCCAAAGTGCAAAGATTACAGGTATGAGCCACCAGGCCCAGCCACGAACACTATTTTAAATATGCTATGTTGTTGAATCTTAACAGACAAACCTGGGCTAAGTTTTTGGTATGTTGAATTAAAGGAAAGGAAAATGTGGACGCTCATAAAAGTAACGTACTTAAGACGCTCAGTTCATAGTTGTTAGAGTCGAATATAAATCCGGAGTGTCTGTGTCTGACATTTATAAACCTTGCCTCCATAGGTGAGAGTGTTCAGTAATACTAATAAAAATCTTACTTCCATGCCTACTTCGTGTCTCAGAGAAATCAAAGTCATGCTCCAAAGTAACAAAGGTCTGTGTTAGATCTTAATAATCATCTCCAGGTTGGCAAAGAGAAATGGTGTTCTTATAATAGTTTCTTATTTCTTAAATTTCATGTCCATGGTTCCACTTAACACCATTTCTGAGAAATAGCTGTGTAGAGCCTTCCCTTTCAATGCACTCTCTTACCAGGCAATCCTCGGTCCAGCAGATGAACAGAGATAGTAAATTTTCTTACAGAAACAGAAGTGCCTTATCTCAGTTTTTAAGAGCTCTAAGAAAAAGCAAAGAGCTTTTGGATTCTTGCACAGTTTAGGTTGTTTTGATCAACATTCTGGAGATTTCCATAGTAATTTTTTTCAATCACAGAGCATATATTGAAAAAGGTTAAGTTATTGTTTAGTACTGTAACTCTTTTGTTATTATTATTTTTTCTGTTTTATTGTTTGCGATTCATTCAGGGTACAAAAAAAATGAGGATACACTGATGGCATTTGTTAGATAAAGTCTCTCTTATAATTGTGTCCTGCCCCCAAGAGGTGTGTCATACACCATAACCCCTATCCCCCCACACCGTTCCCCTCTCCCTGATCCCTCCTTCTCCAGCTCCCCGCCTTGTATTAGCTCATCTGCTGCCTTCATATTAGAATTGAGTACATTGGATTCTTGCTTCTCCATTCCTGTGATGCTTTGCTAAGAAGAATGTGTTCCACCTCCATCCAGGTTAATACAAAAGATGTAAAGTCTCCATCTTTTTTAATGGCTGAATAGTATTCCATGGTATACATATATCACAGCCTGTTAATCCATTTCTTGGTTGGTGGGCATTTAGATTGTTTCCACCTTTTAGTGATTATAAATTGAACTGCTATTATTCCAAATGTCCTTAGGATAAAAGTATTTTTTTTTTCTTCTGGTAGATGCCTAGTAATAGGATTGCAGGATCAAATGGGAGGTCTAATTTGAATTCTTTGAGTATTCTCAATACTTCCTTCCAAAAAGTTGTATTAGTTTGCGGTCCCACCAGCAGCCCACATCACAAAGTAAGTTTCAAAGCTGCAGGTGCTGGTGTGGATGTGGAGAGAAGGGAACACTTTTACCCTGCAGTACAACTCAATCCATGAAGAATCTGGGGAAAAAATAACATCATTTCTCTTTCATGCAAACAGGAAAGACCCCTCTCCAGGTAGTGTGTTATGAACAAAGTGTTTGTGTTACCCCAGACTCATCATTTGAAATCCTAAACACCAAGATGATGGCAGGGAGAGCGAAGCTCTGGGAGATGATTAGGTCCCAAGGGAAGAAGCCTCAGACGTCGGATTAGTGTCCTCTGACATGAGCTGGAGTGAACTCCCTCTCCTCTTCCAACTTGTGAGGACCCAGGCAAAGCACAACCATCTCTGAATCAAACAGTGAGTCCTCCCCAGAAAACCAGGCCATCATCGACTTGACCTTGAACTCTCCAACCTCCAGAATCGTGACAGGTAAACTTGTGTTGTTTATAAGCCGCCCAGCATATGGTATTTTGTAAAGACATGGAGGCTGTAAGTTCTGTCAAGCTTGTTGACAAAAACAGGTGTGTTTCTTGTACATAGTTAGTGAAGGTCCGATCCTGCTTCCTTGAGACCACAGTTACTTATTTATAGTGATAATTGATTTTTCTTTAATACAGTCACTCATTTGACTTAGCAATAAAACACAAAGCAACATGTAGGTTCCTATTCTCCCTGATCATATATTCTGGTGGTGTAGCAATAAAAAAGTGAATTTGAGCAATTTTGTTTTATGAAACAGATAAAAAGTCAAGCATCTTCTTAGGTAGACAATTTAGAATCCATTATCATACAACCTGAAGGTGAAGAGATTTTCCTGGCTACATATCAATACTTTTAAAAATATTGTATATGCTCAGGCTTGACGCCCATGGCACAGTGGTTATGGCGCCAACCACATACACCTAGGCTGGAGGGTTCAAACACGGCCCAGGCCAGCTAAACAACTATGACAACTGCAACAAAAAATAACCAGGTGTTGTGGCGGGCTCCTGTAGTCCCAGCTACTTGGGAGGCTGAGGCAAGAGAATCACCTAAGCCCAAGAGTTTGAGGTTGCTGTGAGCTGTGACATCACAGCACTCTACCCAGGGCAACAAAGCGTGACTCTGTACATCCTCAAAGACTGAGTTTATTTAATTTAGTCCTTACTAGAGCTTTCTCCTTAGAAGACGACTGTGTTCTCAAAAATGGAATGCACAATAGATAATTGCTTTACAGTGCATAAAAGATATAATGTACCAGCTTCAACTCTAGACTCCTTACCGTGGGGCCAGGAGGCAGAAACATCCCTGGGCCACATCTATAGGCTCTATGACAAGAGCTATAGTTTGGGGCCATCTCTGACTCATTGCATTTTCCAAAAATGGCCACAGAAATATATTTGTAGCCACATACTCTTCCAGAACTTTTGACCCTCTTCCTATCAAAAGACCAAGTCTGAATGCTGTTCCCTCCAATAAGGATCATACGGTGTAAGTGATGCTTTGTGGATTCAGGGGTTGGGTAGGTAACAGAGGTGATGCCACTTCTCCCTGGCTCTCTTTCTGTCTTGGGACATAGCTGTGAGATCATTAAGCTGATATACAGAAATTTATCTGCTCTGAACCCTCCAAGCTGAGAAGGCCACGTGAAGACAGAAGAGATGCCTTAGCAGCCACTACTATTTCGGCCACCACTTATTTGAGTATCAACCACGCAACAGGCACCAGGAATATGAGTGAGCAAACCACCCTAGCTGCAGCAGCTGTTGCTAAATGGAACAGACATGAGCTATGATGGAGTCCAGTCCAAATTACAGAGAAAAAGAAAACAATTGTTTCAAGTTACTCAGATAAATGGCAGTTTGCTATGTAAACTTATCAACTGAAATGTAGATCCAAATAAAGACACAGCACCATGTAACGTGTCACAGGAACTCAGCGTACCCTTAACTACTGGGACAGTTAGAGACTTGCCTATTGACTACGGAATGTGCTGTTGGGGTAGACCCACACTCACATACCCACCAATCACGGAGATATCTGGAATAGTTCTGGGTTTTCTCTGAGCAGTCATCTTTCATAATAGTTGAAAAGTAGGAAATAGTTAAGAAGTAGGAAACACCTTTTTGCTGGCACGTCATTGCCCTTGTGTTACTTCGCTCAGCCACATTCAAATTTTCTACCTACTGTTGCTTTTCTTTTTTTTTAAGAGGTCAGTTTTGCTAAGACTTATTTTGTTAAATTTACTATTTTATCTTATTGAATAGTAAAATTTTAATTGTATGTATTTGGGGGGTATGAAGTAGTGCTATGATGTATGTGTGGAATGTGGGATAATGGAACCAAGATAACGTATATATATAAATAAAATAATCTCAAATACTTATCATTTATTCCTCTTGTCTAAGTAAAAGATTTACACTTTGCCCAACAGCATCTCCCTCTTCCTCTCATCCCAACCACTCGTTATCACCACTCTAGACTTTGCTTCTGTGAGATCGGCTGTGTTGGATTCCAAGTGTAAGTGAGAACATGAGGTACAGTCTTTCTGTGCCTGGCTTATTTCACTTAGCATAATGTCCTTCAGTTTCCTCGATACTGTTGCTAGTGACAGCATTTTCCTCGTTAAGGCTACGTGGATACTACTGTGTTGGGTGTATATATGCCCACATTTTCTGTATCACGTTCGTCTCTTGACAAACACTTCGGCAGATGCCGTAACTTGGTGACTGTGAGTGATACTGCGGTGAACATGAGAACATAGATATTCCATCTTCAGCATTCTGAGTTCAACTCCTTTGACTCTATACCCACAAGTGGGATTGCTGGATCATATGGCAATCCTATTTTTAGGCTTTTGAGGAACCTCCATACTGTTTTGCATGATAATACTAATACATATTTCAGTATGCACGTGCTCCACATCCTTGCCAACCCTTACTTTTCATCTTTTCATTAATGGCCATTCTGACAGGTGTGAGGTGATACTTCATGGTGGCTTTAAATGGTCTTTTCCTAGTGATTGGAGACACTGAACATTTTTTCTATAGCTATTCCCATGGGTGAAGTGTCAGTTCAGGTCGTCAGGACAGATTTTGACAACTCTTGTCATTGAGTTAGTTCCACATACATTTTATGTATTAACCCCTTATTAGATGTACAACTTACCGATATTCCCTCCCCGCCCGCCTGCTGCCTCTTCACCTTGGTAATTACTTTGCTCTTCACAGCTTTTCAGTTTAGTGTAATCTCATTTGTCCAGTTTTACTTTCATTGCCTGAGTTTTTGTAGCCAAAGCCAAACAATCGTTTCTTAAACCAACATTTGGAAGTTTTTCTCCAGTGTTTTCTCCGGGTACTTTTACAGTTTCAGGGCTTATGTATGTTTAAATCTTTAATGGATTTTGACTGAGTTTTTGTATGCTGAATGAGATGGCCCTACTATCATTCTTCTCCATGGTATATCCAGTTTTTTAATACCCTTTATGGAAGAGACTGTCCTCCCGTTACATATTCTTGGCCCCTATGTTAAAAATCAATGGATATTAACATGTGGGATCTGTCAGGGGGTCTCTATTTCATTTCTCTGGTTTATGTGTCTATTTTTATACCAACTGGCATTTTTCATTTTTTCATGTCTATTATCTATCAAGACATTTTTACTCTATAGCTAAAAAACTGGATAATATTAAAGGAGGTCATAAATAGGGAAAATTCAGTCATTCAACCACTTCAGTTCATACTGTTTATCCTATAATTTGCTGCAGAGAGAGTGGGGACCAAAGACCTCATTCTGGGCAAGAGAAAACACCTCCAGAAAAGGAGCAAAACACAGAAATAAGCTGAGCAAGGCAGAATAAAAACAGTTTAGCTAGCTTAGTTTTAAGCTAGCAGTTAAAATATTTGTCTGGACAGTTTCTGCTTTTGCTAGAAGCCTGGCCTGTGAGGGACATAGCTCACAAATACACCTGCTGGGTCTGGAAGTGCTCTGAAGAACAATGGCTGAAGAGCAGAAGCTGTAAGCAAGGCCTGGGAAGGAACATTAACCAGGCTGACCCCGCCCAGTCAACAGTCAAAGCAAATACCCATTGTGGGGATTTATATTATGGCCAGAGCAGAGATCAAGGGAACAGCTCAGAGCCCTGAAATGGGGCAGGAGAGCTTGCACCTTAATGAGGGAGGGAGACACCTTCACTGGAGATTAGAAAAAAATGCTGCTTTTCTGCCCACTCTTCAGAGGAGCCTGATGTGTCGAGACGTCTGCTTCACAGAGAACTAAGGGGGATTAACCTCCCCCAAGGAGTCTGTGTGTGTGACTACAGATGGGAGGCTGCCCCCCACACACACACACAAGGCTCAGGTTCTGGATTTCTCAAGGCTGCCCAGACCCTTAACGTTAATGATCATAGATAGAATAAGAACTAACCTGCTTACTCAGAGAAACTGCCGATGCTTTTGTTCCCATCCTCAGCTTACCCTCTGGGCTCAATGAGATAATAACTTTCCATAAAAGCTGAGTGAAACAAACACTCAGGGCCACTCGCTAGAACCCCACAACTAGCAGTGGTCCCCTGTGTTCCCACCTTGAAAACTCTACTCTGCGTGTCCTGTCTCTTCATCTCTCGCTGCTTTTAACTTTATGTTTCTTCAGTTGCTCACCTCCAGTTCCACAGGTTTTAAAGGACCCTGTCCCCGAGGTGGAACCTGGAATTTGCCAGTGTCACCTTACTGTGGGCAGCAAGACATACCACGCCTCTTAAATTAGAACCCCACCAGGGGACTCTTCATCAGTACGCAGTAGCAAAATTGAAGTCACGAAGAAGCTTTAAAAAATCTCTGTGTATTTTGCTTATTCTCGTGTGCCTTTGTCATTTCCATAAAAATCATGCTTAGAATCACATTTGAAGGTTTAGAGACTTGCATAGCAGGGCTGATGATGGTACCAGCAGCACAGACGCCACACAAACATTGACTAAATTTGACAGTCAGCCTCAGACATGGGGTGAGGGTGGTGAAAAGTTAAAACAAAGGCCATCGAATCTCTTGCTCCCAGACTCATGAAGCGGTTAAAATGTTTTGTATACATCTGTTGATTTCTGGTATGGTTATTAGGAGATATTGATACAATAAATATAGTATGATGCATTACTTTTTAATGAGTAATTTTAATATTACTTTGGGGAAGGACATTATACAGATGTAACGATGGAATCATTACTTGAGCAATAATTCAGTCATGCCTTTTTGGTGTTTGTCATAGTATTTCAGACACAGCAAAACACCATCCAGTATTCTCTGACAACAGTGTCAAAGAATGAAGAGCACAGTGTGTGGAACATTCCAGAAAAAGGCACAATGTAACAGGATACAAAGTAAGGGGCAGAATGTGAATAGTTCTGGGGATAAGATGAGTGGTCAAGGAGATTTGAGGTTTTCCACAGGCATGAAAGTTGACGAGACTTAGGTTTGATATTATTTAATAGACTTCAATGTTAGAGTAGTTTTAGATTTATTGCAAAACTGAGCAGAAAGTGCAGAGCTCCCATATTCTCCTTTCCCCACATGGAAACAACCTTCCCCTCATCACCTTTGCCCACCACAAAGGTACATTTATTAGAATTAATGAACCTACTTTGTCACATCATTAACACCGAAAGTATGTAGTTTACATTAGGCTCACCCTTGATATTGTGTGTGTTCTATGGGTTTTAAAAAAAAGTACAATGACTTGTACCCACCAGTGTATTATCATAGAGAGAAGTTTCACTGCTCTGAGAAATCTCTGTGCTCTGGCTATATACCCTTCCTTCTCTTATAACCCTCGAAAACCACTAATCTTTTTCGTCCACAGAGTTGTCTTTTACAGGTTATCACACGGTTGAAATGACATTTTTAGACTGGCTTCTGTTACTTAGTAATGTGTATTTATGTTTCCTCCCAGGTTATTCAAGGCTTGATAGCTTATTTCTTTTTAGCCCTGAATGGCATTCCACTGTCTGGATGGACCACACCTCATTTATCCATTTGCCGACTGAAGTCCATTTCACTTGCTTTCAAGTTTTAGCAATTATGTATACAATTTCTATAAACATCAGAGTGCAGGTTTTTATGTAGACACAAGTTTTTAGCTCATTTGGTTAAATGCCAATGAGCATGATTGCTGGAACCTGTGATAAGATTATGTGTAGTTTTGTAAGAAACTAGCAAACTGTCTCCCAAAGGAACTGTGCCATTTTGCATTCCCACGAGCAGTGAATGCGTCTGTTACTTCACATCCTCCCTAACGGGTGCTACGGGCAAGGATTTTGATTTTCATTTTCCTGAATACATATGAAGTGGAACATTTTTGTCATGTGCTTATTTGCCATCAGTATGTCTTTTCGGAAGAAGTGTCCACGTAAGTCATTTGTCCATTTTTAATTGGATTTTTAGCATTCTCATTGTTGAATTTTAATAGTTCTTTGTATACTGGTGTAATGGCCCCTGAACAGGTATCTTTCGTAAATATTTTCTCCCATTCTGTAACTTTTCTGTTCATTCACATGACAATGCCTTTCACAGAGCAGAAATTTTTAATTTTATTGAAGTCCAGCTTATCAATAAGGTCTGTATGGACAGTGCTTTTGGTGGTGCGACTACATACATTTGAATCAAAGTTTTTCAGTAAATAATTAAATTAAAACCTGAAACAATATGTTTTATATGTTTGTCATAAAGTGATAATTTATAGGGCAAAAAGATAACTAAGGAAGATTAAAAAAATAATAATCCTGATTATAACAGATGAGTGTTTATCAAATAGTAAGTTTCTCGAATTATGTAAGATACTTACATTTAATATTTTATGTAATCCTCACCACAGTCATATGTGGATAATCCTAAAACATGTCACTTGCATTACCAATTAGGAAGGTGGACGCTCAGTGAGATTATACAGCATTTCCAAGGTCATGTAGTTGGTTAGTGTTAAAGCCAGGATTCAAACATGGGAAAGCCCAGGATTAAACACAACAAAAATTCTATAACACTAAGATATTTATTTATTTCAGCATGTCAAGAAAGTTTCTGGAGAACAATTAACAGATATGTAGGCTCCCCAAATGTGGATATGGTTATAAATGCAGCAAGAAAGGGTTCTAGGGATTTGAGGAAATGAAAATGAGGCAAATATACTTTTCATTTTCCAGCTTAGAGCCCAAGATATTGGAGCCTGCCTCTGTCGTATCTTCTTATCATTTAATTATTAGCAGGTTTGGGTAATCGTTAATTATGCTCCATCAATTATGCTTACATTATCTTTCAAAATAGATACAATATCTGATTGATTTGACTAAAATAACCCCCTTGTTTAATCGTCCATTTGCATAGATTCACATGCTCTGAAATGCGGCACAGTGATTCATTAGGTGCTAGAAACAGCAGCAACAACCTGAACAATGGGAGGCCCAGTCGTACAGTTATTGCTATTTTCATCCAGAAAGAGATTCCATTAGAACTGGTTTTCCTTAGTCTGAAATTGCGATGAGGAGTTTGCAAACTTAGGTCGCCATAGGCTTTTTAGGAAGACTCTAAAGGGGAACATATACCCATGACCACTGGCAAGACATCTGTCCTCTAAGTAATTGAAATTCTCTCCTGTGCTGGTCCAGTGCCTTGATGGCAGGGCAATGGATTTCCACGCTGGTGCTCTCATTACACGGACGGCTGTCTGAATGTGATCCCTGAGTCAGGGGACTTGAATGACTCACGTTTCCCACTTACTGGAAGTGAGCTTTTGATTGAAGGTGAGTGAGGTGAATGAACTAATTTACTTTAAGGCTATTTTTATTGTTATTTTGTTTTTGTTTTCTTTTTGCTTCTATGATAGCATTTCTAAGTGCCTACCATGCACAAGGCATTATTAGAAATTATAGTGCTTAGAAATTATAAGTACTTGTCCCTGTTTAAAACAACACTATGAAATTTATAGTGTCTCATATTTTGAGAAGTCACAAGTTTGAGAAGTGATTGAGCTGTGATACATTCTAAATTTAATAGACTCAAATGTCTTCTGGGTATACCTCTAGTACCTATGGATATTTCTTTAGCTAACTCGTAAAGAAAGGTTTCATTATGGGAATTGTTATCCTTATTTAATAAACATATATTTTAAAAAGGTGTATTTAGGCATATTCTTCTATTTCAAGTGGGGCTCTATTATTTAGGCCACGACGGATGAACAATTGTTCTCATTCAAAGCGTGATTGCACGATTACGAAATATATTTTCTGGATTTCTTTTTTTCAATTTAACCTAATTTTTAATTACCAAATAATAATTGTATATGTCTATGATCAACAATGTGATGTCTGGATGTTCTGCTGCCAGATACCAGCATGGCAGGACCCCTCCTGACGGTATTCACATATCTGCCTGAAGGTGGTCTTAGGAAAGGAGCCTTGGTTCTACTCTACTAAATGTAGCAGACCCTCTTCTTGCCCTGACACTTTCTATTTCTGTGTCCTTATCTTCTCCATCTGACATTGTCTGTGTCTATATTTCTAAGCTTGTACATTGTTCACATCTGTCCACAAAAGGTGAACTTTCTGAGAGCAAGATTTTTACCCTCATGTATTAGCAATGCCTTGCAATTAGTAGATGTTCACTAAGTATTTGTGAAATAAAATATGGGCTAATTGCATCTTTTTCTTCCACTTAGAACTACTCATTTTATGATTAATAGATAGCTGAGATATTTTCCTAATCTATATTTTAATCAACTTTTTTTACACTTGTCTAGATACTGATTTACCAAAATGTTATTTATTTTCAAGATAAATAGCTTTATTTCCTAACAAACGCACAATAAGAAATAAACTAGCATTTGAGGTAGTTGTGATGACACAACCACTGGTCTAGATATTTTAAAACATTGTAAATGTTCATTCTTAGAAAAAATACATAAAGTAGATTTATTATATCATTTTTACAGATGAAAAACTCTGAGGGTTAAAGAGTTGAATCAGTGTGCTTTAAGATATACAGCTGGGTTACCCTGTTAAATGCTTAATAAGAGCCATTGAGGGACCACGTGGCTTGATCTGTGGCATTTTCCTGTTTCTGTGGTGTTAATACTCATATCATGGCCAACGTCACACCAGAAAGGTGACCACTGAACACAGAAATAGATACCAAAGTCAGCTCCTCTGAGCCACCCTCTATTGGTGACACTGGCAAAAACAGAATATTACCAAGTCTGTTTGATTCCATGTTTTCAGCCACCATGCTGGACTTACAGGAAAAGGCGACTGAGCACAGTTTAGATTTATTTTGAAATATGGCTAAAAGTATAGATTATTTTGTCACTGAAATTATTTGGCCTAAAATATACCCCACAAAGAAGTAACTCGAGTTACTAAGTTGACTATGTGAATAGCCTAGGCCTCCATTCCCAGTCCCTGCTCAACTGACAAAGATCCCATTTCTTTATTCGGAATCTGTTTCTTTCCCTCTGTAACAAATTGGTTGACTCCAAAGCTTTGTCTTTCATTGGAACTCATTGCCTAATATTTTCTTATTTTCTAACCAACATTGATAATGGATCGTACCTGTTCCCCAATTAATGGCTTTAAAGCAAGAACTCAACGCTCACTTTAGAACTTCGGTTATGTCTGTTTATCTTCACATACAATAAACATCCAAAAACTATCAAAGCCGAGGAGGTTCATTTCTAGAGCCATGAAGACATCGTCAGCATGGGGGGAATCCTGGAGGCCTATTCTGCCTCATGGTTAAAATTAGCAGTTCTGAGTAAACATACTGGTAATAATGATGAAAAATTATACTGCATGAAATATGATATTCATATTTTAATAATAAAATAACAATTACAAAACATTGAAGTGACATGGGAGCACATAAATGTAAGGAGTCTCTAGTTAATTAATTGTGTGAATAAGAAAATGTAAGATTTCCAAGTTAAATAACAAACAGGTGCCTGTATTAAAAATGAAATAGGTTTCTTTGCCTACCAACAATATTTGCCCATACACAATGTTGGTCCTTGCTCACATATGACTGTGTCATGGTTAACATAAGGTCTCACAAACTGTGAAGTAATCTTTCTAATACTTTGGGTAATTGTTGCGTAATAATTAGGGTAACAATGTCAACATGTTGTATGTTGTATGTTGACATTGTCAAATGTGAAAGTAGTCTTGTTTTAAAACACAATAGATTTATTTCTCAAGTATGTCCCTTTTTTTGGGAAATGATACAATTTTCAAATTTCAAATATTTAAACTAACATAACAAAATCTCTATGAGTTCTGTTTTAGCGTCAAAAGTAGTCGCACCCTGCTGTATTCTAGCTGACTTTACTTCTTGATTATGAGCATTTAAAGATAATAGAATAAGAAATGAAGGGGAGATTAGGTTTATAACACCTTCAAAAATATTTGAATAGTAATGTGTTTTAAATATTTAATAGATGTGAATTACCCCTACATATTCTAAAACAGTGTAATTGCATATAAAATCCTTGTTCTTATTTTAAATGCATCCAGGGAAAAGCAATTCAAACAAAAAATGATATTCCCAAGATAAGAATCACAGAATTATAATGCTCTTATGCCCCTACTTACTATGCAGACTTAATAAGTAACAGGCTGTTAGGAGAATGAAATGTTATTGTTATTCGTTTCAACCGTTTTGGCTTAAAGTACTGTCAATTTTAAAAAGTACACTGCTGAGTTTGCACTCCCTTCTGAAACAGCTTATACTTTCCTTAAAATGCATTTGGTTTTTCCTACGACAAGAAATAATTGTATTCTGAAATAAATGTTGTAGTTTGCTCGGTAACGTTACAACCCCATCAACACTTACTAACATACAGAACATTAAATATACATTTGTCTATTGTCTCAGGAGCAATAAATGCGTCCTGAATGCTGCTACATTATATGTAACATATGACAACTTGGAAGGATGATGGAAATAAATTATCATTAGGCCAAATACTTTTTATTAATACTATGAACTTCCTAATGTTTTAAAAATTATTTGAGGTTAAAGACTTAATATGTCCTATGATTGAGATAATACTTGTCAGGGCAATGTCATTTTATACAATGTTGAAATCCTACTCATCATTTGAGGCCCAGGCTGAATCATATCTCTGCCAGAAACATTTATCTTATTAAATTCACAGGTTTATTCACAAAGTTTGGAATAAACCTTAGAACTCATCATATCTCTAGACCAAATTTCTCAAATGCTTTCACATCTAACTTGCACGTCTCAAAATCACCCATAAAATTATACTCCTAACAAGGGTAAAGCCCAGAAATCTGAATTTAAATTGACACTCCAAGTGATATTATGCATTATAAAAGTGTCAAATGACTAGTCTAGCAGGGCTTGAAATCCTTCTTTGACAACTTTTCTAATGATTGACTATTTTTGGAGGAAAAAAATGCTGCTATACTATACTACACTCAAGCACTACTTATAATCTGGGCATTTCTATTACAAGTATAAATGTATTTCATATCTGGTCTACATCTGTTGGTTTTGAACATTTATTTCAGCTTTCTGAAACCATACTAAAATCTTCAGATCTTTCAAATATATTTTAATAAATTATGTAGTGAAAGTTAGGTAGGTTTTTGCATTATTATGTTAGGTAGACACTTGTATTAATGTCTCACAATGTGGTTTCAGGCTTCCTAACTCACACAGAGACTAATTAATATTCTTGTTATAAACTTTTTGGGGGTTATATTATCCTTAACGTATAGTGTACAGAATCAAATGCAATCTTTTTGATGATAGAATGTTTCCTACAGATTGAAGAACATTGTAGTAGAATCTATAGTGAAGGACGAAGGGAGGAAGGAAGGGAAGGAAGGAAGGAAGGAAGGAAGGAAGGAAGGAAGGAAGGAAGGAAGGAAGGAAGGAAGGAAGGAAGGAAGGAAGGAACTTTAAAAGGAAATTAACATTTTTGGAAAACTGCTTGTGTGATGCATTGCTCAACTTTTTATTAACCATTGTTTATATAAACCTCCACTAAATATATGAGGCAGAGAATTTATTTTTGAATTTATTTTATTATTTTTCCCAATATTATATCCTATAATGTGGTTTTTCTATTATCTATAGCTTTGACAATACAAGTTTTATTGACCTCAAAGATGTGACATTGCATATTCATACCTAATTGCATATCAAAACATGAACAGGATATTTTTAAGTGTATGAAAAATGAAATTGTATGATATATAAGCAGAAAAGAGCAATAATACGATCATCAATTTTATATCATGATACTTATTAATTTAATGATCAAATTAGCCAATTATCATAGTAAGGAATTCTCATCTATTATTATTTAACCCTCAGAAGAACAACATATGGTAGATAATATTTTAAACTGTAATTTTAGCAGACACCCAATGTAAGGACAAGATGTAAAAAGCTTTCAGAGAGATAAAAATGGGTCATATCCAAAAAAGGAAAAACAGAAGGTCATCAGGATGCTTAGCAGCAACTTCGGAAATAAAACACAGCTTTCTCATTTTGATGGAAAATATCGCAGGAGTAATAAAGGCCCTGAGGAAGTTTTCTCATGATAATGAGAACTGAAGTTAAGATTTATGACCACAGTGAAAGAGAATTTGCAAAGTTTCTTTTTTCCTTCTTTCTCTTCCTCCTTTACTTCCCGCCTTTCTTCTTTTTTTCTTTCATTATTTTTTTTTCCTTTTTCTCTTTTTATTTTTGAGATTTAGCTTCGAAAACTAAGCAACTAGAGAAAGGTAATTATTAACTTCAAGGGAAATAATAATAATAAAGACAAAATAAACTTGCATAAGAATGAAATCTGTATTTTATTACACGAGTCAGGTATAAATAATCTGTCCTCATCCCAGCGTAGTCAGTATCTAATATTGGTACAGATTGACTCAAATGTATGATATAATGTATTTAGAAATACATTAGATTTGGAGATGGGATTGTGTCTGTGTGCACAGGTGCCAATGTATCAGTAAGTTTTATTATAAAATAAGAAAACTCATCTTCTATAAGAAAAAATTCACAACTAATTTTCTAACAGAAAATATATAGGAAAGTATATTTTTAAAAGTGTGTTTTTTCTTCCAGTTTTCGTCTCCAACACATAAAGAACTTACATGTCAATACTCAAATACTTACATTAAGAAAAGCTGAATAAACTGATATGAAAAAATTTATAGAATGTATGAGGTGGTTGAGGTCACAGGGAAAACCGTCAACCTGAAATCTGAATAGAACAGGGTTTAACCCAGAGAATCGGAGCTGACTGCTGTCCACCAGAGCAGAGATGCTGGAGCCATAAATGCATAGGGCACTTGAGTTATAATTTTGACAAATTGCTGGAGGCTGAGCATGAATTAGTTTGAAAGTAACAAATTCCTAGTGGCTTCTTCATTGGGTTGGGGGAGCACATTTTCAAATGTTTTGCCTCCAGGATCCACACTAGTTCCAATGGGAAAGAATCAAGGCACATAGTCTTAAGGCTCTGGAAGGTGGAGGATAAAAAAATAACCATCGTGAAACATGCATAGAACATTTTACACATAAAATATCTTTCAGAAAAAGAAAATAAAGTGAACACTTTCTAAGTCATCCTATGAGACGTAGCATTATCTGAAACTAAATAAAGGTATTATACAAAAGGGAAACCTACAGAGTATTATTTCTTATAAATGTTGATGAAGAAATACTCAATATTAGTAAATAAAATTCAACTTTCTAAAAAAGAAAATTACAAAACAATCAGTGGGACCTTATCAGGGGTGCAAGGCCGATTTCAACTTTGAAGAGAATTGGTGTAATCCGCTCTATGAATAGGCTAAGAGAAAAAGTCATGTGATTATATCAACTAAAGCAGAAATACATTAGATAAAATGCATCGCTCATTCATAATAAAAACTCTCAACGAACTCGGAAGAGAGTGGATCTTCCTCAACTTGATAAGGCTCATGTTCAATACCTACAGGTACAACATATTTAATACTGAGAAACGACGTGATTTCACCCAAGAAATGGAAATATGGGAATGACGTCCTCCCTCAGCAGTTATATCGAGAATTACAATGTAATTCCTAGCTAGTACAATAAACATAAAAACGAAACCTATACATATTTGTAAGGAAGAGATAAAACCATTTTTCTTTGCAAGTGACATACAAATATATATGAACATATATATACACACATATAGATATATGTATAATCTGGAACAATCTACAAAAATAAATTATTAAAATCTTCTAGCATAAGCTAATATAACAAAGACAGGATATGTGGCTAATATACAAAAGTCATTTGATTTCCTACACAGAAGCAATAAACTAACATTTGAAATAAAAAAGATACCATTTACAATAGTCCCCTCCCCCAAACGAAAAATGAGATACTTAGGTATAAATCTAAAGGTATCTATAAAATATATAGAGAGATTCCTATAAAACTCTCATGAAAGACATCAAAAAGGTTAAATAACAAAGATGATACTTCACATTCATGTGTTAGAAGTCTCAATATTATTAAGATCTTGATTCTTCCAGGCAGCGCCTGTGGCTCAAGGAGTAGGGCGCCGGTCCCATATGCCGGAGGTGGCGAGTTCAAACCCAGACCTGGCCAAAAAAATCACCAAAAAAAAAAAAAGATCTTGATTCTTCCAACTTGATTGTATTTTATGCTATTTCTTTCTTTTTTTTTTTATTTGCAATAATAAACTTTTTTTTTTTTTTATTGTTGGGGATTCATTGAGGGTACAATAAGCCAGGTTACACAGATTGCATTTGTTAGGTAAAGTCCCTCTTGCAATCATGTCTTGCCCCCAGAAGGTGTGGCACATGCCAAGGCCCCGCCCCTCTCCCTCCTTCCCTCTCTCTGACCAGAGACAACTGAAAACTTATTAGAAAGTTTTTACTCAAAGACGAAATACCAGCTCAGCGCCTGTAGCTCAGTGGCTAGGGTGCCAGCCACATACACTGAGACAGGCAAGTTTGAGCCTGGCTGGGGCCAGCTAAACAATGACAACTACAACAAAAAATAGCTGAGTGTTGTGGAGGCTCCTGTAGTCCCAGCTACTTGGGAGGCTGAGGCAAGAGAATCGCTTAAGCCAAGAGTTTGATGTTGCTGTGAGCTGTGAAGTCATAGCACTCTACCAAGGCTACATAGTGAGACTCTGTCTCAAAAAAAAAAAAAAAAAAGAAAGAAAAGGAAAAAATACCTAGAATAGTCAACACAATTCCAAGAAAGAGAAATTAAGTGGAGAATTCACAGAATCTGACTTCAAGAGTTCTAAAGCTACAATAATGGAGACCGTGAAACTTCTAGATGGGCATAGTACACAAATGAAAGACAAGAGATTTGTCCCCACAGATACAGTCAATTGACTTTTTACAAAGAAGTGATGGCAATTTGATAGAGAAGTGAGAACATTGATTTAGTAATTGTACTGTGTGTGATGTCCTAACATATGATCCGAACAGTAAGGGCCTGGTCAAGGGATGTACTGGAACTCCGTGCCATCTTCTCAATTTTTCTATAAACCAAAAAGTGTTCCAAAAGTAAATTTTATTTGAAAAAAAAAGTCTTTTAAATAAAAATCCAAGTATAGAAAAGAAGGAGCAAAGTTCTTGCTCCTCTGGAGCTGGAGTCAGGTGTACAGAATAGTAGGATGAATACATCGATGGTTGCTTTCCTTTAAACTACTGGTGTTTTCAACTTGACTTTCTCTTTACATAAAGAAAGAGGAAGAGAGAAATGGGAAGAAAGAAGGATGGGAGGGATAAAGATAGGAAAAGAGGAAGGAGGAAAGGAAGTGAGAGGGAGAAAGAAAAAAAGGGAGGGAGGGAGTCAGGAGGGAGGGGGAGCAGAGAGGAGAGGGAAGGATTCAGGAAAGGGGCTTCGGCTAACTCGCCCCCAGTTACGCAGACAATAATAGGGAAAACCAGGACCTGATCCTCTCAAATACCAAAGCCACATTATTAATAATTTGTAATTCCTTCTATAAAGAAAGAACAAAATAGTGGCAGGGACAGCGGCGTCTCTGCCTTGCCTGGAGCTAGAAGGTGAGAAACTTCCATTTCTCATCCTTGCAGCAAATTCACTGAAAAAGCACTCATTGCCAGATGTTAGCTGAATAACTCATTATGGTCTAAAAGATAAGTTAGAATTGCCTAAGATCTTGCAAACGGCTAAGTCAATCCTCCCGGCTTTGTCTGTAAATCTTCTTAAGAGTCACTTTAAATAACGTCTGTGTGTCATCATTGGACTTTAGTGTGCAGGGCCCCTGATATTTATTTATTTATTTATGTTTAGCAGGCCCAGGCTGGGTTTGAACCCACCAGCCCCAGAGCATGTGGCTTGCACCTTAACCACTGAGCTACAGGTGCACAGCCAGAGGCTTAACTTCAGTTACATTCATTAGAATGGCATAATGCTACTGCCTGCACCAAAAGAACGTTGTTTGAGAAGGAAATAACTTCCTTTCTAATTAGAGTTACCAGGACAGAATAACCTATATATGCGTGTGTATTCTTTTTATGAAAGCATGTAATGTCATTATTCTTCTGTGGTTTTTGTATTGCTTATATAACTAAAAGAAAGATAATGTGGTAAACTATTTATTTGTTTATTGTTCTCCTCTATTTTTTAAGCCAGGAGAGAGGAGGCTAATCTTCTGTGTAATTATTCTAAGACTAAGTTAGAGATTCCTCTTTTTCTTATTTTCTCCCATTGTGTTTTTAAACCTTTTTAATGATTTGTGAGTGTCTAGACTGGAAACAATTCTAAAGGACAGTTCCAAAGATTTGGACTGCACTTCTGGAGTTCACTGAAGTGTGGTGGTTGTTCTAGACCCCAGAGTGGATTTTCTCTGAGCCAGACAAGTGTCCTCTGCATTTGATATGGGGAAACATGTCTGTGCTATAAAGATTATTGACACAGAAACGTGAACACCAATATTCATACCAGCATTATTCGTGACAGCCTAAATATATAAACAACTCAAATGTTCATTATCAGATGATTGCATAAGTAAAACGTGATCTAGTCATATAATGGAACTTAAAAAAAAAAAACACTGGAATAACAAAACATCAATTTGCGAATTTCTGCATCATTTGCGGAAGAATAAAGATATGTATGCTAATATTGTGACATAGATGATAATATTATGAAAATTAAAATAATAGTCGTTCAAGTTTATCCCTGCAACAATAATGATTTATGAAAACTATAGAAAGATATCCTTCTTTTAACTTAGTTAATAATCACCTGTCTCTATTGCTTCCACTGAGGTAGATGACATAAAAGCCACTTCTTCCCTTCCAAGTCCCCTCTCAAATGTTAAAACAACACCCAGATTGTCCCATATAAACAAAGTATTAATTAGGTACATTTTTAAAAAATTGTTCATGGGGCGGCGCCTGTGGCTCAGTGAGTAGGGCGCCGGCCCCATATGCCGAGGGTGGTGGGTTCAAACCCAGCCCCGGCCAAACAGCAACAAAAAAATAGCTGGGTGCTGTGGCGGGCGCCTGTAGTCCCAGCTACTCGGGAGGCTGAGGCAAGGGAATCGCCTAAGCCCAGGAGTTGGAGTTTGCTGTGAGCTGTGTGATGCCACGGCACTCTACCAAGAGCCATAAAGTGAGACTCTGTCTCTACAAAAAAAAAAAAAAAAAAATTGTTCACACAGTAGGTATATATAATTAATTTAATTTCAATAGGCTAAATAATTATATATACCTACTGTGTGAACAATTAATTCAATTAATAAAATTAATTTAATTTCAAGGGATTTTTATATTCTGTTATAGTAATCCACATTATATTTTATCAAATCATACATCATTACACAATACTGTAATATAATGAGGAAAGCACTTACGATTTGGCTCCTTGGTATATTCTCTGAGAATTAGTCAAATCATCTTGGATAATCAGCATGATCTGTCAGTATTTCAATTTTTAAATTTTAAGTGGGAATAATAACATCTGCTTATCGAATATTCCAGTTTTGTATCAATGAAAAATAACATATCAGAATTTTTTGAAATTGTAAGATACCACCCATGTTTTAAGAGAAAGCTTTGATAAACTCTTTGACTTACAGACCTCCTCTTTATTACAAAAGGTTAAACCTTTATGAGCAATTATTTAAATTTAGTAATTTAAAGATTTGTAAAGTCATTACATGCCAATAAATTTATAATTTACATAGTAAAGGAAATTGAAAATCTCCCCTTCAAAACTAAATAAAATACTATTCTCTTAATTTAAAAGAAAAACAACATTTGACTGAGTGCATTAAGTCCTGTAATCAGAAAAAAATTCATAAGGTTAATATTTGGAAGAGATACAACTTGAAACCTTTTTAGCAAATAAATAAGAAGGCTGTTAAAGATACTTAAAAACAAGTTATGATTTCAATATTTTCAATAATAGTTTTAATTTTTTTATATTATAATTTGTCTTAACATTTCTACTTAGGGTATTCGAAAACTTAAAGAATTTAACCTTACATATCATAAGCGAAAATTAATATGTGATATGTATCTCAGTCAGGAGAATATGCATTATATAATTTCAGTATTTATGAGGGCTTAGCTACAGTAGCAATCTTACCATAATTTGGAGCAAAATTGTCAGGTGTTAACTTCTTCCTCTGCGATGGTATACTTTTCACCTGAGTGCTCGATTCCTTTCAGATTATGCAATTCTAAATTTGTGAAAATGTAAATGAGAGCTTGTTGGAGATTTATCTTTGCTTAACAAATGATAAATATATAATAATAAAGCACTTTTACAAGTAATACTCAGGTTGGTAATTTAAAATATTTAGAAAAACAAATTGCTTTGATTGACGTGGAAGTAATTTGAAAGCAACCATGTAGATGCTGTAGCAGGGATATGCTAATTACAAGTTGTTACTTATTAAAATAAATTCCCTAAAGACGGACTCTTGCTAAAGAACATGCAGTTTTGAAGGTAGTCTACAAGTCAGATCATTTCTGTTCCAAACAGTCAAAATTATAAATATTTATTTTGCATTTCATTTTGTATCTGTGGTTTGCTTTGTATAACCATAAGAGTTGTGTAATGCAGTAACTGCAGATAGTCCCATACACACCTTGGTTCATCTCCTCATTCTCACACACATAATATTCTTTATTAAGAGCCCTAGAACCACTGACACTCTTTCATCAGATTCTTAAATAAGACAGGACTCACGGGAGAGCTGGCTTCCAGTTTTAGAACTCTACAATGAATTAGGGAGCTGCCATAGAGGCCATATCTTAATGTGTTCAGCCTACCCTAAGTCATGTCATTGGTTTCTCAAAATGTTGTTGTATATCTAGAGCCCATAGAGTCTAAAAGGGCTGAGTCCTCCTAAAATGCATAAAAAGTCTAATACATACAGAGACCAGCATGCTCATCTCAATGAAAACTATAACTAACAAGTAGCTCGGATATTTACTTGGGTCAAGAGACAGCATCATTTTTTTCTTTTGGACAAAACTGTTTTGATTGACATGAAAGTAATTTGAAAGCACCCCTGTATATGCTATAACACTGATAAGCTAACTTCAAGTTGTTATATGAAAGGGAAGCTAGATGATATGTTCCCAGAGATGAAGACCACCAAAGAAAGGGATATTATATGTAATATTCAAATGTCTAACACTAGACTTACCCCAAGGTAACAATCTTCAGGATAAGAATCTAGCCACTCAAAGGATGGGTGACTTGGCCTACTTATCACTTTTGGTCTTTAACAACCCAGACTAGTTGTTATCTTTGTTAATGTTTTCTTCTGTCATTTATTTTGGCTTACCTACTAATCTTCTACAAACCATTTTGTTAATTGTAATAGTTACTATTAGTTAACATTCATTTTAAATGTTTGCAATGAACTAGGAATCAATCATTCTTAGCACTTTCCATGAATTATTTATCCCTTCAGGGGTGTCCAACCTGTGGGCCCAATGGGCTGCATGCTGATTTTGTGAAGGACTTTTTCTGCATATCTGTAGTATGAGATGTCACAGAAAAAAAAAAAGCAGGGACTTTCTTTTTTTTTTTTTTTTGGCTAGTGAGCTTTCCTTAGTGTTTGTGTATTCATGTGTAGCCCAGAACAACTCTTATTCTTCCAATGTGGGACAGACAGAATGAAAAAAAAATCCAGTAAAAGCCAAAATTTTGTAGATCAGCAAACTAAATAATAGACCAGTAAATTAAATTAACAAGACTGATTTAATATAGTTGATAAGCCACAGATTAGTACTAAAACCCAAGTGTGTTTGAATGTAAACTAAAATCTGAATTATAGCAGCTGTTTATTTCTCCTTCAAATAGGGCAATCTTGCTCTCATTTTACTACACATTGGGGAGAGCGAAATATATCTCAGTTGTTTATTAGCACCACCAACGTTCTTAGTACAGATGACAAAACTGAGTTCCAAAATAACTTGGTCAAGTTTCTCAGCTAATAGGGGTGAGCAAGCGACTTAAACCTGGATCTTCTTCATCTAAAACAGATACCTGTAGAGAAGATGGTCTTCCCTTTGGTAACCGCTAGCCCTCTGTATGTATAAAAAATTCGCTGGCTGAGGAAAGATCTTTCTGGAGTAGTTGTTTCTTTGTGGAGTAGCGCACTACTTGAGCCCATAGGATAAAATCTAAAGGATAAAATCTAAAATCATAATTAAAAGCAAATCAGCTCAGTTCTGTGTTTTCATTTCTTTTTCTTTTCTTTTTTTGTAGAGACAGAGTCTCACTTTACCACCCTTAGTAGTGCCATGACATCACAGGACTCACAGCAACCTCCAGCTCTTGGGCTTACGCGATTCTCCTGCCTCAGCCTCCTGAGCAGCTGGGACTACAGGCGCCCGCCACAATGCCCGGCTATTTTTTTTTTGCAGTTCAGCCAGGGTTGGGTTTGAACCCGTCATCCTCGGTATATGGGGCAGGCGCCCTACTCACTGAGCCACAGGCGCCACCCGGTTTTCATTTTTCTTCAGTTCATTTACACCACTGAAGCACAGATTTATGAACTCAAATAAACCTTTCAAAACTCTCACTTAAGGTTTAGGATATGATTTTCATTAAGATGGAATCACTTATTTTTATAGCCCTTTCAATGGTCAAAGGGACTGCTGGAGATTTACATTTTCGGAAAATTAACTTTTTATCACCCTTCGCACCTTTTGAAAGCAACTTGCTATTGTTGTAATCCAAATTACTTATGAATAAAAACTTATAGCAACTAAGAAAAAATCCTGTAGGAGGTCAAAGCCTTTAAGTCTTAGTTGTATGAAAAAAAAAAATTATGTGTTGTCAAATAAAATTAAATTTACCTTAAAAAACATTTTAGGCAGTCATGTAGTGGAGTATAACATAGAAAATGATCTCTATATATTTTTCTTCTTTTTAACAGCAAAGATTAATAAAAATTGTACATACACATGAAGTGTGCATGTTTATGTCTATTAGCAACTCTAATGCTAGTTAAAACTTATATTTATGGTACTTATGCAGATTAAGTTGAATCTAAAAATCAGGAAAGATTATAATCCGATGTAAAAGAGGCAGATGGGAACTATTAAACCACTCCCTTCAATTCCATTATGAAAATCTTATTGGGCGGCGCCTGTGGCTCAGTCGGTAAGGCGCCGGCCCCATATACCGAGGGTGACGGGTTCAAACCTGGCCCCTGCCAAAGTGCAACCAAAAAATAGCCGGGCGTTGTGGCAGGTGCCTGTAGTCACAGCTACTCGGGAGGCTGAGGCAAGAGAATCGCTTAAGCCAGGAGTTGGAGGTTGCTGTGAGCTGTGTGAGGCCACGGCACTCTACTGAGGGCCATAAAGTGAGACTCTGTCTCTACAAAAAAAAAAAGAAAATCTTATTAAAATTACATCCCCCATGCCCTAAAAACTGATAGAGAAAGTTGGTTCTTTACTAACAAAATTTCTTCAGCTTATATCATTTGTATAGTGCTCATGAATAAATAAACAAAAGACAAATTATCAAAAGCCTTTAAATAAAAGCTTAATAAAGAAGAAACTGTCATCTAAAATGTAAAACTTTCCCCACCACTTGTCTTGCAATTCTCAGGACCTGAGTCATTGGCTTAAGAACTGAGACTGACCTCTAAAATAAAACCGATATACAAGTGCTTTTAAAGACACTAGGCCTGGCTATGTCTTTAATCCCACAGTGTTGGTTAAAATCATAGAATGATACAGTATTTCCAATTCTCAGTTGACTCTATTTTTTAAAATACTTGATTCATTAATAATTTTGTTATGACCTGAAACAGTCACATTCTCTGAGAGCTTAAGGAAATGAAATTTGTCTAAATAGTATCTGCAGTACCCTTTTCTTATCTAAGTAACAGAAAGATAAACCATTTTGTTTCAAATTCTCGTGTTTTATATAAACGTGGTTTCAGTATATTCCATACCATCCTACAGAATAGTGATTCTATGCACTATCTTCTGCCAGTTAAGACATTTTGTAAAAGTCTAAGAAATGGACTTGGCTTTCGGCAAGTAAGACCTTCCCAACTCCATGTGTATAAAAAATTAAAACACATGAGTTATTATCAAACATTGTTATAAAAGTACGTTTTATTTTTTTCAAACAAGATCTCATGTACTCTTCCCAGCAACTTTTAAAAGATGTATGAGTATGTTTATCTTCGTTTTATAGATGACGATACAGTGCCTATTATAGTATAACTGCTTATAAATTATTAAATAGATAAAGGAAGCTCAAAAAGTTAATGACTTTCCTAAAGTCGTACAGAAAGTGAGTGCTATCTCCAGGTTCCAGCTTGGAAACTTAGCCATCTCGCTGTTTTCTCTCTATCCTTGTGGTATTAGGAAAATCTGTGCTGGGAACCAAGTATCTTTCTTCTGTAAGGTTATCAAAATTCACTTTTTTATTTATTTTTTTTTTGTTGTTGTTGTTTGTTTATTTGAGACAAAGTGTCACTTTGTCACCCTTGGGAGAATGCTGTGGTATCATATCTCACAGCAACCTCAAACTCTTGGGCTCAAGAGATTCTCTTACCTCAGCCTCCCATGTAAGTGGGACTACAGGTGCCCACCACAACGCCTGGCTATTTTTAGAGACGGGGTCTCACTCTTGCTCAGACTGGGATCTAACCCATGAGCTCAGGCAATCCACCTGCCACAGGCTCCCTGAGTGCTGGATTACAGGCATGAGCCACCACACGTGGCCTCAATATCCACTTATAAGTCAGCCCTTTTGCATAAGGGCTCAGGTATCTTTTCTCCACTGTAGGTGTATTTTTAAGAGATGATCTATTCAATGTTATTTTTTTTTACTTTGATAATGATCATTTCTGTTATACGTCTCGTCAGTAAAGCAAAATGAATTAGGACAGTAGAATTTTAAATTATCTCAATCTAGTCTATCCTCCTAGAATAAGGTTCCAGTTGTGAAGCCTTAATTTTAATATACTCTTTCATGAATCAACATTCACTGTAATAATCCTTTCTTATCTTTATGGACAATTTATAAAGGTTTCAACATCTCTGTGTTAAAAAGTGGTATCTTAAACCTTCCTATTCCTAAAAGAAAACATATAGTTAGTAGTGGATGCTACAGATTATTTGTCTGGCATCAGTTCTTCCTTCTTGAAACTAGCCCTGTTCCATACGCCATGTGCATTTATGAAAACTGACCCCGTATAAACGTAAGTAGGCTTAGTTTAGTCAAGGACAGTCAGTTTGGAATTCACCAAGTGACTCCTGGAGTGAGCACTGGGACTGTCTTGGTTCCATCACACAGAACACAAGGACTTATATTTCTCTATCTTTTGAGAAATATGACTGTTTTGATTATCTATTGCTGCATCACAAATTCCCATCCTCAGAACACAGCGGCTTAAACAGTGGTCATTCATTTGCACAAATCTGCAATTTGAGCTGGATAAGGCAAGAATGTTTTGGCTCTATTTCATGCAGCCTCAGCTGGTCAGCTGGACTAGTGATGGTGGAGTTATCTTCTAAATAATTCATTCAAGGGCATCCAAACATTTTTTCTTCTACTCCACACTGGAAGATAAAGAGTTTTCCTGAGCCACACATTAAATGCACACACAATGTCCTCACAAAGTCAGTGGGTTGGACACCCACTGTGTGCTCCCTGGGTTTTCAGCTGTGCCTCAGTTCCTCTTCATGTGGGCCTATCCTAGGGCTCATTAATTTTTTACAGTATGGCCATTGGGTCCAAAAGCAAGTGTTCAAAGTCAGAAGGAGTGGGAGCTCCCAGTCTTTTATACCTTGGGTCTAGAGACAGGCATGTGATCATTTCTGTTACGTGTCATTGTTCCATTATTCAGAGAGCCCACTACGATTCTAGGGAGGGTGCCTTGATAGACAAACTCTCAAGACTGGAGTAGCATCAAATTGTCGGTGGCTATCTTTTATGTTCCATTGTGAATGAGAAAGTCTGTAGCAGGGAGGAATACTATCTTACAGCCAAGAGAGGAACAAGCTGTAAAACGAATTTAATCCAGTGGGTTTCAGAGCTGAAGGAGTGGGAGAACTTCAGTCCTTGAAAATAAGGAATTGCTCAACCAACCTGTGCAGGGAACTTCACCTTCTATGGGCTTCCACTCATGTGAGATAATACACTCATCAATTTTTAAAGCAGGTCAAAGTTGAGATATTCACTAGTTATGTTGCAAAGGTAAACTGAGGTATGATACAGTTTTAAAGAATTTATTTGAACACACAGTGATTCACAATTAGGCAACTCCAAACAAGAAGTGGTTCTGAGACTCCATTGAAAACATATAAAGGACAGACTTTCATTGAGTGAATGGGGAAGTTATGCAAAGAAAATATTTGATTGGTTACAGTTACAAGTTGCCTTATTTGGCCTATCCTTCTGAAAAGTTCCTACTTATATAATTATAAGTTATTTCTTACTTCTGATTGGTTGAGCTTAAGTTCTATATTCCTCTAATATAAGCATTTACAAGAAATGGCCTAAGTTAAATTTTGCTTATGTTTGCAATTTAAGTAGGCTATGGTTATTTCCCAAGCCTCACTGGCTTGATTTGTGCAGATTTTTCAGGCCCGGTCTCCCTTTTAATTTACTTCTATTGGTATTACTTATACCATTGTAACCAAGTTATGTCAGGATTTAGAAAACAACCAAAAAATTCACAATCCAAAGTTTACAGCTATAAATTAAGTGGGGGAGAGTTAGAACCAGTAAAAATATTAGGAGTATCTAATCTATCTAACTTTTATTTATTGGATACAATTTGGATCATACCAAATTTACTATTAAACATCACAGGAACAGCCGAATTAACAGCAATTGGTAAGTGCCAACTCCCTGAGCCAAATGAAAAATTCCTTTCTTACTATGGGTGGATAGTCATAAGTTATTTGATTTGTTTGTTTTACAATCACAGTGGCGTTTTTAACTACATCCTAATTAATTTACTAATGGGATTTGAACATTAATCGACATATTGCAAAGTGTTTAGAAGCATTAAAAAAGGATGCTGTACAATTTTTGACAGAAACAATTGACTTAAATCATTCTATCAATCAGCAATGCACAATATCAAGACTCTACAAGACTGCCAGAAATAATAGTCTGGGCCGAGTTTGTATAGAAAAGAAACAAAATTCCACAAAATGAAAATCCACTTCTGTTTATTTGTCTTTTTTTGTTTTGTTTTGTTTTGTTTTTAGCTGTCTTCTTGTACAAGGAAATAATTACCAGAGGAAAAATCTATTAAATGTTCCTTCCTCCTTCCTTCCTTCCATCTCTCCCTTTCTCTCTTCTTTATTCTTAACCACTTAATAAAAATTGCTAAAGTGGTACCATTTGTATGTGTGAGATGTTACAACATTTTCACAGATAAGTGTCATCTGAAAAATGTATATTAAAAACTCAAGCCCCACACTTGAACAGAGTTTTGAAAATATGAATGAAATCTGTAAATTAAGAAGCACATCAAGTGATTCCGTCCAGGCACTGCTCTTTGAGAAATGACCTGATTAGGAAATTTAAGAGCAAGATGCCATACAAGGGAAAGGGCAAAGATGGACCAAATATAGATCTACCGGGGACTAAATACAGATCAGTTAGTCCACAACTTGCCACAAATATAGGTTGTAATTTTTAATAATGACTCCGAGATACTGCGTTATTTTTAATCACAGACTAAATCATCAGATAAAAAATGTGGTCAATATAAGGCTATTGTTACTGTATTTGGGTATAATTGCAAATTTAATAAAAAGGAAATGCATGATTTTGAATATTTAAGACCAGAAATTTATTAATAATTTATTAGAATAAATTCTGGCATAATTTTTAAATGTATATTTTAAAAAGCATTTGTCTCTGCAAAATACCCAACTAAGAATTTAGCTTAGTAAAAATTATTTTTGAGAACATCTTACATCGCCCGTAAAAGTAAATATTTAGACTTATAAAGTCCTGTATACCATAAAAGCCTGTCATATAGAGTGCTGATGCTAATTACAGTTTTACAACCATGATTAAATACCCCGACCCTAAACTCTAGTTCCTACCTCTCTCTCCCTGTGTCATTTTTTCTCTTCTTTTCCTCTGTACCTTGGTCTTATTAAGAAGGCATACTTGATGATTCTGCCAATTAAACAGAACCTGTTACTTGGGACCTGGGTCAGGAATTTCACTCCCTTGGAGTCTTAATGTCCTCATTTTAAACTAAGAACTTTTATGAGACGATTTCTAATGTTTGGAAGGTTAGTCTCTCTCTTCCTAACTTCTCTCTTTCAGTGTATCTGTAAGCATACGCATATACACCCATTTACACACATATATGCAATCAATTATTATACTTTGATGTTCATCTCACACTTTGAAAATTGCTATATTTTTATAACCTTCCTATAGATTCATCAATACCACCATCCATTATCATGCGCCGATACTGTATACCTCTGAATGACCACAAAAGCACTTTCATTTTGCAATCAATACAGCTCTGAGAGAAAATCTACCAATTTAAATTTAGCTTCAGTACTGTTGAATCTCATGACTGACAAGCTGAGATAATCTTTCTTATTCCCTCCAGTCCAAAAATTGAAAGCTTCTTTGAGATAGAGAACAGCTCTGGTACCACCATAGGTGAGTGTTACTAAATTCGCAAATAAATCTAGGAATGCTTGGTGTGACTAAGCTGTTTCTCCCTCTGTTGGGAAAAATTGGGGGGGAAATGAATGACAGAGTATTGACAGGGGAAATTCAGAAAAAAACCATGTCATAAATTCAAGTTTCTGTTACGTAGACACAATGATGAATTGGCACGAAATAAATAAACTGATATGAACTTCTTTTAATTTGGATCTCTAAACGCTGGTATATGTCATTTTTTTCTGACCTAGGCAAGGCACCAATTCTCTTGTTAAAAAAGGTTTTTATGGCTTTTTTGCTAATAGATATTATTGGTGTATTATCCAAATCTTGCTTAGATTTTTTGTATTAAAATAGGAATTTGCTATAGCACGCTAACAAAATATAACTTGAATACACTCAATTTTACACAAATGCATACTTCTTTATTAACTTAAAATTGGATTGGGTTTTACCAGGTGGTCTCTTTTATGTGAAGAAGATATTCAGTATGTTGAGCATATTAAGGACATGTCCCCACATAAATGGCAAACATTGAAGTCATTACAATTTCTAGTGGGTTAGAAGGAAAAAAGGTTCCATGTAACACTGGAGATGAGCAAGTTGGGGAAATTTTCCTCCTTTTTGTCTTCTTCCTCAATTTATTCCATTTCATCTCCATCTTTAAAACTCACTGGCATTGGGCAGTACCCGTGGCTCAAAGGAGTAGGACGCTGGTCCCAGATAGATGCCGGAAGTGGCGGGTTCAAACCCAGCCCTGGCCAAAAACTGCAAAAAAAAAAAAAAAAACTTCCTGGCCTTGCTTCACTGGGGTAAAATCTGATGAAGGCACAACACATCAAACAATTAATATTCTGTACAGCTGACTACCCCTGATATTGCATGTATTTGTTAAAAGAGCTAATACTTTTTTATGGTAATTCTAAATTTCATTTTTTTATTAATTTTTAATTAAAATCATAACTGTATACATTTCTGGGGTACAATGTGTTGATTTGATATACCATGTGAAATACTTAAATCAAACTGATAAACACAGCCATCACCTCACTTACTTACTTTGTGGTAAGACATTTAAAATTTACTCTTCCTTATTTTAATCCATCATCCTTGGGGCACGGCATGTTATGTATCTCTCTTCTGTAACTGAGTTAAACTGCGTTTTTTGTTTTTTTTTACACACTTACATCTCCCACATGTAAGTGACTCCCATGTGTGAATTTTCTCAAAAGGTCACCAACATCAGTATTAGTTCTGGTTCAAGGCTTATTGGTTCTCAAAACCCACATAATTTTTCTCATCTCAAGGTTTAAACACAGAAAAAAAATGACATTAAAGCATCATTTTGGTGAATGGCTAAGATGTTGTGTTAATTGGATTCTAATATACCACTTCAGCCTCAAAATAGAGCCAGAACTGGATCTAAAATAAAAACTCCTAAAAATCTATTCAAATGAGAAAAATTTAAAAAGAACAGACTTATTTTCAAGAGAGCTCATTAAACCTTGTCCCAACCCGAGATATATATTTCATCCTGGCGGCCTATGTTTGTGTAGGGCAGTGTCAGCCCTGGAGTTCTTTCCAGGGGAGTCCAACACCAGGATGGACTCCCAACGCCAAGACCTGTCCTGACCTGAGTGTTGCATTAATCAAGTAGCTTGAATTCTAACCTAAGTGATTCACATTAGCATGAGGTTCTCCTGTGTGAATAAACTGAGACATCACAAAGAAATTCCTTTTCATAATCTCTTTCTTTAGTTAATCAGTGTCTGCATCTCTCAGATTTTATAACAAAGTGTAATGATCACTCTACCTGGTAGAGGACAGAAGGCCGGGAATCTGAGTGTGAGAACTACGAGGGCTGATAACCAGATTTGTGATCTTGGACACATGACCTCACAGCCTCTATTTCTTTGCAAAGTAAGAAAAATCTTCTCTGCTCACAGGATTGTGAGGTTTCAAAGAAAAGGTGTTTGAAACAAATTAAAAGTGCTATATAATGAAAAATATTGTCACTAGGACAGTAATTTTTGTTATGTGGCAGGAAGAAAAAATACATTTTCTTCAACCACATGACCTCGCCTAAGAAACCTTCCACAGGACTGATGGAGTCGGTATCAGCAAGTCTTTCTACACAGTCATGCCCGATGAGTTTCAGAGTGCTTAAAAACCAATTTCCAATAAGATTATGTAATTGTACTTAAAAATTATTCAAGAAGAGAGGACCTGGTAACAGTATTTCCCCCACAGTGCTACTCACAGTGTGGTTCGCAGAGCAAATGTTTGAAAAGTTTTTATAGAATTCTGGCACAGGCACTGAGGTCTGTTGAATCTAATTAGAAAAATCAGGGTTACATATTTTGCCTTTTACAATTTCATTTTCTAGTAATTCATTTAACTCTATCTTACATTTTTGTACCAAGTATAGTGAGATGCACTGGTTTTGAAAACATTGTCTGCAGCTTAATTTACCAGGTGTAATTTTTAAACATTACTGAAGAGTGAGCCTGTTCTCTAAAATGCAAGCCACGCTATGATGTGATTCTCTAACATTCCTTTTAGAATATCCTAAGGTTAGCTACTGCACCATATAAATGTACAGGCAATTGATGGGGCTTTATGATACCTTGAGCAAAGATATCTAACAGTTGATGGAGGATCTGAGAACATCTTGAGAATAGATGTTAGGTTATGATTTGGTATTCGACATTCCTCTCCTATGGAAAAAGGAGTTAGATATTAATTTAATAGATTGTTAATTGCTTAGGTGCCCACTACTTAACTAAATAAATAGCTATCTAAAAATTGACATACAGTAGAATGCATAGTTGATCACCTCCCTACATTGACCATCTCCTTAAATGACCTAATTTTACAAAGACCTGGCATGCACCACAAGTATGCATCAGTACATAAGACCTAATTCTTTATGCAGAGCACCACATGTTGACCAATTTGTTACAGTTCCTTGGGTGATCAAATTACAGAGATCATCCCTCTAACATAGTAGAATATAGAAGATAAATTTGGAAATCCCCTACCTTCCTTGTGCCTGAGTTTTCCCTTCAATAAAAGTAAATAAAATAAAATAAACTTTTCTATAATTCCCTTCCCAGATTAACGCTCAAAACTACCATTGAAACTAGGTAACTTTTTAACTTGAAACAGAGAAACCAGCTGGCCTATTTCCAGAGCCTATGATATTTACACTTATCACATTACCTCCCCAAACAATGGTAAAGTATATTGCTGTATAAGGTAACGTAATGCACCAGAGGAGTATTTTTGAGATACTGTTCATTTTGCCATTTTGAAGGGAGATAGGAAAGCAGATAAGAAGAAGAGATTTAACTTTTAAAGGTAAGTCTGAAGAGTTTGAACTGGACTTACATAAAAAAAAATTTCAAATCTAATAAAATTCAAATTTAATAAAAAATAAAAGTTTTTATTTAATTCAAATATTCTTTTAGTAAGTTGTTGCTGTATAAACATTAATTTCCTTTTTATTTATAGATGATTTCATTGTGGCTTCATATTTATGATAAAAAAGACTAAAATAAAACAGAAATTACATGATGAAAGTATATCCTGTGACTTATTTATTAAGAGTTAACTGTTCAGGAACCCATCACGTTAACAGTGGACTTTAGTAACTATTCAATAGACTATTGATAGAATTCTGATCTCAAATTCTTTCTCTGTAAATATTTTTCTCTGCCAGGTGCTGCCTGTGGCTCAGTAGATAGGGCGCTGGCCTGATATACTGAGGGTGGCGGGTTCGAACCTGGCCCTGGACATCTAAAATAGCAGTGGCGAATGTGACTAAAATAGCCGGGCTTTGTGGCAGGTGCCTGTAGTCCCAGCTACTTAAGAGGCTGAGGCAAGAGAATTGTTTAAGCCCAAGAGTTGGACGTTGCTGTGAGCTGTGATGCCACTGCACTCTACCTAGTGTGACAGAGTGAGACTGTCTCCAAAAAATATTTTTCTCTGCCACTAATCTCTCTCATATATGCTCATGAGTGTAGTTTTTTATTTATGAACATAGCAATTAGGGAGGCCTATTTCTCCTTATAAACTTTTTCTACAAATAGGAAAGTAATGGTCCATAGCTACAAACAACTTTCATTCATAAACAAGGCTCAGATTACTTGAGATTTTGTGACAAAAATAGCCCACATAGAGGTGGAAATTTTCATTACTGACAGGGACAGAGAGAATCTAGGAATAAATAGAAGAGGATCAGATAAAGAAAAAATATAAGCAGGTTCACCAGGTTTTAGAAAAGAAAACAAAGCACAATGAAACTTTTCATCCAGAACATGGAAATAATGTTTAAAATGCAGTAAATTTATACATGCTACTTTCTTTTAAAACAGAATTTCTACTGACTTTTTTAACAATCAAATGGATTGAAAAGGAAGCTAAGAATTTATTTTTTATTTTTATTTTTTTTTTGAGCAATGTAATTATTGAAGAAATGTGCTTATACGTTTCTACTTGTGTGCCTAACAGTTTTTACAGATTTGGTCAAGAGCAAGCTGAAGAACTCTAAGCCCACAGAAATTGCTCTTAGCCCCCAGCTCATTTTACTAATATATTTAATAATTGGAAAGCACTTTTCTTAGAAATAAAAAAAAAAGTATCATTCATTCATATAGCGTATCTTGCCTGAAGATTTTTCAACTAGGGTGAAAACAACATTTGCAAGCCCATTAGTTCTTTTCCTTAAAATAATTCATTTAAAAAGTCATTAGCTTAATAAAAAAGGATTTGATAGAGGGCCTTTAGGGATTCTACTCTAAATCTGAGGGATTTGCCTCATTAAAAATCAATTCTGGAACCAAAGCCTCCTGTATGTTCATATGAAGGAAAGAGAAGTTTGATGTGGAAATCTTGCCCAATTTTTTTTTAAGTATTTTTGAAAGTGAACATTATCCTAAGTGTAATTTCAAAAGATTCCTTCTTTAGGATATTTACATTTTCTGGGGCGGCGCCTGTGGCTCAGTCGGTAAGGTGCCGGCCCCATATACCGAGGGTGGCAGGTTCAAACCTGGCCCCGGCTGAACTGCAACCAAAAAATAGCCGGGCGTTGTGGCGGGCGCCTGTAGTCCCAGCTGCTCTGGAGGCTGAGGCAGGAGAATCGCTTAAGCCCAGGAGTTGGAGGTTGCCGTGAGCTGTGTGATGCCATGACACTCTACCGAGGGCCATAACGTGAGACTCCCTCTCTACAAAAAAAAAGAAAAAAAAAAAAAGGATATTTACATTTTCTTAGTAGAAAATTTAGGGGTTTTTTGGTTTGTTTGTTTTTCTGGGAGTCATTTACTATGAATTTACAAGAGCTAAATCCCTCTGTATCTAATAGCCAGGTTAGAAATGTTACTTTCTAATACTTTTCTAGTAAAGTCAGCCTTAAAATGGTCTCCATTATTTCTACTACTCTGATATAAATTTAGCATTAAGTGAGCTTAATACATTATAAACATTACCCAATGACCTATAAGTCATTGAGGGAAATAAAGAGATGGCAGATCTGTTAGTCTTTCATTCTAAGAGAAAAAACAGTAAAAATGGCTGCAAAGTTCACGGCTGAAAATGGAAACTTAACGTTGGAAAAGGGTGATAATAACATATTCGGCACGTTTTGTAAGTACTTCTTTCTCCATTATCTTAAAGCCATTTCTAAACCTTTGTACTTGATAACATGAGCTCTTTTAGAGGTACTATTAGAGGGAGTAGAGTAGTTGATATATTTGTTTTCTTTTCATAAAAGGCATGATGAGCTTTCTTGCTACCAGTTGTCATTTCTTCCAAAGACCGTATGTGCCAGAGAATAACGACATGACCAAGGTCATGCTTAAAATTAGACACAGGAAATGACCACAATAACATAATGTTGTTTTCAGTTGCAAATTACCTTAATCTAAATAATTTCTTCAATTAGAAAATGTGGGAATCTAGGGAATCTATTCTTTTTAGAATACAATGCTTTAGAATACGTACTTTCTTCTTCTGGCTATTTATCCTGAAATACCTGTCTGCCTATAAATGATTATTACCATTTTAACACAGTTTTTCCCTATCATAAGAAAGGATGCTGTCAGCTGTTTTTCTTGGAAGTAAAATAATGGAACCTAATCAGTCTGTCTCAAAACTTTCGTAGTAACCTAATAGCCTAATAGCATGTGGCTGTTTATTGTTAGGGTCTTTCATGGAACGTAATCAGTCTGTCTCAAAACTTTTGTAGTAACCTAATAGTCTATTAGCCTAACAGCATGTGGCTGTTTATTGTTAGGGTCTTTAACAACTTCTGGGGTTCAAACTATAAGCAGACATTTCTTGACATGCTGTTACTTTAGCTTGAAACTTTTCATCCTTGTTCTGAGATTTGAAACTCTATTTACAGTTTTGGAAAGTATGTTCTAATAGAATTACAGTGGCTTTATTTTGGGATTTGGGGCTAAAATATCTGTACTCAAACCCAATAAAAGTGGCTTTATCTAAAAGTTTTTGAGTTTCAGTATTTGTTTCATCTAGTGTAAATACTAATTAATGCTACTTAATAACACCCATTTCAACACATAGACTGTCCTAAGACTGATAGAATAAATGTGAAGTATTAAATGGGACTTCTTGGAAACTCTTTATAAATTGTCAACTAGTATACAACAGCTTATTGTTGTAACCATTAAGAAATAGTATGTATTTGTTGGTACAGGGGATGAATTTTAGATTATTTGTATTGTTTAGTGAGATATATTATATTACCAATGTCACCAATTTTCAACTGTCCAAGTAAATGTTAATATGGCTAAAACATGCATAATTGAAATCTACATATACGTGCACAATTTCCTCAATTTTTCTTTCATTTTTGCTTGTTTGTTTCAAATATTAGCTTCTAGCAAAGGAGAAATGATTAAGCTAAATAATGCCTCCTTCCTCTTTCTCAACTGATTTTCAAGTAAAGGTGCTCACGAGAACTGTGAGGGGAGTGAGCCCCTACCGTCAGGAAAGAGGCTTGAGCCAAAAAAATAGCAGTTAAAAAAAAAAAAAAAAACAAGAGCAAAGACATGTCCAAATTGGAATTGAATTAGAAAATTCCAAAAACGTTTTGAGGATACGTTTTGAATAATGCACAAATTATCTCTGGGCCATATAAGAAAAGTTAAAAAGAAAGGATGTGAACTGAGTGCAACTTATTTCAGATTGCATTTAGCCAGCGTTATTCTGCACCAAGCACTGAATCTTCGTATGACGCCGAAATGAAAATATTTGATCTCAGGGCTAGCCTGCAAGATTCATAAGTTATAACGGTAAGTATTATGATAGCTAATCTAAATCACATAAATTCTTATCATATAAAATTGAGCAATAATCAGAGTAATCAGGTTAACAAATGTTATACCATCAGGATAGTCTATATCAATTGTGGGGAAAAAATCAATAATGATTGCTAAATAATTTCTAAGAAAATAAGAGATAAAGGCTGAAAAAATTAGAGAAGAAATTATTTATAATTTGGACTTTTATACCATTATTAAAACACATTGTCCAAAATGAAAGGCAAATTAGGGGATCCCTTTTTCCAAAGAATGAAATGACAAGAAAACTTAATGTATCCATTAAGGCCAGTGGTAATGACAAAAATAGAAATACTTAGAAAGTGGTAATGACAAAATGGTGTTTGAGATATTTGGTAGGTTGCAAATAGAAAACTTTAAAAAAATGTTATGAATATTCTAGTGTATTATATGCCTGAAATCAATGCAAACTAACCATTGTAAGAGACAGATAGTCTGGAGGAAATACATACATATCTTAAGGTTGGTGCACTTTTATTTTTATCGTTTTCACAGAAAAATGAAACAGTAGGTATAATTCCAGAAAGAGGAAAAAGACACAATACTTCAAGGAAAAGCAACCAGTTGCAATATGATAGTTGAGTTTTTAGTCCTCCCCAAACTCTATTTGGCTATAGACAAACTGGCCCAACTTGTGCGTGCAACCCAGGCAGTGTGAGTTTTGAGTTTACTGTGTAAGGCTTTTTTCTGATAGGCATGGCATTCCTCACCCTGATTTTTCTCTTTCCAAATTGTAAGCTTCACAATAAATTTAAAAATATTAGTGCCGTCGCTGGCTACTGTTTCAATCTCTGAATATCTGGATGAGCAAAGAAAACGTGTTTCTTCCAGGTCAGTAGCTTTACTCTATAAAAAGGAAAATGTTTTAAATGTTTTAAATATTTTAAATATTCACTTCTTTTCAAGTATCATGAGTTTTGTTGTATTTCCAGTCCTCATCTAATCAATTCCAAGATTCAGTAAATGATCTTTTCGGACTTAGTAGTTTAGATTCATGTTGTTCTAAATCATCTCGCAAATCATACATTATGAGAACTTGACAACTGCAACAAAAAATACCCAGGCATTGTGGCGGGCGCCTGTAGTCCTAGCTACTTGGGAGACTGAGGCAAGAGAATCTCTTAAGCCCATGAGTTTGAGGTTGCCGTGAGCTGTGACACCACAGCACTCTACTGAGGGTGACATAGTGAGACTCTGTCTCAAAAAAAATACAATATTTATAAACCTTTTCATTGATCATATCCCTTTCCTCCAAGATTCCCATGACTTCCTCTAATCCATCCTTCATTTAAATAACTTGAGTCCATCCTCAACTTGCAGAAGAATAATATTTCTAGTGTTACCTCTTATCGCTTTTTCACATGACCAACATGTTCTACAAATTACCTTGTGTCCTTCTGTTCCCTTTCTCCACAGGGCCGTGTGCTCCCTTCTCCCCACTGGAAACATTGTTCTTTCCGTCTATTTTTATTAACATTCCCTCAACTCTTTTAAGCTCAGCTGAGTACTACTCTCTACAGGCTTTCTCCAACATTACAGACGTGGGAGTTTTAAAATATTTAAAACTTTATGTATTATTTTTTAATACCCAGATTTTCATCCCCCCGTCCTCTGGCCTGACCACCATTTCTGTACCTTGGTTAATATCACCACCAGACACAAGCCATCCAGGAGAGAAATCTGAAAAACATATTTGACTTCTTTCTTTTCTATCAATTAGTTCTGATCTATCATTTCTTCCCTGTGTCTTTTGAATATCATTTTAATATGAGTCTTCCCCACAAATAATGGCATGGGTCAGGTATTTATCACAGTTTACTGGAGTTACTACAATAGTGAAAGAAATTTTTATCACCTACCAGTTCCAGCCACTCAGTGGCCACCAGAATGAGAAACTTAAGCTTATACAAAAATATTTCCACCTCATGGAAGTCTGAAGAGATTTAATTCTTTGGGGGAAAAAGTATTTTTCTTTATAAACTTTCAGTGCAGCATTTTCCTAAAGCAGAAATATTTTAGCCTGCAAATAGCATTAGCATATTTTAAATGTACTCTTTAAACCTGTGGATTTTGCTGATTTTACATTTAGTGTAAGACACAACTCATGCAAAGTACTAATTGATTTATTGCTAGCGTAGGTGACTAAGATTTCATGGAGTGCAAATGTACTTACAGTACGTGTTATGCCCTCCCAAAGGAGAGTCCACAAAGCTGTATTGAGAAAAACAGCTTCTAGAGAAATATTAACCAATTTCTGCCTAGCTTTTTCAATGTGTCTGGGGGGAGCTTTTGTTTTGCAGATGATCTTACTGCTTTTGCTATCATGGAGGATTTTAGCTGGATTTATAATATGTTTTGCATTACAGAAAAACATTGAATAAATAAGATTGTAAAATATTGAGATAAGAGCACAGAATAGGAAGGAAAAGAGGTGGGCAATCAGCTCCATCCTGTTTACACACACTATCAATGTCCTTTCCCCTGTGGGCTGTACGACCAAGTTCCTTCACTGACTTTCCCCCTTCCCTCTGCACCATCCTTCAGCTTGCTGGGCTGGAAAGATAAGGACCCTTTTCCTTAGGGGAATCAGTTCTTGTAACAGTTAATCGACCACTAAATGCTGAAACAGCCAAGGTAAGGCAGCTGTACATCTGGAAAGAACAATCTGCCTCACAAGAGGCACGGCTTCCTAGAGATATTTGGAAGTTTATTGATTTCAAGAGAATTGAAATCTCGGGCATCCGTGCTGCTCTCTCAAAGGCGTTTATCAGAGCATTATGACCTTTCTGGGCTCTGTCTCTGCTTTGGGTAATAAGAGAGAGTCACTGTCACAGCTTGAACATTGCACTGGAGCCACAAATACCAGACAGACTGAATACTTTGAATTCTGGGTGGCCAAAATCTTGGGCTTAGGTATGGGTTGGAATAAATTCAGTTAGGACTTTGTGTTGCTTTACATTATCACTGTTTTGTGTGTGGTTTTGCGTAATCATTAGTTTGTATTATTATAATGATACAACGCTTGCTAGGGCCTTTCCTCTGAGGCTCCCAATGGTTGTTTGGAAATTATGTTGTTATCACAAGTAGAAATGTGTGATTGTTATTTTGCAGGCTGCTAAAGTATTTGATGAATATTAAGACAAAATAATATACATTTTTTTTATTTTGCTCAGTGGTTCCTGCGTTCTTTTTTCTCTTTTTCCTCCTCTACAGTAGACCATTATGAGTTTACTACCCGTTGATACGTAAACTCACAAATCTGGGAAACAATATTTGCTTTCATTTTCTATCTGTGTTATGAGGAGGGAGACATTGGGAATATATAGGATGAATCTAGCAAGAAAGAAATACATCAAATATTAATATGCAGCATAAGAACATGAAACTAATGTTTTATGTCATATAAACAAGTGAGGAAATAGAGTCAGAATCGGTTTCGATCCCATTTTGCTTGCAGCTTGTTTGGAATATATGATATCTGGCTGGCTGTTGAAACCCTTTGTACTTTTAGTCATTCATTACACCCTGTAATTTAAAATAAAGCTCCTTCAATCAAGATTTCCAATAGAAGCAGACAGTTAAAAGAAGTTCTGATAACAAAGGAAATGCACTGTGTCGATTTTGTTGTTTTCATTTTTATCCAGTCTAATTTAGAGTTTCAATACTTCCAGCCACCAGTGTGGAGACCATTTAGTTAAGATTCCCGTTTCTTCTAAATGTTGTGAGTGAGCCAGTCTGTGACTGCAATGTTTTCATTCTTTTTTTCTGTGTACAGTGAAATTTGAATCTTCAAATCCCAATTGTGTGTGTGTGTGTGTGTGTATAAAATATCACCATGTTGGATACAGTAAAATATAGGGTAGCTATGAAGTTGGTGTGCAATTTTAAATGGTGTGAATTTGAAATCGCACACACACTTCAGGGACGCCCTGTACACAGGCATATGCAAACGCCCTATTCAACTGTCCACTCTTTCTTCTGCTCTTTTTCTGCCTGGGTCTGTGGCTTCTTTATGGCAGGAAGATAGCTTATTAATGCTTCACTCTGAATAGTGCTCCTCTTTTTTCTAAGTGACCTTCCCAGAGAAACTGCTTACAACATAGTTTCTAGACCATTCAATCATGTTTCCAACAACATGCATAGTTTTCCCCTTAGTCGTTTGGAAGCTTTTGGAAGCGAATTGTTTTTACAAATGCTGGTTGACAAATGCATACGTGTCACTTGAGATAATCAAAAATTAATTACTTTTTGTGGTATCTTACTCATCCATTACATAATTCTGTTCTATAACTTCATTTTCATAATTGCAAGATACCCTGTTTTATGGTGCAAATACACCAATCAACTTTTATTTAAGGCACCCTCTGTTGAATATTAGGTCAATTTTAGGGGTTTTATCCTTACGTAGGTAACAATGTGATACATAAATTTATAGGTTTATATTCACTGATATCCATATTTATTTTTTTCTGATCATTTTAATATGCTAAATTTACCTTATTCAAAAGAAAAACTATTTTGTGTATATAATTCTTTGATAGTCACTTTATGGTACCTCTTTAAAAAAGAGTCACCATTTCATTTCATGGAAACTATCTGCTATTATTGTATGAAGTTGATTCAAGATCTTTCACAAGGTTTTATTTTGATAGGCTAATTTTTTGGAGAGGTTTAAGGTACATAATAAAATTTAGCAGAAAATATTGAGTGTTTTGTATACCGCCTGCCCTCCCATATGTGTATATACAGTTCTATATTTATCATGGCACAATTCAAAATTGCAAAGATAAGGAATCAACCTAAATGCTCATCAAGTGATAAATGGATAAAGAAAATGTGATACACAGAAACACACCATCAAAAAAAATTAAAAAGATCAAACAATCCCATATAAAACTGGGCAAGAGACATGAATAGAACCTTCTCTAAAAAGACAGATAAATGGCTAACAAACATGAAAAATGCTCTTTATTCCTAAGGATCAGAGAAATGCAAATTAAAACTACCCTGAGATGTTACCTAACCCCAGTGAGAATGGCCCACATTGCAAAGTCTCAAAGTTGCAGATGCTGGTGTGGATGCGGAGAGAAGGGAACACTTTTACACTGCTAGTGGCATTGCAAAATAATGCAACCTTTTTGGAAAGAAGTATGGAGAATCTTCAAAGAATTCAAATTAGACCCCCCTTTGATTCTGCAACCCCATTACTAGGCATCTACCCAGAAGGAAAAAAATTCTTTTATTATGAGGACATTTGCACTAGAATGTCTATCGTAGCTCAATTTACAATTGCCAAAATGTGGAAACAGCCTAAATGCCCACCAATCCAAGAATGGATAACAAGCTGTGGTATATGTACACCGTGGAATACTAGTCAGCCACAAAAAAGATAGTGACTTTACAGCTTTTGTATTAACCTGGATGGAGTTGAAACACATTCTTCTTAGTAAAACATCACAAGAATGAGAAGCAAGAATCCAATGTACTCAATTCTAATATAAGGACAATTGATGCTAGTATATGACATGGGGTGAGGAGAAGGGGAAGGAGGGAAGGAATGGGGGTCATGGTGTGTGACACACCTCGTGAGGGACACAATTGTAGGAGGGACTTTACCTAACAAATGCAAGCAATGTAGCCTGGTTCTTTGTACCCTCAATGAATCCCCAACAATAAAAAATAAATAAATAAACAAATAAATTAATGCTTAAGGTGAGGCACAGAATATTTATTGTCATATATTATTTCATAATTTTTGTATCTGTCTCTTTAGACCATGTTCTTCACGTACCTTAACCTCCAAAACAAAACAAAACAGAAAGGAAGTCTTTCTATTCTTTTTATTTTATTTTTTTATTAAGTCATTTGTACATAGATCGTAAATACGTTTATGCCATTATGGGATTCAATGTGTTGATTATTTGTACAAATTGGAGTGCTTACATCCTATTAATCAACATAGCTTTCACCTCATTTACCCAATTACAACATTAAGACATTTGTGTTCTACACCTGGTAGATCCAACTTGTACTTGCATTGTGCTCCATAGGTGTGGTCTCCCTAATAACCCTCCATCAACCCACCCACCTCCCCTATCCTCCACTCTTCTTCCCCTTCCCTCCTTCATCCTAGGCTATAGTTGTGTTTCATTCTTCATATGCAAGTGTGAGTGATTCTAAATTGGTTTCACAGTAGTACTAAGTACATTGGATTTTTTTTCCCCCGTTCCTGAGATACTTTATTAAGAAGAATATTTTCCAGCTCCATCTATGTAAACATAAAAGAGATAAAGTCTCCATTTTTTAAGGCTGCATAGTATTCCATGGTATACATATACCACAATTTATTAATCTATTCATGGGTCAATGGGCACTTGGGCTTCTTCCATGACTTGGCAATTATGAATTGAGCTGCAATGAACAATCTGGTGCAAGTATCTTTATTATCAAATGATTTTTGGTCCTTCAGATATACACCTAGAAGAGGAATTACAAGATCAAATGGCAGGTCTACATTTAGATCCCTGAGTGTTCTGTATCATTCCCTTGCCCATACCACTCTTCAATTATATAATTCCTTTCTTCTGTCTTTTCTTTCTTGGAAGCCTTGCATTGCTTTCTGCACTAGTGGCCTCTGATTGTTCCCTCATTTCCCCATTGTTTTGTGCTCAGTCACATTCTAATGACTGAGTTCAAGGGAGCTCTTCTTGGTTCATCTCCCATTTTGTCATTCAGTAACATGCAACAGCACTGGCCACAGAGTCATTAAAATTGTCCTTCTTAGAGTTTTCTGAGATAAGGTTCTGCTTTGATTCCTCATCTACTTCTCCATATTCTCCTTGTCCTCCACCCTGTTTTATTGCTACTGTCCTTCATGACATAGTCTGTCCTCTGCAAGCATCACCTTTCTGGCTGTATCCGTCTCTGAGCTCATCAGTAGGGACAAGGATTCTCTCTCCTTGACCTGAGAATGTTACCTCCATCACACACACACAAACACACAATTTTAGTTGTAAATGCCATTTGCCCATTTCGTAACTATTGGTTTCACCATTGTTCTTAACCCCTAACTAGCTAACCCCAAATCTTCTGCATAACTAAGAAATAAAAACTATTATCGAAGAATTTCCTGAATATTCAGTTGAATAAAGAAACATATCAAGGGGACATCATAAAGAGGAATCCCAATTTGGAATGTTTTGAATGTTTCTAAAGTGTAAGCTTTCAAAACATAAAAATTCATCAGTATTGTTTTATATGTTTACTTATTTAACATAGATTAGTACAAAATATTATTTTTAAAAATCCCAGAGTTATAAGCAAGGAAAACATGGCAATTCAATCCATATTTCACAGGACCAGAGACTTATGGAAATTAAGAGAAAAAAATACATTTAAAAATGTTGCATTTATTTAAGACAGGAAGTTCCTTAAAAGATTCATCACATTAACTTATATGATTTAACAGATATCTATTAACTGCATAGTACATAATTAATCAGTCCATGAGGGTGGGGATATTATCTTATTTGCCTTTCTGCCTATGGTGTCTGGCCCAGGGCTTAGAAGGAATAGGCCTTCGATAAATATTTTCCCAGTGGTGAACCAAATGAATAAATAAGAAAGTTATTAGTAGGGTAGATTTTGGAATCAGAGAGAAACAGTTTAAATCTTTGACCTGTCACCTACAAGTTGAAAAAGCTATTTTATTTTCTGAACTTCTGTTTTCTCATATGTAAAATGGAAATGATAATAGCTTACCTCACAAAGTTGTTGACATTTATAAATAATAATCAGTAATCACTGTATTTAAACCACTTAGCATAGTGCCTAGAATGTAATGCATGTCCAATAAATGTTAATAATTATCATTATTTTCAAGTATGAGTGCCAGGTAGATTTTCAACCAGAAATATGGTTTGAACGCAGTCATCAGGCAATTGTGTTCTTAGTAAGGAGAGAGCACATTCATTAAACGCAGTATCAGTGGGGACAGCTCTGTTTTGCAACTACTATTTTATTCTCTTAATTCATGTTACAATATATTTTCAAACTTACTTCCTATGATTCTTTAATTTTATTTTTCATCAGTGTTTCTTGTTTTCTTTACTATTCTTAATCCAGGATAAAAAATATTCCATATAATGAAATGCTTAAACTTGAAATTATTTGATCCATATTGAAAACTCCTGAAAAATAAATAGACTTCTTAAAAAATATTTTATTCTTTGGAGAATGTGGTAGAATTTTATTTATAAAAGAAATATATTCAACAAATGTATGAAATACTTGTCTTAGAAGAGTAGCTATAAGTTTCACTAATCCTCCTGGAAGTTGATGGGATCCTTTGCAGCAAATGTTATAGCTTTAATATTCTTCACGAATGTTCCATAATCACAATAAGTCCAGAATACATTTTAGCAGTGAAAGAGAAGGGTTAAAAATTGCCTAAACTGGTAGCTTTTTTTAATTTAAAAAGTCATATCACTTGGTCAGGTGTGGTGGCTCCTAGAACTCTGGAAGCCTCAGGTGGGTGGATGACTTGAGTTCAGGAGTTCAAGACCATCCTGAGGAAGAGCCAGACCCCATCTCTACTAAAAATATAAAAATTATCTGGGCATTGTGGTAGACACCTATAGGTCCAGCTACTAAGGAAGCTGAGGCCGTAGGCTCCTTTGAACCCAGAAGGCAGAGGTTGCTGTGAGCTAGGCTGACATTGTGACACTCTAACTTGGGTAACCGGAGTAAGACCCCTTCTCAAAAAACAAACAAAATAAAAGTTATATCACTTATTAGTAAGGCAACTTTTGGTATCAACAAAAGCTACTGTTAAACTCACTGACTACACAGCAGCTCAAATACAAGTCCAAGAAATACAGAAGACTCTAAAGCAACCTGGTAAAGGGAACAAACCTAGCAACAAAAATGGCCTCCTTTGGGTGAGCCCTATTTGTCTTACCCTTTCATCCAATCAGTAGATCAGTTATTTGGTCAGTCAGTTATGTAATCCATACTAATTACATGCTAAATATGCAGCTTTTTGCTAACTGCAACAGATGGGAGGTAATGGTTATGAAGTCTTCCATCCTATTAACAAATTAATGCAGCCATCCACCCAATTTGGCTTCTGCAAAATGAATAATACTAACAGCTACCTGACTCCTAGTGCTAGCTGCCAGACTGAATATTCAACTATGCTAAGCAATAGTTATTTATTTACCAAAAATAAACAAAAAAATTACTCAACTGGCATGGTACAACAGAAACAGATAGTCAGGCAGCACACAGAATGCCCTGTGAATGTTAGAGAGGGATTAAAAAATAATAATAATAAATAGAGCTGGAAAATGTTTAGACAGCAGTGCCTAAAGCAGAACTTTTCTAAAGGAGAAGTTTCCCTATAATTCCGTTTGCTACTTTGGATTATTGATTTACAAAATCTGACATTAGCAACCCTTGTAGAACATTTTCATGGTGATATTTTGCCAAGAATTCTAGGGAAGATTATTAACGCTGCCCAAGTATTTTGTGGCAATTTGGTATTTGTAATTCTCAATCAGGCTTCAAATGCAAATAAAGGAACAAATTATTTCCATTCACAATGTTATATTCTTCTCTCCTGGTCATGGGGTTCGAGACTTAAATGCTCAATGCAGAAAAATTAAAAACAAATCCTGTTTACATAATCCTACTTAGTTCAATAAATAGAAGTGCTGGCTGGAAATCTGGAAAACTTGCATTATTATCTCTTTCATAATTAATTTTGGTGAGATACCACCAAGGCACTGTGTTTATAGATTTAATACATAGTCATATAAAATTCCTTATTCTCAACTCTCAAAATTAAAACTAAATGAATTTTTGGTTGATTGAATGTGTCATCTGCCATGTTACAATATATGTGCATGGGTGTGGGTGTATATGTGCCTGGATTTATATATGTACATATGGGAAATGAATTAGATATGTGCTCATTCGTTTGCCTTTCTTGAAGGAAAAATATAATATAAAGCTTGAAATGAATGATAATTATTCCAACTTCTATATTTTCCATGTAATCAGCATTACATGTTTAATAAATATGTTTATTTCAATTAAACATGACTGGTGGAATGGAAGAGTAAATCTTTGACACACAAATAAAATGTCAACTTTCTATGATTCACATTCAATAGTACCCAAGTTTTAATTTCTAAATTGAGTGGTAAAAAATCAGAAAACATTTCTAACTTGGGTCTTGAAAACAACATATTAGCAATTCAAAGGGGGAAAATGATGGTTGAATTCTACTAACTAAGAAGTAGTTGCCTTTCAAATTTTGGGAAAAAGTGAGCACATCAAATCAATGAACCTATCAATCAATGTGCATGTGTTACATATATTTTATGCCAGTGTTTCCTAGACTGTAAACCAAATACTGTCTTCATCCATGGTAACTGTATAAAATGCCAATTCCCAAGACAATCTCACTTCTACTAAGTTGACATGAGTAAGTAAATACCATGTGAATTCCATGAGTAAGATGAATACCAAGTATACTATTGCATTTCTGTCCATCCCCCGTACCACCGCATCCCCAGTTTCCATTTCAGAAAACCATGACTGTTTATTGATACCAGTTCCCTAACTTCCTGACCTCTGTCCCTTTTTTTTATTTCTGTACACAGAATTCTTCAGATTCCCTTCAAGATTTCTGCCCCTCGCTTATTCAGTCAAACAGGCTTTGAAAAGGCATTTACAGTTATTAATCAACTGACCTTGAGAGAGAGAGAGAGAGAATATCTTAGATTATATGAATGGGTCTAATGTTACCACATGGGCTCCTAATGCAGAATAGAAAGGCAGAGGAGAGATGTTAAAGAGATGGGACAGAAAATTAAGTGTGAAAGGCAACGGACCTAGTCTCTGGCTTTGCATGGGGCCATGACTCTGGGACTATAGGTTTGACTCTAGACACTCTCAGTCAATTGACTGAGAGCCTATTGACCACCACCATGGACACAGGGACCTCAGTTTTACCACATAGAACTGACTTCTGCCATCGACTTGAATGAGCCTGGAAACATTCTCTCCCAGAGCCTCAAGAAAGAAACCCAGTTCTGCGAAAATTTGGATTTCAGCTTTGTCAACTGTAAGCATACAACCAACTGAGCCAGACTGCTGAAGACTTCTGACCTATGTAAACTATGAGATAATAAATTACTGGTGCCTTACGTCATTAAATTTGTTGTTATTTGTTATTACAATAATGAAAAATTAAGACAGCACCCCTTCCCCTCATCCTACTCAATAAAGCTGTTGGTAACTAAAGTACATTCAATGGCCCTACGTTGTCTCCAGGATTAAGACCAAGTTTAACGTCTCTTCAATTAGATTGCAATGTGTGTTTTCTAGTCTAGTCCTCATCTTCTCATTCATCGTCATCTTCTCTATTCTCACCTTGTTTATCCCACCTCCCAATATCACTTCCCAAAGTATGTGATCTCAATATGGCTTCTAATGCTTCTCTTTACAAGTCCCAACCTTCTAGCTTTGTATGGCTCGTTTCAACTCATCTTTAGGATTCTAGTTTATGCATTATATGGAAACTTGGGGCCTGGGCTAAATTTATTAGCTCTTGCACAACCTATACTTACATGCTTATACTATTTTTTATCACTCAGAATTATAAATATCTAGTTATTTATATTTTCTGCAGCTTTAGTTCTAGACCCTGTAGACCAAAATCTTATTAATTCATTTTTTTTATTTATACTATGAAAGAAACAAGCATGGTACTCTTGTTGAGGATATTCTGGAAGGTAAGGAATTAAGTAGGTAGAGTTACCAGCAATAGCTTTTCTGCATACATCATATTTAAAAGGAGATTTAAAGGACAGTTATTTGAACCATTGTGGGGATGAGATAGGCAAATTGTATGATCCTATATATTAGACATACGTTGGAAGATATAAATGTCTGAGATGAGATTAAATCTCATGAGTCTTTAGTGATTATAAGAACAGAATTTCCATTTAATTCTAATTTCAGTGAAAAATGATTGAAATGGGTGATGAACTACACAGAATTGCAGCTTAAAAGAGGAGGGGAGAGTTTGAAGTTATTGCCTAGATCTCAGAGATGATGGCACAGGAAGGGCCTAGGGTGGTAAGTAGCAATGGGCAAAGAGAAAGGAGATTAGATTGAAGAAATATTAAAGAATTCAAATTAAAACAAAAGCCTTGTTGATGGTCTTAATCTGTGTATAATGGAGCAGAATCAATCACCGTGGGCTTGAGTAATATACTATTCACAGCTGTGCCCAACAAAATGCCCATCTTATTGTAAACAATCTCTGTATAATTACTGAATGAATAAACGTGATTAAAACATATGAATTTAAGGCTCAGCGCCTGTGGTTCAAGCAGCTAAGGTGCCAGCCACATATACCTGAGCTGGTGGGTTCAAATCCAGCCCAGGCCTGCCAAACAATGACAGCTGCAACCAAAAAATAGTCAGGTGTTGTGGTGGTGCCTGTAGTCCCAGCTGTGTAGGAGGCAGAGGCAGGAGAATCGCTTGAGCCCAGGAGTTGGAGGTTCCTGTGAGCTGTGATGTCACGGCACTCTACCAAGTGTGACATCACTCTACCTAGGGCAACAGCTTGAGGCTCTGTCTCAAAAAAAAAAAAAGCATATGAATTTAAAAGGTTCTTGTGCAAAGGAATGTATGTTATCCACGTTGGTGTAAATTACACATAACATAGTGTTTTCACATATTATAAGCTGAATAGTATCTATGAAAGCAGTAAATACATTTTCTGCGGAGGTAAATTTTCCACAATTCAAGTAAATCTTCCTTCTTTCTATTTTTAGTCTTTACGTCTTTTGTCAAACTTGGCTCATGAAATGAAAATACATATTAGAATGCATCATCCACTTTCTCTATTATAGCAGTTATTTAATAAATGGTAGTACAATACAAAGTTTGGTGGGTTTGATGTAATTCTACTTCCTTTTTGATATCTTATGTTACCTACTTTTTAACCTAAGATCAGTTTTTTTTAAAAGAGTAAAAGTTACAAAAATGAATTTTTCAATCATAGTCCTTATTCTATTTTCTATGTGAGATTAAATAACTTTAAATAAGTAGTTGAACAACATCTGAATATTGCAATGACTCAGGAATATTTGTAATTAAAGAAGTCTAATCTATTTAATTTATTCTTCTTAGAGGAATGTGGACTATCTGTAAAGAGATTAAAAATCTCTTCTTTATTAATTTATTTTATACTTACATGGGCTTAATTTTATTTCTTGCTATAAGATTGACATGAGATGATTAATTTTGCTTTCAGGTAAATGTTTATGAACAATATAGCAATCAGGTTGCTAATCAATACAACATATTCAGATATATTGTCACTTGAACATCATTTCAAAGATATTATGTTAAAAATCCTTTATCTTGCATTAATCAGCAGCTGTATAAAACTGTATGCTTTTGCTTTTAAAATATTACTATAATATTGCTTGAATAGTATCACACATATTCCACAATTTTCTTTGAACCATATTGTAGATATGTTACAGGCAATATTAAAAGATGAATTATAATGTGAAATCAGAACATATTAAAGTAAGTTAGAGGCCGGGTGTGGTGGCTCACACCTGTAATTCTAGCACTCTAGGAAGCTGAGATGTGTGGATTGCCTGAGTTCAGGAGGTCGAGACCAGCCTGAGCAAGAGCAACACCCCATATCTAAAAAATAGCCGAGTGTTGTGGTGGGTGCCTATAGTCCCAACTACTCGGGAGGCTGAGGCAAGAGAATCACTTGAGCCATGGAGTCTGAGGTTGCTGCAAGCTATGATGCCAGGACACTCTACCAGGGTGACAAAGTGAAACTCTGTCTTAAAAAAAAAAATAAAGTTGAGTTAAAAGTCTCTTTAAAGAATAGTTTATGTTTTTGTTTAGGAAGAAACCAGGAAGTCGGTAAAGCTGCATTTGGACCAAGTTTGATTTCTGTTTCTAAATGGAGAACCCCACTATTAATTTTCTTCTCCTCAGTGTACTCAGGTTTTTGAGCATTTATTAGGGAGGAGGATTTATCTGAGTTCTTTCTAAACTATTTGATAGGGTGCTCCAAAAGGTTATTCCTTCAACATGGTGGGAGTAGCAGAACATATAATAATTATTTTGCAAAAGGCCAACAAGATTCTCCCTTTATCTATTCAACTCTTGTTTTCTTTAATAATTACATAATTTATTTGTCCAACATATTTATTGAATGCTGTTAGTGTTATAAACACGTGGGTTTATACTGTTGAAAAAGGTAATGTATGATATCTGCTCTCAAGAAGTTTCAGCTGATCTGAGGTATCAAGAAAAACACAAATTATAATCGAGCTACAGAAAATCAATAAAGTAAATGTTTATGCTTTAGTTCCTTTGATTTCTTAACTTCTCTTATTGTACAATGGAAATCAAAAATATTATGAACCCAGGCATCAAAAGTCATTGAAGGGTTTAAGAATGTCTAGTCATGTGGGTTAAATTGTAGTCTTTCCAAAAGTACGACCACCATACATCTATAAATGGACCTTATTTGGAAAAAGGGTCTTTGCAGATGTAATTAAGTTAATGATTTCAAGATGAGGTCATCTTATATTTAGAGTGGCCGCTAACTTCAGTAACACATGTCCTCAGAAAAGAGAGGCAAGGGGAGATCTGAGGCACAGACATGCAAGGAAGAAGCCATGTGAGATAAAGGCAGAGACTGGATTTATGCCCATGTAGTGCTGGAAACCCCGGGAAGCACTGGAAACCGGATTAGAATAGGAAGGATTCTCACCCAGAGTCTTCGGAGGGAGCTGATCGTGCTGCAACTCTATTTCATACTTTTGTCCTCCAGAACTACGAGCAAATACATTTATTTTTCTGTAAGGTACAAAGAGTAGAGCAACTTCCATGGAGACCTAGGAGCCTAACACAGAATAATATGGCCTGACTTTTATTTTCATTTTTAAAAACGTTATGAAAACGTTATGGAATGGAGATGACCAGGGGACGCTTATTTCTATGAGCCAAATGGGAAAAGGTCGTGCTTTGGACTGAAGGTTGAGTTGATATAGAAGCTGTGGGTGCAGAGTAGATGGATTATGGGAGATGGAAAGAAAAGGGAGAGATCAATATCACTTAAAAATGTCTGTTGGAGTAGCTGAGTGGATGCTAATGTTATTAATTTAGATATGGAAGATGGCAGAATACTTGAGCAGGTAGATTTACTCAATTACAAAGTATAGAAGTCACCAGAAAGAAGAGAACAGAAAACCTCACTGTGGTTTGGGTTAGTAAGAGCAATCTATATGCAAGATTTGCAGATGTATGTTTGTGTTCTGAGCCAGTATTTAAACTCCATTTCCTAATGTGCAATACTATTCCAAAAATGTGAAAGTCACTCTTTTAAAGGATAAAAACATTAATGCAAAACAGTTTCTTCTTTGAAGGGTCTTACAAGTTGTTTAGAGAGAGAAATAAAGGAAGCAACAAGCCCAAAGAGAAACTTAAGTTTCACATAATTTCGGGCGGCACCTGTGGTTCAAAGTGGTAGGGTGCCGATCCCATATGCCGAAGGTGGCAGGTTCAAACCCAGCCCTGGCCAAAACCCACAAAAAAAAAAAAAAAAAATTTCACATAATTTCGATGAATCCAAGGGGGGAGAACTCATCTTCACCCATGGTGATAAAGTAGAAAGGGTGGTAAGTTTGATGGTTTAAGCCAAAGCATCAGTAGAGATGTGTCCTATGGCCAAGGAGAAGCAAATTCTTTGCAATTGAGGAAGCATCATATGCAAAACCAAAGGTGTAAGAAAGAGCACACCTTCTTGAAAATACTTTAGTAATGAGTAGATAGCAGCAGGTGGATATACAAGAGTCTTTGGACAGGTGGCCTGTGTGTAGATAATAAATAGGAGCTAACGGTCTTCTTGTGTAAGAAATTCTGGCTTATCTATTTGAGATTTGGGAAGCTATTGAAAGATTTTAAAAGGTGAAGTTCATGATCTGAACAGATTTTTAGGGATATTATCCTGGTGATGTGAGACAGCAGAGTAGAGCTACACTGTGTATCTGCACAGAGTATGTTGCTCCCAGGAAGAGTCTAAATGGGAAAGTTGTCTTCAATTAGCATGAAAACAATATATTCTGCTCTATTATTTGTTTGAGACAAATGTATCTACAGTAGCTGAGGATGAGAGGGATACTCTGTGACTCTCTTCCATGTCTATGTTTTACAATATTAAATATGTATAATGGTGGGAGTGCTCAGAACATTGTCAGGATTAAGGTTAAGAAGGAGATGGTCTATCTCCACTCCTTGCATGGTGAAGGGAGGGGCTCATCAAAAAAGAGAAAATAAATTCCCAAGATAACTTTGTCATGTGAGTTCTCAAGAGGATTCTGTTCCCACACTAAGAGAAGGAGTAGTTGTGTTTCAGAAGCACTTCCCTTGAAACTTTATCTTTTCTTTAGATAATGACTTTATGTACGAGGATTAGAAGAGGAGGGATTCAAATGTGAAGGGAACATCATCAATGAAAACATCTAAATCCTATTTTTAAGATCAGATGTCTCCCTCTCTTCTTTACTTCCTTTTTTGATAATGAGGATAGTAAGCTAGGCCAAAGTGTATGGAAAGATGGATTTTAAAATATTATTTTCCAAAATACAAAAAAAATTCACTTTTTAAAAATCTAACAGTGCTTAATTTATATTTTTATTTTTCAGTAGCATTTAGTATAATAAATATAATTTAACTTTGGCTTTTTGGGTTTATGCCTCACTTACAAGTCACTTATATACTCCTCATCAGATTTAAGATTTTCATTGCAAGTTGTCACAACCACAGGACTTAAATAATTTAAAGGGAATTTATCAGATTATGTGACTAAAACAGTCAGAGGTAGAAAAGGTTTCAGAGTATATTCAATCTGGTTGCTCAAATCATGCTAATCTCTCTTTGTATTCCTCAGCTCATCTCCTTGATTCAGACGCTAATCACATAAAACTTTCCTTTCTTAGTCTTAAATTAATTCCCAAAGTCTCAGCTCCATATATTTCCTCATTCAACCAGCGCTTCCCAAGAGCCTCATTTCTCTGAACCATGAAGAAAAGCCTCCAACCTTTGGTCTGATTAGACCGGTTTAGATCAGATGTCTGTCTCTTAACCACTTGTTGGAGTTAGAAAAATAAAATGAGGCCTGAATTTTCAATATCTTCTGTACTGAAATTTTAGGGTGAATAATTCTTTGATGGGTAAAGGCTCTGTCCTCTACATTGGTGAATAGGTAGTAACATTTCTGGTCTTTACTCATTAGAGATCATTAACAATCTATGTTCCCTTCCCATTGGGGGGAAAAAAAAATGTCTCTAGACAGTACTGAATGTCCTGTGGGGGACAAAAGTCCTGGATGAGAACCACAAGATTAATCCGATAAAGTTATGTCTAAATCCTGAACCAGAAATGGAGTAGAATTCCCCCAAAACTGGGTCCTGGAAAGAAAACGGTATGCAAGTCTATAATTTTTATAAGGATCATTAAGAGAAAGGGGGGAGGTACTAGCAGTCAAACAGATAACTATCTGCTATTTTTTTTTCTCATTCCCTCATTAAACATATAGGAATGACAAAACCATTATATACAAGACAATATGATAGAACTAGAGAAAAAGTAAGACATAAGCTAAGTCTATAATCTTTGCCTTAATGTGACCTACAGTCCATAATTACAATCTATAGTCTAAGTTTTAGCTCAGGATATTTATTTTAAAAATTTCCCTCTAGCTTTCTGAACATAACCGGAGTAAGATTCTTATCATGCTATATAATCATCGATTTACTTCTCTGTTTCACCCTAAAAACATCATAACCTCTTCGAGAGTAGATATGTACCCCTGATACTTTTCACCAATATCTAGCGCAAAGGAGGTTCTCATAATCTGCTTTATGAAACAAAGAAGTTCTTTTTTTTTCAGTACTTATCATTCTCATTAATGTCAAAAATTCTTGATGTAAAAACCATTTGCCTTGATAACTATTGTTTTGTTGCAAAATCTGATGATGAAAAGTAACAAACTCACTCCTATTTTCTTGTTTATAGTTTTTGATAAAATGTGGAGGAAAAAGAATCATGAGCTCCACCTCGTTGTTTTAATCTGATCTAATAGGGAGTGCAATGGAGCTTCATTTGACACTGTCATAATTTATATTCACCAACAACAACCATGGATTTTACCCCACTTGTACATATTAAAGTATGCTTTTGGAAGAAATGTATGTGTGTGTATATATTTGCACATATATATACATATAAAAAATAGAGATGTAATTTGCTAGTATTTAAAATAGTAAATCATATAGATGCTTTGTAATACCTGTTGGAAGATGTATTAATAATAATGCAAAGTATATAAGAATAAACTTGTAGGGAGTTCGGTGCTATCCTTAAGTCAGGAAGGCAGTCGTTTATTTCAAGAATATCAGGAGGTGTTGAAGACAAGATCTTTGTCTTTTATGGAACCAAACTAGAAAAACAAAGGCTAGAAAGAAGTACAGATAATGTTTATTCTGATCCTATGCTTTAAAACTTTAGTCCCTACCTGACAAAGCTACCAGCTCTATCCACGGAGTTCTCAAATTGTAAAACTTTGTCCCCCACAATAAAATCTAAACCTCCCTGAACATCTTAATCTTGTTCCATATCTGGATTATTTGACTCTGTATCTTGGAATCCACTTCCTGGTTTGGTTCCATACTTGTCCATTCAACCTGAGAATATATCTCCTTTGGTGTGATCATCATCCTCTTGGTTTTATCAGGCTATTTATTATAAAAGAAAATCATTGTCCAGGCAGTTTATAACCAATAAAAGTTTATTTCTCAGAGTTCTGAAGATTGGTTCAAGATTGTGGTTCCAATGAGATTGAGGTTCCAATTTGAACCACTGATTGGTTCAAATTCAGTGCCAGATGAGAGCCCACTGTCTCATACACAGGCCTCATCTCATTCTAACCTCACATGGTAGAAGAGGTCAGGGTGTCCGTTGGGCCTCTTTTGTAAGTGTAACAGTTCCATTCATGAGGGCTCAGACCCATGATCTAATCACCTTCAAAGTCCTCCTCCTCTTACCCTCATCAAATTTGTTATTATATTTCAACTACAATTCACATATGAAATTTGGGGAGAGCACAAACATTCAAACCCACAGAAGTCATCATTGTCCCAGTGTTATATGCAACATCTGCAGCATGTTACATGCTAATCAAGATGCTAAGTTTATTACACAAGGTTACTATTCTCAGTTACCGCTAGCATTTGACATGTAGAAGGCGGATTCCTAAGAGGAGCCCAGGATTCTCTGCCCCTAGTGCAGATGCCTGGCATAACACATGAGGATGTGACTAGGCCACGTTTCACTCCATATGTGACACATAAGTACCTTGAAGAAGGGAGATTATGCACAGTGACCGATTTCATCACATGAACCCTGCAAAAGCAAAGAGATTTTTCTGACTATTCAAAATGAGGTAGTAAGACATGTCTCCTTTTGAGACAGGGGTTGGACATCCTGCAGACAGGGCGGGCATCAGGAAGAGAAGCGCAGCAGGATAAGAAAGCCACAGGAGGGTGACTAAGCTTAGCCACGGTAAATGCAGCCAATACAGACCCTTCCTTACTCTGCTTTGACCACCCTTGCCTGAAGCAGAAGGAGAATTCTTTCAATTGAACATGGACATGACTGAGGCTTCAGGTCCCTAAACGAATCAGCCTCATAAGCATGAGGAAAAACATACTCAGTGTGCCAAGACTGTTTACAAATACCATGGAAACCCCGGAAATTATCCTAGATACACTCAAAAGCCAGGAATATTCCACCCCCTCTTGTAGCAGGAGGCTGAGCACACAAGACCAGACCCTGACCTCTGCATGCCACTGTCTCCATTTAGATCCGTCCACTCTTTTGCATTTTGTTTAAGAGTGTACTCTGCTTTCAATAAATTTATCTGCCTCTGCTTATACTTGATGTCTGAATTTTCTCCTTTGCTATGACCCTGTGCTGGAATTTATTCTTGTCCAGAGAACCCTATCTGCTATCCTATCACTGTGACTAGCCTGAGGAGAGCAAGCATCCCTGTTGTGAGCTTCCAATGAGACAGCAACTTTGAAGAACTGGGATAGTCCTCAGCTGACAGTTCTTAGGGAAATAAGGACCTCAATCCTATTTCCACTGCAAAGAACTGAATTCTTCCAACCACAAAAATGAAAGCACATTTTTTTCTCCAGATCTTCTAGGTAAAAAAACAGCCAAACTGACCCTTTGATTTTAACCTTGGGACCCTGATACCCAGAGCCCCCCTCTGTGATATCCTGAGCAGAGAACCCAGCCATGTGTGTTATACTGAGCTTCTGACTGACAGCACTATGAACTAATAACTGGTTACTTTTTAAGCTGCTGAATTTGTGGTGTTTTGTGACACAGCAGTCACAAATACTTCTCATATACATTTCACAGTTATCAAATAAGCAAGAAATACAGTAGATACTAAAGTGTAATATAAGAATGTCAGCTTTGCAATGAGACTGCTGGGGTTTGAATTCTAGCTCTGCCATTTGGTATTATGGGTGACTTGAAACAGGTGAATGAGGTAAAGTTTCTGATCTGAGGCCAGGTCTATTTAAATACGCAATATATGCTAGTTACCCTTTATACCACCATGTCATTACATGTATTCAAGGCGGAGAAGTGTACTGTGATATACTTTCTGTGAAGGAATTTTGTGAAGGTTGAAATCCTGCTGAGTTATGAGTCCAGTTTCCTACTCCAGCTCTTAAATCTCTGCACTTACCTTGCTGAATGAATTCCCCTGCCCTTCCAATCTTCCCTTGCAATAATCTCTCGTGTCTGTGCTGGGGCTGTCACAGCGTCTCAGTTCTGTGACAACTATCCTTGCCAACGGAGGGAGGACATCTTACGAATCCAGAGGAGATCTAGGTGAAAAACATCAGAAATCCAGGTCTTTGCCCACATTCCTCAGATCCTTAAAATGTTAGCTTCTTAATGTAATAAATAGTCCTTTGAAACATCCTCTGAAATAGGAATCTCCTGCTCTCTTCATTTTTCTGTTAGGACTCTGGAGAAAAATGGCATCATGCATTTCCGACCCTTTCTCTTTCTCCTATTTTCTTAACTTCACTGGCATTTAGAAAGTAGTAGCAATTAAAACCTCACCCCCGGGTATAACAGCGCCTGCCAGAGCAGCTCACCAGAAGCCTAATAGACCAGCTCTGGGTGTGCACATCAGGAGAAGTATCAGCAGCGTCCTATCACCTGCCCCTTCCCCTCCCCGCCCCCCCATAGCAATTCAGGGAAAATATGATAGGTACTTATCTAAAACAATTTAAAATCTTCTTCCATAGTAAATGAAGCCTGAAAGGGATGTCGGAATATCATTAGAAAGGAACAACAACAAAGAATTCACCCAGTTTTTACAATTTTACAAGCAAAAAGGTGCACTCTAAAATGGAAATTTGACCTCTACCAGGTATTCAAGTGGGAGGATTTTTCCCCAGCTTTAACACCTCACAGTGATGAAAATGTGGACAAATTGATTGGGTTAGAAAGATAATCATCTGGTACAGAGGTAATTGCTAAAAGTTAACGCATTCTGAGTGCTCTCCTGGAGAAGAGATAGCTGCAGGCTACAAAAACTGGCTTCTGCAAGTTCTACTGCATACAAATAATTATTTCAAGAAACAAATGAAGTCTTATTTATTGGCAGTGGGACATGGATCCTTGGTGATCAGCAGTGAAAAAGGAAACTGTGAAATTAATTTGTGCCCAGCAAAACTGCATTCAATTCAGCAAAGCTGTTCTTTGAATTTCAGTTGGTATTTAGGCAAGTTATTATCACCTCAGGCCCTTTGAATACTTCAACCAGACTGTGGTCATTTTTTTGCAATAGTCTTCCAGTTCAACATTTCATTTTTATTATGCATTGATCTATGACATGTGGGAAGAGTTATTATTGCCTGTGATAAATACTAATGAGCCTCCCCAGTGAAAGGGCACATGACAATTAAGGTTATTGGGGGGGAAGCAGAAAGAGGGACGGAGGGAGGGGGGTGGGACCTTGGTGTGTGTCACACTTTATGGGGGCAAGACATGATTGCAAGAGGGACTTTACCTAACAATTGCAATCAGTGTAACCTGGCTTATTGTACCCTCAATGAATCCCCAACAATAAAAAAATAAATAAATAAATAAAATAAAAAAATAAAAATTAGGTAACTCCTTTCTAAAATGATCATTCAAATGAACGTATGTCTTAATAAGAAAATTAGTCATTGGAAGGTTTGAGTTGTTCGTCGCTCTTAGATTTGTTCTGGAGGTTCCTAGATAAATAGTAAAAGAGAAAAATAATCATCCCCAAATTCTTAGAAACCTGCTACTCAAGACTTCAGAGAAGTGAGAAAAAAGCGTAAAACGTCAAGTTGTCCTAGCCTAAAAATATACATATATTTTTCTCTTCAACATTTTTTTATATTTTACGTAGCTGTGTATATAAATCTGTAAACATCTTAAAATTTTCTGTAGGAGTAATACCTATTTCCATGATGTATATATGTCTCCATCCTGAACAAATTCAAGCCCCCAAGTGATATCACACAAGGCAGAGGTGGAAAGAAAACACACAAGTTGTTTTGTTAGGAACTTACCTGCAGCCTCACCCAGGGCTTTATAGCATCATCATAAGGGTTCAAGAGCAAACACCCTGAGAAAAAAATGACTCAAATATCCCTGATAATGAATGGTACTTCCTGACTCACTATATGTTATTTCTGTTTTTATTTAGTTGTGTGAATTTCTCACTACAATTAAAGACTTTTTCTGTAGATTCATTGATAGCCATAGTAGCTAGCGTAATTGGTAGACATAGTAAGTGCTCAATAAAAGTTATTACATTAATTTCCCCAAATTATCTTACTGACTCCCAAGACTAATAAATAGGAGTCCAAGTTGAGCTAAATACAAACTATTTTTAGTGCTTGAAGTTCCTTGATATTTTAAGGAAAATCTTGCTCCTGATATAGATATTATTCATCTTTTAGTCCCAAACTGCCCTCATCGTTTTTTGCACATTGAACACAAAAGTTATTCTCCAAGAAATGTAGAAGCAAACTGGCCTCAATAACAATAATAGTTTGCATCTTTATTAGGGTTTACTTTATCACTTTCATCCTCAAAACAACTCAAGTAATCATACATCCTTTCACAAATGGAAAAATAAAAGCTATTTTTCCAAGGTCAAAAAGTCTTGGAAAGTGGACCTAAGTAGGAGAAATGTTCTATTCCTATTTCTCTCTTTCTTCTCCTAGGCCATATTATCATAACAGGGAGGTCAATTGCATTGAGTTCTATTATCTAAGTGGGCCTTTTGCCAAGTGCTGAGGCCACAAGAATGTAGACCAGCTCCTGTTTGAATTTTTTCAGGCACAAGTTGAGGATAGATGCACATGACTATTGTAGATTATTATTTATGCTGCAATAGAGCTATTAACATGTTGTTATGAAACTAAGAACAGTGGTGGATTATTTTTACCTTGCGAATCAGAAGAGCTGCCCTAGAGTAATTTCTGTTCAGTGATGCACAGAATGAAAGCATCTACTTTTGAATCGAGTTTGAACATGACTTGAAATCACTAATGCCATTAAACCATCTTTATATTTTGGTAGAATGCATCTATTATTTAAAGATTCTCACTAAATACTATCTGTTATCTTATTTAATGAAATGATGAAGCTTCTGTCCTTCCCTGTTCCAATCCTAGTAGAAATCTATCTGCTTAGGAGAAAACATAGTCAATTAATTTTTAAGGAATGACAAAAGGAATAAACGTTTTTATTATCGACTATGAAATATGATATTTTATTCATTTATTATTTTGAGGGGGGACAAAGTCTCCCTTTGTTGCTCTGAGTAGAGTGATGGGGTATCATTATTGCTCACAGCAACCTCAAACTCTTGGGCTCTAGAGATCTTCTTGCCTCAGTCCCCTGAGTAGCTGGGATTCAGAGCTATCCTACAAAGGTACCCACCATGACACTTAGCTAATTTTTCCATTTTTAGTAGAGACAAGGTCTCACTCTTGATTTTTATCAAACTTCTGAACTGAAGGGATCCACCTTCCTCAGCCTCCAAGAGTGTAAGGATTACAGGAGTGAGCCACTGCACTCTGCCTGAAAATGAGACATTTTTATAATTTTTTTTCAAAATATTTTTGAGATTGCTTGAATTAAATTAAACACACATGATATATACTAGCAAAATGTTTCAAACTGAAAATCTCACAGAATACAGTGACATAAGCATGGTTAGTTGAAATAATTTAGTATTTATTGAATAATTTTTTTAAATGTCAATTTTATTGTCTCAAGAATTTCTTTGGAGGATTAGTACACCTCATATGTTCTCTAACAAACATAAAGAAAGTTTTGAGGATTAGTAACATGTAAAGGTTTTAATATAGTACAGATTTCAAAGAGAAGCATCTGAATACTATCTTTGTTTCTTCTTTCATATATTTACTTTCCAAAAGATTTTGAAGGCAGGCTGTCATCACACCCTCAAGGCTAGGAGCTGCTCCTCTGCGCATTCACTTGTTCAGGTCCCATTTCTTTTTGCAGGGGTGGGGATAGCCAGCTTTTGGTTGTGGAATCCTGGTGGCAGTATGGGTCAAAGCTAAAGCCATAGCTGTAGATATGGGTCACATTACCAGAGCATGATTGGTCAGTCTCTCTTTCTCCCAGAGGGACTTTGGGGAGACAAAATAAGTCATGACTATAACTACATTTGATCAAACCATCAACACCCACCGTGAAGTCATTATAACATAACTGCATTTGGTCAAACCATCCACACCCACCGTGAAGTCATTACAACACAACTGCCTTTGGTCAAACCATCCACACCCACCGTGAAGTCATTACAACACAACTGCCTTTGGTCAAACCATCCACACCCACCGTGAAGTGTTTACAACATAACTGCGTTTGGTCAAACCATCCACACCCACCGTGAAGTCATTACAACACAACTGCTTTTGGTCAAACCATCCACACCCACCGTGAAGTCATTACAACATAACTGCATTTGGTCAAACCATCCACACCCACTGTGAAGTCATTACAACACAACTGCATTTGGTCAAACCATCCACACCCACCGTGAAGTCATTACAACATAACTGCGTTTGATCAAACCATCCACAACCACCGTGAAGTCATTACAACACAACTGCATTTGGTCAAACCATCCACACCCACCGTGAAGTCATTACAACACAACTGCATTTGGTCAAACCATCCACACCCACCGTGAAGTCATTACAACAGAACTGCGTTTGGTCAAACCATCCACACCCACCGTGAAGTCATTACAACACAACTGCATTTGGTAAAACCATCCACACCCACCGTGAAGTCATTACAACATAACTGCATTTGGTCAAACCATCAACACCCGCCATGATGAACATTGTCAGATGCCCAGCCTGCTCATTTCTGTTTGGTCTCAAGAATCATGTGTGAGACAGTTCGCCCCAACCTCTGACCTCCATTCAGTGCAAAAGGAGAGACTACCCTCAGCGAGTGAGCGCTCAACATTATTAACATTTTCAGCATTGTTCTTGCTGCCAAAGGACCATGTTCTCTTCCTCTTTCTCTCCCTGCCCCTGCCTTGCTGGTGGTGGGTGTCCTCACCCAGGGCATCCCCTTATTTGCATCTTCCTGAGTATTTGTCATTTAATTATTTGTGAGTCTGTTTCAAGAATTGTGGTATGAGTTGACTTTCATGCCTTTAAAGTGGGGGGAGTAGCAGACCCTGGCAGTAGCAGGGGTGGGACTATAACAGGGATTTTTGCTCTGAGAGGAATGAAGAAGAAAGCAGGTGGAGCTCGTTTATTCCAGCATTAGTGGCCAGAAGTTACGAGACTGCTGTGTTTTCTGCTTCTCTGGGTCTAGCCACTCACCATTCCATTGGAGAGTGGATATTCCTCATAACTTCCAGCAAATTATCTTTATATAGAGTCAAAATTAGAGGATATTGCAACCAAAGATCATAATAATACAATGGATTTAATAGAATTACTCAATTATTGGTGGGTTGGGGGAAAATGCAGATCAGAGCTCTCTCTAAGCATGCTCCCCAACACAGACATACACACACATGTGTACCCACATGCCCACTTTAACAGTACAGCAAAGACAAAGAATGACTTTACTACTCCATAAAGATCCACCCAGGTTATTCACCACCTTTGTAGTAGCTCATATTTTCTACTTTGACTCAAGAAAGGTACCTTAGTTCTTGAGTAAGGCTAAGAGCTTAGATAGGAGCTTAATGAGGAGCTAAGAGTCCTCCTAGGTCTAAGCACAACCCCTTTATTTTGACTGCTCAAAGGGAAGTAGTAAAAATAATGGACCTCTATTTAATGCCTACCATGTGCCAACATTATTCTAAGAAATTTATGTTTATGCTTCTATTTCTTCCTCAGATAAGACTCTATTATTAGTTGTACCTAATTATGCAAATAAAGAAACCAAGTAACTCTCCCCCAGGATTCCTAGCTAGTATGAACAAAACAAAACTCAATTCAAACATTAATTCTTTCATTGTTACCTTATAGGGCACACACTTCGGTATGTGATGCCCTCAAGTTCTCTAAACTGGGGCCCAGAAGCGTGTTGTAGACAGCAGACTTGCCCAGTGCCTAGCACAGTGTATATCCATTTCAATGGTGCAGTAAAATACCTATTAAACAATGTCTTGTAGAGTTCAAAAGAGATAACTTCAACTCTTCACTTTTCAGTGAGCTACATGGACATAATTTCGACATAAACTAAGTTGCTTTCCCTGCAGATGAAAATGCCCAAGGGGGGGAAAAAAAATAGAAGCTGCAGTTCTGACAAGCACTAGCTGAATATAACATAAACCTATAAACGAAGGAGATTAAGTATCCGCATTAAAGAGAAAAGGGCAAAGGGATTTAAAGATTATCAGCTGATAATCAGAGACAGGAAAGCTCCAGAGAGGGTATTATTGAAAATTACCAACCACCAACCAAATATGCCCCACAGTGTACGGATAAGGCAGAGCTAATTGTCCCATTTCTATCAGCAACTAAGAAAAGGTGATCTCATATTTTCAATTCAATCCTTTAGATTTCATATACTTCTGGGGAACTGAAAGTACCGTTGCATAATATAGCATGACCCCATGGAGATTTTTTAAATTGTATCTCAATGGTAGGAAAAAAAAATGTTGAGAGTAAAATATACCCGTTATTTGAGAAAAGCAAAATGGCCTTCTAGGTACAAGACTATACCATGGGCTCCAGGAGATAAGATGATATGAATAAGGGGAGGCTAGAAAATGTGATAAACAGGGCTGGCTTTAGGCACTTGGGTTGCTAAGGGAGCCCATGTATCCTGCAAGTCCCCAAGGATCATTTTAGTCACTCATTTAGCATAACCTCGGGTTGGTACGTGATGTGTATCAACAAAATTCCAGCAATGTACCCCTGGTAAAGTGTTCATTTCTCTCTCACCCGAAGCAGTTGAGTCCCATGAGCTCACACAGGGTCCTCTTAAAGCTGAAAAGAAGTAATGAAGTCAGTAATGAAGGCAATTAAGAAGTGGTAATGTGACTTATATCTGTCACAGTCCAGATAACAGGAACTATTTATATTTAAATATCGAGGCACAGATTTGGGTTACTTACCTATGGATAATGAGACTTCATGTTCTCGAGCCATTTTCGCTCTCCAAATTATGTGCATTCCAGTATTTTTTGGTGTTTCAGTGTATTTATAATGCTGAATATACTTCAGTGTATTGAGGCCAGCTTATGACTGTAGATGGAGAAATAATCAGAATAAGCAAAGGAATTAAATCTACAAACAAATTCATAAAGGTTAGTTTCAAAAGAAATGTGTGTGTATGCAAATGTATAAATAATGAAAATGTGCTAAATTAACCCGCTCCTGTAACAAGTGCATACAGGTCCATACTGTTGGTGCTCGTGAGGCCCTGACAGCACCAGGCATCCTACCACCCTCCCAAATCCTCTTCTCTTCTTATACTCAAAACTCTTTTCAGATTTATTTTTTCTAATAGCAAATTCGAATGATAGAACAGATGGTGACCCTCATCCCCCAAGCATTTAACACAGGAAAGACTCTGGATTCTGACTCTCTCATGAATAGAATCATATTCTTTGCCACCAGCATGTGACTTCTTGGAGTTGGGAGATGGAAAGGACTCTGTCAGACATTATAAAATGAGACCCTGTGCTGCTCTGGTGTTGTTTGATTGTGCTGGCCCATGTTCAGTGGTGGTGGTACAGCTGCCCCGACCCACAGGGACACCTGCTGTTGTTTCAGTTCAGACCCACTATGGCTGAGCAGCAGAGCCCTCTCCTCCCCTCCTCCCCTTCATCTCCCTTTTCCTCTTTCTCCTCCCTCCATTTTTATTTTTATTTTATGTATTTATTTATTTATTTTGGGGGACAGAGTCTCAAGCTGTTGCCCTAGGTAAAGTGCTGTGGCATCCCAGCTCACAGCAACCTCAAAATCTTGGGCTTAAGTGATCCTCTTGCCTCAGCCTCCCAAGTAGCTGGGACTACAGGTGCCCGCCACAAGGCCTGGCTATTTTTTGGTTGTAGTTGTCATTGTCGTTTGGCAGGCCCGGCTGGATTTGAACCCCTCAGCTCTGGTGTATGTGGCTGGCGCCTAGCCACTGAGCTACAGCTGCCGAGCCACCTTCCTCCATTTTTAAACATGGCTGTCCTGCATCAACCTGAGTCTCAATTGCTATTTTGGTATGAAAGAAATACTATTTGTCTATTTCCATTTCCTTCAGACACTATGATTTTGAGTCTCTGTTACAACATCTTACTTTTCCTCTTGGATAAAAAACAGTTATTGGTGAAAGGGGTGGTCAGGATGAATGAGTTCACTGTATTTTCAGAAATGAAAGGCGAGGCATTCTCTTCATGCCATTTCTTTCTTTCAGGGAATCCAGGACTGACTGACTTCCTTCCTTCCTTCCTTCTTAATTTCATTCCTTCCTTCCTTGCCTCTCTCCCTCCCTCCTTCCTTCCTTCTTTCTTTCTCTTTCTTTCATCTTCCCCTCCCCTCTTTTCCTTACCTTTCTGACAGAGTCTCGCTCTTCTGTCCAGACTAGAGCACCATGGTATCAGCCTATTTCATAGCAACCTCAGACCCCTAAGTTCAAGTGATCCACCTGCCTCAGCCTTCTGCGTAGCTGGAACTACAGGCACCCACCTCACCCTTGGCTAATTTTTCTACTTTTAGTAGAGACAGGTCCTCACTTTTGCTTAGGCTGGTCCCTATCTCCTGAGCTCAGGGATCTTCCTGCCTCAGTTTCCCAGAGTGCTGGGGTTACAGGTGTGTGCCACCACTCCTGGCCTTCCAGGACTTCTTTCTTCCCCCCTTTTAGTTTTGCTTGTTGTTTTTGTTGTTGTGTGGAGTGAAGGGGCTTCCATGCATTTGGGACTGCTACTGAATAGATAGTAGACTTGTTGCTCTGCGATTACTACTGTCCTGAGGACTTTGCTCTGCTCTTGGCTCTTCTGCAATGGAAGGACTCAACTCTCTCCAGGTCGCAGATCACTTTTCTGCCTTTTTAAATGTTTCTCACTAATTGACCTTCCCAGTATCATCTCTCCACATCGAGTTGTATCTGTCTCCCTAGGGGGAAATCCAGCATGCCTATCTAGTAATATGTTATAGATACATCTCTCTCATGCTTCTTTGAAGCATTATGCATCTTATTTATACTGAGTGAAACTGTAGTAAATCATTGCATTCTTTGTTTGGCTAATTCTGTATAAAGAGGAGAATTAACGTGAATGTTCTTAATACATGAGTTCCATGGTTTAGGTGGTTGGGCTGATTCAACAGGGTCAATATGAAAGCTCTGACATGGCTTGAAGCCCAAGCAAAGTCTCATTTGAAATCAGTGAAGAACATGGTGACATCGGAGGGATCACAGAGATAGGGCACCAAATTAAGGTGACCTGATATGACAGGTTTAACAGAGAAATGTCTTCAAAGTCCAGTTATCCACAATCTAGAGAAATCCAAATAAAGCCATCCTATGATAGATCTGAGCATTCTATTTTTTAAATTCTCTTTTATGGAGGTTGTTGATACAAATTTCACGTTAAAAAAAAAAAAAAGGCCAGAAAAATCAGGCAGGCATGAAGCGTGACTTTAAGATTGCACACAAAACTATTTCTAATTTAAATTCAATTATCAATGGATGAGGAAAAATGTCATCCACAAGGGAATTTGGCTTTACTTTTTGGCTTGTTTTCCCTGGTGTATAAAGAGGTGATGGTGGCGTGGTTACACAGTAAGATGAAAACATCTGTCTAGTCTGGTCTCCATTGACATATATCTGGCTCTGCTCATCATCTTTTGTCACATGAAGGTTCCAACTGTCCTGAGGGACAAACAGGAGGCCTCTCTAACTCGGGGTCCAGCCACACTCTCTTCTTAATCTTTTTGAGGCCATTCTAATGCCCTTAGCAACTCTCTGATAGAGTTCCAGCTCCTCCTTATCAAAGGTCATCAATCTTAGCTTTCAACACACCCTCTCCCATATCATGCTGGGAGCAAAATTTTAATCTCCTGGAATGTCCTTCTGAAAGGAACAATTAGTACCCTCTACTTTCAGAGTCCTCAGAACATATCTGAATTGTCTATATCCTTCCAATCCCTTGGACAAGTCAGAACATTGACTTTTAGGAAGAATTCAGCACCTGGACTTTTGGTTTTCCCTTGTCATCCCTGGCTCCCTGCTAGGAAGTTTATTTCCTACCCCAGGAAATACCCAGCTCAGCCTCATCAGCCTCATATTTTTTCAGATCTTTTAATCTTATACCTGGCCCTCACCCTTTAAACTGAGTAGATGTGTCCAGGGTAGGAGACATAGAAAGGAAAACCACTGCATTAGAAAAAAATTGTCCCTGTACTATTCATAATCTATCTGTTCTGTACTTAAACTTCCACTGGGGGAGAAAACTCCAGCCTATTTAGATCAAAAGAAAGAGCTGAGCTGGCCCTGTGGCTGATGCCTATAATCCTAGCACTCTGGGAGGCTGAGGTGGGTAGAGTGCTTGAAGTTCAGGAGTTCAAGGCCAGCCTGAACAAGAGTGAGACTCCATGTCTACTAAAAATAGAAAAATTAGCATGGCATTGTGGCAGGTGAGTGTAGTATCAGCTAATTGGGAGGATGAGACAGGAGGATTGCTTAAACCCATAAGTTTGAGGTTGCTGTGAGCTAGGCTGTTGCCAGGACACTCTAGCCTGGGCAACAGAGTAAGACTGTCTCAAAATTAAAAAAATAATAATAAAAAATAAATAAAATAAAAAGAAGGGAAGAAAAGGCTACATGTACTCCCAGTTACTCCTTCCCTCTCACACACACACTACGTGTGCGCGTCTGTCTGTCTCCATCTGTTTCTTGTTCTCTCTCCCTGTCAGTTTCCTCTAGTCAGAAAACAACCCAGGCAGAGTAACCCCCAGTCATCCAAACACACCTCACGTCTTCCTGGGACTTGAGTCTTGACTTTTCCGACACATTAGAGGCGCCACTCTCATTCTGCCTACTTCTCCACAGCCCAAGGGGTCTCCTGCTGGGGGGAGTAAAATCCGTCGTAAAATTAAATAAACCTCTTTCCAATTTTATCATCTCAAATTCAGATAATTCTGTTCTTATTCTGAACTGTGGACCAAAGCCAACAGTTACCCTTTTGAGTCTCCTGAGTGATGTTTGTTGGTAGGAACATAAAGGAAAATCGACTATGTTACTAACATATGACAATACCGACTTTAGGGTTTTTTGTTGTTCAATTTCAGCTGGCTTTCACTCTTCCTAGTTTAAAGTCTTTTTTTTCCTTCTTCTTCTTCTTTTTTTTTTTTTTTCTGTTCTTCCTTTAGCGATTCTCTTGCCCCTTGCCTCCCAAGTAGCTGGGATTACAGGTGCCCTCCACAACGCCCAGCTTTTGTGTGTGTGTGTGTGGTGTGTGTGGGGGGGTTCACTCTGGCTCACTCCTGCTCATACTGGTCTCAACCTCCAAGCTCAGGAAATCCACCTGCTTCGGCCTCCCACAGTGCTGGGACTACAGGCCTGAGCCACCACACCCAGCCAATATCGACTTTAGTTTAAAGCCTATGGTTTGAGTCATTCTATAGAACCGGTTTTGCACTTAATTCCTTGTCAGTCCTCCATGAGTCCCGTGACCTGTGACAGCCGAGTTATTATGTTCTCTGGGAAGGTTTCTTCTACTCTACGCCCTTTTTGTTATTTTTCTATGATCCAGTTCCTTGAAGCACTTTATCATCTACTGAAACTACTACGCTCCTCAGACCATTTCATTTACATGTTCCCTATGCGATGCCCTCGATGGCCTGCTCAATTATATCAAAGAAGAGGGAAGACATATACTCTAAGCAAAATTTTATTTTAAATAGTAAAATAGCTGGCATAGAATTAGAAAAGAGGCAAGCATTTCAGCTCCAGCACCATCTATCTCTCAGTCAAGGGAACCTGCCATCCATCTCTCAGCACAGAGTCTTGTGTCTCAACTGGTCACCACAGTTACATAATCACCAAACATCCAGCAGAAGTTGCATCTTGTATATTTTGCTGTTCTCAGTAGCATATGAAGCAAAGCCACCTAAACAGGACCAAATGTTTTATATAACTATTAATCTCTGTTTTATATTCTAAACCCTAGTATATTACAATGATATGTAAGATATCGAAATAATACGATACCATCACTAAGTGGGAAAAATTACTTTAAAGGAGATATTCTTAACTATTAAATATGCAAAAAAGATTTCATGTCAAATATCGTGTCTTTTTAATTGTGATTTTATTTTGAGTCAGAACTCATAGGTGCATAACTCAATACATGCTTATTTGTTGATTGATTCATTCAAGCAAATATGTGATGGTGTGTTTATTTTCTCTCAGTTCTTTTTGTTATAAGGGTATGAGTGTCACATCTCTCATGTCAAGAGTGTTTTGGAGAAGTGTATTTGATGTACGAAGGAGACCGTGTATAGTTTTTCTTTTCAGGCTCTTGAGGTTAAAAAATTCAGAAATTTCCTTTTGTAAGAAAGTACTTAAGATTTAACATTCGCATAAGAGATGAATTCAAAGGATAGGAATATCAGATGGTTTGCAGATAGTATTGAAGCCAGGTATGTTTTTCAGTAACGATATTTCAACTTTCTGTGAATTAAGTAGACCAAAAGGATGTTGACCCTGTCTCTTTTTGTAACCTTCAACAAACAAGGTGTGATTCTCAACATATAAGCTTTCATTTCAGGATTTTGAGTTTTGAGAACTATTACACATGAATTAGATGGAAACATAATTGCCTTTTCTAGTAATTAATGGAAGTATTTTAATAAATGATCATGCACAACCTTCTCGCTTCAAACAAGCAACTTCAACAAAAAAAATCACTTGTACCTTTTGGATATTTTAAATTTTTATCAAACTACTCTGGTTAACAAGCACAACAAAAAAATCACATCAGATAAAAAGTGAAATTGTGCTCCAATAACATTTTATTACCTCTCACATGGTAATTTCATATTGTATTTATTTTTTATCCATCTCCATAAGGGCAAGTGTCAGCATTCCCATTATGTACCAGAGTAGCCAGTATATGTAAACATTTAATAAAAATTAAATAAGAATGCATAAAATAGGCCTAATTAAGGCTGGATGAATGGTGCATAAAAAATGAATAAATGGTAACATAAAATAGTAATATTGGTGCATGCAAATTGTAAAGAAATGGACCTTTAGGTTTAACCATCCCAACATTAGATCATATTATCCACATTTTTGTGTGATGTCACAGCCTTCACTTTGCTGTCTTTTTAATAGGTTTCCTTCTTCCCTACAATAAAACTACAATGTATTTTTTTCTCCATTCCAATGGTATCTCATTAAAGGCTGTAACTTTACATCTTTGCCTGAAATTTTTCCTTTGTTTGTAAAAACAGGTTTTTCTTTTTCTGCCTTTCCTATTTATGGAAACCTATATTTAACTCCAGCAAGAAAAGTTTTGAAGACTCCCTCAAACTCCAGTGAATTGTCTGGTTTGGTGTTGTCCCAATGAAAGCAATTAGCTAATGCTAATGACATGTTAGTAGCAATTCCAGATTTGCTCATCCACACTGGGCATGATCAGTGATGCTCATGCTTATATCCATGAAGAGACATAGGGTATATTATCATATGTATAATCCTAAAACCAGTTTGTTTGCATAGGTTTCATTTGATTCACAGCGTGGATGCTACTTTGCAGTTGGATGTCCTCAGCTGGAGAGAGTGTACCTTTTAAGTCAATTCTCCTATTGCATTCTCTCATTGAGAGGAAAGAAATTATGCAAACGTTCATATGGGATCACTGACTTATCACATCTCTTGTCTTGGCAAGCACTTTCTTTGTATACTTACTAAATCACGTATGAGACAGCTGTACCGCATTGGACATGTTTATTAACATGAATGTTTACCCTGTTTATCTTGAAACCCCTAGAACCAGGAAATAGGTATAACCAACTCTTTATTTGGGATGAAAAATGAAAGATAGAAAAACAAGCTAGGTTGCTTTTAATGTTGTACTTCTATGCTAAGTCAACCTTGACCCTAAGTTCTATATTATGGTAGTGATGCAGAAAATTGCTTACTTTAGAAAAAGCTTTGATTGACTCATGGTAATCAAGTTCACAAAAATCTGTATATAGAAGTCAAAATGCAAATTTGTTAACCTGTCATTGCCTCTAGGATGACATCCTGTGTTTCATCCAGCAACCTTCTTTTGGATATGCAAAGAATGGTATGCTGTCCTCATCTGGAAAGGTTTCCCTTTCCTCCCTTATGTAAGGTGGGCACCGTAACAGGTGTTTATACCTAAACTCTAAACAAACGCTGAACATACACTCCAGTGGCATCTGTTTCTTTTCTTGTTTTCTCCACGACTTGAGGTCTTTGAGACAAGGACCTTGACTGGGCCTCCTTTGCATCTGTCACGTGCAACAGAGCTGCTGCCCATTCTAGGCCATCTGTAGATGACAATAGTATTGAAATCTACCTTTTTATTGAACAAAAATAGATGAGACACCTGTTTCTCTATGTCTTCATCAAAGGTTCTTGATAATGTAACTGGTACTTCTATAAAATCCCTAGGATGATAACTCAGATGTCTCTAAGCTCAGATGTTCTCCTCCTAGGGCTAATTCATTTACAGAAAAGCATAAACTCTCCCAATTAAATTGGACATATCCCTATTATTTGGTAAAATAACTATTAGTTCAGCCTCCTTAATTGTAGATAAGTTCTGCAGCACCTATCATTGTGATTATGAACACCAGGTTTTATAAAGGGTTCAATTTCAATGAATTAAAGCATGAGATTAAAAACAGATATAGAAAATCAGATCTAAATATGCACGAGGTTTATCTGTCTTCATGACTGCACATATAAATATACCACTTGCCACATTTTGTCCCTGCGTAAGTTCTTCAAACGAATATTTTTGTCTTAGTCTGTTCACAGCTGCAGTTAAGGTAGAATTATGAAAGTGATTAGCTGTAGGCCTGTTATCATTCATCTTAGCCTAGGATGGCAGAATTTTGCAGATATTATTATATCGTATCCAGCAATTTGCTCCAAGGAATCTTGTGAAATCCTGTCAGTGTTTGATAGGTGTGCATTTAAGCCGTGTCATCACGTACCATACAGGGATGAAAGGCAGAGGAAGCTGAGATCTATATTTACTGGCATCACAAAACATGAGCATTCCTCATTCTATGTCAATGAAGAAAATCATTTACAAGGAATGGTCTATCTCTGGGAAACTAATGTCTCATATTATTTATTGGTAATTCAATTGTGAATACACGATTCAATGTAGATACTACTGCAACATATATTGCATTTGAAAATAAACTAAAAATAAACTAAAAATAAAGGCATCAAACAAAAATAAAAATGACTGTTAAACGGAGGGAAAAGAAAATTATCACATGGCCTTTCCAATCTGGGGGTATTTATCAAGCCCAGTGACTGAGGATTAAGAACCTGGTATAACAGGCTCACAAAATCCACCTTGGCTGAATAAAACGGAAAAAATAGAAAATGTTATGAACATGGACTTTATCATATTAAAGCATTAAATATTACTATACAGTGATAATGCCAAGAGATTTTTTTTTCTGCAAACAGAAACTCTTTTTTTTTTTTATTTACCTAATAATCTTGTGTGTAAGTGTTCTCAGGAAGGATGGTTTGCAGTCCTGGAAACATGTGCAATCTCCCTGCTATCTGAACAGAAGCAAATTATGGGTGTAGATCATAGAATCTTAGTCCAGGATGGGAGCTCAGAAATAATTTAGTCTGCATAGATGAGGCCTCTTAGGTCCAGAGCTGCCGAATGATTTACATAAGTTCCCATAATTGCCTAGTGCCAGAGCTAGGATATGAACCCTTTCCAGCTAAAAGAGAATTCAGGGTCTTTTCTATACTTCCCCTCCTGTGATATCTAGAAAATGCCAACTGGGCAGCATCTGTGGCTCAGTGAGTAGGGCGACAGCCCCATATACCCAGGGTGATGGGTTCAAACCTGGCCTCTGCCAAACTGCAACAAAAAATAGCCAGGTGTTGTGGCAGGCACCTGTGGTCCCAGCTACTCGGGAGGCTGAAGCAAGAGAATCGCCTAAGCCCAAGAGCTGGAGGTTGTTGGGAGCTGTGATGCCACGGCACTCTACTGAGGGTGATAAAGTAAGACTGTGTCTCTAAAAAAAGAAAAAAAAAAAGAAAATGCCAGCTAACATATCAACATGACCTTGGTAGTTCAAAATTCACTTCTTAGACTAGAACACGATTATTGAATAGCCATCCAAGGCTAGCCTAAAGTTGTTTGGGCACGTCTAGCTTTGGGGAATTTGGGGTATTCAGGCCTGGTAGAGAAGGGAAATACAAAGTGGCAGTGGTGACTTTCGCCAAGTCCCCTAAGGACCTGGGAGAGAAATTCCTGTGAGATCCGGATGACCTCTGTGCTTCCGCATCCTGAGCTCTCAGTAGTGAGAAAGAAGTTTGAGTTGGTCAGCTTGTTTCTGCTTCAGGAAATAGCAAAAGATGTTGAGGAAGCCACTAACAAGTTTTGAGACCTGCTTTCTTAGGGTAACTCCAGAGAGTTTGGAACAACGCCAGCAAAAGACCCGCTTTCCTGAATGGTTTATGGCATCATGGCCACTCTAGAAGCCTCAGTAGGCTCCGCTGTACCTGTAAGGTGCCCACTCCAGATGTTGCTAAGAAAGAAATCACATGGGTAGCCAGCTGACGGGCACAGGAGAGCCTCGCACTGTTTGAAGGAGTCGCTCAGCAGATGGGCTCCGTCTCGTTGGAACCAATAACAACACACCAACAGAAATTCTGCGTTTATCTGAGAAGCTATTATTTTTCTAAAGTTTTCCTTTACATTTCCCTGTCACCTCAAATTGGGTTGCATTTCTTATTTTCTCCTCTGCCTTATGACTGTAGAAAGGAAGGGAAGACTGTGGTTAAGATCATTCGCTACAATTTATGGTCGTTCTGCTGGCTCTGGGCTTGGGGACTTACAGACGTAATCTCCTTAAATCATCTCAATGGCCTTGAGAAGTGCCTCTCAATACCCCTGCTCTGAAAATGAAACAGAAACTCAGAAGTAAAAGTGACTTGCATAAGGTCTTACTGGGAAGGAGGGGAGGGTTTGGATTCCAAACTGGTCATTGTTGATCCAAAGGTCATTTTCTTTCTACTGTACCATGTGATCTGCCTAATTCCTGTTCTTTTTTTCTATGTCTATCTGAGAAGATCACATGAAAGTTCTATCAAATTCTGTGGGACAAGGGCTGTAGTCTTTCTGATGCACCCTACTCAGTTACAAGAACGCACACATAATATTTAACAGAAATGTTTAAACTGAAGTTAAGTGTCAAGGGATTTCTGATAATCTATTGTCTCCGTAGCTCTGATTTCAGTTTCAGACATCTGAAAGAATAATTAAAGAATCTGAACACAATAAGACACCATGCTTAATTTGCTGCTCCGGTTATAAATCATGGGATATCAAGTATTATATGGGGCCTTCAAACCATATAGAATCAGGGACTTCTTGTCTAGCTCTTTTAGAGTTAGGTTGCTATGCAGGTTGCTATGGTTACAGGTAAGCAGGATTAAAGAAGCTAACTCTAATACTTTAGTTTGTCATATGTTGGTAAACGTTTCTCTCTCTGAGATGTGGTAGCTGGGAGAGTGACATTTATCCCATGATATAGGAAACATAATTTGACTAATCAGATGCCCTCCAATTAGTTTATTTCAGGAAAAATACCCTTCCTTTTTCCTTTATTTTAATTTACAACATGAGAGAGCTATGGCTACGAATGAGGAGAAATGGTCTTGGTACTGGCAACAGTGTTCCTGTCAACATCACAGGTAGAGCAGAGTTGAGCGCAGTGCCCTCATCACATCAACAAAGAACTTTCTCTACTATTTGCTGCCTTTTCTCTCCCTAAATAGAACCCATAATTAAAATCCTGTGTGCTTCACTACGATGCATTAATTGAGTCTAAAGCTGGACTTCATAAGTAACGCTTTTGTTCATATATATATATATATATACTTATCTGTTTCCATTCCCTTTTGGGGATAGAGGTCAGACGATTTTTCTCCTTCCTCACATTGAAATCAAACTTCAGAATTTTATAAAAAAAAAAAATGCTATGCTGGAATAGTTTTCATTTCCTTTTGAAAAATTCAAAGATGTTCTAACCACTAGAATCCTGTGGGAAGCAACCCAGTTGGTTGCTTTAAAAACTAAAGGACGATAAGGCGCGCTGTCACAAGATAAAGTCTGGGTATGAATCCTCGACACAAATTCATATCATTTCAACATTATCTTAACTTGTGTTTCAAAACAGACCGAATGGTGTTTTTGAAGAAAGCCAACATCCAATAATGTTATAGAGAAAAATATGGTTTGGGGAGAATTCAAAATAGGCCATTTCTGAAAAGTAATTTAATCTGCCATTATCATTTGACTCATTTGTACTTATTGTTTATAAAATATGTGATTACTAAGAATCATACAGTGAAATTTAAAAAAAAATGACAATTGAGGGAAAAGTTGATACTTTTTACCCTCGCTGATTTGACAACCTTTTAAAAACTGATTTCTATAGCGGAGAATCCAGATTCACCAAATGGAAGCCTGCTGGATGTATCACCTTTCTACCAAAATGGTAGCACCAGTAATTCCAAAACCTAGTATGTCCCTTTTGCTACAATTACAGCCCCCAAATCAAGGGGCAGGGAACCTGATCATTTTCATCTTCCTTTTTAAACTGCTTCTTTCTTGGCTGGAAGCCCAAAAACCTCAAACAAACTGGAGAATTAATCTAATTCATCTCTCCTTGGTTCAAGGATCATATGACTTAAGCCAGCCCAATAAGAATTCTTCCCTATGTTTTTACTTTTCAGAATAGGAAGAAATGGGACATGTTCTTTGGAGATGAGCAGGTGTTAGGATAAAAGAACAGGACACTACCATAGTTGCAATGTTCGGAAAAAAAATCCACATCTTACAAAAGAACATGAAGCTGATGTGTGAGGCAGGAGGAAGGGACAGGACTCTCTCCACACTGTCTGTTCCCAGTGACCCTGCACACAGCCTCACCTCTTCTCATTTCCCAGTTTAGTTACATGACCCAATAAATTCCTCTTTTTAGCCCATGCTGACTCATGTCGGGGTGTTTTAATTAAACTACAAAGTTGTTTGTTTTGTTTTGTTTTACAAATTCCCCTAGCGAAGTGCCCAGTTCTTCCAATGGGTAGTCATAAAATCCAAGAAAAAAAAACAAACAAAAAAAACATGGCTTGATGTCCAAAGCTAAGTGATTAGGGTGCCAGCCAGATGTACCAGGGCAGGCAAGTTCAAACCTGGCCCCAGCCTGCCAAACAACAATGACATCTGCAACAAAAAAAAAGCCGAGTGTTGTAGCAGGCGCCTATAGTCCCAGCTACTTGGGAGACTGAGACAAGAGAATCTCTTAAACTCAAGAGTTTGAGGTTGCTGTGTGCTGTGACTCCACAGCACCCTACTAAGGGCGACTTAGTACTAAGGGCGACTTTTAGTGAGACTCTGTCTCAATAAAAGAAAAAAAAAGCATATGGTTCTAGATAATTTGTGACATCCAACTTGCACAGTCTGAGTCCCTCTCCAGCTACTGGTCTATAAAACTTCTCACAACACCTATGGTTGACACAGAGTGATAGATGCCAACTGGAGTATGAAAAACTCCTCTTAGCAGTATTCAGTCCCTAGGTAGTTGTCTCTTACTCTGATACATCTGCTTCTCAACTGTTTCTTCCATTATCATGGAAGAACTTGCAACTAAAATTTTAGTGTAAATATGGAATTCACAAATAACCCCTGCTTCTCCATTACAGGACTAAGCTTGATTACGATAGAAATGAACCATTTGAGCCTAAAAAAACTCTCAGCAAAGCTAAATTTCAGTCTTTTAAGGTAGTTATTCTCAAACTTTTATATTGACATATCCAGAATAGAAAAAAAGTTGAATATATTTTCTGTGGGGTTCTGTAAGGAGACGATTTAGACTATGCGAATCCAAAAGAATCTGTGACAAGGACAAGATTTATCTGAAGTTAGAGACTTGTCATAAAAGCATCTAATATAATTAACTGCAGGCCTTATTCGATAATTCAAATCATGCCTTAATTTACTTAGAATGAAGGGACATGCATACTTCAGACATATGCACCATGTTTGGCTTTTTTATTTACTGAATATGGTTTTCAACAGATGTTTGCATCGTGTAGTTTGAGACACACAGGCTCTTGGTACTGACGGCTGCCAGAATAGAATAAACCATGCTTCCTGAGAGTGGGTCTTATAAAGCCAGCAGTGCAAAATCATGTGACACTCAAATCACTCCCTCAGACTTTCTTCATTCAAATTTAAGGAAATGGAACATAGGGCAGATAAATTCAAAGAAACAGAATTGCTCAGGAAAAGTTCAAAGCATGAAGCAAACTCAAAAGGATACCTAAATATCTTGGAAGGTGCTTCAAAGCACAGGGTTCCTAAAGATGAAATAGTGGAAGTGGGAAGCATTGCTCACGTGGTGTAAGGCTGAAGTTGTACCAAAGCACCATCACTACCATCCCAGGAAAAGTAGAGCCCTCAGCATCTATGGTAAAAATGAATGGGGCATTAGGGAGGCAGACATTAGAGAAGCACAGCAAGTGAGGCCAAGGCTAAACGAGGCTTTCTGGGCTGAGTTTCAGAATAGCCTGTCAGGGAAAGTGAGAACTGCTCCTTTCTTTCAGGGAATTCATAGTTTCATTTCTTTCTCTTTCTTTCTTTCTTTCTTTCTTTCTTTCTTTCTTTCTTTCTTTCTTTCTTTCTTTCTTTCTTTCTTTCTTTCTTTCTTTCTTTCTTTCTTTCTTTCTTTCTTTCTTTCTTTCTTTCTTTCTCTCTTTCTCTCTTTCTCTCTTTCTCTCTTTCTCTCTTTCTCTCTTTCTCTCTTTCTCTCTCTCTCTCTCTCTCTCTCTCTCTCATTAACAGATTGTTGCCTAACTTTGGACATGTTTAACAGTTGCAAAACTTCTCTGTCAGTTCTGATAGGAAATAAAAACACATATTCTTTATTTGAACGTTCATTAAATCACTTGGCCAGGAAACAAATAACAAAACGTCTATCATGACATTCTGTGTGTAGTGCAAGTTATGCAACTTGTTCTTCTCAGCAGAAAGAATAAAAAGTGGAGTCAAAACCACCCCCAGATGACCACTTTGAGCAGTTTTATTTTATTGGGAGAGGTGAGGAACATTCATAAAATGTATATTCGTGAATTAATCTCCTTTGGGTACAGAGAGAAAAGAGCTCATTATTCCTCTAACTGGTAAAATTTGATTTTTTTGGTACCCTAACAGTATGTCAGTAACTCAATGTATCTCCCTGCGCTGTGTAGTGTTATAGACTTCCTTTTATCTTTTTAAATTTAGTAATTCAATGGTATAGTCCCATGGATGTCTCTTTATATCTTACAGTCTTCTTCTAGAATAACACCTGTAATTGCAATAAAAACAATATATCAGATGCTCTATCTACTACACAAGCATCTCTATTTATCTATAAGTGGATCACAGCTGGCACATTTTAGTACTACACACATATGTGAATTCAGTTTAGGAACTATATTTTCAAAACTACAATACCCGGCTGAGAGCCCGTAGCACAGTGGTTACGGTGCCAGCCACATAAACCAAGGGTGGCAGATGTGAATCCAGCTGGGCAGTTAAACAACAATGACAACTGCAACAAAAAATAGCCGGGCATTGTGCATTGTGGCAGACACCTGTAGTCCCAGCTACTTGGGAGGCTGAGGCAAGAGAATCATTTAAGCCCAAGAATTTGAGGTTGCTGTGAACTGTGATGCCATAGCATTCTACTGAGGGAGACATCATGAGACTCTGTCTCAAAAAAAAAAAAATACTTGAACAGAAATGTCCATGAACATATAGGATTATGGGATTTAATTTCTCCATTGTACCATTAAATTCTATCAAAACTTGTGGAACCATGGGCCCTCAAAGATGTCAAAGTCCTGACCTCTCAGACCTACAGTGTTCTACTCATAAGACAAAAGGAACTCTGCAGTCGTGATTAAGGACCTTGAGATGGAATGACTACACTGGATTATCTAGGTGAGTTCAATTTAATAACAATGGTCCTGGAGGAGGAAGCTAAGAGGTCAGAATAAAAAAAAAGAACATGTGGTAATGAAAACAGAAAGAGAGAGAGATTAGAAGATGTGATCCCATGAACTTTGAAGGTAGAGGAAGGGGCTAACATCCCAGCGTTCAAAGCAGCCTTTACAAGCTGCAAATATGGAAACATGTTCTCCCTAGATCTTCCAGATGGAACAAGCCTTACTGATACACTGATATTAGCTCAGTGAGACCCATCTGCAGACTCTGCCCTCTCTGTCCGTAGGAAATAAGTTTGTGCTGTTTAAGCTACTAAATTCATGGTAATTTGTCAAAATAGCAAAAGGAAACTAAAATTAGGGTAGGTATCAGAATTGCATAAAAAACATAATATAATTACCTCTGGAAATTCTTACTCAGCATCTCTGGAATTGAAGTCTGGAATTTGAAACATACCAAGTGCTCCTAGTACATCTGAATTGGGAATTACCTAGGAAATCATTAAGTATTGCATCCTATTCATTATGTACTTAAACAAAAGCACAATGTAAACATCTCATGAACATCACTATATATGCACGTACAATTTACCATGTAAAAGCATACTTGGAAAAAGCAAGCCTGAAAAAAAAACAAAAAACTAATGACATTATATTCTGACTATACATTGATTTTTTTTCCTCTTGTTTCTACACAGTGAAAAATGCATACTTTCACAGAAGTTGTCTTGGATCAGCAATTGGAATTTAAGTTCTATGTTCTCGTACCCACTCCTTCGGGATCATTTAACATCATTGCTATTTAGTTATGTTATAATTTGTCAGAATTCCTACATGGGCTTCAACACTAACATTTTCTTTGTTGCATCATCTTGCTCTGTGCTCTTTCTTCAAAAAGAAGGTATCTCAGTAGGGACACATTTCAGTCTAGATGCCCAATCTACCCCTTTTATAATGATTTATTCAAATGAGGTGACATCTGAGGCTCTATGTGTTATTTTTATTTTGCACACATGAAAAGAATGGACTCAGAGATATACACAATTAGAAGGTACTATGGCTGTCATTGATGCTGCTTCCTAGTGAAGCCTTGAAGTCTGTATTTGATTAAAAATATTGAATATATTGAAAATTGGATCCCCATTAATAAAATTCCAAAAACCTTTATGACTAGACTTCACCTTTGAGTCTCATTACTGGCTTGATAGGTCATTATTTGAGAGACATTAAACCACTAGACCTGTGTTGGGTCACCTGCTTTACAACCTGGCATGTTGGATTAATAATGAGGAAATAAAATTTGCCCTGTTTTTGCCAGTGACTATCTTGAGCATTCCCTGTTTCTCCTCTCGCCTGCTTTAATGATTGCAGAGGATTTTTTTTCCCCTGCTAGATGTACATGCAGCAGCAAAGAATGAAGCATCTCTCTCAGCTAATGAGCTGCAAAATACAAAAGTTTGGGGCAATGTGTATAGAAACTTTTGAAAATGGTGACCTACCTGTGCTGACGGTGTATGAGGTGACAATTCCTCCTGGATGGCAGATTGCCACAGATGGAAGATGATAGAATTTTATGAAAGCCCTAAAATTATTCCTGCCTCAGTTTCCATCACTACAAAGGCATAATCATCAATTTGCTGTCATATTATCAGGATTAATGAGGTAGCCCATTAAATACTTTGGAAATAGATGTTATAAAAATAGGAAGTACTCTATTACGTGGGCAAAATCTCAAGAAAGACTTGCTAACTTTAATATATAAAATGTGATCCAAAATTTAAATAATTGGCCAGAAATCAGGATTTGGGGTCAATTTCTGGACATCCAATCTATGTCATTTGAGAAAAATTCTACAGAACATTTGTTCTTCATTTCCAACATTTACTCATTATAGGAAGTACATAATTTAACATTAAATAAGGGAATAGTTAAATTTATTCCATGTATCATTTCAGGCTGCTAAGAAAAGAATTGTATTAAATTGGTAGTCAGAATCTTTCCCCAAATAAATGATGATAATTGGATCTCAGATTCAAGCGATGCCATTTGATAATAATGAAATGGCTAGGTGGTCCTCAATATACGGTATTTTGTATCTAGTTAAGTCTTAAATAAAGTTCACTCCAAAAGGGAAGGAAACATGAGGCCAAAAGATGTATGTTGGTGGCATATGCACCACTAAATCCAGCTACTCGGGAGAAAAAGGGAGGAGGATTGCTTGAGCCCAGAAGTTGGAGGCTATATGACCAGGCCTATGAATAGCCACTGCACTCCAGCCGGGCAATATAGAGAGATCTTGTTCAAAAAAAGAAAGGAAGAAACAAACAAACAAACCCAAAACATATATGTGACATTTAGCTTAAAATATTCATATACTAATTGTTCGTATTTCCATTTCATGCAAACATAATTATTGTGAAAGTCATCTTACATATAATAAACTTTTGGTGACTTAATTTTTCTCAAATATCTGAGTACTCTTTTAGATTATTCTGATGGACTTCAGGCAGAAAAACTAGAATAAAGTTATATGAATTCTCCATCATAACCAGTATACACACAGTGTTAATCTTTTGTAAGAATAAATCAATAACCAATCAAGCAATATTAGGACTTTCGAAGATGGTGATGCCAGGAAGCCTATGTGTCGGTATGGAAAAGAAACAGACTTCTATAAAGAGTCTTAACATTTTCTCACTGGTAATTTTGGCAAGAAAGTTTTATCTGACTGGCTCATGCTTCATTTGTGTGATTCCCTTCCCCGAAATATACACCTCACATTCCCTTCATGATTTCTGAGAAATCTTGGGAAACCCAGCAGAATATCAGCAGAGTTAAGTGAGTCACATATTTCACTCAATATGTTAAGTGAACATTCGCAGAGTTAAGTGAGTTCACATATTTCACTAAAACCCACGTGTTGCCCAGAGTATTGGTATATCAGTCTGGATAAGCATTTGGTACGAGTTACATAAACTAAGATCCTCTTATGAAAGATGTTTAAAGTAGACAAAGGGAATAAAATTAACATAGCCTTCAATAAAATCTCCCTGTCTCTCATATGGGTAAATAAAACCCCTGAGAATATATTTATAACTAACCATTTTATAAATTCATTTACCCAAAAGATTTTGTCCCTGTATTAACTCTGCATACTTCTCCCTTAGACACACACACACACACACACACACACACACACACACCCTAAACATATTATGCTATTATAAATATACACCAAGGATTGTGCTATGCATTTTACAAATATATATTCATTCCCATTTTTACCATTAGAAAGGTGAGGCCTTGGAGAACAACTTTCAATTAATATTGGCAGAATTTATCTTCTTATTAAGTATTTAATTAAATCATCAAGACTTCAAAGATGAACTATGATACTTACTAAAATGTTTACACATAAGATACTTTGAAACCCAATGGCAATGGAGCAAATATCTCAATTATAAGACACTGTGGAACTTCATCCCAGAATGGAGAATGCTAAGCAAGTATTGAACTACTCATTTTATTTAAACATCAAAATTCCCCTTGAACTTTGAAACTATATCCCTGCTCCTAAAATAAAAACACACTTCAGACATTGCTTACTGACTCCTGAGTGAAAATTATGCTCAATTCATTAGTAAACTATGAATTTCCAAATTCTTTTCTTCCAAGATCTTCTTTTGGGATGCCCCTTGGTTCCACTTCACTCCAGATGAACACTGTATTGTCTTCCATAACGCAGTATCTTGATATAAAAGAGTGAAATATCATTTAAGTGTCTCTTTGGGCCATGATATTTTAAAAAGTACAGTTTTCGGATCTAATGACAAAGTTAGAGCTGTACAGAAATAATTAACCCTGTCTTGTATTAGCATTCCCTATAATGTGGAATTGGGATACAACATGTGGTAGCTAAAGCTAAAGGGTGAAACAACTAGAAAAATTATAGATTTAGAATAAGACAAGTTATAGGAGAGAATAACAGCTTACAAGACAAGTTTTCACCTGAGTGCCAAAAAAGACCATCTTACTTTGCTAATGATGTGAAATGGACATTTCAGTCCAAGTATGAAACCCCCCATTCTTTTTAATAGATTAACTTTTTAGAGTGTGGGGCAGCCTATAAATTGCCAATATTTCATTATTTCTCAAGTAAGTCAATTCCAAAGATCACTAACAAGACAGCAATATTTCATGCATTTTCATTTTCTGCCAAACTTTGAAACCCAGAGTCATCTTTACATAGGAATTAAAACTATAGTAGAACCTCTGTAAGTTGACCACCCAAGGGACTACAACAAACTGGTCAACATAAGAAATTAGATTTATTGTACTGTACTGTACATGTGGTCCATGTCTAGTCTATGAAACGTAGGTCCATTTAAGGAGGTGGTCAATGTAGGGAGGTGGTCCACTATGAAGGTTCTACTATATATTGAATTTCTTTTAAGCCTTTAGTTCAATAACTATGAAAAATATCACTTAAGAAAAATGGATTAGGAGGGAAAATACCGTAATTCATGGATTTGTTTATTGTATTGTTTTGCCAAGAATGAGGTCTTTGGTCCCCATTCTTCCTGCAGTTACCAGAGGTAGGAGTTGGGGGATATGGACAGGAAAAGGGAAGATGTTAATCAATGGGTACACAGTGTCATTTAGACTCGAGGAGTAAGTTCTAGCGATCCACTGTATAGCATAGTGCATACCAGTGATAGTAACATATTACACATGTATTCGTGAATTGCCAAGAGTAGATTATAAACATTCTCACAAGAAACAAATGATAAGTATGTGAGGTGATGAGTGTGTTACTTAGCTAGGTCTAATCATTCCACAAGGTATGCGTATATCGAAACATGACATGGTACCCCATGGCATTGCTGAAATCCTTCCTTCCTTCCTTCCTTTCTCTGAAATGCACAAATGCATTTGTGCATTTAATTTCAGTAGTTCCTCCACATTCAATATTATTGTCTCTGAAGCTATCTTTTCTATTAAAAAAACTTTGAGGAATATGAAACTATTCTGTCTACAATTATAAAATACATTTCATTAATGCAAATCTGCATACGCTTTTTAGCATTTTAAATTCAGGAGTGACTTTGAAAACTTCTGATATCTCAGTCCCCACTGCAACACCAGAGAAAATGTCCCTTCATCATTTTGACAATAGGAATGATTTTGTGAATACTTTTTGAATGTATTTCACAGGTCAGCAGTCTCAGTCTAATATAGATCTACATCTTAGATTGGATCATAATTTGTTTCCTGCCTTTACCTTCACCCTGACATGCGATTTCATATAATTAAACAGTAAATCAATAGAATTCTTGTGGGTGGGATTCTGCAAAGAAAACAACCTGTGTTCTACTTAATTATAAACTCATTAAAATAAGAACATGACATTTCCAAAGCGCTGATTTATTCTTACAAATCAAATTCCACTGAAAGCTAATTGTGGGGCTTACTGTCCTGAAAACAATCTTGGTGAAGGAAAAGCATGCACCAGCAAAGTCATCACTAATCTTATTGGACTTACGGAGCCTACTAATTTTGTCCTCCAAGGAACATACAGCGTGTCACAGATAAATTTTCTGCCATATTATAGCTGATATTACCACTTAGCCAAGAAATCTACAAAAACAACAAAATAAATAAATATATATACATATGAAAAATATATATAATACTCTCAGAATAAAATTCTTTAATTATATAGATAAACCTATAGCTAATTCATAATTTACATATTTGGAACACATTTTCATTTGCTCATAATCATTTTTTTCTCTGATTTCTCTTTAATCAGCCAGTACTTTGCTTTTTGAGAAGAAAGCAATAGAGAAGCTAGGTGACTTGACCTAGATCAAACATCCAATAAACGAAAGAAAAAAGAAGGCTGGGTGCAATGGCTGAAGCCTGTAATCCCAGCACTCTGGGAGGCTGAGATGGGTGGATAGCTTGAGCTCACAGGTTCCAGCTATCTTCCAGCCTGAGCAAGAGCAAGACCCCATCTCTAAAAAAATAGCCAGGCGTTGTAGTGGGCGCCTGTAGTCCCAGCTACTCAGGAGGCTAAAGCAAGAGAATCGCTTGTGCCCAAGAGTAGGAGGTTGCTGTGAGCTTTGACACAACAGCACTCTACAGAGGGCAACAAAGTGAGAATATGTCTAAAAGAAGGGAAGGAAGGGAGGGAGGGAGGAAGAGAGAGTTGAAACTGTATGTATTCATAAATATCATTGTTATTATTGAAATTCGAGACTATAAAGTTGCCATAGATTTTATTCACAATCTTCCTCCCCCAAGATATCTTCATCTGTATCAATTTAAATAATGTCTAAATATAGAAAAGGCATTTATAAATATAAAGGAAGAAATTTGTTATACTTTTATTTGTCCAATTACATAACCAGAATCATTTTTATGTGGGGTGTGGTGTAATTCCAAAGAAGAAGAATAATTAAAAGTTGCTTTTTTAGAAGCTAAAAAATGGGCAATGTTGATGTAATTTAATGTGAAGTGGATGCAGGGTGTTATAGGACCACCAAGGAGTACTACACAAAAAAAAAAAAATATTTTTTAAATGGATAGCAGTGATTTTCAAAACTGTAACTAAATATATATAAGCTTCTTATGAAGTACATTATACAAAAATATGACTAAAACATAAGATGCATGTTAAAGGTAGATAAGATTGAAAATAAAGGTTGTTCTCTTTACTAAAGTACCACAAGAATGGAAAAGCAAGTATCCAACGAATTCAACACTAATATGAACTCAGTAGATGAACTAATACACACACACACAAGAGAAAAACTTAATTCAATTCAAGTTGGAGGCGGGGAAGAAGAGGAGTGAGAGGAAGAAGAAAGGGGATTGGCGTACTCTCACCCGATGGCACAATGTAAGGGTATATGACGCGACTCCTGGTGATGGGCACAGCTACAACAGGGACCTCAGGGAAAGACTCATGTAAAGAATTCTTAAGAAGTTTACCTAAACCATGTCTGGAATAATCCTAACTGAATTATTTTCATGTTCTTCATCTTGGAGCTTCCACAAGAGCTCTAAAGAATTTCAATGATCAGTAATAAAAACAGATAAATCCAGAAGAATAGGCAATTTAAGAAAAAAATCAGAATGTCCTACAACTGATGATGGAGAAGATGTAGACCTCAGAGAAGGCTAGGAAACGTATTCTGATGAGCAGGTGGGCAACTATAGTGTTTTGTTTTATCCAATGCAGCATGTGTTGCGGGGAGAGAGAGAGAGAGAGAGTGTGTGTGTGTGTTTACAGAACACAAGCAGTGCCATGCCCTGGGGGGAGAAAATTCCCAAAACTTTTTTATAAGCAACAATATCCTCATACCAAAACTAGATAAGGAAATTATAAGAAAAGAAAATTATAAGCCAATATTTCTGATGAACCTAGATACAAAGAAATCTCAAAAAAAGAAATACAGGAAAATCAAATTCAACTCCAGATTTAAAAAGGATTATACACCATGATTAAGGGGGATTTATAACTGGGATATAAGGATGGTTCAAGGCCTAGCTCCTTATGTTGACCACCTCGCTATGTTGACTGGTTTGCTACAGCCCTGTGGATGGTCAACTTGCAGGGGTTCTACTATAGTTCCTATCAAAATTCCTATGACTTTTTTTTTTTTTTACAGAAATAGAAAAAAGAAGCCTAGGAAACTGCAAAACTCTCTGAATTTTCAAAGAAATATTAAGAAAGAACAAAGCTACAGGCTTCTCATTCCTGATTTCAAACTATATTGCAAAACTAGAGGAATCAAAACCGTATAGCCCTGGGATGAAAACAGACACATAAAATAAGAGAACAAAGCAGAGAGCCCGGAAATAAACCCAAAGCCTGTACAGTTTGCTAACCTTGGAAAAGGGCACCGAGAATACACAATTGGCAAAGCATTATATTATTAGATATCACAAGAATTGCGGTCAAGTTTCCTAATTGAGAAATATGAAGAAATGCCAAAGGGGAAACCAGTTGGTGCTAATTTACCCTCTTGAAAATTGCTGACTATAAATTTAATCTCAGATGAAAACATTTAGTAAGTATAGTATTTTGTGAGGGCTGTTGCCTGATATGTTCCCTGGTAGATATCAACTGTGTGTTAAATCAGCTTTATCACAGAGAAAGTTAAGCATATAAATTAGTACTTATTATAAAACATAAGATACATGTTATTATTAAATTACATGATTAAAATATTTGATTAAAATTACACTTTTGGAAATCAGTTTAACTTAAAAAAAATTGAACAGAATTTTATTCAATGTGTGTTTAAAATAGATACTCATGATTTCCTTTAGGTCAAAGAAAATTATAATAAAGTCTGACATTTACTGAGAATCTTCTATGTATCAGAAATGTTTATTCATTAAAAAAGTTGAGTACTTGAGACGGCGCCTGTGGCTCTGTAGGTAGGGCTCTGGCCCCATATACCGAGAGTGGCAGGTTTGAAGCCAGCCCCAGCCAAACTGCCACAAAAAAATAGCCGGGCATTGTGGCAGGCACCTGTAGTCCCAGCTACTCTGGAGGCTGAGGCAAGAGAATCGCCTAAGCCTGGGAGTTGGAGGTTGCTGTGAGCTGTGTGATACCACGGCATTCAACCAAGGGCAATAAAGTGAGATTCTGTCTCTAAAAAAAAAAAAGTTGAGTACTTGTTGCCAGGAAAATCCCTAAGTACTTACTTAAATAAAGAGTTTCCAAGTTTCAGGAGATTACATCCTATTGGGAGAAAATCGATAATAAATAACAAATATATATTATATATGTCACTCTGTTATATGTTCTGTGTAAAAGAAAACAAAAAACAGCATAAAGCAAAAGAGTTTGATATTGGGAGGAAGGCTATTTTATAAGAAATAGTCATGAATTTTCTCTCTAGCAAGGTGACATTTGAGCCACTGCATGAAAGAAAAATGTTGTAAATGTGCAACAAACTCAATGATTCTTTTTTCTTCAAATATAAAAGAAAGAAAGAAAAATAGGAGCCAGCCCTTTGGATAACTGGGAAAGATTTTTCTGGAATAAGGTTCTGATGTATGGGATGTTTAGAATGTTCAAGTAACAGCAATAAAGCCAACTGAAATGAAATGAATCAGGTGGAAATTGATGGAGAGTAGTTAAGACAGGTAGTGAGTGTGCCAGACACCTGTGGTTTTGTAAACCAGGGGAAAAGTCCTTGATAGAAAGGACTTTGGGCTTGGCTCTCACAGGGTGCTGGCCACATACACGGAGGCAGGTGGGTTCGAACCCGCCCGGTCCAGCTAAACAACAATGATAACTGCAACAAAAAATAGCCGGGCATTGTGGCAGGTGCCTGTAGTCCCAGCTACTTGGGAGGCTGAGGCAAGAGAATCACTTAAGCCCAAGAGTTGGAGGTTGCTGTGAGCCATGACACCACAGTACTCTACTGAGGGTGATATAGTGAGACTCTGTCTCAAAAAAAAAAGATTTTGATTCTAGATTCATTTTAAAGCTAGAAAATATAAATCTAAAGGCTGTATGTGGATTGTGAAATTTTAATTACATTATTAAATTATAATTTTGTGTTTTTTTTGTAGAGACAGAGTCTCACTTTATGGCCCTCGGTAGAGTGCCGTGGCCTCACACAGCTCACAGCAACCTCCAACTTCCTGGGCTTAAGTGATTCTCTTGCCTCAGCCTCCCGAGTAACTGGGACTACAGGCGCCCGCCACAACGCCCAGCTATTTTTTGGTTGCAGTTTGGACAGGGCCGAGTTTGAACCCACCACCCTCGGTATATGAGGCTGGCGCCCTACCTACTGAGCCATTTTAAAGTTTTTAGTTTGAAGCAATTGGTGAAATGTAATTGCCACATTCTAAATTGTAGGAAAAATGATGGGGGAAGCCTGGGGAAGTTATTGAGTTCAGATTTGGAAAAGTTATTTTGAGACACCTGTTAAATACCCAGGTGGAAATTTTAAAAAGGCAATTGGACTTAGAATCTTGAATTTAGATTGATTAGGTGAGTATATTTATACATAAAGTCTCAATAATATTAATTGGAAATATTATTTTTCCAATCTGTGGGTGCCAAAACACAGGACTTCATAGATCAATGCATTTTTTTAAGTTTGTACGTAATAAAACAGTAGTTAATCCAGCATTGTCCCATGCCCTAAACCATCATTTCTCTTTCAGCATGGTTTAATTTATACAGATTGAATATCCAGAATGAACCAACTCAAATATAATATCAAGAGTAAGGAGTTGTCAATTATTCACCCTTCTTTCTGAGAGACAGTGTGGCATTTTCTTTGAAGTCAAAGAACCTTAAATTCATTCTTTTAGACAAGAGCCATATAGAGTGAGAACAACATTGTGCCAACATCCTACTAGCTTTTGACAATCCAGTGGTGAATAAGACATTGTATTTCCACATTTACAAAGTTCATGGTGTATGCCTGCATGATGAATAGTGTACAGTTTCATAGGAAATTAAGTCTCAATGAGAAAATGAGTGACAATGAGAGTTCAGGGACAGCTTCTACTTAAGCTGATGACAAAGTACCAGGAAACTAGATTCAGGAGCGGAGGCAGAAGGGTGATAGTGAGGCTCAGAAGGAAGCAAGCCATTGCAGGGAAGGGTTCAAGGACAGAGGGCCAGGAGGACTTTCCAGCAGAAAGAACAGCAGGTGAAAAGTTTTTGAAAAAGGAGTAGCTTTATTAGCCGACATAGCCAATAGCTGCAAATTCATATTTGTTATACTGTTCATTATATTTAAGTAATCCAGACCCATTCACATCTTTCTGGTCTATATATATATATATATATATATACATATATATATATATATTTTTTTTTTTTTTTTGTAGAGACAGAGTCTCACCCTATGGCCCTCAGTAGAGTGCCGTGGCCTCACACAGCTCACAGCAACCTCCAACTCCAGGCTCAAGCGATTCTCTTGCCTCAGCCTCCCGAGTAGCTGGGACTACAGGCGCCTGCCACAACACCCGGCTATTTTATTTTTTGGTTGCAGTTTGGCAGGGGCCGGTTCTGAACCCGCCACCCTCGGTATATGGAGCCGGCGCCCCACCGACTGAGCCACAGGTGCCGCCCTATAGATTTTTTTTTAAGTAAATGCTACCTCCAATAGGTTCATCTATATGAATGCCCTAAGAAATGTTACCACAATTTATGATCTGCGGGACCATTATGTTAATCTCAACTCCAGCAGTCTGAGATGGATACAAACATTGTGCATTCAAGGTAGGTGTGTTGTAAGTCATGGAAATCAGTAAGCTGATAAGTCTCGATAGCAGAGAAAAACCATAACCTTGCCTCCTGCTGTGTTACATTAGAGGGGAAAATGTGTCTGTGACATATGTAATCTTGGGTCAAAATGTGCTTCTCTGAAAAGATTGAGATATATCACATTGCTCTCCACAGAGTCCCTTCACTAAATGAGGGCAATGAGATCCTTCAACTTCTCAGCAGCGGACAGATGTTTGTCTTTTCTAGATTACCCTAGGTGCCAATGAATGCCAAAACTGCTGGGAGAAAAGACACCTTGCTGGAAGAAAAGACACCTTGCTGAAAATGCCTTTTTCCATCAGATTTGGGGAAGTATCAGAATTTTTCCCATCAGATATTTTAAATCCTGATTCTTTACTTCTGACTGCAGCCAATTGAGAAGTAGAGACTACAGAAAATAATGTTATCAGATGAATTGGCAGGAAAGTATTAAAGTATAAATATATTCAAGAAGGTACCTGTTAAGTCCATGGACAATACATATGTTCTTGGCCACAAAGAAAAAATGACAAATAGAGATATAACTGCTAATTCAGAGTTCACTGCAAACAAAACAAAACATCAACACCCACGTAGTAGTTCATACGCATGTACTGTATGTCTGACAACAAGGTAAAAATAAAATGTGCGCATTTATCCCCAGGCCAGGATATAATTAAATATTTTAAGCCCTAAGTGGAGAAGCAACGAAAGTAAACTTCAAGAATGCATAAGACATTGTTTGTCTATATAAAGCCTTATAATTTGCTATGCTCATATTTTGTCTCATTTCATGACTTTACTAATAGATTATTCCCAACTTAAAGTCCAGAGAGGCTGAGCAAGTTTCTAGGTTTCAGAAAATAATGATAAAGAAGTCAAGATGCTGACTTGAGTTTGGGTTCCTGGGATAGAAAACGTCAAACCTTATTTTGATTTAAATATAGCCCGGTTACTTTGAAATGAGTGACAACGGTATTCATGAATCCCACTAGCATTCTACTTCTTCACATTCTTTCTTCCTTTTCGTGCTATTCTGGATAACAAAGAAAAGAAAAAGAAAGAAGAAAAAGATGCCAAGCAATGTTTAAGCATAGTCATCTGTTACTTTGATGAATTAGCAGATGATTTATAGAAATTAAAATACTACACATTTGATAAACTTTATTTCCTATCTTCCATCTTGCGCTGTGCCTTCATTCTAATTCTGGGTAACTTATAATGAACAGAATTGTTTTAGCTCAATGTTCTGGAACCTGGGAAATCTGAAGGCACAGTCCTGGCATCTTCTAGTGGGGGCCGTCTTGCTGTGGCTGAGGGGAAAGTGAGTGTACAAGCCAGGGCGGAAGTCAGGCCAAACTTACTTTTATGACAAACCCAATCTGTTGGGAACTAACCTGCTTCCGTGATAATGACGCTAGTCTTTTCATGAGGGCTCTACCTTCCTGACCCAGTCACCACTGGTTGGGTCCCACTTTCCAATATTTGCACTGGGGATTAAGTTTCCCAAACGTGAACTTTTGGGGACACATTGAAACCATAGCACAATGGCATTCAGTTTCACCAGGAGTTAGGTCATAGCTAGATAAATATTTTTAATATATATTTTAATTAATCATAAAAATAAAATAACCGATGATATTTTGCTTAAAGAAGAAAATTATCTATCCACATTAAAAATGCTAAGCTGTTGCTCCAACATTCCAACATTTCATAATCAAATGAATTTTAGCACGTCAGGGTTATTGTGTCAGTAAAATACCTAAAATGGTACCAAAATGTCTATATAAACTAATAAAGAAACCAATTATATCCTAAATTTAAATTGGACTTTATAAAATTTTCAGCGAAAAAAGAAAAAAGAAATTGAGGAAAATGGTCAGGCACAGGGGTTCAGTCCTGTAATTCTAGCACTCCGGAAGGCCAAGCTGGGAGGATTTCCTGAGCTCAAGAATTGAAGAATAGCCAAGAGTAAAAGTAAGATTCCACCTCTCTTAAAAATAGAATAACCAGTTGGGCATTGTGGCAGGGCCTGTATCCCAGCTACTTCGGAGGCTAAGGCAAGAGGTTGCTGTGAGCTATGACAGCACAACACTCTACCTGGGTGACAGAGTGAGACTCTGTCTCAAAAAAAAATAAATAAATAAACTAAGGAGAGCAGGTACTTGAAAATGATTTCCTTCTTTTAAGAAAGAATACTTTATTAAGGTTTTATTCTAGTGAGTTTGCTATTACACTGTATCCAATTTTTTTCTCATTGAACTTTGTTTTAATGGGTCTCAAAATTCGTGAATAAATAAAAAAGTCAAAACCTATTTTCCTTTGTTCCAGAAAGATGAAGAAAAAGATAAGAGAGCTGATTGTACTCATAAAAACGTGGTAGAAGAGTTTTTCTTGGCTCGGCACCCATAGCTCAGTGGTTAGGGTGCCAGCCACATACACCAGGGCTAGTGGATTCGAGCCTGGCCCAGGCCTACTAAACAACAATGACAACTGCAACAACAACAAAAAATAGCCAGGCGTTGTGGTGGGCACCTGTAGTCTCAGCTTCTTGGGAATCTGAGGCAAGAGAATCACTTAAGCCCAAGTGTTTGAGGTTGCTGTGAGCTGTGATGCCACAGTACTCTACTGAGGGCAACATAGTGAGACTCTGTTTAAAAAAAAAAAAGTTTTTCTTTTTTTAATAGAACTGGCAGGCACTAATTTCTTGTCTAGATTAAAGTAGTATGAACAGAAAGTTTGCATAGAAAGAACACTTTATATTAAAATATAACTTCCATTAAAATTTGAGAAAAGAAAAAAATGATTAGTAATTGGCTGTTTATAAAATGTTTCTTAGATATACACATAGTATTAATTTTTCTATAAATTTACCAGAGGACTTTTGAACTTGGTTCTACTTAGGGACATATAAGGATCCGTGACGTCTTCAGGCACATGAGTTCCCAGCATTCCTATCTTGAGTAAGAAAGAAAAGAATACTTCAGGAATGACCTGAAGACATTAGACTTCAAAAAGCCTCCTACTTGGCTCCATCCTTCAAAACAGAATCGGCTCCTGATTGGTGCATCTCATGGCCAAACTGCAACACAAGCAGAAGTCCCTGGATAATCACATTGTGTCCATATAAAACTAAGCCTGAGGCCGCGGTGCCTAATTACTCTCTGTGTGAGTCAGTTCTGGCAACTATAACAAAATACCTTAGATTGCATAATTTGTAAACAACAGAAATGTACTACTTGCCATTTTGGAAGTTGGGGAATTCAAGATCAAGGAGCCAGTAGGTTCAAGACTACGTTGGGGCCCTTTGGTCATAGATGTGACCTCATTTGACAGAAGAGACAAAAACACTCCTGTTAGCCTCTTTTACAAGAACACGAATCTCATTCATGAGAGAGAGAGAGAGGTAGAGACTTTTATAACCTAATCATCTCCCAAAGGTACCACATCTCAAAATCTCCATATTGGGGATGGGATTTAAATATGCATGGTGGGGGGAGGGAACAATAATGTCATAACGTTCCATTGAATTTTTATTTTAATGATTGAGACAAAAGATACTTAATGTATGAAAGAAAAGGACTTGGTCTGTATAAAGTTAACTATGAATCTTTTCTTTTTTACTTTAAAATAGAACATGCTCAGTAGCTGACATTAAATGTAGTATAAATTTTATTTACTTTTGACCTAAGTGGAAGTAAACACATTACCAATATGTGGAAAGTTTCAGTATACAGTCTGCCGGTGGAATTTTTTCTGTCTCCTGTATTTGAGGTACATACAGATATCACATGTAGAGCAATGTTGCTTAATCTAACTGAAACAAATGGATTTTTCTGTTTGTTTGCTTCTTTCATTCTCTACTGGTTATAGACCTGAACAATATTTTTGTAAAATACAAAAATGAGAGAGAGAAGACTATAGCACTTGCACATGTATACTCTGAACATACTTTGAAAAAATCAAAATTGGGAGGAGCTGGAGGTGGAGCAAGATGGCGGCCAAGTAACAGCTTCCCTGCAACTGGGCATGGTGAGTCTGGGGAGGTAGGACTCCAGGCATCTCTGTCTGGTGGGATCTGACTATAATCATCCCTTTGAGGATACAGGGAGTCAGCAAGGGAATTCTGGACCCCAAGAGGAGGACAAAAACAGTGGAAAACTGGCAAGTGGTTGCTTATGTTCAATCGACATAATACCTCTGGCAGCCATAAGTACAAGAATCAGGGAGACTGCAAACCAGAAAAGCCTTACCTGTGAACTGTTTCCGTGTTTTTGGACTTGGGACTCAGTTGAACGGCCTTGGGGAGAGCTTGAGCAGGAGTGCAGAGAACTTTGGGCATTGTCTAGGGCCCCAGACTGAGCCGCTGAGCCGGACGGAGCTAATAGTGTTTGGCTGTGGGCTGCTGGGAGCCATTGTGAGAGAACTGCCCTGGCAAGCTCCACCCTCAGGGTCACAGAGCAAGGATCAGGTGGGCACTAGTAACCTAGTGACTGAGCAGCCTAAAAGGCGGGGACTGAGCTGCCTTACAGCCTTAAACCTCAAGGGCAGAGTGAGACCGGTTTTGGCACACTGGAGCATTGGGCTATTGCCCTGGGTAGAGTACTGTGGCATCACAACTCATAGCAACCTCAAACTCCTGGGCTTGATGCCGCCTAGACCTCCATGACCCCCAACCCACGACCTGCACCCGCCACGCCTCTGCATGCCCTGACCAGGAACTGCAGGAGCTGTACAACCCTGCCTCCTCCCTCCTGTAACCTCCCTACCTCCACATTTGCCCGATCATCTGGCCAGGGACTCTGGTAGCCGCGTGCCCTCCAGAGTCCTCCCTGCCTCTGTGCAGAGCCCTTCCCCTGGCCAGAGACTGCTGGAGCCTTGGGCTCTCTGTGCCAAAGTCACTGGGTGCCAGCCACTCACAGAATCATGTGCACCACCTCCTGCCCTGTTGCTGGATCCAGGTGTGTCACACTCCAGAGCTGCTTCCACAACCAGAACTCCCTGTCTGGGGCAGCCCCAGAGGAGCTACACAGGGTCACTACCTACAAAGATCCAGCAACAATAGAGTGATCCTGCTGGGGTCTAATCTTTGAGAGACACCTCCCCAACTCTGAGGATGGCCAGAGGCAATGGTGAAAAACAGTCATGAGGCAAAATCAACAGGAAAACTCTGGCAATATGAATAATCAGAGTAGATCAACTCCCCCAAGGATCAATGGGGCAGACACAGCACAAGATCCCATGCACAAACAAATAGCTGAGATGTCAGAAATCCATTTCAGAATCTGGATAGCAAATAAGATTGAATTAGAATTCCAAGCAGTAGCCCAAAAGATATCTCAAGAATTCAATGAATACAAAGACCAAATGACCAAAGATTTTGACACATTGAGACAAGAAGTTGCAGCACTCAAAGATTAGAAAAACACAGTAGAATCCCTCTGTGGGATTAGCAGAATGGAGCAAGCAGAAGAAAGGATTTCTGACATTGAAGACAAAGCTTTCAAACGCTCCCAAACTGTCAAAGAGGAAGAGAAATGGAGGGCAAAAACATATCACTCTCTCAGAGAGTTCTGGGATAATTTGAAGAAAACCAATATTCGTCTTATAGGGATCCCCAAAAGGGATGAAGTGGTTTCACAAGGCGCAGAGTCTCTTCTGCATGAGATTATGAAGGAGAACTTTGCAGACATGCCAAGAGATTCTGAAATTCAGATAGTGGACAGTTTCAGAACTCCAGCATGACTCAACCCAAATAAGACATCCCCCCGCAACACATCATAATCAATTTCACTAAAGGTAATAGGAAGGCGAAAATTCTGAAAGCAGCCAGACAAAAGAAAATCATCACCTACAAGGGCAAGAATATTAGAATAACTTCAGATCTCTCTGCTGAAACCTTTTAAGCTAGAAGATGATGGTCATCGACTTTTAATCTCCTAAAACAAAATAACTTACAACCCAGGATGCTGTACCCAGCTAAACTGAGTTTCATTTATGACAGAGAAATTAAATACTTTAATGACATTCGCATGTTGAAGAACTTTGCCATAACCAAACCAGCTCTCCAGGAAATTCTCAGCTATAAAGACCAGAGTAATCCTCCACCACAAAAGTAAACCCACCCAGAAAGTTTGGATCAAATTCCAACTTCCACGGTTGCAAAAGGTTTAAAAATGTCCACCGGACTCTTGAAAAGCTTATCAATATTCTCAATTAATGTGAATGGTTTAAATTGTCCTCTAAAGAGGCACAGGTTGGCTGACTGGATACAAAAACTCAAGCCAGATATCAGCTGCATACAAGAATCGCATCTTACATTAAAAGACAAATATATACTCAAGGTGAAGGGATGGTCATCTATACTCCAGGCAAATGGAAAGCAGAAAAAAGCAGGTATTGCCATCCTATTTGCAGACACAACAGGCTTTAAACCAACTGAAATAAGGAAGGATAAGGATGGACACTTCATATTTGTTAAAGGTAATACTCAATATGATGAGATTTCAATTATTAATATTTATGCACCCAACCAGAATGCACCTCAATTTATAAGAGAAATTCTAACAGACAAGAGCAACTTGATTTCCTCCAGTTCTATAGTAGTTGGAGATTTTAATACCCCTTTAGTAGTGCTGGATAGATCCTCCAAAAAGAAGCTAAGCAAAGAAATTTTGGATTTAAACTTAACCATTCAACATCTGGACTTAACAGACATCTACAGAACATTTCATCCCAACAAAACTGAATACACATTCTTCTCATCAACCCACGAAACATACTCCAAAATCAACCACATCCTAGGCCACAAATCTAACCTCAGCAAATTTAAAAAAATAGAAATTATTTCTTACATCTTCTCAGACCATCGTGGAATAAAAGTTGAACTCAATAATAACAGGAACCTGCATACCCATACAAAAACATGAAAGCTAAACAACCTTATGCTGAAGGATAGATGGGTTATAGACAAGATTAAGAAGGAAATCACCAAATTTTTGTTTTTTTTTTTTTTTAATTTTTTTATTAAATCATAACTGTATACAATGATATGATTATGGGGCATTATACACTCACTTCATAAACCATTTGACACATTTTTATCACAGTGGTTAACATAGCCTTTCCGGCGTTATCTCAGTTACTGTGCCAAAACATTTACATTCTACATTTACCAAGTTTCGCAAATACCCCTGTAATATGCACCACAGGTGTGATCCCACTGATTCCCCTCCCTCTACCCACCCACCCCCTTTTCCACTTCCCCCTATTGTTAAGTTGTAGCTGGGTTATAGCTTTCATGTGAGAGCCCCAAATTAGTTTCATAGTAGGGCTGTGTACATTGGGTATTTTTTCTTCCATTCTTGGGATACTTTACTAAGAAGAATATGTTCCAGCTCCATCCATGTAAACATGAAAGAGGTAAAGTCTCCATCTTTCTTTAAGGCTGCATAGTATTCCATGGTATACATATACCACAATTTATTAATCCATTCGTGGATCGATGGGCACTTGGGCTTTTTCCATGACTTAGCTATTATGAATTGGGCTGCAATAAACATTCTGGTACAAATATCTTTGTTATGTTGTGATTTTTGGTCTTCTGGGTATATGCCCAGCAGAGGAATTACAGGATTGAATGGCAGATCTATTTTTAGATCTCTGAGTGTTCTCCATATATCTTTCCAAAAGGAATGTATTAATTTGCATTCCCACCAGCAGTGCAAAAGTGTTCCCTTTTCTCCGCATCCACGCCAACATCTCTGGTCTTGAAAAATCACCAAATTTTTGAACAAAACAACAATCAAGACATGAATTACCAGAACCTCTGGGATACTGCAAAGGCAGTCCTAACAGGAAAATTTATAGCGCTGCAAGCCTTCCTCAAGACAAAGAAAAGAGAGGACGTTAATAACTTAATGGGACATCTCAAGCAACTGGAGAAGGAAGAACACTCCAACCCCAAACCTGCAGAAGAAAAGAAATAACCAAAATCAGAGCAGAATTAAATGAATTGAAAACAAAAGAATTATACAACAGATCATTAAATCCGAAAGTTGGTTTTTTGAAAAGGTCAATAAAATATATAAACCTTTGGCCAACCTAATCAGGGAAAAAGAGTACAATCTCTAATTTCATCAATCAGAAATGGTAATGATGAAATAACAACAGACCCTTCAGAAATTCAAAAAATCCTTAACAAATACTACAAGAAACTCTACTCTCACAAATATGAAAATCTGAAAGAAACTGACCAATACCTGGAAGTATGCCACCTACCAAGACTTAGCCAGAATGAAGTGGAAATGTTGAACAGGCCTATATCAACTTCTGAAATAGCATCAACTATACAAAATCTCCCTAAAAAGAAAAGCTCAGGACCAGATGGCTTTACGTCAGAATTCTACCAAACCTTTAAAGAAGAATTAGTACCTATATTACTAAACCTCTTCCAAAATATAGAAAAAGAAGGAATATTACCCAATACATTCTATGAAGCAAACATCACTTTGATCCCCAAACCAGGGAAAGGCCCAACAAGAAAAGAAAATTATAGACTAATATCACTACTGAATATTGATGCTAAAATACTCAGTAAATCCTAACAAACAGAATCCAACAACACATCAAAAAAATTATACACCACGACCAAGTGGGATTTATCTCAAGGCTGGTTCAATTTAAGTAAATCAATAAATGTAATTCAGCACATAAACAAACTAAAAAATAAGGACCATATGATTCTTTCAATTGATGCAGAAAAAGCTTTTGATAATATCCAGCATCTCTTCATGATCAGAACACTAGAAAATTGGTATAGAAGAGACATTTCTTAAACTTATAGAAGCCATCTAGAGCAAACACACAGCCAATATCGTATTGAATGGAGTTAAATTGAAATCATTTCCACTTACATCAGGAACCAGGCAAGGTAGCCCATTGTCTCCATTACTCTTAACATTGTAATGGAAGTTTTAGCCATTGCAATTAGGGAAGAAAAGGTGATTAAGGGTATCCACATAGGGTCAGAAGAGATCAAACTTTCACTCTTCACAGATGATATGATTGTATATCTGGAAAACACTAGGGATTCTACTACAAGACTTTTAGAAGTGATCAAGGAATACAGCAATGTCTCAGGCTACAAAATCAACACCCATAAATCTGTAGCCTTTATATATACCAACAATAACCAAGCCAAACAAACAGTCAAGGACTCTATTCCTTTCACAGTAGTGCCAAAGAAGATGAAATATTTGGGAGTATACCTAACAAAGGACGTGAAAGATCTCTACAAAGAGAACTATGAAACTTTAAGAAAAGAAATAGGGCGGCACCTGTGGCTCAAGGAGTAGGGCGCCAGTCCCATATGCTGGAGGTGGTGGGTTCAAACCCAGCCCCGGCCAAAAAATAAAAAAAAAACAAACAACAAAAAAAAAGAAATTAAAAAAAAAAAAGAAAAGAAATAGCTGAAGATGTTAACAAATGGAAAAATGTACCATGCTCATGGCTGGGAACAAACAACATTGTTAAAATGTCTACACTACCCAAAGCAATATATAATTTTAATGCAATTCCTATTAAAGCTCTATTGTCTTATTTTAAAGATCTTGAAAAAATACTTCATTTTATACAGAATCAGAAAAAACCTCAAATAGCCAAAACATTACCAGCAATAAAAACACAGCAGGAGGAATCATGCTACCAGACCCGAGACTGTACTATAAATCAATAATGATCAAAACAGCGTAGTATTGGCACAACAACAGAGAAGTAGATGTCTGGAACAGAATAGAGAACCAAGAGATGAATCCAGCTACTTACCATTATTTGATCTTTGATAAGCCAATTAAAAACATTCAGTGGGGGAAAGATTCCCTATTTAACAAATGGTGCTGGGTGAACTGGCTGGCAACCTGTAGAATATTAAAACTGGACCCACACCTTTCACCATTAACTAAGATAGACTCTCACTGGATAAAAAATTTAGACTTAAGACATGAAACTGTAAAAATACTTGAAGAAAGTGCAGGGAAAACTCTTGAGGGAATCAGCCTGGGTGAATATTTTATGAGGAGGATTCCCCAGGCAATTGAAGCAGTATCAAAAATACACTACTGGGACCTGATCAAACTAAAAAGCTTCTGCACAGCCAAGAACATAATAAGTAAAGCAAGCAGACAGCCCTCAGAATGGGAGAAAATATTTGCAGGTTATACCTCTGATAAAGGTCTAATAACCAGAATCCACAGAGAACTCAAACGTTAGCAAGAAAAGAACACGTGATCCCATCTCAGGGTGGGCATGGGACTTGAAGAGAAACTTCTCTAAAGAAGACAGATGCACAATCTACAAACACATGAAAAAAAGTTCATCATCCTTAATCATCAGACAAATGCAAATCAAAACTACTTTGAGATATCACCTAACCCCAGTAAGAGTAGCCCACATAACAAAATCCCAAAACCAGAGATGTTGGTGTGGATGCGGAGAAAAGCGCACACTTCTACACTGCTGGTGGGAATGCCCACTAATACGTTCCTTCTGGAAGGATGTTTGGAGAATACTTAGAGACCTAATAATAGACCTGCCATTCGATCCTATAATTCCTTTACTAGGTATATACTCAGAAGACCAAAAATCACAATATAACAAAGACATCTGTACCAGAATGTTTATTGCAGCCCAATTCATAATTGCTAAGTCAATGGAAGAAGCCCAAGTGCCCATTGACCCACGAATGGACCAGCAAATTGTGGTACATGTATACCATGGAATATTATGCAACCTTAAAGAAAGATGGAGGCTTTACCTCTTTCATGTTTACATGGATGGAGCTGGAACATATTCTTCTTAGCAAAGTATCTCAGGAATGGAAGAAAAAGTATCCAATGTACTCAGCCCTACTATGAAGCTAAATTATAGCTTTCACATGAAGGCTCTAACCCAACTATAGCACAAGACTATGAGGAAAGGGCCAAGGAAGGGGAATGGAGGGGGGAGGTCAGGGTGGAGGGAGGGTAATGGGTGGGACCACACCTACAGTGCATCTTAGAATGGGTACAGGCGAAACCTACCAAATGGAGAATACAAATATCTACATACAATCACTAAGAAAATGCCATGAAGGCTACGTTGAACAGGTTGATGAGAATATTTCAGATTGTATATGAAACCAGCACACTGTACCCCTTGATTGCACTAATGTACACAGCTATGATTTAACAATAAAAAAAAGTTAAAATTGTTCTTCTCAAATTCTGAACTGGAGAAGATTATGTCAAGTGAGATAAGCCAAGCACAGGAATATAAACCTTGCATGTTCTCATTATATGTGGGAGTAAATATTAAAAACAGTTAATCACATGGAGAGAAAAAAGAATGATTACCTGGGGCTGGGAAGGGTAGACCTAAGAAGTGGGGGTGCAAAGAGTAAATGGTTAGTGGGTGCAAGGATAGGTTTTTATAGTTAGAAAAAACAAACAATATTTGGTAGCAAACCAAAGTGGCTATAATCAGCAATAAGTTAAGGTATACTTCAAAATAAATAAGAGTGGCCTTAGTGTGTGTCACACTTTATGGGGGCAAGACATGATTGCAAGAGGGACTTTACCTAACAATTGCAATCAGTGTAACTGGCTTATTGTACCCTCAATGAATCCCCAACAATAAAAAAAAAAAAAAGAAAGTATTTGAAAAAAAAATAAAAATAAAAATAAAATAAATAAGAGTGGTATTGGATGTTATAACAGAAAAATGATAACTGCCTGAGCTAAGGCTTCCTCATTACCCTGACTGGATTAATTTACATTTCATGCCTGTTTTAAAATACCACATGCACCCTATCAATATATGCAACTATTGTGTATTCATAATAGTTTAAAAACAAATTAAAAGATACTAATCCTACACTGTAATAGCAACAGATTATGTTGTAGAAGTTCTTCTGGAAGAGTATGTCGTAGGGGCCAGCCCCCCGGGAATCCATGGGTATCCTGAAAACTCAGTGGAGATGAGCAAATGAAAGAAAAAAAGACACAAGAGCCAGAGTAAGATTTAAAAAGAGTGGGTCCAAGGCTACCAGTGAGAGATGGTGAAGGCCCTGTACTCTGGGTTAACTCAGTATTTATTACCGACATGATCATTAAATCAGCAAATAAATAATCACAGGCAAAGCAGAACACCTGCACTATGGGTTATTATTCTTTGTGGCATTTGCAATTTAAACTAAGCTTCTGTCTAACTATTATAACTTTACTGTTCCATTCTATACTTAACTATAAAGAAATAAGCTGCAGTTTAGAGAGCAAAGCTCTGGACTCAGCAGCAGGATGCAGAAGCCGTCAGCAAGTTTGCCCACACTCACCATTTCACAGGAGGCAGTTGCGTCTCTGGGTCCCTGTGAGGCAGATGGCTGACACCGCACCCAGACCTGGAGTGAGGGGAAAAGAAGTTGCTGCACTTATCTAGTCCCGGGTCATCTTCCCCCGGAGCCAGCTGCATGTACTGTTCCCAGGACATCTCTCAAGGGCCCGTTTGTCCGTAGAGACCTTTGTAGAGGCTCTCTGCGGGGGAAAGTTCAGGCCTCAGCAAGACATTCCTTGTCCCCTTTTCCCAAGGCCTGTGCTGCCGTTTTCAACAGACTTTTGGAGCTCCTGACACGCACTGTGGTCTCCCGCACACATAGTCTCTGAGACATCCACACCTTCCATTGGTCCTTTATCCCTTTCCTCACAATCTGCATTCCCAAATTCTTAAAATAGTTCATCAATTCCGATCTAAATAAATGCTCCAAGAGGATGGCTTCATCTGCCTCTACTCCTCAGCCTAGTTCTCCCACTTTTCCACCCATGGCATTTTTATCTTACTTGCTCTTATTCTAATCTCCGCTGTAGATGTGACACCTTGGAACTCGTGAGGGCTTGGGCCGTAATTGTTGCATCCATAATAATAGAATACTGCATGAGATTTAGTACGTTACTAATAAACATTCGTACATTGAACGTATAAATTACATAATCAAAACCCCTTTCAAAATTCCCCAGAATCCTGAACTTTCCTGTTTTGGAAGAAGCAGAAAAGTAGAATTAAGTGCTGTTGTGGTATAAAGATAACACAAAATGTTCATATATTTTAATCTCTTACCTCAAAATCTTCATACCTCAGAAGCAACTGAAATTAAATTCGAGGAATTTTCATCCCTAAAAGACCTTTTGTGGATACAGCGGACTAATCTGGGCTTTGAAAATGGAAGGGCTCCAGGTTCATTGAGCCTGGACTGATTTCCATAATGGGCACTCAAAGGACACATTGGGCTGGGCTTTGACAGGGCAGTTTCTGTTCTCATTTCTCCCAAGTAGGCGCACTGATATCTACTTTGTGTATTGCATTGCCATAACCAAACAATACAGATCGAGTGGGTTAAAGAGCAGAAATTTATTTTCTCACTTTTCTGGAGGCTGGAAGCCCAAAATCAAGGTCCTGGTAGGGGTGGTTTCTATCCAGGCCTTTCCCCTTGGCTTGCAGACAGATGCCTCCCGGCTCTGTCTTCTCCTGGCCCCTTTCTCTGGGCATGCACACATGTAGTTTTTGAGTGTCTCTTTCTCTTCCTACATGTTTACCAGTTCTATTAGATTAGGACCCAACTTGATGGCATCATTTCACCTTAATTGCCTCTTTAACGGTCCCATCCAAGCATAATCACATCGAGGGTGAAGGCTTCAACCCTGTGGTTGAATTTTGTGGACAGCACAATTCAGTCTATAACACTTCAGCACGTTACTATAAAAAGGAGATTATTTGTAGAATGTACACTTTGTGGCACTGAGTTGTCATTAAGTTACTACCATTACTGATGAAATCTAATGCTATACTATGTGCTAATCATTCACCAAAGGCAAAGTTATGTACTATGTATTTGCAAACTCCCGTAAAAGCAAAATCCACTTCAATGAGCACTTCAGCGATGAGGAAATAAATCAGGTTTTTTTTTGTTGTTGTTATATACATATACTTTTTTTTTTGGAAAAAGGAGAAATCTGTCAATAACTGTAAGGCTACATGAGAACACTAGAAAGCTATACTGTAACAATAATAATGGCAATTACTTAAATGGGCAGACTTTAAAGGAATAAATGATGGCCTGGGTCATCTGAGCTCACAGCTAATGACACCGACATTTTAACCTTGCCTTAGCTTGACGGATTATCAAGCATTCAAAAGAACCAGAGATTTAATTTTTACTGAGTATTTTTTTTCCCAGGAACCACGATGATTCCTAATCAACAATCATATTTTAATACTGTCTTCAGAGTGGTTTCCTTGTAAAACCTGAATAATTGTCTGCCATCTGTATCTTTTAACTTGCATAACAAACCTCAGCTAGTGAATTGAAAACTAAACGTGCTAATCTATTCACTGCATGTGAAATACAAGAGAATGTCAGAGACGTTGTCTATTTGTTTACAGAGGCTTTACTTATTTTCTTCCATTCTTTCTTAAAGCATTCCATCCCTCACTTTTCCCACTACCCACCAACATAGCAAGTGGCAGCCTAGGGCTCTAGCTGTTCCTATTTGTGGACCCTCTATTTCAAAGCTTGTTTTTTGATGTACAAGTGGAAGGAAAACGGAATCATTTGCCCCATCCTTTGCCCTGAATAAACGTGGGTGTTTTGCAGAGCTTTGCACCACTCTGGAAAAATTTCCTATGTCTATTTTTTTCTCCTCAAAAGAGGACTGTAATTATAAAAGCCAAAAAGCTAAGGCCAAGTATCCTAGCAGAGTAGTGAGCACTGAAAAATTACTTACCAATGAATATGGTTGCTTCTATTCAAAGCTATATTAGTTCTTTCTTATTATGAGTACTAAATTGGTATAGCATTACGACGAGAGCTGTGATTTTCTTGAAATTTGTTCATTTTTACCCTTTGAAAATGATAAAAACTCCTCCCTCTTTCCTAAACTGGAATATGCTTCCAGGGCATCTAGATATAAGTATCCCCAAAAAAAGCAGAAAGATAAAGCTGAGAGTGAACAGTGTTTATGGGTCTAAAAATGCTGTTGAGCTGTAAAGTACAAAGGCCAGCGACTGTGATCTACTTATAAAAGATCAAATGCAGGTTTCACTCAGAGGATTTAGGGCACAAAACTTATCAAAGAATAAACTAAATGGCAGGGCCAAACAGGGTGTTTGGAGGGGTGGACTGCTGACCAGAAACTCCCTTAGCTGAGTGTCATCTGCTGAATTCTGTCCACTAACCCGCCCCCCACCTCCCCAATAAAGCAATCCTTCCTCCATAGTGGTTCTATTCCATGTGCTTCAGTGTGTTCAAAGTCAAGGAGGTCAGGTTCAAATCCCAGCCATTTCCCTAACTCCCTAGATGCCTTGGGATGAGTTTCTCTCTCTCTCTCTCTCTCTCTCTCTCTCTCTCTTTCTCTCTTTTAGAGTTCAAGTTTTCTAGCTTGTCAAATAGTAATGACGTTAACTGTCTTATGTGATGGGAATTGGAGTGAATGCATCGCTACATGTAAAGTAATTACAACTTGATTGACACATACCAGGGACTCAATATGTGTCAATAAATACTTGCCTATCATCATGTGGAGAAAAACACAGAATTATCTTTTGAAGACCTGAGTAGGTTGGTTGACGTACAAGTAGAAGTAGATTTGGCCGCATCCTTTGCCCTGAAATAAATGTGGGTGTTTTGCAGAGCTTTGCACTGCTCTGGAAAAAGTTTCTATTTCTATTTTTTCCTCCTCAAAAGCTCTAAGCACCCTTGCTGCAGTGGATTCATTTCTTGCCTGCAGGAGTCAGTGCACATTCTATTTCCCATTGGGTGGACGAGTCCCAGGAGCACTTGTTTGCAGCTCTCCTGGATGGGTGGAACCAAACTAGAAGTCACGGGTCTCTAATAGGTAGCAAGGTAACTTCCATTAAGACAAACCTTCCTTACTTATGTCTGTCCATACAAATGTCACCAGCATCCATCCAAAAGCCCCATAAAAAAGTGAAGGAGCCGGGAAGGCTCTGTGTCCTGGGGAACATTCTCCAGGAATCCAGCTGTGCCTGACCTCTGTGCAGCTCTCCACAGATAACAGAAACCAGCATGCCACCTGCTGCCGTGGACCTTCTGTCTGAGATTACAAATTTGCTCCTTGTTTATCTGAGACCTTTACTGCACTCATTGTGATCATCACCTTTATCACCGGTAGCAGCTTCAAAACCACCAGCAGCATGAGCGCAGTGGGAAGTGTATCTCATGCATTGTGAAAAGAATGGTAGACTTTCTTCCTGCCTTCTTGGCGCATATAATTTAGGTGATAATAATACAAGGTAGTAAGACTGAAAATGTATGACTCCAGCCCAGACCAGCTCCTGATCTGTGCCTCCAATAAATACCTGCCTATTTAAACACTCTATAGCTGCCTAACAGGCAGTGAAGAATATAAAAGACAAAACTAAACTTCTGGCCCTTTTCATCCCTCATTCTTGTTGTCGTCTAGTTCCCCATGGTAAGCAGCATTCCTGTCCAGCTGAGTGCCCATGTCCAACTCAGCATTTTCTCCTGGTCAGACTCCTTGCTTCTGCCTTTTATTTATAGAATTCAATCATTATCTATTGAAAAAAAAATACTTTAAATTCTGCCCTGATTAAATAATTAAACATAATAAATTGCCCTTATATTTAAAAATCAAAATTCCTGGTCTTGAAATATAAGATCTCATGTCCTGGCTCTTCTTACCATCTTATATCTATATTTTAGGGGGCTTTTATTATCCAAAAAATGTATATCCAGGCTTCTGTGATCTGAGAGAGCAACTAAAATAAACCGGAAGGTTAAGGAAATAAAAGTCATCTATGGGCTGAGGGTTCCAGGCTGGGGTGGAAAGGCAATATTGTAAATTCCTATTGCAACAAGTAAAGCCATACCCTTGCTAATTGCCACACCCTTGCTAACTCTAATTTACAGCCCAGACTCCTACAACTCTGACTGAACAGTGGGGGGTGGAGGGGGGCTGGGGTGGGGGGTGGGTTTTGGGGAACCTCAGTTCTCCAAACCCAGTTGACCTGGTTGTTACTCAGCTGAGCTAGAAGTTCAACTGAGGCACATAGGCAACCCAAACCAAAAGTGAGTGAAAACTGAAAATAAAACTGGAGGGGCCCAGGCAGTGAGGGTCGAGAGCAAAAGTCACCCATGCACATTCGTGGTGACAAAAAGAGATTTAGGAAGAACAAAGAGAAAGTTTAGAGCACTTCTGCAGAGTTGGAAGTGAGTCCCTCTCTGGAAGGAGAGGAGGTGGGAGAGAGAAGGAGGTGCAAAGGCCTGCAGGGCTGCTAAATGCTACACTTGAAATTGGCTGCAAGTCTTTCTCTTTTTATTTTTTTCATTAAATCACGATCATGTATAGCTCATGTATACATTAATGCAATTATGGGTAATTGGCCTCTCTGCGCCTCCAGGCAGTATTGCCCTTTTTATTGGTCATTGGTTACCCGAGTGACTTCATGTCCATGTTCTATGGACTCCAGACTTCCTCCTGCGCAAGCCAGGTTTTTCTCCCCTCCACCTCCCACAGCCGCCTTCCTTAGAGTCCTTTCTCAGACAGTGGACAGCCCTTACAAACGTTCTTTCCTTGTAAGCAACTGTAACCCTCAAGACAGTTTCTGTCAGCTTATAGAGACTGCACACAAATTGTCTGTGTGTCCTGCAATTCACCTTTTGACCAAATTTCCTTTATTTTAATGCTAAAACCTTACCCCAAACTGAATATGAGAAACATTATATAAGTTTACCCACTGAACGTGCACATGAAGCCCTAATAAATATGTACAGCTTTTCATCCAAACTCTTTCCTATGTATGACTCTTTTGTGTAATTAAGATCCTGTGAAGCATAAAACTCACCCTTTCCCTCTTCCAAGAGAAAGAGAACCTGAGGTCCTCTTCAGAGATTATCTCTTCCCACTTTGCAAACTGATATCGCTAACCGAGCTCCCTTTCGACTATTTTACCATCTCCATGGTCTTTTGGATGACGCTTTCTTTTTGTTTCTCAATTATATAAAGTCCGTTCTTACATCCGAGACTTTGTGCGTGCTACTCCCTTTGCTCTATTCCCTAATCATCCTGTGAGGCACTTTCTCTTTCTGCACTTGTGAACTCAGATATTACCTGAACAGAAGACTTTCCCCCGACCCCTACTTTCTATCTAAAGCTGCCGCTTTCCACTATCAACATCAAAGAAACCATACTCTGTAAAATCATTCAAGGAGGTTTCTTATGAGCCAATGAGGAACATGACCAGGAGCCACACCCCAAAAGCCTTGAACAAGTGGACTTGTGGGAGTGGGGTGACACAGTCTGGTTCTATACATTTTATGGACTCAGGAATTACACGTGGGGACATAAATCATATTAGTTTGGCCATAAAAAGGTGGGACATCTGGAGGGCGAGGGTAATAAGTGATAATAAGTGGTTTTAAAGACTCTTTACACTTACAGGTAATCAGGAGAGTAAAGGTTCTTCAGGTTGACAATTGGCTGAAAGAGTTAGGCTTTGTCTAAAACACTAGCACGCAGTGAAAAAGAAAGCTTAAGATGAAAGGTTTGTTAACTGGAGACAAAGTACTGGGAACACTCATGTGGTTTGTTATGTATATTGAGGACCTGCAAATAAATAGGCCTTGTCTAGCCACAGCCCTGTTAATGAGCCACAAAAGCATCTCTAAGAAGGGGAGGGGCATGATGAGCCTGTCTGATCTCCTGTCTCTTGGTTAGCAATTCTGTTTTAGGAATCCCTTTGCCAAAGAGGAGGCCCAGTCCAGTCAGTCCCCGAAGGAGGAGCCTTAAGATTTTATTTTAGTTCCCACTGCCACACCGTTCATCACATTTCTTTACACGGAAGTTTACTCTTTATTGTGTATCTGTCTTCTCACTAGATTATAGGTTCCATGGAAACAAAGACCTTGTCTCTCTTAATCATTGCTGTCTCTCCACACTCACTACAGACCCAGTGCTCGGGAGGCAGGAATGAAAAACAGAAGCCACGTCATGTTAACATAAGAGGTTGCCCTCCCAGTGATCACTTGCTCAGGATTGACATAGAGACGTTTTTCACATTAGACAAAATTTGATTCTTTATATAAACATGCTAAATTATCTTAATACCCTTGGGTCACATTATAGCATATTCCCTTTAACGACATCTGCATTTGTTTTACATATCATCAGTATATTGTCCGTCTGAAATTTCAATCAAAAATGTTTGAAGCAGTAGAACTTGCCGTAGTGGAAATTCTGTAACAGTAATAAGATTGGGACTCTAATCCTGATTTTATCCCAACCTTTAAACCATGGATAAAATTGTTAACATTTAAAAAAAAATGTTTCGCTTCATCGCCCCTTTGTAAAGTGGGCTTGATCTCTCTGGGGGAGCCTGGAGGAACTTACTAGGCTGGCTGGGTGAAAGAGGTACTAACAGCTTATTTCTATGTTAAAAGAGTCCCTTAAGGGCAAGCCTACTGTTTGATGCTTTGAAAAGAAAAGGAGAATGGTTCTAAGCCAAAGGCAGGAAAAGAACTTTCTCAAGCCAATCTAGGTTATTGTACTAAGTGCTGTTTTTCACAACATAAAGAATTGCTTCTCACTTTTGTGTAACACCCTGGGAAGGGAAAGGCAGCTGTTCCATGGGAGCTTCAGGCTTTGCAAACAGATCAATGACCCATGTAAGGGAGGCTGCAGTCAGAAAAGAAGATTCCTAGAGAGGCAACAGTTTCCTGTCCTGAGAAATGTCGCCTCACAGAGGATGAAGAGCCAGGGCTCAGAAGCAGGGTTTTATAACTGGAGGCATCACAGTGATTGTGGTGACCACCACAGGCCAAGAGCTAGCCCCACTTCACAGTCTCCTGAGATAATTTATATATAATCTCATGCAGGTGGAAAACAAGCTTCTTGTAGTCTGCTACTGAGCTTTTCATAAAACCTGGGGAATGGAAACTAAGGCTTATGTGTTAAAAAAAATATAAAATAAAATAGTCAAGTTAAGCCACTTAAAACATAAAGAAGTTAGTGCTTTATTTGTTCCAGGCGCCCTGCTAACCACAGGGGTTTCAGTGGGATATAATATTAAAGAAAATATGCAATACACCCTATCCTCATGGAGTTTATTTTTATCTATTGGTCCTCATCTCTCAAATTCCACATTGATTATTCTGTGTTTTTTAAACTAACAATCGCTTTTTTAAATCTAATATTTTCAGGACTGACTTTGGTAACTTTTCACCTTTCACTTCGATTTCTGGATTCTCCATTAACTAAGAAATGGCATTAGAAAGGGGTTTCAAGGAGGGTAGGTGGAAAACTGGGTAGGCTGAACCAAGAGATCTGGAGGGTCCATGAAAATGTGGGTATGAGGTAACCTAGGTAACCAATGACCAATAGAAAGAGGCAATAATCAATGACCAGTTGAAAACTGCAATACTGCCTGGGGCCACAGAGAAGCCATTCAAAGACCAGCAACCAATTTCAAATGGAGAGATTATTTACTCCCCTTCAGCCCTTGGGGTCTCCAGTCTCTGACCTTCTCTCCATCATGAGAAGGACTCACTTCCAAGTCTCTTTCAAAGTGCTCAAAACTTTCTTTTTTCTTTCTTCTTCCTACATAGAATTTCTCTTTGTTACCCTTAAACTTGTTTAAGTTACTTTGCTCTCTATTCATGCTTCCTGTGCCATTCGCTCCAGTTTTATTTTCCTTTCCATTCATTTTTACTTTCAATTACCACAGTGGATCAGTTGAACTTTCTAGCTCGGTCAAGTAATACAACCAATCAACTGGATTTGGGGAACCCCTGACCTCCTACCCATTATACTCTTTTCTATAAATCTTAATCACCACTTTAATAAAATTGCCTTCCATGCATGGCGTTGCCATCCTGTCTATCCTTTCCAGCAGTTTTATGATGCGTTTGGTTAAGTTATTGTCTTTCGTAAATACTGTACTTACTGTGATCAGCCAGCAGTTCTCAATCATCTACTAAGAACAATCACTGATGCAAGATTCTCTGTGGGACCCACTCTCAATTTTGTAAATGTTTTGTTTGTTGATTGGTTAGTATTTAGAATAAAATAAAATGATCAGATTTCTATGGTAGATTGTTGCAATAATTATGTCCATTATATTCGCACTACCATCTAACAATCTCTTTAGGGAAAACCTTCCCACAATGACACTGGGCTTGACAAGTGACTTTTTTTAGCCGATAGGACAGTAGCAAAAGTGATATAAGCAAGCACATGAAAAGGGAATTCTCATTTGGGTTTCCTATAACTGGCAAGGAAGGTCTAGCTACACTGCTGGAAGATAAGAGAACAGAAGGAATAAAAATGGAGCTCCCCCCTTTTTATGGAGCTCCCTGACTCTCAGGTATCCTTATTTTACCTGGCAACTACTTGCCTATCCCAGACTGAGAGCCAGGCAAAATCAGCTGAGCTTGTCCCAAATCAGCAGCACTCCCTGCTGAGTCCAGCCCAATTTACTCACTCTCAGAATTGTGAGCTAAATAATAAGTGGTTGCTTTCATAAACCACTAAATTTTGAAGTGATTTATTCTGCAACAAAAGCTACCTAATAAAGTGTCTAAGAATTTTAAGTGTGCAGATAACAGTCCATGGTGCTGGTGATTCTAAATATGCTTGTGGAAATACAATTGCTGTCAGGTGTATGTAATACCTCCAAAAACTTGAAGCTTCAAGTATAATCTGATACAGTTCAGATTATGATAGAATTGGAATATTTTATTGTACATATTATGTTTAATAAAACAAATCTGAATGAAAGCTTTGTAATTTTAATCTTTTATTTCTTTGACAAGTTGTATAGGCAGATAAAACTGGATTTTTTAAAAAAAGAGTTCATCTTCTTTAAAAAAATTTTTTAAATAATTTGTAGTCATTACAAATAATGTTTATCTTGCAGTTTTATTTTTACGTGTATTTCATGTAGGTCTTTCCTATGACTCTGTATTAGAAGTTTTACCTTTTTAATATAAATCTAAGGTGTTTTAAAAACCATTGAATTAAATCTTAGGACACTTTTAGCCCTTATATCTTCCAAATACATCCCAAAGGCCACTAATATTGTAGGAGCTTTGTTTTACCTTTCTATTTTTGGTACTCAGCAAATGATAATTTTTTTAACAACTTTTGAAGTCGCCATAAAATATCTTCAAATATATATAACACTAAAAATATCTCTAGCCAATAAATGGAGGTGTGATATGGACTTTTTATAATGGGCTTTCCTGTTTCAAGTATGTACAAGGCATATAAAAATACAGATACACAATAAACATCTAGTTATTGAGAAAAAAATACTATACTTTAGAATATATTTAATGTGAACTATGTGTGGTTGTATCCAAATGAATTTTACTAAAATGTTTCAGCATTGATTTTCAATTATATATAATATCTTTTATGCAGTTTGTTTTTAAGAACTATATGTTTTAAACAATATAAAGCAATATATTTCACTTAAAGGAAAAATGTAATTTAAAACACTGCCAACTGAAAGTTTTAATCTGCTAGCCCTAGTCATTATTGTAAACTCTCTGGCTGGCAGATTTTTTTTTAAAATTCCACATGGGTTTTCTTGACATTCTATTATAAAAATATTCTTTGTTTTCAAGCAATTGATTTTTTTCGATCCTGCTTATAACTTTTCTTAGAACTTATGCTCAATCAACAAATACTTTTAAACAATTTTTTATAAAAATAGTTTGATTCCATAACATTGAATACAAGGAGGGCTATCACCGCAGTACTAGGTAATGATAAATACTGAAATGAGCCCCGTAGTATTTTTAGATGGGATATCTTCCTTTGGAAAAGTACTGTAAGGATTTTATTTCAGAGAAGGTCACATAGGCTTAGTTCTCGTGGAATATACTTATAATTTCATGGAGAAAATTAACAGGGCTTGTGTATATATAAATAAATATATATATTTGCATACATTATATATTTATTTTATTTTTATTTTTTTGCAGTTTTTGGCCAGGGCAGGGTTTGAACCTGCCACCTCACCTCCGGCATATGGGGGCTGGTGCCCTACGCCTTGAGCCACAGGCGCCACCCAGATTTTGCATATTTGTTTACATCATAATGTATAAAAGCTACTGTTAAAAAATCAAGCATAGAGAATGTATATCAGTTTGTAGGTAGAAGGTAAGATGTATTTCTGCCTTGTGGGAGTTCTGAGTTAAAAGCGTACTGACTTTAACTGGAAATCAAGGGAGTAAAATTATGTATGTTAAGTAAGTGGACAAAATGGCAAAATTAACATGCATAGGTAAGGCATGTCACATGTTGATGACTCTTATATTTGGCCATAAAAGTAACAGCTAACATTCAAATGTTTATTCTGTGCCAGGTCCCATGCTAAGTACTTCACCTCATTTATTTATCCAATGAAATTAATTAACATGGTTCTGTTATTCTCATTTTATAGTTTGGTGCTCAAGGTAATAAAGGTGCTGGTGTTTAGATTAAGATTCCGATATCGAATGGCTGAGAAAAGAGTCGAATTTGTCATTCAAGTGGACTTTGTACCGAGCCAATAAAATATTCAATCAAAATTTTTCCAAAATGCTAGGTTACAGGCAGTGGATTTATATGACAACAGATATGAAGCTGCGTTTGATTTGAGATAATGAAAAGACCAGCAAAAAAACAAAAGAAGATAATAAGCAGATAAAGGGGCATGATTTTATGATTTTGAATGCTAATATATTTTTGTTGCCTAAACAGACATCTCTTTGATCTGCATATAAATAATAAAAAGATAAATTAAGGTTTGAATAATCTCTCTAAATTGTTCGTCAAATTGAATTTGATTTGTCCTTAATCCAAAAAGATTACACCTACAAATAAAACAGTTGCCAGGTATTGTGATACAGATAATAAAATAATCATGGGTGTCAACAGGAAGATAATATACAATTTTACTTTCATTTCCAAGAGAATGGAAAGAATAATTCATAGATATTTCAGAATTCATTGTTTACTAGTAAGAATTTTTAAGAAGAAACAGAAATTTAGCAACTATTAGTAATGATGATTGTAAAGATAAAAGTTCTGAAAGAGAGGGATGTAATTAACAGATGGGAAAAAAATATTGAGATTTTTAATAGTAGAGAATTAATCCTTTTGATGCTTTGAAATTCAGCCTGTTTGGGGTGAAGTATGCAGAAAGTCATTGTCGAGGTTTTATTAAAAGTATGGCTCAGACAAATTAACACTGCTGGCACTCCAAAATTATATCAACTACAATAATTAATATGGAGAAAATTCCTGAAAGACACTGAAATACAAAGAAAAACAGTTTTTAGCTGTTTTGATCCTAACAAATTCTCTTTGTACTTTAAGTAGAAGTAAAAGCTTTAAAACCCTTTGAGGATGTTTCAGTGGAATCCTCCAAAGTCTTCCCAAATCCATTCTTTATAGCCAGTTACAGTACAGAAAAAAAAAATCAGTTTTCTAGCTGAAATACCTATGGTAATACTGTGGATTATTTTTAGGCATTCGAATTTATGTTATTTTTGAGAACATAAAGGAAGTTTATTGTGTGATAAAATTGAAAATCACAAGATGTGTATTATGTGGGAAAGTGATGGCAGATAAATGTCTGATAAGAATATCTATTATAAAGAGAGATGGAACTGAAATAGAATAGACAAGACCATTTTAAGAAAATAAATTACATCTTATTCCACATTCTTGGGTGCTACCTCTTTGCTTCAGATATTATATGGTCTATTTCTGTTCATAAAATGTTATTTCGTGCGGCATAAAGATTCAGATTTATCATTCTCTCTTCTTTTGCATCATAGAACAATATTAAATGAAGACCACTTATCGATAGGAGAGCATGTTCACTGAAATTTTTCAAGCAATTTTATTTTATCTCAGACACATGCAAAAAAGGAGGGAAAGATTTATGTAGAGTGTTGTGTTTGTCACCAGTGCACTTATCGCTGGTAAAGATGACTCTGCTAGTAATTACTGCAGATCATAGGTCATGACCTTCATTGTGACTTTGATTTAACCAGCATACACTGAAGTGGTCAGCTCTTGCCAGTTAGAACTGAAAAGTGACCTTTGTCAGGGCTTGATACCCCAAAGTATGATGCGTTGGCATGCTGAAATACTTTGAACTCGAGGAAACAGAAAGGGCATCAGAAGAGAGATCTTTCTGAGCTCTCCTCCTTGATACCCTAAAGACCTCAGAAGCAGCCTCAGGAGTCTCACAGTTTCTCTGGCCCTTCTGTCCCACAGCTACATTCTCCCCCAAGTGAAGCTGCAGAAAGTAGACTCTCTTTTCCAGGGCACGTCAAAGAAATCAAAACTTCTTTTTGATTTCTTCCCCAAAGCGAGCCATAACAACCTAAAAGTATTACTCTAACTTTCCCCCACCTCTCTGTGCAAAAACTGACCACAAATAAATACTCTGACGTCCCTTATTTGATATTAGATCATAACACACTCAATCCAGAGAGAAGCCTGCCCCATTCCTGGGAGGAAGGACTTCTATCCTGAGACCTCAAGAAAAGTCTGAACAGACAGGCCTGGCTCAGATTCCTTTAGTCTATTTCCACTAGGTCACACTCCTTCTATCCAATCACAGTTCTAAGCGGCCGTCAACTCCTCATCCCATTTAAGCATAAAGTCAGTCTTCATTCTAAAGGTTCTCATGTAAGTAAAACTACGGCTAAGTGAATTTGTTAGGCTTTTCTCTTGTTAATCCATCTCGTCAGTTTTGTTTCAGCCTAACCAGACATCCTGGGAGCGGTGAGGAAATTTTTCCTCCCTTTTATTTTCAATCCAGTGAGACCATGTAGCTGTAATAATTCTAGAAATACATAGTGGAAACATTCTGGAAAGTTGTTGCAACTTCATTTTGGTAGTGTTAGGTAAGCTTTCCAAATTCAGCTTAAAAATCATACTTTTTTCTAGGTGTTATGTCCTCGCCCCGCACAGCTGAGACACAGATTCCCTTTATATGTTCTCCTGGTACCTTGTCCTTGCTCCCAATTTAGCGCTTGTCAAGTTGTGTTGTTTACTTGTCTGTCTCCCCTTCTAGATGGCATCTTTTGAAGGGACTTTGCCAGCAAGGATTGTTGTAAAATGAAAAAAAGAGTGAAATTCAGGGAAATGTATAGGGTAAGAAGACAAGGCAATGAACTAGTGTGGCCCGTGGAGAAGGGGAAAAAATCAAAGTCCGTCTCTTAAAATACCAAAACAAGAAATGTGGGCTAAATGTTGGTGGAAAAAAAAAATACTAAAATTAATCATTTCTGCACAGCCACTTATGAAGGATACGTGCTTAGAGACCAAAAAGGAAAAAAAACAAAACAAAACAAAACAGTAGAGCAGCTATTATAAAAGTTAGAGTTGATGATGGTTGATGGCTAAAACAAAAGTGATAATGATAATGTGGTGACGGTGATGACAAAGAAGAAATGAAAAAAACAGCCTTGCTGTTAGGGTAAAATCTCTCTCGGTATTTTTATGATATTGTCAAGGACTCTTTAATATTTTTAAAAATACATTGTAAAGTTAGGTAAAATGAATTAATTCATATGAGGAGATCACACAGAATCATGTTTGTGACTATGTTAAAGTGGTGCAATAGGATTTATGTATAAGACCATTCAATCAGAAAATCAGAAAATAGGACATCTCAAAAGTGTATTCAAAATGTTAAAACCAGGGGGAACAGTCTTTCTGTGTGTACACCTTATTACCATACTTGCAGAATATATATTTGTCTTTTTGCATCTATTTGCTTTACTTTAATCAAGTATATATCAGTGATTTCATACATTTGAGGCTTATTTTATTTAATGTATTCATTTATCTATTTTAGTAAAATTTCATTACTTTCCTCACTTTTTTCCCTTTGCGTTTTAAATTAAGAGTAGCAATTCTGCAGTTGGGACATCAGGGCCACCAAATAAAATATATTCAGGGGAAGATGCACTAGCCATCTCACTAATGAATGTGTCAAGCATACCCTTCTAATATATCACTAAACTATCAGGAAAGGGCTAGAGAAAAGAGTTAACTAAGTTTCTTACTGGTTTATAGCAGATTGGGGTTTGTAATGACTGAAGTAACAATGAAATCCAAGAAAATTTACAATGAACATAAAGTCTATTAATCTGCTATTGTTTCTTTTTTTTTTTTTTAAATCACCTGTGATTGATGCTTTAGGAGAAACTGTGCTACCTGTATACATTTAAAACTACAAATAAATCTTTACCAGATCAAGAGTGCTAAACAGACACGGACTTGTTCGTGTCTTTCATCTTATAACAACAAACTTTTACCATTATTCTATTTGTTCATTTTATATCTGTTTAATAAAAAGAGTGATTTTAAATTTTGGACACGTTTTTAAAATAAGAATCCATTTCCTGTTGCATTACCAAGCATTATCTTCCTAGTAAGATGATAGTTATCCAAGGACCAGTTGCATCATTGGTTCATCTTGGCCTTGAGATACATTGGAATCTGCCACTCTCCTAGTTACTTTGTTGACATAATCTTTTATATATTTGAAGTAGATAAAAAAAATCTGCAATGACCTCACACACCCTCATCTGTGAGGGAAAAAAATTCTTCTACACTGTCACAAATAGAATGTTCTGGAATGTTCTGGAGAAGCCCAACATGGAGAAATGTAGGTTGTTCTGCCCTGTAAATAAGGTACATGAGGTCTGACAATGAGTTCACAAATGTATCCTGAAAAAAGTGCTCCGTACCTCATTACTGAATATCATTACAGTCACCTTTGAAGTCCTCCCCGTGGGAACTAGGCATTGACACCAGCATCTAGTCCACCCTTCAAAGCAATTTCAGAACTCTTTTTCTGGAATGACCATCAAGGCTGTCACTTTGATATCCTGAATGTCATCAAAATGTCTTCCTTTCAATATTTTCTTTATCTTTGGGTAAAAAAAGAAGTTATTGAGTAAAGAAAAAAGTTATGAGTCTAAATCATAGGTGAGTAGGTTGTCCCAATATAGTGATTTCTTTACTGGCTAAAAACTCCCTCACAGGCAGTATCCTGTAAGCTGGTGCAGTGTCATGATGTACGAGCCATGAGTTGGTGGCCAAGATGTTCAGTTAAGATTTTCCTATTTCACTATAATGTTTACTTTGTCTGCTATACTTCTCACAGTCAACCAATGATTTTGATAGACCATTCAATGACTTTTTGCAATGTTTTTGTCAGTTGTGCTCATTACAGCTGCCCTGACCTCTCTTTATCTGTGATGCTATCTCTTCCCTCAAAAACGTGTTTAATGCATTTGTAGACTGCTGTTTTCCTCAGGGCATTTTTCCTATAAACTTGGACTAACATGTCCCTGATTCTGCTTTTACACTTGTCAAGTTTAACAATAAATTTATAAATGTTTGTTTATTGCTCTAATCCAACTTGGACATCCTTGCGATGGCACACAAAAACACACAACAACAATAATCAACATCACTCAGCAAGGCCCTGCCACACGTAGACATGAACACAGCTGTGAGACTCTGATATATCAGGGTTGCAAAACCTCACCAAGTTGTTTGTATAGGGCTGCCAACATAACCACTGGTGGAAGCTTGTGAACTTAATTGTCAGACCTTGTATACAAATATAAGTCAGTATGAGGCAGTGCAGTATAGGAGTTAAGACAATAGTCTATGGGTTGGGCAAGGTGGCTCACACCTGTAATCCCATCACTCTGAGAGCCCAATGTGGGTGGAATGCCTGAGCTCATGACTTTGAGACCAGCCTGAGCCAGCACAAGACCCTAGCTCTAAAAAAATAGCCGGATGTTGTGTCAGGCCCCTGTAGTCCCAGCTACTTGGGAGGCTGAGGCAAGAAAATTGCTTTAGCCAAGAGTTCAAGGTTGCTGTGAGCTGTGATGCCATGGCACTCTACTGAGGGCAACAAAGTGAGAGTCTGATTCAAACAACAGCAACAACAAAAAAAAAAAAAAAGAGAGAGAGAGAATAGTCTATAATTATACAACTTTGATTTTTCTCCACCACTACCAACTGTATAAACTTATGCAAATCATTTTGCCTTTTTTCTCCCTCATTTTTTCACCTTTAAAAAATATACATAAAATAATTTAATATTAGGATCAGTGTTCGACTTAAAATAAACTTTCAGTAAGTGTTTGATGTTATCATCATTTTTTTTTCTTTCTATGCCAATAAATATACATATTCATAGGGGTACATAGTAATGTTTTGATATGTATAATGTATAGTTATCAAATCAGAGTAACTAGCAAATATACCATCTTAAATATTTATGATACAGTATTAGTGATAGGCTTTAAAACTTATGATGGTTAGTAAACTTCAGATGCTGAATGACTATTGGATACTTTTATTCTTCCACTTTTCTCTGTTTAATAGAAAATACCAATTGACAGTAAGTAGGTATGAAATCTCTCTTGTATTGGTCTCTCTTGCTGAAACAACTGGATTACAATGTTCAGACAGGCTTAGGAATATTAATTAACTATTATTTTTATTCTAGCTTTTAAAATATTAATATTTTCACTCTGTTTACATGGACAGTTTTGGGGGGTATAAAGCAAATAATAAGCTTACAGATTTACATTCAAAATATTGAATTCAAAGGAATTAAAATAAATCCAAGTTTGCATATGTGGGCATGCCTATATGTAAGGCACTCTCAAGACTGTGAGAAGTATAGCTAAGTTGCAGTAAATCATCCCCAAGTGCTAAATTTCTCAGAGAAAGAAATTTTCTCAGTGTTAATCGTCCTTTGTGTATGGTCTGGAATTTCCAAGGAAGACTATTCTAGGGTTTAGCTCACATCCATATATCACAGGATTCCAATGTAAAATATTAGGCAACAAAATCATCTAACTTAGAAAGAGAGTTGAACAACATCTTGTGGTTTATAGATGTTGTACAATATGTATATAGAGATATAGATATATATCTTTTAGCTTTTATTGTACACAATTCCCAAGACAAGACTTGGAAGGTAAAGTATTTAAAGATGAAAGTAAGAGATGACCTTAATGATGAAAAGGTAGGAAGGAATTTAGAGATAAAGGTCAAATCTGCCTTCTTTGGCCCACTAAAGCAATTTCATTTTCTTTCTTTTATTTTATCTCTTATGGCAGTAAATGTCTATGACATAATCATAAGTGTATACTATTCTGTATTGCTTAACAATAACGTCATGAATATTGCCCTTAATTCTTCAGTTAGATAAGCTATACTCTATATGGAATGGCTGAACCCTAATAGCTGTCAAGAAATAAATGTAACTTGGTTATCTACCCAGGCTTGGATCTTGCTGATGCATTTTTACAATAAACACATGCATTTTCTTTTAGTTACTTCTAAATCTTGTGAGTTGCTCAACCTTTAAAATATGTTTAGAGTAGATATTAAATAACCCACATTTTGCTACATCCCCATTAAGTCCACCAATCAATCTGTAATGCTGCTCATAAGAACAAAACTGTCAGTGAAGTACTTTAAACATAGGAAACAGTAAAGATAGTTCACTCAAGGCACATCATTTGCAAAGAGGGATAGAAGCCTACAATTTAAAGGATTCATAAATATTATTTAACAAGTTCTATAAAAGTTCTTATTATGTAGCAATGAGTTCTAAGTATGCTACTGATGTATCTCATTTATTCTTCATAAAAACCTGATTGAGTACTATTCTCCCCATTTTGTAAGTAAAGAAACCAACACACATAAAGATTAAGAACCTTACGTAATTTGACTCAAGTGTATGCTGTTGATCACCGCACTGTGCTACCTTTCCATCCATCAATAGTAGACATAAATAATATAACCCTTGGAATGAATCTTGGTTCTCTGATCATTGATTCTCCTGGGCCATCTCGGTCATTCCTGTTGAATATGATTATAGTTCACTGCAGTATCTGACTTCTGGGCTCAAGAGCTACTCTGGTCACACATCACAATTAGCTAGGAACTAAAGGTATGCATCACCATGCCTGGCTAATTAAAAAAATATTTTGTGGAGATGGTGGTCTCCCTCTGTTGCACAGGCCAATCTGGACCCCCTGGCTTCAAGTGTTCTCTTCTATCTCAACCTCCCAAAGTGCTGGGGTAATCGATGGAACCACCATACTTGCCCTAGATCTTTACTGTGATCATATATGAGGCCTACTGTGATCAAGTTGGTAAACTCTCCCTGAAAAACGTGCTATATACCTCATTCCTGAATATCACTATGGTCACATTTGAAGTGCTCCTGCTGGGAACTATGCACCAATGTCAGCACTGAGTCCACACTTCAGAGCAATTTGGGAGCTCTTTTCCTAGAATGGGCACCAAAGCTGTTGTCATATTACCTATGACGTCCTGACTCCTGTATGTCTTCAGAATGTTTTCCTTTCAATATGTATGTATTCAATATGTATACATATATGTGTGTGTGTATTTATCTTTTTTTTTTTTTTTTTGCAACAGAGTCTTTCTTCATTGCCCAAGCTAGAGCCCTGTGGCATTAGCCTAGGTCACAGCAACCTCAAACTCCTAGGTTCAAGTGATCCTCCTGTCTCAGCCTCCTGAGTAGCTGGGACTACAAGTGCCTACCACAACACCTAGCTATTTTTCTTTCTATTTCAAGACACAGATCTTGCTCTTGCTCAGGCTAGTCTTGAATGCTTGCACTAAGGGATCCTCCCACCTCTGCCTCCCAAAGTGCTAGGATTACATGTGTGAGCCACTGTGCCCATCTTCAGTATTTCATTTATCTTCAGATAAATAAAAATGTCCCTGGAAGCCAGATCAGGTGAATAGGGAGGGTATTCCAACACAGTCATTTGTTTACTGGCTAAAAACTCCCTCATGGATAATGTTATATGAGCTGGTGAATTGTAGTGATGCAAGAGACGTGAGTTGTTGGCCAGGATTTTCAATTAAGATTTTCATGACTGTTTCTCTGTTTATGTTTACATAGTCTGCTATGCCTCTCACAGTGAGCCAATGTTTTTGACACACAATTCAGTGAATTTATACAATGTTTTTTGTCAGTTCTACTCTTTACTAGCTGCCCTGATGTCTCTTCATCATTGATGCTTTCTCTTCCCTCAGAAAAATGTTTAATCCATTTTTACACTACTATATTTTTCATGACATTATCCCCAGTAACTTGGACTATAATGTCTTTGATTTCATTTCTATTCTTGTGAAGTTTAACAAAAAATTTGTTTGTTCTTTGCTCTAATTCAAACTCTGACTTTCTCGTGATGGCACACAAAACACACAACAATAATGATCACTCAGCAAGATACCACCACACACAGGCACAAAGACAGATGTGACACACTGATATACCAAGGTTATAAAACCTTACCGAGTTGTTTGTACAGTGCTGCCAATGTAAGTGCATGGTGGCTAGTTTGTGAATATAATTATCAGACTTGATTTAACTGTTTTCAAAGATAATATATATATATATTAGAATAAGAATCATATCCATTTTTACCTTATTGAATAATTAGTGTTTGGTCTAGTACCTGGCAAATGGTTGGAATTCTATAAATATTTATAAATTAAATAAATAAGTGGGGGAAAAAAAAGAATGAGTATCTCTGAAAAGGTAGTTACCCAGTTTTCTGAAACATGTCTTACGGTGAGGAACTTGCAAATTCAAAGGTCAATCAGTTATAGTTATCCCTGGTATAAGGGAACATTTGTTCAGGATTTCCTTAAATTACACAGTGCTCACATACTTGAGTCCTGCAGCTGGCCCTGGGAAACCCATGTACAAGAAAAGTTGGCCTTCCATATTTGTGGTTCTCCATGCCATGAATACTATATTGCCATCCGCATTTGTTTGTAGAAAACCTAAAAATCTGCACATGTCAAATCTATGCTATGCAGGGGTCCTCAAACTACAGCCCACAGGCCACATGAAGTGGTGTGATTGTATTTGTTCCCATTTTGTTTTTTTACTTCAAAATAAGATATGTGCAGTGTGCATAGGAATTTGTTCATAGTTTTTTATTTATTTATTTTTTTTAACTATATTCCGGCCCTCCAATGGTCTGAGGGCCAGTGAACTACCTCCCTGTTTAAAAAGTTTGAGGACCTCTGCGTGTGGAGTTCAACTATAATTCAACTATAATACTGCTTTTGTTTTTCTTTTTTGAAACAAAGTCTCACTCTGTCACCCTGTGCCTCACAATTGTCAATACCTGCAATTGTGTCACAGCTCACAGCAACCTCAGCCTCTTTGGCTTGATCAATCCTCTTGCCTCAGCCTGACAAGTAGCTGAGACTGCAGGCATGTGCCACCACTCATGGCTAGTGTTTTCTATTTTTAGGAGAGGCAGGGTCTGGCTCTTGCTCAGGCTGGTCTGTAACTCCTGACCTCAAGAAATCCACCTACCTTGGCTCAGAGTGCTAGGTAGGATTACAGGCGTAAACTACTGCACCCAGCCACTGTAATACTTCTTAACATGACAATATGGTCTATATAACATGGTGCTATACTTTTTAAATTTGACTACTTTTCTTCTTTCTCACTATCTCTTAATAAGTTACCAGTAAAACTAAGCTTTAGTAGTCTAGGGTTTTCTTGGAATTAATCTGCTCAAATCTCCTTTATTTTCAATCCTCATACCTGTCTCTGACCCATTAGAAATATTTCCAAAGGATGTTCAGGAAAGCAGAATGGGAGGAAGACCTCAGAAAGGTGGGACTAGGGCTATTACCTACCTCCTTTTCAGGCACCCATTGTTAACCCACAATAGAATGTGTTCCTCACATTCTATAATACATTTAAATACCACAAGTTTATATTATAAATCCCATTTGTTCATTCATTCAACTAATACTTGTTTTACATACTATGATTTTCTGGAAGCACTGCCATGAGTATAACAGACATTGCAGTCTGGAAACTTGTAGAAGAAAGAAACAAATGTCTATAATATCTATCATGGCAGAATGATGATTAAAAATAAACTACAAATAGCAGCATAATTGAGTTTGTTCTCCTGCAGTGATAATAAGAATAATAATAGTAGGTTTAAAAAAAAAATCCTTAGCATATAAGATTATACTCCTACATTGTTATCTGATTATCCTGAAATTCCCAGCCAAATTCAGGCTATTTCTTCCAGAAGAGCAGAGCAAAGAGGAACCAAATTCATCACACAACTGGGTGCATTTCTAAGTCTATCGGAGATCAGATAAATGATACCATTGCACTGAAGGTGTGAGAGTTTTTACTGTCCTCCTGAGCATCAGGACCACACTCAAAATTTTAACTTATTGCCTCCTCTTCATGGGCACCTCGCCAAGTGTGTGGGAGCATCACTAAATTCCAGCCACTTCAGGTTTACCTGCCTGGCAGACTGTGGTCCCTAGTGTGAAACTCCGCCAGCCTCAAAGAAGAGACATCTTCTAATTGATCATCCAAGAGGGAGCACTCATTTTCTAATTGGTCTACCTGGAAAATATTCTGTATAGCAATATATCAACCTAGATTGACTACTTTTTATCTGACACTCACAAAGACTCCACGTGTGCTAGTGAAAATCCTTCTGAGGTTGTGACTTTTTCTTCCAGATTCTTGCACAGTCTTTTCATTACCTTTATCTTTCCTTGCTCAGGATGCTGTTGCTTCTTCCTCTTCCTCTTCCTCTTCCTCTTCTTCTTCTTCTTCTTCTTGATAAAGTTTCACTATGTTGCCCTGAGTAGAATGCTGGGTGGTGTCATAGCTCACAGCAAACTTAAACTCTTGGGCTTTAGCTATTCTTTTGCCTCACCCTCCCAAGTCGCTGGGACTACAGGCGCCCACCACAATGCCTGGTTATTTTTTTGTTGTTGTTGTCATCCTTGTTTAGCAGGCCTGGGCTGGGTTTGAACCCACCAGCTCTTGTGCATGTGGCCAGCACCCTACTCACTGAGCTACGGGTGCCAAGCCAGGATGCTGACTTCTTCAGTACACTCTGCCTGGAGTTAATATTTAAATGAATTCTCACATATTTATACATTCGTGTGTGTGTGTGTACACATGTATATATGTTGTCAAAGGTTTCTTTTCAAGTTTTTGGCCCTATTTGCCTCACCTTGTGAATTCCTTTCTTCTTCCCAACAAGGGAGAAGTCTAAAGATAAAAAATGATACAAAGGAGTATTAAACATGAGGAAGTACTGGCCGGGCTGGGAGCTGTGTTTAGTCGTAATTTTCTGCCTCCGTGTTTACTTGTTTAGATCAACATGGAAAGAAGGCAACCTCTGTGTCTTTAGTAACCAAATTACCATTATAAATATGATGGACTTTTAATCAACAAATAAAACTACTTGTTGAATGAATAGATTACTTGAGATGATGGCAAAAATAATAACTCTCATCTCATAAGATTGTTGAGTTTATTAAACAAGGCATTATATACAAAGTTCTTGACAAGGTGCATGGCAGAAAAACAAAGTTCAAAGAAATCATGTGTATTAAAATGACCACATATAGGCACTGCCGTGGTAATCATAGGAACTGATCCCTGGGATGCTAGTTAGCAACAGGCTGAACCATGGATTACACCCAGGCTTCCCTTTATACATCCTAAATTTGAGGAACACATTGGAGCTCTTAGATTCGTTTTCTAAATTTAAGAGTTCATACTTATAAAGGAAATACTAGTAGGCATGAAAACGACAATAAAATAAAGTTCAATGCTAGAGTCACGAGGATTTTGATTGGGTGAGAAACTGTGTAAAAACATTTTAAGCTAAGACCATAAAAATAGAGCCTAATTTTTTTTTTTTTTTTTTTAAGTGAGGCTCAGTGCCTGTAGATCGAATGGCTGAGGCACTAGCCACATACACCAGAGCTGGCAGATTTGAATCCAGCCTGGGTCTTCCAAACAGCAATGACAACTACGATAAAAAATAGCCTAGCATTGTGGTGGGAGCCTGTAGTCCCACCAGGGTACGATAAAAAATATGATAAAAAATAGCCTAGCATTGTGGTGGGAGGCTGAGGCAAGAGAATCACTTAAGCCCAAGAGTTTGAGGTTGCTGTGAGCTGTGACTCCACAGCACTCTACCCAGGGTGACATAATAAAACTCTGTCTCAAAAGAAAAAATAAAAAAAATAAAATGAGGGGCAGTGCCTGTGGCTCAGTGAGTAGGTGGCAGGTTCAAATCTGGCCCTGGCCAAACTGCAACAAAAAAAATAGCCCCGTGCTGTGGTGGGTGCCTGTAGACCCAGCTACTCTGGAGGCTGAAGCAAGAGAATCACCTAAGCCCAGGAGAGTTGAAGGTTGCTGTGAGCTGTGATACTATGGCACTCTACTGAGGGTGATAAAGTTAAGACTCTCTCTCTACAAAAAAAAAAAAAAAAATGTGAGAAGCTTCTCTGTACAAAGTAAATTACCACGCTAGGCCAGTTGTAATCCTAGCACTTTTGGAGGCTGTAGCAGGTGGATTGCTTGTGCTCAGGAGTTGGAGATCAGCCTCAGCAAGAGTCAGACCTCATCCACACTAAAAAACCAAAAAATAATAACTGGGCGTTGTGGTGAACACTTGTCATCCCAGCTACTTGGGAGGCTGAGCCAAGAGTATTGCTTGAGCCCAGGATCTTGAGGCTGCTGTGAGCTATGACAACACAGCACTTTACCCAGGTGACACAGTGAGATTCTGTTTTAAAAAAGAAAAGAAACAAACCAACAACAAAAAAAATACAATACATTACCACTCCAAAAAGAAGCCACGCCACAAGATAAAAAGTAGAATACCTTTTTAGTACCTTTTAAAAGTAGAATACCTTTTAAATCAGTAAATTATAACTGATTTAGATTTTAAAATATAATTTATATTGAGTATTATGAGTCCATTAAAATTAAATTTAGCCCTTCCTGACTAACACTTAAAGATCTGAGAGCAAATGGTCTTGCCATTCATTTCAGAGCAGATCCCATAGGATGCTTAGGACAAGGACTTTCTGCTAATAACAGTACCAGTTACTGGTACTATGATTTTTATTCATCCAGTAAGGTGGATACCCTTTTATGAAAACTGGCTAGTTGAATTATATTGAAACGCATTTGGAAAGGTGCCCCCTCCAAGTTTCCCTACCTGATTTTTCTCTGTTTTACTTATTAATCCTAGGAATCTCTGCACACAATTATTCATGTGTAAAGGACAGAAGAGACAGGACTGTGTGTGACAGAGGGCAATGTCTCATTTTGCATACCTAAACCAGTTCTACCCCACACTTCTCAGTGCCATCAAGAGAATAATTGAAATGTTTTGGAAACACCCACTCATTTCAAGTTGCAAAGGCTTTATGGGTTGGCAAGTGCTCCTTGGGCTATAGCAAATCTAAAATGTGAATCAGAAATGTGTTAGTGCTTGCAAAATCTGTGCTACAAAATTATTCCTTTAAATAAAATCAAAGTCAGCAAAGATGTGATTTTACAGCTCCTCTCTCATGGTGAATTCCATTTACTATCAGATCTGAAGAACTTTTAAAGGAGGATTCATTCCTACTTTGTTAATGATTTCCTTTTCCTTCTTTCACAATGATAAAATAAGAAACCTCAGTTTTATAAATCTCCGATTTCCTTGGAAATTGATGGGATTGGAAATACAAAAGGACAGTGTTCCTCTCCAGGGTATCCATAAAGTCAGGTCTTAATTTTTTGCCTGGAATTTATGTGAGTATTATATCAAGCTTTTTATAAATGTGTTTGGCACTAAGTCTTTGGTTTATTATAAATTGGTTTCCACATGAAATGCTTTATATCGTATAAGAAATTGATTGCCACTGTATATTGGTTTGTGTTTATAATATATTGCATTGACTGAATAATAAATCTTTCTTTTCAGCAATTATTTTTATTGGTGTGGAGTAAATTATATCGGTTTCAAGTGAGCCAAAATGTTTTGGATCTAAATTATGCTTTCTCTGTCAGGTGATTTTGAGTTTAACATTTAATTTAAAAGGTTAGGAAAAAAATATGTATATGTTTGAATACTGTCTCTTTTGTGGAAAATGCGTCAATTTTTGCAGATAACAGCAATTCACTCTAACATCTCATTATATTAAAGTTAAATATAATGTATTTGATTTAGTTATTGTTAAACTTTTCGTAGAGCCTAGTTTTTGTTTCAATGCTTGGTATAGATGCTGTACTGAATGCCTTTTATTGTTTTCTTGACCTTGGATCAAGCTGTATAATATATAAACAAATCACATCTCAGTAGAGGAAGAAGGAAGAACACTGACAGAATTATAGCTTTTCCAAAATTACAGAAATTTCCTCAAATTTTGAGATAGACTTACGTTTAATCATAATTTGATATTGGATTAGAATCAGAATCCTTGCATTTGCCAAAGGTTTGGTGCGGAAGGCCTTTTACATAGAAGATTCTATCATTTCTGCAGTTTATCAAATTCCATCATTCCTCAATAAGACTACTTATATTAATTCTTTCAACCAGCAGTGATTAAGGAACTGCTTTTTGCCTTCAAAATGCTTCCAGTCTAAGATAGTAAGGAGGCAGGTGTGGATGCAAATGAGTGTAAAATTGCAGTGCAGGTGTTATAAAGAAGTACAGATAAAGGAAGAAAAGAAAGGAAAAGATATGGATTTCTTTGTAAGCAGAAGGTCAGAAAGATGTCAAAGTGTGAGGGTAAGTCTTTTTTGTACCAGGACCTGACATTAGATAAGAAGGGCTCTATCGCATGTAAGACAGTGGACAAATTGGGAAGGTTCACGTATCGTACCCTAAGCCTGAGGAGAGTCTCTGTATGGTTTTACCTATGCAAATGACATCCTCAATTTATATTTTCTAGCATGTCCTCTGTTAGGAATATGACAAAGGTGTTAATAGAAAAAGAGAAGGAGAGGTAGGAGGATTAATGATTTTGTCATCCTGTAAATGAAATATGATAAGAATTTCATAAAGCATAGTCTTAAAGATGGTGGAGAATGGATGAATTAAAAAAGTAGTTAAGAGTAAGATCTGTAGGGCATGGTGACTATAAGGAGAAGGTCACCAAGCCCTCAGCATATGACTAGGTTTGGGTGCATTCGCTGAGACATGACATGCAGGAGCAGAGAGATGTTCTGCGTTGAGATTTGTCTATGGGCTTCAGCTTATGCTGGGTTTGGAAGAGACCATTAGACTTCAAAGTGGACAGGCCAGTTGGATATAAGGTCTGGAGATGGGATAAAAACTTGGAATGGCATTGAAGACTTTGGCAAACAGAAGATTTAGGAGTGCAAAACCATACATTTTTAAGTGGCCAATCATATAAGATTATAAAGAAACACTATTGTAAAGAAATGGCTGATAATATAAGATTGTAAAGAAATATAATGCTGCAAAGAAAAACATACAAAGAAAAGATTAGAGGACCAGAGATGGATCTTTGAAATGCTGACAATTCAGCATCAGGATGAGGAACAGTCTTGAGTGAAATATTGGTAATTAATTACCCTTTAGTGTCAATTTCCTTATTATTTTATGTCAGAAACTTCTTTAAATTTCAGATTACGATGAGGCTATGAGCGATTAGGTTACAGTGTTTGCCTTTGTTAGGTAAGGTCCCTGCTGTAGTCGCATCCTGCACCCAGCAGCTGTGCACTTATCCTTACATTGTGCCCCCTGGGTGAGAGCACACCAGTTCACCTTCCTCCGCCACCCTGCCCCCAGCTGGGACCGAATGGAGATTTTCTCTTGTGTGAGCCTGTGTATGAGTTTGTCTCCTGGCTTCATATCAGTACTGAATACACTGGATACTGGCTTTCCCAAGTTTAGCTGGGCTCTAGGCTAACCCAGGCAGAAACACATTCCGATGTGATTCACTTCCAGCCATTGGGATACGCATGGGATAAAACATGCAAATTTCAGGGGCTGTTTTTTTACAAGGAAGCTATTTCTGCTCCGTCTCCCTTTACCCTCTTCTCTCTGTGGCTGGGAAATAACCCAAACTCAACAGCACAGAAGGAGGCCACATGTTGAGGATTTCAGAGAGGACCTACCTCTGTGAATCCCTGAATGTTTGAGTTATCTCGTGGAGCAGAAAGCAAACCTACTGTGCACTGCCTGCCTGTCTTTAAAGTATTGTGTGGAAGGAAAGCATGTTTTTCATCATCTTTAAGTGACTGTACTCTGAAGTCTAAATAGTGCAAATATTTAAGTAAAGAGATTGGACCAGGTGCCACCTTAAATCTCACACAGTAACCTGAAAGTATGAAAACTAATCAAATTTGCCTTTTTAGGTACATACTTCATCTTTTATTAGTTTCTATTTTTGACATGATATGTGATCAGTAAAATTTGGATTCTTTTCAATGATTGTGGTTTTCTTTGGAGCCAAGTGTGAGGACATATTACAATGGCCATGCATCTGAACCACCTGGCAATATTTTAATTACACAGAATTTGAAGCATGTCCTTAGGGAATGCTGATTAAAATCTATTTCTAAAAGACAAATATTTATATAATGTGCAACAGAATAGACCTCTGTGATAAGTTGCTAACCAGAGAGGATTCTATATTGGGAACAGTTTGTTACAAAATAATTAGATGAAGATTTACCAGGTAAATGCACCCTAAGAGAGGGTGCAATAGATAGCAAAGGTAATATGTTATAAAATAATATTTAAGGCAAAACCATGAATAGAAAACAGTGCCTCATGTAAGTTTAATTCCCATAAAAATATATTTGTCCAAAAATGCTATACATCAATCGCAGAACATCACATGTAAAATATAGAAATGTACGAAATATAAGGGAAAAATGAAACATATACACCATGCTTCAAGCCCACAAAAACATAAATAAATGGATTGTACGTTTAATAAATAAGTGTAGATCAAATATTATACTCAATGGACAAAGAAAACAACTTATCTTAGTCTTTAAAAAAACTAACAAAAAATTGTTGGAAAGGGTGGCGCCTGTGGCTCAAGGAGTAGGGCACCAGCCCCACATACCGTAGGTGATGGGTTCAAACCCGGTCCTGGCAAAAAAAAAAAAAAAAAAAAAAAAACACTGCAAAAAAAATTTTTTTTGGACAATACAGAATATTTGAAAAGGAGCAATTGGTACGCTGGCTGTGGTATAACCATTGATTTTAATGTTACTGAATTATATGCATAACAATTCATTAAATTAAGATTGTGTATGGCTCGGCACCTGCAGCTCAGCTCAGTGTACACCGAGGCTGGCAGCTTCAAACCCGGCCCAGGCCAGCTAAATAATGACAAGTACAACAACAAAAAAATATCCGGGTTTTGTGGCAGGCGCCTGTAGTCCCAGCTACTTGGGAGGTGGAGGCAAGAGAATTGCTTAAGCCCAAGAGTTGGAGGTTGCTGTGAGCTGTGACGCCAAAGCACTCTACCAAGGGTGACATAGTGAGACTCTGTCTTAAAAAAAGTTATCATTCTGTCACCCTTCTTTCATTTTGCATTAAATTCTATTTTGTTAACATTGTTTTCTATCTTTCCCTATATCAATCCATCATATTTTATTTAACTTTATGATCCAAAATGATTTGTATGGCACTTGAATTTGTTGGTTAGCTATGTTAAACTAACATGCGTTTCATAATGAGTTCTCAAAGTAGAAATATCAATTTTATGATGGTTGAAGTTGTGTCAAAATATCTACAATGTAACAATATCACAATGTAACGCCACAAAAGGTCCACAACTGCTGTACAATAAAATAGCCACTAGCAACATGGGGTTAATCAAATTTAAATTAAATGGCATTTAATCTTTCATCCTTCAGTTTCATTAGGCATATTTTGAGTGCTAATAGCCAATGTGCCCAGTGGCTATTGTGTTTGATAACATGAATACAGAACATTTCCATCAGGACAGAAAGTTCCACTGGATGTCATTTATCCCAGAGAAGAATTTCTAACAATAGATTTGTTCTAATCTCATATCCTAAATTCTAGGTCTATACAATTCATATTATTTTTCCATGGAAAAATAGTTCCATGGCATGTTACATCAAATGTTAAGTAAGTGATTACTTGGCAGTGGAAAAAAAATTGAAGAGACTATGTTAGAAAAAAGTTAAATAGCTGGGAGGCACCTGTGGCTCAAAGGAGTAGGGCAGCAGCCCCATATACCGGAGGTGGCAGGTTCAAAAACTGCAAAAAAAAAAAAAAAAGTTAAATAGCTTTACTATGGTGAGACTCCATACAGCCCTGATAAACATGTGTTTGAACACTGTGGCTCTTGAAATTGATGCACACAATGATCATAGGACATCCAAATCCCCTTTTCTCTTTTGAAAGGTTCTTTGTAAAATAGGATCTATTCAATGTATTATTCCAACAACCATCAAATAGATAAAAAAAATTAAAAAAATATTTTGGAAAAAGCACATAAACAATGGTAAAGTCAATAAGACATATTTTGCTCACTCTGGGCAATTATACTTCTATTTTATAAATTTCTTTACTGCATTTGTGAAGACCCTATGGGACCCCTGAGCACTTAGCTCTCTACTCTTGACACGACCTCTGCAAAGCAGATCTCAGCGTTATTCCCTGAGGCATTTTCTAACCTATGCACTAGCATTGCAAATCTCTTTCAAGAGCATATTCTAAGTTTTCTAGCTATGCTAATCTGCATAAAACACCGTGTATTATTACTTCTTAAGTCTTCTTTCAGTATTTTAATTTTCTTGTTTTATGATAGAGTATAAAATGAGTCTGCTGAAATGCCATTTAGTTGAGTACACAGTTCAATATGATCTAGTATGATTTTTCAAGGAAATTTCAAAGGAGTGTGGGCAAAATTCAAACCCAGACATGTAAAGATATGACAAAAAAAATGTTCAAATTTTTCTCTAAAATCTTCCTAGACTAGAAAAGAACACAGTCAAATTACCTCTGGAAAGACTCTAATTAAGTCACTGTGGAAAGCAAATCAAAATTATGTGCTGCATAACAGCAATGTGAAAACAGGAAATGTAAATAAAAACGATAGGATGAAAGTAATAGCAGTCACTGATGGGTTTAGCACTTTCCATCAGTTTTGTATACATATCCAGGTAGTATATGTAATTTCTAGCATAATAACAACATAAAGTAAAACGATCCTTATTTCATTGAAAAAGAAGTGGACTTGTGAACGAGATAAATGAAATCAGACAGATTTTTGTTCAAATCCCCAAAATGGAAACTTGATCTTTCCCCAGTCTTCTCCTTTGGATGACTACATGGACTCTTTTCTTTCTTCAACACTTCATCTGTGAATTCTGTTGCCTTAATTGACAAAACAAACCCAGAACACGTACCTCCACTTTGTTTGCTGTGGACACACAAATCGGAGTCACCACCAGCTTTCGAAGAGTTGGGCTCTGGTCGTCTCTCCTGCCTTGTGGACTCCCCTGTTGCTGCCTTACATCTGCTGTTCCCAGAGCGTCAGAGCACTTTACTTAATCACTAAAAGTTGGATAATGTCCATCTCCTGCCCCTAATCTTTTAAATTTGTTTCATTTCACTCATTTAAATTCAAGTCCATGATGGTTGTCTACAAGACATAACAAGACTTCATGGCCATGCTCCACCCCCATCTCTAACTGTGCACCTGCCCCATGGCCCTGGGTCCAGCATACTACTTCCTCAGAATCTCTGTGCTGGTTCATTCTTTTTTGTAATGAGCTTTTGTAACATTACTGTAATATTTTTGTTGTTAATGTTTGTTTCAGGGCGGCGCCTGTGGCTCAAGGAGTAGGGCGCCGGTCCCATATGCCGGAGGTGGTGGGTTCAAACCCAGCCCTGGCCAAAAACCAAAAAAAAAAAAAAAAAAAGTTTGTTTCAAAGGCACAATAATTGTGAGAAAATGAGACCAGGAAAAATGGCCAAATGCAATGTAATCTTAGCAGTTTGAGATGCTTAAATGGAGGATCACTTGAGGGAGGAGTTTGAGGCCAGGCTGAGCAACATAGCTAGACCCATTATCTACAAAAAGTAGAAAAATTAACACAATGTGGTGGTGCATTCCTGTAGTTTCTTATACTTAGGAGGCTGAGACAGGCGGCTCAGAATTTGAGTCGCTGTGAGCTATAATGATGCCACTGAACTCAAAAAATATGGTGAGACCCTGTTGCAAAAAAGAAAAAAAATGAAGAAGAAGGAGACTAAGGAGGAGGAGGAGGAAAGAAAGAAGGGGGGGAGAAAAGAAAAACAATCCTTGTCATCTAAAATTCAGTTTGTCAAGATGTATGTTAATTTGGGGGTACAGGTGGTGTAATGTGGAAGTACACAGAAGGGACAAGGCAGCGGGTGGGATGGGAAGTTAGGGGATGCTCCCCAAACAAGAGATACTGAAGCTGATGCTGGGAGGTTAAGAAGTGTGTCAAGCAAATTTGAGAGGGAGGAATTGAAGGGGCACATTTTTCAGCACCCCAGAATGGTGGCTTTGTCTCGTGTGTGCTCCTCGAGGTACGAGGTCCTGAGACAGGAAAATTCCATTCTCAGCCATAAGCGAGACTCAGGGGTTAATTCCTCCCTGCTTGCTAAAACAGCAGAGATGCAGGGGTTAATTCTTCCCTGCTTGCTGAAAAGGCCTTGAGAAAGGAATCCCTGAGGTCCCCACCAGGTCTAGCTGGAGATTTAGCACCTTCCTGGAGCTGAATTGTTACTCTTCCTTCCCTAACTTCAAGTTACACAAAGGTTTCATTTAACCTTGTAGGGAGGTGGGCGAACAGAACAGACAGCCTGGTGTCCTTGTAGTTTATGTTTAAGTTAAATGCCCCAGACTTAGAAATGATGTGTACATGCTTTGCAACATTTATGCTGAGGAGAAATTTTTTATGGCAGTCTCAACTAGTGCTTTTGTTCTTTACTCTTACTTACTTTTTATCTGATGAGTTGGATATATAATACAGTGAATAAAGAAGTACAATGGCTGTGGGACTGGGCGAGCCCCCAGTCTTCCCTTAATTAATAAATAATTCATTCTGTCTGCAGTGATACCTCTGTGTCGTTGATTGGGCTAGTGGACAGCAACAGGGAATATTTTGGCATAGACAGAAGCAGGTATTTCCAGCTGAGACAAAAGCTGCTGTGTGGTGGTGCCACCAAAGCAGACCCAGAGAATATGAGTGCAGACACACAGCTGCCACCATCACAGACCCAGAGATTGTGGGTGTGATCACACAGCCGCCACCATGGCAGACCCAGAGATTATGGGTGCAGAAACACAGCCGCCACCATCACAGACCCAGAGATTGTGGGTGTAGTCACACAGCTGCCACCATCGCAGACCCAGAGATTGTGGGTGTAGTCACACAGCTGCCACCATCGCAGACCCAGAGATTGTGGGTGTAGTCACACAGCTGCCACCATTGCAGACCTAGAGATTATGGGTTTGTTCTTGGACAGTGGAGAGCAACATATTTTCATGAGTATTATTCCATAACTATAGTTTCTTTTTCCTTTTAAACACATGTAGTTTCAATCTGGAGAGAAAATATAATTTTCAAATTAAATTAGCAAGCTCATTAATGAATGAAATTCATTAATGTACACCATTTAGAAAACAAAATTGGAAATTATGTAGAAACAAAGACTTGTTTCCTAAAAGATAAAGAACTACCACCCACAAACACACACAAATAGGAAGATTAAGAAAACATTTAATAAAGTGGAGAAATAATCCTCTTCTGAGCTATAAATATGAACCCTTCCTGGCTCCTACTATTTAAGAGCATGTGTCTGCTGGGGGGTGGGGTGCAGTCACTTTCTACACCGCGATAATAAATTGCCACAAACTTACTGGCTTAAATCGTAAACTTTATTGCTTTACAATTCCATAGGTCAGAAGTCTAACACGGATCATACTCTAAGGGAAAATTCATATTCTTGCTTTTTCCAGCACTGTGTGCCTCATGTTCTGCTTTCTATATCTTCAAATTTTTCCACGACAACGAGTTAAGTCTTTTCATAAGGCCTCACTGCAGCCTCCACTTTGCCTCCTCCTCTCAGTTTTGAGGGAGTTTATTAGGCCTGTTCAGATGACCAGGTAATCTCCCATTTTAATGTCAGAACTGATTAGCAACTTTAATTCTGTCTGCAACCTTAATTCCCCTTTGTCATGTAGCCTAATATATTCACAGATTCTGGTGACATAGATGTGGTCATTTTTAGGGGAGGGTGGGTACGATTTCCCTTCCTGTAGGGTAGAATGTCTGTGCGTGTAGGTTTTTTGTTCTTTTGATTAAAATGTGTAGAATTACCTATATGTCTATTTAGTCTACTTCCTATCATGGTAGTAAACAGAGGTGGACAAATTTAGGAACACCCGATTACATCCTACGCATTTCTTTTCAGTAATCTTACAGGCTAGATTAATAACAGGGAGCCTTATTTACTCTCCAGCTGACTTTGTAATATGCCTGTGGTGAGACTGTATAGAGAATAATTGTAAAGCAACCTCTTGCCATCCACCATCTACGCCTCCATTTTAATGTTGTGATGTCAAGATTCAATATTGATTTTTCTCCTTGGAAGGCTCCTATTTGATAAAGTAGGTAATCAGAATTGTAAGAGTATTTTCCCCAAGTGGTGAAATACATCATTTCTACCTGCAGGAAACATGTTTTCCAGGTATACTTATTTTTCATTTGCTTATTTGTAATAAACTGGATTTCGACAAAAGAATTTGGTTTTTACCTTCATTTTTTAAGCTCTTTTCAGGAATATGTTGAAATATGCCCCTCTTACTTGGATAAGCTGGATTCTACCTTTATGGAAATCTCCTTCATTCTCTGTCCTGGGGTTAGAATTGGCCAGAACTTGTGCAAGATTTGGAGTTGAGAGCACAGGAAAGCCTTTTTGAGTTTGAGAATGTGTTTCCTGCAGTTGTGGAAAAGAGAAGAGATGTGTGGAAAAGAGAAGGGATGTGTTAGCAGAAGGTTTCATGGGGTAGTGTTGGCTGTGAATGTTGAAGAGGGTTGAATTTGCCAGGGGGAAAGTTGATTCACTGTAGAAGAATTGCTGTTAAGCTGCTCCAATTTCAGAAACAATTAATATGGAAGTAAAAGGACTTGTGACAAACTTCAGAATGATTATCAAAAAATAATCCAAGGTGGGCGGTGCCTGTGGCTCAAAGGAGTAGGGCGCTGGCCCATATGCTGGAGGTGGCGGGTTCAAACCCAGCCCCACCCAAAAACTGCAAAAAAAAAAAAAAAAAAAGATAATAATAATAAAATAATCCAAGGCAGGACTGGGTTAATTGATTCCTGTTTTCCACCTTATTCATGCTACTTTTTGAATCACCCACGTCTGTGTGCACCGATTAAAGCCACGAAGTGGATTATTTAAATTAGCCCAGGGAACTCTGTTTTTCTAACACCTAGTTTAACATTTTGATGCAATGTCATTGACAAAAAATTGTGAATCAAACTTCAAAGCAGTTATATTTTGCTGGCTTTAGATCAGCATAATGAGAAACTAGCTTGTTGCAGGCATCAGCTTTCTATAGGGCTTATAGAAGTGTGTGAGCACATGTGTTTATATTTGTTTATTTTGCCTTACTTGTTCTATTATGTTTTGGTTTTGAGGGAATATGAAAAGTTTGAAGGGTGGCGCCTGTGGCTCAAAGGGGTAGGGCGCCAGCCCCATATGCCGGAGGTGGTGGGTTCAAGCCCAGCCCCAGCCAAACACTGCAAAAAAAAAAAAGAAAAGAAAAGTTTGAAAATTATAGGTCTTGGATTTACAAACACCTGGTTTTAAATTCTAGTTCTGTAAACATAGAAAATCAATTTAGCTGTTGCCCAATATTTCATTTATAAAATATTTTTAATAATGTCCAAAGAGTTTCACAAGTCACAAATAAATGTTTTGCCTGAAATATAGTATATGCTCAACAAATGCTAGTCTTATTAATCATTGTTTCTTGACAGGAGACAAAAGCATTTATTTCATCTGATGTATATTATTTAAGACTTATTTTGGCTCTTCTTAACACATGTAAGTTTAAACAGCAACTCTTGTTTGTGTTGTGTTTTCCAGAAGAATATAATATATATTTTTTAAAACTAAAGTGATTATTATTGACAAAAATATTTTGCATCTCAAGATTATAGAAACTCTGTGCTAAATCTCTTAAATCCATATCTTTTCTTAAAGATATGCTTCGATCATAACTCCAATTAAAAGTAGAATCGATCTTGCACTTTGACCATTTATAACTTAAGGAAAAAGAATGGATAAAATAGCTTATATATAAACAAAATAGTTTCTCTAATCAGTTATAATTAGCATGAAGTCATGGAATTTTTCCAGCTTTCTAGCTTTTTAAGAATTAATTTTGAAACTTCTCACCCTACCAGCTTATGAGTTGGAGAGCTGAATTCACCAATTAAGTTCACAGCAGATTAATTAGCTAGTAATTTGGGAAGTTAATCATCATCCAATGTTTTTATTAAGTGTCTTCATGTCCATGAAGCGTGTGTTGGAAGATTGGTTTGGGAGGACTGAAATCTCGCTTGAAGACACATTTAAGTGGTTGGGACACCTTGGCTACAACTCCAATGTGCTCTTGGTGCTGCTCAGCACCTCTTACCACTGTGTAAAGGCAGATACAAAACACGATAGAAAAACGTCTGAGAAACACATCGCGTGTTTGGAATCTTAACGGTTTTCATTAAGACTTGATTCAATTATACTTCACCATAAATATCCTGCGTGTTCAGCGTTACGCGCCTAACCTGCGATCTTTCTTTCTTTCCTTTGTTCTCTGGAGAATTTTTCACGTCCTTTGTCAGTTCACAGATAAAAATCAATTTTGTGATTTCTTCCTCATAGCTAATGGAAATTTGTTCAAATCACAAAGCTATTACTACATCATTTGCCCAATTCAGCAGAAATATCAGCCTTGGTTCACTCAGTGCAAGAGAAGCACAATTTGGAATAGCAAGGGAGTTCCAGGTCAGGAATGAGGCAAATAAACAAAGTTGATAGTGTATGTAAATAAATGGAGGCCAGCTAAAGCCAGCCTGTTAGTCTTTTGCATTTAATCCATATCCTTTCTCATCAACTTATATAATATTTATTATCAATATAGAAATAAGATACATTTGTACATTTGCATATAGTCACGCATGCGTACACACCTGAATGTACATAGCAGTTTGCCTTAAAATACCGTATTTACATTTTTGTGTTCAGAGGCCCACACGAGTTATCAACGTTGGGGCCAGCTGCAAGAGCTCCCATGATTTTTCTGAGCTGTGTTTTCTTCCTTTTCTTTACTTTGCTATGTTTGTTAGAGCTAATGACAGAAGATTTGCCTCTATACTTTGTCACTCTTGAACCGTTTGCAAACTATAGTCATCTTAGTAGGATCCTAACTGTAGGAATGTATCCGCTATGTAGGCAATTCTAGCCAAAGATTCTCCAAACAGCTTTCATTGGTAAAACTTTCGCCACCTTCAGCAAGTGTTTTCATTCATTCAACCTGCCTTGCACATGTCACAGTGTAAGCGCGTGCTCTTCATTCTGGCCTTCATGTAACTACGGAACAGCAGACCAAGCTCCACCTTTAACCTTACACTGTGTCTCATATAGAGGAAGCGATAGTGAAGATTTTTGCTTCTAGGAACCACTCCATAGAAGAAGCTTAGAACTGACAACTAGAGAGACATAATCTCCTAGACCAGCTTGCTACGGTGCTACAATTCTTTGAGCAGAAAATTCTGTGAGATTTGCAATGATCTGATTCCCTCCTGGGGAGGGGAAAGGCCAGAAGTGGGAGCTGGTAAAGGGGAATGACATTTGCTGCATTCCTCTCACCAGCCAAAAGAGCTCAGACGTCCAGCAACTGGTCAAGACATTAAATTGTTTTAAATTTTATGCAGAGAAATCTACTGCTATAATTTTACAAACGTTTGAAACCATTTCTCTGTACTTTATAAATCCTATTATTATCCTTTAAAAGTGCCAATAGACTAAGATAGGAGGCAAGATGAATCTTCATACACAGAACAGAACTCTTACTCAGTTCTATTTTAATACGTGTTTTAAAAGTGTCTGCTTCCTGTACATTTCTCTCTGGGAGAAAAAAAATAATTTTGTGATCATTTTAAGTAAATACTTCTTGTTTCAGATACATGCCAGAATCTTATCAGACCAAAATAAACCCTCAACATATACTTTATTATTATTTCAACAATCACAGTTTAAGAAAGCATTATGTTTAAAATTCTTGTGTTATATGCTGTGTACTTGTGGCCTCATAAATTCATATGTTGAAGCTCTTATCCACAGTAAAATGGTATTAGGAATTAGGATTTAGGGAGATAATTGGTTTGGATGAGGTCATATGGGTGTAGCCCTTGAAACTTCTTTTAAATTTCCTTCCAAGAAGACAAAGAAACTTAAGCTTATTCTCTCCACTATATAAAGATACAACTAGAAAAGGACTAGTTGGTCTGTAAACCAGAAAGAATCCCCTGACCGTGACCCTGTTAGCACCCAATCTAGAACTTCCAGCTGCCAAATCTGGAACTGAGTTAATGTTTTGTAAGCAACTCAATCTATGATATTCTTTTGTAACAACCCAAACTGAATAAACAATCATCCTTCTTTTTGAACCCAGTTACAACCTAAGAATAGGGGGAAGGGGGAAAGGGAGGGGAGGGAGGGGGCAGGTGGGTAGAGGGAGGGGGATTGGTGGGATTATACCTGTGGTGCATCTTACAAGGGTATATGCGAAAACTTAGTAAATGGGGAATGTAAATGTCTTAGCACAATAATTAAGAAAATGTTAGGAAGGCTGTGTTAACCATGGTGATAAAAATGTGTCAAATGGTCTATGAAACTAGTGTATGATGTCCCATGATCATATCAATGTACACAGCTATGATTTAATAAAAAAAAAATTGGCAATAAGAAAAAAAAAGAAAAGAAAGAAAAGAAATAGCCAAAATTAAGTCAGAGATTAATAAAATTGAAAACAAAAAAACAAACAAAAAAAGAATAAAAAGATTTTTTCCTTATTTTTATTTATTTTTTTTTTTTGACAGAGTGTCACTATGTCGCCCTCAGTAGTGTGTCATGGCATCCCAGCTTACAGCAACCTCGAACTCTTGGGCTTAAGTGATTCTCTTGCCTCAGCCTCCTGAGTAGCTGGGACTACAGATGCCTGCCACAACAGCAGTTGCAGTTTTGGTTGCAATTGTCATTGTTATTTAGCGAGTCTGAGCCAGGCTCGAACCTGCCAGCCTTGGTGTATATGGCTGGCGCCCTATTCACTGAGCTATGGGCACCAAGCCAATAATAAAAATATTTTTAATATAATAATATTTTCACTCGGCTCGTTTCTAAAGCTATTCTTAGTGAATTCAGGCTATTGGATAATATTTTGGAGGAAAATGGTATGATGTGGTTGGAAAGGTGGTGTCTCTGTCAGGTGTTAGATACTAAGGCACTGAGAACCCACCAGGTGAGACAGAGTCAGTCAGGCTACAGACAGCAGGACACAGCTGGTTGGTGTAGGTCCTAAGTGACCTTTACTTCCTGTCCCCAATTCTTACTGTTTTGTAAATTTAGCTCCCACCCTAAAGCTGCCTATTTTGAGTAGTTTAGGAGGATTGATTTAGAAGATTGACTTTTGAACTGGAATTGTTGTTTCTGGATTTGGATTATGCTGATTACTGTTTAATATAAAGATTAATATGTTTTCTACTTTGAACTTTCATATATAAAATGTTCTGGATATGGAAGACCCGAACAGTCTTGGAAAAGCTGCTCTCAGGTTCTCCAGAATCACTGGCCTTCTGACAAAGTTTGGTGGACCCAGTGCCATCTCTGCGTATTGGCTGACAGTGACCAGCAGCCAGATCCTCTTCATCTGGTAGTAGAACTCAGGGTTGCACGTGGGTGCCATTGGCCCAGAACTTCATTTCGTATGATTAAGTAGTCGTGTACCCTACTCCGCCCTTTTCTGAGTCTTCTCCTTTTTGTGGTTGATGGTGATGTTCACATTAACTTGATTTTGTCAGTATATAAACAGCCAGCGAGGGAAAGAAAAGAGAAGGTTGAATCTGTGTTATGATTCACCTGCAGCCCAGACCACAGGGATGCCCTTGGGCCTTGCACTCTCACATTTGTTGGAGAATGAGACTGAAACATAAAATTGTTTCAGTTTGATCTGCCACGGCTCATCTCTGACCCTGTTCCCCTCCAAGGATACACACATAGAGTTTTACCACTTAGGCTGTTTTTGACGGTTCATGGTGAACCACATAGATTTCAAAAATTGTTGTTGGCTGGGTGAGGTGGCTCATGCCTGTAATCCTATCATTCTGGGAGGTGAAGCAGGTAGATCGCCTGAGCTCACAGGTTTGAGACCAGCCTGAGCAACAGTGAAACCCTGTTTCTAAAAATAGCTGGGCACCTGTGGTCCCAGCTACTTGGGAGGCTGAAACAAGAGAATCGCTGAGTCCAAGTATTTGAGGTTGCTGTGAGCTATGACGCCATAGCACTCTACCAAGGGTAAAAGTGTGACTCTGCCTCAAAAAAAAAAAAAAAAAAGTGTTGTATATGCAAAGAAAAATAGTCTTTATTTTGCTTCTAAAGTTTTATAGTGTTGATATTATAATCTTGAACACACATCAAATTTTTCTATTTCCCCACCCCAAAAAACCTATCTATATGAACTCCAAAGCTATATTTTGTTTAATTATATATTTTCTGAAGGGTTTCACAATAAGTGAAAGTGTAATTTGTTTCATACAATTTGAAACATAAAGGATTATTACAGCTCCATTGTGCCAGTACGTCACTCCTTCAGCAATGCCTTGTCACTCTTGCTGGGGACAGAAATATCTGCTCAAGTTTCAAAGGATTTTGCAGGAGAGAAATTCAGTTTTTGCTTGTGGTATGAGTCTTCTAAAATATTTGGAGAAAATTTTAGAAATACATTTACATCTGCATTATTTCCTACAAGCAAGGGAAAAGAAAATGTTTGCTGGACCCTTTTCTTTTTCTTGCTTTTAGAGAGAAATCAGAAATTCTCTCGCTAAGAAGTGTAAATTAGTATGGAAATGTACATAGGCCTATTAAAATTTTCTGGGGATTCATGAATTGGCTGAAAACAAAAATTTCAAATTATAGATAGTTCAGAGATAGTTTGTGATGCTTGGAAAATTTCTCTGGCTTTACAAATTCAGAATATCGGAATTCTTTACAAAATAACCTTAATTTCTCTTTCTCCCCACTTCCCCCTCCAGCTTTCTTCCTAATTCCCTTTCTTGTTTCTTCCTTTCATCCTTCCTGACCTCCTCTTTCTATCTTTCTCCCAAAGAACGAACTGTAAGTTTAATGACAGTAGGTACAAAGTGAAAGTTTTGCAGCGTTAAGAACCCCCAATTGTTGGGAATTAAGATAGTGGGAGGAGAAAGTACCAGAATATGTCAGGAAACATTACTCAGAACCTTAACTTGGTGTTTGACAGCTGTTTGGAAACCAGATATAGCCCCTATAAAAGCATCAATCTAGAAATATATAATTTTACGCAGCATCCAGGGTAGATTGAACAAAATGTATTTAGTAAGTAACTGCTTGGTTTTCAATACTGTTCTGATGCATCCTATGCATTCAGAATGTAAATAAGACATAATCCTTCCTACATCCAGAAACTATATTGTAACTGGGATGTCTAATATCATTGTTTTCTTCAAAAATCACAGTGGTAGAACATATGTATAAAGTCACAACAGACCCTTAGCAGTCTTGCTTATAAATTACTCCAGATTTAATTCATCTACTTAATTTTTCTTCTCATTCTTTAACATGTATTTATTTGAATTTTTTTCTGTATCTTGATAATACTACAGTTTTATGTATTTTCTCCAGAGCATGCTAATAGGTATGTATTTATTTTATGGGCTTTAATTTTATCTTTGTGGGGAGGAAATGGAATCATTTGATGGGTGTTCAAGATTATGACATCAACATTATAAAACTTTAGAAGATGCGGGGCGGTGCCTGTGGCTCAGTGAGCAGGGCACTGAATTCAAACTCAGCCCCTGAGCAGGGCACCGGGTTCAAACCCAGACCCTGCCAAACTGCAACAAAAAATAGCCGGGTGGTGTGGCAGGCACCTGTAGTCCCAGCTATTCAGGAGGCTGAGGCAAGAGAATCTCCTAAGCCCAAGAGCTGGAGGTTGCTATGGGCTATAATGACACGGCCCTCTACCCAGGGTGACAGCTTGAGACTCTGTCTCTAAAAAAAAAAAAAAAAAAACTTTAGAAGATGCAAAATAAAGCACTATTTTTCTTTGCATATACAACAATTATTTTTTAAAAGCTATGTCTGAGTTCATTTAGAAGTATGTTACTAAAGAGACATCTGGTTCATTGTGAACCATAAAAAATAGCATAAGTGGTAAAATTCCATGTCTGTATCCTCAGAAGGGGACAAAATGCTATATTTCTTTTTTTAATGACTTGCTCTTTGATGACTTTTTGACTACATGTATCAAAAAATCTAAGCTCTTGGTGAGATATTGGCCCATGCTGGCCAGTCCAGAAATTTGCCAGGCCAGAAATTCACCAAGTTTTTTTTGTTTTTTCTTTTCCTTTGGTTGGGGGGTGATCAAAGCAGTAAAATCAGGGATTGGATAGCAAAACTAAAGCCCATAAAAAAAAGAAGACAATACGAGAACAGAATTAAACCAGTATTTGCAATGTTTATTTACTAGCTTTCGGGTAATCTTTTTAAAATTTTATCCTTTGAAATATTCATTTTAAAATTTATTTTATTCCCATTTCACTGAATTATATTAAAAGAAATACTAAATAACTAGTGCCAGGTAAAGGAACAATTAAACAACAAAATCAGGATTCTAATTTGAGCCTATCTTTAGTCTTTATTTCTCCAAATTTTTGTTGTTCAATTGAACCTCATAATATAAGATTACCTAGAATCTTATATGGAGAGCAGGTGAAATAAAAACCCTTCTCTTTTAATACTGGAAAGAGACGAATACCCCATTTTTGAGACTTGATCAGATCAGGTTTCATAAATATTAATTCTTCTGTGTCTGAGACTTGAAGGGAGAGAGACAGTGGTGAGATATGAATCAAAAATAGAAATGAATTTGAAGACATGAGAACCAGACAGACAAGCCCTTTACAAAGGGCCGACTAAAGATGGAGACGATGAGACAAGAATGGGTTTAGATTGCTAATTTTGGAAATTCTAGAGAACTTTTTTCAAAGAACAGAAATGACCATTTACAAATTTTTACACTTATTGTAAGTCATTACTTTTCTCTGCATCTTCCTGAAGATTTCATACATTCCATGACATGGATTTTTTGGCTTCATTTGGAAAATAAAGGGAATTTCTGTTTTTAATTTCTTAGTTGCCAAACTTCAGGAGAGATACACATAGGGGAGTAAACAGTCTTACAAAGTAGTGAAGGAGTGAACAGAAGCTTAGAGCCATAGGAGGCAGAAGAATTACAGCCCCAAAGGAGTCTCAGGGACTGGTGAGAATGTGAAATTGTGTTGGAAGCAAGTATTCTTTTACAATCTCAAGGATAAGAGAGATTTCTGATTCTGATGTCTAGGTGGTCAGATAGCTAGGTACATAGACAGATATACACACTATACACACACACGTATGTGATAGATACATGCCAATGTGTTACACATATACATATATACATGGACACACCCACAGGGTATCCATAAAGTTCAAGTGCAATTTAAATTGGACACCCTGAATGTGTACTTGGCTTTAAGTCTGATGGCCTTCTGTACACTTAAGTCATCTGTATTTCCCAGATCACACATGTCTATAATTAAATACCAAGAATAATATTTGCAAACAATATTTCTTAGTACTATACTTTCTGTAAGAATTTAATTCACTACCAAATTTCTCCAAAAATGTTTCGAATATCTGCCAGGAATCTTATTTGTTCACTATGGATTTAAAATTCTTATCCATCCCTGGGATCTTCTATAATTTTGCCCATGTCAAAGTCATTTTGATGTCATTAGCCCATGGGGACACTGTCCCTGCAAGTGACTGTGCGTAACAACCAAGCTGAATGAGTTGCTTTTGTATTTCTGCTGATATTGGTTTCCGACCGCCTATCGGCAACACTGAATATTTGACATCCCTCCTACCCAAATCACTCCTGTTCTTACAAAAATGCTTATCATCAAAATGATTAACATTTAACACATAGATCTCTCATTTTCCCAAGGGCCTTGTAGCAAAACATAGTTATTTCCTATTAAAAATGTGCTTTCTTGTCATCTGAGAACTTGGTCATCACTTGGGTGTTTTACTCAAATTGTCCTCAGGCACATAAACCCTAAGACCACCCTTCGTATGGTCCTCAAATTAATTAGCAGACAAATCTGCTCATTGTAACTAGTGATCTTAGCTGATGGTCTTATGAAAAAAAAAAAGAAAGTGTGCACTTCAAAACACATGCATAGTTTCCCTGGAGGATCATTCATTATGTATCTAGGGAGATTCATGGTGAGTTTATCCACTAATAAATTCCCAGAGAGTCTTGAGTCCTGGGGATAACCACAGTTCCCTGCAAAACAAAATGCAACAAAATAGCAATTTATATAAAAAAAGAAGCTGCAGTGTCCTGGAGCACTTAATTAGAGCTTCAGGGTGGAGAGGAGGTGGTAGTGTGAACACCAGGAGTCCAGCTTTCTCTTCTCTTCTTCCTTCACGGTTTATGTCACAATTTTTGTTAAATATGAAATTATACTTATTTTGTTACCCTCAAAGCTTATTTAGCTGTGATGAAACACAATGCCATAAAGCAATGACATAAAACATAACCGTATTACATTACAAATTCCGACTTTGAAGTATTTAACAAATTAGTCCTTGGAAGTACAAAATTATATGACATCAAAATGAATTAAACATTTCAGAATCTAAGATCATGCTACCTACGTCGGCAAGTTCTTGCGAAGTATGTTGGATAAGCTACTGTCACTTTATGTAATATGGAATAAAATGATTAAATATCATTTAATAGGTTAGTTAAAATTATTTCACGAGAATTTTGACACAGAAAGAATGTCTACCGTAGCAGGGAAGGAAGGAGGTGGTATTTCTCTCGTCTCTTTAAAGATCACTGATTTTCTTTTGAGTACTACACTGTTTTGTGCAATCACTTATTACACATTGCGATTCCATATAGAGCAGCAAGGTATTCCCAAGGCATGTTAAAAGATGATAAGTAAAACTGTTAAGTATTGAATGAATAATATATATTAAGCAATACTTCACATTTGATGAATGTGAAAAATAATTTTTTGAGCATTAAATGATTTGGTATAGCATCTTGTGCATGCATCATGTGGTATTAATTAAAATCCACATTTTTTTTTTTTTTTGGACAGTATCTCACTATGTCTCCCTCGGTAGAGTGCCCTAGCATCACAGCTCACAGCAACCTCAAACTCCAGGGCTTAAGCGATTCTCTCGCCTCAGCCTCCCAGGGTGGGACAACAGGTGCCCACCACAATGCCCGGCTATTTTTGTTGTTGTTGTTGTTGTTGTTGTTGCAGTTATCATTGTTGTTTAGCTGGCCCCGGACTAGGTTCAAACCCACCACCCTCGGTGCATGTGGCTGGCGCCGTAACCACTGTGCTACGAGCACTGAGCCCATTCACATTTTTTTTTTTTTTAAGATATGACAGAAAAATCTTGCTTATTTTATTAAAGTGTAAATATATTGAAATTTAGGAAAATTTCTTATTCTTGTCTGTCTTCAGAGATGTTAACACAGTGTAGCATGAAATCAACTGTATATATATTGTGTATGTTAGCTATATAATTTATTAATATATCACAAATACAGATGTATGTTCTACATCTAGTATAAATATAGATATGTGTGTGCCCAGTGTATGTACATCTATGTTATGTATGTGGACATACATATGTACACACATATATGAATCATGGTGATGTTTAGGTAGCACTCATATAAATAAACTATAAGACAAATCATGTCAGTCTCCTGTTAAAAACCCTCCAATAGTGTCTCAGCATGTTTAAATGAAACTTGGAGGATTTACCATGGACTACAAGTCTATACATTGTCTTCTGAATACTGCTCTGAATGGATCTTCTGTTCTCCCAGCCCTAAATCCCCCCTGGCCATGCGATCCCTCCTCCTGTTGATTTAGCATGCCCAGTGTACTTTCTGCCCTGGAGTTTTTCCTCTACTTGCTGCTCTGTACGGCTTGGGACCTGCCCCAAGTTTACCACATGGCACAGTCTCCCAATGCATTTTGTTTTTACTCTTATTAAGTACATACCAGGAACTCTTCTGAACAATAAAAGAATTATGTTGCTTCAAACAAGCTATCTGTTTGATGACATGGGTTAGGAATAGTGAAATCATTTAAGAGTATATGTATAAAATAAAAATTTTATAAAGTGTTCATATGCTAGCAAAGCAGCTGATGAATTGGGTTGGAAAAGGAATTTAGGTGAGCTATTTAGTTAGCTGCCCATCTCTTCATAAACTCACTTTCCTCCAACTGGGCTCCTTGAAAGAATATTTATTGACTTTTACAGTAGAAATGAAAGCGACATGGCAAGGTCAGACCGTTCTGGGGAACTGAAGTCAATTACATAAACCATTCATGGATTATTATCCCAAGGTAAATGTCAGTTCTATTCTATACCTCTGAGAAAAGGATGCTGCAATATAAAAATCGTACATTTGCTGGACACAGTTTCGTAGATGCTGTCATAACAAAGACCCACACAGAGCTCCTTCACAAACAACATAATGAGTGAGATAGGGCATGTTATTTTGTGCATCCAGAATCATCCTTACATTTGAAAGGGCACATTTGTGTCAATGATGAGATCTTGAAATAGAATAAAAATTTCTATTTTCAGCATCACCCTCCATTCAATTCAAGATTTCCAAAATTCTACGGCCATATCTAAGAACCTTGGGGGAGGGAGAGTGTCTAAAGAGGCATCCACAAGAAATTACAAACTCACCCTAAAACGCCTGTTTTGTGCATCTTACATTTAGCTGTTTTCCATCCAGTGAGATAACCACTGGGAATTTTAATTGTGTTTACTAGAGGTAGCACAAATTTATTCTTTAATGAGCTATGGATAAGCTTTCTAACCAGACAAAGCTACATTTAAATCCTATTTGTACTGTGTTATTATCAGAAAGTTGTCCCATTACTTCTTAAGGCTTGCTTCACTCCTGTCTAAAATAAAAATTATAGCTATTTCATAGATAGTATAACAATTAAATGAGACAATTATGAGAACAATTTGTCATAAGTTGTGGTACAGTCAATATTCAATATATTAGTTTTCTTTTCCTTGTAGAATATAAAGTGGGCAATTTACACTTGAGAATCACGGAATTTACCAGACTCTCATATCTTTCTATATACATCTCCTACATAGCGACCATGACCAGATATTTAGTATGTGGGATTAAAGTACGTTATTGATCCTTTATGAGCAAATGCAAGAGGCAACCATAGCACTTTTCTGTTTATACCTAAGAAAAATATTCTTCTCAAGCAAACATTAGTTAAGCTCCCTTGAGCTCGTTTTCAATCAGGCCCCATTCTAGGGTATGTCCTCTAGAGCCCAGTTTTAGGGAATGTCCTGAATCCCCACCCATAGTGTCTGATTACCTTGCTGGCCGAAGTCTTTATCTCCACCCTCCCCAGGTGATGTCTGGCCACCAAGGCCTATTTTCTGCACAAATCCTGTTAGGTTGATTGAGTCAGAATCCCTTCTTACCCCTGATGTTTCCTCTAATCATTTTCTATCCATCAACTCCGCTCACCCCACTTCTGCTCTTTGGCTATAAATAGCCATTTTTTTCTGGTTGTATTTGGAGTTAAGTCCAATCTCCCTCCCCTTCCCAGTGGCAAAACTCCATTATCACAATCCCTATACCTATTACAATAGCCTTTTTTTTTTTTTTTTTTCAGAAAGAGTCTCAAGCTATCACCCCGGGTAGAGTGCTATGGAGTCACAGCTCACAGCAGCCTCAGACTCTAGGGCTTATTTGATTCTTTTACCTCAGCCTCCCAAGTAGCTGGGACTAAAGGCACCTGTCACAACACCCCGCTATTTTTGTTGTTGTTGTTACAGTTGTCAGTGTTGTTTAGCTGGCCCAGGCCAGTTTTGAACCTGTGAATCTTGGTGTATGTGGCCAGCACCTTACCCACTGAGCTACGGGCGCCACCTATTACAATAGTCTTAAATAAAGTCTGCCTTAGTGTTTTATTGATAGCAAATGTTGTGAATAATATTTTCTTTAACATTACTTAAGAGATGGCTTCTGGTCCCGGGAGGGTGCTCTGTGCTGAAGGCTCCTATCCCCGAGGTCTGACCCTTTAGTTCCAAACTTGTCTATCTATTAAGACTTAATTGAGTTCTTGAACAGCATCTAGGTAAAACCTGGCTAAAGGAACTCTTGATTGCCTCTACACTTCCTAATCTTCTTCAAGTCTATCTGTTTCTGGAATTCATACAATGTTCATGCGGTTGCTCAGCTTAAAAGCTGAGGACACAGCTTTGATGATCTCCTTGGGTTCACAGCTTTCTGATGGTAAGTTCAGTCAGGTTTACCTAAAACGCTGTATCTGCTAACACCCATTTCTCCCAAGTTAAGCACCAAGACTCTGAGCTCAGCTACTGCACTTTCTCACCTAGGCCAGCATCATGGCTTCCTGATAGGTTTTCCTGCCTTGGCTCTATAGCCCCCTTAGAGTGTATTTCTCTACCTGGAGGAAGGGGCAAGAACTCACCTTGATCAAACTTCAGGCAGGTTCCCATGAACCCTCTTTGTCACCAGATCCCTGTCCTTGACTTGCAGAGGCCACTTTCAGCAAAGAATCTTGCTAAGTCAGTTTGGCGACAATTCCACCCACCCTTGATATCTGATCATCTTGACACCTGAGCAGTTCCTCCTTTCTGATACTGGATGACTAAGTCCTTAGCCTGCTTTCCTAACAGGACTCCAAGGTCAGATCAGCAAGAATTTCCTGGCCCGTGCTGTGTTTTATTAGTAATTGGATATCCGATGACTCTTCTCACTCTGCCTGTTAGCCACACATTCTCGGTTCTCTTTCCTATATTCAGACTTGAGTTGTGTTCTGCACAGAAGTTTCTTTTTCATACTGCAGTAACTAATAAATAAAGTCTGTCTGAACATCTTTAAATAGAGTCCAGCTTTGTTTCCCCTTTTAAAAAGTGACATTCTAGAATATTTCAGACCTCATTGTTCAAGGTTTTAACATTATTTCTCAAATTAAATAGAAGGAAATGAAGTGGCATAAAATCCCAGACCTGTCACCAGCATCTCCACGTGAACCTCTGATTTTTCTCCTCCCGTGTTCCTTCTTCTCCTCACATATTTTCCTGTGACTCCCTCATACTCACCAAGAAGGACTTTAAGTATCATTTTTCTCAAAAAAACCTTCAAAAAATTTCCTAATGTAAGTAGTTCCTTGTCATTCCCAATACCATGATTCCATGTAGTATATATATTTGTTTTCTCTGTGCCTTTTCTTGATGTTTTAATTGTTCCTGTTTATTAATTTATGTGGTTATTGTTTGAGCCCCTCCAGTAGAACTGTGCCAAGACCTGGGTGGATACTAAACAAATATTTTTCACTGTCTGCCTGTTTCTTCCGTAGAGCCAGGAGTTGAGATTCATAAAAGCAAAACAACATGAAGCAATGGAGAGAGAAAAAAACACTTAAAACCTAGAAAAAATGTTTTGTTTTTCAATAATGAAAATAATTCTTCAAAGGTTTCCATCAGGGAGTGTCCCATGAGAAGTCTGAAAAATAATACAGTAGGATGTTCCTATTCTTAATACAAGGACTGATTTTGGTTCACCAGGTTGACTAACCTCTTAAAATCCTTAATGTTCTACATGAAAAGTCACTTTGGGGGGCAATTAGAGGATATACTCATTAAACCAATTGTACAAAGGCCATACAGCATGGGTGTAAGAGGTTAGGCGGTACTATTAAGAAGTAACCTGGATAACCAGTCATTTGAACGACTTTGCCTTTGAGGTTACCTCACAGCGAGCAGGTACCAGGGAACCACATTTGGATTCAAGTCCAAAGTTTTAGAGTACAATGGATAAAGGACCCCTGCTGTCCCTTCTTACCTAAATAGTTTTTTTGAACTCCAATATAGTAGTTGGGTGACAAAAAAGTATGTCTAAGCATTTCACAAAATACTAAAGTTATTCAAGTTGCACATAGTATTTAAAACAGGCAAATAGCTTAACAGGAAGAGTAGCCCCCCCACACCCATCAATAATACCCACATGGTGTTAAGGGCTAACGCTGAGTCCTTAAATCATAAAATTGATGTCTCTTTTTATATATATATTTGTCTTTTGTATGTTTAGAGGAAAAAAAATAAGATTTAAGAAACTTTGAGGGACTTACGCAGACAGATCTAGTATAGAGACAAGAAATAATTTGTCTCTTTACCTTGTGTGCAAAATCTACAGCAGAGGAGAGATCAGAATCCTTGCACAAAGAAATCGTGGAGATACAGCAGACAAAGTCAAAAGAAAATGTCCATTTCTCTGTGTCTTTCTAACCTCTGATACCAGTTTCAGGATTAAATTGCTCTTTTTTTTTTTTGAGTGAGTAATCTGTCTCTTTGCTTTCTCAGTTATTGAAAAAACAACAAAATAGAATGTCTGCTGAAAGTTAGACAAAAGTTCTTCCTTTTTGAAGGAAAGAAGATGCTTCCATAGGACAGGCCTTGGAGGCACAGCTGAGAACACATTTAGTAATTCTGTGGGGCCGGATGACACCAATCAATAGGTCTGATGGTTTTTCCACATCTAAGCTTGATGTTCCCACCTAACACCCAGAGGCTTAATAAAGCTATGGCAGACAGAAGGTTTCAAACAAGACTACAATCAACTGAGGTTAAAAGTAAGAGGAATAAATCACAATTCTGCCCTTTGAATTTATTTCTTGTCATGCCATGTGTAAGGTTTTAATTCATATAGACTTTTAAAGACCACATCTATTTAATTTTTATGGCCTTTAAGAAGAAGAAAATTTTGAACAGTAGAATGGGATAGTAACACAAGTATGTCTCTGTTTCTGCTTTTAAATTCTGAGGAAGGTATGACCTTGGGCATTCTTTGTAACTGTTGCAGGGAGAGAAAGCCCAATGGAGAGAAAGTGCACCCAAACACCATGTTTATATGAAGAAGGGCTTCATTTCAGCCAGCGAACCAAACGGCTCAGAAGAATTCAAAATGGCCATGCACCCCCACCAGCTTGGTCTTTCCCCTTTTAATTTCCAGTCAAAAAGTTCCAACCCACGGGCACCTTTCTCATTGGTCAGTTTGAATCTAGTGAGAGAAGCTGTTTCAGCCACCACAGAATGACAGGGTTTCACAAAAGTGGAAATTTCCAGGTCCCAGGAAGTTAAGTCTATAAATTCCTAAGAGCTGAGTCACCATGGAGAGGACTCTGTCAGTGTATCCTTGGGTCTCCTTGAGAAGACCTCTGTTCCCCTAGACCCTACCCTTCCTGGGTATCCTCTCTCATAACCAATGAATCTCGTGTGATGAGTGTTTCGGAAAAACACAACTCAAGTCAAAGTTAATGGAAATGGAAACTCCCGGAGTTGTGCCGTGTCCCCCTCCAGTACTGGGTGGACCCAGCCGGTGTCTTCCTATTTCTGATAGTCATTTATGAAGTGAGGGTTTAGGACTGTCTAATTTCTAAGCCCCCACGTGGAGTTAAAACCATAGGTTCTTCTTATTTCTTTGGTACTGTTTGGTGTTATCAAGGTGTCTCAGCAAAAGAGTGCCTTCTAACAAGGGATTATAGATTCAATTCTTTTCGTTTTGGAAAAGGCTCAGCTACTATCTCTTAGAATTGTGCCCCCCCCATGTTCTCCATTTTCTTTCTTCTAAAGTTGTGATTACTTTTAGGTAGAAATTTTGTAACTATTTACTCCTTGTCCCTTATTCTTTTTATTATTTCCCATCTCTGTATTATTATTTTGTTTACTTTTTCAATTAAAAACTGGGTTCACCAATATTCTTTTTAGTTAGGTTTTCCCTGTGTAGGGTTTATTATTTAAATGAGTGGCTCATTTTTAAATATATATATATATGTGTATATATATCCCCACACCGTGTACGTGTGTGTGTGTGTGTATTTAGAGTTTGAGTTTATATTTGTTTTTGATATGTAATATTGCCCTGATCTTTCAATGTCCTGGTCATTTTTATGTTTTCCCGTTAACTAGTATAATTTCAATAGCCACCTTTTATTTCTTTAAAGATAAACATCATGACATCATATATTTTTGAATAAACAATTATAAATCAAAACTGAAAAAAAATTTTCTGTTCATTTCAAAAAAGATTAGAAATGGAAGTAGCTCCCATTTAGTCATCTGTGACTGAACATATGCAGAACACTTTCAACTTCAAAATTAGGCAGGAGAATTAAAATTAGGACTACCATAAGGCAAAACCTTCAATCCAATACACTGGGAAACATTTACAAGGTTTGATACTACTGGATAACAAAGATGCGATAGAGAGAACCCACCAGATTACTACTGGGAGATAAGATAAAATTATTAATCACAATATATAAAATTACTTAATATCTTCTGTAAAGTTTTAAATGCCAGAAACAGGGGTTCTGGTTTCTATGAACTGCCTTGGGAAAGAGTATTTCTTGTCTGAAGAGAAAAATCAGACAACTTACTGAATGAGGTGTGTTTCAAAATAATGGTAAAAGATAATGTATTTGTCAATGGAAAAAAAATGCTTTCATTTTCCTGAAAAACACTTGCCAGAAAGCTGTCTTAAAAAAAATAGATGCTCCATAGCTCTTAATTATTTAATTACAAGATTGTTTCATGAACCCAATCCCCCTTTTTCCCCCTTAAAATAGAAGACTTTCTTTCTCTAATTGGTTTTTCATAGCATCCGATAAATAAGCCAGGTTCTCTTTAATTACTGAGCTCTAGTGATGAAAGGCGAGTGATCAGAGGGAAAGAGGTGGTGGTCGGCTTACTTTGTTCTTTTGTTATCTTCCCTGTTTCCTGCTGTGATACAAATGATTTGCTTCTGCTTGCTGACAGTGCCATTTTGCTTTGGGCTAAAAGAAAAAGTCTCAGAACGTGAGCTAGAGAAATGTTTGCTATTTCAACAAATTGCAACATCTCCAAAATCTGACATTTGTCATTATCCCACAGTTGTGATAATGTGAGCAAGTGTGTCTTATTCCCCTGTTAGGGAATATCCTTAGCGCTTAGCTCCTGGAATGAAGCAAAAGATGAGGTCCGTTATCATGAACAACATGATTATGACGTTTGAAAGGAATAAGTTAACTGTAGTGAAGCTTAAACACAATAATTTAATAATAAACACTCTCTCTTGTCCAGATCATTTAGCAACCATTGGGTCACTCCTTGTTTCTGAAAATGTAGCTCTTTGCTTAACAATACTGTCCCCAACTCTGCCTCTGTTATAATTCTAGCTGCTGTCAATATCTAGACGGCTGATCACGCAAATGCGCTCACCTCTCTGGTTCTTTCTCTTACCATTCACTTTACCTCAATTTAAGTAACTCTGTGGTCATAGTCGAAACCTTGTGATTACAAACAATCACACCTCTCTGCAATCTCATTTCAAATATTCCGCTTTCCACCCCTGTCTTCTCACTCTGCAGTCTCTCTTTTTGGAAACGCACTTCTCCACTATTTTTCACCCTATATCACTTGATTCTATCACCATTCACTTCCCTTTTTACGCTGCTTAATGTCATGATTAATCCTTATGCCTTCTCGTGCACACACGCCCTCTGCTCTGTCACCACACTCAACTTTATTGTAATGTCTTAGCAAGACACCAGAGCCAATTAAAACTAAATCCTCATCTTCACTTTCATTCTCCATTGAATACTAGTGAAGGTAAATGATAAACTGTTTTTAAAAATGGGACATGGCATATCTGGAAATTAAACAGGATAGAAATGTGATTATTTTTTAACTGAAGATACTGACGCAAGTAGTCCAGCTCAGCCTCTTCGGGTAGAGTATTACTCCACTCCGTGCAAACACTCAGAAACCCAAGTTCCCTGTGATGTCTCCCACAGCTGGGCAATTTTCCGCACCTTCCTAATTGGAGCTGGATCGTATGTAGGTGCAATGCTCAATTTATATAACCTGGAGAGAGAGAACATGCACCTTAATAACGTTCTTTGCAACGATTGATGCAGGAGTTTTCCGTAACTCTTCAACTCATATCCCCAGCTAAAAGCGTAGTCACATTACTCCACCAAGATAAAAAGGAATCTGTGAAATAACATTGCTAGCTAGCTGGATGTGTGCATAGCTGAACTTAATTTTTATGAAAGAAATGTTAATGAACAGTAGCAGACCTTGTATCTGAACACAATGAAGAGAAACATGCAACCATGTTGACAAATCTTATTTCCAATGAGGGACCATTGACCTCAAACAACACGTGGTAATGTTGTTTGGCAATTGTATTTTATTTAGTCTTTCCCTTTCTTTACTTATTTTGTATGTATCTATGCCTTTTCTTTTTCTTGTGTGCTGAAAAAATAGAAGCAATCAGAACATCTATTCCACCTCCCTATGCCACCACATCTACTCATTTTCCCATATTTGCCCCCTGTGGTATTATTAACTCCTGTTTCCTTGACATCGTGTGCCAAGCGTGCCTATGGACATATCCAGTCTCATTTGCTTTCAGCTGCCTAAGAATACTTCTCTCAGTGTTTTCTCTTTCTCTTCTGCACCATCAACTCCTCCCTTTCATTGGATCATCTATATTATCTCCATAGAAATATACTGTCTTTAAAATAAAGGACTCTTTCTGGATTTCATATATGACAGATAGTAACACTAGTTGTCCTAGTTCTGCTCCTTATTACAGTAAAGACCCTTGGAATAATGGGCTATTCAAGCAGCCTTCAGTTCCTTCTCTCTCTCTCCCTCTCTCTCACTTTTTCTTTCTCTCCCTCTCTTTTTTATTTTCCTCCAAACATTCCACCAATCACCAGTGTTACTATTTTCAGCGTTACCAATGACATCCATCTTGCTAATTCTACTGGCCAAATTTCAGTGCTCATCTTACACACCTTTTCAGGAACATTCCACACAATCACTCCTTTTCCCTACAAATGCTGCAGTAGGCATGCATAATGCCACAATCTTTCTGTTTTTATTTATGCTTCACCAGCAAGTCTTTCTCTCTCTCTCTTTTTTTGAGACAGAGTCTTACTATGTTGTCCTCATTAGAGTGCTGTAATGTCACAGCTCACAGCAACTTCAAACTCCTGGGCTTAAGTAATTCTCTTCCTCAGCCTCCCAAGTATCTGGGACTTCAGGCTCTCACCACAACGCCCAGCTATATTTTTTGTTGCGGTTGTCGTTGTTTAGCTGGTCCAGGTCAGGTTCAAACCCACCACCCTGGTGTATGTGGCTGGCGCCATAACCACTGTGATACAGGCACCACACCTAGTCTTTCTCATTCTAACTCTTATTTTCTCCTCAATTCCCTGCTGCTAAAGGCTGAAAGTGCCCTTGGACCTCAATCTCATCTAATTTCATGACTTCACATGTTATCTATATTCTAAAAAGTCCAGACTCGAGTATGCAGAGATACAATCAACAATTTCCCTCGGAGATCTAATAAGAATGTGAAAAGCAGCATCTCAGAAAACATCATCTTTAAGACTTCATCCTCCCATATCAATGAATGGCAACTTCATCCGTCCTTCTCATTGTTGAGACAGAAACAGGTATTCTTGAATACATTATCTTATACCTCTCAATCATTCTGCCAACAAGTAATACAGGCTTTAGTTTCACAGAGAATGCAGACTATGAACCTATTTAAACATATCTCACCATATCCCTCTGTTTTTAGCCACCACCATTGCTCACTTTTACTATTATAAACACTTCCTGCCTGTTCCCCCTGCTTTTGCCCTTGTTGCCCAGACATTCTTAAAAGACAGGCAAAGCGATCCCACTAAAACTAAGGTTAAGTCATGATATTCCCTTACTCAAAATGCTCAAGTGGCTTCTCATTTCAAAGTCTCATATGAATGCAGTGACCTCCCTTCCCCTCATGACTGTAACTCCATCTTCCATCTTGCAGTGATTCAGCACATGGCCCAGGAAGCCTGGCATCTTAGCTTCCGCTGGGATCAGGAAACAATACCCAAGGTGGCATCTGTAGCTCAGTGGGTAGGGCTCCGGCCACATACAACTAGGCTGGCAGATTCAAACCCGGACCGGGCCTGCTAAAACAACAATGGCAACAACAATAACAAAAACAACAACAACAACAAAATAGCCGGGTGTTGTGGTTGCCTGAAGTCCCAGCAATTGGGAGGCTGAGGCAAAAGGATTGCTTAAGCCCAAGAGTTGAGGTTGCTGTGAGCTGTGATTCCACGGCACTCCAGGGTGATAGCTTGAGATTCTGTCTTAAAAAAAAAGAAAGAAAGAAAGAGAGAGAGAGAGAGAGAGAGGAAGAAAGGAAGGAAGGAAGGAAAAAAGGAAGGAAGGGAAAGAAGGAGAGAAAAGAAAGAAAACAATACCCAAGCTGGGCATGGTGCCTCAGGCCTGTGATCCTAGTACTTTGGGAGGCCAAGGAGGAGGATTGCTTGAGGTCAGAAGTTTGAGACCAGGTGGAGCAATAAGGAGGCTCTATGTCAATGAAAGAAACAAAGAAAGAAATAAGGCAAGAAAGAAAGAAGGAAGTAAGGAAGGAAGGAAGGAAGGAAGGAAGGAAAGAAAAGGGGAGGGGAGGGGAGGGGAGAGGAGAGGAGAGGAGAAGGAAGGAGAGGCTGGGAGGGGCTGGAGGGGAGGGGAGGGGAGGAAGAAAGAAGGAAGGAAGGAAAAAATTAGCGAAGTGTGGTGGCACATACCTATGGTCTTAGGCTGAGACAGGAAGATTGCTTGAGCCCTGGAGTTTTAGGTTGCTGTGAGCTATGACAGTGCCAGCACATTCTAGCTTGGGCAACAAAGAGAGAAATTGCATTAAAAAGAAAGAGAGAGAGAGTGAGAGAAAGAAAGAAGAAAATAAATTGATATCACAAAATATGCTGCCTTAGACTTCAAAGGCACCTAGAAAGAAATAAAGTTTTTCTCTGAAGGGTTTTTCTTTCATCTGACCAAGGAAAAGTTCCTCCAGATGGAGGGCCATCGTCTCCCATCTGTAATCTCATCAAACAGGAAAGATTAATTGAAAGGAAAGAAGAATCACAATAGATTGGACACCCCACCAGAGCTCGGAGGAACTTCATCTGTTCTTGGGCTCATTCCTCTCCCCTAGGAATAATTTACACTTCCTCTAAAATCGCCCATATCCTTTGTTTCCCTGTCTCTTATAAAGAAGGGTTTTTAAGTTTCAGTCATCTGGCCCTTTGAGTTTTATATTTTGGGCACTCTCAGGCACGTCCACATAACAAACGCGTGTGCCTTTTCTCCTCTTATTCTCTTATCAGTTCATTTCAGCAGATTTAGTGATCAACACGTCAGAGGTCAGAGGGAAGTTCTTCTTACTCCTGCAGGTTCACATGACCATTTAATCTCTTTGCTTTTCAAAGAGGGTAATGATACATCCCTGGGATTTGGAGGAATGAATGAATTGATAAACATACAGCCCCTGGGGGATCCCCGGAAGGTCGCCAGGGCCCAGCAAGCCTGAGTGCCTGCTACTTCCCTTCTCTCACTCAGCTCTCCTCCCCACCACCTGCCTGTCCCTCCGGGAATATGCCAAGTACCTTCTCACCATGGAGACCTTAGCGTGTTTCTTTTTTCTTTGATTGGGTTATTGTTACTTATATCCTCAGGATTTCTATCCTAACTTCATTTTGGTCTTTACTCAAGTTTCATCTTATTAGTTAGGCTCCTGTGACCACCCTACTTAAAGTTGAGTTTCCAACCCTATAAAAACACTCTTTTTTTTTTTTGAGATACAGCCTCACTTTGTCATCCTTGGTAGCGTGCCCTGTGTCCTCAAACTCTTGGGCATAAGCAATCCTCTTGCTTCAGCCTCCTGAGCAGCTGGGACTACAGGTTCCTACCACACACCTGGCTATTTTTTTCTTTTTCTTTTAGAGACGGGGTCGCTCCCTTGCTCAGGCTGGTCTTGAACTCCTGATCTCAAGCAATCATCCCATCTCAGCCTCCCAGAGTACCAGGATTACAGGCGGGAGGCACTGTGCCCGGCCTCCTCCATGTTCTTATCTCCTACATCAGTTTGCTGCCATATATATTTATATTTTTTTCACTGTTTTACTCCTGCAAGGCACAGATGGTCAATAAATGTATGCTGAATTAGTGAATGAAGAAAATATAATTTATAGCATGTTCACTCTTTCTCATCCATTTTTTCTCAGCACATATATTTATTATATTTTGTCTGTAAAACAATTCTTTGAGGCAGGCATCTCTTTTACTAATACAAAACCAAAACCTCAGAAGAGTTTTGTAACTAGCCTTAGATCACGAAGCTAGAAAAATGATAGAAAATAGACTTAAATTATTCACTTATGACTCTTATAGGCATTATGTAAGTTTCCTAAAATAACATTTCAACTTAATTTTTAAGATTTTCTGTTATTAAAATTAATGTTATGTATACTTTAACCTTATACATTAAAAATTGCATCTCATATTTTAGTATTGTGCCACTTTTTAAAATATTAAAAAAAATCGGTAGATAGCCCAGAATTGTTTAATCATATCCCCAAAGAAAATGACTGGATTTGGTGAATTACTTTGATGAAAGGCATACACCATCATTAAACATGTATTAATATAGCTTATATAAACATTTTTCTTATTTACATAAATACATTTTGTGTACTTAAAATCTGTATAAAATGTTTTTAAATTCTGTTTTAAGTTTCTGACAATTTATCTGTTTGCAAAATAACTAGGTTAGAAGGCAATGCAGAAACACAATACTGTATTTTGCCATGAATAATGCTCACTTTTTTTTGCCCAAATTTTTGAGAGAAGAATAATGATGCACATTATTCATGGGTAGTAGGAATTCTGTATCTATAAAAGTTTTTAATTCTTTTATTGATGCTTATACATTAAATGTATAAGTCCAGAAAGCAATAAGGATATCTATATGCAAAATAATACCTTGGAATACGGTAACTGTGCTCCATCCTACCCCCTACCAACCCTTCACCTGGAAGCTACAGGGGCCTCCAGCCCTCCAGGCTGCTTGTGCTGGACACCACTCCTGCCTCCACTGTCTTGGAAGCAGACACACTGTCAATGAAAACAGTATGGTCAGCATCAAGATCTTGGCGAAAGGAAGGCGGTAGTGATCTTCTCATGGTGCCTCCTTCTCTCATAAGTGTTATAAGGCATGGAGCTGGCACCTGCAGAGAAGCCAGAAGCAAGCCCAAATGGTAGGTGAGAGTGGTGGGGGACTGGAGCACCTGACCTCCCCTGCTGTCCCCTCCAGGTCTACCCTCATCCCCACATCCTCTCATTTCCTATTCCCACCCTTGATTGTCAATGGGAACATGACCACAACTGCTCTACCAAGAATTCCAGAGGACTTATTTCCCAGAAGCTGGTGTGAGGGGGCGGGACCAGTCCCGCCCACTCCAGCCTCCTGATGGTGGATCCCTGCCTTTCCCTTCTCCAGCCTCCTGATGGCAGATCCCTGCCTTTCCCTTCTCCAGCCTCCCGATGGTGGATCCCTGCCTTTCCCTTCTCCAGCCTCCTGATGGCAGATCCCTGCCTTTTCCTGCTCCAACCTCCTGATGGCGGATCCCTGCCTTTCACTGCTCCAGCCTCCTGATGGCAGATCCCTGCCTTTCCCTACTCCGGCCTCCTGATGGCAGATCCCTGCCTTTCCCTGTTCCAGCCTCCTGATGGCGGATCCCTGCCTTTCCCTGCTCCAGCCTCCCAATTGCGGATCCCTGCCTTTCCCTGCTCCAGCCTCCCGATGGAGGATCCCTGCCTTTCCCTGCTCCAGCCTCCTGATGGCAGATCCCTGCCTCTCCAGGCTGCCTTGTCTCCTGCACATCTGGCCCCGTTCTGAGGCCCCCAGCACACTGCACTAAGGAGGAAGACCTTTGAGCTGGAGTATGGGTGATCTGGGTTCTGAGACCAGGTTCTGCTAGTAGCCCACTGTTGTGACATTAGGTGTTAGTCCCCATGAAGTTTCCATCTGAGAGGGTACCCAGTAATGAAGCATGAAAGCTCAGAGGGTCTTGAGCCCATAGATTGGAATTTTGACCCTGTGACATGTCTAACCTCCTAAGTTAAGCTGGTATAATTTCTCAAACTTGCCAGTAGGAAGAACCATTTAGGATTCTTGTCAACAGAATAGATCCCCAGGTCTTTCTGTTAGAGAGTTAATTCAGTGGATTTGGATGTGGTTGAGGATTCTCATTTCAAGCAGTTCTTTGGGTGATTTGTAGGATTTGCAAGTTTGGGAAAGGATGGTGTCATTCATTCTAACATTACCTAGTTCCCAAGGTCTGGACAGCTCAAGCAGGTCACTGTCTAGTCACTATGAGAGAGGATAGCAGAGAAGGGTGAGGTCTAAAAGAACAGGTCTTCTCAAGGAGACCACAAGGATACACATGCAGGGTCCTCTCCACAGTGACTCAGCTCTTGAAATTGTAGACTTAACTTCATGGAATTTGGAAATTTCCACTTCTGTGAAATCCTGTAGTTCTGTGGGGGCGGGAATAGCATCTCCCGCTTGATTCTAACTGGCCAATGAGAAGGGTACCTGTGGGGTGGAACTTTTTGACTGTCAATAAAAAGGGAAAGACCAAGGCAGTCTGGGAGCACGGCCACTTGGAATTCTTCTATCCTGTAAGCTCCCAGCTGGTGAATAAAGCCCTTCCTCTTATCAGCGTGGTGTTTGGGTGCTCTTTCTCTCCGTTGGGCCTTGTCTTCCTGCAACAACTAAACAGAAATGTAAATGCAGGTTACTTCACTGGGGTGTCATCAGGGAGGGCCCCTCCTCAGGGTGGTGTCCCAAGGGCCTCAGGGACACTCAGGTTTTCAGAACATTCTCTCCTGGCACCTGGGCTCCCTCCTGGCTTCTCTTTAGTGGCTGGCCCTGCACCTCACACCTCTTATGCGGCAAGGAAACCCCACTGCCCACATCCTTCAAAAAATTAAAACCAAATAATTTTTTCCTAAAAATTTGGGCGACAATCATGGGTGTGCATTATACATGGCAAAATGGGGTAACTTTAAATCTAGGGTCCCAGTGTATTACATTACCAAATAGGAATGTATGGTTTCAGTGTTCAAATGAGCACTATTCTTTAAAACCCAGAAACAAAGAAAATGTAACTTTTTCAAAGATTATTCAAGAAATAATGTATCGCCAAAACTCAAAAATAAAGACAATAGGCATCTGATGAGGAAGATGATTGCATCCTGGAAGGAGCAGATTAGTTATACTAAACTGTACAGGTGAATTAGTGACAGGCTAATCTGAGATTTAAGAAGGGTAAATATTTCTAGGTAGTTGACCTTTACTGTTACCTAACTAAGGAAATTGGTTCTCAGGAATATGGCAGAAATTGAGAAGAATTGCAATTTTCTCATTAAGGAGATAATTACCCAAATAGGAATGCAATTACCCAATGATGAACAGTTGGAAAAGATAGATTCAATTTTACTAGTGAGAATTGAAAAACTGTCAGAGAAAGTTCCAGAGGGAACAAAAGAACCACTCACAGTGGTCACAGATCTCTACTATTGTTAATGACAACTAAGAACTTTTTACCTTTAAAAAGATACCTGCTGAGCCACACAATGGAAAGAGATGGGGAGGAATTGAGGCTTTCAGGTATCCAGGGCATTTCAGGACTAGCTGATTGGAGAGATGTAGTAAGAAACTAAGAAAAATGGTCGGCCGCTCCATCCTAATATATTTCATTTTAGCTCATAGCAAGACTTTTGTTCTTTACTCACTAATCTCTTATCCTTTGTTCCCCCATAATCATTCTCAAAATTTCTGGTATCTCAGCCATTGTTTTAGGATTCTGTTTTCTTATTCAGGCTCTTTTTATATTTAGTAAAACTTAGTAAAGAAAGATGTATAGACTGGCTTAAATTTCTTGGAGAGAGTCCCTTGTTATAATAATAAAATTTGGTCTATCTGCATATTGGTTAATATACAAATTAATTCGGCATAGTGAATACTGCAGGTAGGGTATATCCACCAAAATCCGAGCCAGTTTTAAAAGGGAAAATGTAATATTACATTACAGTGAATATTCATTCGTGCTGCCTCCCGATGAAGGGGCTTTCCTTGACCTTGTTCTATTTAGCCTCCTATTGATACAGAATTCCCCCACTCAGGGCTGGACTAGGACCCACAAGGACCCCCCATTCTCCTCTTAAATCTATACTGGGCAATATGAGCATAGACCTTCCATAACGTTGGGGAATCTCAGATTCTGAACATTATCTAGATACAGGACACAGCCCCGCCCTACGTTGTGCACCCCCCAGTTGACATTCCAAGGGGTGTAGATTTGGTCCAGATATGAGCATTGGATTTTATGTTCTTGTTTAAAAAACTGAAATCAGTGGATGCTGGGAAACCCACTCAGCCACAAATGTTGCATTTTTTTTCAGAAATCCAGGGAACTGGTCCTTCTGAAACTAGCTCTGTGTTACTTTCAATGTTCTTTTGTAATTTTCAATGGTGCTGATAGATCTTGCCCCAAGTGGGTCTGTATGGATTTTTGGCAAGTGATCATTTCCTTCTCTCATGAAAGGCTGAGCAGTACCATTTCACAACCTGAAACACTGGATCCCTAGGATCCTTCTTATCCTAACGCTCACACGCAGGTCTGGATGAGCAAAGAAGTCTGCGTACATTTCTAAAAGAAATCCTCTTTCAAGAAAAAATTTTGGAAGAACTTCCCTAGTAAAAGCTATTCTAAGTCTATCCCAGGACACGAGGCTCATGATAAGGCTCTTGCGAGCCTCCAGTGACTCTGCCTCCCCTTCGCCATCTCTATGGTCATGTAAATCAAAAAGGTCAGCATCACTTATTCCACTGGACATAGGAGAACTACGTGATTCTGGGTATGTGGGGGGGCTTCAGACTATTTCCCAAGCTATCGTTGCCAACACTGAGGCAATCCAGAAGAATCTACTAGGTGCTTTAGGGATGAGCCACGTTGATGGACTTCACCAGCATCATAGAACTCACCTACACTGCTACAATAAGAAAACTCTGGGACTGTATTTGGAGATAAGTGAATATTGCTTGAGAGTTTAAACTACTACAAGATAGTGAACAGCTACTGTCTGTACTGCTTGGTGTTGGAGTCTGATGATTTTCCAAAGTGGCTAATACAGATCCAGCTGATGGACCTTACTCTGACATATACAACTAAGCAGGTTCTGAAAGTAAGAAGGTCAGGAAGGGCGTTGTGCTGATCACAGGTTCCAAGCACCTGGGTGGGTAGATTGCCTTTACAGGATTAAGGATGGTTTCAGCAATCTGCAGGAACACAGTTCCGTGTTTAGTTCATTCTCCCACGCAATTTGATGTCTCTTGGAGCATTTGCGTTTTCTTTCTCTATTCTTCATCTTTGCAGTTGTGAAGCTTGTCATCAAGAAGCTTTAATTGTTCTAAGATTTGTAGGTAAGTATCAGCCTCTGTAGGTTTGTTATCAAAGTCTTGAACATTAGGAACAAACCTTGAATCAATAGTCTTGGGGGACAGCAGGAACAGGAAAGGTGGAGTCCAGCATGTCCACCCCGGGGCCTGGCCCTGGGAAGGCAGCAGAGACCCTGGGAACTCAGGAATGGGGGCCAGCCCCTCTTCCAGAAGCTCAATGTCTTATTCAGTGGCAATCAAGAAAGCCTTTTGCCATGGCTCCTGCCCTCTCTGCCTCCAGGAGGGAACCACAGACTGCAGACCAGGCACTTGAGACTCCTTTCTATTTTTTCTTTCTTTCTTTTTTTGAGACAGAGTCTTAAGCTGTCGCCCTGGGTAGAGTGCTAGGCCGTCATTGTAGCTCACAGCAACCTCCAACTATTGGGCTCAAATGATCCTCTTGTCTCAATTTTTCTATTTTTTAAGTAGAGATAGGGTCTTACTCTTGCTCAGTCAGGTCTCAAACTCCTGAGCTTAAGCAGTACACATGCCTCTGCCTCCCAGAGTGCTAGGATTACAGGCATGAGTCACCAAGCTTGGCCCCAGACCCCTTTCCTTTGATAGCAGAAATAAGCAACAAAATCTTTCAGATTTCTCCCTTCTTTATTCCTCAGGTTTAGGTTCACCAAAACTAATACCTGGAAGTCTAAATGCAAGAAAACTAGAAAAGTGAAGACTCCAGGCATAGTTTTGCCAGATATTTGTGGGAGTATTGTAGACAGAACCCAAAGCACTGAGAATTTTTCGCCGTGTGTGGCCCTCACATGACCATTGCCTTCACAACTCTTTCTCTCCATCCCTTTGTGGAAGAAAACCAGACGATGTCACCTCCAAATTTGCCTCTTTGACCTAAGGATTGTTGAGCTGAAGGTAATTAAGAGGAGGCAGAGGTAAGGATGCTGTATGTCCTCTTTCTTTTTTCCTAAAAACAGGACATAAATTTACAAAGATAGAAGATATCCTACCTCCCCTTTCTACCACTGAAGGCCACGTTGGGTTCTCACGGGCCTGGACAAGGCACCAGGGAAATCTGTATTAACAACCTTCACTACCCATCCTTTATCTACTATCTATTTACCTTCCCACAAGTTGCTTTACTCCTCTACTCAAAAGTCTATTTCCTATGTCTTGTCATGTCTCTAAAAATGTACTGCTCTTTGTTGAAGATGCCAGATAAATTGGAACTCAAAGCCATCTCTTTAAGAACTCCTCATACACTGGTTATCAGCCATGTATATAGAAAAATACACATCATATACTTCTGTTTTCCTCTTGTTAATTTGTCATTTGTTTCAGAGGTCCATTCCAGCCAAGAACTTAAGAGAATTAAGGGAAATTTTATTTTTCTGTCTCATATTTTACACATGACTTTATCTCCTAAATTATCCATCTCACCATGTGATAAAATTCAAATTGACAAAACTATAGTTGCTAATCTACAAAAATATTCACTTTTCTAGGAATTATCTTTGCATAAAAGGATTTCTCAGATCAACTAAAATTTGATCGACTGCTTCCCTGCTCCCATAACACTTGCAAACTTTCTACCCAACTTCTCTAAGGAAGAATGTTCTTTCAGAGATGTCTCCTGCCTGGCATAAAAAAACAAATAAATAAACAACAACAACAAAAAACGCCTTATGCTAACAATACTCTGGTTGATTTTGTTTCAAAGCATATTTTCTTATAGGTGTTTATTGGTACGATGAGCTTTTAGTTGCTGAAATATTGTTCTGTGTGGGTTACAGGTGTAATCTCAGATAATGACTTGGATATTTATCCTGGAGTCTGGATCTAGATGAGAGGAATCTGAGGAAACTCTTGAAGAATCAGGTCCCATTAGGCAGGAACAATGATGACTATCAGTTCTGCTATGCTGGGCTGAACATTCCCAAGTAGGGTGTCCACCTGCTTCAGCAGCTGGCCTCATGTCCTGCCTTGGCCCACCACCCAGATCCTGTGGAACTGCTAGATGTTTTCTTGGTCCAAATGTTGATCTAGCAGAAACAGCAGGTCACCTAAAGTGGGTGGCAGGAAGGCTGTTCCTGGACTTTTGGCAGTCAAAGCCCTACAAGTTGACACGAATGACTGGATTTATAATTATTAGATGTTTTCCCTTACAGGCTATTGGCATCCAAGCTAGCCTTGTAACTGTTTTAGTAATTCAATCCATAGTTGTCCTGGACTTGAAGCTTCATCACTTCTTTGTGGCAAAGAATCTGTTTCCAATCTACTCTTGTAATCAGTACAAATTTTAATAATGCTTATGCCAAGGAAAACAGAGTAGTTATTGTTACAGTATTTAAATAAAAACATGAAGGTAAGAACTTTTAAATTATTTTAAATATATGCTTTTTTTTTTTTTTTTCCTTTTTTTTGAGACAGAATCCCAAGCTGTCACCCTCAGTAGAGTGCCATGGCTTCACAGCTCACAGAAACCTCTAAGTCTTGGGCTTAAATGAGTCTTGCCTCAGCCTCCCAAGTAGCTGGGACTACAGGCGCCCACCACAATGCCCGGCTATTTTTTTGGTTGTAGTTGTCAAATGTTGTTCCGCAGGCCCGGGCCAGATTCAAACCTGCCAGCCCTAGTGTATGTGGCTGGCACCCTAGCTGCTGAGCTACAGGCACCAAGCCAAATCCAGTCTAACTTTCTGGGCCATGTGAGCTGTACTATTTTCCATCTGAGGCTCAAAGTAAATACCTTCAAGGTGCTCTGAACTACAGAATTTGTGGAGGCTCCTGGTCTCTGGGCTTTGGATGTGTGATTGCTAAAGGTTGTGCATCCATTAGGTGGAATGTTTATGTGAGAAACATAGCTGACTGACATTGGCACAAACAAAGTCACTTCACGCTCGCAAATCTAACCTCCTGCAAAGCAAATCTAACTCATTTTAGATAAACTGAGAGAGAAAGAGAAACTGGGAAAGAGAGAGAAAAGTAGAGAGAAAAACATATAGGTGTATTCTCAATAAACATTCACATACCACAGGTGAATTCTTCTTTTTCCTAGAATTCAGGTTTACCTATTTGAGGACATGTCCGTGATTGTAAGACCACCTACCACTATCTTCCCAGAGATATCAACCCCAGTCATGAGCATGTTTCACCCTTTGCACTGGAGACTACAGGCCAGCATTTTATCTCCCTTTATTTTATAACGTTGCATGTGTGTTGCTGGCTAATTATACTGAGTCCACAGTCTGGGGCCAAATAGACTCCACATGGCTTATGGCCCAAGTATTGGTTTTTTAGGTACTGAGTAAAGGGAGAGAAAGAGAAAAAGAAAATATTTTTTTTTAAAGGAGCTCAAAATTTCCTTCTAGTAGTACATTTCACTTCACTCTTCATCAGTGGAGGAAAAAAAGAGGTTTTAAGTCAGAGGTTCTTGTCTCAAAGAAACAGTTACATATCCTGGAATTTCTCCTTGTTTTCTCTGCTGTTGTTATGACATGGAACTTGTGTCACAGAGTGCAGGAGAATAGGAAAGTCCAGCGATGTAAATAATGATCATTCCACGAAGTTATTAAATATCTGTGCAAACCATCAAGTGAATTAATCAAAGTTGGCAGATCGATAGCTGTTAGCTTCCAAAAGCAATATAGTATACAATGGACCAGGGATGGCATAAACAACTAAAGTAAACAACTTTATGGAAAACTTTTAGATATTTTGACGTGAAGGTAGCAGAGAAATTTTTAATATGTGAGTCTCTACAACTACAACTCTCCGGGCAATAATGTACAGGTTGTCTTTATAGCCTGTATTTTAATCTTGACTCATTCATTCCCAATATGAATGTAACTGTGCTGGTTCTGTATTAATTAATAATTTAAGGGGATTCTTTTCATTTTTTTCTATTTTTGCAATTTAACTCAAGGCTTGCTTCCCCAAAGAATTAAATATTAACAATTTGAAAATTATTTGTTTAAGGGTGAGCTTAGAAAGGGGTAGGCTATCCACATAAAGGATATGGTCTTTTTAAATACTATTTCAGAAAATGAATTAGCTCTTTTTTTTTTATTTGAGACAGAGTCTCACTATGTCGTCCTCGGTAGAGTACAATTCTCTTGCCTCAGCCTCCCAAGTAGCTACAGGCATCCACCACAACACCTGGCTAATTTTTGTTGTTGTTGTCATTGTTGTTTAGCAGGCCCAGGACAGGTTTGAACCCACCAGCCCTGGTGCCTGTGGCTGGTGCCCTAATATCTGAGCTATGGGTGCCGAGACTGAATTAGCTCTTAAGTTTCTCTCTAATGTAAATTCAGTTACTTCTAATCTTAAAATGCCTTATATAGGATTAAAGGTCCCATGTGATTAAACATTTAAGCCTTGATAGCCTCAGAAAAGGTGATCCTGGAGGAATTATCAGTGCCTACAAGCAAGTAAAATTTTTGATAACATCATGACCAATTCTGTTTACGATTAATCTGAATGACAGCCTACAGCTAACAGAAAATAGAGGGCCAAGGGACTTCTGTATTTCAAAGGGTCTGAATAAATGTTTATACATTTAAAGTAATGATAGGAGGGTCAGATTTTGGGAAAAAATAATAAGAAGAAGTTAATTGATGACTCCATACTGAATCTCAGAGTCAAAGCATTCTATAATAGACATATTCTTATTTGACAATGTGAATGTTACTTTCTTTGTGTTGCTATTATTATTGCTTAATACTTCGTTGCAGCAATTGTCTGATTTCTTTTCTGAATATATTTGTCTTCCTTCGTTCTTTACGAGGTTTTTGTTTCTAGGCCTTATCTTAAACATTGTTATTGTTGTTAAATTTTAGGCCTTCTTAATTTTGTGAAGGCAAAAAGTGCAAACCTAATAAACATATGTATGTGTAAAAAAAATTTGTATCCTCATGTTAATTTGAAATAAAAAAGAATGAAATTTTTTTAAAGTCAAAAAAATAAAAAAAATGATAGCAGGGTGGAAAAAAAGAAAAACACAGACATACATTGCAGAGCAAAATCAACATTTTTTTAGCATGTGCAAAGCAATCTTTGATTTTCTTTGCTAGGCAGAGAGCTGAAGATGATAATAGTTGACAAACTGTATATATTCATAGGTCATATTTTCTAATTCTGAAAGCAAGTAGGCCTGCTGGAAAGCAAGGGCTCTGAGCACATACTCTACTAAATCCATAAAGGTAACTTTCTTCCTTATCTTGATACCAGTGCTCAAGATGGGAGCACTGCTGTTGTTTATGTTTTACCTGCTATTGTTATGGTAACATCGGGTGCTTCCCCATTAGTTATGAAAAGCAAAGCAAGGTCTGTAAAGGCTCAGTTACATGGATCTTGATTTGATAAAAGCATTTGGTTATCATAGCACAAAAATGTAAGGACGTTGCTTAGGCCACTTAAAAAAGTATAGTGACAAAATATCATTAATACAAACTTTGTAGAAAATTAAAATGTGATGAGTTTGTTCATTCCTGGATAAAACCAAACCTAGGGAACCTGGCTCAATTTTGTAGTTTTTCCTGTGATGAGGATTTTCTTTTTATTTAATAAACCTGATAGTAAATGTCCATGAATATGGCTAGGAGGCAATGAAAAACTACAGTGAGAAATGAGATAAATGTGTTAGAAAGAGAGAAAAGACATACTTCATTCAGGAATAGCCCTTTGGCTTATCTTACTTTCAATGTTCTGTTTACCTACTGTGGCATCCCTGGCAAGGACGGGACGCAGAAGATGGGTTGGCAGTGATAGGTACTTAGAGAAATATGGAAAATATGGACTTAGAATCAATATATTTCATATCCAAGTACAACAAGAAATTGTACAATACCATCTATTGTAGGGGTGGCATTGCAGAATAGAACATGGATTCTACAGGTCTGATATAATATATTAATATATTTAGTCAACTAATACTTCATGGGTCTAGAAAATGTTACACAGAAAAGATTTCAATGTATACAATACTTTATTATCACCGTGGTTTAATATAGAATCTTTTTTTGTGTATTAAAGATGAAATTAACTAAAACTAAGCACCACTGATGTTGCCCCTGGGAGGTCTGTACTTCTAGCTGCTGTTCTCCTTGACTTTCACATTTAACTTGATCTTGTTCTTTCCTTGGCTTTCTCATCTTCACTTTCTCATTTTTCTCTTCCTCTTTTAATTTTTTAAAAATATTTAAACCCAGGTTGGAAAAACAAATAGTACATGCGAGTGATAGTGTCTGGAAGCCTAAGCTTCAAAATTGTGACCAGATTGGTGCCAATCTTGGTGAATAAATAGGAAATTAAATAATGCAAAAGAAGAAAAGGTTGGTTTTAAATGAAATGTAGCCAGAGAAATCACTTTAACTCTCTGTTTTTCTCTCTTTCTGTCTCTGAGTGTATGTGTGTGTGAGCATATATATATATATACAGGGCAGACATAAAGGTTATCTGCAGTTTAAAATAGTGTGCACGTGGGCCTGGCATGGTGGCTCACGCCTGTAATGCCAGGACTCTGGGAGGCCAAGGTGGGTAGATTGCCTGAGCTCATGAGTTCGAGATCAGCCTGAGCCAGAGCAAGGCCTTGTCTCTAAAAATAGCTGGGCATTATGGTGGGCACCTATAGTTCCAGCTACTTGGCAGGCTGAGGCCAGAGAATTGATTGAGCTCAAGAGTTTGTGGTTGCTGTAAGCAATGATGCCATGGCATTCTACTGAGGGCGACAAAGTGAGACTCTGAATCTAAAATAATAATAATAATAAAATAGAATAGTGTGAAGTTTAAATTGCACATAAACTTTATGGTCACCCTGTATTCGTGTGTATGTATATGTATGTATTTTTATTTCTATAAGTAATTTTCTTTCTCTCTTCCATTTTTTTCTTTTTCTTTTGAGACAGAGTTTCACTATGTTGCCCTCAGTAGAGTGCTATGGCGTTATGGCTCATAGCAACCTCCAACTCTTGGGCTTAAGTGATTCTCTTGCCTCAGCCTCCCAAGTAGCTGGGACTATAGGCACCTGCCACAACGCCCAGCTATTTTTTGGTTGTAGTTGTCATCATTGTTTGGCCCAGGCTGAGTTCAAAGCCGCCAGTTCTGGTGTATGTGGCCTATGCCCTGGCCGCTAAGCTACAGGTGCCAAGTCCTCTCTTCCATTTTTCAATCTGTGTTTATATTTTATCTACTATTAACAGTAAAGTTTTTTGTGAAGGGTTATTTAATAACAGACCAACTTCCAAATCTGAGAATTAGTTGACTGGCTTTATACTTTGGAAAAATCATTTCAGAGTAATTCTCCATCAAATATAATAGACAACTTTACAATGTAGTCTGTCCCTTTAATTAATCCAGAGAGATTACATATGTCTTTCCCAAACATAATATTTCTTAGTGATTTATCAACAACTAAAACTCAGATAGCCTATGGTTACTTGCCTTCACTCTCCAACAGACAACACTATTTTAAGGAAATCGTGTTTACAATGTATTTCTTATACAATAGGAGGTCATATCAGAATTTTTAAACATTCTTTTAAAATTTTTTTTAAATTCCAGATTAATATATGGGTGCAAATAATTAGGTAACATTGTTTGCATTTTTTAGGTAAAGTCCAAGTTACCAAGTTGAGCCCTTTACCCAAGAGATTTGCCACATAACCTCAACTTTATACCCTGTAAGTGAGAACTTACCAAACCCCCTCTTTTAAAAGATCAAAACATATTTTTAATCTTAAATTTTTCCATGTAACTTCAAAATCATATCCAGAATATGACTCTTTATTTTCACCAGAAATCTTTCCTTTTTCTTTCTCCTATTTTGATTAATTGTAAGATAATAATTTCAGTTTGCTAAGCAAAAGGTCAAGGAATCTTTTGAGAAAAGGTTTTTTTTTTAAGTTGAGGTCTATCATGTGATTGTCTTTTTGATATGACAGATGGATTAGGCTGAGGTCTCCAGCTATTCAATCAAAGGCTAATCTAGTGCTGTTGGAAAGGCATGTGGGAGATGCGACCAAAATCGATAATCAATTGACTTCAGATAAGGAAGATTAGTTTTGGTAATCTGGACAGACCTAATCCCATGAGTTGAACAGCCAAAAGAGCAGCTGAGGCATCCTCGAAGAAAAGAAAAGAAAAGAAAGGAAAAAGATATGGGGAGCAGGGTTAGTGACACCAGAGAGTTCCAGTTGGCCCATGGTGAATGCCTAGCCTGTGGAGTTTAAATTGGCCTACCCAGCCCCAGCATTTGGGTAAGCCAATTTAGTCAATCAATCTATTTATCTATCATCATTGACCTACTGATGGAGCTTTTCTGATTAAACTTTGATCAGTACATCGAGTTTCAGAATATCTGAGAAATCTACCTGAAGTTTTATGTAAAAATTTGTATGCGCCTAAATATATGTATTTAATGGTGAGACCGAGGGATGCAAAATCACTTTTTTAGATTCCTTCTTTTCATACAGCCCATGTCTAACTGGACCAACTTCTTACAATCACTTTGATCCATCCCATGGGCACTCTCTTACCTTGGGCCTCCACATATTTTCTCTGGAGCCCTTGTGATACTAAGTTCTCCGGTGCTACTTCCTCTCCCTTGTACATCACTGTCTCCCTGAGTGCTAGAATGATTTTTGTCAAACCCAGTCTCTATCAGTCAAGTGTTCTGTCTTGCTCAAACTCCTCACCTCTGAGAAACAGGCTCTTCAAGAACAGACCCTTCTGATTTTCTAAATGTAGTTACTGTAAATTTCCCATATAGCCCTGGAATCCTGCTTCTTTGAGCTCATTTATAATAACTAAGCTTACGATACATATTTAAATATGTGTTTCCTTTGTCAAAAAGTCTACCTTTCTTATTTCCCTTGCTGGAAAGTTTCCTTTCCTTGGACTTGATCTCCAACAGTAACCTTTCAGGAAAACTTCCCTGGCCTCCCCAGAGCAGTCACAGACATCTCTCTCTCTCTGAGTCCGTGTGGACTTAATTGTAACATGTTTCTTTGCTTCCATGTATTTATCATTTCTCTGTGTACTTTTCATGCTCTGATTGGAATATGAGCATATGCAGGGCAGGAACTATCTTTTACTGATCGTTTATTCTGCCAGATACCACCCATTCAATTTCTGCAAAGTGGTAAACTAGCTGCTTCTTGGTTGAAACTTTTATAAATAATTGCATTCTATCACTATTTATGTCAAATTGAGTATTTTGACATTATTGAGCCTAAAATAATTTTTGAAACTGTACTTTCCAGAATTTTCTTTTCGTTGAGACTATTTCATAAATGATGTAATATTTTAAGACTTAAAGTATTGCCAGTGGTTCTCAACCTTCCTAAAGCCTCCTAATGCCGCAACCCTTTAATACAGTTCCCCCTGTTGGGGTGACCCCCAATCATAAAATTATTTTCGTTGCTACTTCATAACTGTAATTTTGCTACTGGTATGAATCGTAATGTAAATATCTGATATGCAGGACGTATTTTCATTGTTACAAAGGGGTCGCGACCCACAGGTTGAGAATCTCTGCTTTAAGTGCTTCTGTTTAAATTGTTGGTTCACTGACATTGAAAGTTTGTGCTGTAGTTCCTTCTTTATCTTCAGATTTGCCTCATATCCTTGAATAGGTCTCTATTATCTCGAAGAAAGTAAAGAAAAATGAAAAGCAAATAAATTTTAAAATTTAAGACTGGTTTTTTATTTATTTGCTTTGTTGTGCCCTGCTATTAAGCCTGTCTTCATATTTATCATTATTTTTCTGTGCTATCTCCCCCTTATCTTGAATCGTTGGAAAATTCATCTGATCTTGACTAGGTTATAAACTTCATAAAGGAAGAAATAATCAATTTTACCCTACCACACTCTCTAGTAGATTGTGGTTCATAAATATTTGTTGAACGCTGAATGAACGTATTTTCCTCTCTCGCCATTTTTCTTATTTTTTTTAAATAGATCCCAATGACTTGCACAAATATTTTCTTTCCTTTTTAATGTAATAATATATTTGTTTCAAACAGTTTTAATATCCTTCTACTGTAAAATTTAGAATATTTTCTTTTAAAATAGTGCTTGTTAGCTTAAAGTTGTACTTATTGGGGGTTTGATGTAAGTCAGTAGCCAACAGTCTACTTTGACAGGCATATTTGATCAACAAGGGTATTTTTCATTCAATTTTTTAAGTTTTAAAGGTTTTGTCTAATTTTTATTATTTATATCAGCTTTCTATAGCATGAAGTGTAAATAATCTTTTGACAAACATTATAAAGATAGCGCCAGTATCTTGCATCTTTTATTTTGTCTAAGTTTTATTTTGTCATTCTTACAAAAACAAAAATTGCTTTATTTCTCCTTCCTCTCTTTTACATATCAACATCAATCATGTCTGTAAATATAGGAATATTATTTTATTTATTTTCTTTATCAGGAACTCATAATAAATCTCTACCCTATATTTGGTGCCAGACTGTGCATTTTTTTCCTTCTCAAAAGTCCTGACTGCTGGATAATTCTAACTTGGCCTTTTGATTTTTTTTTTTTTATTGTATGTTTTATGAGCTACATATCAACTTATTTCAAAATGGCCTTCAGCCAGGATGAAAATCAATGAAACTCGCTTTCTTAAAATTTAAGGATTTGCTTGCTCCTGGGAGGCCATCTGGGCTCCTTCTACTGTGCATGTTGAGATATAACTGAGAATTTATTTCTGAGGATATTTTATACTTTGTACTTTGAAATGACAACTTCTAATTTCTGAACTCAATTCAATTATTACCTATATTTTGTGCCATAAAGATTTCTGTAGAAATCTGGGAAAAGAGAATGTTCCTTGTCAATGAGAACAAATTCACATCTTGTCCGTAATGTGACTTGGGCATTAATCTTCACCTGATATTTAATGACCTTGACCAGCTTATAGTTCATCTTTTTGGGTATGAGGCGTCCCACATCTAGAGTGAGGATGAGTGATACTGCCACTGACGTCCGTGTGAGGCTTCTGTTAAACAACACGATTCAAGCACGGACATGCAGTAAATAAACAATTGTGTTTTATTGCCCTAACATTGTCAATATATAAGTATTAATTCCCTCATGCTTTGAGAGCTCTTTTAGAAAACTGAGTTCTTTTATTTATTTACTTTATTCAGCAAATATTTTTGGAGCACGTAGTTAGTGTTGAGCGCTTCCAAACATGAGTGGTAAAGAAGCACAGATCTTTGCCCTTATTACATTTACAGCCTAATAAAAATATATCAAAGGGGTTTGATTATGAGTGAATTTCAATAAGCTTTAATTAATGATGGAATTGCCATACTTATCCAGTACGCATTACATTCCTGGCCACTATTTTTAGCACTTTCCACATATTAATTTACTTAACACTGGCAAGACAATCACGTTTATCTCATCACAATTTAAGGTGGAAAACATCCCTCAATGAAAAGCAAAATAACTTTAACATTCTTACAAGGTCAGTAAAGAGTTGAACTTGGGAACTCCCGATTTACTGGTTTTAAAGGCTGACTCTTACTTACTGAACTAGTTTGCTTCACTGCAAAAATAAGGAGGAAAAAGCTATTTCCATGCACTCTAAGGAACTCACTGAGAATGTCATTAATCAAGCGATAGTGAATGTCATACAGTAGACGTCTTCAGACCCAATATCTTTCTTCAGTTCTCCTTTGCATTCACAATATGTTGAAATTTTAAAGTACCAGTTTGTGCTTTAATTGTTTTCAGTAAATTTTGTGACAAATATACTAAAATCCTACAGGGAACTTATTAATAGATTAATTTCACAAAGTAGGGTCATGACTAAATGTCACAATTTAAGGAGAAAAATTTCAGGCTGGGCACAGTGGCTCACACAGGTAATCCTAGCACTTTATGAGGCTAAGGCAGGTGGATCCCTTGAGCTCAGGAGTTTGGTACTAGCTCGAGCAAGAGTGAACCCAATCTCTACCAACAATAGAAAAACTGACGCAAGAGGATCGCTTGAGCCCAAGAGTTTGATGTTGCTGTGAGCTACGACAATGTTGTGGTATTCTACCCAGGGTGACAGCTTGAGAATCTGTCTCAAAATAATGATAATAATAATAATGATAGTATCATCATCATCATCATCAAGGCAGCCTGTGACCATCCATGTGGGAGTGGGACTGATGTAAGTTTGAGAGGATGGTTATTCTCTTTCTCAGCAGGCTGAGTATGCTTCTTGCCAATCCTGTATTATGAAATTTAATGTATCAGACCTTTTTCATTCTAGCTTCTTAAGGTACAGAAATTAAATTTCTATTATATTATTGAGTACTCTTACTAAATTTCTTTGAACAAACCTTTATAAAATGGGAATAAACTTATATTATTCTGTCTTAATACAGACTACCGTTATGGGTGCTAGGCTATTCCACATGGGGAGCAAATATACATGGGTAGCAGATAATTTTTTTCTGTCTTTCTAAAGTGAAGCTTCGTAAGGGCTGGAGGAGCAATTCTTTTTCTCCCTAACTCCTATCTGAGGCCGTTATGTTAAACGTAAAGTGGCAGAGAAGAAAATAGGTATTGGGTATATTTTCTTAGGTTGAATAGTTAAAACAAAAACTATATGACACTTTTAATCCCCTTTGCAACCCCTTTTATGCCCACCAAGTATTTTTTTGTAAAGAGGTAAAATATTTAGATATGTTAAGCAACCACAGACTCAGAGATGATTAAATAGAACACTTGCTTAGCCTTCCTGGACTAGTTAGGGCCTCCTGAATAGTCTATTTATCAACCAACCTTTACATTGTAGGGTATTAAAAACATATCCATTTTCAATTAATTAGAATTTCATTCATTAGTAGACAATAGTTTCTAAGGTGTGTAATTCCTCAGATAGAAAGTTCAGCGGAAGGACTGATGCAAGACTGGATTATTGTAACGTAACCCTTTTCCCTAACACATGATAACATTAGTGTTTACATTGAATATGACTTTTTTTCTTTTTAAATGAAGGGTCTATTGCGAGAATGAAAAAGAAAGAAAAGAAGCTTAAAAAACAGTAAGGATGAGGGCACAGACATTTGCATTTATATATCTGACATTTTGTGTACTTTTCCTTATTACTTTTTACAGAAACTATCTGAGACTTATACTCAGTGATCAAACCTCAGATTCATTTAAACAGACAGACAATAAACAGAAACAAGAGTATTTGAACCTAACATCAGTCTTGTGGGATATTCTACAGTATTTTGGTAACACCAAACTTTGCATGGCATCCAAATAAAGGATATGACACCACAGCTGATTGACAATTAAGGATGATCAGAGAGCAAGGAAATAGTCCTTACCTACCCTGTTTCCCTGAAAATAAGACAGTGTCTTATTTTAAGGTGTGCTTCCAAAGATGCGCTAGGTCTTGTTTTCAGGGGACGTCTTATCTTTCCTGTAAGTAGGTCTTATTTTCAGAGGATGTCTTATTTTCAGGGAAACAGGGTACTTTGTAGGACTGTCAAAGGAGAAATGCGGGGAGGAGTGTATTATGGTGTGTTATAGGCAGTAAGCTTTAACATGTGAAGAAAACCAGAATATTTATTCCAATTTCTGAGGACATAGAATCCTGGTCATATCTTTAATCCTAAACGCTGGAGAGACATTTGCAAAAGATAAAAGCCAAATTTTGCAAACAAGACCTAAGAAAAGAGACTCAAGGAGAAACTGGCACGAGGGATCCGACAGTCCTCGGTAAAGTCCTCCGTAAAGTATTTTTGAATTACAGAGTTTTATTGTGAATAGTAGCTGAAGGGTCAAATCCAACTCCCCTATTTACCAGTGTGAACATTTTTAAATATCTTAACTAAATTTCTGAGAAGAACTAAAAAGAATCCAAGAATGGGATCCAGGATTGATTTCAAATCTGGTAGATGTGAATTTCTTACCTGTCACATAAGCATATAGTTTTAACCATCTAAGAATTCTCTAGTCCTAAGGTATTTGATTGATTCTTATTTAATAATAAAAATAACATTAACTTTTATAAAGATTTACTTACAAGGCCAGCATTTAACTTACACATGATACTGTAAATATCTTTAAAGAAAGTGTAGAAACCATAAGAACAAATTTGCAGTCTCAGCTTTAACCTGCCTCAGACAAATTTATTTTATTTTATTTTTTTTACCAGTTTTGGGCAGTTAAAGAATCCTTTGACCTTAGATTACCAATCATCACAAATCGAAAACCAAAACAAACAAGTATGCAAATATGACAGAAACTAATGACATTCAACTAAATTCTAATTTTAAGTTGTTTGTCAATCTGAATATTAAAATAAAAATGTGTGACTAAACTTTTGTATAGCACACAAGAAATATTTGCATAACATTACTGATCTTCTGCCTTTTTAGTCTCTTTCTAGATTCAGATGAAACACCCAGTGACCAAGCACACTGGTATAAGGGAGTTGGATTTAGTTTCTTGGCTATTATTAATAACAAAACTCCATAATTCAAAAATGCTTATTCAGAGGAGTCCTGGATACTTAGTGCCGAGATATAAACTAAACACGTCACAATTCTAATTTTGTGACCCTCTTTTAAAATTTAAGATTGGCTCTTATGTACCAGGTCTTCTTGTTAGGCCTAGGCTAAAGTAGAAAAATACCAGTTAACTCCTGGCAAATTTATGGGCTGCGAGCCCTCAACAAAATGAGTTAGTCTGGTTCACTCCCAAGATAGATGGGAAAGTACTCACTGACTTCTGGCTTGACTAACTCCCTTGGAAAATGCACCAGGAAGTATCAACTATCCCCAGACTGATCTTTAAGAAATACCAGATGGGGAAAACATTAAAACATAGAGGTATGACGTGTGGCTAGCTAACCGCAAAATTCTGCTTCTGTACCATGCTTGCTACCCTACCCAGATGTATCTGGACAGACTGTGTGCCAACCAGTAGGCAGACCAAGCCTTAAAAACCTGACCCCTTAAGCACTCGGGGCTGCTCTCAGAAACCTCATGAGGCAAGAGACTCCCTTAAGCCCAAGAGTTTGAGGTTGCTGGGAGCTGTGACACCATAGCACGCTACTGAGGGTGCTATAGTGACACTCTGCCTCTAAAAATATATATTAAACTATGAGAGTTATGTTCACAATATGGTAGAGAAAAATAACTATACAGCAATACTATAAGGTTGTGATTCATAGAGCCAGCATATTCTAAAACTCGCCTGTAAAAATAATTAGTTATGATGGAATTTAAAAAACTTGTCTGAGATCTGTGAGATTTTTAATAAACAACAGTTAATGTGATAATAGCTAAAGCAAACCCTTTCGTGAAATGTTTTATTTAACAATGAACACAGATACCCTCTGTTGAACGGTGAACAATTTCAACACTTTCCAAAAGCAAAGAATGTAGTTTGGAAGAAAGGGAAAGCATTGATTTTCGTTAATGAATGTTTTTTAGCTTTTTGCAACACAGGATTCTTACTACTGAAGATGCTTTCTTTATAGCAATAAATGGATTGAATGATGGCTTGAAAATACGGCCTTCCAGCTTCTTCCTTTTGCCAGCACTCAGCAAATGCAGTCTGGTGTCTGCTCCTGCCAATGTTTGCTCCATTTTTCAAATTAGAATCCATGCCCTGGAGTGATGTAGTCGAAACATGATAACCGAGTAGCCACACAGGCGAGGCAGGAGAGGTGGGGGAATAATACCGATTCCAAAGATCGATACTGTGAGTGCTGAATTTTAGGTTCCTCTTCTTAACTAATTTCGGTGCAAGTGCTAATACGCAGTAAAAGAGTAAGAAAAAAAAATCTTTGCTTGTTGTGTAATTTTTTCCCGAATCATACAGACTAGGGCAAATATTTAGAGTTTTGTTTGTTGGTTTTTGTTTTTTGAGATGCATTCTCACTGTCACCCTCCATAGAGTGCCATGATGGCACAGCTCACAGCAATCTCAACTTCCTGGGCTTGAATGATCCTCTGTGTCAGCCTCCCAAGTAGCTGGGACTGTAGGCACCTGCCATACGTCCGACTGGTTTTTCTATTTTTAGTGGAGACAGGGTCTTTTCTTATTCAAGCAATCCATCTGCCTCGACCTCCCAGAGTGTGAGAATGACAGACAGTTTTCTCAGTTTATGTTGTTTCAAGATGATCTGCTCTTCGTCTGCATAAGGATAAACCTACTTATGAAAGTTGTTTTTGACCAGATAATATATGAATAACGATGTTTCTTTACTTTTTTTTATTATTAAATCATAGTTGTGTACATTAGTGCAGTCAAGGGGTACACGGTGCTGGTTTCATACACAATATGAAATATTTTCATCAAACTGTTTAACATAGACTTCATGGCATTTTCTTAGTTATTGTATGAAGACATTTGTATTCTGGATTTAGTAAGTTTCGTCTGTACCCATTCTAAGATGCACCGTAGATGTAGCCCCACCAATTACCCTCTCTCCATCCTAACCTCCCCCATCTCCTCCCCTCCCTTGGCCCTTTCCCCACATTCTTGTGCTACAGTTGGGTTATAGCCTTCATATGAAAGCTATAAACCAGCTTCATAGTAGGGCTGAGTACATTGGATACTTTTTCTTCCATTCTTGAGATACTTTGCTAAGAAGAATATGTTCCAGCTCCATCCATGTAAACATGAAAGAAGTAAAGTCTCCATCTTTCTTTAAGGCTGCATAATATTCCATGATGTACATGTACCACAATTTATTAATCCATTCGTGGGTCGATGGGCACTTGGGTTTCTTCCATGACTTAGCAATTATGAATTGGGCTGCAATAAGCATTCTCTTTATGTTTTTGAAATCTGACAGCCTCCTGATAGTGCGTTGCGATGTAGTCATCTGGCAGACATTCAACAAAAAATGTAATGTCCAGATAGATGCTTTATTTTTTTTTCTTTGAGCAATTGATATTTTATTAAGTGGCCCCACAGAAAAGCCCATCAACATTTTACAGCTAAATGATACTAGACCCAGTGTTTCTGATGTTTCATTCACTCCATTAAGCAGAGCTGCTTGAAAGAACTAGTTTATTTATTTATATATAAGTAATCACCTCGTGACTACCATCAACTATATGAAAATCCATGTCTGTAAAGCAAGTGCTTGTTCACACACTAAACTGAAGTCATCTGAGCTGCATCGCCACTGTCTGATGTGTGCTTTTTATTTATTTATTTATTTTTATTAAATCATAGCTGTGTACATTAATGTGACCATGGGGCACAGTCTTTATTTTCTAATTCTGTTGACAAAAATGTTATTTATTTGTTGTGCATGTCTATGTGTATGACTGATTATTATTTTTTATGAAGTTCTAATATTAGATATGTTTCTTATGTGTATCTGGTAAACACTAATAAAGAAATCATGGAATGTACTAATTATTAGGTAGTGTAGAATACTCAAAATTGGAACCCCAAAATTATAATGGTTTAAGCTCAATGGAACAAAAAGAAAAAGCTATTTCTCACATAAACAGTCCAAGATAACTCCAGATCGGCTGCTGTGTGGCTCTCATCCGCATTTTTATTTAGGGACCCACGTGGATGGAGGCTCCTCCTTCTTTAACACATGACTTTTTTTCTCCCCTCAAGAAACACAATTCTTACTATCAACACAGAAATGATAATTTAGTTATACAGTATTGTAAAAAAATTTTCAACTAGATTCAGCCTCTGCAAGAGTCAGGTAATTCATTGCCTGTTGCACTCAGTGTCAGCCACTTCTCCCAACACATTTTTCAGGGTGCAGGATGCAGGAGAGCCAACCTCCCCTCCCACTCCATGCTGCCTCTCCCCGACCCCACCCAAACCTTCTAGGCTAAGGGACCACGAGATCAGACTCTACAGGGGTAAGGGATATGGTGCAACTGAGTAAGGCAGATGGTTTAAGAAACCCAGGGATTAATAAAGACTTTGCAAAGGGAAAAGAGCCAACTTCATCAAAAAAGAGTCCCTTTTAAGTACCACCCAATTGTTGCTATGTGGGAATTGACCTTTTGTGGTCAGATTCCCCCCCCACCCTTTTTTTTTTTTTTTTCTGTAGAGACAGAGTTTCACTTTATCATCCTTGGTAGAGTGCCCTGGCATCATACAGCTCACAGCAACCTCCAACTCCTGAACTCCTGGGCTTAGGCAATTCCCTTGCCTCAGCCTCCCAAGCAGCTGGGACTATAGGCGCCTGACACAACGCCCAGCTATTTTTTTGTTGCAGTTAGGCTGGGGCTGTTTTTTTTTTTTTTTTTTTAAATTAAATCTTAGCCATGTACATCAATGCAATCCTGGGGTACAATGTGCTGGTTTTATATACAATTAGAAATGTTTTCATCGAACTGGTTAACATAGCCTTCACGGCATTTTCTTAGTTACTGTGTTAAGACATGTATATTCTACACCTAGTAAATTTCACATGTACTCTTGTAAGATGCACCGTAGGTGAGGCCTTAAAGAAAGATGGAGACTTTACCTCTTTCATGTTTACATGGATGGATCTGGAACATATTCTTCTTAGCAAAGTATCTCAAGAATGGAAGAAAAAGTATCCAATGTACTCAGTCTTACTATGTAACACATGACTTTTAATTGGATTCAAGCTTTGATATTCTGATAGTAAAAAGGAAAAAAAAATACAACCAGAAACAAAAGGAAAGAGCAAACAAGATCATTCACAAAAGATGGAAAGAGGGGTGTGCTGAAAAGGGCAAATATTCCTCTGCTTACATTGTATTGACTAAAATGTAGTCAGACTTAAGACCAAGAGAAATTGCAAGATGTGGTCAACTTGTGTACACAGGAAGAAAAGAAAACAAGTTGTGGTGAGTAGCTACCTGCTTGTGCACAAATGCTGTGCAGAAGTGGGTGGAATGCTACGAAATAAATGTTCAGAATTTTCTATAGCTTGCTTTTATATTTGCTTTAGTTAATTTTATTTATCTTATGAGCAATTTTTCTTATTTTATTATTCATATTAGTATTTCTCCCAAAGTTTCCCAAACGTTTATTTCTCTTTACTTAGAAAAAAAAAATTATTTAGGTAAACATTTTATGTACAGAACTGTAGAAAACTGTTTTTTATTTGAACATGCCTGAAATGTTCAATTAATAAGAAGACAAGGTGTTCTTAGTGGTATATTTGTGAATTAGGATTTACCTTATTATGCCTTTTTTTTTTTTTTTTTTTTGCGTTTTTTTTGGCCGGGGCCAGGCTTGAACCCACCACCCCCGGTATATGGGACTGGTACCCTACCCCTTGAGCCACAGGTGCCGCCTAACTTTATTATGCTTTTTTAAAAAAATCAATGAATGCACTAAACCGATAATCTTACTGTAATGGTGCATTGATAAATCTATGTAGATGGCATGGCCATTTGCAACGTGTGGGCAATCGAAAACATATTTTCTGATTTTCTTTTATGTTGCCTCCTTCACATTTCTAGCTTAGAGTTCTGGAAGGTCATTTTTCTACACCTAATTGCAATTTTATGAGAAATTCACCAATGAAAGTATTACATAATCAGGAGAGGGCTTCAGAGCCTATTTACAAACTAGGCAGGAAATATGTAGATTTCATGCATGGAAAAGCATAAATAAAATTCATTCTGAATCATGTAATTGTACTGTCATTTGTTTCCATGTAATTGGTGAGGAATTACATTTCTATTCATACCTTGGGTCCACTTTTGGAATGAAGCAAATGTAGTATGAAAATCTCAGTAACATAGTTTTAAATTATTGCTTTTAAGTGCAATGCTTCTTGGTGGCTGATCAAGTGTAAGGAATATCTGGTGGAGTAACATTGATGCATAGCCTTCGTCTGGAAGTAGGGGCCTAATGAAACAAACAAAAATGCTAGTTGTTTTCATGTATGGCTATTAAGTTAAAGAATGATTATAAAAAATAAAATCATACAATAATTTTTTTCTTTAACTTTTGACTCTGCGTTTCTGTGCATGAGGAGGGGTGAGGGAGAAGTAAATGTATGTTTGTAAGTGTTTTCCACATTGTAAAGGCCATTGAATTTACCTGGCCTATGACATACTTATTTTAACCGATCAGATACAGGACCTTTTCTGAGCTAGAATTCCTCAGTCCTCAAGAGAGAAGAGAAATAATATACAGATCACAAGACTAAAAAATAACTAATTCAAAAGAAAAACCATAATTAAAGCATCAATCCCCCATCTTGGTTCATCCTAAGATTTTCATAAATATTGCTGCCCTTCTCTCTCCCATGGTCGCCACTACCCATGGACAGAGACAGAGCCAGGATTTGAACTTGAATTTCCTGATTCCTCCACTGGCATATTTCTGTTTTGTAACAAGTGGCTATTATTTTAGGAAATTCAAAATGGATTAGTGCATTTGAAAGAAAGCGTTTTTGTGGTGTGATTTCGTTCTAAATGATCCCTCACCACCATAAAAGAAAGAGGGAAAAGAAATAACAACAAAATAACAGCAACAAATAGGCCAAAGAGAAAGGAAAAAAAAGTAATAAAAACAATACTGTGTCAAAAGGAAGAAGAGCCGCATTGTATATGGAATAAAAACGTTCTTCCCTTTTTTTGCGCTTTTGGAAACGATGTTGGCATCCACAGTGCTTGGCATTTTCAAGGAAAGTGTCTCATTTCCATTAACAAGGAAACCTCCTAATTCACAAATATACACAGTGGGTGATGTGTGTTAATAGCACACTCTTAGCAGCTGATAATGTGGTGCAGTTAATGTATCTCAGCTTGAATTAACTTTACCACAGCATTGTTCCCTTTTTATACAGCGCAGGATCCTGTGGGAAAATCTCTCAGAATCTCACAAGGGGAATTCAATTAACATTACTCACTACTGTACAGCAACATAAAAATGGAGGCTATTTTAACCTTTCTTGAGTTTCCTGCTGATCATTTCAATGCTTTCCATTAGTTTAACTCCAGTTGTCATAAACTCACCTTCACTGTTCAGAAAATACCCTTTAACTTGTGGGCAGTGTGTTGCTTCCAGTGAAAAGCCAGAGTGGACTAAATTGACTAGAAGATTCCAGAACACAGTGTCACAGCTTTGGGTACCACAGCTTAACATGCATATTAAAACGCAAGACTTTCTACTACTACAGATGACTCTTTTAGCCCGTCTGCTGTTTCTTTGTCACGTGGCTACTCTAATTGGAGTATCAAAATCCTACCTTTATCACACACCATCACTCACAATTATAAGAAGGACTCTACCTAACAAATGCAATCAATGTAACCTGGTTCTTTGTACCCTCAATGAATCCTCAGCAATAAAAAAAAAAAAAAGAAAGAAATGGGATTGTGAATATGAGAATCTATGGAAATCTTTAAAGGGCTATGAAAATTCAGTGTTATAGTAACACTGAATAAAACACTGAATAAAAAAATAAATTATCATTATTAATGTCCTCCTAAAAAAATCCTATCTTTTTGTTATTAACAAGTCTTAAGACATTAGTCATCATAAAATTATAAAGTAGATTTACATGAACACATAAATTATGAGGTGCTCCACCTGGCGATTACCTTTGCAGCCCTGTACAAACAAGTCAGTAAGCTTTCATCCCTTCATATGTCAATGTCTGACAGCTGTGTTCATGTCTAAATGTGGCAATGTCTTCTGGTGAAATGTGGCAATGTCTTCTGCATGGTGTTCAATGTTTTTATGTGCCATTACAAGAGTGTCAGAGCTTGGGTTAGAGCAATGAATGAACATTTGTAAATTTATTGTAAAACCTGGTGAAAGTGAAATCAGGGACGCATTAGTTCAAGTATATAGGGATAATGCCATGAAGAAAATGGCAGTGTAGAGATGGATTGAACATTTTTCTGAGGGGAGAGAAAGCGTCATGGAAGGAGAGAGGTCAGGGTGGCCAGTAATGAGCAGCACTGATGACATTGAAAATTAGTCAAATGATGCATCAAAATCATCAGCTGACCATGAGAAGTATAGAACATCAAGTAAACCCTAATGAGGAAACATCTAGAAAAATCTTCACTGAAAATCTCGGCATGAGAAAGGTGTTGTTCTTAGATCACTACCATGCACCAGCTTGCACAACACTGTCTGTGAGGGAGTTTCTCACCAGTAAACAAATAACTGCATTGTAACTCCTTCCCTACTCACCTGATCTGGCCCCCCCAGTGACCTTTTTCTTTACCCAAAGATAAAGGAAATATTAAAAGGAAGACTTTTTTTTTGCAGTTTTTGGCCGGGTCTGGGTTTGAACCCATCACCTCTGGCATATGGGGCGGGTGCCCTACTCCTTTGAGCCATAGGTGCTGCCCTAAATGGAAGACATTTTTGATATGACATCAAGGGTAATAGGACAACAGCTCTGATGACAATTCCAGAAAATGAACCCCCAAATTTGCATTGAAAAGAGGACTAAGCATTGGCATCACTGCATCACTGCATAGCTTCCCAAGGGGCGAGCTTCAAAGGTGATCATAGGCGATCATACTCAGCAATGAGTATGTAGCACTTTGTCTAGGATGAGTTCAAGAACTTAATTGTTAGATCTTGTATATATAAAAACAAACAAATTGGGTGAAGGAGTTTTTTTGTCAAAACTTTTACAGCCATAGAGAAATCGTGTTCCTGAGGTCACCATGAAGGCTCAGATATTCATTAGCATTTTGTACCTATAAAGTATGTTCTTTAATTAATGTATTTTTTTAGACATAATACTATTGCACACTTAATAGACTACATTATAATGTAAACATAACGTTTACATGTACTGGGTTACCAAAAGATTTGTGTGACTCACTTTATTGCAAATTTGCATTATTGCAGTGGTCGGGAACTACACCTGCACTGTATTTAACATATGCCTGTGGTGGCTGCTAAATGGTTAAATAATAATTGCTGAGTAGTATCGCAGCCAAGGAACTGTCATATAACTTTGCAAAGTATAATTACATCCATTTTACTTCATTCCTTTAATTGTTTTTCCCTGTGGAAACTAATCTGTTAGTATCTATTTTCTCCTAAGGGAAGGAAATACATATTTTTCCCTATCAGTTTTGTCTGGGAGCAGATTCAAGATAAAGAGAGGAAAAAAAAAAAAAAAGAGCAAGAGAGAGAGAGAACAAGGCATGCAAATCAGGAAGAGGTGCAGGGCTCAGAAACAAATCAGAAATATTCCCAAGATTAACAAGTAAGGCGGATAACCAGCATTTTGTATATTGGGGTGAGAGAAGCAAAAGCCTCTGTGGTCTTCATGTTAAAAATATACGTCTGGGTGGCCCATAGATCAGTGGGTAGGGCCCCGGACACAGACACCCAGGCTCACGAGTTTGAACCTGGCCTAGGCCAGCTAAAAAAACAATGACAACTGCAACAAAAAAATAGCCGGGTGCTGTGGCGGGTGCCTGTAGTCCCAGCTACTTGGGAGGCTGAGGCAAGAGAATCGCTTATGCCCAAGAGTTTGAGGTTGCTGTGAGCTGTAATGCTACAGCACTCTACCGGGGGCGACAGCTTGAGACTCTGTGTCCAAAAAAAAAAAAAATACACATCTACTCTGTAATCACAGTACCTCCCAGCCCAGTATCCTACTCACTGGTCTGTTGTGACCTTGCATAAGTTATTTAATCTATCTGAATTAATTTCTGCTTCAGAAAATGTGTGAAAAATAGTACCTGCTTCACAGGATCAGTGTGAAGATTTAATGAGATTATCCACATAAAACTTTCCTCATTGGACCATGCATAAAAACTTTTACAACTATTATTATCATCATTAGTTTTTACAAATATACAATTTAGACTCTTCATAACGTGGGTACAACACATTTATCAGATAATTCCACAGCCATTAAACTCAAGCTTCTGGGGTTTACGTGCAAACGTCACAAAATGAGCAATACATAACAGACTTCAAATAAAAGTATTTTAAAATAATTTTGTAATATTATTATAAAAATGCTGGAAATCTATATAAGAAAATAGAACCAGTAATTGCCTCATTGTGTCATTGATAGTAGGTTTTTTTCTTCTTTCTCATACTTTCTGCAATTTACACATTTGCAAATTTAAAATCTGTATGAAAGTAAATTTGGAAAAAGTTGTTTTAATGCATCATCAGTTTTAAAGTGCTATTTTAATGATTCTTAGGGCTATACAGATGCACATTAATGAGTGTAGATATAAAAAGATATGGGAATACAGAAGGGAGGTCCATATTGCATGTTCATGAAGACTGAACAGAAGTTTTAGACATTAGTTGACCCTGAATGACATATTTAGAGCAACTTGGTCATGGTGTGGAAGAAAAAAAGGAAAAAGAGGACATCCAATAAAATTGAGTCCTGTGGCATTTAAGAGGGATGGCCAAGAATCTTTGCAGACTTGCATGTGATTTCATAGGTCAAGAATAAAGAAAGATGTGAAAGGATAATGGGAGATGAGACCGAATCTGTGACCAGGGTTTTGCATGACTTGTTCAGCATTCTAAGTTCCTCAAAGATATCAAACTACCTTTGTATATTTTCATGATGTCAGAGATCACTCTGGACCAAGGAGTGTGAGACTGAAGCAAGTAAAGAGACTGTGGCATTAACTCTGGTGAAGAAAAGAGAGAGATTAAGTAGTCACTGTGGGGTTAACCTTTAATAACCAGATTAATTGAGGGGCAATAAACATTCTGGTTCAAATGTCTTTGTGGTTAAAATGAGTTTTGTTCTTCTGGGTAGTTACCTAGTAATGAATTGCAGGACCAAATGGAAGGTCTACTTTTAGATCTTTGAGGATTCTTCATACTTCTCTCCAAAAAGGCTGTATTAGTTTGCAATCCCACCAGCAGTGCAGAAGTGTTCCCTTCTCTCCACATCCATGCCAGCATCTGGTGTTTTGGGACTTTGCGATGTGGGCTAATCTTGCTGGGTTTAGGTGATATATTAGAGTGGTTTTGATTTGCATTTCTCTGATGACTAAAGATGATGAGCATTTTTTCTTGTATTTGTTTTTTTTTTTTTTTTTTTTTTTGAGACAGAGTCTCACTTTGTTGCCCTTGGTACAGTTCTGTGGCATCATAGCTCACAGCAACCACAAGCTTTTGGGCTCAAGCTATTCTCTTGCCTCAGCTTCCTGAGTAGTTGGGACTACAGGCACCCATCACAATGACTGGCTGGGTTCTTTTTTTAGAGACAAGGTCTCAGTCTGGCTCAGGCTGGTCTCAAACCTGTGAGCTCAGGCAATCTGCCTACCTCAACTTCCCAAGCACAGTATTAAAGGCACAAGCCACCATGCCTAGCACTGGAGAAGTTTCTGTTCAAATCTCTTGCCCACTTACAGAGGGGATTGTTTGCACTTTTCTTACTGTTTAAGTTGAGTTCTCTCTAGATTCTAGTTATTAGGCCTTTGTCAGATTCATAACATGCAAAAATCTTCTCCCATTCCGAAGGCTGTCTGTTTGCTTTCTTTGTGATACCCTTAGCTGTGCAAAAGCTTTTTAGCTTAGTCAAATACCAGTTATTTATTTTTGGTGTTGCTGCAATTGCTACAATGGGAGGGGTGTCTTCCTCATAAAGTTTTTTTTCCAGGTCAATGTCTTCAAGTGTTTTCCCTGTACTTTCTTCTAGAATTTTTATTGTTTTGTGTCTGAAATTGAAATCTTTTATCCACCGAGAATCAATTTTATTCAGTGGTGAGAGTTATGGGTCCAGTTTCAGTTTTCAAGTCATTTTATCACAAATACATTTGCACCAGAATGTTTACTGCAGCTCAATTCATAATTGCCAAGATGTGGAAGCAACCTATGTACCCATCAACCCATGAATGGATCAACAAGCTGTGGTATATGTACACCATGGAGTATATTCCGCCATTAAAAAAGATGGACACTTCACATCTTTTACATTTACCTGGATGGAGTTGAAATACAGTCTTCTTAGTAAAGTATCGCAAGAATGGAAAAATAAATATCTAATGTAATCCATACTAAAATGAAATCAATATATAACCAATTATGTGTTCATAAGAACAATAAAATACAAATATAGTCTAGTTTGGAGGTAGAGGGAGGTGGGGGAGCGGGAAGAAGATTGGCAGAAGGAGGGAGGGCAGGAGGCGGGATCTCACCTACTGTGCACAGTGTGAGGGTGTATCACACACCCCCTGGGTGAGGGGCTCTTTTACAACTGGAACTTTACCCTGGAAGTGACAACAATGTAACCTAGACATTCGTACCCTCATATTAACTTGAAACAACAAAAGTGGAACCTAATTATTTCCATTCTGATTAATCTTTCTCTTACCCTCTCGTAGAGTAGTTTTAATGGCCAAGTGAATGAGAGAGACCTTAAGTAGCACAAAGAAGGAGAGCACGGAAAGAGAACAGGTTGTGGGCTACAGAATTCCAGGAGTGGAGCAAGGATGAGTTTAAGTGTGGCTGGACATACGGATTGGCTACATGGTACAACTTCTTACAACTACTAGGCAATGGAGGTAACAATACGCTGAGTGAGAAGGGTGAAAAAATATTCAATGGCTAGAGACAGTGGAAAAACAGTGTAGGTGAAAACACGCAAATGAGGTATTGACAATAATGTGCTAAAGGGAAAACAAAATGTGTTGCAAAAATGAAATATATTTAAGTTGGCAGAAGTGTAGAGTTTCCCTAGGGTCATGAGAGGCGAGAATGAAAAAGATGATTTGAACCAGACAAGAAATTACCAAGCACATCAAAGGGAGAAGTTAATACGTTAGTCTCTTTGGAAAGGGGTTACCTCTGATTTACGTAGAGCCCCAATATTTCTATTTCTTGTATATTCTATAGAAAAATATGACGCAGTGTTTACGAGACAAGATTATGAGCATAAACTGCCTTGGATTTAAATGCCAGCCCCGAGGCTTACCAGCATTGTGACTTTTTGAGCAAGTGGTTAATCTCTCAGTTCTTTGGCTGATATCTGCAAGGTGGTGATAATAATTGTCTACTTTCCCCAAGTGGTTATAGGGATCAAAGGAATTAATACATTGGCCATCAAGTAGAATGTGCTATACATCTACATATGTATAAAATATGCATACATGTACACTATAAAAATTGTTACTCTCTCTAGCTCTCTTTATATTTCTTTTATTTCTCTGATGCAATATAAGATTCTTTCTCTTTCTTTACCTCTGGTTTTATCTGCCATAAAATAAGAGAGCCACTTTCCTCTTTTTATTGCCAACCTTTTATTTTCATTTATAGATGTTGAATTGTAAGTTCCTTCTCATTCTTATGAATATCATAATCATGTCATATTTTGATACATAAAACACAGGAGGGATATTTAAGAAATGGTAAAAAGTACAATATTCAGACCATCCTAAAGTAGCCTTTTTGGGGGGTGATGAATAGCAGATTTTTATTCAAATTGAGCAACTTACTTGTCGACTCTCTGAACTGTTTCATGAGTTAGTATTTCTATAGCATAGTGCTGAAAGACAAGTGCATTGTTTAGGTACTTATCCCAAGGCTGAGGGAACCAGGACACCTCATCCCCCTGCTTACAATTATTAAAAAAGATCAGGGTGAGCTTGCAAACCTAAGCCAGCCCTAAGAGGTGGATACTTTGGATTCTGCTTGTAATGATGAAGACAAATTGGGTGTCCCCTTGAGGATTGGGAGGCGATAAGATGTGAAACTGTAAAACAAGGTTACAGTTGATATTTTCAAATATTAAAATCGAGTCTGGGACCAGGTACATTGGCTGACTCCTGTAATCCCCGCACTCTGGGAGGCCGAGGAGGGTAGATTGCTTGAACTCAGGAGTTTGAGACCAGCCTCAAAAAGAGTGAGACTCCCATCTCCAAAAATATCCAGGCATGGCAGGTGCCGGTAGTCTCAGTTACTGGGGAGGCTGAGGCAAGAGGATCAATTGAGTCCAAGAGTTCAAGGTTGCTGTGAGCTACGATACCATGGCCCTCTACCCATGGCAGCAGAGTGAGACTGTATCTCAAAATAAATAAAAATAAATAAATAAATACAAGTAAAATGGAGTCTGGATCTATCAAGATGACCATATTAAACATAGATACACGAATGTATGATTGTCTGGGTCAAGTCTCACCTACAAATAGGACAATATGTAGATTAACATATAATCTACATGAATATAATGTGTTTTCTGTGTTGTTTAGAGTAAGTAAAGATTTCTAAATTTTTATAGCACAGAAATCCTAACAGATATGGCTGCTTATGTAGGTTTTTACCTGTTTACACTTTTCTTTATTATTTCTCTCTGAAAGTCAGGATATATACATCTAAAGTTATTTCAAAATATTTGAGCTGACACTTTACTTTTATTACGTGATAGGCATGCAATCTGTATTTACCGAGCTTCTAATGTGTTCCAGATACCTAATGAGCACTGAAGATAAAGTAATAAGTGTATATATAAATCATAAAATGATATTATGTGTTTAATAATGTCGAATGAATGAATCACTGCATGTGTCAACACAGTGTGCCCAGGTGCCCTGGGAGTTCAGTTCAACATATATTTTTGAGTGTATGATGTATCACCCAGATCAAATCGGAGGGACATTATGCCATCTATCAAGTGATTGGCTCACAGTCCCAAATCCATCCTTCATTGCCTGTTCTTGGAAAATTTAACACTGGTCCTTTAAGCACTGTTCCTTTCCCAGACTGCCCAAGCTTTATTGGTAGTAGATACAGGAGACAGACTCTGAGGAAAAGGCCTTTCCCTTTTGACCCCACTGTGTGCCTCTGCTCTCCCACTGTGCGTTTCTGTTCTCCCACTGTGTGCCTCTGTGCTCCCACTATGTGCCTCTGTGCTCCCACTGTGCACCTATGTGCTCCCAGTGTGCGTTTCTGTGCTCCCACTGTGTGCCTCTGCGCTCCCACTGTGCACCTATGTGCTCCCACTGTGCGTTTCTGTGCTCCCACTGTGTGCCTCTGCGCTCATTCACGGCGCTTGGTGCTGGCTCACCCAGCAGGTGCAACCTCAGCACAGGCCTTGCAGCATGTGCAACTTCCGTGACACCAGCTTCTTTAGCACAGAAATGTGAACCTCCTTCTGAAATACGTCTCCCTTGATACCTTACAGCGAGGATTTCCAGCAAGTTCCCTGCTCCGACACTGGAGGGACTTTTTCGCAGTTCAGTGGCTCCTGACACCCTTCTCTCGTGAGGTCTGGGTCACAGCCGCTGGGGCAGCGGCTGCTCCTCAGAGCTGCTTATTCCTCTGCTCCTGGGAGTTCTCTTTAACTCTTACACCCAGGCCGACATTCACTACCCTGTTTAATTAATATTCTTTATATTAACCTTTCTATTTTCAAAACACAGGGTAGTTTCTGTTTCCTGAGTAGACACGACTGATACAGGTATCAAATCTAAGCTAGAGGAGTTTGGGATGTTTTCCCATAGGAGTTAACTTACCAGTTGAATTTGAATACTGAGTAAATGCTAATTAATAGGCTAAAGGGCACAGGGATGGGGCGCAGGAGTAACCGGAGGTTAGAAAAGGTAGATGTTTAAGTTTCTGGTCCTTAAATGGTGATCCCTACACTAGGAGGATCAGTATCACTTGAGAAACTGATAGAAATTCAAGCACCTAAGAAGTTAATCAAAGTCTCCGGGGGTAGGCCCAGCAATTGTTGTTTTAACAAGTTCTCTGGGTCATTTTTATGCATGCCAGAGCTTGAAGAAATTGGTTTGACTGGATATGAGTTAGGTGCCTAGTCTGACCTTGCAGTGATGGATTAAGTGTCCCACCCTGTAGGTTAGAATGGGAATATGTTAATAAGTACCATGAGTATTGAGAGTTGATACTATGAGCAGAGATTAAAAAAGTCAAAACAAAAAAAATGAACATGTAATAAACAAGAAAGTAAAATATTCTGAGTATGAAAAAATAAGAATGTATACTTTATCAAAAATTATTAGCTTTAAAATACTAAAGGTTATATACCAAAAATTTAAATTCTTCTAAAAAATGTCATCTCCTGTCCTACAAAGGATCAGGCTCTGCTTTGAAAAGAAATCATTCCACTAAGCTTTGTACATCAGTGTGACAAAGTTTTCTACATGGAGAAGTAATAGGAGCTGCTCCACTAATAAGGTTTTGATCATTTAATTGATTTGTTTGTTGCCTAAAGCCATACAATAGAAATTCTTATTATTGTGGTGTGGTAGCCAGGATGTGTTTTAAAGTCATATTATTCATGCAAAAAATATTTCCATTAATGAAAGTATTTTCATTACCTACAGCTCTATGTTCTTCTTTTCAAGGTTAATTTTTTCCTCTGATCTCCAGTTAATACCTATTATTCTTAAACTTAAAGATTAGCAAAATGACAGACAGAAGTGGCATGCGATGTCTGAACAATACTGATTGGAGGCTTTTATTCTTTTTGGAAATAGACCAAATAGCATTCAAAATTTAGCTCAAAAGGATCAAAAACAATTATGATAAGTTATATGATAGGCTTACCCTTAGATTTTCTGTCTTTAAAACCAAGTCGAAGATATAAGGAGAAACAGCAAGAAAATATGTTACTACCGTACTTACACAATATAAATTAATTCTGGATCAATTTAAGTATATGCATTTTCCCACTGCTTTATAGGTAAAAATGAGTATTTATGTAACATACCTCCTAGATCAAAAGTTTACTTGAAGTGCTTTAAAATGTATTGCCCAACAGTTTATGGGCATGCTGTCATAGTTGTTAAATTTTATGGATACCAGCATGTGATACTACAATAATGATAAAAGTAGTTAGTGAACCAAAAATGCAAATTCCAAATTATTATTTCACAGTGTTAATTTTTTTTGTGTGTGTGTGTGTGTTTTTGGCCGGGGCTGGGTTTGAACCCGCCACCTCCGGCATATGGACCGGCGCCCTACTCCTTGAGCCACAGGCGCCGCCCGCACAGTGTTAATTTTTTAAGACAAAGCCTCTGTGATTCAATCCAGTTCTGGAAAGTTTTCTTTTTGAAATAGTATGGATTGCTAATATTTGTTACAAAAGATTTTATTTATAATTCTTGTTATTTTCATAATATTTGCCTCACACATGTACAGTTATTTACAACCACATGCATAGGCATGCTCTATTCTCTCCAACAGATAAAGCACTTTTATCCTTTACAAAACACATTTCAGAGACTAGATATATTGAAATATGGCAGGTCAGGAGCCAGGTTTAAAAAGACAGTATGTTAGCTTAGTTCCTGTAGCTCAGCAGCTAGGGCACTGGCCACAAATACTGAGGCTGGTGGGTTCAAACCGGCCCAGGCCTGCTGCACAGCAATAAGAACTACAACAAAAAAAATAGCCAGGCATGGGCGGCGCCTGTGGCTCAGTCGGTAGGGCGCCGGCCCCATATACCGAGGGTGGCGGGTTCAAACCCGGCCCCGGCTGAACTGCAACCAAAAAATAGCCGGGCGTTGTGGCGGGCGCCTGTAGTCCCAGCTACTCTGGAGGCTGAGGCAAGAGAATCGCTGAAGCCCAGGAGTTGGAGGTTGCTGTGAGCTGTGTGATGCCACAGCACTCTACTGAGGGCCATAAAGTGAGACTCTGTCTCTACAAAAAAAAAAAAAAAATAGCCAGGCATTGTGGCAGGTGCCTGTAGTCCCAGCTACTTGGGAGGCTGAGACAAGAGACTCGCTTAAGCCCAAGAGTTTGAGGTTGCTGTTAGCTGTGACGCTGATGCCACAGCACTCTACTGAGGGTGACATAGTGAGACTCTGTCTCAACAAAAAAAAAAAAAAAAGAAAAGAAAAGAAAAGACAGTATCTTATGTAATATACCATGTGGATATTAAAAGTTCTTAAACTTCCAATAAGCAATTAATAACTTTGATATGAATATAATAGAAAAATTAGCTTGTCACTCTACGTGGGATTTGAAAAGTATCACTTGAATCAAAGAAAATAGAGTCTGAGAAATTTTGCTGTGTAAATGCAGACAATATTCTCTGATGGGCTATTGACCTCCTAAGATGCGGTCAGTCTTGGGTCCAGATTCATGTCAAGGGCAACCATTGAGGGTCTGCCACAGGGCAAACAATGAATTCTGAGTCAGCTGCCCATTCATCATGCTGTCTCTATCTGGTCCAACATCAAGGCTTCAAGTAAATCATACCTATCAAAATTCATATCTCAAAAATATGATTTTAGCAGCCTTGCAAGTGAAACTCTTAGGTCCCTATTTTAAAAATATTTGGTCAGATTACAGCAAATAAAAGCCATCTGCAGGGTACACAGAGTTGTAATAGAAACAAACCGGAAAACAAGTAGAAACTATCCTCGAAGTCACAGCATCAATGCTGTAAAAATGTTACTCAGCCTATCACATCCTACATTCCTGTGCTGTGAAGGTGTAAACACTCAAACTAAAATACTGAAACTGGAGCTCGCCTAGTATACAAAAGTGGAAGGTGGTTTGGGGAAATTCAGTAACTCTTAAGCACTGGAATTATTAGACTTACACACAAAAGAAGAGAGGTGATAATGGTGTAGCTACTGTGAGTCATTCTCGTACTTCTTTTATACATTTTGCTAACTCCACATACCATCCTGTGATTTGAGTCCTGTATGCATGCTTACCCTATTTTCTCCCTGAATATTTTTTTTTTTTATTGTTGGGGATTCATTGAGGGTACAATAAGCCAGTTACACTGATTGCAATTGTTAGGTAAAGTCCCTCTTGCAATTTTGACTGATATAAACAGATCTAAAAAGAGAATTTGAAGTTACTACCATATAAATAAAGCCAGAATCATTTAAGGGCAGAAAACATCAAAAATTAGTAATCAAAACCAAAATTTTTACTAAAATTTAGAAAACACACGTGCATGCCCAAGCTGAAATCTTGAGGTTTATTCTAATTCAGTTAATAAAGACAAGCTATTTATCTCCTCATTGATAAAGTCTAATACTAATTAACTACTATAGCTTTCTCTTTTATTGAACTAGGGAATTGACAGAAAATCAAAACTAAAGACTATCTGATTGTGAAATTTCAAAGGACAGGTGATAAATAGAAGATCAGAAAGTATTGCAGTAAAAATAAATGGATTATATCTCAGGGATTGGAAAGAAGAAAGTTGGACGACTCAATAGCAACCTAGGTGTCACCCAGATCTAGGTGACTGGGCAATGCTTTCTTAATAAGCTAAACATTTTCAATCTGGTGTGCTATGTCTGAACTCTCAGGCAGGCACTCTGAGAGAAAAATTCCTTCAAAAATACAAGGGCTTAAACATTATTCAACATGTATTCATTTTTAGGAAATCAAGAAAAACCAAGAAAATTATAAACATAAGATCTAAGGACCAGGTTAGCACTTCATATTTATAGTAAATCCCTAAAGCAAACAGTTCATATTGAGGCAAGAAAACAGGAAATTGTATGAAGAAAAACAAAAGAAAAATATATATAAATTGAAAGATTATCCGACGTATTTGAGTTAGAAATTAAATATTGATAGCTAATATATAAAAACTATTTATTGAAATAAATAAGTACAGTTCCTATAAACACAAGAAATTATTTTTAAAAGGCAACAGCAAGCTGCGTAAACATAAAAAATTATGGGCAGCGCCTGTGGCTCAAGGAGTAGGGTGCCGGTCCCATATGCTGGAGGTGGCGGGTTCAAACCCTGCCCCGGCCAAAAAAAAAAAAAAAATTATATAAAGGAAAGAATATTCATCAAATCCGCTACTTGGATCTCTAGTGACTAAAATTATACAATCATAACAAGGCAAGAATAAAAACAAATTTAATTCCCATTATGATACATCAATATCTAAAGAGACAACAAAAAAGAGGTTGGTAACATAAGATAGCTAACTCGAAATTTAAGGGGGAATAAGCAAAGAAGTAAATAGATATATCCAAAATTGATGTAACAAGAAATAGAAGCGTAAGTGTGCTACCTAAACATAAGTAAGAAAAGGAAAACTAACCACTAAAAGAAATGAGTTTCATTGTTCAAGCGGTGAGATTAGGTTGAGATGAAAGATGTCAAGTAAAAAGTCATTCAAATATTTACATATAATCCTTGACTAAAATACAATTTGCCTTGCCAAGAAAAGAAAACTACAGTAGCAACGAAAGCAGTTTAGTCGATATAATTTTCTCGTCTTCCTGTGATAGATAAATGGATTACACATGATGACTCTTAGTTCTTTTGTAATCACTCTAAAAAAAACAATGAAAAATCATTAATCATCAAGAAAAGGTATCTTATATCTTTCAAATACAGGTTTCTAAGATACCTATTAATAATTGTAAATACTAGGCTATGAGCCTAAAAAGTAAAATGTACTATAATTAGAATTTACCTGTGACATTCATATTATAGGAAAGTTTGGGTTTAGTGTATCTTACCAACTGGACTCTAAGGTACTTGAAAGAAAGAACATTTTATTTTTCTTTGGCTCTGTAGAGCTGACAAAATAGTATTTGATAAATGTTTATTATTATTAATTAATTAAATAATTTTGAAACTTAGGTCTGAACCCTTTGGTAAAGGGATTATAATTCTTGTTCAACCCTCACTTTGGGTCACAGATACCATTTTATCCTTCTTGTCTTCTTTTTATTTTTTACAGTGGTAAAATGCACATACGACTTACCATCTCAACCATTTTTGTATGTAGTTCAGTGGTACTAAATGTGTGCATAATGTTGTGTAACCATCATTACCACCCATCTCCATAGTTTTTCATATTGTAAGACTGAAACTATCTGCCCAGTAAATGATTATTTTCATTTATTTTCTCTCTGCAGCCTCTAGCAACCAGCATGGACTTTCTGTCTCTATGATTTTGACTCCTCTAGTACCTCACGTGGGTGGTAATCATGATACTTGGCTATGTCTGTCTGCCTTATTTCCCTTAGCATAATGTTCTCCAAGTCCATCAAATCTGTGGCATGTGTCAGAATTTCCTTTCTTTTTAAGGCTTATTAATACTGTACCACATGAACACACCACACATTTGCTGATCCACTCATGTGTACATGGGCACTCCCATTGCTGCCATAGTTTGACTCTCGTGAATAATGCTGCTGTAAGCGCAGGCGTACAAAGACCATTTTGAGATCCTGCTTTTAATTCTTCTTGGTATGTCTCCAGACGTGGGATTGTTGGATCATACCGTAATTCAATTTTTGCTTTTCTGAGGAACTGCCATACTGATGATCACAGTAGCTGCATCACTTTGCATCCTCACAAACAAAGCACAGGGTTAAAATTTCTTTGCACCCTTGGCCCCGAACATGTATTATTTTCTGTTTGTTTAATAGTAGCCATGCAAAGAGGTGTGAGGTGTTATCTCATAGTTTTGACTGACATTAAACACATTTTCATGTGCCTGGCAGGACATTTTTACATTTTCTTCTATGTCTTTTTAAATCTTTTCCCCATTTTTGAAGAGGGTTGTTGGTTTTTACATTGTTGAGTTTTAGGACTTCTCTGTATATACTGAAGATTTTGTATCAAATACACATGTATATAATTAGCAAATATTTTCTCCCATTTTGTGGGCCGCTATTATGCTCTTGCTAAGATTTGAATGTTTGTAGGCCTCCAAAATTTACATAGTGGAATTTAATACCCAATATGATAGTATAAAGAGGCGGGCTTTGGGGATGTGATCGAGTTTATGAATGCTCCACTCTTATGAATGGGATCAGTGCTGTTATACAAGAGATTACAGGGAATATGCTGGTTTATTTTGCCCATCTATCTTCTCTGTCATTTGAGGAAACAAATGATGACAAATGATGCCATCTGGGAAACACCCTTAGAATAGTTCAGCTTAGGATAGTTTAACTTAGGATATTTCAACTTGAAGGTGATGTGAAAACAATGCCCATTCAGTGGAAAGTGTAACACCATCCAACCTAAGGGATAATGAGCACCATCATGTTACATCCAAATAAACTCATCATATAGTAAAACACACCCTGACGTCAAACCATCATAAATCAGGGACTATCTGTATATCAAATGTGACACTATTTGCAGGGCTTGATTCAGAATTTGATAATAATATTTATTAATATTTTAGAAGTTAAACTCATGGGTATTCTCAAACATATAATTCTGATGCTTTCATCACAAATGTGCTTGAAAGTTGAGACTATACATTGAGGGAAATGTGTAAGGTTGTAAAAAAATACTATTTGGTATCCCAAAAACACATGTATAGTTACGTATATGAAAACATGTGGGACATGATACACATAGAAATGTATTCACAGGTTCAGGAGGGGGATTCACAGACTAGTCCTTGAAGAGACGTCAGAGACCACAAAGCAAACTTTTGGTTTTTTTGGCTGGAAACACTTAGACCTAACTGGAACAGTCCTAAGGCAAAGGGTAGTTGTAGGATCACTACAGTCATTACTAAAATTACCCAGTCCTGTTTTCATGACCAGAGATATGCTCTGTTTCTTGCTTTCTTAGATGAATATTTCCAAAGGGACAAATACGACCACTAAATGCTTCCCACTTCTTACCTAATTTAGCTCTTTTATTTGTTCTAGAAGCTATGGAAGGTTGATATAGTGAGGATCAAATAGCGACTTAACTTCCTTGTAAGTTCTCAGTTGCTGTCAAACCTTTCTGGAAGGAAGTATGGAGAAACCTCAAAGCACTCAAGCTAGACCTCCCATTTGATCCTGCAATCCCATTACTGAGCATCTACCCAGAAGGAAAAAAAAATCCTTTTATCATAAGGACACTTGTTCTAGAATGTTTATTGCAGCTCAATTTACAATCGCCAAAATGTGGAAACAGCCTGAATGCCCACCAACCCAGGAATGGATTAACAAGCTGTGGTATATGTGTACCATGGAATACTATTCAGCCATTAAAAAAAAATGGAGACTTTGACATGATTGCAAGAGGGACTTTACCTAACAATTGCAATCAGTGTAACCTGGCTTATTGTACCCTCAATGAATCCCCAACAATAAAAAAAAAAAAGAAAGAAATCTTGAAGATGAATAAAAAAAAAAAAATGGAGACTTTACATCCTTCGTATTAACCTGGATGGAAGTGGAAGACATTATTCTTAGTAAAGCATCACAAGAATGGAGAAGTATGAATCCTATGTACTCAATTTTGATATGAGGACAATTAATGACAATTAAGGTTATGGGGGGGAAGCAGAAAGAGGGACGGAGGGAGGGGGATGGGGCCTTGGTGTGTGTCACACTTTAGGGGGGCAAGACATGATTGCAAGAGGGACTTTACCTAACAATTGCAATCAGTGTAACCTGGCTTATTATTGTACCTTCAATGAATCCCCAACAATAAAAAAAAAAAGTACTTACAATCAAAAATACATAACCTTTAAAAAATCTGTAGTGTAACATTTTGAACATTGTCGATTTTACAACAGTATATGTGTTCTAATTTTTTTGCACAAATAGCTTCCTTTTCTATAATTTTATTGCTCACCCATCTGTTATTGAGTCATTTTCATTGCTTACTTCCCGTCTCTGTTTAACTTCTAACAGCAAATACTTATCAAAGACTGCTCACTGATGCTCTTGGGCAACACTGCAATAGCCAGTAGGACGCTAACCAAATATCAAGTGGAAAGATTAGTAACCAGGTCTGCATCCTTGGGAAAGTGAGCTTATTTCTTTTATCTGTATAATCAGAGGTTATGAGGTACAAATAAGATTAGGGAAGTGAGCACCAGAGAAATACTTTTTCTATCACAGATGTCAAGGGCAGGGTAGACAGTGGTTCCAGCAGCATGAATAAGAATGGAAGACATTTATTTTATAAGAAACTGCCTTGTGAAGAGTTATCTTACAATTACTATTGCAGAAGATGTTCTCTTGTTAATAATGTACATTATATTATGTACCTTAGTTAAACAGAATTTTTACTGCAATGCTACTAATTAGCATCAAGACATTGGAGAAAATAATATATTTGGGGGGTGTGAGGGAGGAGAGATTATGAACTCACAGAGAGGGTGGTGCCTGTGGTTCAGTGAGTAGGGCACCAGCCCCATATACCGAGGGTGGTGGGTTCAAACCCAGCCCCGGCTGAACTGCAACCAAAAAATAGCCGGTTATTGTGGCGGGCGCCTGTAGTCCCAGCTGCTCTGGAGGCTGAGGCAGGAGAATCATGGAAGCCCAAGAGCTAGAGGTTGCTGTGAGTCCTGTGACATCATGGCACTCTATCGAAGGTGGTAAAGTGAGACTCTGTCTCTACAAAAAAAAAAAAAAAAATGAACTCACAGAGAGAATATGGAGAAAATTGGCATTTGACAGAAAAACAAGAACTACTAAGATGATTAGAGTCTAAAAACAAAAAAAAAAGAAAGAAAGAAGGTACTAGAAATTAACTGTACGTGACAGCCTTCTCTCCCATTTTCAGACATAAATAACTATGGAATTTAATATTTTCTATAGCTTATTTATACATCAACATTAAATTTTTAATCAACTGATCTTTACTATTTCTTCCCACTGTGGATGCTGTGCTGCTCAGATTTCCCCTTCAATTCTAAACGATTTATTCGCATAGGTGTTGGAAAGGTTATTGGCTGGCAGTTCTCAGGTGTCAGCCCATTTTGGGAATTACCTCCACTGAAGATGAACACCTACCTCATCTAAGGAAAAAATTCTGTCTCTGGGAAGGATTCATCAAATGATGACTAGATCCTGGGGTCTAAACACATCACTTTTTTGCCTCAACTTGGGACACTTCTGATGGGTCATCTCAGCTTCAGGATATCCTCTGGGATTCGCTGAGGTCTGTGTTGTGATTATAATACAGGCCACTTTACCCCTGTTATGCAGGAGACAAACCCCTATTAAAACCCCATCATACTAATCTCCATCTCCAAGTCTGCTTTTCTTACTTTTACCATAGATTGTTATATAGTATTGCCTGGAATACATTTGGTTCATTAGTTTTCTTGTTAAGTCAAATTATATGAAATCTATTTTATCCTCAAGTGCAGAACTCCATGGGTCCCCAGAGAAAAGACAGATTCAATGTATTGGAAGAGTGAGGCAAAAAAAAAAAAAAAAAAAAGTAATGCAGTTCTCGAGTCATTGGCAGGAACCAAAAATTGGAAGAAAGGGGAAAGGGAGGGGAGGGAGGGGGGAGGGAGGAGGAAGGAGGGGGATTAATGGGATTACACCTGTGGTGCATCTTACAAGGGTATATGTGAATCCTAGTAAATGTGGAATGTAAAGGTCTTAGCAAAATAACTAAGAAAATGCTACAAAAGCTATGTTAACTAATGTGATGAAAATGTGTCCAACGATCTATGAACCAAGTGTATGGTGCCCCACGATCATAGTAATGTACACAGCTATGGTTTAATAAAAATAAATAAATATAAAAAAATGGAAGAAAGAAATGAAAAGAAGGGATAAAATGGTGAAAGACATCTAAATATGGTTACATACATGAGTGAATTAAACCCCATTTATAGACTTCTGTGCTTTTCCCTTTTGGTTGAAAATACTTTTACTTACCTCATGCATGCTGAATTTAGGTGCAACAAAATGATCTAAAGAGGATAAAATTAAAACATAGTTTTTTTTTTTTCTCTATCATGTAGGAAATAAACAAAGAAAAGACATTGACATCCTGAGTTTTTACAAAGTCAACGTATCTGTTGCTGGTAAATAGATGCATGAAGTTAGGTTAGAAATTATCTTTTATTTCATGTTAATTTGTTTTTGCTTTTGAGATTATGCATCAGCTAGATTCATCATTGTCTTCACTGCATTGAAGCTGCATGGTTTTCTAACCCTTTGAGATATTCCAAAGTACTAATAGACAAACAACGTTCTAAGGTCCATGCTGTAATTCAATTTTCAAATGCATTCATTTGTATGGGTCTCTCTGAATTACGACTAATCATTTGGGTTTCCATCTCCTGCTTTCAAAGCTTAAACAACAACTTGCCAAAACATTTCCATTAATAATAGGATAAATTCAGATACACATGCAAAAGCATGAGTGAAACCAATAAATATTCTTTCCAAAGTGGTATTTAGAGTTCCTTGTTCATATTCATATTGAGTGAGACAGTAAGAATTACAGAGGACATAATTTGTCCCTAAAGCGAATCAGATTTTATAGATAATGCTTAGATTAAAAAAATACAATGTACCAATCCTTCTTTCCTTCTTAAAAATAATTCAAAAATAAAAACCTTAAAATATTTAATAAATTGATGATAATTTTAGAATCAATGAAATAAAATAACCAGAAAGTGAATTGAAATGCTGTCTTTTTAAAAGGAAGAGTATATTTACCGAGATTCAAAGAATTGTTCAGCTTGTCATTTGTCGGAATATTCAGATAAATATGAATTGTACCTTTCCAGGCGCAGTAGGAAGCCTAGAGATGTAACAGTGAATTAGGTTATGTTCTACAATCTTGGCAAGCTGACAATAAATCAGAACTCTTTCAGAAGGGATTTTAATTGGGGATTTTATCTTAATTTTGAATGGCCACATCTAAGACATAGTTTAAGCATCAGAGCAAGAGAACTTAGCAAGAAACAGTTCAGATTCAGGCTAGAGGCAATTACCCTGAGTAAAATCCACTTTATTTAAGAGTACAAGCACTTAAAATCAAAGAGGTAAGGGAGCAAGCATCATCTCCCAATGAATATATAAAAATATCCCACCCTAAATGAGTTGGAAAAGCTTTTCACTTTCTATAGAAAAATTTCATTTAAAGAAAACTTGTTAGCTGTCATATTAACCAAAAATATCAATAGTTCAAAGATACTATTTTCACATGGTTGGTTAATCTAGTAAAAGCTTCTTTGCATTTCTGAACTACATTTTTGAAGTGTTTTGACTGCTGATAATTTTTTTCTTTCTAAAATTAATCATACCGAAGGCAGAGATGCACCGCCACTACCACTTTTAATATTGATTTATATTTCATATATATCAATGCCAAATAACTCTAAGAGGCATATCAGTGGGCATGCCACAGATAGGGGCTACCATTTTGTAATAAATAAGAAAAATTAGCATCGCCATTCAATAGATTCCATTTCTTTAACTCTCAGAAAGTGTCATGAACATTGTTGATTATATTCAAATCCAACAAATCTACCACTTATTAAGACAAGCTTACACAGACTTTCATACAGAAATACTTATGATAAAGTCGAGAGACTTTCTTTTCTTTTTTTTTTTTTTTGTAGAGACAGTGTCTCAATTTATGGCCCTTGGTAGAGTGCCGTGGCCTCACACATCTCACAGCAACCTCCAACTCCTGGGCTTAAGCGATTCTCTTGCCTCAGCCTCCCGAGTAGCTGGGACTACAGGCGCCTGCCACAACGCACGGCTATTTTTTGGTTGCAGTTTGGCCGGGGCCGGGTTTGAACCTGCCACCCTCGGTATAGGTATATGGGGCCGGCGCCCCACCGACTGAGCCACAGGTGCCGCCCGAGAGACTTTATTTTCAAAGAAATTAAATGAATAGAGAAAGAGAAAACACTGTTTTCAAATTAGTGTATCTGTTGACTCCCTGAGAGGTGTGACTGGAGCCTTCTGGTACTAAATCAACGTGGCTTTCTTTCTTTTTTTTTTTTTTTAATTAAATCATAGCTGTGTACATTAATGTAGTCATGGGGTACAATGTGCTGGTTTTATATACAATTTGAAATATTTTCATCAAACTGGTTAACATAGCCATCATGGCATTTTCTTAGTTATTATGTTAAGATATTTATATTCTACATTTAGTAAGTTTCACATGTACCCTTGTAAGATGCACAGCAGGTGTAGTTCCACCAATTACCCTCCCTCCATCCATCCTCCCTCCTCCTTCCCCTCCCTCTCCCCTTTCCCCATATTCTTGGGCTATAATTGGGTTATAGCTTTCATAAGAAAGCTATACATTGGTTTTATAGTAGGGCTGAGTACATTGGATACTTTTTCTTCCATTCTTGAGATACTTTGCTAAGAACAATATGTTCCAGCTCCATCCATGTAAACATGAAAGAGGTAAAGTCTCCATCTTTCTTTAAGGCTGCATAATATTCCATAGTGTACATATACCACAATTTATTAATCTATTTGTGGGTCATTGGGAACTTGGGCTTCTTCCATGACTTAGCAATTATGAATTGGGCTGCAATAAACATTCTGGTACATAAGTATTAAATGATTAGTTCCAATTTAATAATGAATACATATGTTGTTTGTTTTTCTGTTCTTGTGATACTTTCCTTAGAATAATGCTCTCCAGTTCCATCCAGCTTGTTACAAAAGGTATTAGTTTACCTTTTTTTTTTTTTTTTTAATGGCTGAGTGGTACCATTTGAGTACATATTTATTTAGCACGTCATGTGGCTCATATTACAGATTAGGTGCTTGAAATATTATCCTGACTATTAGAAACTACTACTATTCTGTGAGCAAGTGCAAATACAGTCTACTTAGGAAATCAAATTTTAAAAATCTAGTATCACTTAGTGATAAATGTGACACATGATATGAACGTGGATTAGGAACGCCTTAGTTAGCATTGAAGGGTTCCAGAAAGACTTTTCAAGGGAAAAACATAAAAAATCATTCACACTTAAGAGATTTGGATATATTAGTTAAAGCTTGTGTGGTGATAATAAAAAATGACCCCAAAATGTATAAAATCACAAAAAATAAAATTTATTTTTTACAAGACAGTTTTCTCTAGTTTATTATTCTTGTTTTGGGGTGTCTTTCTACCCTGGAGTGCTTCAGTCACTTAGGTTTCTTCCATTTGGGCCTCCAGTTCTGCAGACCCTGTTACCTTATCGTTATCTGAACACAGACAATGGAAGTAACAGATAGCTTCCATTCCATTTGCAAAAGCTTGTCTCATGGCCAACCTAGATGGAGAAGGGACTAAAAAATATAATTGGATGGCTAGAAATCTTCCTTTGAGTATCAAGTCTACGTTATGGAAGAAGTTAATAAAAGTTGGTGTACGACTAGCCACATAGACATTGGGCATGAGGGTGCAGGCTGTTAGACAGAGTGGTTACACTGGGAGGTTTAAATTGCAGTAGCCAGACATTTGTTAGTGCTTTATTCAAAATCTAGCAAGGAATATGATGTATATATACTTCCCAGGCAGTGAATGCTGAAGAAACATAAAATGCAAAATTATATAAAATATTGGCAAACATTGAAAGAAACATCGAAGAGGTAAAAGGAGAGTTGCCATGCGAGTTGTTCAAGGAAGCGAATCACTGAGAATGTTTAACATACATTGAAATATTTGGGGTTTAAGAATTAGACCTCTGACAATTATATAGAAATAAAAAAGATGACAGAGAAATTTGGATGGGAAATGATCTTAAGTTAGAACCTAGTTCACTAATAATAAGGAGTAATTTTCATATTGATTATAGATCATTTTAGATAGATAGCCAAACCTTGGTTACGATGCCAGGAAAATTTAGAAGATTGACTCTGGAGCGTCAAGGTTTTATAGAAAGTTTTTCTGCAGCAGGACAATCAGCTTCACAAATCATGAGATAGTCAAACAGGGAAAGCAAACACAGCGTGCTGAATGTCGTAAGAACACCTCTTTCGATGTAGAAAATGTTATGTCGCCTTACCTGTGAAGTGTTCTGTGAATATCACACTGAACAGCAGGTGTCACAACCTCCTGAGAGAAGAAACACGATCTTATACATTATGTACAACATAGCTAAGGATTGGCCTCGTGTTCCATTTTTGGAGTGCTGCGTAACTCAGTAACAGAATATAATTTTACTTTATTCTAATTCTTGTTTCTTGAATATTTCTAGGGAACTTCTATGAATTTCATGCAAAACTTTCAACCTCTGCATACATGGGTTAAATGTTATTAAAAATCTGAGTTTTACACTAAAGCTCCTAAACGAGGGCTCATAACTGAAAGTGTGATGAAGGAAATTCAGGCTTCAGATACAGACCTGACGGGGCATTTGAGGTGTTCAGAAAGCCATAAATGCAACATCAGGTCAGCCTCATGAGGAGAAATGTAAGGAAACAAATACCCTTGCACATCAAATGTGCAAACGTGATATTTCAACTTCTTTGTACTTTGAAGGCAACGTGTGTGAAAGATACAGGATTAAACCTGGGATTCAAACCCATGCTTTATCTCTAAAACTAACTATCAAAATAGGAGATAAAATAGGAGAATAAAACAGACCTCTGCTGTTGCAGACACAAAAGTATAGTGCATATCAATACACACAAATACTACAATAATTATTTCTTGTATGACCATATAATTTTTTATCCCATATTGCTTAATTTTTCACTTTTCAATATTTCCTATCTCTTTTCCTCTGATAATAAAAAATATTTGAATTATCTCCCAATAATACCTTAAAGGAAAAGCATTTTTAACCAACAAGGAAGATGGGTGCGGCTCAGGTTTTGAGTATCCTGGTTGGACTACATTTTTAAGGGTAACGTTTTAGAAGGAGATTAATTTCACAATGTGTGAGGTTTGCATCACATGTTCTGTGGCTTGTGAAACTGGAAAAATGAGACAAAGCAGCGCCTGATTCTCCAATCTAAGTAAAGCTGACAGAGGAAAGTGGGGGCAGCATCTGGCTAGGGTGCTGCCTTGCCATTGCTATGGATTTATTCTAGTCTCCAATTCATAAATATATTTTTTCTTCTTCTGCAATGTGTGGCTTTGAATTACCCTTTAGAGTTAGTACTTTTTGAGGCAGAATACTCCCATTCTGGCACAGTCTAGGGAGCTAGAGCTCTGAGTCTATGGAGAGAGCACAGTTCACTTTATCTGTTCCTCAAGTGCCTTCACACAGGCATCTCCCTGAAGGACTCTGCAGGGAAAAAAATAAAGGTGTCGTCGGGTTAAAGCATATTCAAAAGTTTTATGGGTCTTTTAGCCCAGCATGATGTTAATATCACCACTAACATTTTACCATTTTTTGCTAGTGCTTTGTAAATCAAGTAAATCAAACTCTTCCGAATAAAACTAATAGTTCAATCATAAAAAAATAACACTATGGTATTATTCACATAGATTGTTCTTTAAAGAAATATCAGTTTTTCAGATTGTATAATTTTCTTGGCTTGAAATTTGTTAATTTATTGAAACTGCAAAAGTATAATTTAGAAAGTTATGGTTTCCTAAAGCTCATAAAATGGCATTCTGGAAGGCACCAGGCAGTTCGTGAAACAACCTGAAGGAAGAGCTTTGTAGAATGCAAGCATCTGTATTAATACAATAAAACAAAAGAAGACAGTGCTGTGAATGACCAAAGCAGGACTAACTTTGTAAAATTTTTAACCTAAATAAAATCAAATTTAAAAATGTGAGATTAAGTGGGAGTTATGAATGGTTATTAATTCTAAGTAAGTTTGAAGCAATAAAAAAATTGAATATTTCCAAAATACATTTGTTTTCTTCAAAGTAACACTACATTGCACCTAAAGGAAGTGTTAGTTATTATTTCTCTGAAAATGTGAGAGATATAAATTGGAGCTCTAATAATTTCACCTATGCTTTAATGCCCCAATTTTTGATGTTTTATTTATTTAATTAGCTTATCCAAAGTCATATATCTTTAGAAAAACTAATAAATTTTAACAGGTTTCACAGTTTTGAAAGAATTTATATTATTCCATGATTTGTAAGTAAATGTACCCCAAGGCAACTTTGTGAAGGACGTAAGTGTTAATTGGAGTATTAGAGAACACGTTTTGGCATATGCTTCTTCAATATATAAAAAGTGCAAACAAATGCAAGATTTTTTTTTTTTTTTTTTTTTGGTAGAGACAGAGTCTCACTTTCTTGCCCTTGGTAGAGTGCCCTGGCATCACACAGCTCACAGCAACCTCCAACTCCTGGGCGACTCTCTTGCCTCAGCCTCCCAAGCTGGGAACACAGATGCCTACCACAACACCCAGGTATTTTTTAGAGACAGCGTCTTGCTCTGGCTCAGGCTGGTCTTGAACTACCCTTGGCCTCCCATAGTGCTAGATTTACAGGTGTGAGCCACAGCGCCCAGGCCGCCTCACCTAAATATTTCAAAGTTAGGGATGACAATTTGTTTTCCTCAAACTATCAAATATACACTTAACTTGGAATTGAAAATATGCATCCATTAGGTGATTCTCTTGCATCAGCCTCCCGAGCAGCTGAGACTACAGGCACCTGCCACAACACCCAGCTATTTTTTTGTTGCAGTTTGGCCGGGTCTGGACTTGAACCCGCCACCCTCAGTATATGGGGCCGGCACCCTACCCACTGAGCCACAAGCACTGCCCCAAATATGAGATTTTTAACTGTGCTGTATTGGAGTTTTGTTTACTATAAGTGTTCCTGGCTTGAACAGAAGCACTTTGAGGACTAGAGACCTGATTCTTACTCATCCTTCAAACACCAGAAACTAGCAAAGTTCATAGCTCTCACTTGGCCTTCAATACATATTTTTAAGTTAAAAAAAAAAAGAAAAGATAGGGCGGCGCCTGTGGCTCAGCGAGTAGGGCGCCGACCCCACATGCCGAGGGTGGCGGGTTCAAACCCAGCCCCGGTCAAACTGCAACAACAAAAAAAAATAGCCGGGCGTTGTGGCGGGCTCCTGTAGTCCCAGCTACTAGGGAGGCTGAGGCAAGAGAATCGCGGAAGCCCAGGAGTTAGAGGTTGCTGTGAGCCGTGTGACGCCACGGCACTCTACCCGAGGGCGGTACAGTGAGACTCTGTCTCTACAAAAAAAGAAAAAAAAAAAAAAGAAAAAATACAATTAAATATAATAATTTATTGAGACTCATATTTAGGAGCATATTTATTTATGCTCATATTTTGTTTTTCTTTCAGCTCAGATGTGACCTACTGTAATTTGCATTGTCTGTTACACAGAATTCTGAGCTGTGAGTTCATGCCATGATACACAAAATTGTAACTTGTTTTGAATGAAAAGTAAAGGTTATGATATTTCTGTCAGCTAGTACCTAGGTAGGAAATGCACATTCTAGAACATTCACTCATTTTTGCCTGTTAAGTGTAATCAGGGCAGTAAAACAAATGAAGTATGGGAGTTGGGGATACCTCTGCCTCATCAACGTGACATCATCATCATCATTATAAAGCTTAGGGATTCCTGCTTGATGTTATTTCAAATATTTGAATTCTTTAAAAATTCTCGTGTTCAAAGGTTTGCCTTGACTCCTTCTCAAAAGTAGGACAGAGGTAGGACGATGCTACTTATGTAATGGATAGATCTAATCTGCAAACTGATTAGAACCTCCACTTACACAGAGATGGCCCAATATTAGTTCATCTGAATGAGCAGTTAGGTATCACAGATTAAATTATATCTGTCACTATGGACCAAACGGCTTACATTTGTGTTTTTAGACAAAAATATCCCCCCCAAATCTAATTTCTTTTGAATCTCTAGAAATCACATCAGAAACCACTTGGGATGTATTAGATTGTGTTGTAAATTGTGTGATTTACAATATATATGATGGTTGTGTTTTAATAAGTATCTTTGTTCATATTTAAAGAATTATGCAAGCACATACCCAATTAATAAAATTATTTATATCTGTTAGTTCAGAAAAATAGCCCTTTGCTATAAATGTTACTTGGGTTAAATGTGTTTTTAAAAACAGATAAATTAGGCCAGACTCCTGTAATTCTTGCACTCTGGGAGGCTGAGGTAGGTGGATTGCTTGAGCTTAGAAGTTCAAGACCAGCCTGAGCAACAGAAAGACCCTGTCTCTAAAAAATAACCGGGTGATGTGGTAGGCACTTGCAGTCCCAGCTACATGGGGGTGAGTCAGGAAGATCACTTGAGCCCAAGAGTTTGAGGTTGCTGGTGAGTTAAGATGCCAGAGCACTCTAGCCAGGATGACAAAGTGAGACTTTGTCTTAAAAAAAAAAAAAAAAGAAAAAGAGAAATGATATTAGGCTAGCAAATAAAATTCATAAAAGATATGCCAATATAGTTAATAAAAGTACTGAAATTTTTGTCCTTATTATGGTAAATGTGTATCTTGATAGTATAGTTGTAGAGGACACCAAGAGCCAGCTGACCTCTGAGCAAGATAATTTGCAGCTGGGGGGCAGACCCTCGGGCAAATCGTCCAAGGTGCTCCTTGCAGAGAAAGAGCCAAGCCCATGGTGATCCTTAGGCACACAGTCATTGTCTAGTACTCCCCTCACCTGTCCTGTTCTGTCTCAATAAAAGGCTACTGCAGAGGTTCTGGGGCTACCCTGCAATCAAGGTTAGCCCCCCTCCTGCAAGCTTGTACTTCAATCTGAGTTGAGTCACGCCTGGTTCCTTCCTGTGGTGATCGAGACCAGGGCCACAGGGGCTGTGACATATAGTGGCTGTTTCAGTGAAGAAATCACAATGGATAGATTGTGAGATTATAGAAGTGAAGTTTATTTAAAATCACCTACACAGTTTTCTCTGGAAGCTTCTTTGTATCTCTCTATATAAAAGTCTATTTTTCTGGGCAGCACCTGTGGGTCCGAGGAGTAGGGCGTCACCCCCATATGCCAGAGGTGGTGGGTTAAAAAAAAAAGTCTATTTTTCTTCCTGCTACCTGTACCCATATTTATATGGGAATTAATTATTAGATAACTTTCATCTAGTTGATGATGCCGATTCATTTGGTATGCTAATGAAACTCCTAGAATACTTTTCTCCACATCCACGCCATCATCTATGGTTATACGATTTTGTGAAGTGGCCCAATCATGCTAGAGTTAAATGGTATCTCACAGTGGTTTTGATTTGCATTTCTCTGATGATTAAGGATGATGAGCATTTTTTCATGTGTCTATAGGCTGTGCGCCTGTCTTTTTCAGAGAAGTTTCTATTCAGTCCCTTACCCACACTGAGTTAGGATTACTTGTTCTTTTCTTGCTAATACGTTTCAGTTCTCTGTGGATTCTGGTTATTAAACCTTTGTCGGAGACATAACCTGCAAATATCTTCTCCCATTCTGAGGGCTATCTGCTTGCCTTATGTACTGTGTTCTTGGCTGTGCAGAAGATTTTTAGTTTGATCAGATCCCAGGAATGCATTTTTGGTGTTGCCTTCTGCACTGCTGGTGGGAATGCAAACTAATATGTTCCTTTTGGAAAGAAGTTTGGAGATCACTTAGGTATCTAAAAATAGAACTGCCATTGGATCCTGCAATTCCTCTACGAGGTATATATCAGAAGACCAAAAATCACTTTATAATAAAGATATTTACACCAGAATGTTTATTGCAGCCCAATTCATAATTGCTAAGTCGTGGAAGAAGCCCAAGTGCTCATCGACCCATGAATGGATTAATAAATTGTATATGTAAACCATGGAACATTATGCAGCCTTTAAAAAGATGGCGACTTCACCTCTTTCATGTTTGCATGGATGGAGCTAGAACATATTCTTCTTAGCAAAGTATCTCAAGAATGGAAGAAAAAGTATCCAACGTACTCAGCCCTACTATGAAACCAATTTATAAACACCCACACTTCCGTATGAAAGCTATAACCCAACTACAGCCCAAGATGAAGGGGAAAGAGGAGGGGGAGGGGAGGGAGGAGGATGGGTGGAGGGAGGGTAATTGGTGGGATCACACCTGTGGTGCAGTTTACAAGGGTACATGTTAAATCTACTAAGAGTAGAATATAAATCTGAACACAATAACTAAGAAAATGAGTTGTAGGCGATGTTAACCAGTTTGATGAAAGTATTTCAAATTGTATATGAAACCAGCATATTAGGGCGGCGCCTGTGGCTCAGTCGGTAGGGCGCCGGCCCCATATACCGAGGGTGGCGGGTTCAGGCCCAGCCCCGGCCAAACTGCAACCAAAAAATAGCCGGGCATTGTGGCGGGCGCCTGTAGTCCCAGCTGCTCGGGAGGCTGAGGCAAGAGAATCGCTTAAGCCCAGGAGTTGGAGATTGCTGTGAGCTGTGTGAGGCCACGGCACTCTACCGAGGGCCATAAAGTGAGACTCTGTCTCTACAAAAAAAAAAAAAAAAACCAGCATATTATACTCCATAATTGCATTAATGTACACAGCTATAATTATAAAAATAGGTGAAAAAAATACTTTTCTAGAATACATTTTTTTAAAAAACTTCTCCTCAAGTATTTTTATTTTAAAGAGTAAGATATGATCTTGCATTATATCCAGGCAGACAAACATCTTGACCAAAGGTTAATCTGTCCTTGTTCATTTTTTCTTCAATGTCATCTTTAGCCAGAAGGCAAAACATTCTCCAATGCATTCTCTGGTTCATGAGCCATAACAAGCTCCTCGGATATAGCACTAGCTGTAATTACCAGTCCTAGAGACTGGTAACTGCCTAGAGGAAGCATGTTCAGATTCTTCATCCACTTGTTGTATACTCTTTTCCCTACAGATTACTTTGCGTTTCATATATAGTTAATACATACATATGTGTGTGTGCCTATGCATACATTATGCACATATGTTCCCAGGATAAGTTTTTCATACCATTGAAATACTGACAGAACTCCAGTTTTAGTTATTTTTTTGTTTTTGTTCTTTTTATTTTTTTTTATTATTAAATCATAGCTGTGTACATTAATGTGATCATGGGGCACCATACACTGGTTTTATGGACTGTTTGACACATTTTCATCACACTGGTTAACATAGCCTTCCTGGCATTTTCTTAGTTATTGTGTTAAGACATTTACATTCTACATTTACTAAATTTCTGTTTTAGTTATTTGTAATCAAATGCACCTTTTTCTCTCCACATGGTATAAAGTTTAACCCTGCGGAAAGATAAAGTCTTTTATTCCCTGATTCTTTGATTGAACTTTGGCTTAGAGATGGATCCTTGGGGGCTATGGCCACACAATTGCCTATATAGTAATAACAAAAGGTCATAGATTTAGGAGGGTATTTTTCCTCAGTTAAGTGGCATCACACCTTGTCACACTGCCGTACACCCAAGAAGGGGAGGCACATCTTGGTTTCCCAGCACAGGCTTTGATACGGTGGCTCTACATGGCTGAGCAGACGGGGGAAGAAGTCTTCCTTTACATCTGACAGCCTGTGGAATTCTTCCTCCTGGTTACAATCGTGATATCTGCTCTAGGATGGAGACTCTGAAGCATGAACATGAACGGCTTCAAAGACTGTTAGTGTTGGGGACAAAAATAATTTCTCTTCTGATTATCTGTCATGTCCTAATCTTATTGTTTTTAAGCTACTGGACTTGTGAAGACAAAAGGGACGCCCTTCCGAAGCTAACCTCCCTCCCTGCCCCCCACCCTACCCCACCCCCGAGACTTTGTATAAACTCTAGTCTTGCAAATGCCTCCTGATTTCTATGTTATTTGCCGTTCTTAAGAACACGTACTTCTGATAAATCCTGCCTTTAGGTCAAAGTAACCTTGATGTTCTAGCACAAATTACAAGCTATGAAGCATGAGGCATTCTTGTCTGTTCTGGACTGTTGCCTTTAAGTGTCTTGAACAGAGCACTTATCCCCAGTCCCTGTGATAAATGAACCTTGGGCCTGGGGAGAACAGGCTTAGAAATCTGTCTGTCTGGCAGCTACCCAAGACCATGCTTCTGTCCTCAATCTTCCCCAATCAAACACCCCTTACCAACAAACTGGATTTGTCTGTCTCATTCTTTGGTTCTCAGCTCCTTTAGCATTTGGAGGCCACTTTGCGCATATGGTACATTCACGGAACAGGCCCAAAGGTAGAAATATTACATCTTTCTACTCTATATGAATCTAGAAAACATCATCCATTGTTACCTAAGTATTATAGAAATATAAGCACTGCATGAGAAATATAAAAGCTTGAATCCCAAGTCTTATTTGGCCTCTCTCTCTAAGTCATTTAATTTTTTCAGGGTCTCAGTTTCTCTATACTTATTTAATTATTAATTAATTTATTCTTTCCTGCATTCAGATATGTATTAAATGGCTACTATAGAGAGTGTCAGAAAAAGGTATACACATTTTGAGAAGGGAAAACACAATATCAAATTTGCAATACTTAACCCGCGCATATACTGATAACAATAAATGAATACAAGTCACATTGAGCACCTCTTATAAATACGGAAGTCAAACATGATTTGAGTATTACAAATTTAATACATCTTAGTCCTTTCTTAAAAGGTGTATACGTTTTTGAAATTACCCTCTATCTAGGCCAGGCCCAGCCAGCTTTATAAATACACCCCAGGCAAAATGTCTATATTCTAGAATTGAATGGATTACACAACATTAATAACATTAATCAATTAAAATGTACAAAACAAGGTAATGTAATGCTCTTCAATCAAGGTTTGACAAAAGAGAACAATGGAGTGATTTCTGAGCTCTGAAGTCCAAGAAAGGAACTATGAGCTTTTGAAAAAGTAGTCCCACTAATATTTAAAGTTTCCATCAGAAGAGAAAGACAAAGAAGAGGGAAATATTCCTCTGTCTCTCTCTCTGTTTCTTTCTCTCTCTTTCTTTCTCTCTTTCACTATATATATATATATATGTATAAAATGGGGCTGAAATGATGAAGTCCTAAAGTAAATTTTAGACATGGTAAGGAGTTTAAGCTTTATCCTAAATATAAAACACTTTTTTATTTTTCAGTACTGAAAGGAGTGGCATGAAACAATTAATTGATTTCAGAAAGAGCTCCCGAAAAAATTTTCAGGGAGTTCAAAGAATAGGATTAAGCTGTAAATTTCCAAAATATAAGGATTTCTGATTGTTGCCAAAAATATGAATGAAAATGAATTCATGTTTGCATAAAATATGAATTCTACATTATGTAGAAATGGGCCTGTTTTCTGTGATAGAAATATAATACAATATAGTCATGGGGTACAGAGCTTCATACCTAAGAGCACATAATAGATGGTAATAGAATTAGCGTGGAATGGATAGTTCCAAAAACTTTCTAGGAAGTGCACAGAGCATGGTCTGTGTTTATTGGCAAGAAGAAGAACTTTGAAATAAGGTTGTTTTTGTTCTTTGCTTTCTTTTTTTAAAGAAGGATTATCTCAAGAGTGGGAAAATATTTTAAAGAACTATGAAATTCATTAAAAACTCCAATATAAAGTTCCAACAAAATTGCTATCCAGTTAAATAATATAACTGAATTATAATCATTTTTAACATCTCAGTGAAGCCACTCTGATATAATCTTTGAAATAATAATAATAATGATGCAAAGACATTTAAGAAGGATGTATGTAGATATTCTCAATGCACAGAGAAGTGTGTACTTAATTTCCACTTCAGGACAGATACTGCAGAATGGTTGCAAAGCATTTCAAAAAACACATTTCAAAGGAGATAATGCATTTGAATACATTTAATCCAGTGCGATTTTAGAAAGTAAAGCTCTCTGCCTTTCTAAAACAAACGAATGTGTTTTGAAAACAACCTGTTGAGATATGGGAGGAATATCCCATCACTAAAAAGAAACTTGTCTAAAAAATAAGAGTCAACTTGGAGCTATTGTCGATTTTTCTTCTTTAACGTTAGATGAAATTTTCCTTGGAGTGGGTGATGGGTTGACAGTGAGGTTGAGTGAAGGTCTATCCTCTGTTTTACCCTTCAGATTTCCCGTTGATTTCCTCAAGAAAATAATTGCAAAGAAGTGAGTTCTTTTCTCACTAGTGAGTAATTTTTCTTACTCTTGGAAGTACAGATTTCGTATCAGTCCTAGAGGCCTTTTTCTTAGCTAGTTATTCTCAATCTAACTTACAACCAGAATTAAAGCTTTCAGTCAAAATGGACAGGAAGAACTAAATGGCTTTTAGAGTTAAGAATGAGAATTTAGAGCTTCCTGCTTAAATATAGCCACGTGACTTTCTTTCATAGATTTCTTTTAGAAATGTGTGAAATTATTTTGTATTCTTCCTCCATTTTGGCTCGCTTCTCAAGAAATAAAGAACAGACTCTCTAGGTTTCTCACATGGGGTAAATATGATGAAGCCAGGGGACACAGTTAAACATGCAGAATTATGTTCGACTAATTTTGGAGGCACCCGTGGCCTCGTCAAGTTGACACACAAAAGGAACCATTAGTTTTTTCCCACAGCTTTAGAGCAAATTACTGATTAAAAGAATCCAATATGGTAAAAAGAATGAGAAGAACTAATAAGGTTTATCTCAGCTATTCTTTTCAAAATTAACAACAGAAATTATAAATACGAAGGTCTGTCAATTAAGTTTGCAAAGTCATCCTAGAGAAAGCGCTACATACCTCATTGCTGAATAATACGACAGTTGCCTGCAAAGTATTCCTCTTGGTCATCTGGTGACCATGGCGATATTCAGAAAAGAGGTATGAAGCACTTTTCCCTAGGTGAGTTCACAAATTTAATTGTCTGAACTTGCCTCTATTCCATACGCACAAATATATGGTGATTATGACAAAATGGCATCCAATATTTATTGACTATTTTGAAATGTGTCACATGCTGAGCTAGGGTTGGTATTATTTCTATTCGCTATTAATTGGAAAACTATTCTGGCTACTAAAAGAGAGAGACTGCTATGCAGACAGAGATATAGTTAAGGCCATATGAAGGTGAAAATGCACTGGAGCAGAGCACAGTTCCGTGTATTTATTTCCACTTTGCATGAAATCTATGCAGTACATCCCATGAGGTGCCCCTCAAGTCACCGTACACAGGGAAAATGGGAAATGGTAGTAAATGTGCCTTTACCCACAAAATCATTGTTTACAAAATTTTACAAAGAGGTGACTAACACATGGAGAATATTTTTTAAATATTTTGCAACATATAGTAATGAATATTTTGTAAATGAAGGTACAATTAACTACAGTTTTCCATTTTCCCTACTTATGGTGACTTCACGGGTGAATTTTGAGACACATAGATTTGTAGATTTGGCCTGGAAGCAGGGGCTGAACTGTGGTTTCTATGCATCTGATATTTGCCAAAATGTGGGAAATGCTGAAGTGAGGCATATGAGTGGAAGGAAACTTTCTTTCTTTCTTTTTTTCTTTCTTCCTTCCTTCGTTCCTTCCTTCCTTCGTTCGTTCCTTCCTTCCTTCCTTCCTTTCCTCCTTTCCTCCTTTCATCCTTCCTTCCTTTCTTTCTTTTTCTTTCCTTTCTTTGTTTTTTTTTGAGACAGAGTTTCACTATGTTGCCCTCAGTAGAGTGCTGTGGCGTCACAGCTCACAGCAACCTCAAACTCTTGGGTTTAAGTGATTCTCTTGCTTTAGCCTCCTGAGTGGCTGAAACTACAGGCACCTGCACAAAGCCAGCTGTTTTTTGGTTGCAGTTGTCATTGTTGTTTAGCAGGCCCAGGCCAGGCTCGTACCTACCAGCTTCAGTGTATACAGTTGGCACCTACTCACTGAACTATGGGTGCCAAGCCAGGAAACACTTTTCAATAACTAACGCAGTCCAAAAATAGACTAAAGCCAAATAATTCCTTATCTAAACAGAACCTGAAAAAACATATACTATAGTAGGTATGTTACAGAGGATATTCTAAGAACAGGTAATGAATTTGGCTATAAGAAGTACATGGTTTGTTTTAATTCTGAAATCCTATCAAATAGAGGAGAAAAGTTTGACAAAGGTGTAAAAGTTTAACACAGGTATTCTCTGTTACTCACTGAGTAGGCATTTTTTGCAACCTTTCAGAAAATCTATTTGACATTATACATGTATAAGAAGAGTCCTAAAAATATAACCTTATTGATTCAACAATGCTAATAATTTCACATTTAAAGAAGTAATCAATGACATATAAAAATTCTGACAAATTAAATTATTCTTTTTTTTTTTTTTTTGGCCGGGGCTGGGTTTGAACCCGCCACCTCCAGCATATGGGACCAGCGCCCTACTCCTTGAGCCACAGGCGCCGCCCAACAAATTAAATTATTCTTTACAGATATATTTTAGTAGGTTAAGCCAGAGCACTGATGTGAATATCCAGCCTTGGGGAATAGATTAATAAATTATGAAATAACTACAAAGTTTTAATGCCCCAAAATGTGCCATAGAAGATTTTTTAAGGAAATCAGAAAATATTTAAAGATAATGCTTAGTTTGGGTAGTTTTTTAATCATTCCTCTACCATATGGCTCAGTAATTCTACTCCTAGGTATTTACTCAAGTGAAATGAAAACATGTCTTCCCATAAAGATGTCTATACAAATATTCATCGCAGCTCTGGGGTAATACCGTCTTCACTGCCTCCTCTGAAGTGATTTCTTTTTTGTTATATTAATGAATCCTAGATGATCATTTAGATAGAATGGAGCCAATGTTAGCAAGGATTTTTATTTTTTAATCATTTTTGGCCGGGGCTGGGTTTGAACCCTCCTCCTCCGGCATATGGGGCCTGTGCCCTATTCTTTGAGCCACGGGTGCTATCCTAGCAAGGATTTTTAAAAGCATTCATACGACCCAGAAAACATAATTCTACTAATAGTATTTTGAAAAGAATATAGACTATTCTTTGTTCAGTGTGGGTTTGTCATGCAATCTTGATTCTGATAGAGTTTCTATTTTTTTTTTTTTTTTAAGTTATTGATACCTTAAAGGGAAAAATGGCAACAAGGGGACAAAACCACTGGGGAAGCATGAGCAGGCAGGTACTGGATGCACTTTCTACTGGAAGGGGAGTTCATCATCCCAGGTATCAGTCCCAGGTTACGGTGCCATGGAAGGACCTTAAAGATTTTATATGAAACCGTTCTTGAGATTATGTTTGGTACCTGAAGAACACAGGTACCACACTGGCCAGTTCTCTTGTATCGTCTCCTTGGACCTTGGACTCATTTCCCTGGGAGTGTGTAGACGGAAGAGGGGCCATCATCCTATGTGTGTAGATGAGAGTTTTTGAGTGGAACAGCCACTGCTGTAGGCTTGGGAGCTGATTCTGCAGCTCAAGATAATTGTGTCAGCTATAAGGAGCCTCTTCACCTTGGGAATTACAATTTCTAAGAAAAAGGAACCACCTAATTATTGAGCTTTTGGGAGATTTGAAAGTGGAAATTAGTAAGTTGATACATCCAATAAACTAATTTTAAGGTGTTCAGCACCTATTGGCACTTTGCAAAACCTCATCTGTTACTGACAAAAAAGTCTTGTGTCATTTTTCATTCAATTTTCTGTCAATATCTAGTCAGATAAAGGCCAAGGAAAGTGTGTCAGATACAAAGTGGACTTCCATGGAGTATTTATTATTATTATTATATTATGAGGTTATGCTTTAATGAAAACCTTGAGCAACTCCTCTTGATTTTAAATTGGTGCATATAAACCTCAGATTATTCAGCAGATGGTTCAGCTTTCACGTAAAGCAAGGAGTATGAAAACTCATTCTCCACCTCTGGGGTTTACAGTATATGAATGGTTATATTTTCTTTTTTTTAGAGACAGAGTCTCACTTTATGGCCCTTGGTAGAGTGCTGTGGCATCACACAGCTCACAGCAACCTCCAGCTCCTAGGCTTAAGCGATTCTCTTGCCTCAGCCTCCTGAGTAGCTGGGACTACAGGCACCCGCCATAGCACCCAGCTATTTTTTTGTTGCAGTTTGGCCGGGGCCGGGTTTGAACCCGCCACCCTCGGCATATGGGGCCGGCACCCTATTCACTGAGCCACAGGCGCCACCCTGAATGGTTATATTTTCAATGTCTACAGTTGCCTCAGGAAGAATTGGGGGTATTATAGAGACCCAGAGTCCACAGGCAATAACTAAAATGCAGAGTCACTTTCCTTTTGATTCCAGGCTGCAGCGACAGCTATAAAGACAAAATATGGATTTTCATTAGCATTCTGAAATCAGTGGCAACGGACACTTTACATATGACAGCACCAATCCTCACAATGGCTCACATTAGTGGAAGTGTCATTTCTCCCTAAATTTAATCTCTGTGTGTGTGTGTGTCTGTGGAAGTCTGTTGACAGTAATCCTATGAGCAGCAGACTTAAGAAAAGGCCCTTTAAACTCTATCTCTGGGATATCATTCTTCTCCAACACCAAAGGAAAATAGTAAGAGACATCATCACATAAAGGCTTTCAAATTAATGAAGAAGTTCCAATCACTGAGGTGGGAATTTGACTCTCATGGAAAATAATTAACAGTTTTCATAGTAGGCAAAAATACTGGAATAAAAACATGTGAGTTGGTTACCATTTCAGTTTCTTCTTTGCTTCTGAATTGGTTTTTGGTTTTTCTCTACAGACCATGGGCAGCTATAGAGGTAAAAAAAGGGATTTCAAGATAGTACATAAAATGGAAATCTGTAAGCTACTCTATTAATTACACAGAAAAAGAAATACACACGATGATTTTGACTGGATAAAAAAGAAAGTCTTAGAACTTTTTTTTTTTTTTTAAATCTGGTTGCAGAGACCTGTGGTATTTGCATATGAATTCCCTTCAACTTGCAAAATCCTCAGAGTTTGCAGTGTAAACTAGGAACTGAAAGAAATTTCGTGAAAGGAAAACTTTGCTCCTCCAAAAAAATACTGTCTTTTCATACAATGATTTTTATAATATCTGTAGTTAAGAGAACTCTATTACTTTCTGAGCTATTGTTTGAAGAAGTCCATTGAAAATATATTATTTAAAATTCAAGACTTTGGGAGTACATTAAGTTTTCTGCTTCATGACTAGTAAGGCTTATTCTTTTATCAGATATTCCTTTCGGAGAGAGACAGTTTACATATATCCTGTGAAGCTACAATTGCCATTCAGAAAATGTGTTCCTTCAACAGCCTTTGTTTCTGAATAACAACCCATTTAGAGTATTCTGACTGGGCTGCCCCTCTACAGACTTTCTTTCCCTTCACAAAACGAGCATTTTATTTTACAAAAAATTTATACTTTTGAGTCTTTTTTCATTTTACCATATTTTTCATTTGGGTATGGAAAAGATATGCTCATCTTTCTTTATCAAAACAGTGGAAAAATAAAAGTTTACAAGTATCCAGTAAATGAAAAAAAAAAAGACTTTTGTTTTGTATATGCAAAGAAATTGACTCCAATATATCATTAGAAAATTTCCTAAGGAAAGAGTCTTTCTCAAAAAAAGGCCGCATCTTGATGAGAGGTTAGAAAGATATATAAGCGAGTCACTCTGAAAGTTTTGAGACAGACCGAGTTAAGGGCCATTATTTTACTTCCAACAGAGTCAATAGCATCCTTTCTGGTTGACTCATTTCAACTTCTTATCAATGTTACTGTGAGGGCTTCATTTGTTTCCATCAGCAGAGATTTTTAAGTTTCTTGAGTTTTGTGTATGTTAAACCTTTCATAGTGACCCACATACACTGTCTGTCAGTATCTGTTTGACATTGGTTCTTGATCCTCCTTCAGACACTAAAATCTGCAGGTGCTTAAGTCCCTGATTCAAAATGATGCAATATTTACATATGACCCCTGCAATCTTCCCTTATCTTGTTGGGCAGTGCCCCACACCAGAGCATGGCCAGGCTTGTCCCTCTGGAGTAGGATGTTCCCTGGTCCTTGGCTCCCAGGGTCAATGATGAGCTCTGGTACTGAGCCAATAACAGAGTGATCACAATATGCAAAGCCATCATCATCAAGGTATATTTATTGTAGAACAAAAGCACACACAGTGTAAGGAAAATATGCCCCTAGGAGTGAGACAGGCCCCTCTCCAAGAATGAAAAAGACACCAAAGTCTGAGCACACACTGTCTTTAAAGGCTAACTGACCTACCTAGTTTGTCGTGCCTTTACCCTGGCAGGACTGGCTGTTGCCTCCCATCTTGGGATAACTGACAGGTTGCTCTCACATAATAAATCTATCAACATGTAGGTGTCTTCCCCATGAACCTTCCTAAAGACCCCATCAGGGTAGGAATTTGTAATTTTAATTACACGACAATGGGCCCAATGGGCCTAGGTCAACATAAGGTCACTAGGGGCTCCTCACTATCTGTTCTGACTGGGGAATAGTCCCTAGCAGTATCTAGGGCCTTACTCTCCACCCCCCTAGCCACACCCCTTAGTCTTCTCTTCTATGAAGGTGAGAAGTTGGGGGCCAGGGCGGACACTCCTCCTGGGCAGAGCAGGGGCCTCCTGCTGAAAGGTCAAAACTATGGAGACAGCCAAAAGATCAGAGGTTACCACAGGAAGAAAAAATGAATATATGGACTACAGTGGAGTTTTAGTGCAATGAAAATACTAAAGAAGATACTATAATGATTAGTACTTATCACTGTATATAGAACCAAACCCACAGGATGTGCAGCTCCAACAGTTAACTCTGTGTAAACTGTGGAGTTTTGGGGATTATGATGTTTATCAGATCTAAGAACTGTTCTCCTTTGGGAAAGGATGTGAATGAAAGGAAAGTGTGTTCATGAGTGGGGGAAGACAGCTTATGGGATACTATAGGTGAAAGGCCTATATGGCTCTGGCCAAAAAAGCTGTTTGAGAGGAAGCAATGAAAAGACCCTGTTCAGGCATACTTGTGAGAAACTGAGGCAGAATCCCATAAGGCCGGGTCGGTTGCAGGCATAAAACCCCCCTGACCTAAGGTCGGCCTGGTTGGTTGTGGGCATAAAATCTCCCTGACTTAAGATCCACATGGGAGTGGAGGCTTGCAAACAGGTTTCTGTATGTCTTAGGAATTTCCTGACTATGCCTTGCTTAAAGACTAAGGTAACTGCCTCCAAACGGTGAGGCCAGTAAAGCAGATATTCAATCTATCTTTCTCCCCAAGAGCCTCAGGCTGCATCAGATAAGAGTAAAGAAGTAATGGCTGGGAGAGGCCAGTAAAGCAGATATTCAATCTATCTTTCTCCCCAAGAGCCTCAGGCTGCATCAGATAAGAGTAAAGAAGTAATGGCTGGGTGGCGCCTGTGGCTCAGTCGGTAGGGCGCTGGCCCCATATACCGAGGGTGGTGGGTTCAAACCCGGCCCCAGCCAAACTGCAACCAAAAAATGGCCGGGCGTTGTGGCGGGCGCCTGTAGTCCCAGCTACTCGGGAGGCTGAGGCAAGAGAATGGCTTGAGCCCGGGAGTTGGAGGTTGCTGTGAGCTGTGTGAGGCCATGGCACTCTACCGAGGGCCATGAAGTGAGACTCTGTCTCTACAAAAAAAAAAAGAAGTAATGGCTAACAACATGTTCTCCATTAAGTCATGTATTTTTAGGAGGATTAAGTTAGATGAAGTAGTTATCAGTTAATCTGGTTAAACCTTAGCCCATAAGGATAGATTTAGATAAGTTGGTAAAATGGTTATCAGTTGATCTGGTTTATCGTAGGCCCCTAAGTACCAGGCAATAAAAGGCCTGGAGCCAAGGTTTAAGTCATGTATTTATGGATTAAGTTAAGTGCCTATATAAGCTTTGGTAGAAGAAATAAGATTGCCACATGCCATGAGAGAGTGGTGGTCTCCTTTATTTTCCATACAATTTCAATCATGGGTCTTATTCTCCATGACACTGCTTCTCCATAAGCCCCTAACGGCAACAGGATACCCCTGTATTTTTCCCCTTAATTTTACTGTGAACTTAAAACTTCTTTTAAAAAATAAAGTCTTTAAAATCTAAGCTATTGTGGTGATTAGAGCTAAAGATAAACATTCACAAACTAATATATTTTCATACTCCAGGCCCATTTTGAAAGGACCATCCATATAAATCTTTACCAGAGCTTCTTGTCACCAATAATTCCTCAGTGTTCCTACAAAACTCATGACCATTTAACCTCCCTCCACAAATTGCTCTGAATTTTAACATTTTGACTTTATTACCAGTGAAGTAAAAAACAAAATACATTGCTTACATTTAACACATGAGACTTTTTAACATCTTTATTTTCTCTCTTCGACATTTCTGAGTGCCACTGTAACGTGTCAGCCACCCAGGTGGCCAGTGTCCGCACTGCATACCATGCTATGCATTAACTAGCTTCACCTTTTTTCCCAACGTTCATTCGAGTGGTGATAAGAAACTCTCCATGAGATCAATGGGATATATCTAGAGAAAGTTGACACCTGGCAGCAGTAGGCCAGGTGACAATGTGAGTTGTGCTCATGACACATTCATCCCCATGATGAGCCACTAGTTAATCAAGAGCCATTTCTTAAAACAAGAGTAAAATCAGAAGAAAATATATTCTAATGTTGAGGCTTGCTCTAGACTTCACAGTCTTATAAAACTTTCCCATATACTTTGAGCTTCGTGGAAACTAATATCTTATAAGCACTTAGAAGAACAGGCATTTCTACTTATCCTAGAAACACCTACTCTAGCTATACATATAGTCCACTCGAGGTTGAAAATATTCAGGGTCAACTCCACAATGAGGGAGAGCCACAGAGTCAAATGTAACACGCATTGACTCTAAAACACACAGGCATGTAAAAAATAATTATATGGAGAATTAATCCTATTTATAGCCTAGGTACGTTTTTTCGCAAAGACAGAGGAATAAAAATTTAGCGGTACCAGGTAACAGATCTACTAATTATCATACATCTTTAGTTTCTTCAGCTATTTTTACTGTGTTTATTGTGTCTAGTTATCATTTTTTTCTGAACGGAGCTAGATTATAACACTGGATGCAGGACCACCGCCAAGTTGTTCCTAAGCCAATGTAGGAGGAATGTTGCAGTGTCAGAGCTCTAAGGCTCTCATAGTCAAGACACTGTTAAGATTAAAGACACAGTTTCTCATGATTTTCCCTAACTCAATTACTGGTATAAACATAAGCTTTCTTCAGGTAATAACCCCGATCTTGTAACTTCATATTTACGTCCCTCTTCAAAAGACTCAGTGTTACCCTTCATCCTCCAGCTGCACCGTTTTACTTTGTGGTACAGAATCATGATTTGCCCTTAGTAATTTCCCCTTTCTTCTTAACATTGCTTTGTTTCCTGGTCATAATTCAATACGTACCTCCCAAACATAAATGAAAATAGGAGAGGTACACATTTCTCTCTCTGAAGCCCCCCTGGATTACACTGAGTTTATTTTTGTGTATAAATAAAAAAATAAATATAAATATAAAGCCCCCATGGATTACACTGAGTTTATTTTTGTGTATAAATAAAAAAATAAATATAAATATAAAGCCCCCATGGATTACACTGAGTTTATTTTTGTACACCCTTCTCCCATCAGAGTGAGAAGTTCATAGTTCACAAATGCCCCAAGTCCTCATCGTCCCATCCTGACTCCATTCTGAATCTGTGCTGTATGGGTTTGAATTTCAGCTTTACAAAGGGCAAATCTTGTGACTGTGTTTGTTCTTTTCAAATTTTTTTTTCACTCTGATATTAAATGAAATAAGAAACTATTCTGAGATAGACACTGAAAGTATGTTCTTCATTATAAAATTAATGAGCACACTGAAATCTAGGTCATGTTTATACAAATAACATACTGAGATTTTAATTAGAAATGTAATATGAAGCCAAAAAATTTGGAAGTAAACTGTTTTTAATTCAATTCTATTTCCATTTGGCACAAATTTAAGTGCAAAGAAAGTAACTTTATACTTTCAAAAAAAAAAAAAAAAACAAAGGTAATATGAACAGCTGGGCTGTAAGATTCTCAATTTGGAAATGAATTAAATATTTTAAAAGGTCCCTGAAAAGAAAAAAGTTTCAAAAGAATGATTTTGGTTTAATTAAACTGAAAAAAAAAAAAAAAAAAGTAGCCCTAAGTTGACCAATAGGATCATTTTCCCTGTTCATGATTATCAAGATATTCTACTTCTATTGATTTTTTTTTTTTTTTGCCTTACCACTGTTTTTAGATCATTTAAGCATTTTCTCCAGGAGGTGAAAGTAGAGGAGTTAAAATTTTGTCAACCTTGCCTACAGATATATAAAAAAAATAAAATAAAATAAACCCTTTAAGTTTCATTTGTTAAGGAACCATGTGCTTTCCTTAACCCTTAATAATAATGAAATAAGAACAGAAAAAATAAGAAAATACCCTAACAGTACTGTAGCTTTTTAACACTTTCTTAGAGCCCTATTGCACACATGGTAGAATCACTGAAGTAATAATTATCTATAGTGGTAAGAAGTGTCATCTGAATTGTAATCACCACATTTGGGAGAACATACAAAAATTCCATTACTGTAAAAAAATCTTCTTAAGGATATTCATCTCTTTGTAGTTGCTATTAGTGTTTTACTTTTTGCTTTAGATGGTTAATACAACAAAAAAAGATTAAAGGATCTACAGAGGCTCAGTGCCTATAGCTCAAGCAGCGAGGGCGCCAGCCATATACACCGGAGCTGGTGGGTTCAAATCCAGCCCAGGCCCCCAAATAATGACTAGTACAACCCCCAAAATAGCCAAGTGTTGTGGTAGGCACCTGTCGTCCCAGCTACTTGGGAGGCTGAGGCAAGAGAATCACTTAAGCCCAAGAGTTGGAGGTTGCTGTGAGCTGTGACGCCACAGGGCAACAGCTTGAGACTCTGTCTCAAAAATAAATAAATAAATAAAGGCTCTGCAGACTTGGAAATGGTTAGAAAATATTAATTTTCCTAGCCAGGGGTAATCCAGCATGACTTGCTCTTACTCCTTTAGTTCTCCGTTGGTTTTGTGGTTGCTATTTATTTGTTTGTTTGTTTGTTTGTTTTACTTAGCTTGACTTTTACATTTGGAAATGTATCTCTGAGGCATTCCATTGTAATGTAATTTCTGCAACAACCTCCATAAATATTCTTTATAACATCTTTATTCATATTCCTTGCTATAGCTCTAATCTATCCTTGTCCCCATTCCCTCAGCGCTTTAAATAAATTCATCCTACATGTACCACAAAACCTGGGCCATTCTGAATTCTAAGTGTTGCTGTACCAGACTTCTTCCAGCATCTTTCTCTATTAGGACCAGTTTATCTCATATTTTTCTTCATATTCCCAGTAAGAGAGGCTTTATCTGCTTTATATTTTCATGAGCACGCTAAATATAAATATCAATCACTGCATTAGCATTTTAGCACTGCCACGTGCTAAGTGGCTGATGCTAGTGCCTGCACCTTGCCAGGGCTGTTGACTCCTTTTCACCTTCCAGATTCCTTCTAGTTCAGAGACCTTTATTTGTATTAATTGAGTGGCTCTGGTGGAGAACTTTGAATTGAATCTGCTAATGAAAAATTAATAAAAAGATTATTGAAAACATGATGCCTTGATTTCTACATCTGTTTGAAAGGGATCAGGGACGATTTTTATATTTCTCAATAGCTGCTGTTCCATGATGTCCTCTGTCTGCTCCCATGAGTTTGATTTCACTTGGGACAGTTCATTTCTGATGGCGTAGTGATTCCAGGGATTTTAGATACAATGGCATTCTAACCTGTTCTGTCAGAGGAGGGGGACATGATATATAAATTTTCCCCTTCAAATCCTTGATGATCTGAATCGTTTCTGTATCACAGTGTTAAATTCCTACAGGTTTGGGGCATGCTGGGGTTACTTGTGCACCATTTTAGGTGAGCCTGCAGAACCAGGCACACTTTACTGGCGTGTATAGTATCATATGAGTATTATAGAGAACATATTCTAACAGGGGTCATATCTATTATGTTTAAAAATGAAACTTAGGGCAGCACCTGTGACTCAAAGGAGTAGGGCAGGCCCTATATACCAGAGGTGGTGGGTTCAAACCCTGCTCTGGCCAAAAACTGCCAAATAAAAAAAATAAATAAAATAATAATAATAAAATAAATAAATAAAAATGAAACCTAATCCAACATAAGGAGGTGGAGTGAAGTTTTAAGTTTTGTTCTCAGTAATTGCATAGCATCTAAAAATGAGGCACACTGCATACCACATGTCCACCTCTCCCTTCCTCATTCACTAATCACTTAATTTTTCTGGCTCCAGAGGACCAATATCTGAATATCTGGGAAAAGAGAACTTCCTTTCGCAATAAGGAAAGTTGGATTGCCATTAACATTTTGCAATGTCTTTTCCCTTACGGTTATAGTTTTAGAGAATGTCATGCCTAGATATTCTGCTTTTATTTGTTTTGGGAGACAGAGTTATACTCTGTTGTTCTAGGTAGAGTACCGTGCTAGCATCATGGTTCAGTGCAAGCTCACACACCTGGACTCCAGAGAGTCTCCTACTTCCGCCTCCCCAGTCGCTGGGACTGCAGGGGCCTGCAATAATGCTTGGCTAATTTTTCTATTTTTTGGAGAGTCAGCATCTCATCCTTGCTCAGGCTGATCTCCAATCCTGAGCTCAAAGGATCTTCCTGCATCAGCCTTCCAGAATACTAGGATTACAGGTGTAAGCCACCGCCCCATCCTGATGTTCTGCTTTTAAAAAAAGAAAAAAAAACTTGAAACAAAATGCTAGTATATTAGCACTTCTGAAATGTCATTTTTGGAAGGTATTCTCTGACTAATCCTGCACTTTGGAAAGTGACATTTTAACAGTACAATGACAAGAACAAGAAAAACTGAACACTTAGAGATCTAAAAATAGATCTGCCATTCAATCCTATAATTCCTCTACTAGGTATATACCCAGAAGACCAAAAATCACATCATAACAAAGATATTTGTACCAGAATGTTTATTGCAGCCCAATTCATAATTGCTTGGAAAAAGCCCAAGTGTCCATCGATCCACAAATGGATTAATAAATTGTGGTACGTGTACACCATGGAATACTATGCAACCTTAAAGAAAGATGGAGACTTTATCTCTGTCATGTTTACATGGATGGAGCTGGAACATACTCTTCTTAGTAAAGTATCTCAAGAATGGAAGAAAAAGTATCCAATGTACTCAGCCCTACTATGAAACTAATTTACGGCTTTCACATGAAAGCTATAACCCAGTTATAGGGGGAAAAGGAGGGGAAGGAGCGGGGAGGTAGGCAGAGGCAGGGTGATTGGTGGGAGTACACCTGTGGTGCATCTTACAAGGGTGTATGTGAAACTTAGTAAATGTAGAATGTAAATGTCTTAACACAATAACTAAGAAAATGCCAGGAAGGCTATGTTAACCAGTGTGATGAAAATGTGTCAAACGGTCTATAAAACCAGTGTATGGTGCCCCATGATCACATTAATGTACACAGCTATGATTTAATAATTAAAAAAAGAAAAAATATAAAACCCATGTAGAGTGAGGATGGTGCAGTGTGTGAAAAGAAGATTCCCATAGGTACCCTCACAATTTTAACACACAGCTGAGATGCAAGCCACCAATGCCTTTAACTAAAGGTCTTCCTTTCAATTAACTTTAGATCCATTGCATACATTCACATTTACATTATGACAGAGACAACATAAAGAGGCTGTATATATTTACCCAGCAAGATGGTATACCATAAATTACTCATGTGTTTCTATGACTATAGAAATTACATGTAGCACACCAAATTAATCCAAAATTTTAATCCGCCAGATAACACTTTGATGGCCCTTTCCCTTGAATCTAGCACTCTCTAATGTTTGTAAAAGATATGCATGAATCATTTAACACACAAATTGCTTCATATAGGTGTTATAAACTGTTTTCTCAAAGTTAATGAGTGTAAAAAAAGCATCTGCCATCTTGACTGATACATTCGTAAAATCTAATAGTTACAGAAGTAATTCTTTACTCTAGCTTTAGTTTTGTAAGAAATCTTCACACTTTTCTTGAATGGAAAGTATTTACTTGTTAAGACCACGTGGTAAGAACAATAAGCTATGTAATAATTTTATGTGCATTCAATTGCTAGTAAATCATTCTGTAACCTGTAAAAATATAAATGAAATAGCCAAGCAGGGTTTCAGTTTTGTCCTTTGCTGCTGTTTATCGTCATAGGAACAGTTAGCTTTCAAGTAACTATCTACAAAGTAAAAGCAATATTGACAGCAGAGGGAATACAGCATTATAATTATTTCTTTTATCATTATCATTGTTTTAATATGGGTCTAGTTGTTCCGAGCACAGAAATGAACAAAAACACCATATTTGTCTGCATTTTTTAAAAGGAGAATCTTTTTCAAATTTTCATGTTATTTAATTTACAAGAATGGTTAAGTTCCTATCAACATTAAGCATTTTTTTTCTTTGATATTTACTGGCTTTGACAGTGTATTCACATTGCCTCAGTTTTACTCACAACAATAGAAAAAAATCACGGACTTTACCATTATCTTACAGTTTATTTTTTTAATAGAGACAGAGTCTCACTGTACCGCCCTTGGTAGAGTGCCGTGGCGTCACACGGCTCACAGCAACCTCTAACTCTTGGGCTTATGCGATTCTCTTGCTTCAGCCCCCCGAGTAGCTGGGACTACAGGCACCTGCCACAACGCCCGGCTATTTTTTTGTTGCAGTTTGGCCAGGGCTGGGTTTGAACCCACCACCCTTGGCATATGGGGCCGGCGCCCTACTCACTGAGTCACAGGCGCCGCCTATCTTACAGTTTATTAATTGACTAGATATCACAGCCATATCCTCTAATCTCATTACTGAATAATTAACAAAACGGAAAAGTAAAGGAAACCTAGCAGTAAACAGAAATAGATGCCTTACCCAATTAATGATACTCAAAACGTTAAGAAATAAAATACCAGAACTTGTTTTTCGTGAGCCGTGTTTATTAGTTCACATGATAAGACGCTTTAAGCATAGCAATTTCCCATTTAAGAAAGAAATTTGAGTTCACACAATTTGTGTTTTTCTTAGAGAAAGTCACATTGCTTAGAACAGTGGTTTCAATGGTGTGGTCCTTCTGAAACCTTTGCTTCACGAATATAATCACTATGTATTTTTCTGGTTATTTTATACTACCTAGTCCCTTCTAACATCAGTTTAATTCAATGAAGCATTTTGGACAACTTAATTATGTTTAAAGGATTCAAAATAATCTATAAATATTGGAGTTGTGACATATAAGCAAGAGAATCTCAAATGACTGTCCTGGTAAATATCATTGTCCTTTCTTGCTTGGTCTGATGGAGCAAAATGCTGTAGATTGGATGATAAGAACAGAATTTCATTTTTCAGGGACTGGTGTTGGATTGGAGTTGGTGAAGTCTAAGATCTGTCTAATTCTTGGAAGAGCCTTGTCACCATTGTGTTTTCACACACTTGAGGCAAGGGGCATCTCTCAAGCCTCCTTTATAAGGTCACGAATTGCATTCATGAGCTCTGCCTTCACAATGAAATTACCTTCCAAAGACCACACACCTCCCATCTCCTAGCATGTGTACCCTTCTATGGGGAGTTAGGATTTCAACATATGTATTGGGGGGGGGAGCTTAAAACATTCATACCATTACAACTGCACCTGATCTTAGCCAAAAGGCCGAGTATAAACAGTAAAATTTTCCTTTGAAAAGCCACTTAAATGGTCTACAAAGTATAGGTATTATATGATGTTCTTAACAATCATTTTAAAAATTTAAGATCCAATTAACTACACAGAGGTCTGCAAACTATAGCCCATGAAAAAAATTTGGTCTATTCACTGCCTATTTTTTTTGTACATAAAGCTTTATTGGAGCATGGTCAGGCTTATTTCTTTCTGAACTATTGATGAGTTGGATGGTTGTGACAAGAGTATCTGGGCTTCAAATATTTGGTCTCTTACGGAAAGGGTGCCAGCTCTGAACTAGATAATAAAGAGATCCAAAGAAAACTCTACATGTAACTGCCCAGCTTTTGAAAGCATTCCGCCTTCAAAATAATTACTATGGTTACAAATGAGAATTGCTGTGAATGTTCCAAATATTCTAGGTTATCTGAAAGGTTTAGTCCATTTGGCTGAAAGGCTTAGTCCATTTGGTTTTAATATTAAGTCTCTATGAACTTAATATAAACATAAATGAAGATTCGTTTTTTTTTTTTTTTAAGACGGAGTCTCATTATGTCACTCTCAGTAGAGTGCTGTGGCATCACAGCTCACAGCAACCTCAAACTCTTGGACTTAAGTGATTCTCTTGCCTCTGCTTCCCAAGTAGCTGGGACTACAGGCACCGGGCACAACGCCCAGCTATTTTCTTATTGTAGTTGTCATTGCTTAGCTGGCCCGGGCCAGGTTCGAACCCGCCAGCCTGGGTATATGTCACTGGCGCCATAACCACTGTGCTACGGTCACTGAGCTGAGATTCATTTGTTGTTGGAGTGTAAAGATAATATTTATGTAAGTACTTATTGCAGAGTCTATTAAAATATTTGTGAAAAAGTTTATCACAAGATAGGTATTAAGGAAAGGTTTCCTCTCATTTGAATCCAAATCTTGGCTTGGTTACATCTCCAAATTTGGTCGCTTGGGAAGCTTTCTCCAGCACTGCTGTGTAATTTGTCGGTGGCATGAGTGTGACCCACATGGCCTGCGAGAATCAAGTCTCAGCTTTAGTGTGAGTTGAAATGGAGAGGAGATGATGTTTACTCCAGGATTTCAGAACTAGCAGACTCTCAATTATGAATCAGGGGTTTTCTGCCCATAAAATGGCAGGTTAATTAAGAGTTTTTAACACAGTACGCTTATAGCTATAGATAACAATTATAGAGTCTTTTCCTTGAGATAGAAAAGACACTGGCACGAAACTTTTACTTATTATTCCTGCGGTTATCGCTATTCCGAGCTGGGAGCTCTCTTCACTCTATCAAGTCTCAACACTTATTCTATCTCTTTACTTCTCTCATCCTTCATCAATTATATTTGTCTTTCTTTGTCTTTCTCTGTTAACTTTACCATTTGAATCTTGAATAAAGTATAGCAGAGAGAGAGATTTACCATGAAATTAATGAAACAGAAGTTTCAGGGCTCTCACTTAAATAGACCCTTAGCAAGAAGTTGGGAAGACTGAGTTGGTTGTAGATATCTTTGCAAACTTTTCAAACGGTGGATTTTAGCTGAAGTCAGTTAAAAAACTTCCTCCTTCTTCAAGTTCCCTTTATATCTGAAGTTGATGGAGTGGCCTTTGGATTTTTTTTTTCCATTTAGATAAAGAAATATTGAGTTGTAGATGCATTTAATTTGGATTTAAAGGGTTATATTTATGTAGTGCATTATGTATAGTAATATATTGCCAGCTATCTAGTATAGGCAGGGCTCCTCTAACACACATACCACCTACTGTGCTATGCACCCTGTATGGCAGAAATGTGCTTGCTGTGAGAGCCAGGAGTGTATGGCTGCTTTCAGAGATCAGGTTGGAAACATCCAGAGCCAGAAGCTCCAGAAAGTTCTCTTAATAATCAAGTGTGTAAAACAGTAAATAAAAAATTCAGTTCTAATTAGCATCAGATTAATACACAAGTTCTTTTTTTCCTTTCTCTTTTTTTACAAGTTCTTTTTTTTTTTTAACAGTTTTTCAATTTGATGATGTTTCTAAATGAGTATATGTCATCAACAATAGAGTTACAAAGGTGGGAGAAGTGTACTTTCCTCTATCACTAACAAAAATTGATTTTAAGTAACCCTATTAAAGGAAATTTACATTTCTTTATATTTGTGGAAAATAATATTGCAACATCGCTTGAAGGAGGGATCAATCAATTCACAGATACAATTTGGGAAAATGAGATGTGTCTGTTAGTTAAAAAGTAATGTTACATTTCTACATTTTATCCTTTTATGGTCTTTCCTTTTTTATGTCTTCAGTTTTCTCAAAGACCAAGATACTTGGCCTGCTTAGAATCCCCCTTCCACGCCAGTACATTTTATTGAAGATTAGTAACTACAACTAGAGAATAGGTTTTGAAAGAGGTTAAAAAACAAGTCTCTGTTTTTGAATCAAACTTGATTCTGTCATTCAGCTTATTTATGCCTGAAGTTCAACAGTATCTAAAACCAAATATTCATATTTGTCCTGAATTCATCTTAGCACATCCTAGTCCTTAAACACTATTTTACACTGCAGTACTTAATTTCAGTAGAAAAATACTCTCAGTAGGGGCACTGCTTGTAAATGTTTTAAAACTCTTCAAACTCAAAACACAGGTGTCCCATAAACACTTTCCTAAAATCAATTAGAACTGGCATATGTCTATCAGGGCCCAGGGATGTGAGGATGTATAACCCATGAGCCAGCACATTTCATAGTCTAAAGTACCATGGCTTTTTTTTTTAATTTTCATTTAGACGTTGAAATAAATAGGTATGGAACGTTCTTTTTTTTTTTTTTATTGTTGGGAATTCATTGAGGGTATAAAGAACCAGGCTACCCCAATCGCAAAGGAACATTCTTAAATGTGATTTCTGCTCAACCGTCAGCATAAACATGGGATCTAGGAAATTATTATTGTTAGTTCTGATGATAAAATATTCAAGCATGCTGACCAACTGTGAAGTGCAAATCCATATTAAATCTGTCTTTACTGAGTTTGTTTGAAGAAGATAGGGTATTGCATATAAAATGTAGGATTGCAGAATCCAAATAATCCAACTTGTGTCAAAACTAAGCAAATCATCTATGAGGATTTCAGGAAAATAATGATAATAGCCTGTCTGGAAAACATCTATAGCAGCTTGTGAACAAAACTCTTCTAAGAATATACTAGCATGCACAGATAAATCTTGCAAAGTATAAATTCTGTTTACTCTCAGCCCCCAGGTTTTCAAAATGTCTCCGATAACCTAATATACTAATTTGAGACATGCATTTACTGAGTAAGGAATTTCCAGCTTCCAAATTGCTGGGCTGCCAACTTTCGGGTCCTTTCTCTTGCATCAATTAATGCAACTGATGTGGTGAGTTAAACAGAGCTCTAGAGGCGGTTGCATAAAGCACAGATGTGTTTCCTATTACCTATTCCAAAATGGAAAAGCTGAATGCGGAAACCCAGAAAGTGGGATGTTGTAAAGGTTTTCTTCACCATCCCTTGTAAACAGATTAACGTTCTTGTGACAGAAAGGAGAGAAAACTTCGGTTAGAAAAATAATCTTCTTATTAAAAAGAAATGTGCTGACCACTTTGGGATTGTCTTTCTTAAATTTATCCTAAGAGATTTGCAAAATAATGAGGACTATTAGGCAGCAGGAAATCTGGCATTCTTCTGCTGCCATAAAGTTGTGTGTAATTATGTCCAACACCCATGTGAACTGACGGATGCATTTTACTTCAGCTGCGACAGCAGAAATTGAAGTGGGGACTTTAGTGAATACAAATATCTGAAGATATTATTTTTGCTTGGTAAGAATGAAAAGTAATTTAATCCTATGCAAAAAATGTGTGAGAATCACAGCATTTAGTAACTGTTTTTAGTGTTGTATTCTTGATGCATAGGGACTGCGTGGAGTCAGTCTGGAAACAGAATCAAATTTGAAGAATACATTTTAAAGTATTTATTTATTTATTTATTTGTTTGTTTTCTGAAATAGAGTTTCACTATGTCTCCCTTGGTAGAGTGCTGTGGCATCACAGCTCACAGCAACCTCAGACTCTCGGGCTTAAGCGATTCTCTTGCCTCAGCCTCCCAAGTAGCTGGGACTACAAGCGCCTGTCACAACGCCCAGCTATTTTTTGGTTGCAGTTGTTTTAGCAGGCCAGGGCCAGGCTGGAACCTGCCACCCTTGGCGTAACGTGGCCAGCGCCCAACTCACTGAGCTACAGCCACCAAGCCATTTTAAAGTATTTAAATCTCTGCATGTTTCCTGATACTGTTCATTTTATTCAGAAGCTCCTGCATTGTCTCTGACAAATTCTGATTTTTTAAGGATTCTTTCTATGTTTCTGGGCAACTGGATGTGTCAAGGTAATGGCTGATTGTATCTGAAAATTTTATTTTGTTCTCATATTCTTAAATATTAAGTTCCTAACCAGGGATGGAGACACAGACTTTCTGCAACATTCATAGCATCAAAAGGCTTCCAAACTTCCAAAGAAATTCCAAAGAACACCATGACACAAAGGGGGTCTTACCTGGAACTGGTACCAGGATTGCTCTGACTTGGTAGGGCATTTTCCCAGTAGACATTTAATTTTATTCTATGCTAATTAAATGATTGTTCTTTAAAAACTAGCTATGAGACAGGCACTGAGAGAACGAAAGTCAAAATCTGGCCTGCAAGTAGATTATATCCTGTTTATTTGTTATACATATAAAACAAATGTATATGGCAAGTGTCACAGCACAGTGCAATGTCTGACACCAGCAAAGTTCCGGGTGTTCCAGGAGCACTGGATGGAGCATCCCACTCAGCCTGGGTGGGAGAAAGAAAACTGCCTGGAGTGAGAAGTTTCACAGGAGACACAGCACTGATTATGAGATTGGACTTGATAGGGAAATAATGAGATCTAATAGATGAACTTCAAGTAAGGGGAAAAGGAAAGGGGCATGATTAGATTAATGCTTTACCTGTATCACTTTGGATACGTATGGGAAGTGGATAAAGGGAACTGGAAGCTGGAGGAGGCAAACACACTACCAGTACCTTTATTCAGGCGCTAGGATGGAAACAACATCACATAATTATTTCAAAGTTTGTGGAGAATTACAGGCCCGAATTGAAATTCTGGTTGTGCCACTTTTTAACTATGTAATTCTAGATAAAATACTTAACCTTTCTAGGTATCAGCTTCCACTTTCATAAAAGTTTTCAGGGGATTAAACACAGCAGTATGCACAATGGTCTTAGGTTAGTACCTGGAATACAGTACACAGGCCATAGATGTTACAAACCTAATTAAATTATTAGTGATGGTGATAGTAATAATGGGGGGGTGGAGAACAAAGGAATGCTTAATGAATACTCTATCGAATCCCGTAGTAAATGTAAACTAAGTTCAGGAGTACAGTTCCTAAAAAGAGAACAACAAAATGTCACCCCCCTTCAGGTGAGAAGAAAGGCAATAAAATTACCAAGAACCTCCCCACAACAGCAACATGACAGGCACTAAATCAACTGCAAAAACCCACCACAACTTTTTCTCTTTATTTTTTTTATTTTTTTTTTTTTACGCTTTTGGCCAGGGTTGGGTTTGAACCCACCACCTTCGGCATGTGATGGGGCCGGCGCCCTACTCACTGAGCCACAGGTGCCACCACATCTTTAATAAATTTGATCCTTTATTTATGGTTACATGGCAACAGATTATTTCCAGATGAACTGCCATATCATAGGAAGTGTGCTGGACTGTTTGTCCATACATGATGTTGTAAAGACTAGCCTATCATCTGCCTTCATTCTACCTTGCAAATTTGTGTGAAAATACACTCAAAATTAGGAGGAAGCAAAATGACAACTCACTTATTCCAAGAAGAGAGAAACAGATTGGGAGAGAGATAAAGCAAGAGTGAGAGAGGAAGAGATTAAGACAGAGAGAGAAAGAGAAAATGAAAAATGGGGAAAGAAAAAGTGAGGAGGGGAAGGAAATAATACCAATATGTACTAAACGTTTACTGAGCACCAGAGCATCCTGCATATCTTGGGTATAATGAATCCTTACAACATTGTAAAATATAGACAATTTTATTTTATTGACTAGGAAATAGAAACTCTGGAAGTTAAATTAGTTGACCAAATTCACTTAACGATGAAGAAGGAATGATCATTCCCCCTTATATAAGGTATCGAAAATATTCAAACTTAGGAAGGAGGAGTAAAATGGTGGTTTCCAGGAACTGGGGGGAGAGGAAAATGGGAAGTTTCTGTTCAATGGGTATAAAGTTTTAATCATGCAAGATACTCTAGAGATTTGATGTACAGTTGTACCTATAATTAATAACACTGTATTGCACACTTAAAATTTTGTTAAGAGGGTAGGTCTCATGTTAAATGTTTTTACTACAATTGAGCAAAAAAAACAAAAAAAAACAAAAACAAAAACCCAAAAAGTCATTAGCTCCAGAATGGATCTCATGCCAAAATATGTAGTGTTGGGCATTTTCCTGGTGTGTTTTGACTTAACCAGCTTTGAGAAAAATAATATTGTGGTTGTAAATAGTCCTATTTAGTAAGTTTGTTCTGCCAAGTTGTTACTGAAATATCCACAAGCCTGAGCGATGTCCTGATTAAGAGCCAATCATAAATAATTTCAGGAATGGGAGATATGTGAACAATTGTCGCTGTTGACTGGACCTGGCATGTCATGGTGTGTCGTACATAAAATGATGGATCAGGTAGGCAAGGTCAGGTACAAAAAACATTTACGTCCCACAGGGTAAAATATTCCTCAACATGAACTGCTTTAGTGGGGAAATCATTGAAGACAATGGTGGATGAGTATAAAGATTTCAAATCTGTACATTAAGCCAAAAGAACAAAAATATTGCCAGAGGCAGTTTGCAAAGAAATTACATCTGGGTGCAGTGAGGAGAATCCTAAAGGAAAAAGGTTCATTCAATGAGTGAGCTCTTTAGGGGAACTATGATTTGATTAAGCAAGCTATTTATTTAAATAAAGCATGCTATAGGACTAGTTTAACCCAGGCCCTGAAGGCTATTTTAATGGGTCTGAGATTGATTCTGCCAAACATATCTGAATTTTTGCTCACTGCAGATTTAATCAGAGGACAAAACTCTTTACTGAAAATCATGCTAAACTTCTGCACCAATAGGGAGTGCATAAATACAAGCGGGGTTAAGGACTACAAAGTCCAGTCCAATCCTAGGCAGCCTTCCCTTTGTACGGATCTTCTGGAGAATGTTAGCTGACCCTAATTGGTTGAAAACTCAGAGATCTCAGAAGCGATCGGAAAGTGACATTGGATTTAAATGAGACTTGCTGAGGAAGCTACATCAAAGGGAAAGAAAAAATAAAATCAGATTTGACCTTTAAATCTAGATGGTGCCTTTGATATGAACTTAATTACCAGGTAAAAGATGGTGACTATGATAATCTAAAAACAAATTATACAATCAAATTAATCAAAGAAGTTCACATTAATAAAGTTTTTGAAAAAATTATATATATAATTATATAAATATATACAATTTATATATAAATAAATAATTTATACATATTTATATATAATTTATATTTATATTTCATATTGTTATATATTATATATTAAATATAATATATTATATTTAATATATATAAGATATTATATTATTTTAAATTATTATATTTATAATTTATACATATTTATATTTATATAATTTATCTTTATAATATTTTATATTATTATATATTATATATTAAATATTATATATTATTTTAAATTATATTTATAATAATTTATACATATTTATATATGATTATAGATAATTATATGTATATATCATATATGTAATGTGTATATATAATATATACATATAATTATATATATACACATATACCAAATTATATGTGTATATAATCTTATATATATACATAAAATATATGCATATATAATCTATATAATCTTCACACACACATATAGATTGCCAGAGTTTAGAGGGAAATGGGGGCTAAAAGAATAATAAAAGAATACACCACGAAGACCTGATATCCAGAGGATTTGGCCCTGTTCAAAAGTGAACAAGTCCAACTTACAGATTTTATAATTCTTCTGGATGTTTACGGTGTGTGCCCTCTTTAATTGGCACTGAAGCCGTATCAGTTGTTAAACATTCTGAATGTCATCATGGTAATAAAAGACACCATTTGTTTTTAAAACAGAAACCTGAACATTTATTTAATGTAATAAATGCAGAGATAAGATATTTAGTAGTATTTTAAAAGCAGTAGTTACCTTTCTGGAGGATTAAGAGTGAGAGAGAGGCAGCAAAAATCAAATTGACAATCTATACTATTTTATTGCTTTGGTTACTGGGAAGCAGTATGTGCATTTGTGTATTGTTACAGTAAACTCAAAAATGTATGTTACATAATACAATTTATGTGCAGGAATATATATGCAGAGTTATAGATTATAGCAGTTAATTACCAGGGCTATTTTTCATGGTATAAAATATCCAAGCATTTGAATTATGAATACTTGTTTATCAGTTACTTTTAATTTATGTCCTCTGTGGAACATTTAAGATAGATACAGCTTATTTTCCAAAGGAACACTCACAGTTCATTATATAAATAGCATCTGTAGTCCTAGCTACTTAGGTGGCTAAGGCAGGAGGCTCATCTGAGAACAGGAGTTTGAAGTTGCTGTGAGGTATGATTATGCCACTGTACTTCAACCTGGATGGCAGAGCAAACCCCTATCTAAAAATAAGAAAAAAATAAAGGAGACAGAGACAAAATATTCAACCAGGGCATAAAATAAGAATGGAGTTTTATTTTTAAGCATATTATAATCCTTCATAGGAGTTAATTCACTTAATAAATAATTGTTGAACATTGTCTATGTTCCAGGCAAGTACAAGTGCTTGGGCCAAAGAAAAGTATACATAGGGCGGCGCCTGTGGCTCAGTGAGTAGGGCGCCGGCCCCATATGCCGAGGGTGGCGGGTTCAAACCCAGCCCCGGCCAAACTGCAACCAAAAAATAGCCGGGCGTTGTGGCGGGCGCCTGTAGTCCCAGCTGCTTGGGAGGCTGAGGCAAGAGAATCGCGTAAGCCCAAGAGTTAGAGGTTGCTGTGAGCCGTGTGACGCCACGGCACTCTACCCGAGGGCAGTACAGTGAGACTCTATCTCTACAAAAAAAATAAAAAAACCAGGCGGTGCCTGTGGCTTAAGGAGTAGGGCACTGGCCCGGCCCTGGCTAAAACTGGGAAAAAATAAATAAATAAATAAAATAAAAATCAAAATTAAAAAAGAAAAGTATACATAGTAATTGCCTTTGAAGAGTTCATGGTCCAGTAGAGGTTAAAACTAGTACCCAAGTAATTCACCCAAGGCATAATGTAATAAGGGCTACAGACCAGGTAGGAACGAGGTGAATCAGGAGTCTTCCTAGAAGGAAGAATAGCATTTTCTCTAGAACAGTGGTTCTCAACCTTCCTAATGCCGCGACCCTTTAATACAGTTCTGGTGGGTTGCAACCCAGTGTTTGAGAACTGCTGCTCTAGAAGATTTTTATCACATCAACAACATTCTAGTAAAAATAACACCCTAATAAATAGTGATTTTCCTTTCTCTGCGTTCCCTTCCACATCTGTATGCATGCATTTATGTGATTTTTATAGCACAGTCATAATAAATGTTATCTTCTCCTGAAAAAAAAAAAAAAGAATTATAGATTTATATAAAAATCAACTAGGGCAGTTGATTTTTTTTTTTTTTTTAGGTAGGAAGGCAGAAATTAAATATATAGATATAGTTAATATGCAGAAAAATAATGTCAAGTACTATAAGGTTAGATTCAGAAAAGTAAATTTCTTCAATAAATTTGGGCAAGAAATGGAGAAGAATAATTACATAAACTGTTTACAAATGTAAAAAAGGCAATAGATAAAACACAAATATAACCATGAATACTGTATGTTGTTATATTACTAAAACATTGATAGAATATGGGTTTCATAGGTAGCTTTTTAAAATTAGCCCTCCCAGGACATAATGAGAACAGCGGAAGATACACCCTGAGAAACTGAGAAATTATATATTGACAATAATACTGATAGGTATTTAAGCAATAATGGCTTAAGGCATTTAGGGCTCATTTTATCCTAAATATGTTCAGAACAACTTTTAATCTTTTTTTCTCAGAAAAAGCCAATTATTATTCAATGAAATAATTATTTTAGTAATTGCAATTTGAGAACCTGTCAAAGCTTTAAGTTGTTCTATGAAAGTAGAGTGAATCAAATATTTGAATTTGTAAAATTTTAATTTGTTTCAGGCATAATGCTACTTTTAAAAGAGATAATTGTAGAAAGGCAAGTCACATTTCTAAGATCCTTTTCTACCTACACATAATTGCCACTTCAAAAAGGTTTTATAATAGATAAAAATACTAAGGAAATGGGCTGTCAAACCTTCAGTGAAACAATACCCAATTTTGAAGTATTGTCTCTGTATGTGTATTTATATTGTTAATTTTCTAAAGTACAAAGCTATTTTCTAATCTACTACATAGGACAGAAATATAAATGCTTTTCCTTTTTTATCATTTAAAATAAGTTTTAAAAATAAAATTCGCTAGGATATCAGAAATAATTGAATGGGTATGACGCTTCTCCCCACTAAGTTATTATACTAGGACATACTGGATATGAGAAAGGAAATGAGAAAGAATAACAATTTTAGAAACTATGTTTAAAAGAAGAAAAAGCAGAAGGCAAAAGGTGATACTCGGTATTTCTGTAGTTCTATATTACCTACTTCTCTCTTAATTTTCTTCTTTTTTTGTAGTGCAAGTTAAAATGTGTAAGAGGCATAATTCTAACAGAGGTCTCAAGGTCTTGCTCTCATTCTGCTTTTAACTTCTTCTGGGTGTTTGGACCACACTAAACCCCACCTAACTTAATGTTCCTACTATGTGCGATGAGGTTGAGTGTTGCATTAGTTGATTGTATATTGCTGTTTTCTATATTATTCCATGATTTATAAATTTTGTTTATTTTAAAGAATAATAATTTTCATCAAAATTCATTAGTTTGTAAATTAATTCCTCAGAGGAAGAACAGTCACACAACAAAAATTATAGATATCTGGCATTCAATTCAACATACTTAGACTCTATATCTTTCTGAAATTATCATAGAGAGCATGTAGTTGAAATTTTTAAACATAAAAATAAATAGAATCAATTTAGAATAAATTTATTAATAAATAAATGGAAATGATATATGAAGTTAATGGGGTAGAAGAGTCACTGTGATGGAGACAATTCTTCCAAGTTGATCTATTATCAACTGACTATATACCAATCAAAATTCAATCATAATTTTTTGGTGTGGAAATTGACAACGTGAGTCTAAAATGTAGAAAGAAATTATAATTGCCAAACAAAATATAGAAAGAACCAAGTTGTTTGGGTTGTAGTACCTGACTTCATGATTTACTATGAAGCCACCACAAGAAAGACAATTGTCCACTGGAAAAAGCACAGCAATATAGACAACTCAAACAGGAGAGAGATGCTTGACCAAGATGCAAAGAGAACTCAACGGAAGTCTATTCCAATGTCACTAGATCAACTAGGTATTATTGCAGAAAAACTAAAACAAATGTGACCCTTATCACATACCGAACAAATCAATTAGCACAAAATAGATGACAGACATATATGTAAAATCTAAAATCAAATGCCTAAAACGTTTTGGAAAAAAAAAAAAAACAGAGAAAATCTTTGCAATCCTAGGTTTTATAAACATTTCTAAGAAGACAAAGAGCAAAAAAAAAAAAATGCAAAAATTAACTTGGATATCAACAAAATTAAAAGTTTTACTCTTCAAAACAAATAACAACAACAACAACAACAACAAAAAAAAACCAAGAAAATAAGAATGCCAAATCACAGGTGAGGAGGAAATAGTCATAAGACACAGTATATATGAAATTTTATAAGGAATATATAAATACTCTTCATAGTTCAATAATATATGCAATCGTTTGAATCAATCTAAAGACTTTACCAGCCCTTCATAAGAAGATGATACAAATACCCAATAAAACATGAAAATATCATTAGTCATCAAGGAAATGCAAACTAAAACCACAAGGAGATACTGTGACATATATATTAAAATGGCTAAAATTTAAAACAACATCCCCCAATAAGCCAATGAATGAACAAATGTAAATTTGTCTTGAAAATCCAAGTTCAAATTTGTCTTATAAATCCACTTTACATTTGTCTATGCTATAGGATTGCTTCAAATGTAAAGTAATAGGTAACCTAAGAGAAATTTAAAGACAGAATATTTACATTTTTCATAAAAACTGGAAATTAGAGCGAGGTAATTGCTGCCCTTCCATCTGTCCTCTAGGCTCCTTCTGTCTTTCACATCTACCAGCCCTAGTGTATTTCATTTATTTACATTTTTATTATCTAATTCTCATAACATGGCTCTTTACTGTCAGCATTAGAAATAGGGTTTAAAATTATCAGTATGTAATATTCCTCTCTCTCCCTCAACTTCAAAGTGCCTGAATAGGAAGACCCAGGAATCGGATCGAAGTGGAAATGTCATCTTTGTGTGTGATAATTCCGACCTAGTGACATGGTGAGCGTGGTCGCTAACTGAACTCTCTAAAAAGTGTTTATTCAGTTAGACACATAGTCTTACATTGTCATCAGCATGGCTAGATCTTTGAAGGTCTCTCTTTCAAGGATAGATTTTTATAGTTACCATCTGAATGAGCAGATTTTGAAAACCTGTCTTCGGGGGACAGGTGCTGTAATGTTAGGGCTGCACAAACTCATTTTCTCTTCTCAATCTCTGTCTCTCAGAAAGGGGTCTAGAAAGAGGGAAGGAGGTTGGAAACTGTCTCTTCATTGCTTATAAACCAAGAGAATTCTCTATGGAGAGCTAAAAAAGGGAAAGAATGGATACCCAGCTTTGTAGTTTGGTAGATATAGTAACTCGTTTTGAAGACTTTGTCAAATAAGTGAAAATAATGTGGAGAAGCCTCAAGAAGTGGTGAAACTGGATAAGAAATGAACATCTACAATCAAAATAATAATGAATCTGAAATGAAATGTAAAAATCTATAGAATTTCATGACAGCTATATTGGACAACCTCTCTGAACATTATTTTTCTGGGAAAATAAAAATACACGTGCTATTATAGCATCTGCTTGTTGGTTCAAAGGATGTACTGTGCATGCATAAATATATATAAAATTGCCAAAGGATATAACATAGAGTTATGTACCCCAAACTGTGACTCAAAAGAATGGGATGATGACAGAATTACCTTAACTAAGAAGAAAGAGCTCACAGGTTCACAGTTTTGTGAGCAAGCAGTCTTGGTTTTGTTTGTGATCAAAGGCTAAACCTCAAAACTAAACCAACTGCATTTGAATGCAGTTCAACTGTGTTTGAAAAATATTGAATCTGAGTCAAGTGACAACAAGTACCAGGACACCAATTATCTCAAGCATTATATATTCAAAGGCTGGGGAGTAATGCATTTTGGGGGACAAACTAAATAACATTTTGTAAGAAACAAAATACATAATTTTGTATTTAAAAGATTTAAAGATTTAAAAGATTACCCGACAAGGCTGCACATATAAGGAAATTGTGTTTCTTTGTTTCCCCAGGTTTTTTATTTTGCTTTATTTCAAAGTATTACAGTAGAACAAATGTTTTTGGTTACCTGGATCAGTTTTGTAATGTTTGAGTCAGGCTTGTAAGTGTGCCAGACTACCAGATATTCTTTGTACCTATTAGGGAAGTTTTTGCCCATCCTCTCCTCCCCTCTTCCCCCTGTGTGATTTCCATTGAGTTTTACTTCCCTATTTGCACCATGTTTGCTCATGGATTGGTTCCAATTTAATAGTCAGCACACATGGTCTTTGTTTTTCCTTTTTCCTTTTTTTTTTTTGAGACAGAGTCTCAAGCTGTCGCCCTCGGTAGTGCCGTGGTGTCACAGCTCACAGCAACTTCAACCTCTTGGGCTTAAGCAATTCATTTGCCTCAGCCTCCCAAGTAGCTGGGACTACAGGCACCTGCCACAGTGCCCAGCTATTATTTGGTTGTAGTTGTCATTGTTGTTTGGCAGGCCCAGGCTGGATTCGAACACGCCAGCTCCAGTGTATGTGGCTAGCGTCCCAGCCGCTGAGCTTTTTCCATTTCTTAAATACTTAATTTAGGACATAAGCAAATTTTTTTAAAAAAAGATTGTTCCATTTTAAAATTGGAATAATGTGGAAATGACCTGGAATATCTTTTGTTTGTTTTTATGAGCAGACAAGTTCATTTCCTGCTATGTACTCACTCTGTTCTCCTGTCTCCGTTCTACTCTGGCTGGTTTAGAATGTGCTATTTGATTTTTATTATTACATATCAGTGAGACAGAAACCCGCTGAAAAATTAAAGCTGACAATACTAATGTATAATGATGGCTACGAAGTTTTCCAAACTTCATTATGAGTAAAGTTGTGTTTGAAAACAACTGGAAATTAATCTGTGCCCTGCAGAAAGCAGATTCCAAGATGAGGTTAGACATCCAAGAGATGTTTAAGGGAAAGGCCTGTAAGAGTGTCTCAGGAAGACGCCTAGGAGGATGGGAGAATCTGCAGACCCTGAGCGTCTGCCTCTTAAGAAGAAGGAAGGAATGGGAGAGACAGAGCTTAGAATACTGTGCAGGTCTAAGCATTTGGGTGAAACTGAGAGAAAATCCCTAAGCCAAAGTCGCCCATCGGAACATTGTAGGGGCTCTTAGGAGAAACTTCACTCAAATTCACGCCAAGGTTAGTCTTTAGCTGGAAACAGCTATTGGAACGTCTACCTTTGGTGCAAATATAGTAGCAGATTTCAGAGTGCAGCAGCTGAAATAAACTTCATAGTAACTTCATGCCCTTCCCCTTCTGGTAGGAGATCTGAAAGGGATATTTTCACAGACTGCTCCTCTGAAATTCCCATGGTTTTTCTTCCTGAGGGAGCACTTAGGAGAGGTTCGTGGGACAAAGCACAGACCTGTTGCTGCATTTGATGTCAGTGTCACAACTGGTGATAATAACTTCCTCCGTGATCTGTTCTAAAAGGCCCTTGCCTCCTTTGGGTCTGTGGTTGGTATTGTAACACTTTCTTCCTGGACGGTTCGAAGCCTTGCTTATCACAAACTTCTGTCTTAGTTTGGGCCACCCAAACAAGATACCGTAGAGTAGGTGGCTCAGCCAACAAACACTTATTTCTCACAGGTCTGAGATGAAGGTGCCAGCATGGCTGGGCTTTTAGCGAGGGCCCCCTCCTGGCTTGCAGGCTGCCTTCTTGCCGTGTCCTCACATGGCAGAAAGAGAAATCATTTCCTGCGTGTCTCTCTTGACAAGGGCACTATCCTGTTTACAAGGGTTTCATCCTCTTGATCTAGTCATCTCTCAATGGTCTCTACTCTGAAGACTGTCACACTGGGGCTTGTAGCTTCAACATATAAAATTTGGAAGGATATTTATTCTATATCATTTTCTTGGGCAAAGTGTGTTGTGTGGTTTTATTCACAGTAATAATGTAACAGGGAGGATGGACACACCCAACCTGTTCACCTGTCACACACAGACTCCTTCCTGCTCCCAAGATAGAAAAGCAGCCCTACATCGTCCTGCTACTCAGTATTGTTAATTAACACTAACAGTGTGGTGACTGTGCTTATCTCCCGTCGGTCCCTGGGCTCCAGGAATCCAACGTGTCAGGGTAGCAGCTATAACTTACAGTGCGAGGAAAACCTCTCCTGTCCCCTGGCAAGCAAGCACGGCTTTGAGAACTTGCAGCCCTGCAGACCTCAGAGTTTGTGCAGAAGGAGACACGGAGTTCTCCAGAGTATCTTTGGGGGCCTCAGTAAACAAGATTGCATCTGCTTCCACTCCTTGCTTCTGACAAATTCTGTCTTTTGAGGACAGAGAGTTAATTAGGGGCCTAGGGTTTAGTGTATGTAGTAAATTCTGAGGGAAGGAATGCCATCTTTCCTAAGTGTTTTCTCTGAACTGTCACTTTGTGCCTCAAGAGGTTCTTCCAACATTCTGTAAGGCTGCTGCTGTGATTCTGCCCGCTAGTCTTGCTAAAAACTTCATGTGGCATCTATTCATACCTCAGATACATCTAAAAAGGATCTGTAAGATGATTGGACCAAGTGCCAGAGACTGGAACTGATCCAGAGCTCCTTCCTTCCCCAGATCCACCCAAAGGTGGCAAAATTTCTGTATCTCTAGATATGTGAAGAGAAATTGATGTCTAGGTGTGTAATGCGATTCCTCCAGAAGTCATAAAAGCTTAACTGGTAATATGCTTGCTTGCTTGTATTAGCCATGCATAATGCAGTCATTTATTTCCTTTTACTTTGGAGGGGATATCCTTGACTACAGAACTCCTAAAATTGCCATTAATTTATTAATTCCTGAGCATACAGGTTCCTGAATCTTCGTAGCATAACCTCCCATCTCTTTGGAGTCTTATGCCCTACCTAATACAAATGAATAGGAGATAAATGTCACGGTATCAGAGTGGGCAAGGAGTTAAGATCTCTTCAGACAGTATTATAGAGTGCAATCCTCTGCCCCTTTCGATCCTGTTTTGTAATTGAAGTTGAAAATGTATTTAATAAATTGATGAGCACTTATCATGTTACTAATATTTTACTCATCTGCTTTGGCTCCAATATCACATCTACCACAGCCCCTGTGATGGCCACTACCAATCACTTGGGTGAGTCTGCAGTCATCAACAGCCATTCTCTCAAGTTCAGGAGAGGCCAGGCAGACAAATGAAATGGAGCCCTGATAGGACCTGTCGCTTCTGGGTCCATAAGTACTTTGATGATGGAACTCATCTTTTTTGTCCACCAGACCTAGAGTGCAATATGAGGAAGTTAAAGTGAGGTTTTAGAATCTGTCCCTGCTCATTTACTATCGCAGCAGAGGAGGGACAGGTTCTAAAACCTCACTTTAACCTCCTCAGTATGTTAACACACAAGCTAGAGACTTAAGGCAGGGGTCAGTCCCAGCACAGCAGTTCCAGTTATGTACATAGGAACTGGGAAAGTGGCCAGTGGGGGCAGGGAGGGCCAGGTATCCATCTGTTACATGGTCAGCCAGTCTTTAGCTAGAACCCTGTGTATCTTTAAACTCCCCTCTAACAAAGGGTTGCAAAAACACTTTGAGGCTCTCAGCATTAGATGGTGTGCCGAGGAACACTTAAAATGTCTGAGTATTTTCTTTCCCACAGTATATAGTCACCGGAGTAAATGAGTTTGGGTTCCTTGGCAGAGGGACTTATGGCAGAATCCTGCCTAATGTGGATATGGCCACTGTTCAATCAAAGGGTTGTAGAACAGAAAATTGGCTCAGTACTCTCTGTTACAGTTGAAGGTAGAAAAATACTTAATAAATCAATGAGCACCTCCCTATTTTGCTGAATGTCAAGATGTTTGGTGCTTCCTGGCCTACGATGGTTCAGCGCTGCTTCCTGGCTCCTTTATTCCAAGAGTCCATTCTTTCCATGAGGTGGATGACTCTAAGCTCTGTGACTTACCCCTCCTACAGTCAGCTGTGGTCTGCAGAGAAGAACCTCTATGGAGCATCTGCCGCCTCTCTCCACAGCATGTCCCCAAGACCTTGGTCTATGGTCCACCTTCTAGGATCATTGGTGGCTTACTAGCCACCTCAATTACGTCCACGCTAAGTTTCTTTACTCCTTCCTCTACCGCCGGTGAGAGTAACACAAATATTTTTACTTTAATGAGGACCAGACATCATTTTTCTCCCCTATATTTCTAAGAGCTAATCTAGCAGCAATTTTGTCCTGTTCTTTTTATCCCTTACCAGGGTGCTAAATCTCAAGTCCTGAGAAAGGGTTCACAAATTAATGAACTCTTACTTATTCATTGTTAAATTCCAGCCCTCTAGGTCAGGCACTCTCAAAATCCAATCCCTGGAATACTCTTTTAGCTCCTGCTACAGCTTGCTAACTTGTGATTAGCCTAAGCACTGTGCTTAATTTCTTTCATCAATCCTGTCAGGGTTATAATGGGTGTAGATCTAGGTATTGGCCTGGCATCCAAGCCAAGATATGGGGGCTGCCCCCATGTAGGCTATTTATTGTCTGAGGGGAAATTCTCCTCATGGGCAGGATGCCACTCAGCTGTGTCTGCTTTTACATAGTAGGTGTTACCTAGTCTTTGTAAACTAAGCCTGCTGCAAATAAGTAGAATTATAATTTGCATGGTATATTTGTAGAAAACCATATTAGTCAATTTTTATTATTTATGTTGGTTATCCTTTTATTCTAATGATTTGTGTTATCATTTTCTTTTTTTGTGTGTGTGGTTTTTGGTGGGGGCTGGGTTTGAACCCGCCATCTCCAGCATATGGGGCCGACGCCCTACTCCTTTGAGCCACAGGCGCCACCCAGTGTTATAATTTTCATCTCAGAGGTTTAGTAGGTTTAATGTAGCCACCATTAAAACCAACCTTTTGCTCCAGATTATATAATTTGGAGTGACTAATATACAAAGAGATCTCAAAAGTCAGTTCTTTTATTTTCATCTGAGTTATTTCTCCCACAAGAGCATTCTGTCTATACATTTTTAAACAAACTTTGACAAAATAAAGAAACTAGAAAATGTATATGGGTTTAATTTTGGGAAAATATGCTTATTTTAGTTTGTTAACTGATACAGCTTCTGCCGTATACAAATGATAGGCTACTCTGCAAAGATACAAGTTCAAGGAACCAGTTTTGCTTAAAGATGATCCAGACAGTAACAATGAAGCAAGTATATCCATTATAAAGCCAATGTAATGAAATTGTCTGTTATTGATAGGATGCTGTTTTCATCACTGGATGATAATAATATATAATGATCACTAGCATATATAATTTGAACAATATTTACATTGTTCTCAAACTAATGAAATAATTTTCAATGACGTGTGTGACAAGAGAGATTATAACAGATATCAGGGAAGTGAAATTTCAAAAATATTCACGTTATCAATTGGCAAAAAGATCTCAAGGGTCATACATAATTAGCAGATCCTGTAGCTATTACTAAGATAAAATCTTCCACAAAGTTTCCATTATGAGCGTAAGTAACAAAAACGAAGTTTCTTATGGTAACCCATACTAGTGTCTGGTGCATATGAGTATTTTAGAAACATTTTCTATCTTAAAACTTTCTTTGGTGGCAAGCTCATAACAATTTATACTTTGTTTGATTTTTTTTTTTTTTGTGGTTTTTGGCCGGGGCTGGGTTTGAACCCACCACCTCCGGCATATGGGATCGGCGCCCTACTCTTTGAGCCACAGGTGCCGCCCTACTTTGTTTGATTTTAATAAAATACTGATTATAATAGTAGAAATATTCTCTTTTCAAATTAAAAGTTCACAAAGGAATGAACGAATCAACTAGAATAAATATGGTAAAGATAGAGTATTTAGAATTCTATATAGATGGATATTTTGTTTGTTAATAATTACATATTTATCAAGTGAGAAAATATAATTATGACATCAAACTTATGATATATTTCATCTCTAGGATATTATTTAAGTAAAAATGCTTGAACACTGAAAAGCCACAATAACATACCATTATAAAATCATGAGGTTGGCAAAAAATTAAAAATAATTTTGAAAATCTAAAATAAATAATGGAATAGGTATAAAGAATATCAAAAATTATTTCAAAGCATTTACTAAAGTGAAAGATATGATTAACCTGTGATTCAGCATCCCTGTTTCAGATTATTTGTCCCCTTCAAAAAATTGTTAACAAAAATTTATTAGGAGCTTGACTCATGATAACCAAAACTCGAAAACAGTGGCTTATGCACCAATGGGACACAACACACCAACAAAAAGAACAAAATATCACTACTGACGATAGCACAGAAAACTGTCACAAATACTCTGTTGAACAAAATAAGACAGAACCAAATCCCTCCTCCCCCCCCACATTCTGAATAATTCGATTTATGTAAAGTTCAAAAGCAGGGAAAACTAAGCTATGTCAGAAGTCTAGAGAGTACGAAAGAACATGAACTCAGTGAGGACCCCAGGAGGCTCCTGGGGGCGGAAAACCCATCCTCAGATCTGAGCCTTCAGTGCACAGGCCCATCCATACTTAAAAATTCATTGAGCTGTATAGTTAAGAGTCACATACTTTTACTACAAAAAGATATGCTTCAAAACAAGAGAATAAACAGTAAGCTATGGTAAAAACAAGAGTAACAGAACACTTAGTCAATTTGGGTAAAAAGAAAACATAATTTCAACTGAACTTCTCATTTTATGAACAGCAAAACTAAGACGATGTTAAATGATTTGCGTGAATGGATAACATAGCTCAGAAAAAAATTCAGACTAAAGCCCTTGTCTCCTTATCCTCTTTCTTCCCGTGATATTATTCCCATAGTAGCTGTTCTCCCTGTCACTCACACCAAATATGTAGGTCCACAGAAAACAATATAATAGGAAATCACAAATAAGCTCCTTTCTTGCTATTGGTTGTAGAGAGAGATGGCAAATGTCAAATTTTGTCTTCCATCATTGAACAAGAACTACAGAGCACAATAGTTCTGAATTTCATTTGCTGAGGTTGTAGATTTGGAAGGGTACTGACCAGTGATGAATTGCAAACGTGTGAAAGCAAAGAAGTGCTTAAGGGTGGCTAAAAATACAGAAGCCCTGAAACATGCCCCCTGGAAAATATGGACAAACTAATTGCTTTTCTGTTGCTGTGTTATGCTTGGCTGAGCGGGCTCCAGGTCTAGTCTCTTTTTCTTGCATTTGCATCAGTGCTGCTTTAACTGCTCTGTTCTAAAAATCCAGATTTGCTATTTTGTAAGAGAAAGCTCCTATTTAAATACAATTAGTGAATATGCGAGAAACAGCCTCAAGCGCTGAAAGTTCAGCATGTCATAAATGTCCAGCCAGCATCAAAGAAACTCAACAAGGCAGTTACTGTGATGAGCTACCAAATGGGAAGGAAAATTGGCAAACAGAAATAATTTTGGTGACCTCGAAAAACAAAGGGAGGATGTAGAAAAATATATCGTGCACATTGCATTCACCTTCTTTTCACATCTAACAGAAGGACGCTGAGTGTTTCGAAGCTCTGAGATTACTTCATAGTTAATTTAACAACTTGACAGTATATTTCTCCTTTCAAATAATACTCAGTCACTCCTGTGCAACCTGCTTCCCTGGGATAATCAGTTAAGGTGGCAATGACAACAGACGTTAAGCTTAGAGTTTCTTTCATACTGACTTTTCTCCAAAGTATCAGAAATCTTAAGTAACTTTCATTTAGCCTTAAATTGAACAAAAATATTACAAGTGTGGATAAATAACAACATGATCTATTAAAAGAGATTGTTGCTCATTGGAATGAAAAAAGTTTCATAATTTGCCTTTGAAATGGCAACACAGATTTTAAGTTTAGAAGAGTTTATAGTATGGACATCGAGAAAGTTCTCGCACAGGTGCAGCTACTATTAATTTGAAGCATACATAGCCTTTTTCCAAGGCCAAATACCCCACTGGAAATATCATTTCCCCTTGGACTAATTCCTGTTTTAGATTGGTTCATTTCCACATTAACATACTTACCACTTTCAAATTGCAACGGAATTCTGAATTATGTAGGTCTCTACTACAGGGACTTTTTAAGCTGTTAAACTTCATTATGACACCAAGGCAGGCAACTTGTCAGAGTCTGCATACATCTTATATATCTATATTCATTAAACTTTGATTAATGGGAATGTAAGATCCAAAAGCCTCAATTAACTATTTTTTTTCCAGTGTTCTATATTTGAGAGAAAAAGGTAATTTTTTTTTTAAAAGATAAGTTTAGGAATTTTTTATAACACCTCAACTTTCAGACTCTTTTTTGAACCATCGAGTCCTTGTATTTTCTGGAGCCGTTAAGTATTGGGAATTGTTGAAGACAAAGGGAATTCAAAATCACTGCCTTCAAAATGCTCAAATCCAGCAGAAGAAACAGATACGTATAAATTACAGTGTTAAAGGTGAGAGAGATTGATCAATTCCACCTGAAATAGAGGCAGAACGTGTTAAGAAAGAGTGCAGAACCAGTGTTCCTATTAAGGCCTTTCTTTTCTCGAATTATATTATTTTGAAGTGATCTGAAACTCTCAAAAATGATAAATCCCAAACAATTTAATAATGTTCACCTACACAAGGAAGAAAATTGTATTCAAATATAACATTCTACAATTATTAATTGCCACATGTATGGACATCAGTACACCTACGAAAAGGAAAAGGATTCACCAAAACACGTAAGTTTATACAGTTGCCAAACATTTTCTTTCAATACATTGCCTTTTCTTTATTCCATCCTCCGACTGAACAAGCACAACTTGTGAGCTGGAATAATAAACTGACTATTTTTCTTCTTCCTTTTAAAATGTGTTCTCCATGGCAGATTTTTCTTGTCTTACTGAAGGAAATTACAAGTTAGATTTGTGTGTGGAGTTCTTGCTTTGCTTTCTGGTAATCAACAGTTCTCTGGATAGTAATTAATGTCTAGTACAGTGTAATATAAAGCCAAATAAATAATAAAAAATAAACTGCTTTGCAAGCTACTGTTTTCTCTCCTGATAAAGTTGTAGGACTAGTGTGAGAGGTGTGGGGTAGAATTCTTTTCTCTTCTCACTTTTATTTATTTTTTCTGTCTACATTTGGCCATCTCATTTCAACTCCAATAGCATAGGGCAGTGATTTTTCAACTGTCGTGCTGTGAAAATTTTAAAAACCATTAATTAAATTATTTTTGAAAGAAGTACACAGCACAGTATACATTTGACTATTTTTTAAATCAACATAATTTAAGTGTGCCATGCAAGTTTAACTGTAGGTTCAAGTGTGCCACAAGATAAAAAAGGTTGAAAAACTGTGGCATAGGGGCAGGGAACGAGGGTGAAAGAAACAGAAAAAAAAGGAAGCAAGAGAGCAGGAAAAGAATGGTTTTGACCAGTGTTGACATGAATATTTTCTCTGACTGTGGAAAATTTTTGTTGCTGGCCCTTTCTTTCAGGAGTACTATTTTGAATCCCTTGGAAATTTGTGTACATGCCCGATTGCAAGACATTTTCTGCATCCAATCCCTTGAAGACATTGAGAACCTCTCTCTCCTGGATGGTCCTTTAGAGTGTTGGCTAGCACCAAACTTCTGTCTTAGTTTACTCTTGATTATGGAAGAGAGAGAGACAACCAAACAATCACTATCCCCCCACATAGAGTAGAGTTCCTTCAAGGTAGCACCTTAGCAGGGGACTATGTTTTAGGGAACTTCCTTTGCATATTTGAGGGACCACAGTATGAAGGACCCAAGGCATCCTTGATGCCTGTTGAGTAGGACAGAATTTTAGTCACCGAGAGTAGCCTTCTACAGAAGGACCTTGGATTCCCAAATGACTAGAACAAAGAAAACCTTCTTTTTATCTGCTTCGAATTTGAGTAAAAACTAAAATTCTATCTTGCCAGCCTCTATTATATTTTGTTAGGCCTTTGAAAGTGTAGACTTTATGTCTTTACAGCAATAACTCAGCATTGCCTGACCTAAAACATTCCTTTATAAAGCTCTCACGTACAGAATTGGAATATCCTTACACCTTCTATTTTTTGATCATGGTCTAAATCTAGTCAACCCTCCACGTCATCCAGCCATTTCTTCCTTGTCTGCTCTCCAAGCAGCTCCTGGCTGTGTTTTGCTACTCCCATATTCCTACAAGTGACTACAGAATCTCACTCACTGTCACTGTGATCCCAAACTTAGGGATATAAATAACATCTGTCCAAGAGTTTCCTATTGTTGCAGGAAGACAAGGCCCAACGGAGAGAAAGAGCACCCAGACACCACGTTTATAAGAGGAAGGGCTTTATTCGCCAGCCGGGAGCTTATAGCATAGAAGAATTCCAAGTGGCCGCACTCCCCAACAGCCTTGGTCTTTCCCTTTTTATTGATAGTCAAAAAGTTCCACACCACAGGTACCCTTTTCATTGGCCAGTTTGAATCAAGTGGGAGATGCTATTCCCGTCCCCACAGAACTACAGGATTTCACAGAACTTGAAAATTTCCAAGTTTCAGGAAGTTAAGTTTACAAATTCCCAAGAGCTGAGTCACTGTGGAGAGGACCCTGCAGGTGTATCCTTGTGGTCTCCTTGAGAAGACCTGTTCTCCTAGACCTCACCCTTCTCGGGTATCCGAGAAGATAACTTCTAACAGAAGTTAGAGCTTTTTTTCAAGCTCTAACCTCTGTCAGAAGCTCATAATAGTCACCACCTCTCCCCATTATCAAGTCCATGGTCAGGGGTTTCACAACTTATTTCAAATTGTGGTACCCAACTCCTAAGGGCTTTAAGCCAAACAGTGATTGAAACTTTCTTTTATATTCACATACTACTTTGAAATAGTCCAAACATTTTCACATTTTTTATTCGATCTTACAACAATATCCAAAAGATAACATAGATATACCACAAGCAAAACACAATAGCAAGCTACTGAAAATAAGCTGGGGAAATGGCCCAAGATTTCTCAAGACTACCAATCCTCAGAAGGATTCTAAAATGACCACCCTGCATTTACCTTACATAAAAAGAAAGGAAGCAGCCACAAGTTAAGTAACATTTTTCCTCCTCTCACCAAATAGTATGTTAGCATTAGAATAGCTGTAAGGAAAAAAAAAAAAAACAGAAAAAGTAGTAGCAGGAGAAAAGAGTCTAACACTACCATGGCACAAAAACATTTAAAAGTCACTCATCAAATTTCATAATATATTATCCATTCTATCCTATTCTTTCATTTATGCTGTATAGTTTCAATTTGGTGTCAGGAAGTCAAAGGCGCTCTGCTCAACAATTTGTGTCTTGTAAATGACTTTAAGTAGTACAGGGTGAGAGAGCTCAACAATAAAACAAAGGAGAAAAAATGCCATCATGGTTACCAGCACCAAGGGTAAAGAATCCTACCAGGCGAAGTTACAGGTCTTCTTAATTGTATTGAAACCAAATCCTTAAGACATACTCAGCTTATCTGGCAAGTCAAAACCATCCACGTGAAGTTCAAGGACACACCGGAATGAATTACCGAATGCCAAGCTCCCGGTCATCCAAGCGACGTCTCTCCTAACCCCTCTGCATCCTCTCATTTAGTTTGGTTTCTAAATGAGGACACAGACACCTGTTCCAGCAGCAGGTGGTCTTTGTTTATTATAGCCTTACCTGCTGTGCTTCAATCAGCCTGCAGCTGCAGGAACCCGCTTAAGTAACAGTCTATGGCACCAGCTTTTTACAGGGCGGTATTTTCCATGTAGAAGTAAAGTTTTATGTAACACTTTCATCATACACAAAACATCACATAAGCAGCTTTTAGTTCTCCGTCTCTCGTTCCCTACCATTTAGGACTACTAATTAGTGAATCATTTCACATGCAGCGTTGGAAAGCTCAGCTCTCATCCTTCTGCCTTGAGGGAGACCCTGTCTTATGCGCTCTCATTACGAAATCTCCGTTTCTTAGGAGAACGAGTAACCTCTCTCTGCTTGTGCTACTTCTCTTTTTTATGCCTCCGAAGAATTGTTAAGGAAACTTCCATCTCAGAAAGGAAGAAGAAAATGAGAAGAGGCAAAACAAGCAATAGGAAAAAAGTACTCCAGGTAGATGAGACTGACTGAATCTCTGTCCTCAAACTACCTGACAACGTTTTAATGAGCTCACATTGAGAATTTGAAAATGATTTCAACAAATGAGCTAGAAGATGTTATAGGAACTGAAATCTCCTCTTTATACTGAGAATTTCCGATTTTTAAAGACAGTACACATGTTTTCTCACTGATATTAGAGAATGATTATCAGTCAATCATTCAATTCACCTGTGTAACATTTATGAACTGATGAAGGAAAGAATAAAAATGTATTAGTTATTCTGAACTTCTTTAGAACAGTGACTCTTTACTTATAATTTTATCTTTGGTGGTTAGCAGAGATATTACCAAAAGTAGAATTTTTTAAAATTTCTGCAAAAATGAGTTAAATGAGTGAGTTTTGCTATTCTCAAATATACCCGTGGGTCTCTGTCTTTGTGGCTGGAGTTGGATCTTTGCTCAGGTGTTAATTTTCAATACAGTTCTTTCTGATCTGCCGCAATTTTTTTCCGTGCTAGTATTTTGCTCTATTTTTCTTTGTCATACTCTCCCCGACATACTATGGATGTGTTCATTTATGTCTTGTTTATCTATCTCCCCCTACTTAAAATAATGTTAACATTATTGGAATAGAGATTTAATAATTTTATTAATTTTGTTCATTTCCTTAACCACTAGGTCCAAGGGAACAGATGTTTCAGGTACATTATAAGTGATCAAAAAAAAATATGTTGAATGTACAAATGAATTAGTTACTGATTGAGTAAATAAGTGAATGAATGAGTGTATTCTCAATATGTTCTGAAAAGCTCTTATATTGTTGGGGCTCAGAAACTATTACCCCAAAATATGGTGTTTTGGCATGCTGAGTGCTTTGAATTAAAGAAAATTGAAAGGCCACAGAAATGTGCCTGAGAACCAGCTTTCTCTGAATTTTTTCTACCCCCTTATCTGTCTGGTCCTTTTTTGTTTTTGAAAGCACAAGGAAGGATTTTTTCTGGAATATCCCTGAAAGAGAACTCCTTTCTGAAAGAAATGCACTGGATTTAAGCCCTCCCATCCTGGGAATCTCATCACAAACAAGGGAGAATTAGCCACCAGAGGAAAGAAGAAATTGGGAACCATCATCTTGCCCAGACAGACTTTTTATCTATTTTTCTGGGGGCAGCTCTGAGAGAGAAAATCTGGATGACTTTATCTGCAGAAAATAATCTTTATTCACAAAGAAGTTCTGTCCCTCATCTTCCTACCACTTGCCACGGAGCTCAGAGAATTTTCTCCCTAGGCCATTGTTATTTGGGTTCATTTCCACTGAGAATCATTTACTTCTGCACCCCACAGTCCTGCTTCCCCTATGAGGATGGGTATGTGAGTATCTGTACCTCCCTGTTTTATTGGACTTCATTATGAGATTCCCCTATGCTTCTGCGTACAAATTTATTGCAAAGTGAAACAAGCAGAAATTTTGGAAAGCAAGCCACCATAATTTGTAGCATTGCTTGTAAACAACAGACAAGGTATACCCATCATGTTAATTCTGTAGGGGTAGAAAAAGTATTCCAAGCCAAGCTTCTTTCTATGAGAAAGAAATTTTTTTCTTGAGAAAACTAATTTTGCCTTCAAATAAGCAACATAAAATCTTCAAGGTCACTTTTTGGAAAAAATTTGTATAACCAAAAAAAAAGATGTGAAACAAAATAGCATCCCTGCAAATAGTTAAATCAAGTTGTATAAGTGAATGGGATATGAAGAGCCACTTCTCTTTAAAAAAGTAAACCAGCAAGAAAATTTAAGAAAAAATTGATAGAATTTAGCTAGCAGTTTCCCACCTCCATTTTTTAATACATCTATTCCCCACGTCCAATTTATTATGTTCTCAGTATTGAACAACAGATACTAGTATAACAAAAAGAGAAACCTGAGAAATCATGTGCCTCCAGGTGAAAGCAAATGAACCAACCAACAAATAAAAAACAAAAACGAGGTAGTCTTGCCAAATTAACTGGACATGAAACCCGAGAGATAATCCTCAGTTCAATCTTTCCTAGTGAAAAAAATGCCACCATCCAGGGCGGCACCTGTGGCTCAAAGGAGTAGGGCGCCGGCCCATATACCGGAGGTGGCGGGTTCAAACCCAGCCACAGCCAAAAACTGCAAAAGAAAAAAAAAAAAAGAAAGAAAAGAAAACAAACAAATGCCACCATCCAGTTGTATAAAAAAGGTCTAGGACTGCCCTACATTTTCACTCTTCCTCACTCTGCTCATTGTCCTCCTCATTCAACAGCCAGGTGCGTGAAGGCGAACAGACATCTGCTTTGTTGCTGATGGATATGCCCAGGCTGCACATTGCCTGTTACAAGCTAGGCTTTGAAAACTAAATTCAAACACGATGAATAAACAAATAAGTAAATAATAATCTTTTGGTCATCCCAAGTGATCATTTTCTTGCAAAAATAATTCACATTCCCAGGGTGGCCCTGTAGTTAGTAGCTAAGAGCCCAGGTGCTATTGAGTTCAAATTTACTCTCTACTATTTATACGTTCCTCAATCAAGCTCTTTGTGTATTATTTTTCCAATCTGCAAAATGGGTATAAAAAGACCACTTAGCTAATGGGAAATTTAGAAAATTAAATGAGTTAATATATGTAAAGCACTTAGAATGGTGTTTTAGCACATAGTGCAAACTAAATTCAACTTAAGACGTACTGTCCATAGTAATGTTACAGATGGAAATCCATTCATTAATGTGATTTTAGTATAAGACTTTGTTTAACTCATAATCCTGTTATGAATGTATTATTCAAGTTTTCCTGGTTTATACTTCTATTCATACAATTTTACACTATCTGGGAATGCTTTTCTTTGAGCAAAAATAGTATCAATGGTGCAATCTAATGAAAGCTTTCTATCCATCTGCCACATCTTTTTCCCAATATTGAGGATACAGGATTATTCTGATTCCTTTGTTTCAAAAAAAAAAAGTGAAGTGTCTGACGTCTTAATGTGAAATAAATGAGAGTTTAGTGAGGTGGGAAATATCATGAGTTTGAGCATGGACATTACAGTAGCAACTAAGTAGATGTAGTTAGAGAAAGAAAGAAGGAAGTTAAATGGGGGAGAAAAGGAGAGACAGAAAGAAGGAGAGAGAGAAAAAAGCAAGAGAGAGATTCTGAAAACCAGGATATTAGGGATGACGGTAATGCTATTCGTTGATATGTGTGGTCTGACAAGTAAGTTTGTGAACACAACCTGCAAAAAGTACTACATCCCTCACTGCTGTCTATCACTGCACTGTCTGTCAACTGTCTGTCACTGCACTCTCCAGTCAACCATCTGTCACTGCACTGTCCTGTCAACTGTCTGTCACTGCACTCTCCAGTCAACTGTCTGTCACTGCACTCTCCAGTCAACCGTCTGTCACTGCACTGTCCTGTCAACTGTCTGTCACTGCACTCTCCAGTCAACTGTCTGTCACTGCACTCTCCAGTCAACTGTCTGTCACTGCACTGTCCTGTCAACCGTCTGTCACTGCACTCTCCAGTCAACTGTCTGTCACTGCACTGTCCTGTCAACTGTCTATCACTGCACTCTCCTGCCAACCGTCTGTCACTGCACTCTCCAGTCAACTGTCTGTCACTGCACTCTCCTGTCAACCATCTGTCACTGCACTCTCCAGTCAACCGTCTGTCACTGCACTCTCCAGTCAACTGTCTGTCACTGCACTGTCCTGTCAACTGTCTGTCACTGCAGTCTCGTGTCAACCGTCTGTCACTGTACTCTCCTGCCAACCATCTGTCACTGCACTCTCCAGTCAACTGTCACTGCACTGTCCAGTCAACTGTCTGTCACTGCACTGTCCTGTCAACTGTCTGTCACTGCACTCTCCTGTCAACCATCTGTCACTGCACTCTCCTGTCAACCGTCTGTCACTGCACTCTCCTGTCAACCGTCTGTCACTGTACTCTCCTGCCAACCGTCTGTCACTGCACTCTGCTGTCAACCGTCTGTCACTGCACTCTCCAGTCAACTGTCTGTCACGGCACTCTCCAGTCAACCGTCTGTCACTGCACTCTCCAGTCAACTGTCTGTCACTGCACTGTCCAGTCAAATGTCTGTCACTGCACTCTCCTGTCAACAGTCTGTCACTGTACTCTCCTGCCAACCGTCTCTCACTGCACTCTCCTGTCAACCATCTGTCACTGCACTCTCCAGTCAACTGTCTCTCACTGCACTCTCCTGTCAACCGTCTCTCACTGCACTCTCCTGTCAACCATCTGTCACTGCACTCTCCAGTCAACCGTCTCTCACTGCACTCTCCTGTCAACTGTCTATCACAGCACTCTCTAGTGAAGTAATTTCCTGGGAAACTACTCATGGATGATATCAGTGTCTAGTTCACCCTTGAAAGCAATTTTGGAATTTTTTCTGAAATGGTCATCAGAGATATCCTGAAGTCATCAAAATGTCTTCTTTTCAATATTTCCTTTATCTTTGGGTAAAGAAAAAAGTCACTCGGGGTCAGATCAGGTGAGTAGGGTAGGTGTTCCAATACACTTATTTGTTTACTGGCTGAAAACTCCCTCATAGAGAGTGCCTTGTGAGCCGGTGCATTGCTGTGATGTAAGAGCCATGAGGTATTGTTGGCCACAGTGTCCAGTTAAGATTTTCTTAACTTTCTCTATTAATGTTTACTTGATCTGCTATGCTTCTTATACTCAGCTGATAATTTTGACTCATAATTCAAAAAAATTTTTGCAATGTTTTCCCCAGTTCTGCCAGCTGGAATATTTTAATTAAGAAGTAATTAAGTGTGCAACTTCTAGTTTCTTTTAGGTTTCTTTACATGTAATAAATATTTGATATAATATCTAGTAAGAAAAAATCTAAACTGTATCAAGTGGTTCATAGTTAGCCTCCTATTTAAACCTCATTACAACTTCCTGAAGTATAAATAATTTTTATTTACATCTGAGGAAATTACACTGCTGTTGGTTTCACTAATTAGAGCAGGTCCACATAGCCAACAGGTAGGATTCAAAAGCAAAACAATTCTTCCATCCTTCCACAATCCTTCCATCCTTCCATCATGTCATACTTCCTGCCCTGGTGTTCTTTTTTTTTAATCTTGTAGGACATATTGTAAAGAATTAGCTGAGCTTCAGATGTATGTTTTTTTGATACTCAGTTTTCCACTCCAAATTTCTTCTAACTGTAATACAAGGATGTTGGTATTGAGTTTTTGCTAAAGGAAACATTTATCTTCCAATTAGGAATGGTTGAAGGGATTAATGCTCATTAAACCAGGAGGATCTCTCACCATAAGTATCATTGATTATGGGAACTGAAAGTTTAGAACAAGACCAGTACCCAAGTTGGTCTTTAGTTGTTATTGAAGAATAAAGTTGAAGCATCATGAACAGTTTTGTGAAGATGATAATTTAGAACCTAGGATTTATTTTAATATTCTATTGGTTTGGGCTTTTTCTTCTTCTTCTTGTTTTTTGCCATTATTCATTTCCCAAAGGCAGAGTAAAATAAGTTTCTTTGTTCTTTCTTCCTTATGTAACAGGAAAAAAAGAAATCAAACTGTTTTTGGACTTTTGTGTTTGGGGTTTATAACAGAGTAAGGATAGTGCAAGATACAAAAGAAAAGGTCCCCATTACTCTTTTATTACTTAACAAAATGAAACATTATAACCCATGTTGTCAAAGATGTGACCATTTTTAGCCATCTTTCTCTCCTCATGTCGTGCTTTCTCCTGGGAGAGCAAAATCTTCTCACAGTCACTACATACTTTCCTCTGTCAGAGCAAAGGAAGATTATTAAGGACTTATCTGACCAGGGACTCTCTCATTTGGGCCATCTGTCTCTTTGTGCTTTCTTGAGGGAATACGAAAAATGACTTTTCTTCCTTTTTTCTCTCATTTAGTGTTTTATGAGATTGTGTGTTAGGCCATATTTTAAGAATTTGAGCAAGCAGAGACCCTGCCACTTTGAACATTTTTTCTTTTTCTTTTGTGCTTGCCATTTCAATTGGAGAAATCACATGTATTTTTCCCTCTAATAATATTAAGGGAAAGGCTATCTTAAGATTGCTGTGCTCAGAGCCAATTTTGCTCTCCCAGTATTATTCTTACATCAAGGATGTGATCTCAGGATTGATGTGCACAGAAGCCTAACCTGCCAGGTGGATACTCACAAAAATTAAATGGCATTTATTACCCCAAACAGACAATTGCAGCTATGCAGAGATGAAATATTTTCTCTCCTTGATAATAAATGTGAGGAAAACAGGGAGTGAAGGTGGGAAATGAGATTCCTAAGCAACTACTGAAAAATCTTAGCTAAGACTGTTTAAAGTTTCCTCTATCGGATATATCTTGCAGAGGTAAAGGAACCAGCATTTATGAACTATTATTTTGATAAAAAAATGAAAATGCATTGACTAAATATTTTTGTAGAATATTCATCAATATTTATTGTATATAACATAATACTTAGTGATTTCTCTCTGTATCTGATAGAGCAGAAACAGAAGTGTTAGACCATAAAGTTAATTTAATCTCCCCTTCTTTTAAAAACTCTATATACCCCTGAACCATTGCCTCACTGCACAATTACAATGGATGCCCATTATGATGATACTGAGCCTGAATTATTTCTAAAATTTACAACAAGAATAGTTTATTGTTATTAGTCTCATGTTGACATCACTGATAATTAATGACTTTACCAATTAGTTTAATAAAATGTATTAGCTATCTACTAAGTGTCAAGTCCAATTCTAGGCCCTGGAAAAGTAGAGGAAGTAACAGGTTTCTATAAACATGACGTTTATATTTCACACAAAACATATAATTTTATAATATCACAAGAAGATTACTCTCACTGGTGTTTATGCAACAGATATTTATTGAGCTACATGCCAAACACTAAACTATTAAGATGCAAAAGGATGGTTAAAGAGAAGCATAACTTAGAGAAAATTATAAAAAGTACAAATAAATGGATATTTAGAATTCAAAGCTAGTACTCATTTTAATAATTTAGCATGTGATTATTGAGAAATTATATGTGCTGGTCCTCTGACAGGTCCTTGGAATAGTGTATAAAATAGGACAGGTGCAGTTTCTGTCCCAGGGAGACAGATGATAGACCAACAGTGAGACAGGAGGGGAGGCAGATTTTTATGGGTTCCTCACAAGAGCAATAGTTGAGGGTTGATGAAGTCTTCTTGTTATAAATAACTTTATAGTTAAGAGTTAAAAATGAGAGACATCAGGGCGGTGCCTATAGCTCAGTGAGTAGGGCACTGGCCCCATATACCAGACGTGGCAGGTTCATAACCGGCCCCGGCAAAAAAATAAATAGATAACTGCAAAAAATGAGAGTCATCAGTCAACAGAGACCACAAAGTAGCTACAAGGTGATGACATAACAGAGTAAAGCCCTGCGGAAAGAAAGAGCCTGGGCACATTTCTGGGCACACTGGAGGACAGTTGGTATGATCAGGATTTAGACTTTAAGCTGTGGCCAGAAAAATAAGCAGAGTCCTTGAAAGTTTATAAATGTTCCTGTAAGCCGTATTAACTGCTGGAACTTTTTATTGAGAGCAGTGGAAATACACGGAAGATTACTATCCATATCATCTGGCACAGTGGTCTCGTCGCGTGACTAATGGCATCACCAGTATTTTTCCTTGAGAATCAAGAGATACATTGAGTTTGGTCCTCAATGAGCACTGCCATTAACCTGACCTTCTCAGCATAGGTGATATATCCAGATTTAGACTCCAGACCCCTGCTGGACTTCTGGAGTATCACAAAGGAGTGGCTCATGCAATGGCGTATTGTGGGAATTTAGTCATGATACTGCCATCAAAAGAGAGACAAGGTCTGTGAATTCCTGCTTTAAGAATGCCAGAGTGATTCTAATTTCTTTCCTTTCAAAATTGTCACTGTTTATCCCATTATTTAAATGCTGTTGGTTACCTTAGTGTTTGTGTATTCACTAATAGAGTAAGTTAGTCAGCAGCAGTTTTCATTGTTAGCAAATAACGATGTTGAAATAATATCTCATCCAAGTGGCTTTCCCAGACTCCTTAAATTTGGCTTATCTTACTACAACTTTGTGATTATATGAAACCCTATTCTTATCCCTACTATACCACTCATCAAGTAATTTCATAATTAACTTTCATTCAACTTTCTTATGGCTCATATTCATCTGCCCAAGTCATGACCTTAACTTTATCATTATCACATACTTTTTCTTATTTAACTCTACATGCTTAGCATGCAGTAAAGAATCAGGCACATACTAGGAGCACATAAAATGGCAAAAACAAATTAGATAAATAAAAATGATTCCCTGAAAAAGCAAAACTTTATAAAGAAAGAGTTTAGGTCAAATCAGCAGGAACGTACACATTCCGATTTTACAGGCCAAAAGAGAAACTGAAGTTAGGTTGTGACCTGATAGGCCTTTACTTTTACAGTAAGATGGAGCAATTAAAATGCACTTAAAGAGGGTGACATCAGTAACATGATGGAATAGGAGGTGACAAACTCATGTCCTTCACAATAACAAGGAGTTGGTACCCATCCACAGACAAAAGTCTCTGTGGGAGCATCAGGATTTAGGTAAAAGGTTGTCAAAGTCTAATGGAGGCCAAGAATGAGGGGAATCATTTTGAGAATGGAACGCAGCATCCAAGTAGCTGATACAATGATTATGCTTCCAGGTTCAAACCCAAAATGGCCCCATTTCACAAAAGGCTTGTCTGTAGCGTCATTTGGCCTCAAGTCAGCAACTAAAACTATCTGCCAAGGGATACCACACATGAATGCCTCAATGGAGAGATGCACCTGCCCACTGACAATGATTTTGGCAGTGAATCTGAAAGCTGCCCTGTGGCTCAAATTCAGCCACTTTCAGTGGGGGTCTAGCTTTGAACTGCTTGCGTAAGGACCTACAGGGAGACTTTCTCCCATCTCACAGCTTGGGAGTCTGAACCTCATTTTTCTCTAAAATCTGGGACAAGACAAGGATACCCACTTTTATCACTTCTGTTAAACATAGTACTGGAAGTCATAGCCATCACAATTAGCCAATAGAAAGAAAAAAAGGGCAATCAGATAATGAAGGAAGTCACATTGTGCTCTTTCAGATGACATGATCTATGTTTAGAGACCTCTGAATATTCCATGAAAAAACTGTTACAACTTATAAATAAGTTTAGTAAAGTTGCAAGATACAATATCAATTTGCAAAAATAAGCAATATTTCTATACACCACCAGCAAACTACCTGAAAATGAAATTGAGAATGTAATTGCATTTCCAACAGCTACATAAAAAATAAGATAGTTAGGAATTAACTCAACCAAGGAGATGAAAGAGCTCTAGAATAAAAACTATAAAACATTGATGAAAAAATGAAGGGGACATTAATAATCATAAAGATATCTAGAATATAAGCTATCTAGAATGAAAGACTTAACATCGTTAAATTGTTGTTGCAACCCAAAGCAATCTATAGGATTAATGCAATCTTTATCAAATTACCAATGATATTTTTCACAGAAATAGAGAAATATTATAAAATTTATAAGGAAACAAAAAAGACTTTATATAGCCAAAGCAATCTTGAGCAAAATGAACAAAGCTGCAGACATTACATTATCTGACTTTAAAATATGCTATAAAGCAGTAGTAACCCAAGCAGCATGGTATTGGCATAATAATAGAATATTGAATTAATGAAAGAGAATAGGGAATTCAGAAATAAACCCACACATTTACAACAAACTGATTTTTGACAAAGAAGCCAAGAACACACATTGTGGAAAGGCAAGTCTGTTCAATAACTAGTGCTGGGAAAACGACACTAGTTATCCACATGAAGAATAAAACTAGACCTTTCTCATTCACCACTTATAAAAATCAACTCAAAATAGATTGACTTTAATGTAAGACTTGAAACTTTGAACTACTAGAAGAAAACATTAGGGAAACACTTTAAGATATTGAACCGGGCAAAGATTTTTTTTTTTAATGAGACTGCAAAAGCCCAGGCTACCTAAGCAAAAAAAGACAAATCAAATTATATCAAACGAAAAAGGCTCTTTGCACAGCAAATAAAACAATCCACAAAGAAAAGAGATTACTTACAGAGGTGGAGAAAATGTTCTTAAATTACACATCTGACATGGAATTAATGTTCAGAATATATAAGAAATTCAATATTAAAAAAATAATTTAACAATGGGGCAAAATATCTGTGTGGACATTTTAAAAAATCTGAGTAGACGTTTTAAAAAAGACATAAAATTGGCCAAAAAGCATTTAAAATTATAATCAGTATCAGTAATAATCAGGGAAGTACCAATCAAAATCACGGTGCAAAATCACCTCACCCCAGTTTGCCTAGTTACTATCAAGATGAGGAACAATAACAAATGCTGGTGAGGGTATGGAGAAAGGGGAATTCTTACCTATTGTTCGTATGGAGAGTTCTCAAAATTTAATAAAAGAATGAATAAAAGGATTACCATATGATCTAATAATTCTGCTTCCGGATATATATCTAAGAGAAATGAGGTAAGTTTGTCAGAGGGAGTCGGCGTCCCTGTGTTTACAGCAGTATCACACACAATAGCCAACAAGTGGAAGCAATCTAGTTGTCTATCAGTGAATGAATGGATAAAATGAACATGATCTACGTGCACAATGGACTAATATTCAGCGTTAACAAAAAGAAATCCTGCCATTTGTAGCAACATGGGTGAACCTCGAAATGTTACGTGAAGTGAAAGAAGCCAGCCCAGAAGGAAATATATCTCATAATGTCACTCATATGTGGAATCTAAAATATTTCATTTTATAGAAGAACATAGTATTATGGTTACTGGAGGCTCAGGAGAAAGGTGGGAATAAGGAAATGGTGAGAAGTTGATGAAAGGGCATAAAGCTACAGTTAGGAGGGAAAATTTCCAATATTCTTTTTATAATAGATTGAGTATAATCAACACTATTATATCCATCAAAATAGCTAGACGAATTTTGAATCATCTTACCATGATGAATATGCTAATTGCCCTGATTTGATGATTATTCATGTTTATGTATCAAAACATCACACTGTACCCCGTGTGTGGAATTATCAAGTATCCACTAAAACAAAATGAAATTAAAAAGAAATTCTCTTAAAGTGTGCAATAATAGGTAAGATAGAATTTACTTGCTGCCCAAAGAAGCTATGATTCTGAGTTTAGCAATTTCCATATTGCAATTTGTCTTTCCGGATACTTGTGCTAAATCGTTAATTTTGATTCATTCAGATCATTTAACAGTTTGTGTATCTCATAATTAATAAAAATATAACTTTTATATCTGTCTTATGAATTTGGGTAATGTGAATTTGTTCCCCAAACATGGTCTATTGTTAGTTTGCTATTACCTATAGAAAGAAAACAAGTAAGTGAGCTCGCATAACTGAAAACCATAGTTGGGGAACATCGAACTCACTAAGGCTTTTCCACTGTATGAGGTCCAGTAATAGGTCTTGTCAAACTGCCCCTGATTATAAGCCTTCCACATTGTTATTAGAAATATACTTTTCAGGACGAGGCCCACTTGAAATGTTGCAAAGACAAGATGTAAAATCTGGGGTAGAAGCATCCTGGGGGTCACAGAGGGGAATTTTGCCTCTGGAGACCAAGCTGTGAATAAATGTGGCTCATTTCAAGCAGATGACCAATACGTACGACCTGAAGTAGCTCTGATCAATTATTTTTAAAAGGCCCTACTTTTGATTCCTTATTCCTGGTGACCTTTTGCCTTTAGTAGAGACTTCAAGATCATGCTGCTTTCACTATTTTTTTTTTTTTTTAACTACCAGGAGGGTTAGAACATTTTTATCCATTTACCACTTCTCTGTGCCACTTTAACACTGTCAGCATAAAAAAGTGATAATGGAAAGACATCTAACCCAGCCACACTTTGCTTCAAAAGAATAAGGCACATATAAAATGCATGTTTTTTCTTACTGCAGCTTTCATTTCTCTGTTACACTTAGAATTTAACAGATATTGATACCAGTCATGGCAGAGGAGAAAGCCGTGACAGATATGGGAATGATACTCAGAAAGGCCCTATGTTGGGATGCGAGTTTGGTGTTGTAACACTTCATTAGTTTCTCTCTCTCTCTCCTTTTGTTTCATTGTGATTATGACCAATAATCTGCCTTATTTTGACAGTAAAATCGAGCCCTTGTATTTGATGGGTAAAATGGGAAGTGGGTTGCTAAGCTCTCATTTACTACGCACAATGTTAGGAGATCATACACACCGTGGTGAAAGACTCAACTGTAACTTGAACTTTACCTTAGCAATGCAAACAATGGAAACTAATAATTTGTTTTCTCCTATCACTGTGGGAAAAAAAAAAAAAAAACGACTGAAAGAAAAAAGGGTGATTAGAAATTATTGTAAAAGCAAAACTTAGATATTTGAAATTGCTGTTATAATTTCTGGCAACAGTGGGATCAGAAATATGTTAATGGATTTTTTTTTTTTTGTCTCCTAAGCTAGGATAAATATATATACCAATTAATAGAATCCTCACAAAAGCACTTCAAGGTAGGTGCTGTTAGCTCTATTTTACAGATGTGAAAAGTAGAGGTCTGTGGAATTTAAATAATTTACCTAAGGTAATCCAGCACTAAGTGAAGCATTAGGGTTTGAAGTCAGATATGCTTTTGCTCTAGGTCGTAACTCTAATAGCATTAGCATTACTTAAAAAATTCAAGCATTTGTAAGCATGGCATTCGTGGTACTAGGTGAAGAACCGTGGTAATATTTGGTCCCAATTTCGGCAACATCTGAAAATACAAAAAGGAAAAGAAAGTGTTCTTTTTAATCACTTACACCAAAGAGTCTTGTTACTTCCTATGCATTAAGAACGTTTTTTAACCAAACAAGTTTCAGTAATACCAAATTAAATAAAGAAATCGAGTTATTTTGCTATAGGACTTCTTGTAGCCTTTGCTATTAATGGGACATCTCCATGACTGTATAGAGGCTGTGGAAGTTTTCAATACATTTGACAACGAAGCATATTACAAGATTAATTCTTGTAATATACTTTGGAATACACCCTATCCTTGGGTGTATTAGGTTCTATATTTGGTGACTGAATTAGGGTCATCGGCATTAATTTTAGAAACCTAGACAAGTTATAGGTTTAGAAATTAGGTCTGAGGATGATTATAAATCAGAATAAATATTGAAAGAAACTATATTATTAATAGATGTCCTCTGAAATTTCTCTCTTTCCTAGACATTGGACATAGAACAAGTCATCAATCCAACATTGATTTCAGGGGCATCACAAATTTTAATTCAGAGGTTTGTAATTTAAAGAGTTAAAGCCTGTCTTAATCACACAGGAAGCTCTTCCAAACTCTGCCAGATTCTTTACAGATATTAATTTTTTTAATTCTGCATTAGCTCCATGATGAAGGTACTTAATGCTATCTCTTTTTCACAGATGAGGAAAGGAGATTAAGTTGCACAACAATCTAAAACCTCAATGTGGTAGTTCCAGCATTCAAATCCAAGTCTATAATTTTGCACTTAAGCATCAGCTCAGAAAAATTCAAGCTTTTATAAGCATGAGAATTCCTGGTAGTAGGTGAAGAGCCATGGAAATAATTGGTCCCAACTCAAACATTCTAAATCACTATGTGTAAAAGAGATGTCTAGGAAAAGACACTTTTACAGAGCACCTAAGGAGATTCTGACACTGATGATTCACAGATGACATGTCGAGAGACAGTATATTGGTCCATATTCTATTCCGTAGCAAAAATCATAATTTGATTCTATAACTTAAATGTCATAATTGTAAAATAAACAGCTACTTAAAATTTAATGACAGAGACATGTAGGAAGCCCTGTGGTTTCACGTATCTTTTGTACTTTCTGGTATATTAACGTTATGTTCACCGCTTTTCTGGCCAGGCATAGTCTCATTCAGCTTTCTCATATCTATTGAAAGTAAAAGACTAAGGAATCGAGTATGTATGGAAAGACAAACATCTACCACGTCAAATGCAATTTCTGAAAATAACAGTCTACAAAGAAATGACTTGTATACAATTTGCGAAGACAAAAATGAGAAAAATACTCCAGAAACCCTCCAGCTATCCAAGTGCTGTTATTAATGACATAGTCATGTCCTTTGATTTAGTTAATTATCAGTAAAGGACCCCAAATTACAACTTAGGTAAGACTACTAGGAAGCTGTGTGACCTTGAGCAAGTCTTTTATCCTCTGTGAGGTTTCATTTTCTGATCAAAGAAAAAGACAATTATTAAATCCTTAAAAATATATCAAAAATTCTCTTAGTTTTCTGCCAAGTGCTTTATTTATATATGACCTTATACTCTTTATTACAAAAACCAAGTGATACAGTTATTTTCTTCATTTTATAGAATGTGTGGCTGGGGTATAGGGGCCCTAAGTGACTGAGACCAGGTTCAAACTCAGACATTTCAGCAATATCATCTTTTTTCCCCTAAAAAATAAGTTGTCAGTTTTACTTATACAAGAAGTTAATGACCCTTTTAGCTGTATAATTCCTCTATTTTCAAGGTACTAAGAACACTACCTTAAAGCTATGAGAGTTCATGTAACTTCTGATAATTGACTCATACATTTGCAGGAAATTTTAGATGGAGCAAATCTGGCTCAGGGTTGTGTAGAAAATCAGGAAGAAATTTTGCCTTGTATTTCATACAGTTTGACTATTATAATTGGTAGAAATAATAATGGGGATAATGGTATTCTTCAGCTTGATTTGTTAACTACCGAGTTCCTGCCTGTAATTTTACCAAAGAGAAATATAGACAGTTCTCGGGAAGGGCTCAGTTGTTATACTATTAGCCTTCCCTAATTTCCCTCTGACATCTTTGATTCAAGTTTCCTATCTGGGAATCTGACCAAGACTGTTCATCTCAGTACTTTTGATCTACTTTAGATACAGGAAGAGTGCCAAATTTCCAAGTTCTTTATTTTAGTTCTTTTAAGGTGTTTTAGATACCAAGGTAAGGAGGTTATACTCCAGAACAGAGGATCAGCACCCAGCATGACATGACCGTGTAAATTCTCAGGAATGATGAGAGTGCTGTGGTCGCCATCTTCATTGTTCACGTGTATGGACTCATTGAGCTGAAAGCTACTTTAGAGATCAGAGAGCTAAATATACTCATTTTACAAATAGCAGCAAAACAAAAAGAAGGGAAAAAAAGGTTAGGGTGAGAGGAAGGGAGGGAGGAGAAAGACAGGAAGGAAAGATGGAAGTTAGAAAAGCAAAAAAAAAAGAAATGAAAAGTAGGAAAAATAAAATTGGCATAACAATTTGTCAGGTACTGTATTAGGTTCATTGTAGATGTTGTTGTAGTTAATGAGTTCATGCCTGAAACTGAATAATATATGGATAAAAAAAATCAAAACTTCTTAGGCAACAAGCAACTTTCCATAGACTTGTTTTATGAGCTAGCACTGGATTAAAGTCGGAAATAATTTAGTATTGCACAGTTATCATGATGCGCAACACCCTAACTCTTCTGAGAGGTCTGAAGCTTGAAGCCGCTTTCCAGTTTCCCCCCTACCGCCTGCCCTTCACTACACCACGCCTCGCCTTTTACCTGACATGTGTGCCTAGGAGGCATCGCACAGCATGGAGAAGCCATGATCCGCAAAGTCAGGGTATGATGTGCAGAGTATGATATGTTCTTCAGGATGGGATAGGATTACTGAGAGGTGGGCCGTTCTTTGGAAGCCAAAGCCATTCAAAATTTAGAGAAGGAAAAGTAAAGTGTAACAGACACAACCAGATTGAACAGTGTGATTCCCAAGGTAAACATTATTATATTTAGGATTATGTAAGGGTTATAAAGTGACTTAGTTTTCTTAGATCAAAAAATTCATTATAAGAGCTTCTATTTATGTGATGCTTTAGAGGTAACTGTTTTTAAAACAGTAACAATGCTGACAATAATCCTATTAGGTTATTTAATAGCCTATTAGGTTATTAAAGTCCCTGAATATGTATTCTGAAGGCTTAATCAATGTCAGAATTTAACTTGAATCTTGGCATTATAAATCTAGTATATTTTTACTTTACATAACTGACTGGAACTAACTGATGTTTATAGAACTGTCCACCTAACAGCGGAATATTTATTTGAGGGGCATCCAAGTTCTTCATTAAAATAGAGCATATTTTATTTATAAGTCATTTAGGACTTACTCTAAATACCATTAATAACTATTAATTAATAATTTTCTTATATGAAAACTATGTTTCAGTATTAGTGCTCATATACTGAGCTGTTTTCAATAAATACTAAACATATTACATCAGTATATGCAAGAACTTTAAGGTGATGATGATGCTGAAAACATATTTCAGTAGCGTGACTATCTAATTCTCCATAAATACGCATTTATAAAAAAGTTACAAGTTAGTAGAAAGAGCAGAAAGTAATTAGAAAAACGGATTCAAGTCCCTGAAACATAAGTATGCTAAAAATCGTTGAATTGTACACTTTTAACAGGTGAATTTTATAGTATAGGAATGATATCTCAATAAAGTTATCATCTTATTTAAAAAATAAATAAGGTGCTTTGTCGCTATCAGTTAATGGGAAAAATGACTTGTTTCCATTGAGCTGTTTGTAATGGGAAATTTACATGTTAGGTGTTTATTCTTGAAGGAAAAAGAGAAAATGGAGGGAGCAGAAAAAAATAGCACAATTCACAAATGCAAAGATGGGGAATCAACCCAAGGGCCCATCAATTCATGACTGGATTCATAAAATGAATGGAAAGCGAATACCATGTGTACTTACCACTAAACTGGAGGTAACGGGTGAGCTCACATGTGCACAGGGGTAAGTAAAATTCAGTGAAATCAACCAGTGACAAAAGCCCTCCTAATGAGTACTATGAGCACTATTTGGATGACAGGCACACTTTTAGCCATACTCAAGCATTATGAAAATGATCGGTGTAAACTAACACATTTGTACCTCCTTAATATTTTGAAAAAAAAATAAAAAGAAAATAGAAGAGCTTTGAAGTATTAAGATATTATTGTTTTGTTTACATAGGCGATTGAATTAATCTTTCCGTTATACATTCATTTTCTAATTAACTGATAGGAACAGTTCAACTAGTGCCTAGTATTTTATTCCTGCAGGTCAAAATGTCTCAGTGGAGGTGCAATTCTAAAAATGGCTCTGAAATTACAGTAGTTTTATTTATCCACAGGCACTTAAAGCATCAAGCAGCTTCTAATTGCTAACAGAAAGACCTAGCCTTTTCCAGCCTGTTCTCCTCCCTGACCTATCTGCAGAACAAATATTGTCATTTCTGACAAGAAGAATGAGACAAACCACAAATGATATGTGACAAAAGTAATTACTTGGAACACATGAGTACCTACCTATATATTGTAGCAAGTAGTTCTCTTAGGAAGATTTTCACACAATAGCATATTTGACGTCCCTTGGTAATTGGTAAATGTGAAATATGGCGCCTGAACTTCTAGTCTGTGATAGTTTCCCCATCACCCATGGCCTGTGATGTCCTAAAATTAGAATAATTGGTACAGGCAACTTGAAAGATGGCAAATCTCATTTCTAGACAATTACTATTAAAGAGACATCCTTTTAAAGCAAAGTAACAGAGAATTGCTTATAACATAAGGAAATAAAGGCATAGATCAGAGTAGCATTTTCAAATTAGAAGGTAAAAGTAGCAAAGAAGCTACTCCAACAGTCTCTAGTTAGAAAATATGTTATTATCAGAACCCAGATGGAATCAATTGTTGGCTATATAAAGCCAGGTAAACGAAGCAGAGGTTGCGGAGTTCAGCTGAAAAATGGGTAACAAGGCTTGCAGCTTGCAGCTTAGTGGCTAGGGCACCAGCCACATACACCGGAGCTGGTGGGTTCAAACCCAGCCTTGGCCTGCGAAACAACAATGACAACTACAACCAAAAATTAGCCAGGTGTTGTAGCAGGAGTCTGTAGTTCCAGCTACTTGGGAGTCTGAGGCAAGAGAGTCGCCTAAGCCCAAGAGTTTAAGGTTGCTGTGAGCTGTGATGCCACAGCACTCTACTGAGGGTGACATAGTGAGACTCTGTCTCAAAAAAAAAAAAAAAGAAAAATGGGTAAGAAAGTTATTTGTTAAGTCTCAATTTTTTTAATGCTGCATATATTCCATGGTATACACATACCACAATTTATTAATCCATTCATGGGCCAATGGGCACTTGGGCTTCTTCCATGACTCAGGAATGGAAAAAAAAAAAATGTCCGATATATTTAGTACTACTGTGAAACCAATTTATAATCACTCACACTTGCATATGAAAGATGAAATACAACTATAGCCTAGGATGAAGGAGGGAAGAGGAGGGAGAGGGGAAGGGAGGGGGGTAGGTCAATAGAAGGAGGGTTAGTAGGGGGACCACACTTATGGAGAACATTGCAAGAACAAGTTGGATCTATCAGGTGTAGAACACGAACGTCTTAACGCCGTAATTGGGTAAATGAAGTGAGGGCTATGTTGATTAGTAGGATGTAAGCACTCCAATTTGTACAAATAATCAACACATTGAATCCCATAATGGCATAAATGTATGCATGATCTATGTACAAATGACTTAATAAAAAAAAAAGTAGGTTAAAGCATTAAGACAGTTGCATACTTGAGTGTATATTTTGATTATTTGTAATATGCAGTTCTACACCTCAAAAATAATTATCCAACTAAAAAAGTAAATTTCAAGAATAAATTACATTTATGTTTTCAAAAAAAAGGAAGTTATTTGTTTGAATACTTGAATCATGCCATAAAGTCTATTGAAACAAATGTCACTGTATAGAATAAATTTATTAAAGAACATTCTTTTTCTTATTCTAATATGTGACTCATAACAATACAACTGTGAAAAATCTGATTAAAACATTTTCCTATTAAAAATTCTTAAGCTACTTCTATCTGCCCCTTATAATGATAGTGCCTGAGCTGTGAAGTAAGATGGAAAGCAAATGTGTCTTACCCTGAGTCATGGGTAGTTTCTTGGTTTTGCCATTAGCTGTAATTTGTCGTTATAACTCCTCCATTACCTTTATGGGAATATAAATATGTCCAAGCATTCATTTTAAACTTTCATAAAACATTTAATATATAAATAATACTTTTCTCAGGTGTATTCAACTGTAAAAACATCTAAAGTTAATAACTTGATTTCTCTCCAGAATATTTAAAGAACCCCCAAATAGTTTAATACTATTTATCCCCTTCCTCTTCTTTTCAATTATTGTGTAAATTTTAGTATTTTTTTAACCTCTTCTTGGGTATTATCTGTGTCCTTCCCCAAAATATAATGAAATTCCAATTTCCAGTACTGAAGAATGGTCTTTATGTGGAAAGAGGGCCTGCCAGTGCAGTCAAGTTACAATGAGGTTATACTGGAGTAAGGCGGAATGGAAATCCAATGTGGCTGGTGTTTTTGCAAGAAAAGGAGAGCTGTGCACACAGCCACGTGATGAGGGTGGCAGGGAAGAGTGAAGTGGAGATGAAATAAGCAGAGAGGCCTCTGCAAACCCCGGATGGTGAATAAGCATTGCCGGCAACAGCTGAAGTCGACAGAATAGGGTAGAACAAATCCTTCCCTGGAGCCTTCCGGAGAACCCTGTTAACAGCTTAATTTTGATGCTCTAAATTCCAGAAATGTGAGAGAATGACCTTCTGTTCTTTAAACCCACCGAGTTTATTGTACTTTGTTACCATAAGTTTAAGGAAACTAATATCCTCCTTAAATGGGATGCTATTTTTGTTTTATTCAGATTATACTTGTTTGCATAAACTCCAATAGCTCCATATATTCTGCATGTCCAAAATTTTGCCAACCTGTTGGTTTCCCATACTTCTATTCACAGTATAGATTAGAAAATATTTATAGTGAGGGTTTGTTGGTGGTAAAACAAAACCAAAACCAAAAAACACTCTAAATTTGAATTCATCCAACCCTGTGTTTATTTTGCCTTTACTCTTGGTCCCTGGCTGTCACCCTGCACGTGAAATGACGCTGGCCAATCATACTCCCATTGCACCTGCTGGGAGGGTAACTTTGTGTCTCATCATCATCCCTTTAGCTGCAAGTGAAGTTATTTCAGTATATAATTTAATTCATATAATTTAATAATAATAATTTAAAATATTTTCTTGGCTAACTGGTAAGCATAGATGCACTATGCCATGTCTAAAGTCAGATTTTTAAAGCACTGCTCAAAATTGATTTGATTTCCTAAATCTAAGGATTTTTTTTTTCACTTTGAGAAAAATCTCAGCCATTATCTTTTTGAGTATTGTCACTTCTTTCCCTCCTAAAAACCTGCCCAGATACGTATTATATTTTCTTCATCATCCACATTGCTTATTGTTCCTATATTTAATCTCTTTTGTCTTCTGTGGTTCTATTTTTTTAATTTATTCATTTTTACAATCTAGTTTATAATTTATCTTGTTATTTTGATATTATCACAGATGTTTTAATTATATCTTATGTATTTGTATAAGTATTTTCTTATCTAATTCTCTAAAAATGATACATATTTAGATAATCATTTTTGGTCTTACAAGTCCAAAATCGATCCTCTTTGGGACTCTAACTTTTCTGTCTCTTGTTTCTGTAATTTCTTGCTCATGAAAGTTTCTTTCACTGTTAGTTCTATGATTTTTTTTTTTAACTGTGGTTTTATTTCTCAGGAAACATATCTATGAGATTTTTGTAAGGCCTGGCTGAAAAAGAAAACATTTCTCTGGAGAGTACTTGTATTTGCTTCCGCCTGGTGCCCGAAGGTACTTACAAGGGATCGCTTAAAAATAAATTCTCAGCTTGAAAGTTTTGGATCACTAGCTGCAAATCCATACGAGGGGCCAGTCTGTGAGAAGGAATTCTCAAGAGAGATTTCTTTTTCTTTCCACCCAATGTCAAGATCCCAAGGGGAATATTTCTCTCCTTTTTTTTCCTTTCCAAATGGTAAATTTATTTCTCTTTTACTTTATACAACTAGTGGAAATGCAATCCTGTACAACCTGCTTTGGAAACTATTTTATTATTACAAAGTTTAAATGTATATACTGTATACACCCTTGGGTTGAGCAATTTCTTCTTCTGTCTATACGTTCAACAGAAGTATGTGCACTCATGTAACAAAGAGTGTCCAAAACATTGAGAGATGCATTAGCTTTATAGAAAACACTGATGCAACCTGAATGTGCATTAGTAATGGAATAAATAAATAAACTGAGTTATAGAAGATAGAGTCAAAATAGAGAATATTGCACAGAAAACTGAATAAACGACTGCTACAGGCATAAAAAGGAAAAAGTAAACCAGACTGAAGAATATTTGCTATGTGATCCTGCTGTGTAAAGTTTAAAAATGGCAAAACTAGTCTAAAGGGCTGGGTGTCGGGAGAGTGATCAGTGATGGAAAAGGGAAGGAGAGAGACAAGAAGAGGCCAGATAAGTAGTGTCCGGCCGTAGATGCAGGTTACAAAGACGCGTTCACTTGGGTCTTAGTCTTTGAATATCTTTTTATAACTTCTGTACTTCCTACCTGTAAAATACTTAAATAAAAACATACAAAACCCCCCAAAGTGTATATAAAATCTTATTTTCATCTCCATTAATTCCCTCATTGACTCACTGTCTACTTAAGTTCTAATTATAATCTTCATCAAAGTTTTCTTACCTTCTTTTTTAACTAAATGTAGAGTCATTTCACTTCAGACCAGCCGCCATGATTTTTTTTGCCTCCAAATGCCAAAATATTTCCCAACTTAAGTCATTTACATATGCCTTTTTTTCTGGTATTCTTTCTTCTGTATTTGTACTCTATTTGTTTCTGATTCAACCTTTATGCATAAAAAAATGACACTTTTCACAGAATACCTTTACAAATCCTCAATCTGAAGGAACCAAAGGTTGAATTGTTTTTTCCTCTTTGAAATATTCAAAATTGAACTACTCTTTGGTCCTTCCTATAAAGCATTCACTAAATAGGATTTTCTTTTATGTAAAATGCTAATAAACTTACACTATATTTATTATATTAACATAGATATCTCACGGGTGTTGATGACTTTTGACCTAGTATATTTTAATGCAACTTCAATACATTGTAAATTGTATCATGCATTTAATGTAGGCATAACGTACACGCTGAATTAGAAATGGGGTATAATGTAAAATGTTATTTGTATTACATTATGACATAGTATACACTGCATTGCAAAGTCCTTGTGATGTGATTTATTATGCATGGTATAGGAAATATAGACACTAAAAAAAAATTGTAAATGTGTACACTGTGACATTGCTTACTCTCCCCATGCTCCTTCTTTGGCTGAGGGATAAAGCAAGTGACCCCTAATTAGAAAAATTATATTTTTATTGGGAATTTTTAAAAAGCTCATTATTTTTAAACTGAATATGGGATAATAAATAGCATGAGAGATTTTTTATGAAGCTCTGAGAGTAAACAATGCAAAAAAGCTTAAAATTGAATAATTTGCAAATCCCCCAATACTATTAGATAATTTTTTACACCAACATATTTCTACCTCCCTATGTCTAAAACACAGTGAACACACCAAAATGCTTTTTAGTTAAATTTAGATTATAGATTTTGACCCTGTTAAAGTAGAATATCCCGATTAGTTATCCTCTCTTGGGGATGTTGTGGCAATAAATTAAAGCATTTGCGAAACACTTATAAAATGAGTCAATTATAACTGAGTACTAAGCTTTTACTGAGCATAATATATATAATGTTAAAGACAGTGTTGGGTAATATTATCCCATATGCCAGCTACACTTCACTTTTCCTTTTTGGAAAACAAGGCCTAATATCACAAATAAGCAAAAACCATTTTTTTTTTTTTTTTTTTGTAGAGACAGAGTCTCACTGTACCGCCCTTGGGTAGAGTGCCGTGGCGTCACACGGCTCACAGCAACCTCTAACTCTTGGGTTTACGCGATTCTCTTACCTCAGCCTCCCGAGCAGCTGGGACTACAGGTGCCCGCCACAACGCCCGGCTATTTTTTTTTGGTGTTGCTGTTTGGCCAGGGCTGGGTTTGAACCCGCCACCCTCGGCATATGGGGCCGGCGCCCTACTCACTGAGCCACAGGTGCTGCCCCCGCAAAAAACATTTTTTAAAGATAGTATATGAGCTACAGAGGAGGTCATACTAAAAGTAAAAGTTAAAATTCCTCCTTCAATGTGAGGGAATGCTATGCACTATTATTTGAGATAATTGTCACAACTGGGATTTAACCTGAGAGGGAGATTATTTAATCAATGAGAGGAAAATAAAAATGATCCTGCACAATTTGCTACGTCAGGACAATCAAGAAGCATTTCTGAGTGTTCAACATTGTAATCAACATCTCATCGTCCCTAACTGCACTTTACTTCCACTGGCAATTTTCTATTTGTGGAAAGATAGCAAAAGGCACACCCATGCACATTTGAAAAATAAATAAAAAAAAAAGGAAGAAAAGAATGATAAAAAGACGTGAGAAGAAGCAGTTTAAACAGGAATAAATGTGGATTGGATAAATAGATGGACAGATAAGTTGGTAAGCAGAAAGGCAGGCATTGAAACGCAGCCTAGTGGCAGAAAAAAATCACTGGCTCATTATGATAGAATGTCTGCTATTAATTGTTTGATAGCAGAAATTCACATTTAGAAATTCACAATAGAAATTCTATTCAACTTGGATAAAATTTCTATAGACTGCCGCGAGCTGTCCTCCCATTCCCATCATCAGAGAATTTGGACTTTCAGAATTATATCTGCAAAGTCGGTGCCTAATGGATACAGCAGAGGCAAATAGATAACAGACATGGCAAATTGGTTTCATATATAAGGGATCAGAAGACAGAGAAACTGGCAAGGAGGAAGAGGCTTGGTCTGTTATAAAGGCAGTGGCAACATTGCTCACAGAGATTTTTTAAGTGCAAGACCCTTGCAGGTACTTTCTTTAACCTTGCATTTTATAGTTGAGCTAACTGCAGCACAGAAGTAGACGTGCTCCTATCTTGGGGACTTATATTCCACTGAATTTTGGCTTGCAATAAATTAATACCCCCAGAGTAGTTGCAAAAGCCCTGGACCTATTGTCAGTATAATTAGAAATGGGTATTAACGCTCTCAAGAACCTTCACTTCTCTCAACTTAGGTCATCTGCAAAGTTGTAATGAAAGATGCTGCTTCTACAGAATTTCTAAGAATAAAACAAATAATACATGGAGAAGTGCTTTTAAAACTCACTGCCTTTGCAATTAAAACATGATAATTGACGTGGAAAACAAAAGAATTATGCTGTGAAAATATATTCTGAGTGTGTGACTGTGCAATGAGTTTTAGGGTGCAGCAGCCAATGAAGGAAGCACCCTAGTGCCCAGAAAACTTGCCGGCGCCAGGAACATTCCTCCTCTGCCTTAGGACTGTTGACCAGATTGAAGGAACACAGTCTATTTAAGTAGAAGGTAAATAGATCAAGAAAACAGCCAGACAGTTTACCAGGTATAAAAGACCAGACAGGCGTGCATTGCAAGCACAGAGATCTATCTCATGTTGCTGCCGTATGTAAATTCCCCCAAATAAATAATTGGAGTGGTCTGCCTTTTTCTTCAGCCTGAGCTTGTCCTCTGCTCACAGAGGTTTGTTCACAGTCCCAGCAGGGAATTTCTCCAACAAATGGTTTTCTGTGATTTATGTTCTTTTACTTTCTTTCCAGTTTCATGATCCCGTAATAAGAATTTTCTTTGTATCTCTTGAATGGTGAATCGGTTCATTTTCCTATTAAAGGACTTCAGAATATGTTACCCCAAAACATCTTTGCTAGCAAATTGACTATTTTGAGTTAAAGGAACAGTTAAAAAACAAAAAAAAAAAGCAGGCACAAGATCGCTCTGACTTTTATTCTGCTTCTTAAAAGCAGGAGATAAAATTTTCATGTGAAAATTGTCTTCCTTAAACTAAAAGAAAAGTTGCATTTTTATATTATCACGCTCTTTCTTCATTTTTTAAATTTTCATAGGCAGCACAATTTTATTACTAGCTACTGTTGTGTCCTCCATCTCTTGATATGTGACTCTCTACATATTTATTTATATAAACACACACATATGTATATGGATATTTAGATTTTACATATAAGCGAGAGGATGCAATATTTTTCCTCTGTGTCTGGCTTATTTTGCTTGGCATAATGTTCTTCAGTCTTACCCATGTCACGACACAAGACGAGACGCCGTATTTTATAAGGCGGAATGATAACCCACTGATATACACACCACGGATTCTTTATCCTTCATTCATTTATTGGCAATTACATCGATTCTATATTTTGGCTACTGTGAATAATTCTGCAATGAATGTGCAAGTGAAAATATCAACATGAGATAGCAATTTCATTGTCTTTGAGTTTATATGCAGAAAAGGGATTGGGGGTCACCTAATTTCTATGGTCACCTAATTAGCCAACCTAATTTCTATGCCTTTTCCCACACTGTAGGTACCAATGTATTCTGAACGCATATAAGGCAATATCTCATAGTGGTTTTGTTTGAATTTCACTGATGATTAATGATTTTTTTTTTTGAATGTTTTTAGCGGTTTATTCTAGGAGAGGTGAGACAGCAAGTCAGGGTTGGCTGCTGGGGGGTTGTCCCTTGGGGATGGGGATGTTGGTTCCACAGCAGGGGTGGAGAGAACAGATTTGGGATTTAGCCTCGTGACATGGCCAACTGTCAACCATAATCACTCATAAAGGAGTCGGGCTCCAAAAAAGAAGATAATTTGTTCCTGTTCACATAGCACTTCACAAATGTCAGGTGCAGAACTCAGAAAGAAAAAGTAGGGCGGCGCCTGTGGCTCAAAGGAGTAGGGTGCCAGCCCCATATACCAGAGGTAGTGGGGAATGATGCCCCATGATCATATCAATGTACACAGCTATGATTTAATAATAAAAAAAAAAAAAAAACCACCAAACCCAGCCTTTCCTTTTCCTTTTCTTTTTTTTTTTTGGGGGGGGGGCCAGGGCTGGGGTTGATTAATGATGTTGATTAAGAACCTTTTGTGCCTTTTGGTTATTTTTATGTATTCTTTGGAGAAATGTATATTCAAGGTTTATGGTCATTTTTTAACCAGGTTAATTGTTTTTTTACTATGATTTACAGTATATGTGTTTCTTTTCTTCTCTTTTTCTTTTGAGACAGAGTCTCACTTTGTCACCCTCAGTAGAGTGCCACGCGTCACAGCTCACAGCAACCTCCAACTCTTGGGCTTAAGCGATTCTCTTGCCTCAGCCTCCCGAGTAGCTGGGACTGGAACTACAGGCGCCTGCCACAATACCTGGCTATTTTTGTTGCTGTTGTGGTTGCAGTTTGGCCGGGGCTGGGTTTGAACCCGCCACCCTCAGTATATGGGGCCAGCGCCCTACTCACTGAGCCACAGGCGCTGCCCAGTATATGCGTTTCTAATATTTTCAGATTTATTGATCCTTTATCACACATATGGTTTGAAAATACCTTTCCCCATCTGTAGGCTGGTATTTTATTCTGTTGATTGTTTCCTTTTTTGCACAGAAATTTTTAGTTTGCTGTGGTCCCATTTCTTTATTTTTGCTTTTGTAATCTTTTGCGGCAATATTTAAATTATCCTTGCTAAGGTGACTGGGAACTTTTGCCCTATATCCTAGGATTTTATAGATTCTCGTCTTATATTTAGGTCTTCTATACATTTTGAGTTTGTTTTGTCTATGGTGGAAGATAAAGGGCCAATTTCATTCTTTTGCATTTGGTAATCCAGTTTTCTCCATCATTTATTGAAGAGATTATCTTTTCCCCATGTGTCTTCTGGGTACCCTTGTCAATAATTAGTTGGTGGTATATGCTATTTTAGGGCTCTTTATTCTTTTCCACAAAACCAAAAGCTTATTTTTGCCCATTCAGTGTCTTATATAGTTGCGTGTGAATTTCAGACTTTTTTTTCTATTTCTATGAAGAATATCATTGGAAGTTTGCGTTGAATCTGTATACTGCTTTGGGTCGTATGGACATAGAAACAATATTAATTCTTTTGATCCAAGACCATGATGTATTTCTTTTTTCAGTTATTTGTGTCTTCTTCAATTTCTTTCATCAATACTTTATAGTTTTTATGTGCAGATATTTTACCTCCTTGGTTAAATTTCTTCAAAATATTTGTCTAATGCTATAATAAATGGACTTATTCTTGTTGTCTTTTTCAGTTAGGTGGTTATTTTGTAGAAAATGCTACTTACGTTGGTGTGTTAACTTTGTATCCTACAAGTTCACTGAATTCACTTATTCTAACAATTTTTTTATGTGGATTATTCAGAATTCATCATATAATATATAAAATCACGTCATTTGCAAACAGGGGTAATTTTACTTCTTCCTTTCCAAGTTGGATGTCTTTCATTTCTTTCCCTTTGTGTCTGATTACTCTTGGTAGTTCTTAAAAGCTGTACTATTTGAATAAAAGTGGTGATGTTATATTGAGGGACTTTCATTTTAAACCTAGTCTTTGGATCCTCTTACTACATTTGAAATTCTCTGTTTGTAATTTGATTTTTGACTGTCTCCAATGTGCCTGGGGGGACCTCTTTGGGTTGGATCCTTTTGAAGACTGTTGACCTTCCTGGACCTACATTTGCATATCTCTTTCAAGATTTGAGCAGTCTTCAGCAATTATTACATTAAATGAGCTTTCTGCCCCTTTCTTTACATACTCTGCTTTTGGAATTCTTGTAAATCTGAATATCTGTTGACTTAATGGTGTCCCTGTAAATCCTATAAATTGTCTTTACTCTTATATTTTAGTTTTTTATTTCTTCTGACCAAGTCATATTTAAAGATGTATCTTTAAGTGGACAGATTCTTCTGCTTGATCTAGTGTGCTCTTGAATTATATTTAATTCATTGAATTATTTTTGCTGTTAAGACCCTTTGCTTATTACATTTTCAGAGCTTATTACTCTATGACTTTGACTTTCATTACTTTGAATCTTCAGTTCTTTTTTTTTTATTAAATCATAGCTGTGTACATTAATGTGATCATGGGGCACCATACACTAGTTTCATAGACCGTTTGACATATTTTCATCACACTGGTTAACATAGCCCTCCTGGCATTTTCTTAGTTATAGTGCCAAGACATTTACATTCCACATTTACTAAGTTTCACATATACCCTTGTCTTCAGTTCTTTATGAGGGCTCCCTGTCACCTAAACCGTGTACTAAATAAATGTGCATGCCTTTATCTTATCTATCTGTCTCATATCTGTTGAATTAATTCTATTCCCTAACTAAATCAAAGTGGTCCTGAAAGGGAAGAAGGAAAGTTTAATCTCCTATATGCTATATACGCTGATTTCCAGGAACTCTCAAAAAAATACTATGGAATAGGGGTCCCCAACCCCCTCCTTTCACTATCACAAACACATACATTCTTTGAAATAATGACCCCATCCCATTCTGGATCTTTGACTTTTGGAAAATGTTGCCTAGCTTGCTTGTTTCTTGTATTTTTGTTAAATTAAATTGATTTTACCTTGGGCTTTCCTTGTATCTGTCAAACTAATAGAAGATTTAGGCCCTGGTATTATCATTGATATAAAAAGGAAATTTTCCTGGTGGTGCCCATAGCTCAGTGGGTAGGGTGCTGGCCACATATACTGAGGCTGGCCACTTCAAAACCAGCCTGGGCCAGCTAAACAACAATGATGACAACTGCAACCAAAAAAATAGCCAGGCATTGTGACGGGCACCTGTAGTCCCAGCTATGTGGGAGGCTGAGGCAAGAAAATCGCTTAAGCCCAAGAGTCTGAGGTTGCTGTGAGCTGTGACGCCACAGTCGGCACTCTACCCAGGGTGACATAGTGAGACTCTGTGTCAAAAAAGAAAAAAAAAGGAAAATTTGCTTGTTTTTGTTCATTAATGATTATGGAAGCAGAATACTGATCTCCTAAAGATGTCCAATATCTTAAATGCCAGGCTGGTAAATACATTATGTTGTAAAGCAAAAGAGGAATTAAGCTAACCTATGAAATTAGCCTTGCTGTATTAGGCTGCTTGAGCTACCATAACAAGATGCCACAGACCATCTGACTGTGCAAACAGAAAAAAACCCCAAACTATAAAATAACTTCATGAGATTTACTCTGAGATAAATTTGAGTGACTGATGGCTTGGGGAGTCATGCCCAAGAACCCCGGAGTGAGTGATTTAGAAGTGGCCAGGTTTTGTATATTTTAGGGAGACAGGAATTGCAGGTAAAATCAATACACAGAAGGTATTTTGACCCCCACAAGTAGAACATCTCAAAGTCAGGGTTTACAGATCATAGGTGGGGTCAAGGGTTCTTTGATTTGCAATTGGTTAAAGATATAAAGCTTTGCCTACAGACTTGGAGTCAGTGTAAGGGGATCTGTTAATCAAAGAGGAAGTCACAATATACTCAAAGTGATTTGTTAAGCAAATTGATGAACTAGAACTGTGATTTAACCTTTGCCTTGCATGGCCTTAGTTCAGTTTTAATGAGTCTAAACTCCAGAAGGGAGGGGCTATACAGAGGAAGGTCAAACTCCTCTTCTTTTGTGGTGGGGCACTCAGTCTGTTAAGGGGGTGGGTCTGGTCAGTCAGTGGGTGGTGAGGGAAGGGAATGGGAAATCTAGGATTTAGACTGTACAGCTTAAACAACAGACTTTATTTATTTATTTATTTATTTATTTATTTATTTATTTATTTATTTTTGTATTCACAGTTCTAGAGGTTCCAAGTCAAAAATCAAGTTGCCAGTAGGTTTGGTTTTTCCCAAGGATGCGCCCCTGGACTTGCAGATGGCCACCTTCCCACCATGTCCTCCCGTGGCACTCTGTGCCTACCCCTCCTGTCCCTTCCTCTTTGGTGATGCCAAACAGCACCAGAGTGATGTGGTTTGCGAAGTGTTACTTACTGCCTTTGAGGATGGGAGGAGGTCCAGGGGACAAGGAATATGCTCAGCTTTCTAAAGCTGAAAAAGACAAGAAAATGGACTTTCCCCTAGAAAATTAACATTTCCCCCTGGCGAAAAGAATGTGGTTCTGTCAGCAACTTGACTTTAGTCCAGTGAAACTCATATTAGATTTCTGACACACGAAAAGGTAATATTATAAATTTGTCTTGCTGTGAGGCACTAAACTTGTTACTACAGCACTAAGCTAATCTACACAATAGCAGCATGATATACCATATCTGCTGCTCCCATCTATCCAGCTACTCTACAATTTTTCATACTGCCGTTCATAATCAAATTTCCTTTCCTTGATTTTTAAACTATATTTAATGTCTCCACTAAGTAACTGAACTTTTATAAACAGCAGGGATACAGTAATAATCACTATAAAGTACTCACTTTCTTGAACCTACGTCTTCAATTGGGGAATGGGTAGATACATTGGCAATTGTATCATAGACATGTAGCCTGACCTTGAAAGATCAAGAAAAATTTTACATAGGAAATTCCATCTGTATAAACTCCAAAATGATCAGGTGATGGAGATGAAAAAATGGAGATGAAATGTGTGCAAAGGCTGAACAATAAAACATCTGGCATAGCAAGTCTCATGAGGTTTGACTGTTTAAGAGCATAAAGGTAGGGAGACACAAATTAAAATTTAGTTCCAGCTCAATTTACAATCGCCAAAATGTGGAAACAGCCTAAACGCCCACCAACCCAAGAATGGATTAACAAGCTGTGGTATATGTATACCATGGAATACTACTCAGCGATTAAAAAAAATGGAGACTTTATATCCTTCGTATTAACCTGGATGGAAGTGGAAGACATTATTCTTAGTAAAGCATCACAAGAATGGAGAAGCATGAATCCTATGTACTCAATCTTGATATGAGGACAATTAATGACAATTAAGGTTATGGGGGGGGAGGAAAAGCAGAAAGAGGGAAGGAGGGATGGGGGTGGGGCCTTGGTGTGTGTCACACTTTATGGGGGCAAGACATGATTGCAAGAGGGACTTTACCTAACAATTGCAATCAGTGTAACCTGGCTTATTGTACCCTCAATGAATCCCCAACAATAAAAAAAAAAAAAAAGGAAAAAAAAATTAAAATTTAGTTCCTTACAAAAAATTGTAGACTTTTTTTTTCTGGATGATTTAAAACCATCCATTACTTTAGGCTTTACTGAAGCCCATATTTTTAATTCACATTGATCATATCCAAGACAGATCCAATGTAGGTGCTATGTAAATACTTTATTTATATTGTTTTTATTCCTGCATTTTTTAAAATTGTTTGAGGTTCATCGAGGGTTCAGAGGATGAGGTTACACTGATTGCATTTGTTAGGTAAAGTCCCTCTTATAATTGTGTCCTGACCCCAGGAGGCGTGCCAGACACCTTGAACCCTCCATCTCCCTCTCCCTCTCTCCCTGCTTCCTCATTCCCCTGCCCTCACCTTGAATTAATGTGAGTTTTCCTCTTACGAGGGCACTTACTAGATCATCTACAGGCTTCATAGTTGAACTGAGTACATTGGATTCTTGCTTCTCCATTCATGTGATATTTTACTAAGAAGACTTCAGTGGCCATTGCAACAATAACAAAAAATTAACAAATGGTACTTAATTACCCTGCATTGGTTATTCAAAAATATTTTTCACATGTTAGATTTACAGATGCTGAATTAATGGATATGCAGAGCTCACTGCAAAAGCTGATGTCAGTGAATTTCAGCTAACATGTCACAGTAAATACATATTTGTGAAGTAAAAGAAAATGCGTTTTCAATGTTCATTGGAAGGGTCATATGGTCTCTGTTTTTGCATCTATTTATGAGGTGAGTTACGTTTATAGATTTACATATGTCGAACTATTCAAACAGACAAAAGTAGTAGCAATATTAATAATGGTTGCAAAATTAGAAGTGGTAGTAGAAGCCACTGCTATTAAAAAATAATTATTATTATTTTTAAACTGAGCGATGAGGAGGGTCTTAATAGATTTTAAATGAATTTATATTTTTCATTGCAATTCCTTAGCTAGAAATAACTTATTTTTGTGACCAATAAGTATTATTTATCATATGAATCTAATTATTCCAGGAATTCATTTGAATTGGGTATATCTGTATAAGGAATTTTTTTTTTAAATTGACATTGGTATTTGTAAATTTGGCATTTGGTAAACGTTTCCTATGTATTTGTTATTTTAAAGTAAAATAATTTCCTTGCTGACATATTTTAGACTACTAAAAACATAAAAAAACCTCTTCTCTCATAAAAACACATCTGGTTTTAGATAGGCATAGACTGTAATTCAGTCCATTCTTTAATAGCTTATGTGCAATTAGCAAAGCTCTGTTAACCTGACCATAGCCCATAGCATTTGTCTTTTTTTTCCTCCAGTGTCTGTTTTATTCTTTTTTTTAATTTATTTTAATTTATTAATAAATCATAGCTGTATATATTGAGTGATCATGGACACCATACACTGGTTTTATAGACCATTTGACATATTTTCGTCATACTGGTTAACATAGCCTTCCTGGCATTTTCTTAGTTGTTATGGTAAGACATTTATATTCTACATTTACTAGGTTTCACATGTACCCTGTAAGATGCACTGCAGGTGTAATCCCACCAATCACCCTCCCTCCGCCCATCCTCCCCCCTCCCTCTCCTCCCTTTCCCCCTTCCCCATATTCTTAGGTTATAACTGGGTTATAGCTATCATATGAAAGCCATAAATTAGTTTCATAGTAGGGCTGAGTACATTGGATACTTTTTCTTCCATTCTTGAGATACTTTACTAAGAAGAATATGTTCCAGCTCCATCCATGTAAACATGAAAGAGGTAAAGTCTCCACCTTTCTTTAAGGCTGCATAATATTCCATGGTGTACATATACCACAATTTATTAATCCATTTGTGGATCGATGGGCACTTGGGCTTTTTCCATGACTTAGCAATTATGAATAGGTCTGCAGTGAACATTCCAGTACATATATCTTTGTTATAATGTGATTTATGGTCTTCTACCAGACCTCAGACTATGCTATAAATCGATAGTAATCAAAACAGCATGGTACTGGCACAAAAACAGAGAGGTAGATGTATGGAACAGAATAGACAACCAAGAAGATGAACCCAGCTACTTGCCGTTATCTGATCTTTGACAAACCTAGTAAAAACATTCAGTTGGGAAAAGATTCCCTATTTAACAAATGGTGCTGGGTAAACTGGCTGGCATCCTGTGGAAGACTGAAACTGGACCCACACCTTTCACCATTAACTAAGATAGACTCTCATTGGATTAAAGATTTAAACTTAAGACATGAAACTATAAAAATACTAGAAGAGAGTACAGGGAAAACCCTTGAAGAAATTGGTCTGGGTGAGTATTTTATGAGGGGGACCCTCTGGGTAATTGAAGCAGCTTCAAAAATACACTACTGGGACCTGATCAAAGTAATAAATGTAATGCTTGTGTTTTTATTTTTCAGCTCTTTTGAAATTTACTTCTAGATGCATCTATTTAGCTCTATTCATCTTCACTCCTGTTAACTTTATAGTTCAAAGTCCTGAATCTTACTTTACACCAATCATTATATGTAGGTTTAGTAAGTGGATTGCTTTATACTCCTGTATAAATGTCTATCGGATGAACCGTTGCCTATAACATTATTTCTATGTATTTCAGAAGAATATTTTCTTAGATAATTTTCATCAATTCTAACACAATTGCCAACACTGACAACATGTAGATTCCCAGTCAGTATGTTAGATTAAATGATAATGTCTCCTTTTCAATGGCTGTTGAGAATACTGGATTTGATAATCTTCATATTTCTTTTCTCTGTTACTATTGGAAATAGACATATGTGGAGTATTACATATAAAATATAGCTCTTTCTGTCTTGATATTCATTATGTAATCTTTGAGACCATTTTTAATTTTGCTATTTTGAAGTACTTTTTCTGAGATCTCACACTTTTCTTATTGTCATTGTGTGTGTGTAGTTGTCTAAATAGATATTGTCACTGATGTGATATCAACAATAGTCTGATTAATGAGTTTGGCTACATTCCATAGAATAATGTTCTTATTTCTCTTAGATCAATATTTTCACCATAAAACCATTAAAACAAATTTAAATGTAATCTTTTTTCCAAATGAAGTGAAGAACTGAGGAGTTAATTGGAATGTATAATGTACTCAACACATTAAATTAAATCGATCTTTTCTTAAGTTGTATTATACGTAAACCTTCGAGGTACTCATGCATGAGTATCAGAAAGCTTTCAACTTCAAGTAGGAAAAGGACATCTTTCTGTTAAAACATAAAACATAAAACTACTTAGAGGCTCACATAATTGGGACTCCCAAAGTGGTGTACCATGTAAGAGATGGATTAACTTTGGCTAATCACTTCTATGCTTTGAACTTATCATCAGGTTTGCTTCTGTAATGATGACAAATGTCAATTTTAGACTTCCATATCCTGTATAATATTGCTTAGAGGGAGAAAGAGCATTTTAATCAGTAATATGGTCCAGTCTCTTAAGAAAAAGATTTTTTTTTTCCAATGTCAGAATTCTCCTATCTCACCTCAAGTTATTTGACTTAATTAATGTCATTCACCCATTATTGAACCAATGACCATGACAAAAAGGAATTTTTACTCCTTGATAAAAAACTCATTCTTGGTGGGTGCCACCTGTGGCTCAAAGAGTAGGGTGCCAGCCCCATATGCCAGAGGTGGCGGGTTCAAACCCAGGCCTGGCCAAAAAAAACAAAACAAAACAAAAAAAAAAAACTCATTCTTGGAGCTAGAGGATATGACAAGTGTATCTGGGAGCCTGGTCTCTATGGTAAGATAACATTAAAGGTATTGTATGAAAATCAGGAAACAGGAAAATTGATGGGAGAGTGACTGCCATATAAACACCAATAATGTTGAGACAATGTTCCGTAGGCACTGATGCACTTGGATTGAGATTTATTCTGCTTGTATTAATGGAACTCATAGATTATTTTAAGATCCATGAGAGTTCATCCTCTTTTTCTTGTTTTATCTAATTTTAATTATTTTTCTCTTTATTATTTGTCATCAACTTTGTTTTTCTTTCCTTTCTTCAAAATATTTCCTATTTGTTTTTCCTAATCAAACTTAATATGACGAGTAAATGTAGTTGCTTCAAAATGTAGATACTACAACTGTAAATAACCAGGTAGACCCTGACTCACTCACTTCCATCGTCTGACTTTAGGGAAATCTTATAATCTTTATACATTTCATCTATAAAATAATTATCCATGTCTCCTATGCCATAAAATGTGTTAGAATTACACAAGAAATCACTTGAAAAGGCATTATTGCAATACATGAAACCTAATAATATGCTCAGAAATTATAAGTTGTGGTTATTAAAATAATGTGACCTTTAAATATTAACCCCAACATGACCTAATTTCTCAATAATTTTCTTTAGAATCTATGCAGCCGTCTCTTAGATGGTATACCTTGCTCCCCTTTTTTTTCAGTTATATATTTGGATTTGGATTTTTATTCTAAAAATCCTTCTCATTTATGTAGCTTTCCATTTTCAGAATGACATTGTTGTTTATTTAAGCTTGCCAAATTAAGCATAAGCCTGCTTTTAGTAATTCATATTAGCCTAAATTTAGCCTTACTTTGCTTAATCTGCATGGATTTTTGTTTTTCTTAAAGACAAAGATTCCATAATGCCTTCCACCTGCAAGTTTTGTGTCCTTTTTTCCTCGCCTTTTCCTTTGTCTTCTATGTAGTGTTCTTACTCTCCATGAATAGAAATACTAATAATTCTTTAATATTCAGATCACTTTTTCTTTATTAAATTCTGTCTAGTCACAGAAGACTTCTTGCTCCATGTAGTCCACTGATTTATTCCTCTTTTGTTCTGCTTTGTATTGCAAGTAGCACATAGCAGATGTTCAATGAATAGTACTGAATTGATATTCTCAAGAGGTTCAAAGGGACGTGTTTTATAAACATAGGCCTGTTAAAACCTTTCAAGAATTAAAATGTCATGCTTTCTGATATGGTAAAATGGAACATAATGAGAAGTATATTAACAAATAAATTTGCCATTTAAACAAAATAAACTTAGAAGTTAAAATTGATACTTAGGTATCAGAAATGAATAGTCATAAACTGGTAATAAAAGCAAAATCAGTTCTGAAATATGGCAATGATATACATAGATATTTATATCATTAAAACTTTTTTTTTTTTGCAGTTTTGACTGGGGCTGGGCTTGAACCCACCACCCCTGGTATATGGGGCTGGCACCCTACTCCTTGAGCCACAGGCACCACCCAAACAAATTTTTTATTTAGTTATATTTTATTTTATTTTTATTTTTTTTGTGTGTGTGTGTTTTTTTTTTATTAAATCATAACTGTATAAAATGATATGATTATGGGGCATCATACACTCACTTCATAAACCATTTGACACATTTTTATCACAGTGGTTAACATAGCCTTTCCGGCGCCATCTCAGTTACTGTGCCAAAACATTTACATTCCACATTTACCAATATTTTAAAGTTACTTTGCAGAGGTATCACTATATAGGAATTTTACATTGAAGTTTATTATTCTTGCAGATTCACATCCATTGCCTGTTATGAATTATTGCCAAGATACACATCCTCTGTAGTTAATTCAGGTGATAGCAATGCTTATGAAAGAAAGAAAAAATGGATAAAAATAAAGACATCACAGACAAAAGAGCAAAAGAACTAAAGAAAGGACAAATAAAAGAGGGAGAGAAGAAAAGAGAAGGGAAGAAAGAAAGCATAGAACAAAACTTTGTGCATTTGACATTTACCATTTTCAAAATTCACTGTATCTTATTGTCTTTACATTTAATTTAATATTCTTTATTAATTTAATATATTTTTAGAATTATTCTTCTAGGGAACAAATGCAATAATATAAAACAACAATTACTTATGTGTTAAATTGTTTAACAAAATATATAAAACCTGCCATAGTTAACTTCTGGCATATTTTTGTATGACCCTTTGATATCATTATAAATCTATGTATTTTTCAGGAATGTTTAATTCCTAAATTCAAGAAAAGTAATTTATACTACTGCCCAACACACTACATCAGTGGAAGCCCATAGAACTATTACTAATAAAAATAGTCAAAGTTAACGTTATGAAAAGATTATAAACTGACTAATACTTCATTATCTAAACAGATTCTCAAGTCTCTAAATTTTCAGAGAAACTTTCACAATTATATTTACAATATTCAAAGTATTTTTCTGAAAAGTGAAAAACAAATGCTTCATTTTCCATTTATATTTCTCAAAACTCTATATTTTGATTATTATATATAATCTTCTAGGTGGCTTTAGCTAAAAGTATTCCTTATTATAGCTAAATAATTTTGGACTCGTTTATTTATAAATCCAATTTAATAATAAAATAAAATAATTATGTATTTACATATCCTATTAAATTAGTGACTGTGGAATTTTTATAGTAAGAGGAAGGATAGAAAAATATCTATACTTGTGGTTAATTTAATGTTCAGGTTCAGCTTATAATAATCATAGTCTCTATAACTAAATTAGAAATCTTAAGTAGTATCAAAAATTTTAAATCATTCTGACATGGCCTAGACATACTGAAATAATGCATCCTTTATCATTTATCCTCCCTTTTAATATCTTTTAATATCCAAGACTGTCAATGGATACTACCTACAAATCAATGAAACACTCTTGGGCCAAAATCATGAGGATATGTAACTTCAGTTCTAATCTCAAATCTATTTCTATCTTTTCTTCATAAAAGTAGGCTGTAAGTAATTCAACTTTCAAATGAATTAACTCAGTAACTACTCATTTGTAATATTTTCATCAAAATCGTGTTAGTTATCTGCTTATAAAAGGGAAAAAATTAAAAAAAAACCCACATCATCTCATTTATTTATGTGTTGTGAAGTTTCAAAGATCTAATGACAGAGATAAAAGTGTGAGATGAAATGAAGTTAGAAACAGGGGTTGTCTCTCATCTCCATGGCAGCAGTGGGGTGTTTGTATCTTTTAGTTTCCTTATAGAAAATAGTGCCTTGTATTCAGGAGAAAATTGTCTATTCTGTTAGGGGCAGGAGAAATTTGTACCCCTGAGATTGCTAAATTTTTATTTTACTGCCATGGTCCCCTCTGAATATACTCCTTCACTCCCGTAATCAAAAATATAATTTCTCTTTTTGTGATAAAATATCACAAAACAATATCAAAAGAAACAGTAGGAAAAATACTTAATTACCGATTCAATAATTAAAAAATTTAAACTGTATATTTTTGCTTCAAGTTTCTATTCCCATAACTTTTTTTACTATGGTTTTATAAAAATTTTAATATATTTTCCGCTAACTTGGAAGTGTATATGATGTGAGGCCTTCTCAAATTTCAGTATTATAGGCATTAATCTTTTACATTTTTTCTTTTTTTTATATTATTTATATTTCATTGTGAACATGTGATAAGCAAAACATCTGTACTTAGTGTGGGGGGGCAGAAAAGCAGGCAGGTGAGTGATTATGGGTGCTGTGGCCATCATCCACTCATATCAAGGTGTTAATTAAACTTATTAATTTAACAATTCAACATTAATCTGTATTGATGGCTAACACCCAACGGATGTTCTTTTTATTTATTTATTTTTTTTATTGTTGGGAATTCATTGAGCGTACAAGATACCAGGTTACACTGATTGAATTTGTTAGGTAAAGTCCCTCAATAGTCCTTTAATTAACAACTTAAAATACCATCCTTCCAGAGTCTAAAGAGAGAACATAATATTTATTGCCCTTTGCTTCCCAACTCTTGGGAAAAGCAGAGGTGTGAGAAATAGCATTCTTGAAGAATCACATGAACCCCCAAATTCATGAGTATAACATAAAATTATGGTCAGGAAAGAATATAAAGACACACTTAAAAACAGAAATCAGAGTCACATTTCTTCTTTAGAGCACCAACAAGCCTTGTTACAGTTTGAAAACTAAAGCATTCAGTCAATTTTACATGATCTGTACATTGGCAAGCATTCAATTATCTGTACTCTATCAGATGTCACAGGTCATATTTTTAAAAATATTTATGAACAATTTTATTTTATGATACGCTGGCATATTAACAGATGTCAAAGACATTTGGCAAGTCAATCTTATTGACTTCACTCCTCTTTTCCTTGTAACATGCCTCCTTGTTACATGTTTTACCATTATTCTGCTTCAATCTTGCACTTCCTTTTTGCCAGGTACCCATTCAAGTTCATATAACAACTTTTTTTTTAACCATTGCTTCCTTGTACTGACTTTTTGTTTCAGAATCTTCTCAACCTGATTTACTGTGAATACTCTGCCAAATTTTTCTTGCATACCCAAGTGTCTCTTTATCTGTTTCCCCCTCCCTCTTTGAAATATAAGTTGTTCCTATTCGAAGATTTTATAGCAGTATAATTCCCATTAAATTTGTTTCTAACTCTACCAATGTCTACATATTAAATTCATGTGATATTAATATGAAAAATTATTTAAAATATTGGCCTAAGCAAATAATTCATGAAGAAGACCCTAAAAACAATTATAGAAACACAAATAAATAAATGGGACATTGTCAAATTAAAAAGCTTCTGCACAGCCAAGGACATAATCAAAAGAGCAAATAGACAACCCACTGAATTGGAGAAAATATCTTCATGCTAAATATCTGATACAGGACTAGAAACCAGAATCTACAATGAACTAAAACAAATCAGCATGGAATAACCAAACAACCCCATTAAAAAGCGGAAAAAAGACAGGAACAGTGCTTTTAAATGAAGATAGACTAATGGCCAATAAAATCATGAAAAAATATTCAACATTCCTAATCATTTGGGAAATGCATATAAACCACATTGAGACATCACCTAACTCCAGCATCATTTCATTGTATGTATTACTAGCTCGTCCCCTACGTACACATGTCTTAGGACCCCTAGAGGGTTAAGAGGATCCATATAAAAAGAATGAGGAGAGAAACTAAGAAGGAGAAAACAGCAAATGAAAATGTGCTGAAGATAGATTAGACCTTACTTGCACCTTTAGGTCAAAATTAAGAAGGAGGTGGGGACTATGTTAACAGGTAAAGGAATTAAAGAAACTATCTATGAGAGGAATAAAAAGAATTGGAGATGAGAGTTATTTATGAATATGCATGGATTTGATTTACTGTAGCACCCCAACAACATAGCTGAAATTTAAGCTTTTATGTAAATTGCATCTAAGTACATAAAGTACAAACTTTGCTTCTTTACTTCTAGCTTTGTTATTTATTTATTTTATTTAAAAAATTCATATTATTATGTGTGTACAAATGTTTTGGTTGCATAAATTGCTTTTGTGCAGTTTGAGTCAAAGTTAATGTACACTGTACCCGTTAGGTGTGAATTTACCCCTCCCATGTGCTTGCTTTCCATTGGTTTTACTACCATCTGTGTACGTGGGTGTTGATTGATTAGTTCCAGATTAATAGTGGGTCCATAAGGTGTTTCTTTTTCTGCTCTTGCAAAACCTCACTTAGAATGATCTCCAGTTCCATTCAGGTTGTTTGAAAAGGTATTGGGTCACCATTTTCACTTTATAGCTGATATACATATATGGTACCACATTTTCTTACTCCACTCATGTATTGATGGGCACTTGGGTTGGTTCCAATCTTTGCGATTGTAAATTGTGCTACAATGAACATTTAAGTGCATATGTCTTTTTGATAAAATGACTTCTCTTCCTTTGGGCTTACCCTCAGTAGTGGGATTGCTGGATGCAATGGCACCTCTTCTCTTAGTTCTTTCAGATATCTCCATAGCTATTTCCATAACAGTTGCACTAGTTTGCAGTCCCACTGACAGTGGATAAGTGCCTGTTTCTCCCCACATCCATGCCAGCATCTGTTGTTTGGGAATATATTATATAATATATATTTTATATATTTATATATAATATATATATATATTTTTATAAAAGCCATTCTCACTGGAGTTAGGTGACACCTTGTTGTGGTTTTGATTTGTGTTTTCCTGGTGAGTAGAGACATTGAGAACTTTTTCATGAGTTAATTGGCCATTAGTCTTTCTTCATTTGAAAAGCTACTGTATGTATCTTTGCCCACTTTTTTAAGGGGCTCTTTGATTTTTTTTTTTCTTGCTGATTTGCTTGAGTTCTTTATAGATTCTGGGTATCTGCCCTTTAAAAGATGTATAGCAAGCAAGTATTTTTCTCACCTTGTAGGTTGTCTATTTGCTGTATTGGTTGTTTCCTTGACATGCAGATGTGTTTTCATTTAGCCAGGTCTCATCTGTTTATTGCTGTGGTTCCTGGGCTTGCCTTTGGGGTCTTTCTCATAAATTCTTTGGCTAGGCCAATATCTATGAGATTTTTCCCAATATTTTATTCTATAATTCATGTTGTTTAATATCTTAGGTGTAAGATTATTCTCTATCATTAATTAATTTTTGTAAGTGGTGAGAAATATGGATTCTATTTCAATGTTTTACAGGTGGCTGTCCAATTTTTCCAGCACCATTTATTAAATAGAGATCCTTTTCCCCAGTGTATGTTATTGTCTGCTTTGTCAAAGATCAGATGGCCGTATGAGGATGGTTTTGTACCTGGGTTTTCTTTTCTGATCCATTGGTCTATGTCCGTTCTTTTGCCAGTACCATGCTGTTTTGGTTAAAATAGCCTTGAACTCTGGCAGATCGATGCCTCCTGATTTGTTCTTAGGGTTTAAGGTTGCTTTGGCTATTCCAGTTCTTCTGGTTCCATACAAAGTGTAGATTACTTTTCTAGATCTCTGAAAAATGACAGTGGTATGTTAATGAAGATTTCATTGAATCTGTAGATCTCTTTGGATAGTGTAGACATACAAACAATGTTGATTCTACCAATGTTACCAGCTCTTGAGGCCACAGATCACTCCATAAATATCAGAAATGGCAGTTTCCTACTTGGCCCTTTTAACTCCACTCAACTGCATAAGAATGGCCCTTGAACTTGAGAATTCTTCCTTACCAAGAGATAAATAGTCTGTGTGACCTATGCAGTGTATGCTGGGTTTATAACCTTGTATAGGAATGTGTTTTCCTGTTTTAGACTCTGTGTGTATCCTTTGTTTTCCTTAAGTGTGTGAGTCATAGGTACCTGGCCAGCCCCACTGCTGTAACCATCCACTCCAAGGAGGGTACAGAGTCCTTTTGCTGCAGGACAAGAGGGGTAAGTATAGGTCAGTTTTCCCTTGGTGGCTGGTGGGAGAGACCTGTTGCCTACAGGTGACCCACACTAGCTACTGAAGCTGACTTGCTTAGTCTCTTCTCTTTGTGAGGGAAGCCTAACTCCAACCAGAGTGTGACTCCCTTATGACTCCAGAGTTTGACTTCCTTGGTGGCTCTAGTGACACAGTGGGCCGCAGAGCTTTCTTTTGCTGATGATAGGAAAGGTGCCTCTTGCTCAACGATAAGTCACACATACACTACGTGATCAGTGGGTCACTATGCTACTGCTTTCAAATACTATCAGTGATCGGTCATCAACCTTTATCAGTGAAGTCATGGGCAAAAACCAAAGCATGAGGCTGTGCTGCCTCTCTGTTTTCTAATGGTAAACCTGCAAGGCATTTCACAACTCTGGATAATGAAAAGAAGTAGCCAACAGACCTGAAAATGCCACAAAGAAACAGAAGATGTGATGCTGAAGGTGAAATTCAAACAGAGTATCAGTGGAGTAGTAGATGAAATCTTTGGAGTGGTAGGAATGTTGACATTGCTCTCATTCAAGAAATTCCATAGGAGGAACTTAGTGAAGGCAAATTTCTCTACATAAATGAGGAAATGTGCTGTGATGAAAAGCATTATGATGTCCCAGCGGAAAGAAGTGATACTGGTAAAAAAAAAAAAAAAAAAAAAATTCTCATTAAAGAAATTCTCGAAAAATTTTTATGACATTGAAAGTGCAGAGGATAAAATGTTAGAAACCAATTGAAACCAAGAAAAGAGTATGAAAATCTGCCAAGACTAAAAAAAAAAAATGTTCACTTCTCATTCTCAATTGTATGAAAAGAAGAGATCAGGGACTATTCAGAATACTCTAAGTAAGTTTTGTTACAAACACACCACTTTAATTCTCAATGTATGTAATATTTTAAATCTTAATGGGCTAAATAAGTGTTAGTTTTACATTTTTTATTTCTCTATGCACTTATAATCAAAAGAGAAAACTCTTAATTCTGGCTAACATTTTTGAAGGTCACAGGGCAAGCATAATTTCTTCACTTTGGTTATTAAGATCACTTTGCATAGTTTCAGCTTACATGATCATTTTTATGATCCCACATTACTGTGCAAAATGAGGGCTATTTGTACTTTACCTGCTGAAATATTCCATTTCATAATGAATTCTCTAGAGCTTTAGATTTATGTGGATTATGTGACTTTGCTCATTCTTGCTCTTGAGATGAATAAGCCCAAGGAGAGAAAAGAAAGATATGTGTTTCTGGTAGATAAGTGAAAGGCAAAATGTTAGCAGAATGTAGACAATCTTTAAAATAAAAATTCTCTGGGTTGTAGCTTAAACTTGGGAACTTGTTCATAATGCAATTTGATGTAAGAATAGTCAATCCTTGTAAGACTTATTATCTGCACCATTAAAATGGAAAGTGCAAGCTGTTTGTTAGGAAGATTACTGGGTAGTAAATGACATAGGGGTTAGTATAGTCAGTGTTAAATTAGTGAATGTTGAAATTGACCAGTTTGAGATTTTTAGGTAGGTTAGGAGAGATAAAAGTTGAAACTATGAGGCTGAAAGGTTTATACATTATCCTGTGGCAAAGCGGACGTCATTACAGGTAGTGCAGTAAAGACATAATTAAGTTAGCATCTTATGAGGTATTACTGGGGAAACCTGGGAACAGTAGATTGAAGAATGAAAGGATCAGTAGCAAAATGGTAAGTTGCATGGAGAGTACAGAATAGTTTTATAGATGTGTGATAATAAGAATTATGATAGTAAGGCCTTCATAATCCTTGTTCAGTGAATAAAATCCAAAGGAAAATTGCAATTAATATAATTTGTTTAATGAAGTGAATAACTATTGAAACCTAAGAGACTGAGCTAAAACATTGACAAGACCTGCCGACTTACTTATATGGGGACCAGACAGGGGAGACTGTGTATCATGCTTATGTAAATCCTCAGTTCATTCTTGTTGAATATATGAATGAATTGTGGAATGTATAAGCTGAAGAGGTCTACCAGGTTTTAAGTACACATAACAAAAGTAGGATAATACTGTAAGACAGAGAGGGAGAATGAAAACTTGGACAGGCAGGGAATATATATGACTATTCAAACACCACTATAAGATATAAACAAAGCATCATTCAGCACATGATAGTGGAAATGTGTGATGATGTAGATATAGTTGTGGGAATGACTTAAAAGCAACAGGTAAAAGACAAGGCTCTAAAATACTTTGAGATAAAGACTATAAGCTCTGTAGGTTCAAAAGCTTCCAATCATTCAGCAAATATTTTCCAGGATATTTTGAAACGTTGAGAAAAGACAAAGCTAAATTAAATGTCATGCAATGAAGTCTGTAGTGTATTCTAAAGAAAGAGATAGTACATATTCTGAAACAATTATAACATAACATAAAGTGGGATTCATTGTATTTGCCAAAAAATACTTTAATGAAGTGCCTTGAAGGTTCTGAGAAGTGTTAATTTGTTTGGCGACCTTTATTTGGTTGTATTGTTTTTTATTATTTTATTTTGTTGTCATTGTTTTTTTACTATTTAATTGTTTTAAATGCATTTGGATGTGTGTATGTGTTGAATTGTTTGTTTCCTTGTGAGACTGGGGCTTCACTGAAAGGTTGTCATTCAAATGTGGAAAGCTTCAATTTAGAAAAGAGGAGAAAAGTTGTTCTGGGGGAGGAAGAACCAAAGCAGAAATTCAGGGACATGCAGGCAGAACACCAGGTAGTTGAGTTTTATAGAAATTCAAAGCATTAAGGGCTCAGGAGAAATATAGGCGAAAAGCCTATATGCCTCTGTGCCCACCTTTCTGAGAGAGTGCAAAGACAAAATTCTTAGCATAGTCAAGGTGAAACCGAGGCTAAACCCTAAATAGGCCGATAAAGCCTGGGTACTTTGGAGGTAAAAGTCCAGTACTCAGAAACTGGCTGTGGGGGCTGGTACATGCAGACACGTCACTCGTAAGTCTTTTGGAATCTCCACACTGTGCTTTTTAAGATAAGGTCTCTACCTCCAGATGGTATGGAACTTCAGAGAATGGGTAAACAAGCAGCCCCGTCCCCTGCAGCTGTGACTTATCAGTTTGTGGGCATTTGGCTAACAGCATGTTTTTCTTTACTACTATATATGGTATTATAGAAGTTTTAGAAGAATGTGTAGCAGTAACAGTTTTATCAATAGACATGCTCACTAAGGAAAAGTTAATTTAGTTTTGCATTGTAACCTTAAGGTCACTTTGTAATTTTAGATTAATAGTGTGTATGTGCAGGACGTGCAAGACCAATTATAAAGACTGGTCAGAAATGAAGGAATTTGCTGTTTTCCATCAGAGTGGGTAGCCGTCTTTGTCTCATACTATTTCAAAAAGCAGGCCTAACCTCTACATCACTGACCACCCATTCAGCATTAACACAACATAGAAACACAACCAGAAAAGGTACTTCTGGTCAAAGTCTTGGAAGGACTTACGTACTCTGTTGAGTATGTAATTATCTCACCAAAGAATTGCATGCTGTTTAGATGAGGCTATTTTGGTGGGTATATACATATATATATATATATACACATACACAATCCCTGTGGCATTTATATTTGTCAGGGAGAATTAACTATTATAATAAATGACTCTGAATCACCATAGTTTACCATAAGAGTAGTTTATTTATCAGACCAGAAGATGGGGCCAAGACTGATTTTATTTTCTTTGCCACCTTCTGTGGCAGTTGAATCCTCTACTGGATCATCTGAATCATCCTGGGACAGGTGGAAAAGGGAGCTCCTGAGACTTCAGAATGAAGCTGTGAGTGCAGTGACAAAAATATCATTAGTCTAAGTCCAGTCAGGGTCCAACTGAATTATTACACGAGCACATAGAATTGTCTCTACCGGTGGAAATACCATTGGAATGGTATGAAGGTGAGCGTTGAGGTTGTCCTGACACTCGTTTTCTTAAAAGAAGTTTTCAGATAGAATTGAGAGAATGTGACATATTAAGGCTGGTAAGTATTGCTATGCAACCGAATGTTTGCCTGAATCTTTCAAATTAGACGTGAGGGAAAGATGGAATGGATAACCCTCTAGAGGAAACAAAAACAGCCATCAGAAGTCAGGGATGATGAAAGTCTAATCCCAGAATTTTGAAGTAAAGAGGGGAGCAACTAATTTCCACAGATGAGGTTAGTCATTTGGAAAAATGATGATTCCCTGTCAGTGGGATAATCTTTTACTCTAGTTTGCTTGGCGATGTCCAATGTTACAGTGGTAGTGACAGTTAAATTAGTATTAGTGTTCCAGTTTTGATGTTAAGTCATGTTACTCATAAGGCAGAAGCTAGGAAATTTAATCAGGTTGATTTAAACTGATTTTTTTAAAAGTAAATTGCCTAATAAAATTACCTTTTTAGATTAAAATAGCACAATAAAACTAAGCTAATTGCTTAACTACTCCGTCACTAGAACAACTTCTGGGAAGAGAGGAATATTTATCACTGCACGTTAGACACAGGAGTTGCATTCAGCCATAATATGCAATTGTACCTACAACAATGTCCAGGAGAGATAGTTCATAATAAGTTGATGTGGTTATGTAATCTGCTGGGTAGAACTGTTCCTACAGAGAAGACAGATGTACTACAAATTACTTGATGACAGTGGTCATTAATATCTTCAAGGGATTCTCCTTGCTATGAAATTGTGCTTAACACCCAATGTATTGATTCGAATTCTCCTTCTGATGAAACATTCTAATGGGAAGATACCGAATTTACTTCTAACACACATTGTGTTTAGTTTGCCAGTTGTATTATTTCCTTAATACAAAAAAATTGAACCTCTGAATTTTACATATTTTTTGTTTAGTTATTATGAATCATGTATGCCTAAAACAATCATATCCATGAAAACTAGAAAAAATAAAACAAAACCTTTTGTCTGCCTAAAAGTTGAGTTCAAGACCTCTGTGCTACTCCACTCGAGAAAGGGTCCTCCTTATTAATATGAAAAAAATTAAAAAATACTCAAAAAAATAAATAAGATAAAAATAAAATGTAAAAACAAAAAAAAGAAAGAAAAGAAAAAAGAAAGGGTCCTCTTGAGGTCCTAAGTAAAGCGTTAACTGGTTTCGCTGGATGAAAATTCTGTCTAATTTTTTCTCTAGTTTAATATGGCCAATGATAATATTCAGAATGATAAAAGGAACTCATGAAACTTATTGACTAAAAACTGTACTCATGAAACATATGTATGTGTGGATAGAAGGATTTTCTGGTCTGCTTTGGTGTCAGATTTCTAAATCTAAGTGGAAATAGCTCAGTGATTGAACCTATACAAAGTAATCTAAGTCTGCCCTACAGTCTAATCACAGGAAAAGCGTATGTTCTAGTAAGAAATCTCAAAGCACCTGGGAACTCTGCAGCGAGGATTTGCAACGAAACGGTGATGACTCGACTTTAATGACAGTCAGAATGAGATTTCACAAACCATAGTTAGTTCGAAGGAGAAAGCATTAGTGCTTATGTGACAAGGCTGATAAAGTCATCACAGCCCTGGAATGGAAGAGAAAATTTAATGATTCCCAATCATTTCCTTTCAATTGGATTAGTCTGTAGACTTCAGAGCATATTCAAAAACAGCTTCCTTCCTGATGAAGACTTTATGTGCTCTATGTCAAGACAATACATATTTCAATGACAAAAGAGACAGCAACTGGAGGAGGTGGCAATGCCCAGCCCAGCAGACTGGAAACACCAATGTGTCCAGTTTGCATACAAATTTTATTTTCTGCCCCTCCCAACAATGGGGTTATTAGAAGAGCTGACTCACATAAGGGGAGTGAATCAGAATTAATATTTGTCACATAAGAATAGAAAGAGACATACTAGATAGGCTTTTTGCATTTACACTTAGGGTTTGATAAGTAAGCACCATTCTGGGAGGTGGAGAGGGTGGAATAAATGTATTATAAAAAAGAACAGGTTATAAATTGGGGCGGCGCCTGTGGCTCGGTGAGCAGGGCGCCGGCCCCGTATACCGAGGGTGGCGGGTTCAAACCCAGCCCCGGCCAAACTGCAACAAAAAATAGCCGGGCGTTGTGGCGGGCGCCTGTAGTCCCAGCTGCTCGGGAGGCTGAGGCAAGAGAATCGCCTAAGCCCAGGAGTTGGAGGTTGCTGTGAGCCATGTGACGCCATGGCACTCTACAGAGGGCGGTACAGTGAGACTCTGTCTCTATAAAAAAAAAAAAAAAAGAACAGGAACATTTATGCGCTAACATAATTGCTACTTTGGAGACAACTGCTGTGTGCACAGTAGGGATGATCGGAGTGATAACGATGGCATAAAATCTTGATGTGGTGCCTGATTTTCCACCTCTCTTCCCCTCTCTCTCTCTCTCTCGCACACATACAAACATAAGCATACGACGAAATTTGAATGAAGATCAAAACCCTGTGTATAATGTTTGCATCTGTGTATCTCTGTGTATAGAAACTCATACTGTGTAAATGAGAGTAGCATTATTTGAAAGGGCTACACATATTTCATGACAGCAAGAATATTTCATTATTTCAAGATAAATTCAAGGAATTTAAAAAGGGCTGACGAGATTGGTGAAACTCTTGTTCAGGAAAAATGAGATATTACTGCCGCACCATTTGTTGTATTCTCAAATATTAATTTTAAAAATCAGGACAATCAGAAATGCTTTTCTAAGTTCAACTGATTTCTTGGCATCATATTTTACTATATAAATTAACTTTGCCTGGGTCAAATTAAACTGCAATGTTCACATTAAAAGATTATTTCATAGCTCTCTGCCACATACAGATTATTTTTACATGTTCTGAAGGAATGCATTGCCCAATCATTTCTTATAAAGAATAAAAAATATCAATTAATATTTTAGAAGGACAAGCAGACAAAAAACCCTGTTCGGTTGACTATGAACTACATTGGAGCTACAAGTTTTTCTCAATTGTGTTTAATTTTAATTATTTTAATTGAAATGGTATGAGGTCTACAAATTTTTAGTAATTTGTTGATCTTTAATCTAAAGTTCCAATTCCAATACTATTGAAGCATTATTTATGGTTGGACTTTATACAACAATGACCTGGATTTTGGGTGCCTTAACTTAGATGAAATTTTAGATAATTATCATGAGTTATGCATAAATCATCTGACATCCTTATGTATCAACTTTTTCACCAATATTGATCATTTTAGCACACTTGCAAAATTATCCCAAATACTCTGAGGTCTTTTTCAACCCATAGTGCTCCCTAAAAAATAAACCATTATTATTGAAGATCATGTTTCAGGCGTTCCTGGAGCCCCTAAAACTATGACATATGGCCAAATCTCAGAACATTTCCAGGACAAAACAGACCAGCTAACCACAAAAAGTTATTTCAAAATAAGTTCTTCCTTTGAGTTGCTTAAAACTTGTGAAAATTTCATAATGAGAACACTTTTATTCTTATATCTTATCCATGTTTCTCCTTGGTCAGAGCAATCTGTATCTACATCTATCCCTGGATGAACTCTTCCAGAACAGTACTCAGAGGTCAACTTACATCACTACAATCTTAAGTCACCTTCACTGCTTTCCATCAATTCTCTACATTTCACCACAACCCATGTTTTCTTTCTCTAAGACTCTTCCTTTTATTTTTTTAGAGTGTCAAGTAGCTTAAATAAAACACTAATTTCATAATGAGTATTGATTGAATGTCAAGGGAAACAACTCCCAGATGCCTTATTCAAAGAAAATGAGTCTAGGGTAAACACTTTCTTTTTATATAGTTTCAAACTATTTTGTGACAAGTTCTATGGCAGAGAAAAACAAACAAGTTCATCACGCAGAGCCCTGCCCTTGATTCTCTTGGAATAATACACATATAAGAGAATAATAGAGTCTCTAGAGATATTTTCTTAGGGGAAGAGTATTCTGAGCTCTATAGTATACAGGGATTAAGGGGTTAATAGAGGTTGCTTTTGGAAATTAGAATAAGTTAGGTATTGGATGAGAGAGGAAAGATGATAAAAGGAAGCATGACAGTGAGAGAGGAAGGCAATAAATATTGATGATTATGGTCAGTGTATTCTTTCATGACTATTTGATTTACTTTCTATGTAGTATGTGTTACCATTATCATTTTATAAGTAGACTGAATTCAGAATATTCCTAAACCAAAGGAATACACTTAGAGAGAAAGGCAGTATTCACAGGGGCTGTTATCCCAAAGGATATACCTCCATGACAGTAAACCCTCAGTACTTAATTAATTGCCTTGAGTAATTGGCCGACATTTAATCTAAAGACTGGTTCAATATGGAATAGACTTATTCTTCCCAAATCCTCCCTTTCACAGCTACAAAATAATGAATATCATATAACAAACTAACATAAAAGGATGATGAAATTTTGAGAGAAGAAATGAGACTGTCAGAACATGAAGCAAAGCAGTGTCCCCACCTGATGGCATCAAGGTGCTGTGAGTCATGGCTCCACTTTCGCGGAGGTGATGTCAACAGGGTCTGCCCCTGGACCCATGCACGACATTATAAACAGAGCAACTGCCTGCTAAAAAAGACTATGTCCAGAATCTCATGACAAATTAAATCTTACATTGAATCTTTTTAAAAGATTAAGTAGGTCACAGAACCTCTTGGGAAATTTCACACAATACCTAAAATGTCCAGGATACGATTGTAAGTCACTTGTCATAACAAGAACCAGGTCAATCACAATTTGAATGGGAAAAGAAATTAACAGAAGCTAACACTGAAATAACTCAGACTTTGGAATTGCCCAACAAAGATTTTAAAGGAACAATCACCAAAGTGTTTCAATAGCAATTGTGGACACACAACAGGCAAAAACCAAAACCAAAACAATAACAACCAGAAAGCCTCAGCAAAGAAACTTTAAAAAAGACCCAAATAGAGCTCCTGATGATGGAGTGTCATTGTCAGAAAAGAAAATCAGAGAATGAGAAGATAGATCAGTAGAAATCACATGATCTGAAAAACAGAGAAAATTAAATTTTTCAAAGAACATATTAGAAAGTCTTAGAGTGAATACAGAAAGTATAAATAAAAATGTAACAAAAAAATAGTGCTGAAAACTTCTCAACTTTGCTAAAAGACATCAATCAGCCTGCAGATTTAAGAAGCTCGACAGAACAAGATTCATTTCATATCATAATTAAATTTCTAAAAAGTAAGGTTAAAACATTTTTTTAAACAACCATAGATAATAATGCACTTATTATAGAGAAACACTAACTTTAGTGAGAGTGAATGACGTCTGATGTAAAACTGGAGGACAGAAGTAAGTGGAATGACATTTTTTTCAGATACTGAAAGAGAAGATGCCTAAAATTAAGAAAGGAAAGAAATTTGGAGTGGGTGAAAACAGGGGCAAATATAATAGACTGTATTTCCTCTATGGATTCTTAAAAGTATCTTTGATGGCTGGCACAGGAATCATAACACTATCTAATGTGTTTGATAGATATATACAACTGTACTTAAAAAGAGATCTGCATGAACATAACTTTTCCATATCATCCATACACACTCTTTTCAGCATATTTTATGCAATAAAACAGCTCTCCATGTCTGGGGATAACAAAGTAAGTGGGGCTTGAAATCACAGCTCATTGTCTCGCTACTCCCATTACTTCTGTATTTTTAATAATAACCTATATATATCTATGAAATAGAATTTATCCTAGCAATTAGCATACTTCTCTTTATTATCTATCACCTACAATAGATTGAGAGTTGTTTCATAATGAGCAAGAATAATCTATTTTTTATGTGCAGAGACTGAGTGATGATTCATCACATAGCAAATATTTATGGAAAGAATTCACTTATTGGCATCTCACAGCCTGAGTTAGACATAATGATGACTCGTGTTTAATGAATATTTACCCATTATCAGATAATTTTCAAAGAGGCATTCATACATTGACTCATTTGATCATCACCACATTGCTTAGAGCAAGGTCTCACACGGAGAAAGTTGTAATGCTAAAAGGGACAGTGGCATCAAACCTCTATAGTAAACAAAGCCCAGACAAGCTATTTAAGGTTGTGGATGGCACAATATTTTCATGGGAGGAAGGAGAGAAGGAAGGAATTAATCAAGGAAGACAAAACAGGCAGGGATATTGTTTCAAGGACAAGAGAAATACTTGGAATATAGCTTAGGTTACTTAATTTTAAACTCTTTTTGGGGGGCAGGAGGCTGGATAATGAATAGGTGAGATCCTAAAGTGTCTTTCATCATTTTATCTATGACATTTTGGGAATATGGAACTAAGGGACAGTCAATCACACCCCTGGAAATGGTTTTTTAATGGGGTATTACACAGTAGCTATAAGCCTATTTCACTTCAATTAACATAAAGACTGAAAAGTGAACAATCGTGTTTTAAAAAAGAGTTTGTGACTCTGTGTGTTTGTGTGTGTTTATTTAGAGTTTCTTTCTCTTAATGGTAAGCTGTGGTGCTTTAAGAACCTGGATAGAAGGGAAAATTCAACTTTGGATAAATAGCTTTAAAATTTCACAAAATAATATATACATGTCTAGGGTAAAGAGTGCAGCCTAAGTCCCACCTGCTGATGCCTGTATCTGAAACTAGAGTTCATACTTGAATCACTGAAGCACTGTGATTGCAAATTCAAGAATACCTTAAGAGGCAGTTCTGTGATAATGAGCTTACAATTGTTCAATTTCATGTCTCATAATCTGGATAATGATTTTATTCTAGGAGATGGAGAAGGAGTGTACCTGACAAGGTTATGTGTAAGTATACACTGTGGTACTCATTTGCATTTAGGCTCTTTCAGCTTTCATAAACAGGGATCCACTCTCCCATTCATTCTTTCCTTCTTATTTATTGAGCACTGTGATTCAGTCTCTGCTGAGACCTGCAGATATGCTAGTTCATCCAAGCTATCTCAGGTAGTGGATTTTTAGAGTGAGGAGACACCAGGAGGAAGGCAAAGAACAGAAAACTCAGTAGACATCATAGAAAACATTGGTATAATGTATCTCTATTGCTCTATGGTATATCACTTATACTAAAATATTGTTGCTTTTTTCTATTGCTCTTGTGCTAGCTAATTATTGTGGCTGAGTTATATGTATTAATTTTTCTGGCTTTGCCACTACTAATTCACCTTTTTAATTTTTCTAAAGTCATTTTGTTTATACTCATAGTTTTTACAAGTCCATACCAATAAAGTCTGAGCTGATTTTTGTGACACATTTCAATCACCTGGGTTTGGTTATATAGCACCTTTTCTTGTTTTTTGGCAAGTGTCTGTACTGGAGTTGGGGCATGAATCCTGCCCAGAGCCTTGAGTGTAATTCTGTAGCCACTAATACATCAGGTAATGCAAAAAATATAGCTGGCAAAAAGGATTAAAAGGGATTAAATGAATCCAACTAGTAATCACATTCTGTGGATACCCTACTGAGAAACACACTGTTGGCAAGGGCAATGATGTAGACGTTGCAAATTAATGTCCTGAAACCCAAACTCATCTGCCCTGTCCAAAAGGAAATTTTGACATAGAATGAATAAAACCCCTAACAGCTTTCTGTCCTGGCATTAACAAGTAGGCCACAGTTTTCTGTTATTAAAAATAAATAATTTCACACAATGCCAAGTGTAGGGTGACTATGTGACTATATTGAAGTGAGACAAAAGAAAAGGCCATTTTATAATCATACATGATGGTGGACCAAACCAAGAACACTGAATAAACTCCAGATATGACCGAGCAGCCTCTCATTCAACTAACACGGGTGCCTGCTACTGCTTTTCAAAGCAACTTTAGTTTTGGTCATTTCTTTGCCAGGTGGATAGAGATTTTTAAGACAATAAATCATAAATTTTCCTGTTTTTGTCAGTTCCTAGTTTGAAACAACTGTATGCTTCCTTGAATCTTTTCTAAAATCACTCAACTCAAATCTAAATCTTATAACCAGCCCCATTTTCGTACCCTCTTGCGTGGTGTTTGAGATCTCTCCCAGCCCACCTTTGTTTGACTCAAATATTAATATTATTGTTTTTTTATACTTGGACACTAATAGAGGGTACAAAGAACCAGGTCACATTGATTGCTTTTGTTAGATAAGGACCCTCCTGTAGTTGTGTCCCTCCCCCAAAAGTTGTGCCACACCCCTTAACCTCCTCACCCCCTCCCTCCTTCCCTTTCTTAACACTTCCCATCCCCCACCTTCACTGCCAACCCCATGTACTAGGACCTTAATTGTCCTCATATCAGAATCAAGTACATAGGATTCTTGTTTCTCCATTCTTGTGATGCTTTACTAAGAATAATGTGTTCCACTTCCATCCAGGTTAAGGCAAAGGATGTAAAGTCTCCATCTTTTTTAGTGGCTGAATAGTATTCCACGATACATGTGACTTAAATATTCTAATGGGATATCTTAGCAATTATTTTAATTAAGGAATGAAGGGATTTTGATATGATTTAAGTTTCCAAAATCTCACTCTTGTTACCGAGTGAAGAAAGAACCATAGGGATGAAGGAATGGAAATATGAGACCTTCAGCAAGGTATTTCAGTGGTCCACATGAGACTTGAGGAGGGAATATACTGATATGATACTGGTTGGATATGGTAATAGAAATGGATGTATTCCGGATATATTAAGAACAAACAAATTTTGTTGATCGATTAGATTTTTTTCTTTAGACCTCAGTTTCAGAGTATTATATTAATCATACGCCCTCAGTTATAGAACATTATCATTTATGTATGTAAGTTGTGTCTCTGGTTTATCATCTGCTTTTTTTTTTGTTGTTGTTTGTTTGTTTTTTGGCTGGGGCCGGGTTTGAACCCACCTCCTCCTGTATATGGGGCTGGCGCCCTACTCCTTTGAGCCACAGATGCCACCCATCTAGTTTATTTCATTTGTTCTTATCCTGACTCCAAGCTACACTCTACTGACAACTATTTTAATGTGTTTAATGAATTTGTTAGTCTGTGTTCTTGAAAAGGTGCATTACTCTTATTGTATTTACTTTTACTTTTGGTAATTATAAGTATTTTCCACTTATTTTTATGTTATAATCATACATATCCTTTAGTCTTAGTTAAATATGTTTAGCCCCATAATTGCTTTTATCTGTTATGAAGAACTTCATGGCTTGCATTTACTATAATTTTTTCTTCACACTTTCCCCCAAATGGAGAATCAGATAACCTATACTTCCCTACTGTTGCCAAATACACAGGGTTTAACGACTGTATATAAGATCTTTTATGGACTTACATAAATTTATTTTCATTTTATTGACACTGAAAATTACTGACTCATATTTGAGCACACTTAGTTTGATTGTGATGCATACAATTTGTTGGAATCCTATTAAAAAGGGGGCAGGGGAAACAATTACTGCTATATTGAATAGAACATATCAATAGATCTCAAGAAAAAAAAAATCGAACAAAAGAAGCCAGGCACTAAAAAATACATACCACATGCATTCTTTTACATAAATTTCAAGAACAAGCAATACTAACTGATAAAGTTAGAAACCAAGATGAATCAGGTAGAAAGATGGAATAGATAAAATAAGTCAAAACGACCATCAGGAACATGCATACAAATGGAACATCAAGGGAATGTTAGCAGGCACTTGCCAGGCAGACTGGAAATGGATGGAGGTCTAAAGGAAGAAGGAATTGGAGTTGAAAAGCCTAAGTCAGAATGCAGACTTCTGTACCCAGGACTGTAAGGCACAAAGTAACCACATAAAAACCCAGAGTACTGAGGTCAAGGTCTGTTGCAATCAGGAGGCTTCTAACGTGAATCCAGATCAGAAACCAATTTTGTTGTGTGGCCATTACAGAGGCCATCGGTGAGGATGGAGGATGAGAACACCTGGTTATTAACCCACAGCACTGATAAGAAGACATAATCCTATGCATAGACTTATGGTAATAACAGGTCAGCACCATCCATCCTACATTGAAGACACTAATTGCTAAGAGTTTTAATGAAACTTGCACTTACAGTTTCCATATGCAAATGTTACATCATTTTGTATCAGGGACTTGAGCACCTGCAGATTTTAATATATAGAAGGACGTCCTAGAACCAATTTCAAGGAGATACTGACAGACTTGTGTATGTGGGTCATTACGAAAGTTTTGAGATACACAATCATTAAGAAACTTAAAAATCCCTGCAGACTGAAACAAATGAAGCCCTCACAGCAACACTGACAAGTTGAAATGATTGAACCAGAAAGGATGCTGTTGGCTGTTTTTTGGAAGTGAAATAATGGACCCTAACACAGTGTCTCAAAACTTTTGCATATATTTCTAACCTCTCATCAAGACTAGGCCATTATTATTATTTTTTTTGAGAAGGATTCTTTTCTTAAGAAGTTATATAATGATGTATTGGTGTCAATTCCTTAGCATATAGAAAACAAAATTTTTTTTTCCACTTACCGGATAATTGTAACTTTTATTTTTCTACTGTTTTGACGAGGAAAGAGGAGCATATCTTTTACATACCCAAATGAAAAATATGGTAAAATTGAAAAAGACTCAAAAGTAAATATATTTTTGTAAAATAAAATGCTCATTTTATAAAGGGAAAGAAAGTCTGTAAAGGGGCAGCCCAGTGAGAATATTATAAATGGTTGTTATTCAGAAACAAAGGCTGTTCAAGAAACACATTTTCTGAATGGCAAGTGAAGCTTCACAGGATATATGTAAACTGTCTCTCTCTGAAGGAAATATCTGATAAAAGAATAAGTCTTATTAGTCATGAAGCAGAAGACATAATATCATCCCAAAGTCTTGAATTTTAAATAATATATTTTCAATAGACTTCTTCAAACAATAGCTCAGAAAGTAATAGAGTTATCTTAAATACAGATATTACAAAAACCACTCTATGAACAGACAGTATTTTGTTTGTTTGTTTAGATCCTGTCTTGTTTTCTAGTTGTTTTGTATATTCTTTAGCCCTTTCTTTTTCTCTTACTGTTTGTCATGATGGTTTTGTGATTTTCCATAGTGGTTACATTTGAGTCTTTTCTCTTCTTCATTTGCAGGATTAGTTTACTAGTGAGTTTCATACTTTCATGTATTTTCATGATGGTCAGTATCATCCAGATTTAGGACTTCCTTGAGCATTTCCTATGGGACCATTCTAGTGGTGATTCGTTCTGTCATTGTTTGGGAAAACTTTTTTTCTCCCTTTTATGTATAAAGGGAAATTTTGTTGGCTGTAGTATTCTTGGGTGGCAGTTTTTTTAGCCCTTTAAATATATATCATTCTATTTTCTCCTGCTCTATAAGGTTTCTTTTTATAAATGTGTTTTCTGTTTTTTTTATAGGTGCCTAGAAGTTTTTATATTCTCTTCTTTTCTTTTGCTTTAGACAGTTCGATTATCTTCTGCAGCTTTCAGCCTCCTGTATTCAGATTTTTAAGTCTCTTGCTTGACTTGGAATATTTTCATCAAACATTTTGTTAAATAAATTTTGTAATAGTTGCATTGTCTCTTTGCCCTCAGGGACACAGTAATTAAAATATTTGGTCATGTTATGTTGTGTTAAGTGTCATGAAGGCTTCACTTGATTTCTTTTTTAATTACTTTTGAATTTATTTCTGCCTGACTGGATTATTTCAAAAGAAATGTCTTAAGTTCCTAAATTCTTTCCTGTGCTGGATCAGGTTAGTTGTTGAAGCTTTTGAATATATTTTGTATTTCATTTAATGAATTCTTCAGTTCCAGTATTTCTGCTTGTTTCTCTTTTAAAACTATGTATCTCTTTGTAAATTTCTTTTTCACATCCTGAATTTTTAAATTTTTGACTTCTTATATGGTTTTTTCAGAATTACCTTGTATCTCCATGAGCTTCTTTAAAATTAATATTAGTAGAGGTAATTTTAGTATTTTTAATACTAAAAATTATTTTCCCATGATTTTGTGAATTTCTTTTTGATAGTGATCTGTTGCTGGAGAATTATTGTGTTCTTTTGGGGGAGTCATATAGCCTTGCTTTTTTATATTTCCTGTATCTCTGTGTCAGGATTGGTAAATGTGGTATAACAGTTGCTTCTTCCAATATTTTGTATTTTCTTCAGTAGAGAAGAATTTTTTTTCCTTGAAGATGTACATACGTTGTTGTATAGGTAGGGCTCTTTGGCTTTGACTTTGGGTGCACGTGCAGTAGTGTAGTCTTGGTATAATTTTTTTCAGCTGTAAATAGTGTCATTGGTATCTGTTATTTCCTCAGTGGCTTAGGGTACAGTTATTAGTGCAGGCTCTCCCGTTTTTCTGGGGATTAGGACACCACGTTGAACACTCTTCAGGCCCAAGTGATGGCAGTATTGGGATGAGCCTAACTATCCTTGAACCCCACAGCCGTGTATGCTCACTTCTGTGTTGGTGGTTCCCCATGGCTTGCTCAGGAAGTGGTAGTAATAGCAGTAAGCCAGGCATGTTAGTGGATTCTTAAGCCCTGGGTAACAAGTGCAATGTGGGTGATGGCAGTAGCACGGGTGGAGCAACCAAGTGGAACCAAATTAATCATTTCCAGTGTTAGTGGTGGTTGTAACAGGTCCTCTAACTCATTGGTGGCAGGTGTGGGCGATGGCTAGCTGTGGTTGTATCAGAAGGTTGAATTGGCGCAACATTGGACTACAGGGAAATGTTTAGACGCCAATGGAGGTAGACTGGGATGGGTGATCTCTAGAATACTGGATAGCATGTTCAAGTACTGGGGGAATAGGACAAATCCACAGGCCTCTTGGTAAAGCATTCAGTCACTGACTGTGATAGACCAGAAGAAAGTGTTCCTTAGGTTGCTGCAGAATACTCAGGAGGGGGCCCTTGTGGTTGTGCATGGGCTTGCCACTGAGAAGGATGAGGTCAGACTGGGTGAGAGTGGCTAGGCAGGTGGCTGTGGGTACATGGTTTTCTTGCACATTGGTCTTGCAGCAACCCACAGCAACAGCAGTGGGATTTGTCCTCAGGGTGCAAGAAAGTTCCTGGCCTCTCATTCTTTGGCCAAGGGGGAGCAGGGGTGTCAGTGGCCCCAGGGCAGAACACAGTCCTCTGAAGTCTTAGCTCACAGAAGGGTGTTAAGCTGAAGCTGCTCAGGGGTCAGTAGTTGTTGGAACTCAGCATGATCTCCTTCTCTGGAGCAATACTTCTGTGCAGTCTCCTAGCAACTGCCTATGTTAGGTTCAAGGCCTACAAGGGTCTTGGCTCTCCCATAGCTAGGATTGTGAAAGTCCATGACAGGAATGAGGGGCCCTGGTGTCTCTTACTCTTTCCCTGCAGCTGGAAGTGACTCCAGGCTCCTAGGTGATCACAGCTAAGTAGAGGGCATTATTTTCTCTCTTTCTTCACTTTCTCTGCTCCCTGTCACTTTTCTGTTGAATACCAGTGTTCCTTCTTAGGCAACAAATTCGTAGTGTGAATAACTCCTCACTATTTTAGTTCCTTTCTGTGAAAGAAGCACATACTAGCTGCATCTAGTCAGTCATCTGGAAACCTAACTATGGCTATATTAATCTAGTCTTTCAGCACTAGGTTATATTGGTGCACCTGTGAATGCCACCACTTGCATTTTTCCAGATAGAACATGCCATGTTCTGACTACATGTCACTTGGTTACTCACCTAAAACACCTCCACTTACCTTTTGAACTTCAAGATATGAATCTCTTTTTCTGTAAGGCTTTCTCATAGCCAAAAACTTATAATTACTTTTAACCCATAATTACCCACCTAAGCAGAATTAGCAGAATTATCATCTACTTCCATATTCTCACTATCACACAAAAATGTATTTGTCTGTCTTCTTCATAGTCTAGGAGCTTCCTGGGGGATTGATGTTTTGAATCTGTGGCACTTAGTTCAGTAGTTATCACAGAAAGGCCTTCTGTATATTCATTTAATATTCATAAACCATGTACAGTATTCCTAGCCCTGGGCTGTGTGCATATTAAGTTTTTTATTTAATACACTGATTAATGAATGGGCAAACTTAGCACATTTAGCAAATTTATCAATAGCATATGTCATTCATTAATATAATGAAAATAGATGTGTTAGTAGTTTATAGGCTAAAGATGAGACAAAGTTATTACAAATGGTGAACAGGATTGCATTGTCAAAAGATTTGTTTCTATAAAACACTTTAACTTAGCAGAGGAATATGGAGTATATATAATTATGGAAAAATTGTGAATTTTGGCATATTGTACTTCTAGCTTGGATTAAACTTCTCACTCTTATCTAAAACAATATGAAAGTATTATCTTAGTTCCCTAAGTAACTGCTTAAGACTTTCACTTTTGAAATTTTCATTAAATGTTCAAAAATTTTATACAAAAATATTTATTTTTTAAGATCTTGATTGCTAAGTAGCAACTTTTAAAATAAAAAAATTTCATTGCTAAGTATTTGTGGATATGTATTTTTACAATACATTATTTAATAAGTAAGTCTTCGGTAGCAGCATGCTCTGGGTCCATACAATCATGTGGTTTTTCAACATTTAGGATATTTATATAAAACATATTTATGCTCAGGCATGCAGAATTTTGTTTACAACCTAACTGCTAAGTGGATTCATATTTAAATGTAAATATCTTTGCAGAGTGCGGTGTGTTAAAATTACTAATTTTTATACTAGACATTTCAAAATTTACATGTATAATTATATTCCCTCATGCAAATAAAATCTTGGTTTTTATACTCCTGGCAAAGGTATTTGTGTGTTTATCCATGCACATTCAATATGCAAGCAAATATTTGTATTTCCATGCATACATATTTATTGTGTTTCTGTACTTGTTGGTTTTATATAGCACACGATATACATATTGCTTTTCACATGATACACACTATTATGTTTGACCATTATCAAGTCTGGAGAGGGCAAGTTTGTCATTTGTCCATAGTAAGTGAATTTTATGAGTCCTGTCTATTGAGAACATAGGCAGTGATTTTGAAAGGATTAAAAATATCAGCTATGTAAAGTCTCCAGCAACCTTTATTTCTGAAATGGCACTCAAATATCAAATACACATTTAATACATATTTAAATTATATATTTTAAAAAAGCTTTTATATAAAGGAATTGATGTGGGCAGGATATGTTTCGGAAGTTCTCAGGCCTGGACAATATATTTTGTCAGCTCTGCAAATAAAATAAAGATACAAAAAAAATCTGTGTTTATTACGGATAATAGGCATCCACACTGTTTCCCACTCACATATGCTGTCTGGAACATGGAATATGTTACAGCTATTCTGTGCTCAATTCTTCTAGCTACAAAGTCTTGGTGTTGTCATAATACATATTTAGCTTCTAAGATTGATAGATTACTTCAGTGAACAAGTCTGTACAGCATTTTTTTCTTATCTGAGTCAATGTTTTCCTCAATACCATGAAGTAAATTAAAATAAAGTGTTTAAATCTGCTGCTTAGGATAAAGAAGACCAAATCTCATTCTAATAAATGTGAAATACAGCTTGTCATGTTCCTTTCACTCTGTAGAAATGCTGCCACGAGGCTTTGCCAGTTAAGTCTAATATGTTGACATTTATTTTTGCTGCAATAAATGTTAGGATTATATTTTTGTATTAAATTCTGGCATTTTTAAAAGATCACGATGACAAGTAATTTATTCCTCAAATCACTCTGGTTTGTTTTTACTTTTTGAATATGGATTTGGCCACGTGTCTCCAAGGCACAGTACAAAGCATATTTCATGTTTTGCAACCTATTAGTTTGATTTAAATCCACTTTTTCCATCTGGGTTTACGCAAGCCTTCCTTGATGTTATTTGCTCTGAATTATTGCCCAGAAATAATCACATTGAATCCAATTTTACACTGGCTGTGTGGCCTACCACGCCTGTCACTGCAAAGCTTTCAGTTTTTTATAGTTTCTTTCAATGAAGGCGATTTCTCCAATATTCTACATATGAATATGTAATATGCTGTTTTGACACTCATTTAAAAAATTTTCCTGTATCCTTCCTTAAATAAGGCGTGAATATGATGACATATCTTCAAAACTAAAATTATTACAGAGAAAGTAGAACAAACCAGCACATAAAAGTAATGGGTTTTGCATATTCAGTATAAAATCCACATATAATAGTTTGGGTCAATCTAAATGTAATTTGGATTAAACCTCAAATATGAATAATTTAGTGCTGAAAACATTGATACAGTTCATTTTGCCCTTTGGAGATTTATTCCTTTTAGTAATACAACAGCTAAAATAGAAAGTAAATTTGAGTGGTAACTCCCCCACTCATATTTTTGAAGGAATATCTTTCTTTAATCTCAGTGAAGAGTGAAATAGGACAATTTTCAAAGTATGTAATAAATCTGGATAATCCAGACATAAACCTTCGTATTTTGCTTTTGCTTTCTCATTGATGGATAGTTTTAGTTCATATTTTTTCACAGGAACAACAACAAAAAAAAGCCTCCATTGTTTTTGTCTCTATTTAGTCCTTACTTTTCCTTGTCCTTAGGTGAAAACCTGAATTGTTTAATAAGTACCCTATTGAAATAGAATGTATTTTCACCCTCATATAAAAGACCAGAAAACTTTTATTGGTTAGTTTACACAGTAAATGTGTGGGCGGTTGTTCTTCTCTGCAGAGGTCTAATTTGCATTCCAACTGGTGCTCTTACGAATCTTCTGGAACTTAATGTTTGCTAACTATAAATACACAATTTGTCTCAGTGAGATAACGCCAGAAAGGCTATGTTAACCACTGTGATAAAAATGTGTCAAATGGTCTATGAAGCGAGTGTATGATGCCCCATAATCATATCAATGTATACAGTTATGATTTAATAAAAAAAAAAAGGAAAAAAATACACAATTTGGCAATCCTTTCTCTTTGAAAAATAGGTATGTGTTGTTTTCTTGTGATAAGCTTACTTTCAGATTCTTCCATTGTATGATTAGAATCAAAATCTCTATTGAAGAGTTTTTGAGGATTAATTCAAATATTTTAAAAAATATTCCTAAGGGACATGAAAATGAAAGCTACACAATTTTCTAAATTACATGTCTAGTCTCTCTATTTCTATCAATAAAATGACTTGGCAAGGTGAAAAGGACAGCTATAGCCTGGATGATTCTGATAGGGATTGAATTTCTGCAATCAAGGTCAAATAGACACAGATAAAATGAAATGGGGAAATAAGGTGATAATTTCTGTTGTTTTAGACTTAAAGTTTTCAGTCAAATTGTTTAGATAATTGAGAAAATGTCTTCTTTATCTTGATTTATTTAAATAATTACCTTAATTCTCCTTTGTATCTTTTTACTATAGATGAAAATGTATTTTTATTTTAAAATCATTACAACTACATTATTAGAATATATTAGAGTCCTATTTAATTATCACATACGTGGAGATGATGATTTAAATTACCTTGCCTTGCATACCATGAGCAACTTTTGTCATGTGTGAAGTTTCTACCAACTTGATCAATTTATTGTCTATGATTTTAATTCATTTTTTTCTAGTTTAAAAAAAGTCATGAGTTTTTTCATCCAGACATGGTGGATCACGCCTATAATCCTAGCACTCTGGGAGGGTGAGGTGAAGGTCACTATTATACATGTAACTTTGACTCAATCTGTACAAAGCAAATTATATAACCAAAACTTATATAATCGTTTAATATTATGAAACAAATAAAGAAATAAAATACAATAATGTTAATATTATTGGTGGAAGAACATATAATTTAAAAATAATCAACGATTATATATTATCTTTAAAATTTAAACCTAAGTGTGGCTATAGTTTTCTGATGGAAATTTAAGGAATTACGCACTGGGAAACCTCAAAACTAGGAAAACCAAGCATTTATCAAGTATATTAAAATAAGTGTCATAGTATATTTTCCTGCCACTGTCATTGAAATGAACTTTAATTCCTCTTCATCTGTAAGAATTTATTTCTTTACTTTTTTAAGATACTTGACCAGTTGTCTCAGACATCTAATTTCATGAGAAATGTGTCAAAAATCTCATTTTGGTAGTACTCTAAGTTTTTCTTGATTTTATTAATGCTTTTATTTCAACATAATAAATATTTCTAAATGAATATAACATTAAACTTTTGAATTATTAGATAGATATATTGTCACATATATGTAGAGACCCTCACTAAGACTCTCCCTGATCTGGAACTAAATTGCAAGGAACGTATTTTACATGTGTTTTCTAAGAACTTTTCAAATTTTTGGAATCAGGTCATCAGAGGAGTGGAGGAAAAACATCAAATATGGTATTAACAATTATGTTTATTGGTGATTAATCAATTCCAGTCAAGTAGTTCCTTCTCCAGTTGCATAAAGCTGCCTGTTTCCTACATCTTATTTTTTATAGCTCTTTTTAAATTAATAATAAATTAATGTTCTCTTTTACCTATGTTTCAAATAGCAAAAGGAAGAAGTGCAAGATAGGGTAATGATTTATAAAAATTACATGATAATATTGTTCAGAATCATATTTCCATTTGTCTGTGTGTATCTTTATACCAGTTTCTGTTCTAGCTGTTCTTGATCCCTTATATTTCTATGTAAAATTTAGGATAACTTATCAATTTCTGTAAAAATGTCCACTGTAATTTTGATAGGGCTTGAGCTGAATGGGTAGATTAATTTGGAAAGATTTGCCAATGTTGGAAATATTAAATCTGCTGGAGTTGGCTGGGGCAGGCACCAGAGTGATGAGTACTGGAGAACTATGCTTTCCAAGATGAAATTACAGCTTTAGACTTAGATATGTGTGGAGAGAAAGCCCTAATTTGTTGGGTAAAGTCTCCCGAGTGGAGCTTCCACCTCACTGGCCTGAGGAAATAGTAGGGTTTGGGTTATGGTCAATAGCCCCCGACCACTATTGTGCCTGATATTTGCTAGACTTTCATAAGAGATTGTTTCTCCATTTCCTTTCTGACTTAAGGGCAATTTATTGATTCTTTAAGTGATTATTTTGTTTGGTTGTTTTCTGGTGTTTTTTTTTTTTTATTTTGTTTTTACCTTGTTTTGTTTAGTAGTTTTCACCAGTTAATGGTCCTTTTCCTGGGGAGATGGCCCATAGAACTCCTCAACCCACAATACCAGAACAAAATAACAGTTTTAAGTTACCCAGTTGATGAAGGTTAAAGCCAGAGTGGGCTGGTTTTAAAAGCCAATGAAAATTAAAGAACTGACTTAAGCACATATATGTAGCGATTTAGGAACAACTGTGAGAGCATAAAGAGTTCAGAATTGTTTCTGTTTCATTTAACATTACATGGGAGAAATTTGAGTATATTTAGATAATAAGAAAGTGGTAGCATCACAGAATGGAGAGGCAAAACTCCAATGTACTCTATTCTAATATGAAGTCAGTAGATGTGCTAATACAAGGGGGAAGGGGAATGAGCAAGTGGGGAGGGGGTGGGGGGAGGGGCAGGGAGATCACAGTGTCTGTCACGCCTCTTGAGGGTGGGACACAATTATAAGAGGGACTTTATCTAACAAATGCAATCAGTGTAACCTTATTCTTCGTATCCTCAGTGGATCCCCGACAATTAAAAAAAAGGAAAAAGAAAGAAAAGTGTTAAATACAGACAGATTTAAGTTCCTAAGTTTGATAGCCAAAAGTTGAGGAAGTGGTGAGATAATGGCTTCAATTTTCCTCGCAAATTTTGACACAGGATCGTTTGCTGGGAGCCAGCGGAGAGAACAAGTCACGATTTGGAGGTGGGATGTAGACACAGTTCGATATCCTCAGTGTTGTAATGGACCGGAACCTATCACGAAAAGGTACTCAAGCCAGCAGATAGTTTTGGAGGTACAGCTGAGGATGATGGGCATGGATTCCAAATTTCACTGATTTAAATATTTTATATGAAAGCTCACAACTCACTTGTTTGACACTTTCTGAAAACATTGTAAACAATGAATTTCAGGTCAGCCTTTGCTTTATTGAACTTAAAGGATTTGTTTCTCCTTTAATATTGAAAAAGAAAACAAATTTGCATCACCATGTATTCTCTGGAGTTGCAGAATTATATCAGGTTGTTTCTACATGAATTTCCACATTGATTTATGAAGTACAGACTTGTGTGGGGGCCATCAATAGGTTATGCTTAGGGCAAGTTCCCTGCATTAGCAAACTTGTTCTAACACCTTTGTTTACACTGTTATGAGCACCAATGAAATCTTTGTTAACGCTGATCTAGTGGTAATTTTTCAACGTGAAATCATGTGAGTGAGTTCATGGTACTTGCTCCTGATATCCATGAAATGGAATTATAAAGCCACTAGAGAAAATATTTCTACTTACTACCTCTCTCTTATGGAACTAAAAAATCTAATTAGTCACCACAGCTATCCTCGTTGTCACCACTGACAAGTAAAGAGAGAAGTGTGCTAGTTGATGAGTAACAAATTGCATTTCCTTTTTTATCCTGGGGGCATTGGGCACATGATATTCCTCTCTCTTGTCTGCTAATTAGAAATGGATAACTCTCCTAAGGCTTTGAGATTGGATTCAGCTTGGATAGGTTTATCTGGCTGTCAAATTGATACGGTATGAAATGAATCAGAGCCATTTACATCTTCTCAACTAACTGTATCACTACTTCTCTTTCAGCTAATGATCCCAGCCTATCTTCTTCACTGTCATTATTATTCTTCAGTCTGTCATTATAATACTGACGTATTATAATCCACTTTGGATTGTTCTACTCTGACCTCTCACCTTTCTTTCAAATCCCAATTTAAGCCCAAATATTATTTCTTTTTTTTCTGTCTTACAGGCAATACACAGGCAATAATTGGGAGTAGCATAACACAAAATAACTTGAGACTCAAGAACCTAAAAATGAGATTGTTTTCCTGAGACAAAAATTAACAACCTAATAATGTGTCATTATTAGCCAGATGCAAATTCTTCTTGATGTGACAGAACAGCCACTGAGAAAGAGTGGGCCTCTGACTTCTTAACTTATCTCAATAGTGTCCCATAATTAAGAAGGAATCGGTGGTGAGTAAAGGAATCAAGTAAAGGATTTGGGCAGTTGTAGAGGTATAGACCATTGAACTTGGAGGACGTATCTTAGAAATTCTGCTAATATCAGTTGTGTCAATTAACATGTATATATTGATTATGTTGGGGTTCATGATACCCCAAAATCAAAGCCTCAGGAGCACTCTCAGAAGCAAGTTTTCTCTCCTACTCGCTCCTGCTCTCCAGGCATGTCATAGAAACTAGACTCCCAGTTCTTGAAGGTCAGTCATAGGATCCAGAAACCCATTTCCCCAAAGGCAGCTATAAAACATTTTTTTTTTTTCTGAGACAGAGCCTCAAGCTGTGCCCTGGGTAGAGTGCTGTGGCATCACAGCTCACAGCAACCTCCAACTCCTGGGCTCAGGCGATTCTCCTGCCTCCACCTCCCAAGTAGCTGGGATTACAGATGCCTGCTACAAAGCCCGGCTATTTTTTGGTTGCAGCCGTCATTGTTGTTTGGCGGACCCAGGCTGGATTCAAACCCGCCAGCTCAGGTGTATGTGGCTGGTGCCTTAGCCACTTGAACCACAGGTGCTGAGCCGAAAAACCTAAAATTATTATTCTAACTTTCTCCCATATATTTGTGTAAGAATGGTCTATAAGGAAACTTTCTGACCTGAATTGTTCGACAGTAAATAATAAGATCGCACATTTCAGAGAAGGTCCTACCCCATGCCCAGGAAGGAGGAACATGGCACAGACAGGCCAAGAGAAATCTGAAGGAAGAGGCCCCGGAGAGGGAGCAGCCCCAATCAGTCTGTTTCTGTGAGCTCACACCCTATTGGTCCAGTCATATTTCTACGTGGCTGGCCCTGCTTCATTGGATTGAAGCTTGCACTTGGATCCAGGTAGCTTCGCTTGTATCCTTGGTTTTTCATTCCGAAGGGTTCAAGTCATAAATATGTTATCTTTTTTTCTTGCTAATCTGCCTGTTCTTATAGGAGCATTGGCAATGACCCTTATTTTGGTTAGGATAGTTATCACTTTTATCCCACCCTAAACCTATTATATAAGGGCTTGTTGAGAATTACTTTATGTAATACCCATAGCAGCCCAATGACGCAAATTTGTTTTTGTGTGTTTTTTTCCCCCTTCATTGTGCTTGGTAGATAAGGATGCACAGGCTGGAAGATTTTAAGCCATTAGCTCAAGAATCCAGGATCAGTAAGTGGTGGAAATGAGCTGGAAGTATAGACCCTGACATCCACCATTTCTTGACCTTAGTGAAGTGAATGGAGGGGAGAAGGAATAAGACTTTGTCTCATCATTCACATCTATAGAACTAGAATGGGAAATTGGTTTTTCCTAACTTCCTTAGTTCTGATAGGGATCAAATGAAAAATAGTACAAGAAATGCAATTTGCTCAAATATTTTGTGTATTCAGATCTCAGAGCCTCTTGACCCTAAGTTAATACACTTGAGATGCCTAGTTGGGTATGTGCTGGTGAGACCACACTTTTGAGAGAACATTAGATAGGATGACAAGATTTGACAGTAACCTGCCAGACAGGTGGGTCGTGCAACCAGTCGTGATAAAAGTCCAAGTATGCAAATAATTGAGCAAATATGCACCAGCCCAGAAGTGTGTTTATGAATACTGATAATTAAGGAGACCTGGAATTACCATCACAGTTGTCAGCAATGTTGCCTCCCAAAGACAAATTTCTTTTCACTTCTGAGTATGCTTAGTTTAAAAATAACAGTGTCTCTGGTGGACACAGTGATACTTCCATCTAGGGCCACATGATGATTCTGAATAAATTATAACTGTCTTCTGTCCATGATGTCTGTGTATGGGAATTAAGGTAAATGTACTTTCCTTTATAATTTTTTCAACTTTTATGTGTTAAGCTTCATAGAGTTTTAATTAATATTTAAATTTTGGTTTGAATTACTATATATATTTTTTAATTCTCTCCCCCTTTAGTTGTTAAATTATTTAAGTGGAATTACCTACTGAGATTATTTGTGGTTGCAAATCTCAAAGAAAAAAGTAGTTAGAGCCATGTCTTCCAATTTGTTTTGACTCATGGCATACGTGACAGTCTTTGTGGGCTACTGGGGAGACGCTGCCCATGGCTTCACCGCCTTTGGACCATGATTTGTGAGTAGATCACGCTACTCTGGCTCAGTGTTTCACAAGCTATGTGGACAGTAGCAATACTCATTTAAAATAATATTTAGGGAGTTAGAATGAGTTAGAAACATAAGGAATCATTGACATCAATTGATCACAAATATAATGTTTTATATCAATAAAACTCAATATACCTTTTTGTTAAATGTCCCTTTCTCTTGATCGAAAAAAGAAAAATCTTGTTCAAAGTAAATCATTTACTTCTTAAGGCCAGGTGCAGGGGCTCAGGCCTACAATCCTAGCCTTCTTGGAAGGCCAAGGCAGGTAGATTGCTTGAGCTTAGGAGTTCAAGACCAGCCTAAGCAAGACTGAGATGCTGTCTCTACTGAAAAAAAAAAAAAAAGAAAAGAAAAAGGAGAAGCTAGGCATTGTGGCAGGTGCCTATAGTCCCAGCTATGTGGGAAGCTGAGGCAAGAGGACCTTTTGCGCCCAAGAGTTTAAGGTTGCTCTGAGCTGTGATGCCATAGCACTCTACCCAAGGTGACAGAGTGAGACGTAGTCTTAAAAAAAAAAAAAAAAATCATCTACTTCTGACTTAAAGAATAATCATTATTGGTTGATTTCAGCTTATCTGTGAAGGATTAATTTTTATCATTGCTTTGGTGGAAAGACTACTTAAAGAATATGTAACTTTTAAGTTGTATATTAAATTAAATAAGTCCCCACAAAAGAAAATTTATATAACAAATTTATATCTGCAAAGTCTTTTGTAGATAGATACAAAATCCTAAATACATGGTGATTAATCAGAAATTAGTATGATCTATCTATTAAGTGAAGATTTGGGAAAATTCTTTAAAGGGGTTTAATTAGCTGTAAGTATTCTCTCCCTTCCTCCCTCTTTCCCCTCCCTCCTTCCTTTCCTGTTTCCCTCCCTCTTTCTCTCTCTCTCTCCCTTCCTTCTTCCTCCAAAAATAGTAACCAAGGGCAGCATCTATGGATGGAAGGAGTAAGGTGCTGGTTCTGTATGCCGGAGGTGGTGGGTTCAAACCCAGCCCCGGCCAAAAACTGCAAAAAAAAAAAAAAAGTAACTGAATCTACACTGAAAACATGAAATGTGAGAATAGTAAGATAAAAGAATGAGATTTAACCATCCATTCATTTGATGAATTATTTTAGAACATTTATTAGGTAACAGCCTAATGTAGTCTATTATTGTTAGATACTATTTTATTTCAGGTTTGGGGACTTCTTTAGTGAAGAAACCCAACAAAAATCCTTAACTGATAGAATTACATTATATTGATGATTGAAACAAAGAAATGAGTAAGAAATTACATGTTGTATTAGAGCCCAGTAGAAACTATAATGCAATAACAAGAAAATACAGGTTTTGGAGGGAATGGGAGTGGATTTTTTTATAGGAGCTGCTGGGAAACGCCAAAGCAGGGCTGGACATGTTTGAGGATCTTTAAGGATGCCTGTGTATCTGAACAGAAAAAACTGGGAGGAAGGTGAAAGAAATAAAGGAAAGGAATTTATAAAAGTAAGATTTTATAAGGTATTGTAGATCATGGAAAGATATTGACTTTTAATTTGAATGAGATGAAAGCTGTTGGAGGGATTTCAACATAAAAGTAACTTGATTTGACTCCAGTATTAATGTAATTTTTTTCTGGCTGCTATTGTGAGAATAAGAGAAATGGCATAAATTGGGAAACTAATTAGGGATATAATATGGAAATAATCCAAATGAAGTTCGATAAAGGTTTGGATTAGGCTGGCACAATATGACTAATGAGAACTGGTCAAATTCTGAATATATTATAAAGGGTCATGCTAAAGATTTGCCAAGAGATCAGATATCATGTGGGGGAAGAGAACTGTAGTCACCTACGATCCCAAGTGTTATGAACTTAATGCTTTTGTTCAGCTCCTGTCAACTCGCATGTTGAAATCTTAACTTCCAGAGTGATGGTGTTAAGGATTGGGGATTTGGAGATAAATAGGACATGAGAATAAGCCCACACAAATGGGATTCATGTCCTTATAAAAGGGCTCTCTAGCCATCCCTATGCCATGTGTGGGTATAATAAGAAGGCAGAAGTGTGCAACCTGGAAGAGGGCCCTTACCAGATCCTGAGCATGCCACGGTAATTTCGAGGCAGCATCAAGGACCTTCTAGAAATTATTGATTGTGAATATAAGTGATGTCCATCAGCAAGTTTGTTTTTCTCAAATTCTCACCTTCGTGTTGAAAGTACAGAATGCAGTGAGTTCCATTTGGGCTTTATGATATAATGCTGCTACCACACCAATCGCTAAGCTGTCTACCTTTGGACCTGTTTATTTGCATGATAGTGACAAATCTTCAGTTCATTTCAGGTCTCTGATATGATATACAGAAGATACATTCTTAACTTTCCTGAATATAAGTTATAGCCGGTGAATTCAGGAAAGACCCAATACAAAATGAAGCAGTATAAATATTGCAAAGTTAAAATGAAAACTCTCATTTGCAGACAAAATTAATTCCCAGGAAGTCCTCAAAAATCTCCTATAAATTATTGTAAGCAAAAAGTATTCTTATTAGTGAATTCAAAAATATTCACAAATTGGGTGGCACCTGTGGTTCAAAGGAGTAGGGCGCTGGCCCCATATGCAGAAGGTGGCGGGTTCAAACCCAGCCCTGGCTAAAAACTGCAAAAAAAAAAAAAAAAAATTCACAAATATACAAAACTCAAAAGCTCACCAGCAATCAGTAAAAAAATTTAAATATGCAAAAAAACCCTTGCATTTCAATGAGTACAAGTTCAACACTATTGTTATAAACTATTGATGAAGATCGAGAAGTATAACTCAATTATTGACACATGTCAGTTCATATTCAAATTCAATCCAATAGAAGCAGAAAGCATTCTTTTTTTTTTTTTTTTTTTTTCTTTCTTTTTTTTATTGTTGGGGATTCATTGAGGGTACAACAAGCTAGTTACACTGATTGCAATTGCTAGGCAAAGTCCCTCTTGCAATCATGTCTTGCCCCCATAAAGTGTGACACACACTAAGGCCCCACCCCCCTCCCTCCATCCCTCTTTCTGCACCCCCCCATAACCTTAATTCTCATTAATTGTCCTCATATCAAGATTGAGTACATAGGATTCATGCTTCTCCATTCTTGTGATGCTTTACTAAGAATAATGTCTTCCACTTCCATCCAGGTTAATACGAAGGATGTAAAGTCTCCATTTTTTTTAATGGCTGAATAGTATTCCATGGTATACATATACCACAGCTTGTTAATCCATTCCTGGGTTGGTGGGCATTTAGGCTGTTTCCACATTTTGGCGATTGTAAATTGAGCTGCAATAAACAGTCTAGTACAAGTGTCCTTATGATAAAAGGATTTTTTTCCTTCTGGGTAGATGCCCAGTAATGGGATTGCAGGATCGAATGGGAGGTCTAGGTTGAGTGCTTTCTATATGACGGGGCTGCTATGTGCTTCAATGAATCAATTTGTTCTACTTTCTCCTCTCTAAATGCATAAATTTTGAACTAACATCCGTTACAGTAACCAAATAATAGTATTTGTTTTCTGTTTATTTTGAATGGATTTCCCCTTTCTTGATATTTTTCTATAAGTGTGATTCTTATATCTTATATATAATGCTTTACTTATTACCATATTTGATCCTCAGAATACTGCTATATTAGGGGATTTTTGAAATATCGTAGAAAGTGTATATTATGAAGAAAGCTGTGCAGGCATTGCACTTTTTGTTTTAGCAAAAGAACAAACCTGTACTAACTTGTTAGAGTTTGTCTGAACAGGATCTAGTTTAAGACACCAAGAAGAGGAGGCATCAATATGAAAAGAGCCCCTATCAGGGCAACATGACGGCCAAAATTGAACAAAAGAACAAAAAACACATTTATGCTGAAGCTTGGGTGGAAGAATAGTGAAATTATCAATGCTTTCTGAAAAGTTAGCAGCGATGATGCTTCTTGAATCAGCAGGTTAGAAACAGATATCTCATTTCCAGAAATAAAGAGATGATGTTAAAGAAGAATCCTGCAGTGCCAGACAATCCACATCAATTTCAAAGGAAAAAATTAATGTTGTTTTGCCTGAACCAAAGAGAAATTATAATCAACACCAAAAACAGCCAACACCATAGACATTGCAATTAGTTCAGCTTACAAAATCCTGTCTGAAAAATTAAAGTTGAGCAAACTTGGTGAGTACCAAAACTTGTATGTCAAGATCAGCTGAAGAACAAAGCAGAAGTTTCAATAAAAATTTTGAAAAAGTGGGGTTGATACTGAAGGACTCCTTTGAGAAATTGTAACAGGAGATGAAACTTGGCTTTACCAGTAAGATCCCTAAGACAAAGTACAACCAAACCAATGGCTACTGAGAGGTGGAAGTGGTCCAGTCAAAGCAAAAATGAACTGGTTAAGAGCAAAGATCATAGTCAGTTTTGTTTTGTTTTGTGGGACAGTGATGAGCATAGCTGCCTTCCACAGTTTTGGGGGTGTTCGAGGACTTTTGCTTGTTGGCTTTCTAGAGGGACAAAGAATGATTATAACTGGCTCTTCTGAGACTGTTTTGGGAAAGTAAGAGAAACTTTAAGAGAAAAACACCCGGGAAAGCTTCAGCAATGAGCCCTTCTCCATCACACAATGGTTCTGTTCATTCCTCTCATCAAATAAAATAAAATTTTGTGAAATTTTCAATAGGAAATCATTAGGTTTTCACCTTAAAGTCCTGATTTGGCTCCTTCAGCCTTCTTTCTGTTCCCTAATCTTAAAAAATAATTGTAAATGACACCCGTTTGTTCAGTGAATAATGTAAAAAAGACTGCTTGTCAAGGTTAGCTTCTCAAGACCTTCAGTTCCTTAAGAGTGGACTAAATGGCTGGTATCATTGCTTATAAATGTGTCTTGAACTTGGATCTTATGTTGAAAAAGAAAGTTTATATTTCTATCTTTCAGTTATATTTTACAAATGTTTTAAAGTCACTGCATTGGCATTTTATAGAAGAGGAAGTCGTACCAAATATAGTTGATTTTATTAATGTAAATTAGCCACCAAGTGGTCATAATGAAATTGAAATATAAGACCTCTGATTCTAAATTTTATTGTCCTTTGAGTAAATAATTTATTCTGCTATTTGGCTAATGGCTTTTCTCACCTTGTGAGCACATAGAAGGAAGAACTTCCCAGCTCTAATTGTGGCAGAGTAGGGCCATATAAACGAGCAGTGACAGGTGCAATTGCCATCTAATAGCTTCTGTAAGAGCTTCCCTTTCCATATGGTTCTATGCCTGGCAAAATTTAAGATAGTGTATGTCTTTTAAGCAACTGTTTAGAGACACTGGATTCTTCAGGGACCTGGAAGTTGACCCGTAATAGACATGCAGCATTTAGAAGATATAAAACTTTGTTGTTTAAGCAACTGTGATTTAGACTTGTTTATGTTTTCAGCAGAATCTATTGGAATCTATTGGTGGGTTTTCAATAATTCAGACTTATAGTTTATATATTACATATATATATTTAAATTTCATTAAAACTCCTAAATTCTATTTCACTCACACCTATCGATTTCATAAGATGATGGCAACAAATACAGTTTTATTCAGAAATAATGTAAAATTGCTTTTTATATTTCAGGGGAAAAAACTGTTTTTAACAAGCAGAGAAGATGGGTCTTTATCTACATTTTTATATCAGTCTATTTATACTTGAAACTTGTAATTTTAAACCCTGAAGGTATGTGAAATAGCTCAGTAGTTTTCAAGAGGAAAACACTCTTAAATACCATTTCAAAGTATAATTATTTTAAGTGTTCATATTCATATATATGCATATAGCCTGTAACATGAAAGGTATTGAGAACATTCCCTCTCCAGGATAGCCCAGAGCCAAGCTTTTTAAAAAGGCACATAGCTCAGCCACTAGAGGGACTGTGGGACTCGTGAAAGTCAACTACAGAAGTCTGCAAGGAAGAAAAATCATGACAGTTGAATATGAAACTCAGAGGATGTGCCTAAGGACGTTAAGGCTATTTCTCAGATCAGGCCATGCTATCAAGTATCTTTTCCTAGCTAGCATAAAGGTTGTGGCTAATGTCTTGGCAAATAGTATAAAAGTATGCAACCTTCAATTTTTTTAAAAAATCCAAAATATATCCCTTTTTTTCTGGAGTGATATAAACTCTATGTTTTTGTTCTGGCTTCTGTATTTCTGGTCACTATACATATTGAGACCCAAAGGAGAAATATAAGATGGTTTGGATGCTGCACATTTTGTTGCTATTTTTGATGAGCAGTATCTGAATACCTGCTTTATTTCTTTGTCATTTCAGCATCTGTGTAATGACATTTGTGCTTTTTTTATTTGGTCAGGGGCCACAGCAAGTCTCCCTGACTGCTTCATTTGCCATTATAACACCTGCTATGCAATTTTGTATTTTTGGATTCAAAGACGTCATACGCAAGGGATGAAGGTTTTCGGTTCACTAAGTATTTCCATACACTGTACCCAATTCTGAATCTGCTCTGTTAGTCTAACCCTCGCTGCACATATTTCCAAAACCTCTTCTGCTGGCACTTAAGTCGAGACTCGTTTCTCTTTTCAAACATACTGCCTAGTGCCTTCCCGTCTTCCTCCTCACTGCATGAAGCTGTAGTGGCTCATCTTCAGATAGCTCCAGTGTTTCAAAAATGAAAGGAAGACGATAAGTATTATAACAGTTATAGCTGATAACAAAACTCTTTAGGTATTTTTTCCCTTTGAAAATAAAAGGTATTTTATAACATAGTTGACTAATAGAGAAACCTTCACAACTTTATGATTCCCCTCAACTCAAGGAGTTCGCCATTTAGCACCTGTCCTCCAACGCTCCCCTGTAGGTAGAAGTTTTTGTGTAGACGGTTTCTTCCCCTTTTATTTGCATGCAACCAAAATTAATTCTGGCTGCTACAGAACAGTGTCCAGAAATAAAACAATAACAGATACTTTAGAGGTACACTGTAGCATCTCATGAAAAAGCTAAGGATAGGAATAAATGCCCTAATTGGACTTTAAAAGAGATGAAGAGCTGCCCAAAACCTGGGAGTGGATCTCCCATCTTCCCTTGTCTCTGGTTTAATTTTCCCTTCCATCCTGACAATGTTTGTGTTTCTCGATTCAGGTCACAACACAAGGCCATCGCTTTAACAGCAATACGTTCAACCCCAGCCACCAAGAGGAAAACGAATATCTGCTTCTCTTTAATACTTCGTAACTTTCCAGGGAGGATCACTAATTTTCCCGCTTCTGCGGTTTGGATAATCAACCCCTCAAAACCTCATGTTGAATTTGATGTCCATGTTGGAAGTCACACAGGCCTAATGGGAGGTTTTTGGGTCAAGGAGACTGATCCCTTGCGAGTGGCTTTGTGCCATCCTTAAGGTGATAAGTAAGCTTTCACTCTGCCAGTTTCTAAGACAGCTGGTTGTGAAAGAGAGCCTAGCGTCCCCTCCCCCTGGCCACCTCTCTTGCAGTGTGATCTTTGCACAGGCCAGCCCAGCTTCGCCTTCTGCTGTGATTAGAAGTGGCCCAAAGCCCTCACCAGAAACCCATGCTCTTACCAGGCTTCTTGGACAGCCTGTAGAACTGTAGACCAAACAAACTCCGTGTCTTTATCAATTGCCCAGCCTCAGATATTTCTTTACACTACTGCAAAGGGACTTAGACACCCGTCTTGAGCCAGAGGGTCCCACTGCAGCCCCATTCTCCTAATGGTGGGATGTACTAGCACTGTGTGAGGAGGGAGGTTGAAGTCTCTAGAACATTAGTGGTTCTGGAAGAGAAGGTAATAAATGCCTGGAAGAAGAGTAATGCCATTCACAGTTCAGCAGTCTCAGCGATTCCAGAATCCTGCTGACCCCTCCAGCCCCTGAGAAGACCTTCTTTATCTATTGTACATATTTTCTCTGCATAACTGAGTCAAAGATGGGAAAATATACTTTCAAAAGGGCTGAGCAAACTCTCTAATCATCCTTTCTATGAAGTGTTGGAAGGCCAATGACATTACGGGTCAAATCATGTCCCTTCAAAAATTCAAACACTGACGTCATAATTTCCAGTACTTTCATATGTGGCTTTATTAGAAAAGACATTGTTGATGATGCCTTAATAATTAGGTAGATAAGGTCATTCAGAGGTAGAATGAACCCCTAATCCAATATGGCTGGTATCCACACAAAGCAGAGAAGTTTAGAGACAGCACACATAGTGAGAGTACCATGGGAAGAAACGTGGGAGAACATGGTAACCTTCGTGTATTAAGCCAAAGAGAGGGGCCCAGAAAAACAACATTCTCTCACGGACCTCAGAAGAAACCAACCTTTCAGCACCTTGATCTTGGGCTTCTACTTTTTCAGACATGGAAGACAATAATTATTTTTCTTAAAGTCCCTGATTTTGTTGTACTTTCTTAGTTCAGCCATAGAAAACTGATATGAAGGGTTACCTTAAATTTCACACTGTTGCTATGTCTTTTGGTGCAAGCCGATGGTCCTTTGGGTGATTATATCCTGAAAAAGAAAACACAGTAGGCTTATTGTTAACCTAGTTCCAACCACTTACACGTACTCATCTCCACATTGCAAGTTCTCTCTTATTTATTTCTGTATTTGGCTGCTCTGTCTCATCCATGTTGCTCTTTCTGGAATTTCCCTGCAAGGTGCTGTGAGTCTATCAGTCTTACATGAAAAGTCATATCCTCTGTGTCTTTTCTCTGAGCCATTTTTTTCCACTTGAGAGTATTTACTGTGTATCATCTGACTCCACTTCTTGCCAGGAGGTTTAATTTTAATCAGTCTTTGTGACTCAAAGCATTTCTCAAATTTTTCCTTTATGGCTTCCAGTTGAAAAGGAAAAAAAGAAATTGCCTCTTTCTATTCAATAACAACTAAATTTCCCGGCTCTGTTTGTTCTCCCTTTAATCATATCTGTGAATGGGCATATTTTTTTTCAAAGAGCAGCTTTTTATTAGATGACTTTGTGGAATGGAGATAATAAAAAAACATGCTATTAACATTTTTTTCTGTTTTTTTTTTTTTTCTGTAAAACAAGAAGCTTATTAAGGCCGGGGGCAGTAGCTCATGCCTGTAATCTGAGCACTCTGGGTGGCTGAGTCGGATGGATTGCCTGAGCAAGAGCAAGACTCCATGTCTAAAAACAGCCAGGTTCAAGATCAGCCTGAGCAAGAGCAAGACTCCATGTCTAAAAACAGCCAGGCGTTGTGGCAGGCACCTATAGTCCTAGCTACTTGGGAGGCTGAAGCAAGAGAATCATTTATGCCCAAGAGTTTGAGGTCGCTATGAGTTGTGATGCCACGACACTCTACTGAGGGTGACAAAGTGAGACTGTCTCAAGAAAAAAAAAAAAGGCTTATTATAGTCTCTCAGATGATTTGGTATTAATGTATTATAAAATGTTTATAGTATCATTAATGGTCATCCTTCCAACCTCCTGTATAAGTGGCCTACCACCTCACTCTACACACAACACCATAAGTTTGAGATGAGGTATACTACTTTTATATCCCACTTACTGTGTCAATTTCTCTAACAGACAGGCTATGTTATTTTGCAGTAGCAGCTTGAAAAGCAAAATGGCTTATAGCAAGAAAAGTTTATTTTTTTGTTTCTAATAGAGTATGTTCAAGAGTGAGCAGTGAGGTGATATAGTCATATTTTTTGCCTATACACTAAGGTCTAGAAAAATGGAAAAGAAAAAAAGGAATGATTCTATCATATTATAAAAAGAGACAGAGGGACAATGAGAAAGAGGGAGAGAGAATTTATTGGTCCTATGCAACAATCAAATGCTCTGCCTGAAAGTGAGACATATTACCTATGTTCAAAATTAATTGATCAGAAGAGGTCACATGGCCTTAGACAATTGTCAGAGTCTCTCGGGTGCAGTCCTGCTATCAGCCTGACTGGAAGGATGAACTGATATATTTGTCAAACAAAATGTAGAAAATAATTAGCCTCATCTCTTAAAATGAATAACTGAGGCTTAGAGGACATAAAATCTTAGCAATAATTAGAGTCGTTATTTGAATCTTTGTCTCTGTTTCCAAATTCTCATCACACCAATTTTTTCCCACATATTACATCTAAGATATTCTCAGGAGAAAACAACGAAAGATCAACATACACAGAAAAACAATGAAACTTAACAGAATATATCAGGAAGGTATGGAGCAGGATCAAAAGAGTATTCCAAAAAATAATGATATCCTACTGTGTGCTTCATACTAGGCTAATCAATTTCCGTAGTCATATGTCACTTCTATAAAAATATTCAGAGAAAAATACCTATGTGCAAGTAGCTATGCAGTTTAACTTCTCAGAAATACCTTCTTTTCTTTTAGATATAATAGTGATTGAAGAGACAGAGTCAAATATAATTTATTTATATAGGTGGAGAAAATAAAGGAACAGAACGTGCAAGTCTCTGGCTCACACGGTCCCAGGCTGGGGCCGAATCTATTCACGTTATTGCCTCCCACGGTCCCAGGCCTGTAAGGTGACCTGAGTCCATCCGGGAGAAGGGCTGCAGCAGAAAGTTCTTGGCCTAAGGGTGCTAAGCAAGATAAATGCATTCTCTCCAGATACAGACTTCCTCTCCCTCTCCAGCCTGCCTCCTGAGCTGAAGACTGTCCTTGATGGGGGTGTTAATAGGCCTCTTTAGCCCGAAGGCAATTTTGCTTTTTCATAGTCAATAGACTCTAAAGATTTTGAAAAGAAAGCATAGCCTGAAATCACTTTAAACATGTACCGACTTTTCTTGGTCTCAGAGAAGCTTTAACTTGGGAATAAATTCTGTTTTTCATTATAGTATATTTGCACACCACTCCCTTTTGCTATTTATTTGTTCATATATTTATTTGTTTGTTTTTCTTATTTTTATTTTCCCTCCACTTTCCCAACTCTCTTATGTTAAAATAACCCTTTAACTTCTTGGATCTTATCTTCCTTCTGTTAATGCTTTTTTGCTTTTTTTCTTTTTACCATGAACCTCCTTCAATGTACCATGGTCTATTCTGACTGTCTTATTTCCCTTAATGCCCCATCAGCTGCTTTTTATTTTTCAAATTCTGTCTGTTGAACTTGTGACTCCCTTGAAAAGGTTTTAGCAATATCATTCACTCACCCATTCATCAAATACTTATTGAACACATTGTTCTAAGCAAGGCCTACAAAGTGGTAAGTCCAACAGATACAGAATAAGACCCTATACTAACCTACTTATGTAAACAGATATGGCCAAAACATCAACATGTAAATAGAAATTGGAGTTTACTTTACAAACCAGGGAATCAACTGACTTACACTTATATAGGCTCAACCTAGTCAGTTTTTGTAAATAAAGTTCTGTTATGTTCCTTAACTGGAAGTGGTTTTGCCTCCCAGGAGACATTGGCAATGCTTGGATACATTTTTTGTTTTGACAATTTCAGGGTGGGAACGGCATCTGGCGGGTACACTAGGCACGCTGCCAGATACCCTATGACTCAAAGGATCGTCTCCCACAACAAAGAAGTATTCAGCCTAAAATGTGAACAGTGCAGAAGTGGACCGTACCTGCTCATATGCAAATATGTTCACCCGTTTGCCTGTTCTCTGTGGCAACATTTTTGCTACTCTGGCAGATCTGAGTACCTGTGACCACAACCTATGGCCTCCAGAGCCTGCCATAGTTATTCTCTGCCCCTTTATAGGACATATGCTTTGGCCACTGATATAAACGACAATTAAAAGAAGCCACGAATGGTGTAACAGAGGAGCAAGGTTAAGATGGAACTGTCATTATCAGGAAACACTTCTGTAATTAAATATTAATTAAACAAAGATTCAAAAAATAAGCATATATTGACTAAAGGGCCAGAGGAGGGAAGACTATTCCAGCCTTGGGTAAAATTGGTCTGACGGACTTGATACAGGAAAGAACGTGACCTGGCCCCTCAGCTGAACTTGGCTGCAGGAAGCTGGGAGAGAAGCTTATGTGAGAAGGGACTAGAAAGCCAGGAAGAGTCACGTCACGTAAAAGGTGGTTTAAAAATTTGGACATTTTATGTGTCATAAGAAGCATTTTTAGATGATGGCAGTGCATAGAATGGATGTAAACGTGTAACAGTTCAGACTGATGGCTCAGACTTAGTTCAGCAAGAAGAGATGGCTATAATTATATATTCAGGGGAGGAAAAAATAATGGATTTTTCAAATTGCAAAGGTTCTGTGTGGATGAAGCACTGAGGGGTTGGCAGGAAAAGCACAAGAGAGGAGGGCAGAAGCATCCTGACTTCTGCACTAAACGTCATCCTGTAGAAACTGAGGAATCACGTGGGAAGAGCAGGCTGGGTCCTGAGTAAACACGCTGAGGATGTTTAGGTTTATTTAACTTATTAATGATGAGGAGCAGGGGATATTAGTGTTCAAAGGAACTGGAGACAGTAAATGGAGAAGTCCACATCTTAAAAAAATCCTCAGGATCCTGATAAGTCTGATAGGTGTGGAAAGAAACCACAAGCTTCCAGAAACCTGGGAGTGGAACTAGCAGGATTGTTGGTTGATTGGATTCTTCACGCTTCCTGAGGGCGATGGAAGGACAATCTCATAAAGGACATGGACAGGACTGGGAGGGCCGTGGGCCCAGAGCTCAGACACCAGCCTTGTGCCAGAGTCCTCCGAAGCATAAGCCCCTTGAATCTCACTGCTCAGCCATCACAGACAGCAGCATTTATTCCCATAGGCCAAGTATCCTGTCAGGGGCAAATCAGGCTGCTGTGCTTGCTCTGAGAGGTTGGGGACCAGTTTCACAATGATTGAGTAGCCGGGCCTGGCACAGTGGCTCGTGTTTGTAATCCTAGCACTCTGAGAGGTCAAGGTAGGTGGAATACTTGAGGTCAGGAATTCCAGAACAGCCTGAGCAAAGCAAGACCCCATCTCTAAAACTAGGCAGGTGTGGGAGGCATCTGTAGTCCCAGCTAGTCTGAGGCAAGTCTTGAGCCCAAGAATTTGAGGTTGCTGTGAGCTATAACATCACAGCACTTTACAGAGGGTGACAAAAAAAAAAAACAAAATAAAACAAAAACAAAACAAAAACTTGAAACGATTCAGTAGCCAAATAATTGCTTTCAAATATACAGTTCATTGTGAGGCTTTCACACACCAAGCGTCATGGAAACATAATAGACACACACACACACACACACACACACATACATTAAAGGGGAGTGGGAGACCAGCACGCTCACTGATGAACTGGGCGGGTTTGGATTTCCCTCTAAACACTGCCCAGACTTGCTGGGGTGAACCAAGAACCAGGGGATTTGAGCCCTTTTACTTCCTGTCTTATCCTATAGGAAACTGCTGTGTTTGGGGTGCAGAGTAAGGACCCTATTTAGTTTACAGATTCTAAATAGGAGGCCTATTTCCTCCTTTAATTAGCTTATCTGTTACTCTAAACTGTCTATGGATTCTGAATGCAAAGCTTAGTAAGCATTGGCAAAACATTTTCTTTTTACTTTCACCCCTTCCTTGACCTAGATAAAAACTTACCCACTTTATCTGAACCTTCCTAATATTCATTAGATGTTTTGCCTAAAACATACTCTTTTCACTTTGCCCATCTCTGTATTCAGTAGATCCCTCTTTTAGAGATGATATCCAAATACCCCTTTGTTTGAAAGCTGAGGAAGAGATAAATATAACAAATTATAAAAGGAAAGAAAGAAGAAATAAAATTTGAATCTCATAAAGATTCCTTAGGTGAGAGTCTTGAAATCATCAAGGAGCTAGGAGAAATGCTCTGCCTTCATACTACAATAATAATCCTTAGGAAAATGACTCTCTCAGAAAGGGAAATTTGCAAGCAATCTATTTACCATCATTGACTACTTCATATTCTTCTCTAAAGATAAATATGCTGGTTTCCGTATGAGAAGAACTCTCACCCCCTTGGCTTAATAAATACTTTGGTTGTCAGAAAATCCCTGCCTCATTAGCTGAATAAAATTTCCCTGTGCCAAGAATTCCCCAAGTCTCACTGGATGAATAGAATACTCTAACTTAAAACATTTTTCTTCGATTTTAAAAATTTGCTGCGACTGTATAAAAGTTTGCAAGCCTTGGTGTCTCTCCCGGACGCCCAAGACTTCATGGTAATGCTTCTTCTGGAAATTTCCAAGTCAAAAATGATGATAGGTCAGAGGCTGCCAGACAGAAACAGGAGCTGCCCTGGAATGAGGAACTAGGTCTCTATTGATTCCCTTGCACTGTGGAGACCAGTTATAATGTTTAAGCTGCATTAAGACTACTTTGTATTGGATTGATTTCCCTACAGACTTTTTCCTTCTTCCTCAGTCTCTCTCTCTCTCCATAGTTTATGTATTTTTCTTTTAAATAAATGCCACTTAGTTTCATTTCCTCCCTGTGAAGTTATCATAACTTCTTTTTTTTCTTTTTAAGAAATGAATTTGTGGGCGGCGCCTGTGGCTCAGTGAGTAGGGCGCCGGCCCATATGCTGAGAGTGATGGGTTCAAACCCAGCCCCGCCAAACTGCAACAACAACAACAAAAAAATAGCCGGGCGTTGTGGCGGGCGCCTGTGGTCCCAGCTGCTTGGGAGGCTGAGGCAGGAGAATCGCGTAAGCCCAAGAGTTGGAGGTTGCTGTGAGCCGTGTGAGGCCACGGTGCTCTACTGAGGGCGGTACAGTGAGACTCTGTCTCTACAAAAAAAAAAAAAAAAAAAGAAATGAATTTGTGGTCACAGTGAGGGCTTTTAATAAATAAAAATTAGCCCAAATGTGACTGGAAAATCATTTATAACATTATCCACTCTGATCATATTGTCTATCTACTGCTAGATAGTATCTGTTTTTCCTGCTATCTCTTTTTCTGTTTCGTTCTTTGTCAAACTGATACTGCTCCCTTTATAATTTTATTATTAAAGAACGTAAAATTACACTGTTTAAACTCATTTCTAATTCTTAAAGTTGAGAGTATATTGAAATACCCTTTTAGTGATAACATGTTACACTTGTCCATGGTGGTGTAATAAGTAATTAAATAAAATTATTGAGGTATAATTGACATCACATAAGATTCACCTTCTTCAAGTGGGCAACTTAGACGTTTTCATTATGTTTACTGCATTGCGCAACCAGCACTGCTATCTGATTCTATATGATTTCTATCACCATTAAAGACACCCTTTCCCTAGTGACAGTCAGCCTCAGTTTCCCTCCCCTGGTGATCTACTCTACTTTCTATCTACATCAATGATGCAAATAATTATATAAACTAATTTTGGAAATAATTTCAAAAGGGAGATTCATGTGATAAAATTCTTGGAAGATGTAAAGTACAACTGCAATAAAGAGAAGGGAACATAATTGTCAAAATATCTTCGTTAAATTGCATATCAGAAGTTATAAATTCAATGGGGATCTGGAAATAGGATTGATCACTATTTTCTGGGGCAGCTAAGGAGGGAGTTTTGAAAGTGATAGACCTTGAAGGATGCATGGCTTTAAAATAAAGAACTATCTCAAGAGAATATTGTAAATCAGAGGGGACAGAGGAGAGTGTCTGGCATCCAATAGGCTGCAGACTGGCTTCTTTCCAATGTTTATTGCACCACTTCACTAAGCCAAGTCCCCTAACTTTCCTAAGCTTCAGTTACCCATTTTGTAAAGTGATTATAATAGTGTGCACTACACACAGGGATTTTGTAGATCCAATGAAAAGAATTTAAGCAGTCATTCTGACATTTAAGAAGTACGCACTAAGCTGTTATCGTATTTATAATTAATCATCGGAGGTGGAAGTGAATGTTCCTGATGTATATAATGGGGTAAGGTTGAGAGAGCTCAGGGTCACCTGGTGAGGGTTGTGACACATGATACAGAGCTATCCTTGGAGGAATGGCCTGTCTCAGTGATGTATGTGCTGGAGTCCTGATGTTATTTCGAGAACTTTCCTTTAACGGACCTTAATTTGTACACAGAGACTATGGAAGTCTGGGTCTTGTATAGGGAGGGAATTTACATATTTAGCGATGACAGGTGAATGAATGGAGTCTGTGCTCTGTAAAGAGCATGTCACCTTAATTAGTAGTCACAACTGAAATATCTACAAGGTACATCCCAATTCATATTATTATAATCACTACTAATAGGTAATATTTATTGATCACTTTTCATTATAGGTACTCTACTAAGCCTTTTAAGTGGATTTCCACATTTAAACATCACAATAACTCATTAAAGACAGGAATTATTATTATTTATTAATTTCTTTTTTCTTTTCCTCATTTTTATTTTTTATTAAATCATAACTGTGTATATTACTGCATTTATGGTGTACAATGTGCTGATTTTATATACAATTTGGAATGCTTACATCGAACTATTCAACATAGCCTTCACCTTAATTATTTGTTGTATTAAGACATTTATACTCTATTCTTAATAAATTTGACATGTACCCTTGCATTATGCACAATAGGTGAGGAATTATTACACGCCATAGTACAGATGAGAAATGTTAAGGACTAAAGAGATTAATAATTCATCTAAAGACAAATACTTTTCAGGCAGGTGAAATAGGCATTTGCCAATGAGCTTGACTATCATTGTGACTCTAGAGGCTGAACACTTTCCACAATTGGTTAACTTGGTAAATGTAGAATGTAAAGGTTTTGGCACAGTAACTGAGATAACGCCGGAAAGGCTATGTTAATCACTGTGATAAAAATGTGTCAAATGGTCTATGAAGCGAGTGTATGACGCCCCATGATCATATCAATGTATACAGTTATGATTTAATAAAAAAAATAATAATAATTTTAGGATACTCTCTCAAAGAAGGAAAACTTTATTCTAATGTTCTGGAGAACATATTTTTAATAACAATTGTAAGTTTACTCTGGGAGTTCTTAACAATTTGCAAACAACTATTCTATGTGTACTATGTATGTGTAATATATATAAGCACAAGAAAATGAGCAGGGTCTCCTTTTTAGTTACTCCTTTTTTTTTTTTTGCACAAATATAAATGTAATGAAATTATGCTTCTTTTATAGTAAATGTTCTATGAACCCAGCTCATTCTTTCTACTACTTTCTACTTTCCCTAACCTGACCCCAATACCTCTCGCTTTAAAGATTAGAGATTTTTGTTATAATTGTTTGTAGTCCTCCCTTAAAATCAATAACATGTGGGCTCACAAATATGTAGTATAAGTAACTAAGTTAGAGAGATCATTGGCTTCAGGAAACTTAGATTTCTACTGAAAAGGGCACTAGGTTGGTAACATAGGTATTAACCCATTTGAATTCAACACTATTGGTATGTTAGGTGTTTGTGTGGGTGGAGGTGGGGAGGAAACGTATTTGGGTCACTTTGTCTCAGTTTCAGACTCTACAAAATGGAGCAAATAGTATTGAAGCTAATGGGATTTTTATTATAATTTGAGATGAGCGATGTGTAAGCACCTTGCAAGGAATTACGTCTTATAAGCATGTCATAATCTTTTTTAGTTATAAGTATTTGCTAAATATCTTTTGAACTGAAGGAATGACTTACCAATATAAAAAAAGAATAAGGGATAAAATCACTAAGAATTGCTCAGGAATAGACCAGTTTGCTTAAAGAATAGCTACAGCTACTAGGTTATAATCTGCCCATTTTTGACTACTATATCTTCAAAGCCAGAGACAAGAGATATGCTCATTAACTGTTCGGTAAATAGATATATTATAGTATTAATGAAGAGAAAATTGTCTAGTGTTTGAAGCATGAATAGAATCTGGAAGAGAGAAGAGAAAGGAAAGTATCATGTTACAGAAGCAGAAATACACCTCTTTCTCTGAGTGGTTGGAATATAAGATTAATGCAATATAAGAGTGGTGGAAGATAAGGCCCCAAAATAAAAGGGACAGATGACAAAAACCTTGGATGACAGTTTAATGACAAATATCTTCACCCAGAGACTGATGATAGCTATTGCCAACACTTAGTATGGGCAACATACTATTCTAAGCATAGTACAGTATGTATTGACCTCATTTAATCATGGCAACCACTCCAAAATAGAGCTCTTATTGTGCTTTCCAATTTTTTTTTTTTTTTGGGACAGAGTCTCACTCTGTCACCCTTTTTAGAGTGCCATGGCCTCATCATAGCTTACACAACCTCACAAACTCTTGAGCTCTAGAGATGGGGGACCTGTATTTGCCCAGGCTGGTCTCAAACTCCTGTGCTCAAGCAATCCACCCACCTTGGCTTCACAAAGTAGTAAGATTAGCCACTAGTAAGATTATTAGTAGTAAGTGAGCCATTGTGCACCACCTTGTGATTCCCATAATTTAATGGAAGAAAGTGAGCTGCAACAGACTCTGAGTAGCTAGTTCAGGGTGATGATGCCAGTCAGTGGGGAGCTAAATTTTAATTAGAAACCTGGCCCTAGGTCCACTCTCTTTACAACTACATACAGTGCTCTGTAGAATAAATACCTATTTAATTCTAAGTATAGTCTATCATACTTAGATCGTCTTATTTCACTTACTTTTTGCTAAATGACAAACCAGCCCAAATCTCAGTGGCTTAAAACAAAAATACTCTTATTTCTCATAACTGAGTGGTTCACAGTCAATTCCCTATCAAGTGAGGTTAGTCGTGTCACTGGCATGATTAGAAGGTCTGTAATCATCTCACTCATAGTCATTACCGCCTGCTGGCTGGAAGCTGTGCTTGGCCTGTTATCCTAGGGTCTTGCTGGCTTGCCCATGTGGTTATTTAGACCTTAAAGCATGACACCTTAAAGCATTCAAAGAGAAAGGGAAGAAAATATTGCTTGTTCTCTAAAGGCCTGATTCAAAAGTTCCAGAACAGTAAATACTTCAGTCAGCTTCGGTTGGTTATCAGCCATCACAAGGCCATCATAGACTCAAGGAGAGAAGAAATAAACTTTACCTTTCAATAGAGAAATGGCATGTAGGGAAGGAAAAAAAATTGATAATGGTCTTCTTTGGAAGTTATTTACTTTATATTCTAATAAAGTTATAAGAAAAATAAAGCTCTTTATTGGGCCCAGCATGATCAGATATTGAAGAGAAAAGAACCACTGGGAAGCCTAAGCAGCCCATCTAGGCTGTCTTTCATGAGTAGCTGCAACTAGCATTGGAGAGCAAAGGCTGTTATTTCAACAAATGATTACGATTTTACATAAAAGAGAATATATATACAATGGCTCAATAAAAATGACATGATTATTATAGTGGTTCACAAAGGTATTTATACATGATTGCTATTCCTTGCCAGTTTGTCTTTGCCATCCAAGGGCCTGTGATGCTGTTATTTAATGCCTTTGGCAATGGATTATAGTAGAATCAAATGCTAGCGGAAAACAAGTTCTCTTAATGGTTCTGAATAATCTAAATGTAGAAATTATTCTAGTTCAATGGAGGGTAAAATTATAGGATGTTGAATTCTTTCCAACAAGATGAATTGGGAAGATAAGATATGGAGATTAAGTGCGGAGTACTGTACAGACTTGTACTGTAACACCAGGAAGAAAATTATGCATTGAGGGTGGGAAAGAAAGAATGTTCAAATACTGAAAAGGGAATTCCAGTTCATTAACCTTAGGCTGTCATGGAGTGCACAGATTTTGTGACAGTATAGTAAAGATAAATAGTTATAAAGACGACTCCTGTTCAGTGATAAAAATTCTTAACTTTTGAAAAATTTTTTTGCAAGGGTGGATGAATGAACGTTGTTGAAAAAAGCTGAAATGATGGGATGCCAGTTCCCATCATCTGCTGAAAATGAGTTAGAGGAGAGTGGTAGATTTAATCCACGCTGTTTTCTTGAAAGGACACTAGATTTTTTTAATCATACAATTTTTTGTAGTAAATATCCATTTCTACTAAAACATGTTCATTTATTTGTATGTTGCTTATTAATGAGAATCAGTATTTAACCTCCAAATCCCTTGTTTACTGATCATTTACATGTTCCATAAAGTTTATTGAATAGCTACACAATACCCCTACTACACTGAGCATTTAATTAGAATTAAACATGCTCTGCATCCTCAGCGAGTTATGCTCTATCTAGGGAAGGATATAAATATGCCAAATATGTTATAACACTATCCATTTAATAAAGTACTTGGAGCATGTGTGGGCCACTTTGACTGCAGAATTGATGATGACAGTCTGGATTAGATGCTCCATGGAAGATTTTACAAAGGAAATGAAATATGAGGTGTAATAGGAGTGTTACCGAGAGGTATAATATGAGTATTACATTGAGATGCCAAAACTGGTATAAAGAGGAAAATTATGGATGTGTAGGAAACATTATGGATTTTAAATGATATAGAGGGTGGAAGGACATGGAGAAAGAATACAGGACATGAAATTGGAAATACTGGTAGGAATGATATAAAAAAGGGTCCACAACGTTGAACTACAGGAGTTTGTATGATCTTATAGTAAGTGATGAGTAGCGCAGTAGACTAACAGTGACTTGATGCTGTCACAGAAAATGGCACTCTACAAAATGTGGAAACAGCCTAAATGCCCACCAACCCAGGAATGGATCAACAAGCTGTGGTATATGTATACCATGGAATACTATTCAGCCATTAAAAAAAATGGAGACTTTACATCCTTCGTATTAACCTGGATGGAAGTGGAAGACATTATTCTTAGTAAAGCATCACAAGAATGGAGAAGCATGAATCCTATGTACTCAATTTTGATATGAGGACAATTAATGACAATTAAGGTTATGGGGGGGGAAGCAGAAAGAGGGATGGAGGGAGGGGGGTGGGGCCTTGGTGTGTGTAACACTTTATGGGGGCAAGACATGATTGCAAGAGGGACTTTACTTAACAATTGCAATCAGTGTAACCTGGCTTATTGTATCCTCAATGAATCCCCAACAATAATAAATAAATAAACAAACAAAAAACTGGATCATTATGAGGACACTGAATTACTAACCCAAATGTTTCCTACATTGGATATTTCAAACATTTATGTTTTATAAATTCAATTAAAGCATACCTTTTACATGCAAAAAAAAAAAAAGAAAATAGCACTCTAGTCTCAGTGTTTATTTATTTTTATTTATTTATTTTTTTTATTGTTGGGGATTCACTGAGGGTACAATAAGCCAGGTTACACTGATTGCATTTGTTAGGTAAAGTCCCTCTTGCAATCATGTCTTGCCCCCAGAAGGTGTGTTTATAATCACAAAAGTTTTTTTTTTTTCCCCTTAAAAAACACATGCAATTCAAGTCATTAACCATGCTGGTCCTTTGCTGTCTTCATTTTGGGCTCATGAAACAACTTCTCTCTGGCTTAGCCTTAGTCACCACAGAAGCACGATTTCTTCACACTCTTATCCAAAAATGGCACTTGACCCATTTACTCAGATTTAGTTCTCCAAGCAGGTCATGTAGTCCTTACCAATCTCCTGAAGCAGGTTATGTGGTCCTTACCGATCTCCTGAAGCAGGCCATATGGTCCTTACTGATCTCTTAAAGTAGGTCATGTGGTCCTTACCGATCTCCTGAAGTAGGTCATGTGGTCCTTACCCATCTCCTGAAGCAGGTCATGTGGTCCTTACTGATCTCCTGAAGCAGGTCATGTGGTCCTTGCACCACAGTGAGGGAAGTGGCAATATTTGGTGAATAGTAACAGAATCTCTCATAGAGACAAGAAGGTTACTTATATTTTAAATAGAAAGGTTGACATAATAAAGCATGTCTGTAATACCTCAAAATAATTTTGGAGTTCAGAAAGCAGAACTTGAAATCAAGACTTATCATTGAGTCCATGGTAAGAGAATCTGACACAAGCCTAAAATGGGAATAAAGAAAAAGAAAATATACTTGAGGAAGAAAGTATTTAAAACTTAAGAAATGCCTGAATACACGAGGAATGAGGCAGGTAAGAGAGAAAACAATATCTAAAATCCCTCCAATGATCCTGCTGCAGTGTCAGTGTTGATCTTGAGACTAGTGCTCATATCAGGGAATTCACACTTCCCGCCCTTGCTTCATGTCATGGTTCAGACATGAAGTTAACCTATCTCTTAAGCCAGTAACCTCTCTAAGTTGATTGTTTAGCTTTAATTCTAGTGGAAGAGTTAGTTTTATTTTGTTAATTTGTCATTATCTTATGCTATTAAGTGATTAAATATTTTAATACTTTCAAAAAAATCTCTCTTTTTTCCCCCTCAGGAATCAGAATTTAAAAATCATGAATATCCCAGAAATTTTCAGGAAGAAATTTCTACATGAAAACAATAGTTATTGCATTTGAAATACTCAATAATGTAATTTATTATTATTATTATTATTATTTTGTACTTTTTGGCTGGGGCTGGGTTTGAACCTGCCACCTCCGGCATATGGGCCTAGTGCCCTACTCCTTTGAGCCACAGACACCACCCGTAATTTATTATTTTTTTTCTCTTAATCTTGTCTGTATTTTCTTCTCTACTTTATTCTTCCCTTTTCCTCTTCTTTATTCTTTCATTATATTCATTCAATATCAGGATAATATGGTAAAAAGCATGTTAGGAATCAGATGTACCTTATTATAATTATACATTATAATTATAATTATTTTGCTTCCAAATAAATCATTATAAATAATGCTAAAATTACAATGCTGTGAGCATTAAGTAAAATAAAATATATACAGTAGATAATAAATTTGTGTTTATTATATAAATTTATTTATTCACACAAATTTGTTATGTACTATAATCAGTAAGCCTGATTATATTTATAAAGTAATAGTAAATCTGTTCATACCTTTTTACGTAGTAAGCCAAAAAAACTAGTGTCCATAAATTAAGGACAATATGTAAAGGAGAAGCATTTTTTTTTGTTTGTTTGTTGAGTCTGGCCATCTTTTAGATGTATTGAAAGTACAAAATTCAACTTAGAAATTACTATAAACCACAACTGCACAATACAGAAGTTTTCATGATTTGAGTAATTACAATAGTTTCATAACCACTTTTCAGGACAAGACAATACAAACTTAATAAACCAAACTTATATCAATTACTGGAAAAGTGAAAGTACATAAATTACATTGTATATTCAAAAAGCATATACTCCAATATTATATTCTTTCTAATGCTGCAGCATTCTAAGTGAAAATTGATGTTGAAATGTTTGAAAAGCTCATTATGAGGCATTGCTGAGACGTTGAATCTTTAAGAAAAAAAATTGAATCATTCTAATTAGAATCTCCTAAGGCAGAAATTTAGAATTGTACTTTATTTTCAAGTACAAGGTTTGAAAGAAAGTGAAAGTTATTTACCCCCGTTTGTCCTAAGGATATGGTGTCCTGGCCTTCTGCCTTGCCCTATGGCTTGATCTCAGTTGTTTCGACTGGAAATAGGCATCATTAGCCTCAAAACATTTAATTACACCCTTTTGAGCAAGTTATTATTCTTAATCATTATCTCTTGTCCATTTCTTTAAATAAACAAACAAAAAATAAATAATAGGAAGGAAGCAGAGAGCTTATTTGGCAAAAGTAGAATAATCATCCAAACAGGTTAAGATACAGAAAGAAAGATCTGATTTGAGCCAGCTGTTGATCCGTCTTCACTATATTTTCGCTCCTGTGGCACAGCTCTTCCTTTTTCTTTTTTGTCCTGTTCTAGTGGAACAAGCTGATCCAGATATATTTAATGAGGGAAAATGTATTCTGCAGGCCACCCGAATTCGCAGCTGAATAGCTTGCTCTGCAGCAGAGACAAGATCTGTCACCTTGTGGGCCCTGAAATATACAGAAGGCCACAGGTAATTTCTATAGGATTGACCCTTCAGGGGACTGAATACATAAGTTTCTATTTTAGTTGGCTCAAAATAAAAAAAAAAAAAAGGACATCCTCAGCCTCTTTTAGCCCATTTATAATGTTCCAACTCACATATTGAGGTATCTTGGTTGTAATATACAATTGTTATTTATTTTAGCAATATTTATAAAATTAGGAGCATACAAGGAATGTAGTTTAAATTTCTTACCCTGTATTCTTCCAAGAAAGTGAAAGTATTTCGTAGTATTTCAAGTCTGTTACCCAGGATTCAGTTCAGTGATGTGCCCTCATCACGTAGCTTATAAAACAAAATGAAAAAGTACAATGAGGATAACTTTAGGTGTAAACTGTGTAACAATGTATTTAGTGAAAAATTTGGTTTTAGGTTTATTCTTTTTTATTGGCTTTATATGTTATCCAGACACAGTTGCTTTACTTTATTAATTGCTTTCTTTCTTCAACTCAAGTCTCCATTTTTCAACAAATACTTTGTACACATATTTTGGGCAGAGACTTTTCTTTAAGGTAAATTTTCTCTTTGTATTTCACATGGTATTCATAAGCATCTGCCATCCCAGACATAATATTATACCAAACACGACAACTAACAGGCCTGTAAGTGCATTCATTTTTGCCCAAATCACTCAATGTGTCTAGTACTTTTTCTAGAAATCTACCTTTTCATCACCTACGCATGTGAATACATAGTCATTCATTACTGTAAGACTCATAAAAGGTTCCTAAAATGTGCTTCCTAAAGGAGTTAGGGCAAATTTTCTCTAGATGTCTCTGAAGGTAGACAAGAATTTCACACATCTGGAATGATTTAAGATTAGACAAACTCTTGATGACATCCTCTTGACTTAATGTCCTCATCCTTGATAGCAAAAAAGTCAGCTGCCCTTTCCTAGTATTATCAATTTTTCTGAAGACTGTTTTGAAGGAGAGATGACTTATCTGAAATGAAAACTTAGGTGACTTAGTAAAACAATTATTGTGATGCATCCCCCTTCCTCTTCATTTTGTGGTTTATGAACAGGCTTTCGTAAACCTTCGCTTCCCATCTGCTCATGCTCATACACTGTGACTCTATAAACACTGCTAGGAAAAGTTCAACAGTTCCAAGATGTGAGCGTTACTTAGACCTACAAATGTGGCTTATTCATAAATTATATATTACATAGTATATATATACATACACACACATATATGTATATACACACATAATTTCAGATAATTAGTTACATCAGATTATTACAGGCATATCAACATATCTATATTTTTAAAAGTTACATATTTAAGTATGTGTGTTTCAGTTTCAATGTACATACACATTTAGAGTAAGCTTATATCTTGGATTTCATAATATGTTATATTATGTTATATAATTATAAAAATATATAAATATTTATATATTATATATTTATATGAATAAATATATTTATATAATGTATTTACATATAATTTATATTATATATAAAATAATTTTTATAAAAATATATATATTTATAATATATACAAATATATATTCTATACAATATATATTAATATATGAACATATATAAATATTATATATTTCTATAATAAATAAATAAATGTATAATATATATTTTATATACAATATATATTATTTATATTTTATATAAAATATATATGTTTTCCATTTTAATCTCCCCCCAAAAAAACAAAGCAGAAAACTCAAAGAAACAAAATGCTCTAGGTATATTCAAGTCCAAGTGATACTTTTCAACAAATATTGAATCTTGTAGTTTATAGCTGTGCAAGTAAAAATAACTATTTCAAAACACTTTATGGGGGCAAGACATGATTGCAAGAGGGACTTTACCTAACAATTGCAATCAGTGTAACTGGCTTATTGTACCCTCAATGAATCCCCAACAATAAAAAAAAAAAAAAAAGGAAAAAAAAAAATAAAATAAAAAAAAAAACAAAATTTATACTAAAGTCCCAACTAGAAATAGTAGGGGGTACGAGTACAGTGGCCATGGGAGAAGTCAAAAAGATTGATGGGTCATCCTGGTGCCCCTTTCTGCCTGAACGCTGAGTATGACATTCGGTGAAACTACTCGGCTTTCAGGAACGTTCACAGCCTATAAGGCGATCACCCAGGAGATCCCAAGTTATATTGGCCACAAAGTAAGAGACTTGGATTTAATTATTGTTTCCATCACCCTACTATTTATGTGGCCTAATCAAACTTATTCATCAATCTATTTCTGTTTGCTCATCTATGGGAATAGTAACATGCCTTTCTCCATCAACAATGTTGTTATGGAGATCAGATAGAGAGTACATGGAATGATAGCAATTGCCAAAAATAGCATGAAGAATCGTGCAAAGTGAGAGGCAGAGAGAATACGGACAAAACCCACTAAGAAAAGGAAGGAATATTTTTGCATATTTGCGTGCTTTATAATAAATTCTTTGAGGCAAGAGAATAGGTCTGTTTTTTGTCATAATAGGCAACGTCTGAGAGATAATAGGTGTTGAACAGTTTTGTTGAGTGAAAACTACTGCCCTTCTCTTTGAATTCATGTTCTATTATAATTTCTTCTCCCTTTTTCTTTCCAGGGCTAGAGTGCAGGGGTATGGTCATAGCTCCTGCAGTCTCACACGCCTGGACGGAAGCAATCCTCCCACCTCAGCTGCCCCAGGTACTAGGCGTATATTCGTGAGTCACCACACCCAGCTATAATGTCTTCCTTTCCTTTGGCAATCAAGCTACACTAGTTTTTCACTGATCCTAAATCACGCCAAACCCATCCCCATGTATATTTTTCATTTCCGTGTCCTGAATCATTCTTCCCCCATGTATTAAAATCGATTGATCTCCTCATCATTGATTTGTCTGTTCAAATCGCTTGCTGTCTAAAGAAACTAGCCTGAACCCCGTTACCTAAAAAAAATACACCACACCGACATTCTTTATGCCCTGCACACAATACTTATAGTACTTGGTGTGTTAACATTTTTATTTTCTCTGTATCTCTCGTGATTAATTCAATTCAGCTGTCATAGCACCATAGCATCAACTGGGCAGCTTCGAAAGAATGGGCAGAAACACTAGAGAAACACTGAGTCCAGAAAAGGTAAAAATATTTCCTTATTACTGGGGTTCACAGAGCCCCTCACATCTTCCTGGGCATCATCAAATCACTAAGAGTGAAATGTTCTATCTAGTGCATGCTAAATTCTTTTTATATGTTTTTCATAGAACTTAATGTACTACAGAACTGTCATAATATGCAAAATATTTTGGAAAATGTTAGATTAGAAAATGACTCTTCATAGTTTGGAAAAGAATGACTTCATATAAGATAAATGTCAAAATATGACAACACAGGACTATAAAAATAAGCAAAAGTCTTAGCAAAGCAGCTTGTTTCAGAATCAGTCAATTTATATTAACTCAATCATTTATTAAGTTTTTGAGTATATAGTCCAACATTGTGCTGGGCATTATAATGAGAAAAACAATTAGATATTCCCTATGCCCTCATCCTCTCATAGTGGTAACCAATAATAAATTTAAGAATAAGGAGGGCTTGCTAGAATTCTATTATCTATTTAACTACATTTTGCTAGGATATTCATTTTGCTGTAAATTTATTTAATGGTTATACATTTTTCACAATAATTTCACAGTGTAGGAATTGCTTTTATTTTATATTCTAAGGACCTGTCGTTAAACGACATATCTAAGATTCTGTATCTGGTACATGACGTTGGCATTGGAAAACTGAGAGTTAATAATGTAGACAACTAAGTGCTAACTTGCATGGTATTTAAGAAAAAGCAATTGAAGCAGGTTAGTAATGAGTCTCTTTGCTGAGTTTCTAATGTGGTCCAATTATTTTAGACACACATTAGTCATTTCAACTTAAACCTTTCAAAAATGCTGTAAGTGTCCACTACCAGCTCTATTTTAGATAGCAGGAAAAGAAAGCTAGACATTATTAGTATGAAGATTTTGCTGATGCTGATAAAACACACAATCAATACAACTGCGCTGACGCCAACATCCACAGATCCACTGGGGCTTGAATCTCTTACTCTCGCCCTTGTACCTTTGCTCCATGGACCTGACTAAATCAGGAAGCGGAGCACGATTTCAAACACCAAGAATCGAAATGGAAGATCTTCAACATTTCTAAGAATGCAGAAAATAAAATTTGTCTGAGATACAGGAATCTGATGTTTGTAGTAATCTCTGTCTCCAAATCTGTTCATTATTGATCAAGAAGGGTCTAGGAGAAGGGTCATTGCTTTCAAGCTGTTGCAAAATCCCTACTTCCCCTCCCAGACTTCCAACTCCACGACCATACTGTGAAAACAAATCAATGAACATTTGCCCACTGGCGTCTGCAGAATGAAGTGGGTATGTTAGCCGTAGAAATGATGGCAGTCATGAAGATTTTCTGGTCCAATCCTGGCACCAAATTCATTAGAAATAACTACATGTTAATCATGGTGGACTAAGTTTTGTAACAATGACAAGATAATAATTGGAGTAAAGCAATAAAAGTTTATTTTTACACACAAATAATTCAACACGGAGCTTCCAGTTTGGGTGGCTCCTTCAAACAGTAAGCCCAAGAAGCAATCCTCTTTCTCCCGTTTGCTCTACCACGCCCCTGGAACTTGTTGTTTTTCCAAAGGATCTTCTATCAATACATTTGGCCAGTATACCACATTGGGCAAAAGTAAGTCATGTACCTGAAGTACTTGGTTAAAGGACTGGGAAAAGTAGATTAGCTTTGTGCTTCAGAGCAAAGGAGAATGGTTTGGTGAGCAGTCAATGAACGTTGGCCATGTTTCACTTTGCTTGAAAGTATCTCCTCCCCTGTTCTTGCACACATGTATTAGGTACCCTTTGCTGGAGTTACAAGGTCGGACAATGAAGTTCACAAACTCATCCTAGAAAAAAATGCCACATACCTCATTGGTGAATATCACTACAGTCACCAGATTGGCCAAGGGGAGTACTTTGAAGGTGATCATAGTAACATTCAGCAGTGAGGTACGCAGAACTTTTTCTAGGACGAAATTGTGAACGTAATTGTCCAACCTCATGTGTCAATAAGGAATCAGGAAATTGAAAATTCTGCAGAGTTTGTAAAAGGAAGGAATTTAATATAGGGAATTATATGGTTTAATAAAAACATTTGAAGATCTAGGGGAGAAAAAATCAGAAACAATCAGAAAGTTTCTGAGTTGGAAGAAGCTTTCACAATTATAGCTGCCTGTAACACGAGTGGTTTGCGAGTGCTAAACAAAAGCTGCTCAAAACTCAGGTCTGCTCTCTCCTCACAAATATTCCTTTTGCATGAGAATGTCTCCTACTATTACTGGAATCCAAACTGCTCTCATTAGCAATGGAGATTGAGAAATACAGTTTCCAAGTGTTATGGCTCTATGACACAGAGACACAGTGAGAAGGGAATGGAAGATCGCAAAGTACCAACAGACAGAGTTGGCATGGGAAAATGAAAACTAAACCTTCATCAAGTCATTGGAATCTTTTTAAAGTCTAAGGTCTTCTAGGGATCAGTCACATATTGCTCTTTATGGTTTGGCATTGTATGAACTAAAATGACAAATTATCTTATTTTAATTTCAAATTAATATGAGGGTACAAGTTTTTAGGTTACATTGTTTTCACTTCCAAGGTACAGTTCAAGTTGTAGAAGAGCCCTCACCCAGGGGCAGCTGAACATGTTTGCATTGTGCACATTAGGTCAGACTCTGCCAAATGCCCTCCCTCCTTCTGTCAATCACCCCACCCTCTCCTCCCCCCACCCCACCCCTTGCTAGAACGTGTTTTATCATTCATATGAGCATGTAAGAGCTTATTTATTGGTTTCATATTAGTTTTAAGAACATTGGATATATATTTTTCCATTCTTAAGATACTTTATTAAAAAAGAATGTGTTTCAACTTCATCCAGGTAAACATAAAAGGTGTACAGTCTCCATCTGTTCTTATGGTTGAATGGTTCCATGGTATACATATATCACAATTTGTTAATACATTCATGGGTTGATGGGCATTTGGGTTGCTTCCAATTATTAATCAAGCTGCAATAAACATCCCGGTGCAAATGTCTTTGTTGTAAAATGAGTTTGTTTTTTTTTTCTTCTTCTGGGTAGATACCTAGTAATGGGATTGCAGAATCAAATGGAAGATCGACTTTTAGTTCTTTGAGAATTCTTCATACTTCTTTCCATAAAGGTTGTATTAGTCTGCTATCCCACCAGCTGTGTAGAAGTGTTCCCTTGTCTCCCCATCCTCCAGCATCTGCAGTTCTGGGACTTTGTGAGATGGGCTAATCTCCCTGGGTTTAGCTGATACATCAGAGTGGCTTGACTAACATTTATCTGATAGTTAAAGGTGATGAACATTTTTACATGTGTTTTTTGGCCATTCACCTGTCATCTTCAGAGAAGTTTCTATTCAAGTCTCTTCTCCACATAGAAATAGGGTTTCTTGCTCTTTTCTTGTTGATTAATTTGCATTCCATACTTCTGTCCACTAATACAGTAGTGTATTAGTTTGCCACTAATTAGATTCTAGTTATCAAGCCTTTATAATAACAAATTATATTTGCCCATCCATGCATTCCAACCATGAAGATAACATATACTGATTTCAAACTCTAGTTTTCAAAAGAGGAATAATGGGAATGCACTGACCCATACCATTTCTGAAAACTTACTTGACACGGGGTGTGAAAGCTTTTTAACTTTATTAAAGCTGATACTGTTCTAAGATATACATTATTTTTATTAACTACATGATCACTCTAAACTGTGCAGAACTACTCTCTATACAAAGATATAGTAAATGTTTGAGGTGTTGAATATGAAAATTACCCACGTTTAATTTGTACAAAATACATACATATATCAAAACATTCCATTGTATCCTATAAATACACACAGTTCTTATTTTTCAGTTAGACATAAAAATTAAAACAAAAGCAAATTGATACTGCTCTCTGCTGGGAACTCCTCTGCTCATAGTTCTCCATAACTTGTAACTTTGCCCTTGGGTACTATTCTGTTTGGGTCCTTCATAAATAAGCCTTGAGAAGTAAACTTTCCAAAGGCAAAGTTCACCTACACTGCATTGCCACAGTGTTTCCTGCTTGGGCAAATTCAGAGCCTCAAGATTGCTTCTCAGGAAAATAAAGGCTTTCCTAGGAGTGGCCTTGTGGTTCCTTGTAGTTAGCACCAACTAACTCACAATCTTAGTATGTGCTGGAAGTGACTGTTTCTAATCAATTTAATGTGTAGTCATCAATTCTAAAGGTATTTCTTTTTTCCCTTAGAATGAAATTATAAGGTTGATTTATTGCTTTGCTTCTTAACATTCACTTCACTACATGTTTTTGTACTTAAAGGATATATATGAGGTTATCTGATTTATCTATGGGTTATCTGGATGGTAGCTAAGGTAGGTTTGATTGGAAAGGCTACATCCTTAACCTGATCTTTGATCCAAGACTGAATCTTAAGTATTTATCACTCAAAACACTTTTCGATCGTATGTCATACTTCTTGGAGTGTAGAAGCAATCAGTTTTCCAATCCCTTGCAATGCTTCATTCTATGTAATTATTTACTCACGTGCATTTATGTTTTCCATTTATGTTGGACAATTCCTTTTTGAACTCATCTCTGTCAAATTATAATGTGTTATGCAGACCAAGAAACAAAGAATACACATTCTAACATTTTGGTTTCTCCTCTGCCCCTAAGAACATCAGTGGACACATGATCTGACATTTAAGTCATTGTAGGTGAGTTTTATTATGTGGTTTAGTATATGTTTCTGTTTTTTGTGGGTCATATTAGTAACCTGATGTTGCATTAGTATTATTCAAAATATGTTAAATAATACAACAAATATTCCCACTGTCACTAAATTAACACAATACATTATTACTCTAAGATAGCTCCTCTACAAGCTGCCACCCTAAGAGGTTGAATATATTAAAACTTTTCCTTTGGGAAGACCTAAGAGTTTGAATATAATGAGATCTAAAAGTTTGAATATGATGGAATTTCCCTTTTGGGCTTAGAATCTTCTCCTGGGTCTTCTGCAGAGGAGGAGTGAGAACAGATCACTTGTGCTAAATCTACACTTGTCACATGAACAAAACTCAGTTACTTGAGCTCTCCTATTAAGGAATATGGAATATTTATCCATGTTTACAGAGGGAAAGAACTAAAAAAATTAATCCATTTCTACAATAAGTTCTGCCCAAATAGAGTAAAATGAAGTTTATTATATATAATTTTTATAGATATTAAAATCACATTTTTTAAAAGAAACAAACACATTAATGAATGTGATTCATAAAATTTGCAATCATGGGATGATATGCATTCATTTGAATGTTATAGCATTTATGAATTATCTTAACATTGGGAAGTCTCTTTCTAGTCAACCATATCATAACAAATTTAGAGCCATGACTAGGATTTAGTTTAAATTAAGTACTTTTTAAGAAAAATAAACGAGATATTTACTTCTAAAAATCTATAGTTTTATGTGGGCAATCAGAAGAAAGTCAATAATCACAATGAATATCATATGTGTATCATGCAATATTGGGTAGTAAGGGGGCAGAGAAGGAAAACATGGCAGTAAACTCTGGTATCTGGTGGATATTAGCACATCCTGCAAAGGGAGATTGTTGGTGGATTTTACTTTCAGTAAAAACGTTGTCTTCCATCTTAATGATACTGAGAGTTCCACTCCAGGAATATCAGAGGCCTTTCCATTTATTTAAGGCTTTAATGTCTTTCAACAATGCCTTGTAATTTTCGGTGTACAAATCTTGTACCCTGTAAATTTATTCCTAAATATTTTATTCTTTTTGATGTCATTCTGAATGAACTTCATTTTATTAATGTCAAAAAAAGTAGTTGTTTTCAAAGAGAAGAAGAAAGAGGGTGGTCCAGATGACTGAATGATATGAACGAAGGCAGGGAAACATAGAAAAGGCTGAGTGCATTCGGAGGAGGACAAACGAGTGCTGTGGGTTTCATGACACGGAGAAAATTATGAAAATTGATTAATTAAGTTCTTGGATATAATATTGAAAATTTTAACTGTCTCTGGAAAGTAGTCAGGGGCCAGAAAAATGACGTAAGACTGAGAAGTGGCAGGTGCTCACTTAGGAAAAACCGCTGTGGAGAGCAAGTTGAAAGAAGGTAAGAATAAATTCAGCAAACAAAATGGCTGTGAAGGTGTTGAACCCTAGTAAGAGGTATGGGGGCCTGAAATGAAATCTGGACAATATAGAAAAGAGACTAATATGAAATACATGGAAAGTTATCTGTCAGTGCTTAGATATGAAAACTAATGGAGTCAAGAAGCCAAAATTATCCATGTCCTCATCTCCTCGCTGGAGCAACTGCATGGAGAGATGGGCTCTTTCACAGAATGGAGAAGTGAAGTCGGAAGTTTAAGTGTTAGTGAGATCTTTGTGCTTTGTTTGGGAGAATTATGCTTGAATATGTGATTATGAATATTGAAAAAAAATCATCTTGATAAGATAAGGATGAAAGATAATAGTGTATGTATTTGATGTTAATTAAATTTACACACTATGATTGTGTTCCCCAGGCAGCTACTCTAGAGAGGGAACACAGGAGAACCAGAGAGTGGATCCTACAGGAAATATCATCACTTCAATAATATGGCATTAAAAAGAGCAGAACGAAGAAGCTCCACAAGAAGGAATAGCAGGTGGCAGAAAAGAATTAGGTGATCACATTGAAATTATATGAAGAACACACTGAGGAGAGATTTCCAGGATTAAATTCTTTTGAGAAATTGCACATGGAAAGAGTTGAAAAGTGTTCACTACAGGAGAACGTAAAGAATGTATTGGAATTCTTGCCCTGGTAGTGTTATCACTGGTTATCAAAAGTGTTTAATACAGGGAGAATAAGACCAAAGTTTGCATTGCTTTTGTATGCTTATAAAATGTAAAGGAAACTTGCCCAGACAGAATTATTAAATCTGAATTTACAAAATGTATAGCAGTGAACACTTTGTCAACAGGCCTGTGATAGCCTTAATTGTTCCATTTTGGACAATTAATAGACTCTGGGGATTCTATATATCAAATAAATAAACACACACAAAAAGGAAGAGGAGATAGGTGCATTTACTTTATTTAAATCCCTCAGACGTATATGCAACATGATTTTATTTGTATCACTTTCCTGCTAAAATATTCACATCAGTAGATTTTTATTGAATCATCATTTAAGTTTTAAAAAACATCTCTCTGCCAAGGGACTTATTTATTTTTGCCTTAGAATAATCAAAGAAGTTTCAGTCTATCAGTGTTTCAATTTGTATTGAAAAAATGTAAAGCACTTATTTCTACTTACTAAAATTCTAGCAATTTCAAAGTTATAAATAGGCTATATCACTCAAATTAATTTGTGTTTGAGTTTGTTACCAATTTTTTCCATAAAAATCTTATAAATGATATTGAGCTTACAAAACACCTATGAACACACTGAGTAAATGCAAATCAGAGTGAACGTTTACTGATTCTTTTTTTTTTTTTTGGTAGAGACAGAGTCTCACTTTGTGGCCCTCGGTAGAGTGCCATGGCCTCACACAGCTCACAGCAACCTCCTGGGCCTAAGCGATTCTCTTGCCTCAGCCTCCCAAGTAGCTGGGACTACAGGCACCCGCCACAACGCCCGGCTATTTTTTTTTGGTTGCAGCTTGGCCGGGGCTGGGTTTGAACCCGCCACTCTCGGTATATGGAGCCGGCGCCCTACTGACTGAGCCACAGGCGCTGCCCCGTTTACTGATTCTTAATATGCTAAATACTTTCAAAATATGAGCTAATATATTCTTAATAACAATTATATGAGAATTATTTTTCCTCTTTCATTGATATAATAAAATATAAAGAGGAAGTCAATTTGTCCAAGGTTATCCAGCTTGTTAAGAGATTAAACTAAGACTAGAAATCTAGGAATCTTACACCAAAGCATTTATGTCATTTTAAAACTTTTAACTACAGAGAGATTCAGACTTATGAGAAAAGTATAAGTTAAAATACTTACAGTTAATCTCTTATATTGTCATTACTCAGCTTCAGAACTTCTCATCTTGTGAAAAATGTTGCTCTATCTTTATCTCCATAAAAACTCACCTTCCACATCTTTGGTATTATTTTGAAGCATCCCACAATCATATAATTTCATCTTAAAATTTCACACTGTATCTGTAAAACATATAGACTTCGCTTTAGCAAAATTATAATACAGTTGACCCTTGAACATTGTGGGAGGTAGGGGGCCCAAACTTCCACGCGATCCAAAATTTGTAAATAATTTTTAACTTTCCCAAATCTTAGCTACTAACAGTCGACCATGGACCAGAAGCCTTACTGATAATATAAAATCAATTAACACATATTTTGTACTATGTGTACAAAAAATTTGAAGAATTTTTTAAATTCTTTTTTATTAAGTCTTTTGTACATAGATCGTGAATACATTTATGCCATTATAGGATTCAATGTGTTGATTATTTACACAAATTGGAGTGCTTACTCTTATAATGAAGTTATGTAGATAAGAAAAAATGTTATTAGGAAAATCATAAGCAAGAAAAATACATATTTACTGCTCGTTTAGTGAAAGAGGATCATTATGCATGTAAAGAACTTCATCCTCTTTATCTTCAGATTGAGTAGGCTGAAGAGGAGGAAGAGAGGGGCTGGTATTAATGTCTCAGAGTAGAAGAAAATCCACAGATAAAAAGACCCCTGCAGTCTAAACGTGGGTTTGGGGGACATCAACTCTGCTATTATGACTTCTAAAAAATCCCAATAATTTGTTGATGTATTTACATACTTAGTAATTATTTAAATTTCCCCACTAAGTCATATAAGATTCATCATGGTTTTCTGAAATCAAAATACGACTTATTGCATTTTATTGTTATATGTCTTTCAGTCTCTAGAGCTGAACTCTCCCCCTACTCCCTCTCCCTCATAAAAACGTCCTACCATTTATCTGTTCACTAATATTGTTGATTTTGCTGAATATAGCGTAGAACGGTTTTAATATGTTATTTTATGTTCTGTATTTCCTATAATAGGACAGTTGGTTTCAGAAGCCTCTAAAACCCACATTTATTCTCTCGTTTTATACTTTCTATAAGTTGTCTAACTGCATGTTTAAATAATTAATAAAGAAGAATTAAAAAAAGATGTATCATTTAGTAGGTAAATATGGGCTCTGCTGCATGTACACTGTGAGCAAAAATAACTGATTTAAATTGAGTTTGTATAACTCAGGGATATCAATCTGTAAGTATGAAGAACAGGCGAAATAATGGCTTTGCTCTACCTGGTCATCCAGGGATCCAGGACATAGTAATCTTTGTTTACTGCCTCTTCTAAATTGTTGTTTTCCTTTGTATGAATCTTTATGGCTCAATATTAGATGACGATTCCTCCCAGTATGAAAGATAAAAATACCCAAACCTCTAAGAAACTAAACACAATGTTGGTTACAACTCTTCAATGTGTCCACAATTAGTCACACAAACATAAACAGATGCAATGGAAACAGGAAATACAGTGTTACCACTTGTCCAGCTAGACATTTCCTTCTAATAAGGTGCCCGTGGCTCAGTCCGTAAGGCGCCAGCCCCATATACCGAGGGTAGCAGGTTCAAACCCGGCCCCGGCCAAACTGCAACCAAAAAATAGCCGGGCGTTGTGGCAGGCACCTGTAGTCCCAGCTACTGGGGAGGCTGAGGCAAGAGAATTGCTTAAGCCCAGGAGTTGGAGGTTGCTGTGAGCTGTGTGAGGCCACGGCACTCTACGGAGGGTGGTACAGTGAGACTCTGTCTCTACAAAAAAAAAAAAGGCCAGAATAGCCATTAGGAGATAAACTAACAATTCCTAGCCCCAAACCAAAGCCCTGAAGATTGGAAGGCAATAGTAATAATGAACATAAACCACTGAGATTTTATTCACAAGATTTTGTGATTCCGCAATCGTGACAGAATATTTGCCTGGAATCTATGTAGTGATTATGTCAGCCTAAGTTTAGAGAGTAGTCAAGGCAGTGGTGTAGAACAGATGAAAATTGAACTTTTATTCCTTAGAAGTCATACAAAAAGTGACAACATAAGGAACAGAATACATCAAGGTCAGAATTGTATGGGGGATGCCATTTTGTCTATGTTGTGTGTTTACAGTTGGTGATAAATCTTAGTTATCTAGTTTACTGTTACATATCATATATGTGTGTGTGTATTCCTACCTCAGTCTTTATCTCTATTGCTATTTTTATATTATGTTCTTAAAAGACAGACTTTTTATGTCTCTAAGGAGCTTAGGATATATCTATGGTCTCTTTCGGATATTTGAGAAATGACGACATTTATTCTCCACTTAATTTTTGGTTTTATTTATTAAAGAATCAAAATATTAGTAGCAGTTAAATTATTAATGCCGACCTATCTTCAAAGTTTGTTTAAGTCTTGCCCTCCCTTCTTCCATCCTTGGGTATCCCTATTTTATTTACTGGGTGGAATTTACAGTAGAGCTGTGAGGCAGGTTACTAGGCATAGGGCAGATCTCTGTACTTTTTGAATGGCAAACCAGAATCTAAAAGTTAGGTGAGGGATAAATGTACCTGCTTCTGTTGGCTACTACTAACAGCTGGGTGTGAGGTATTGAGAGAATAGATTTTGCATGTATTATAGCAACCTTGTGAGTTATGTATCATTAACTGTTCTTCACATTTATGAAAACGGCAGTTCAGAGAGCTAATCCTTTTTCCATGTTACCCAGAAAATACATTTCAGAATATTAACCTGTATCTTGAATATGCCAAATTGCCTTGTATCTTAAACATACTTTAAAATAAGCAAGGTTCCTGTCCTGCCACAGAGCAGTTTTCTGCTTAAAGATAAATTACATGACAATGCAAAAGAGTTTCATGAAGTCTGTACACTTGGCCTGAAGTCATAATATATCTTACTCAATTAAGTTTAGAAAATTCTGAGTCATTTTAATTCAAATATATATTTTATTTATTTCAGAATGGCTTGGCATCTTTAATTAATATTGCTAATGGATATCTTTAATAGGCTTTCTAAAACCCTAGGGACAAGAAATAATATACTGTATAATATTTCCAGAAATTATTTTTCCATTGAATTACTTTCCTTACAAGGGTGACTTATTTTGGTGACTTGAAAGCCTACATAGCCACGCATATAAGTGTGTTTATACACACATTAAAAAACACATATCTGCATATATGTATATATATATATACACATATATATGTTTTATAATCAGATTCAGGTAACTTTAAATTTATCAGTTAGTTAGTGAATTTTGGTTATTCTTCAGACCATTACCAAGAAGTGAAGAGATGGTTCAAAAATATATCTTCAAAGAAAACATAAAAATAGTCAACAGCTATAATAAAGTTGTACAACATCACTAATCATCCAGGAAATGCAAGCCAACCCCTATGAAATATTATCTCACACTCTTTAGGATGACTATTATCAAAAAGACAGAAGGTAAATGTTGATGCGGGTGTGAAGACAGGGCAACCCTAGTACACCATGGTGGGAATGCAAATTAGTACAGCCCTTATGGAAAACAATACAGAGGTTTGTAAAGAAATTATAATTGGAACTACTATGTGATTCAGCCATCTCTCTTTTGGGTGTGTACCCAAAGGAAATGAAATCATCACCTCATAAAGCTATCTGTACTCACAAGTTCATTTCAGCATTATCCCCCAAAGCCAAGATATAGGGGAAAAAAAAAAAAAGCTTATGTCTGTTGACAAACAAATGGATACAAAAGATATCTATGGTATGTATGTATATATATGTACACACACACACACACACACACATATATATATATATACAGAGAGAGAGAGAGATTATAGCTTTATATACCTGGTGTGTGTGTGTGCCATACCATCATATATATATGGCTTTAATTAGGAATGTGATCTTGTCATTTGCCATAATATGGATTAGCCTGGACACTTAGGACATTATCCTAAGTGAAATAAGTCCAATGCATAAAGAAATACATTACAAAATTTCGTGTATATGTGGCAATCTAAAAATTTAAAAAGGCAAAAGTACAAAGATAGAGAAAGAAACAGTGGATGCCCTGGACAGGGGTGATGGGAGGGAACTGGGGACACTTAGGTCAAATCTAAAAAGTAGTAGATATGTAGGCTGAACCTATCTCAAGATGTAATGTTTTATGAGAACTATAGTTAGTAATATTATACTGTGTTCAAGAACTTTTGTAATCGTGTAGATTTTAGCTGGCTTTGCCATACACAGAAAAATGGGTAACAATGTGAGATGATGGCTATATTGATATGCTTCTCTGTAGTAACCATTTTATAATCATTTATCGACATCTATCTATTCTATACATATGTACACTATATAAAACATCGTGTTGTACAGCATACCTTAAATGTATATAATTAATTATAATTATATTGTATACTATAATACATTATATTATATAATTTTGTTGTTTTATAACTTTATTTGATGTATCTGACAATCACTAGTTAGTCCTCATCCCTGCTGACTGTCGGTAGATTTTTTTTTTTTTTTTTTTTGTAGAGACAGAGTCTCACTTTATGGCCCTCGGTAGAGTGCCGTGGCCTCACACAGCTCACAGCAACCTCCAACTCCTGGGCTTAAGCGATTCTCCTGCCTCAGCCTCCTCCTGAGTAGCTGGGACTACAGGCGCCCACCACAACGCCCGGCTATTTTTTGGTTGCAGTTTGGACGGGGCTGGGTTTGAACCCGCCATCCTTGGTATATGGGGCCGGCGCCTTACCGACTGAGCCACTGGGGCCGGCGCCTTACCGACTGAGCCACAGGCGCCGCCCCCTGTCTGTAGATTTTTGGAAGTGGTAACAGGCACATAGGGAACCAAAGCATAGAGTTTGGTGACTCTTTATCTTCATTACTTTTCTGGACAATGGTACACAGATGTGGTATAGGCCATTCCTTATGCCTTCCGTCCAGACAGCTTTGTTAAGCCTGGTATCAGGGCACGCATCTGGAGTCCCCATCTCTTCACGGCAAATTTCCACATCTCTCTGAGTGCCCAAGGGGCAGGCTTCTTGAAGCCCCCTCCACGGATGAGCTTGGGAATGTCGATGGTGGGTTCTCAGTCACCACATCATTGATGACAGACCGGCCCCTCTTCTTCTCGCCATCCTTTTTTTACGGGAGCCATTCTGCCGGGCCCTCATTGGAAGGAAAGAGCATGAGGGATTGTGGTAATTAAATTTTTGAAACTAAAAATGAAAACAGCAGAATTGAAAGCAAACTGTATTCCACAGTGACTACTAATATGCTATGGGAAGGCAGCTCTGACCCCTGTGATAGGGACGGAGTGTATCCTGTCATGTGGCCTGTTGTCCCCTGGGCTCGCCCAACATGACATGACAACATTGAAGGCACATGAGAAAAACATTAATGATGATTCAAGTTTCTATAAACTGTGATTACTCCTATGCTTTGAACATGGTGTCCAGAAATGGTCAATTTATGAATAAATTTACTATTTAGCCCACATTTATAAATAAAATTATATTTTAAGTTTTGAAGGAGAATATGAAATGAATTTTGCCTTGACTGAACTTGATTTTCTGAAAAGATTGAGTGCATAAAATATTTTATAGCTTACCCACTTCTTCTGGAAGAGATTCCCTGAGAAATTACCTTTTCTCAGGAATATTAGTTCCTCATTGTGCCTCAGGATAGGCAATTTACCTTTCAAGTATGAAGAACTTGTTTTGAGAAAGTGTTTTACTCATTCTGACTCCCTGGAAGATTGGGCCAGATTTAAAGAAATTACATTTTATTTTTAGCAGGTGAGAGTCAGATGTGACCAACCCCTTGGGGCATTTTCAAGGATTACTTAGCTGTTTAATCTAATTCATCAGACATTGTGTACAATTCCTATATCTCTGTGGTGGCATGAAGTTTTTAATAATCCTGATAATCTTATCTCATTATTTGGATTAAATACCTACTGAAATGATTAACCCATTTCCAGTTGGCCCAGTTACTGACCATAAAAGTTCAAAAATGGATTCCACTTATAAGACGTTGCAGATGCATAATTTCACAGAAATTATCTTATTTAAAGTTTATGATGGTTCTTTGAAATGAAAGTAGGGAAAAAGTAAGTGGCTTTTTTTCCAAGGTCATCGGAGAAGCACTGTCACATTTTGAAATCAGGATTTCCAACTCCAGATGGCTGTTGTGTCTACAGTATTACAAGGAGTTTGGATATATTGAAGGAAACAGAAGATAGAAGAAAATAGCTGTAACTAATTACAGTGTTTCAAGCTTTTCTTAACAGGGCAATATTAAAATGGGTCAGAAGTGAAAATTATATTAAGATGTGCTTTTTTTTATTACTGGTGATAAAACCTGTATTCCTCCATTCATTATAAAAATGTGCCTTTCTTGTTAATATGCTGTCATTATTTTTGTCAAATTTTCATGCATCCCTTTGAATATTTTGATCACTAAAGATTAAAGGACGAGGATATATAAACTCTTGAGAAAATATTTTTAAATTGTATTTTCTAAACAGCGGCAAAGGTTTCATGAGAATGGGGGTCTAACGTCATTTATTTGTTGGTATTGAGATTTAGTTTGGGTAATCAGAACCAAAAAAGAGGAATAAATTCTTGCAAAGCTATATGTATTTTGTCAAAAAGCCCTTTGTCCTTCCTCAGGTTTTGGATGTGACGTGTGTCATATAAATGGGGCCACAGAAATGTCTGAAGTCATCAGCCTTGCTGTCTATGTGATCATACTCTAAGCATAATTCTATTTTTCTATACAATTCTATCTTTGTGGCTAATGAAATTGCAGGAAAGACCTAGTTTTCTTATGCACATATACACATAAAGGATACTCAAGAAAAATTAGGTAGAATCCATATTTCTGCTATTCAGCTTGTTAGTGAAAACTAGACATAACCTTGAAAAGAGAAAGAAGGCAATTATTAGGAGGATTCTAAAGCAACATGTTCATATTCATGCCTGCTTTGATAGGCTCTACATTTCCAATTCAATGGCAACATAAATATGATGTTGTTATCTGAAAATAAGCAAGCCATGCCCTAACTAAAATATAAAATCTCTGAAGCCCTTGGAAAACATCAACCCATAGCTATGGTGTTAAAAAGTACAGCTACATTTGGGCAGTGCCTGTGGCTCAAAGGAGTAGGGAGCTGGCCCCATATGTCGGAGGTGGTGGGTTCAAACCCATCCCTGGCCAGAAACTGCAAAAAAAAAAAAAAATTTACAGCTACATTTTTGAAATATTAAAAATTAAATTACTCTGTAATGTCAAATGCAGTGCTATTTTGAAATTCCAAGTCTGATTTCTTATTTTAAATATCACAGACTATTTTAAGTAATTGTTCTATAAACAGACACAATAAACATATAGAATGGCCAAAAATAAAATGATAGAACACATGTAAAATATAACAATAAAAACAAAATGAGTGATAGGAACCACTATAGACAAACACCAACAAATAAGTAATTCCAGGAACAAGACAGAAGCCAAAGAATGAGGGTCCATAAGGGAGCTGTTTATGGAGATGGCTTGCACAAGCAACTCCTTTCTACCAGAGGAAGAAAAATTTTATATAATAAAAAATCCCATACAGCTCTTAGTTTATTATTTTGATCTGCATTATAGTTGTACCTGTTCTATGCTATAACGAAAGTATTTCATCAAAATGACAACACAAATGAGAATGACTAGCTCTCTGTTATGACTAAATTGAACGTATTTAATCATCATACTTCAAATCACATCAAATGCCTATGCTGAATACTGGATAAGCCATTCTCTGTGTTTCAAGGGTTCAAAGTCTGGCACCTACATTTCCCAGCCTTGCTTGCAGTATCAACATTAAAGTAATTCAGTGCTCATTAGCATTAAAACACTCATAAGAACCACAAATACTTTAAATTTGAGAGGTATAAAAGGTTATATTGTAGAAATTAAAGATGAAAAGCAAAAGCAAAAACAGGTCTTTCGAGCAGCAATCAGATCTGGTAATAATGCCACTGAAACAATTTATAAAGTAGGTTATATAGTTTGGGGAAGGGGAAGGCATTCAGTGATGTAGCAGTCATGAAAGAAGGTGTTGTCAAAAGGGTAGGATGCTTAGACCCCAATCATGTTTCTATGTACAGACGAATGCCTCTTTCAAGAAGAACCATAACTCATCAACAGTATGAATTCGCTTTCAATTTAACAGAAATACTTCCTTCAAAAGGAAACAATACATTATTTCCATTGCTTTGGATGAATTAACTGATACTACTGCCTCAAATAATTAAAAAGGAATCATTAGTACAGATTTTATACTTCATTCGGGTCCTAATATGAGATTTGCTTTGCTATGAAAAGTTACTCCCATTGGGCATTCTTGCAACCAGAACATGGGGAATAGAGATCTTCAACAACTGTAAGGATGAATGGACTGAATTAGGTAAATTTAGTGAGTGTATGAATAGGCAGTGCCTCTTCCGTGGTGGGAAAACTTGAAGGGTTTATCAAACAGATAAAGGAAAGTATTAAATCTAAATTGTCTAGTTTCTTTTCATTGAATTGTGCATAAGAAAAATATCTGTGATAAAGCTACAAGTTTAAGTGACACTTTACAACAAGTTATAAATATTGTTAACTCTATTCCTGCAAATGCAACATGAAAACGTCAGTTTCATAACATGCTAAAATTGAATGGTGAAGTACACAGTAGGAGTTTGCCTTATCATTCTAAAGTGTGCCGGCTATCTCAGGGACAGTTGCTAGCCTAAATTTTATCCGTGTGAACAGATAGTTAAATTTTTTGAAGAATAGAATCATCGGTGCAAATTATGGAAAGATTTCTATAATAATGGAGCATTTCTTTGTAATATGATGTCAAATCAAAACAACTTGAATAATTCTTTGCAAGGTAAAACTAGGTCTATATGATATATGTTGAAAATGAAAGCATTTTGAAAAACGCTTCTTCTTCAAAAGGAAATTTCAGATGAACATTTCTCCCAGTGAGCAAGGGTCATTGATGAGCAGGAAGATATATGTGAATCACTTGAAGAATATGCAGCTGTTACACAGCTATTAAATAATGAGGAAGAACAACAAGACATTGAGAATCATGACATCACACTCAAATTAGCATTTCAGCTTCCTCTAGTTGATATCACCAACGCACCTACAGGACTATGGATGGAATTGATTGAGATCTCAGTAGATGCCACTTTAAAGTCATGTTTCATGCTGAGAAAGACCCATTTGAAATATGGAGAAATGGAAAAATTGCAGTAGAATACCCATACTTTCAACAACATTCCTGAAAAATGCTTTTTTGCTTTCACCCAGTTATTGCTGCGAATCTACAATCTCCTCCCTAACTCAAATCAAGATGTTGTCAAGATCACAAATGACTGATACCCATCTAGAGGATCAACTGAAACTGAGACCTCAGGTTGCAAGTGAACATTCAAATGCTTTTCAACAGAAAGCAGACACAACAAATTCATTGCCATGTTAGTTAACTTTCCATTAACCCTACTTTCCATTTTTGACATTATTAAGTAAATAGTAATTATATTTTTATAAAATAATGTACATTTTTAAGTGTTTCTGATTGAAGTTTCTTTCTTCTTTTTTTTTTTTTTTTTTGTGGTTTTTGGCCAGGGCTGAGTTTGAACCCGCCACCTCCAGCATATGGGACAGGCGCCCTACTCCTTGAGCCACAGGCGCCACCCTGATTGAAGTTTCTTAAAGGAGGTCTTATTTGATGATAGTTAAATTAATGTGGCTTCCCAACATGACTACAGTCTTCACCCCTGACCTAGAGAACTGGATTCTTCAGGTTTGAGAAGGTGAAAACTGAGATGAGAAATAATAACAATGTGAAAGAAATTACAAATGGCTCAGTGCAAGTGAATATCAACTTTCTTGCCTTTTTTTCCTTTGGTGTCAAAATTCAGAATATCAAACATAGGAAACACTGTGCAAAATATGTAAGATACTTAATTTTAGGACAAGTTCAGTCATGTACAGAGAGATACAGGTTTACGCACCAGTTAAACACATTTCTAGCTTCAGTGGCAAGCAGAAAATAAAACCAGAAGTGTAAAATAAGTGGATATCTGGAGAAATGACAAAGTTATAGAGTTAGGAATGAAAGCTAGAGTTGTCCTCATCTTTAAGGAGACACTTAACTAAATTACCTTCACATGGGCTTGGCCACAATGAACCAAGTGTAAACAATAATTGCAGCACTTATGTCATTTTAATATTTAATGATCTCTTCGAGTCGACATCTTCACTACAGCAGCAACTTAGTAACTGTGCTTAGTTTTTGAGTAGGAATCCCTGGGATGGTGTCAATTTTAATAACCTCCCAGTTGGGAACTATTTTACATGATAAAGGTGATTTTAACATTGCCTTTCTAGTATTAATATTACTAGTTAACCACATTCCCATTAGGTTAGTTTCTCCTAACAGTTGATCTATAATCAATCAAATATTAGGCTACACGGACGATGGGACTGACCTAGGATTACAATTAGTTTGTGTAAATATTCAAGCTATGGTGTACACTGCAATTCATTCTTAAGGTTGTTCTAGTCATGAATCTCTTCATTTTTCTTCCCTCTGTTCTTTGTACTCCCTTGGATACTATTAATAACTTTCTTTCTGGCTTCCTTCCCTTTACTCTCTCCTGGAATTCTTACAGTTTCCCATTCGATTCTCTCCTGTTTACCCAAGCTTTGGGGAGACAATGGGAGTACTGAATTTGTTATTAATGCAAACCAAGTTCTTCTGTACTTGACATTCTACTTTTATTCTATTAGCGTCTCTATCTCCATTCCTCATTTCTACCCCACCCCTTGAAGATAAGCAGAGATTTGTTTTATCCACGTCTTAAAACCTCAGTGTGTGGAACAGTGCATGACAAGTAAAGGATGTTCAGTAAATATTTACTGAAAAGAGTAAGTAAATTATTTCTACTAGTGGCTGACATAAAGAAAATAAAAACACACGGAATTCAGAACTCTCTGCAAAGTCTACCTCCCATTTATTCTCTAACAATAAAGAGCAGAGCATCCCATTTGCCAAACCAGCTCACTTTTAGCAACTGTAGTTTTTGGGAAAAGGATAAATACGTATGACATGAGGGAAAGGATACAGACTTCAGATTTTGTGGAACGATGATGGATCCTTCTTTCCCTGGCCACAGGGACACTATTCAGGGCTTACAGTCTTGCCTTTGCGTCACTTTTATAGCAAAAAGGCAAGGAACCTGAATGGTGTATTTCTTCAAGGATGAAGCCCTCAGACTTCCTTTACTGGTGTTTCTTGAGGATACTGAGCCTTAATATGAGGTGTCCATTGAAGTGTCCATTGTTTATAACAGATTAATAATTTTTTCTCCTATGCTCCTTTTTATCTAGGGTGATAATATTAGTTATAAATCAACCACAGAAAAAATGGGAACATAGTCACTTAGTCCATTGTCTTTTCTGTTGCTCAGATGAGAAACTCCAGTTGAGAGGTCTTGATCAGCAGTTCTCAATCTATGGGTCACGACCTCTTTGTAACAATGAAAATACATCCTGCATATCAGATATTTACATTACGATTCATAACAGTAGCAAAATTACAGTTATGAAGTAGCAACAAAAATAATTTTATGGTTGGGAGTCACCACAACATGAGGAACTGTATTAAAGGGTCGTGGCATTAGGAGGCATTAGGAAGGTTGAGAACCACTGGTCTTGATGAAAGTGATAGATCGTCATGTCATATCAACACTTATTGAAAACTTCCCATCTGCTGAGAGAGAGCTGTTTAAAATGGTTCAACATCAGGTATCAGTCTCAAAGTTTAATTGCCAATTTATTGCTGAAAACCACCACAGCCTATAGGTATCCTTCTAGATTTTCCTTTTATAAACTTTTTTTTTTGGTTAAACACATTGCTATACAGAAAAGATCATAAGTATTTAAACCTCCTGCAGGCTTGCAGAAGGATTGCAAATTACACTTGGCATAAAATTGCTCTAATGCATGAGAATCACCCCAATATATAGGTTCTCACACTATATGGAATTTTGTTGCCACAAATATTATTTCTTAATTTACTTTTACAAGTTTTCACTTTTCTGTGTCACTTTTTAACAAGTCTTTGAAGAAGGTAAGTGCTAAGTTTAAATAATTATCACAATTGCCCCCTGAAACTATGAGTCATAAAAATTAAACATTTTCATGACATGTTTTTGATGATTATTTAAAAATCAGTAAATCAGTATAATTCAACCTCTCTTGTTACTTGCGTCAATAAGCATCTTAGCATAAAAGGTTTGAAACTGTATTTATGGTTTTACTAGGAAAAAAACCCAATTTATTTAGTAATTTGCAAAGGAAGAAATTTATAGCTACTCAGTGAAACACATACACATTCACACATTACTTTTTCCTTCTTACAGAGTTATTCATCTTTCAATAATTACTTCACATTTAATAATTCATAGAAGAAAAATTTTGCAATAAGTGATACCAAAGAATAATTCAAAAGAGTATTCGTTTAAAGTTAAATAGCAATAGAGCGCTCTAATGAACACAAAGGTATAAGAACAAAGACTTTTACCCAGTATTAAAAAAAAATTAATAAGTCATGCAACACAATTATTGCTTGAAATTTCATTAAATTAACAAAGAAATTTCATCTAATTACCAAGGGTATTAGTAGTCCTCCATAAACCAAACATTTCAGACATTTGTGGTTTCTTTTTTGTTGGTTTTATTTTATAGAAACCCCCAACCTGGTTTAGCTCTGCAAAATTAGTGACTAAAAGCAGGATCTTTTATTTGCTCTCCTATCTGGACTGCTTTCATAAATTATTTCTCTTTTGCATTACTGTGTTCAAACTCTTTTAACTTTGAGAAACTTCTTCCTTATCCACATGCCAATAAAGTCTCACGGTCATAACCCAAAGCCATTGGCTAACTATGAAGACAGAGGAGACACCATAGAGGAGTCAAAATTTTACTTTCTTTTCTGGCCTTTCGATACTTGCAAAATGTCCCTGTCTTCTCTTCTTTTCTTTATTTACTTTTCGGTCCTATCTTTTTAGCTTTACAAAAGGAGACACTCAAGAGACCCAAACAAATGTGGATGTAGACGGGGTGCTGTGCATCTGAACAGTAAGTCCTCTGCAGCTTTGAAGGACATGCCAAGGTCAACTGATATGTGACCTTTGGTTCTGTTGACAACTGTAACTCAAGATTTTGGTGGAGTGGAGGTTGTTTATTTTATTAGAAAATGTTATTTCAGGGTTACTACTTTGGCTCTGTAAGTTTAACTCTGAGAGGATTCCAGGGGAGAGTTTTGAACAAGCAAGATGAAATGTGAAAACCGTTTATAATAAAATATAGTGAAAGCTTTATCCAGGGCGTTACCGACATATTGTGTAATGAGAATTGATATTGTTTGGCTTTGGGTGTAGCAGTGAGTGACTGTCTTAATTCCATTTTTTTCCATCCTTCAGAAGTTTAATAGCAACATGAAAAGACTGTACCATATTTGAAAAAATCTTTTCTCATGCTTTTTTTTTTTTGTGTGTGTGTGTGCTTTTTGGCCGGGGCTGGATATGAACCGGCCACCTCCGGCATATGGGACCGGCGCCCTACTCCTTGAGCCACAGGCGCCACCCTCTCATGCTTTGTTAATTTGATTAAGTAATATCTGTTTGAAATATATTAGCATGTGATGGTAATTAATTTCTATTATTAACAAAAATATGTAAAAAATTAAAAGTGTAAATAACTTGCTAATTTGAATTTCATATTCTCTGTTTTTAAAAAATACTTAAAATTATGCAGAGCACATTTTTTGAAATGTAGTTTTTACTTGCAGAATAATCTTTGTGCTACTTCTCACTCTGCTATTTAGCATAGTTGTAAAACATATTGACTGCGACTTGAAAATACAGATTTCTAACATTTTATACAAGTTAGTTCTTTAAATGTTGATATGATTGTCTTTTCTGTTTCCTTTGTACCTTAAAAATAAGTAGTTGCTTTTACTATATTAAAGATACATTAGCTACTTATTTTAATAGTAGATATTTACATACCAAACATAGCATTTCAATATTTGCTTTTTTTCAAACTAATCAGATGAAGTTAAACAATATCCAATTTTAGTTAAGTTTTTTATTAAAAAGTTTTTGACTTAAAATTTTAAAAGCCTGGAAAAAACATAAAATAATGAAAACAATCCCATCCATTAAGGTCAGACACTTCTCTTGATAAAACAGTTGTTTTTTAATCCCGAAATAAAGGGAATGCTCTGTTCCATATGATTTTCATACTCATATAAGTTTGACTATTCTTTCCTAGAGGTGAATGTGTTATATATGTACTATTTGCTACATTCTTCATTGAATCTTTGACTCAAAATACTGTCAAGTTCTGAATTGCTTTTATATCAGTGAAAATATTAAATGTATTAAGTATAACGACCTTGTGACAAATGAACAATCTCTTTTCTATGATTCCTAATCTCTGTTTCTCTCTAGACAACCTTTCAACAAGCTTGAAATTCCCTAAAGGGCTGTAATCTCTGGATCTCATCGACTGCAAGGAGAATGCTGTTCAGCTGTTGTGCTCATTTCATTGAGACGACCAGCATACAACTCTCCCCTGCTGCCATTTCTAATGCTATGTGGTGTGATAGGAAGGGGGTATTTCCAGGGATTGTTAGCAACACAGTCCTCTGAATCCTTCTCATGGGGAGCTAAATAAATGAACAGCAGAAGTACTCAGACTTCCAGAGAGAAATTGAAAACAGTGTGTTGTAGAGACAGCAGTTCATCACATTCCACACACCTGCACCCCCATTAAGCAAAGCAGACTCACCTGTGTAATCCAGAGAGCTCCTAGGACCACATTCTAGTCCTCGGGTTTATAACACGTTCAAACTGAAATAAAAAAAAAAAAAGATAGAAGCCTTGTGGAGATGAAACAATGTATTACTCTTAGAAAAGTTATGATCGACTTCATAAATCATCACGTATTTCAACAGTGACATGTTTAAAAACAAAAGCCATGAATGATGAGGCTAAAAATTCCTTAAAAATAGAGGAAAAAGTATAACCTTCATGAACTATGATTATTTCACAATATGATTTGGAGAAATTATTGAGTAAATTTCAATTGTGTTGAACCCCACACTCACCCCAAGACTGCAGACACCCTCTCGAAGTTGGAAAAGAAGAGGAAATGGATTTGCCTCTAGAATCTCCAGAAGGAAACATATCCTGACTGACATCTTGATATTAGTGCAATGGGACCCATTCCAGACATCTACACTACACAATAGCTCCATAACACACCTGTGCTGCTTTAATCCACTAATTTGGTGAACAATATTTTAGAGCATTGATAGGAAGGTGGGCTCGTGATCTCCTTCCTCTGTTTTTAAATTGATGGCATCTTAGACTTGAAGCCCAACAGGGTGCAGGTGAGAGGACTAAAATAAAGACGAATCAATTCGACATATATAAATATAAAGGTTGGTATATTTTTATTTTTTGTGTTACTTATTCAATAAACACATCTTTTAAAATTTTCATTCATTTAGTAATAATACTTCACTATCACAGGAGTTTTAAATTTTAATTTGATTCCCATGATAATGATTATTTCATCTGAAAAATAATGAGACTGTTTCAACTTACTAATGGTTATGCTCCCAGGCACATTTTTCTTTAAAATAATGAGGTACAGTGGCACTGTATTATTTCAGGTGTGCTCAATTTTGAAGCAGCATTAGATAATATTGGATAATGCTAATGGCCACGCATGGCTAGTGGCAACATATTTGCTTTATTTCTGCTTCTGTGAGAAAGCCTCAGAACTTCCAGAGTGACGCACGGTATCCACACTTGGTTCTTTGCATTCTCCTTGTTTTTTTTTGCAATTTTGGTAGGGGCCAGGCTTGAACCGGCCACCCCCAGTATCTGGGGCTGGCGCCTTACTCCTTGAGCCACAGGCACTGCCCCTCTTTGCGTTCTCCCTTTCTGTCTCTGCTTAGTGATTGATTGATTTTTTTTTTTTTTTTTTTTGGCCGGGGCTAGGTTTGAACCTGCCACCTCCGGCATATGGGACCGGCGCCCTACTCCTTGAGCCACAGGTGCCGCCCGTGATTGATTGATTTTAAAGTGATTTTTTTTTATTAATTTTACTTATGCTTTTGTTATCTACTAATGTGATCATGTGTATATTTTATGTAAATCTAGCAATTAGATTAATTATAAGGCCAAATAAAATAATAGTAAAAAATGTCCCTGAACCCTAGGAACTGTTTCCTTGGTCATCAATTTTAGTAATTGCTACATTGAAGTTGCATTATTTCATTCAATATTTTGTTTATGTCTATTTTTTTATTTTCTTTTTATTTCAGATTAATATGCGGGTACAGATAATTAGGTTACATTGTTTGCATTTCTAAGAAAAAGTTCAAGTTGTAGTTGAGGCCTTCACCTAGGAAGTGTGCTATCTGCCCTTACACTGTGCACCATAGGTGAGAGTTGACCAGGCCCACAACGTCCTCCACTTTTCCTTGTCCCTCACACTTCCTCCTCCGTCTTGAATATAATTGTGTTTTTCTCTCCTGTGGGCATATAGTTAGTTATCTATTAGTTTCATACTAGGATTGAGTAAATTGGACACGTGCTTTTCCATTCTTGTGATACTTTACTAAGAAGAATGTGCTTCAACTCCATCCAAGTAAATAGAAAGATGTGAAATCTCCATCCTTCTTTTACGGCTCAATAGTATCCCGTGATATGGACATACTACCAGTTATTAATCCCTCATGAATCGATGGGCACTTGGTTGATTCCACATCCTCACGATTGTGAATTGAACGGCAATAAACATTCTAGTGCAAATGTCCTTATGGTAATGGGATTATGGGATCAAATGGAAGGTCTACTTCTAGCATTTTGAGGATACTCCATACTTTTTTCCAAAGAGGTGGTATTTGTTTGCAATTTGTTTTACGCTCATTTACAGCAGCGTAAAAATGTTCCCTTCTCTCCACATCCACACCAGCATCTGCGGATTTGGGATTTTGTGATATGGGCTATTCTCACTGGGGTTAGGGGTGGTGATATCCACAGTGGGTGTCCGCAGTGGTTTTGATTTGCATTTCTCTTATGAGAAATGTGAGCATTTTTTCATGTGTTTGTTGGCCATTCAGAGAAGTGTCTAGTCAAGTCTCTTGCTCATTTATAAATGAAGTTCTTTGCTTCTTTCTTGTCAATTAGTTTGAGTTCTGTACAGATTCTATTTATCAACCCTTGGTCAGATTCTTGACATGCAAATATCACGGAGATTGTCTATTTGCTTTAGTTGTTGTATCTTTAGCTGTGCAGAAGCTTTTTTAGCTTGATGGTGGCCCATTTATTTATTTTTGTTGTTGCTGTGATTGCCAAAATTCTTTTCCAAGGCTGATGATATCAAAGGTCTTTCCCACGCTTTCTTCTAGAATTTTTGTTTGTTTGTTTCATGTCCTAAATTTAACTCTTTATCCAGTGAGAGGATCCAGTAATCGATTTTGTAAGTGGTGAGAGGTACAGATCCAGTTTCAGTCTTCTACGTATGGCTAATCAGTTCTCCCAGTACCATTGATTAAAAATAAGGATTCTTTTCCCCAGTGTGTGTTTTTGTTTGGTTTATCAAAGATCGAATGGCAATACGTGGCTGTGTCCATCTCTTGGTTCTCTATTCTATTCCATAGATCTATAGCTCTATTTTTGTACCAGTATCTTGCTGTTTTGATCACTATAGACTTGTATTATAACTTGAAGTTGGTAATATGATGCCTGTAGATTAGTTTTTATTTCTTCAAATTGCATAGGCTGTTCAGGCTTTTGCCTGGTTCCATATGAAAAGATGTTTGTCTATTTTCCAGTGGCCTGGAGATAATGATGATGTTAGCCAGTATTTATTCAGCAATGACTGTGCGCTCGCAACTATGGCAACTCTCTTGCAATGTCTACTTCACAACCATTAAGAAGAAAATGTTCTATTAATATCTCTTGTTTACAGTTGAGGAGATTGAGTGCTGTGGATTGAATCATGCCTCCCCGCCGCCCCCGTGTATATGTTGAAGCTCTAACTTGTAATGTGATGGCTTTTGGAGATGGGGCCTTTGGCAGCTAGTTAGGTTTCAAAAATAATTAATAACAAGTAATGAATTAATGAATAAAGTAGTCATGAGCTTGGAGTTCTCATGATGGAATTAGCATCAGAATTCTCCTTCTGATGGGTGAGGACAAGGCATGAAGGAGCCATCTGTAAGCCAGGAGGGCAATCTCGGCAGCACCTGACAATACTTGGTATCCTGGTCTCAGACCTCCAGCCTCCAGAGCTATGAGAAAACTTATCTCTGTTGTTTAGGCCTTCCAGTTTAGGGCTTTAAAAAAAAAACCTGTGGCATTACAGACTGACTAAAGCCATAAGGAACAAAAACGGGAAATGATTCACCCCATGTTACTGAGCAAATAAGTAGCAGAGTGAGACTGAATCCAGTGAAGCTGGCTCTAAGGCTGGTGTTCACACCTTTGGTATCAACATAATCCTTCCTTCAGAAAGCAACTTGGGAGATTCTTAAGGAATTTCATAATTATGTATTCCTACTATGTGAAAATTAACCAATTTAATAAAAAATCATACTACAGTATGATTTGGTGTTCATTTTGCTTTTTTAAAATAACTTTTTCTTTCACTTGTGTGTTGGTTGAATATATTTTATTATTCTTTTCTCAAAATTTAAATGATTCGCTAGGATACTCACTGCATGGTGTTTGCTTTATATATTTAATCACTGCATGGTGTTTGCTTTATATATTTAATTTGTCACGTAAACAAGGGCACATTTTGGCTGAAATCAATGATTTCCTCAATTCATTAAACATTTTTTTCTGTGTTAACTTTAATATTTCATTTTTCCCATTTTCTTTGACTCTGCAAGTATTTTAATATTTGACTAATTGAATTCCAATCCTACCTATATCCCAACACTTGCACCAATTTTAAGTCTAGTTCTAATTCTGATCATAAAATTATTCTATCCAAGATTCATTTTCTTCTTTCTGGTAATCTTTATCTTTCAAAATCCCCACCTTGAAATCTCAATGAGGAGGTTGTTTTCTATATCACTGATTTAAGTTTTCACAAAATCAATTCTGTTCCTAACTGTTTTAAACACTTAAAAATTACTTTCATTGTATTTTTTATTTTATTAAGTCATTTTCTTCTTTCATGTATTTTAAAATGTGTTCTCCTACAGTTATAATTTCAATTGTATCTTGGGTCTTATCTTGCTGTCTCTAATAATTTGTGTTATAGATTTCATATTTTCATCTATTTTAAATAGACCACAAACTTGGTCTATTTTTCTATTTGACTTCTTTTTCTTGTAATACAACTTTTCTAAAAAGTATTTCTCTATTTTTTTGTGAGTGTTTGGTTTTCCATCTTTCCATCCATGATTCCATCATGGAATCATTTTCTAAACCACATGTTTATTTGTATTTTCTAATTATTTTGCTTTGAATCATGCAATTCTTGTTAACACATAATATTTCCCCCCAATGGAAAATCAGTATCTTGATTCCTCTCTCTCCTTAATTTCCTGCCTTAAGATTTTAATCCATAGCCTGATGATTCAGTAAGAAGAGAATCTGTTTCTCAGAAAGTACTTAAAAAGAATTTGAACTAGGGTAATTCAATGGGTAAACCAGTAAAGGAATTTTATTTTTACAATTATTCTCTTTCCACCTTTAATTCAACCCATATTGAACAATTTTCCATTTTTATAAAGAGTTGAGCTCTTGAGTAATTCAGTCTCTTTGTAGTAACTTTTTCTCTTACTGACAATGTTTTTGCCATCTTTCAGCAACCAGTTAACTCCTACTCATCATTTAAAGGTAATTTTAAGCATTACCGGTTGCTGGAATTGTTCTGTAATGTCTATGTTTGAGACAGATGATTCTAATCTCAAATTCCATGGCAACCCGTGTGGGCTTGCCTCACATACGCTGACATAAAGGCTTTTATCATTATATTTCACCCAATAGACCATATCTGGGTTACTAAATCCTTTGAACTTCTGATTAAGGTAAGAATATTTTTCTTTAAAATGCTTTAATGAAAATACGTGGACAATTTTTCATTGAATTTCAGTGCTTTTATGAATTATGTAAAGCACATCTACATAATGCCTAACATTTTGTGCACCTCAGAGAACATTCCACGTGGGCTGCATGTTGTTACAAATGACCATACAGACATAACCTTTGGTACTGTGATAAACTTAGCAAGACAGAAAACAAAAGACAAATCTCAGCAAGAAAGGAGGTGGCTTCTAGCCATGCAATTCTGGAAACACTCAGAATATTATCCTGTTGGATGTTAGAAATAGACTACTTCTTGTGCCCTTTCTTTTTCTTTTTACAGTCATATAGCTCTGCTGATGCTAAATAGAACATGGGATCAATGAGGTTACTCACTTCTTGCTAGGGAAGGGAAGTTGTCAGCCAGCAGGTATCCAAATTTGACAGCTTTTTAAATCCTCTGCCATCTAGTGGCCTGGGAGAGGATTGCCCGTGGTGGTATACGAATATCCCTATCACATTATCCTACTTCTTACTTTCATCTGACCTATAGTCTGATTCATATTTGTCTATTCAAGGTATGGTTTTAAAGAATGTCCTCAAAGTTTACTCCACCTATTTCCTTCCACTTTAAGACAAAATACCGATTCCTTATTTATTGTGAATTCCTTTTCATGTTCTTAACTTTTTAATTCTCACTTTCAATTTTACAAAAATAATTATATTATCATCAGTTGTCAAGGCTACTGTAAGGATTAGACATAAAATATGTTATGCATAATTACAGAATAAAAGCTATGAAGGTTGTTTTGTTATTATAATTACTAGAAGCATTGAATCGTTTGTCCATCCCATCAATATTTATTTGAGAATCTATGACCCACTAAGCACTGTGCTGGGTGGAGATCTCAGAACTATTGAGTCAGCACTTTCACAAGCATCCCTGTTCCTGACAGGATCATACATATAATCTTCTTCTATACAAGAATAATCTATTAGTATTATAAGTAAGCTTTTGGAATAAGTTTATCAGGCAACGGGATCCTATGATGTCAATTGCAGGTCCTATAAAAAAGTGATTTATGTTTTGATTTTGATTTTGTTTTTTTAATTTTTTTTCTTTGAGAGAGGGTCTCACTCTGTCACCCAACATAGAATGTCATGGCATCATCATAGCTCACAGCAACCTGAAACTTGAGCTCAAGTGCTCCTCTTGCCTCGGCCTCCCAAATAGCTGGAACCACTGGCCACCACCATGCTGCCTGGATAGTTTTTTTTTTTTTTTTCTTTCCTAATAGAGAGGTCTTGGGGTCTCACTCTTGCTCAGGCTGGTCTTCAATTCCTGAGCTGAAGCCATCTACCTGCTGAGGCCTCCTGGATTGCTGGGATTAAGGCGTGTGTCACCGCACTTGGCTTCTATTTTGAATAGGCAAATTTTATATAAATCAGTATCTTACCAATACTGGTTACGTGCCTCCCCAAAGAGAGCTAAGTGGGACTTGGTTATTTAGGTGTCATTAACAAATCAAGGAAGTGGATGCTTTTCCTGCTTTCTGATATGTAAGTGATGCTTATTAAATGTTTTTTTTTAATTGAATAAAAGAATAACAACAAATGGGAGCATTAATGTTTAAGTCTGGTGTTTAAGCTCTGAGTATTATTTTATTTATAGGTAAATGTTACGATGAAGTAGGCTCAGTACCTCAGAAAGTGGAACTAAGTCTATGGAAAAATAGAACACATGGAAAAAGCTTAATTATGAGCCCCAACTGAATATGATGTTACTTGCTACAGGTTGAATGGGTCACCCAAAAATCACATGTTGGAAATGTAATCCGCAATGCAACAGTGTTGCGAGGTGGGGTATAATAGGAGACATTCAGGTCACTAAGGCTCCATACTCAAAAATGGATTAATACTGATTTTAAAGAAGGGCTTGAGGCTGCTAGTTCACTTTCTCACCCTCTTCTGAGGGATCTTGTGGCAAGAAGGCCTCCGTCAAATGCTAGCAACTTGACTTTAGGCTTCCCAGCCCCCAGAACGATGAGAAATAAATTTCTTTTCTTTATAAATTACCCAGTCAGTGGTGTCCCATTTTAGCATCATAAAATGAACTAACCCAATCCTACAGAATTTGCACTCTTCAGGTTAGTGGGGCCAGTTTGATGTAGCACTGGAATATATACTTAAGTCTAGGGGTGACCATACAATTATCAATCAAGGGTTAAAATGTCACACACAAAAAAGGGAAAAAATACATTTTCTCTATGTGATTCAATATAATGATATATTTTTTGCTGAATTGCTTTATTTAATGTAAAAATTAAATCAAATAAAATGGTGCAGTTTCAGTGAAAAACAGGGCTATTGATTTAATATAGTAGTAAAATAAATTATACTTCCTGAGAGTTTACAATGTTCCAACATCAATTAATTCTTATTAAATCTTGTTTGTAGTTGTATTTTCTTTCTTTCTTTTTTTTTTTTTGAGACAGAGTCTCACTTTGTTGCCCTCAGTAGAGTGCTGTGGTGTCACAGCTGACAGCAACCTCCAACTCTTGGGCTTAAGCAATTCTCTTGCCTCAGCCTCCTGAGTAGCTGGAACTACAGGAGCCCACCACAATGCCTGGCTATTTTTTGTTGCAGTTGTCCTTTTTGTTCATCAGGCCTGGGCTGGGCTCCAACCCACCAGCCTCAGAGTATGTGGCCAGTGCCCTAACCACTGTGCTACAGGAGCCAAGCCTGTAGTTGTATTTTTTAAGGTATAGAACCTGGATTTAAATCCAGACTCTCTAACTCTGTGTTCTTAAATTCAGTCTATACGGACTTTCTGTAATTGCATAGATTAGCAACATGCTGAAGATTTGTAAGGATATCTTATATTATACTTAGTATTATAGAAGCAGGCTCTAATTTTACTTTTATTTTATAATAAATTAAATCTGGAATAGATTAGATACTTTGTAGACCCAGACATAAAAAACGTAGAAGAACAATGACTGAATATCATACCCTGTGAACAACAAATCCTTAACCTATGACCATTAGTGTTGCATGCAGTCATAACAGCTATCTTATTAATATATTGTGAATTATAGATATTTTTAAACACTCACAGGCATGTTCTATCAAACATTAAGATTTAAATTTGTAGGTGTTAAAGACATACTTTTTTAGGTTGATAAATGCCCTTTCCAGTCATTGCATTATCTTTTATTCCCTTTAGGATCCCCTTAATTTATGCTTAGTGTCTCACATCAAAAGATTTGATAAAAATAAAACGTTCTTTAATTAGGATTTTTGAAAGCTACACCTTGCTTAATCATGTGTGTTACTGGGAACCAGATTTTTATATATGTTACATGCAATTCTAGGCACAGATTTCCACTGGAATATTTGGAGAGTGTGATACCATAGCAGGGCCACTTATTCTACAGCTGGAACAGTTTTAAACCAGCTTCAGAGGTTGCCTGGAAACAACACTTTTTGCACATTAGGCATTAATGTTGAAGTAATTTAAGTGAGATTATTTGGTTGTTTTTCTCCCTCTTAGAATAAAGAACTTTGTACCACACTCATGCAAGAAAGAACAGTAGTGGTTCGGTTAAATTTTTGTCTCCAAGGATTGTTTTTGGAATTTTATATTTTAATTCATTTGTCCAAATGCTTCATTTGTTGGGAGATTTCTGAACAAATTTACCATGCATTCTTGACATTTACATTTTAGATTGGCATGCATTTTCTAAAAGACAATAACCAAATATCAACAAAAGAAGAAAATCATTTGCAAAGGTATGACACCATTTATGGAGTTCAAATTGTTTTCCCAGAGCAAAGGAGAAATGGAGTACAATGTTCCAGTACAAAGGAGAAATGGAGAAAAATGTCTGAACTTGATCACTTATCAGCTCATGAATTTAGTATTGACCTCCACATGAAACTTCCTGAGTCTCATGGTCTTCATCTGCAAAATGAGGATAATTCTATATGCACACTATGTATTAGACTTAATCATGTGACATGTCCAGAAAGCATTCATATGAGCCTTACACACATGAAATACTTTTGTTTATACAAAGTCATACATTCATTCATGAAGATAACTAGTTAGCTTTCCTGCAACTCTGATTAACTGCATTGAAAAAGGTTGTTCTAGGACAAAGTAGGACAAAATGATTGAACTGAGATGAATCGATGTAAATCAACTTCTACAAGTGGAAAAAAATTAAAGTGTTCACGCGACCACTAAGATTTAGCAGGCTAATTTTTCTGCATAAAAGGCAACCATCCGCTGAGTTTCCACAAAGTACCTAGCAACTAGGGACTGTCAAATAATGTAAGTTGTGCCTGATGTGTGCCAGGCACTATGGTAAGAATCAGGAGATGGGAATAGAACCTTTACTCTTATGTAGCTGAATTAATTGTCATAGTAAAAGTAAATTTTATAGCTGAAGAAAGTGAGGAACATAGCAATCAAGCCAATTGCACATAAACATCTGAAAATTAATTTGCATAAACTACCATTTTATCTCATAGGTGTAAGTTCTGAGCATCAACAGAGATTATGTGGTACTTTTTGCATTCCATGTGGCATAAATTTTAGTCCTTTGGTTATTTATCTGAGAGCTAGTCTGATCTGGTGGGTTCAAGACGGCTTTACTCTTAGGTCTGGGGCTTGGCAAGAACAACAGCAAGATATTGTTGAAATGGGCTACCCTTCTTTTCGTGTAGTTTCATATTCTTTCCTAATGCTCTATCTTGAACGTAATTAGGTTTCCATATATGGAGACTCAGAACTCTAAGAGAGGATAATTGCCAATAATCTGGATCTTGATCTGGTTTAGAAGTGATCAATAGGGTCACCTCCCTTGTGCTCTCTTGGCCAAAAAGTCATACATTGAAAGGGTGGAAAGAGATACTTTTCAACTTCCAAAGGGATGGGGACAAAATTCTTTCCTTTGAAGGATTTGTAACCTAATCTAGTGCACCAGCATGTTCAAATAATTTTGGTTAAATATTAATTTTCCCCAAATTGCGCTGTATTAGACTTCTTAAGAGAAACACAAAGAATAGGGTACACATGTAAGAGTTGATTTATGATGGAAATTGGCTAGGACAATTACAGAGGTCAAAAAGTCCCAGAATCTGCTGTCCATGAGCTGGAGAACCAGAGATTCTGATGTTGTAATTCAGTCTAAGTCCAAAGGCTAAGAATCAGGGAATAAAATTGTGTGGTTCTCAGTCTAAGGCAGAATGCTTGAGAATCTGAGGGACCAGTGGTGTAAGTCTCGGAGTCCAAAAGCCCAGAAACCAAGAGCTACACAGCATTTCAGGGAAAAACAAGATGGACATCCAGGTTAAGAAAAGAGAAAACAATTCACCCTTCTTTGCCTTTTTGTTCTATCTGTACCCTCAAAGAATCCTAGGATGCCCAGCCACGTTGGTGATAGCCATTTTCTTTACACAAACCAGTGACTCTAATGCAATCTCTTTCAAAAACACCCTATCGACACCCACAGGTATAGTGTTTTGCCAGCAATCTGGTACCCCTTAGCCCAGCCATTTAGCCCATGCCTTGACCAAAGACTAGGTCCTGGTTTTGTCACCAGCAAACTTTTCATGAAAATAGGAAGTGTTTGCTCAAATTCACTTGACCAGTATATAAATATCTTTATAATTTATTAGCCATAAAGAAAATTTCTGTGCTAAACATTTATATATATTTTTATAATCATCCCTTTTAAAAATCACAAATTGATAGGATAGCTATATCAATACTTTAATGCAACATATTTAAAAATCGAGACTTGTTTATTTAAATCATGAACTTATTAAAAAAAAAACCTGCATAACAATTTTCAAATGCTCTTAACGTTTTTTAATCACCTAACATTCTAGTTTCTTTTTCCAAAGTCTCATTGCTGAGAATTAGTTATATGGTCCTTTAAAATTAGCATACCCACACTTATTCACTGTTTTATTAAATCTTTAACACTGACATAATCTAGAATTTCCAGAGGATGAGAGTTATAGATTTTCTCCTGTTTAGTTATTTTCTAATATTCTTCATAACCAGAAAAAAATATGTTGAATGCAAAATTTTATGTGGCATTGCATGGGGCCTTGGCCACCATGAGTTTACAATAGAAGACCATTGCTAGGTGTGGATTAGCAAATAGGTAACTTAGTGGAATGTGAGAAACTTTTCAGTATGTCGCTCCCTAGACACTTATTGCCAGCTGAACTCCTCTAGGCATAAGGGATAAACACTGTCTTCATGAATGCTTGGCTGTCCTTTGTGACTCTGTTCTTGGAGACTGATATTTTCCCCAATGATATCGATTCTTAAGTACACCAAAATCCTTAGATCATTTAGATATTCCATTCCTTTCCTGAAGTAAACAAGATGGTTTATGTGCAAGCTATGATTTTTTTATTCCTATCAGCAATATTCTGGTAATGCAGCAGTCCAATTACTCTCTGACTTGTGCGAGTTACTTTGCCTAGATAATTTACAATTTTCTTTTTGTAAAACAGGGATGATGATAATTACATGTCCAACTCATAGGACTGGTATAGGAATCATCTAAGGCAATGCATGCAAAGTTCCTATTATAACACATATTACACGGTAAATGTTTATTACATTTTACATATCACGTTTACTATCTTGGAGAAGCTCCCTCTTATTAAAATGATGTATGTACTATTTTAGCAAATTCTGCAAGAACAGCATCTTTCACTATTTGATCTTTTCACTGTAATGTCTCTCTCTCGTTTTTTCTCATTGACAGAAAATTTAAACTGATTTTTGCAGAAGCCACCTATTTTTCCTGACTCTAAACATCTCTCTACTTAAGCCTCCTTACTTCACTCAACTCTGTTTTTTAAAAGAATGATCTGGCATATTTCTCACTTGCATTACGAATATTAGCAATGTTCCTTTTCCTCCTTGGGCATATGTGTTAATTTCTTCTTGCAGCTATAATAAATGTTCACAAACTTCATGGCTTAATATAGAACACGTTGATTTTTTTCTAGTTATACAGGTCAGAAATGTAAAATCAAAGTGATAGTAATGCTGTTTTCCTTACAGAGACTTCAAGGAAGAATCTCTTTCCATATGTTTTTCAGATTTTAGAAGCTGGTGGCATTCCTTGGCTCTTGACCCCTTCCTGGGATTACACATACATCTTGCTTGGGTAGCTATGTTTCCTATCAAAAACTAATCCTTCTGCTTCTCTCTGAGAAGGACTTTTGTGATTATATTGGACCTATCTGTTCAAGAAAAGATAATCTTCCTATCCCTGGGTTTTTAATTCAATCACATTTGCACATCGTTTTTACTACATAAGGTAACTTGTTTTTATTTTATTTTATTTTATTTTTTGAGACAGAGTCTCACTATGTTGCCCTTGGTAGAGTGCCATGGCATCATAGCTCACAGCAACCTCCAACTCCCTTGCTTAAGTGATTCTCTTCCCTCAGCCTCTCAATTAGCTGGGACTGCAGGCGCCCACCACAATGCCCAGCTATTTTTTTTTTGTAGTTGTCATTGTTGTATAGCTGGCCCAGGCTGGGTTCAAACCCACCAGCCCTGATGCATGTGGATGGTGCCCTAACCACTGAGCCATGGGTGCTGAGCCAGAACATGCTTTTAGATTCAAGTTCCTCCTTGTCAGAGGGGGGCGGGGCCCATTATTCAGCCTACCATACTATATTTTCCAAATTCTTAGCATATTTTTAAGGCTTTTCTCCATGTGGTGTCAAACTGCCCTTTGGTTCTGTTCTGTTAGTCCTTGCATTCTAGCTGTGTCTCCTGACTTCTATATTATGTGGTCACACATCAAGCTGTCAACATATCATTCACTTTAAATCTATACGAGTTTCTTCATATTTTTTTTTTTTTTTTTTTTTTTTATTTTTTTTTTATTGTTGGGGATTCATTGAGGGTACAATAAGCCAGTTACACTGATTGCAATTGTTAGGTAAAGACCCTCTTGCAATCATGTCTTGCCCCCATAAAATGTGACACACACTAAGGCCCCACCCTCCTCCCGCCATCCCTCTTTCTGCTTCCCCCCCCATAACCTTAATTGTCATTAATTGTCCTCATATCAAGATTGAGTACATAGGATTCATGCTTCTCCATTCTTGTGATGCTTTACTAAGAATAATGTCTTCCACTTCCATCCAGGTTAATACGAAGGATGTAAAGTCTCCATTTTTTTTAATGGCTGAATAGTATTCCATGGTATACATATACCACAGCTTGTTAATCCATTCCTGGGTTGGTGGGCATTTAGGCTGTTTCCACATTTTGGCAATGGTAAATTGAGCTGCAATAAACAGTCTAGTACAAGTGTCCTTATGATAAAAGGATTTTTTTCCTTCTGGGTAGATGCCCAGTAATGGGATTGCAGGATCGAATGGGAGGTCTAGGTTGAGTGCTTTGAGGTTTCTCCATACTTCCTTCCAGAAAGGTTGTACTAGTTTGCAGTCCCACCAGCAGTGTAAAAGTGTTCCCTTCTCTCCACATCCACGCCAGCATCTGCAGTTTTGAGATTTTGTGATGTGGGCCATTCTCACTGGGGTTAGATGATATCTCAGGGTTGTTTTGATTTGCATTTCTCTAATATATAGAGATGATGAACATTTTTTCATGTGTTTGTTAGCCATTCGTCTGTCGTCTTTAGAGAAAGTTCTATTCATGTCTCTTGCCCATTGATATAAGGGATTGTTGGCTGTTTTCATGTGGATTAATTTGAGTTCTCTATAGATCCTGGTTATCAAGCTTTTGTCTGATTGAAAATATGCAAATATCCTTTCCCATTGTGTAGGTTGTCTCTTTGCTTTGGTTATTGTCTCCTTAGCTGTACAGAAGCTT